>NC_066845.1:9292806-10535306 GCF_001640805.2 Lates calcarifer
AAGCACCAGCACCAACAGCCTCTCAACATATAGTATAGGTCAGTGTACTGTAAATGTAAATGTTTCTGTGCATATGTAAAGTCATATTAAAACAAGATGCATGTAAGTCCCAAAGGTATTGGCACGAAAGACATTTAGACAAACTAAACAAAGTTATTTTGGAATTTTACTAATAATTTAGAAATGAGGTCAGGTCAGCAACAGGAACTGTGCTACAGAGGAAAAACTAGGTGAGACAATTTCTCAGTCCAAATGAGATTTTGACTCACCTCTGACTGATTAACACTCAGACCTAGAACTGATTTAATCTGCCACTCTCCAAGACACAAGAAATAGGGAAGATGAAAGAGACTCTGTCACATCAATCTGCAATAAAAGCTTTGGAAAAGCTCCAATTTAAGTGTTGTTTTTATACAACACTTAATGTTTTGACCCTGCATTATTACCAAACTGAACTGAATTTAAATCTTTGCCATACTGCAGATGGCACATGTGCATCTACAGTAATATAGCTGCAGTAGCAGATCTTTCTGTACCTTATGGTCTTATCCTCAGAAGTCTGGACTACAGAGGAGCTGCCTGGCACCCAACACACATGAGTCACCTGCGAAGAGAAGAGAGGAAAGTGGAAAAGTTTCAACCCTGCAGGGCATGAACTCAGGAAGTCAAAGTCAGATTGAATGGCTTATTGATTTGATTCTTTTCTTACATACTCAGGTACACACCTAAGGCCATCCAGCATGCTCAAAACAATTCTTAGTAGAAGGATGTGTACACTCGAAAACACATGCAATTGTTCTCACCAGGTTTCTAGAGATGTTGTGTCTCTGTTCACATTTTGCAGATTCTATATCCCACAGGCACATCCAGTTGTCACGGGAACCGGTGCACAGCTTTCTCCCATCTACAAAACACAATAACAACAGTTCCATATGTTCATTGCAGATTGGTACTCTGAAATAGATGTCAGTGTGTATAACATTACTATCACACCAAAAGATTTATCACTGCTAGCATACCAGACAGGTGGCAGGTTGATATATTACTTAATCTAATGTAGCATCATCTTGACTGACTACATGAGATCAGTTCAGAGATATTCCTTCAGCCCTCAACACTATGAAGTCTCTGTCTCATCTCAAATTAGATTTGCACCCAGGAGGCCTGGTGGTGAACATTCTTACATATATTGTTTCAGTATATTTGGAATTATCATCCAACAGCTACACCTAGAGTTTTGTTTTTGCATCCTTTTTTTTTTTTTACAATTACTGCTGCAATGACTGGCTGCCAAAACAACCAGAAATACTGAACCAAGTCTGCAGGAAGAGATGTGCTGCTGTTGTGTTTAATATTCATGAACTGCGCTCTGAGAGTTATATGCTCCCAAACCAGCTATAAAACAAGAAACTGATATAGTGTAATGTTTTGTGATAGTAGGCTGTGTTTTGGGATAAATGAGATGCTATCAGTGCACAGATATAACAGAATACATTTGGTATGATAAACTGGAGTTTTATAATGCTTTCTGACATACTATAAATTGCACAATGCCAACTTTATCGTAAGCAATCAGATTCAAGACAACAGTTAAAATATTTACTCATGAGTAAGGAGACTTGTTGGGGGTGGGGGGTGACTGTGCGTGTATGTTTTTACCAGGGCTGATAGCTAGTCCATTGACCACCAACTCATGCCCACAAAATTCCTGAATAGGTTCATCCCCCTGGTTTAGGTCCCACATCAGAACAGTCTTATCCCGTGAGGCACTAAAGATCCACGTGCTGCCTGGATAACACACCACCTGGCAGAACGGATAGAGGCAGAATTAAGAGGAGACAAAGGCCGGAAAACACATATGTATACGTGAGAGGTCTAATAGCTCTGGACAGCGTCACACCTTTATCAGTTTGTGCACACACAGTATTGACATTACCTTGGTAACCTCTCGGTTGTGACCCTGGAAGGACTGACACATCCGGCCTTGTTTCCAGTCGTACACAACCACAGCCTATAGGGGCAGACACACGCACATGAACTCAAACACAGACTTCTCACAGAGTGTATGTTCTCAGTTCAATCACTCAGGGGTGCTCTTGTATAACATGACCCATCATTCTTTTTTATAATGTTTAAATGTATTTTCAGTCTTTTCCTTTAGCTAGGCATTTTGCAAATTTTCATTTGTCACTTGAAACTTTCTAAAGGTCAGACAAAAATTATTAATGAATTAATGATCAAGACTGTGACTAAAATTAAATTATGAAATAAGGTACCACTAATACATATGTTTATTTACCTGATCACTCCCACCAGAAACACACAGATCTGGGCTGAGATTTGTGACAGTGCTGATGGATCCTTGATGGGCAGGTTCATACTGCACCACTTGACTGTCAAAGGTATTATCTGCCTTCTCTCCCTGAGATGTCCTGCACAGATGTTCAAATAAAATTTATTCTCTTTGCTTTAGTATCAATGCCAGTGAAAGCAACTGATTTTAGCCTTATCATGTTCCACTACAGGCTGCACTGGTAAACCTATCCTGTCTAAGATTCATTGTTAAGATAAAAACCATCTTCACGAAATTACTTTGTTACTACCCACAAATTGAGGATTGTTAGTATGCATACCAACATAATAGCACTTTATTTGAATAGATTATATACTGAAATCCTTTAATTAGCATGCAGCGCAAACAAGGACACAGGTCAGTAGTACACGTCTCACCTGTAGAGCTCAGACCTCTTGCGAAACTTGCTCTGTAGTTTGCCCATGTCTGCCTAGGAACCTGCAGCCACTCTAAAACACAGCCACATGGAAAGAAATGGTATCAAACTAGGACAAAAAAAATCAGTTGCATGGGATCCACACCAGCCAAATGTCCCTTGTTCTGTTTGAGGGGTAACGCCTCAAGCCAAAAAGTTCAGTAAGTTAGATTCTATCAAACAATAGTGATAAACACATTATGGTCAAATTTTCTTATAGAAAGCAGCAGCACACTGAGTGTGAAAAGTATATCATTGCCCCTAATACACGTGAGTAACTGTATTACGTCATGAATACTTTAAAATTGAGTATCGGTGCTTTGACTTGAGTGAGATGCCTTGTTTGCAGTAGTATTTTGGTGCAGATTCGTTCAGTACTGCACTGTTTTGTTCGGATTGTTTCCTTTCCTGACAAATTCTGTATAATACTATTTAAGGATCCCCTACAAATATCACACTTCCAACTTAAGCAGTCTCTTACTACAAAATATCTTGCATAAGACAGACCAGTACAAAGTGAGATTAAACCACCCGGTCCCACGCAAACACTACTTTCTCACACACACACACACACACACACACACAAAGCTAAGCTCCTCCCTCGTTAGCCCTGGCGTACTCCTCAAACAAGCGACAGGAAGGAGAGGGCTTAAATCCTATTAGAGCCGCATCATTACTGTCACAAGGAATTAGTCACTCGAAAACACCTGCTATGAACTGTACTGGCACTCAATGTGTAACAACACCGACGGCTTTTAACTGGAGGGACTAATGGTGAAAAATGGTTGATGAGTCGTGGCGCACACACACACACACGCGCGCAAACACACATAAACCTGAAGAGAAATGCAGTAAGACTTCTTACCTGTCACTGGCAGGCGTGGTCGCTGTGTGATGCTGAGGCTGGGCGGCTAGCTCGCTAGCATGCTAACTAATCTTTATCTGTCATGCCAAGATAAATCAATGCACTAGTAGCGACAAAACGTGGATGAACAAATGTTAAAACTTGGTTGAGCCGTTGCCCAAACGACTGAGAATCGTTTCCTACAGACTGCCATGTCAGTAAGTTGTCCTAACTGCGTGGGAAAGTGGACAAAAACTGTCTTAACTACAACGAAGCCAACCCTCCCTCCGTAGCGACCACGGAGCGACGCTTTCTCGTATCCAGGAGAGGGCGAAGTCACGTGACAGGGGAAGGAAGTTGTCAGAGGCGTTTTCTCTTAGAAAATAAAAGTCTGATTTACTGGTAAGGATTCGTTCCTTCATCTGGTGCCGTGCATGTTTCCTTAATCTACAGCACATATATGATCAAATCAGTGATATTTTTTCTTTCTTTCTTTTCTCTTCCACCGGCACATCCACACCCATGGTTAGCCATTAAGCTACTAGGGGGCACTGGGGCAAAAATTAAATACTAGGCCCCTGCTAACCCCCTCTGAGTATTGTGTTCAGTATTATACAAACAAAGCAATAGGTAAATTCTAATCAAAATATCAGATGAAGAAACTAAGGCTTTAAAACTGAATTTTGACAGAACGACCTTTTCTGCAGTGTGGTCTCAAGACTAGGTACTACAGTAGGACCCACCTTAATGCACAAAATAAAGATTTTAAATGGTAGACGTACAGCACATTTGAGTGGGGCCGGCGCATTTGTCTTTAACCAACCAACAAAATATTGCATCATTTCAAATTTGGATGCTTTAGGAGATAAAAAAGAAATTGATAATTCAGTGATACACTATGGTTTTCAGCCTACAGCATGAAACATTTGTTTGGGGGGGGGGGGGGGGGGGGGGTCTTTAAATAAGATTATGCTGAACAACACATGACAGGTTAAAATGTTACTGACCTGTGGCTGCGTGTCCCTCTAGAGAGCTGGTTGGTTGACCTTCATTACAGGCACAGGTTGAATGGCTCCCCAAGCTGCAAATCTGGGACGAATCAGACAGGTCCCTGGATGGCTAACATTAATTCTACTGGAACAATTTCACATTTTTTTCTCTCTATGTGACATGTTTTCATGTACTTCATTGTAGCTCTGATTTTTTTTTTTTTTTTTTTTGGCCCGCTTAGCATATACAATCAGGAAGGATAAGACCAGCTTCGACTTCGTGAGCTGGATTTAAACAAATGCATTACATGCAATTAAGCACTGAATCACTGGGATGTCCCCATTTAAACGGTCTAAATGGGCCACTTAGTTAGGTTACAACCAACACTGCTCAATACCTATGTGAGATGACCTCAATTCTAACTTTTTGTTTGCAGCAGTTTGAGTGAGTATGACTACAATTAAAATCTAGAATTACTGTTTGTCAGATAACTTAGTAAGGTTGCTTATAGACATATATTGCATCAAAACAAAACATGTTATTTCAGTGCTGAGTATGTTTTTTGAATTAGTAGTACTATTTTCTATAATCCTTATCTCAGACTTGATGGTGCAAGATCCATTGGTCTCACCCTCGCTGTCACAAGGATCTATATAGAGAATGAGATTTACTGTATGTCACACATTGCTGAAAGCGCTGAGAGTAAGCTGTAGTACAGCAGATCTTTAATGAAGCAGCTAAAAAGTCATGAACTTTGCCCTTCAAACGCCTATCTGTCAATGACTTATGTTTCCATTTGAAGGCTTTTGATCATTTTAGTGGTGTGTGGCTATTACCAATAGTGAGAGATGTAGCAGAGCAGTGCAGAGAAATTATTTGTAATTACAGGTGGAACGGAGCATGTGATTCACCAAGAAACAAAGCTGGCAAGTTTTCAGGCAGGCCTTAAACACAAAAAGACTTTAAACTAATACTGGCCCATGAAGCAGGTCGATGCTCGTTCTACAGCCATAGCTTTGGACTTTAATCATAGTGTTGCTCGGGACCAAAGCTCATTACCCCTGTCATTGGTGGGGCCTGAGTCCACTGTAAGATCAGGGCCTGCTTAAATACCCAAACCCAAATCAAAACAGCTCACACAATGTTGTGTTGACTTATAACATGACTGACTGTCCTTTCATTAATAAGTGGGTAATGATAGGCAATTGTTTGATTGTGGAAAGGGTAGAGGAGAGGCTAATTTCACTGATAACACTAGTGGCAAAGGCAAGAACAGTGGAGTACAACCATAATGGAACAACTGTGGACACATGATATGGCCTTTAACATCCATCTATCCATCCATCCACTTATCATTTCATCAGTCTGTAAGTGTGTGGACCTGTTGTTAGAATAATGTGACTAACAACTGCTGTACAACTCTCCAGTTTGTTAAAGGCATAGGGCACAGATGATCCACATGTATCAATTCAAAGGACACCTGTATATCATAATGAGTCCATCTGCACTGTAATATATCATACATTTATGAATCATATAAAAATGAATTTTATATTGTGAGGATGCCCTTACAATATCAAAGCAATCCAAAATAATAACACCACAATCTGCACACTTCTCAGTCTCAATGAAACAGAACATATGACCTTTACAAAGGGATTATTTACTGGACGGCATACAGATCTACATGTTACTGTGTCCACTGAACTGAGCTAGTATGACCTTAATTGAGTGGTAATCATTCAACCATTAATGTTGTAAAAAATGACTTGTATTTTCAGAATGGCAACAACTGCTGACACTTTCTAATTTGTAAAAGCAGGATTGACACAGGATCATTTCTTGTTGAGAGACTTAATTCCATGCTAGTCAATTTATTAGGTATACTTAGCTATAATAATCTACATCTACCCTTATTGATGAAATATCTGAAAATATACAACCCATCAGCAACACAAACTACAGCATCCAAAATGATTTTTAAAAAACCTTAACATCATAAAATACATTCTGGTGTATTAGGCTGAATTGGTGTACATTAAAACTGGCGTCTGAGTGTGTATTTTGAGGATCCACATCATTAACACAACAACTAAAGCTGGCCACGGATTTGAATCAACGCTCTCTCAATCTCAATAAAAATAGAACATAATAATGACCTTCACAAAAGAGGAATTTACTGCAGTGCTATTTGATTACTGGTGTAAATCCATCACTGACATATAATGTGACGATGACTCCTCACGTGGACATTTCTCCCACCAAGTCAGCACAATAACAGACATTCAAGTGGAATCGCCCCTTTATTATTACACGCCCCTGCCCATAGAGATATATGAGTTCAGCTTGTCCATTCATACACATTTTCTATTCCACAGGTTGGGGTATAAATACTTGTGTGGCGTTTGTTTGACGTGACACTCCCCCCTAGTCGATGGGAGGCCGACGTCACCCCTGCCAGCGGAGGAGTGGATGGCCTCTGTAATAAAAATACATGAAGAGAATTGAGGAAAAGGAGAAGATTGGCCGGGGGAAAAGAAAGCAGCAACACGGCGGTTATATCTTTCCTTCGCATCCCACCTCTCGAGCCATGGACGCGAACGCCTTTTGAGACGAAAAGGAAAAAAACACGGGGACGTATTTTCGCAGCGGCGGCGGTGGCGGCGGCGGCGTCGAGAGCTCCGGTTGAAATGCTATGTTATGTGTGGCTTTCTTGGTTTTTTGAGCAGACAGAGAGAGATAACTGTACTGTATCCCAGCCTAGCGGATTGGAGTGAAAGTCCGCCATATTCTGCCTTACCACGCCCGGGAGTCGAGCCATTGGAAAATAAAACGGAACAGCTTTATTCATGTGTTTTCCCCCCGTCGCCCTCATCAGCGACGGCAACTCGAACACAACGGATTTTTTTTTTCGGTGATTGAAAAATAACAACATTGAGGACTTTGAAGGGCTATAAAGGGGGTGGCCGTGCACGGATGGCAATGCTTAACGAGATCACACAGAGCCGTACGGAGGATGTGTCTTAAAAGGATCTGTTGATCATATTGAGAAGGAAAAGCAGATTACACCAATTAAGATTGGACAGATATTCAACTCAAACCGCTTTGGACACTTGTTTTGGAAGCTGTTCGGGAGGGCCCAGCAAAGCGAACCGAAACGGGGGGAGGGGGGGGATTTCAATAATTTCTCAAACATCTAATTTTTCCTTTCCACCACAATCTGTGTGCTGTTCGGGCTCATTAGAAAGGGCGTCCACGCGTTATTTCACCACAAGTAGGCCTGTATGAGGACGTTATTCGGCATTCACAGGCCTCTGTGTGTGTGTGAGTGTGTGTGTGTGCGTGTGTATGTGTTTTATTACCCCGGCCGATCTGATATCTGGATGAATCAGTGAAAGGAAAAAGCGGAAAAGAGCGTGTTTAAACGAGAGAGAGAAGGAAAAGAAAAGAAGAGCGAGAATGACCCTGGAATCCATTATGGCGTGCTGTCTCAGCGAGGAGGCGAAAGAAGCCAGGCGGATCAACGACGAGATTGAAAGGCAGCTCCGCCGGGATAAGAGGGACGCACGCCGGGAGCTGAAACTGTTGCTTCTCGGTAAGCTCGGCAGGGAGAAACACGGTGTGGGGGGGGGGGGGGGGTTGATGCCTTGCCCAAATTCCTCTCACCCAAAATACCTTTTGTCGGGGAGAGAGGGAGAGGGGGAGAGGGGGTAGGTAGGGGTGGATGAGGGTGGTGGTGGTAGTCTATTAAGGGGGGGGGGGGGGGGCTTCCCACCTGAGTGAAGTTTGGGAGTGGGTGTTTGGAAATGTCTCCGTGTTGTGTGAGTCGAGTGCACAGATTGGCAGCTCGGCAAAGGGAGGAGAGGCTGTCCAGCCAGGCCTGTATGGCTCCCAGTGTTAAGAAAAAAAGAAACAAAACAACCACCTGATTTGAATAACTGCGACCGGTTAGTGTCGAGGAAACAAATGCTCACCAGTCACTATGGGCCTCAACTCTTACCTCATTTACCTCTCTACTAACAGCTTTCACTGGCCTGACTGCAACCTGTGCAGCCACAGGCCTACAGGGTCCGTCCAGCTGGTGTGCTTATATGAGTGTGTCAAGTACTGGCTGGGCCAAAGTCTAGCGTTTTATTGGGAGTAATCAAGACAGTATTGCAGCTTAACACCCAACCCTGGCAATGATTATGTCACAGGTGTCAGAGTATACAAAGCAAGGTTGGGAATATGTCCTCCTTAAATATACAGAAACCTGTGTGTGGTGGTATGCAGTTTTCATTCATTTTAATCTTTCTCAAACTATCTGAAACCCAACACAGCAGCACTTAAGTAAGTAGAGACACAATAAGATGAAACCGATTATGATTAATAGATTATTAATGATTATTATTAAGTCTCATGGTTTAATCACATAATGTCCACCCAGCTATTATTTCAAATAAATAGTCATAATATAATGTTGGCACCTGCATTTTTCCAGTGTGGAATTGTGAAATTGAAGGGGATGTTTGGGGTGGGGGGTGGGGGGGTATCTTGTTGAGAACTATTAGTCATACTGGAGAAATATGAGGAAAACAAGTCATCTACTCACCATCCTGTTTTTAATTAGATTTCCGACAAAAAGCCCATTAGATGAGATGGCTGTGGTGGTGGAGAGTGGCACCAGAAGCCTCTCCTCCTGATCTAGTGCTCTCCTCACTCAGATCCGGAGGAAGTGCATGAAGAAGAAGGTGTTTAAAAAAAAAGCAGACTGGAAACTTAGTTCTTAGATCATAGTTTTGTCCCCTGTAGGATGTTTTAAGAAGGGTTGAATGAGGAAGGTTTCCCCTTTGCCCTCCTGTTTGCACAAAACGTTGAAATGAATCCCCTCTAACAGGATTTGAAGGAGCTGACTGCCACCTCCCTTGTTAAATTTGGACAAATAATTGTGTCATTGTTGCCCCTTAATCTCCTCTAATACCCAACAACTTGCTTGTTATGTAAACACATAAACAGCCAGTGACCCAAACCAAAAAGTGATGATGTGTAACATTGAAGACGTAACTGTTTTTCTCCTAACACTGAATATAGTATTTATTCAGTGATTAGTCATTTTGTGATACAAAACAGTTCATGACCCAAATCAAATAATTACTGATTATGATTCACACTCAACATTTATATATATATTTCTTGTAGCAGCTGCTTATCAATAGACCCTATCAGTACAGGCTATTATATTTCAGAGTGGTTTTGCTGCGTGCCTCTTAATGACAATGCGTCCAGTTAATGTCTTTGAATATGGAGTTATGGGGAAGCTACAGTAAAATCCATTAAGCTGTAGAGTGAAAAGTTTCCTACAGTGGTTAACCACATGTGTGATTTCCCTGCAACACACAAAACAATTATGAATTTTCTGTAATGAAAAAGTTACATTTTACATATAGAGGGCAGTGTGATTTGCAGGGTCCAGTGTTCATAACTAGAGGTGTTTGACAGAGGTGTGGACGGTATAGTTGTCTACTGTGCAGTTTTGTTCTGATATGTGGCATAGGTAGGTCAACCAGAGTATAAATAGGAAATGTGATAGGAATATGGTCCAGGCCAAACAGGGACAGTAGACCTTAGCGACCCCTGTGGATAGAAGATAAGCTCATACATACACCAGCATTCACACGTCTCAGCTTCTAAGACAATTACAGCTAAATTAACCATTTTGTCAGTGAGAGGAATTTATCAGTTCATACACTGGCTCTGAACTCACAGTGAAATTGTGTGTTTTATGTTTATGTGTATATTACACATCGACGGGTACCACTCCCACTACCAGTGGTCAAGTTAAGCGGAGGAAGTTGTGTGTGCTCTGTACAGCTCCATTAACCCATATGCTATCAGTGTATTGTGGGTTTTGAAACTCACTAATTGCTTTGTGTCCTATGAGACTTGAGCACAAAACTCTAGTCAAGTTTAAGAAGGTTTCCAATCCTTCAAAATGTCAATTGCATGGTTGTTTTTTTTCACTGATCATCTTGGCCATTAAACTTCACTTATAATCTTTCAAACCCACTAATTGCTTTGTGTCCATAGGGACTGTGTATGTTTAAACACTTACAACATAACAAGTAAGCAAGTTTAGAGAACATTGCAAGCATGTAATCCATCCTTCTTGTGCATCTAATATCCATTAAGTAGCTGTAAACTAATTAGAGAGATGTACCGATATTAACACTCATTTAACTTGGACAGATGACCAGGGATACTTCACTAGCAACAATGTGGAGTCTTTGAAGGAGGAGGGTAGTGGGTTGGATAGTGTTAAAAGCTGTCTGGCACACATACAGTTTAATGCCAGCTAATGAGTCAGAGACACTGAAGACCTCACTAAGATATGTGACTCAGGAAAAGTCCAGATAAAATCAATGTTTGCCAAAGCAGAAGAACAATGAGGCAGGGTATCTCAGCAAGAGCCAACTGAAATTGATCATCTCCAGCAACACATGAACATAAACACATTCATTCAAAATTAAATCACTGTCATAATCCATTAGAGCAACTCATACCTCATTGTTCAGTAGGTAAGAAAACACAGCTGTATCATCATCAGCTTTAGATAATTTGCGACTTACATCATGCTTAACAAAACAAAACAAAACAAAACAAAAAAAACATGCCAAAACAATACCAGTTTTTTAAAATAACATAACTCGGGGGTTACCAAACTGCCACACACGACCAGGGGAGCAGACATTTTGTCAAACACAGGTGTAACTAATAATACTGTTAAATGCTGCATTGCACTGCAAAAAACTGAGCCATCATTAATGTTACCAGTTCCACCTGTGCTTCTCAAAATTTCTACAACTCTCATTTATTCTGGAATGAATGATTGTTTTTTTTTTCTGCGGAAAGTAAACATCTACTCTTCACATGACATCAGTTTTAGAGAAGTATTAAGTGATGAGGAGAAAGGAAGGTAGAAGCTGTGGCACCAAAACATTAGCTGAGATTCCATATGTGTACAGTCATGGGAAGTTCAAGATGAATGGAGAGGAGCAGAAAGCAGCAACCTAGCATAGGAATGGTGACATAGATACTGGAGGCTGGAAACACACAGTGAATCTGTTCGTGAAGAAAGGGAAACAGAATTGGTTTGTTTTAGATAACTAGGATACTTAGTGGGATTTGTTTTGTGTAATAAATCAAGGACTTTTTGTGGATCACTAATAATCAGTCAAACTAAATATTTTGTCAAGTTTATTGGGATTTGGTTAATTTTCTTGCTGTGACAACAGAAGTAGCTGGAACTTGTTTTTGGTGAGCTCATAGTGCAACAGGAAGGGCAGGACAACATTCAACTTCACTTTTATCGAAGCATGGTAATGCAGCTGTGAGCACGGATGTTTTGAAAAGTTAAAGGGCACTCTGACTCAATTTTTTTTTCTCCAAATTCCCGTGATCAGCTCACCAAATTCCCATGGTCCTTTTCATGACATTCCATTTTTGCTAAATGTGAGAATACAATACTTGTAGTTACAAATGTTCTGCCTCTTTGGAACATGTTTCCTGTGCATACAGAGCTCACTGAACTGAAACTAGTGGGAGAACACATGCACAGTGTAGGGACTCTCAGGATGGTAGTGTATTTTAGTACCTTGTTAATTTGCAATAACAGTTTATTCAAATCTGATATTATTTTACGCTCACTGAGGCATAGAGAGAGTGAGATTAACTGCCTCTATTGCCATTGATTAACTGCCCCCCCCCCCCCCCCCCCCCCCATTATTATTATTATTATTTATTTAGTTTTACTTGAGCTGAAACCATTAGTCAGTTAATCAGTTAGACCATCAAAAGAAAATGAATCAGTAACTACTTCTGAAATGTGAGGATTTGATGCTTTTCATATATATAGCATAAACTGAATATCTTCTGGGTCTAGATTGCTAGTCGGTTGAAAAAAGCAATCTGAATATGTCACCTTGAGATCTGAGAAATTTTGATGTAAATTTGTCAAAAAATTCTTTTTGCATTTCTATGTGTATTGCATACATTCGACTTGACACTGAGGTCTCAAACATCTGTTGACAGTCGAAAGGGTTAAAAATTAATAATTATCAGACTTGTCTGTGTCTGCTAAATTAATTTAAAATTTCCCAATTACAAAAGTGGCACAGCCCAGCTCCAATCCTCAAGAGACCATTGGACCTAGTTTATGATGCCTGGCCCCCTTTACACACTTAGATATACACATATACAGAGAAAATCATAGACAAGTGGGATGAAAGTATATCAGGTTCAAAATGTCAGAACAGGCAGAACCGTTATGGAGTTGGTCACAGAAAAACATCTGCTAAACTGTGTTTGTTTCAACATTGCAACATGTTCAATCTGCACGTCTGATGTCTGTCAAATTTTGCATATCATCTGTCAAAAACATTTGCAAAAGTGTTGATCTACCCAATCACTGTCAGCTGCTTCTATCGGACAAATGAAAGCTGTGGGAACTTTGTCAAGGCTACGACTGAACAAAGTCCACCGCAGGTTTTAACAAGCTTTTAACAAACACATGGTTGTAATTGTGAAAGGAAACACTAAAGATGTCATATGATTCTCGTATGAATGCAGCCAAGTTAACAGTGTAGCAATAAAAAGTGCAGAATTAGGAAGAAAAACTTTTTTTTTTTAAAGCCAAACCATTTTTTATAACTTTAAGTTTATCAGGTCAGACTTTTCTAACTGATTCAATTTCACTACAACAGGCCAAAATACATAGATTCAGTATTTTCTCCAGTATGTTTCAGATCTTGTATGACATTGACAGAGTTTAAATCTTGTCCTAAACTAGAATAACTCACACTAACATGTAGATATTCAGACTGTGAATGCTGGTGGTGAACATCAGAATGCTGTCTAGTAAGGTACGTGGGTACACCACAGTATTTTTATTGAATTCATGACTGCCCTCTGTTTTGCCTAGAGATTTGCTGGTGCTGGCTTAAGGCTGCCTGCCATTAACACTGAGCAGATCTGACACCCACAGGACTGACTTTTTTTAATGAAAGTGAAAAACAAAACCAGCTCCACAGATCATTTCTACAAACGTCATTCAGCAGTTTCAACAGCTCAATAAAAGAATGAGTTCAATTTCATTCTACAGGATTCCCTGTCATTCAGATCAGACTGTTTATTATGGGTTCATCCCCCTATAATGGAACTGCTGTATGGACTGTATGGGAGTATAGTCTCCAACTTTAGTCATAACTCTGTATGGAACTACAGTTGGACACTTGTTATGCTATAAGAAGCAGGGCTATAAACCAGTGTTACTACAGCACAGGTACTACAGACTGTAATTAGAGAAACATGTTGCAGTTTACACTAAAGCATTTGTAAAAGTGGATAAGGTACTATTGCCCTCCCCCTGCTCTGTGTGTTAACTCACTCTTGAGGCGCTGCAAAGCTCTTGGCAGTGAATTCATCTCTTCTTCACTCATGCATTTTTTATAATGATGTTAGAGCATCGTATCGGCATTTTTGCATCCTTTGTCCCATTTGGTTTAAAAAGTCAGCTGCAGGCCGTCTCTGTGCATAGCTGACACCAGTGCTGTGGTGCATTCAGGGGCTGTGGAAACGTGACGTCTTCCAAGACTTGTCTGGTCGCCAATGAACAGCAGCCGTTTGGAGACAGAAACAGAAAGCTACCAAATTCACATTACTGTTATATGTACTTATTGTTTGTTTCACCAGATTACGTTGGTGACAACACAGAGTGAATATTTGGTAGCTCACAGTCAAGTTTCAAATGTTAGTGAGTATCACATGAGTAAATGAAAGCACCTTACACAGACACTTAGTAGCCTGTTTCCCTTTTTTGTGTTCTGTTTTCTCCATCCTCTCCTTTTCTTTTCAGCGTCTCTCATTGAAAGAGTAAAAAGGATCCATCAAGACCCAGATGTGGTCGAGTTATCCTGATTTGTTTTGGAGATATTGTTGTCTGCAATATTTTGAACTATTGCCCTTATTATAGATACAGTTATTGATGATTGTACAGTGCTGTATAACCTTCTCATTTTTCTATAACCTAAGTTAACCTGCGTAAAATACTGTAATCTTATAGGATAGTAGCTTCCAAGTTTTCGGTTGTTCTGTGAAGAACATTTTAATGAATGGGTGTATTCTGAGACAAAACATTTACTCCACTTATTTAACATTCAAAAGCAGACTCCACTTGAAATTCGTTGCATGCCAAATTTGTAACATAAAGCTGAATTGCAGCATCTCAGCCCTAATTTACCAGGTGAGACCTTTTACTTAAATGTGTCTGAATTTTCCTTTTTCTTTTTCTTTTTTTTTCAAACACTCACACACACACACACACCCTTTTTGACTGCCTGCACAGAGGACATCAGGTCCACTCCTGTTTCCTCTGTTTGAACAGCTATACACAAGGCCACACAAGAGCAACACAGATCCTTGTGTGTGTGCACAAATCCAAAACCCATTGGCACAGTTCATTTAAGTTTTTGCGATTACTCACTGTTCCACTTGCCTGCTTAAAAAAATAGAATGTGTCTATTTTTAGGATGGTGCTGTAAGGCATTAACTCTTTTACAACACTATTGTGGTCTGCAACAACAACTACTTGTCACTGAGGTTAATGTAATAGTGGACAGGATGTGTGTGTGTGTGTGTGTGTGTGTGTGTGTGTGTGTGTGTGTGTGTGTGTGTGTGTGTGTGTGTAAAGCAGGTGGTGACCCACCCACTGGTGCAACAAAGTGAATATTTCAAAGTGTACTATAGCAGTAACACAGCATTTCTAAGTACAGGTTTGTCATTTAGCGTGTGGGTGAATGAAAATAAAATCCACCAAAATCCAAATAAATGCTTCTTGCTCAGTAACAAATATAATTTTCAAAGAGTTTCAGGTTTAAGTGTTTGGCTAAAGAGCACTTCAAGGGTAATTGTGCTAAGTCTAGTTTTGCCATTACTACCTTCCATGCTCATTTCAGGCTTCTAAATTGGCAGCCCTACAATAGAAAAGCTGTTTCCACAGAGGTTATAGTATTTCAGCACAAGTTTAGTCTGTCGCTTGGCTTTGTAAAGTGCCAAGTCTGTGTTATGGACCCACAGTTGAGAGGCTAATTTGGCTAAAATAGAGTTTATTTTATACAGTACAAAGGAGTGTAGCAAATCCAGACTTTCTAACAGACACTTGACACTGGAATGCAGCACCCATCCCCTGCAAAACATGCAAAACGCACACATACGTACACTCCTTCCTGCCAGAGTTATTCAAGAGTTAGCGGCGAGGTAAAGTTAGACTGTTCAGTCTGTCTGCCAAGATTCTCAATGAACCAAAGAGAAACTACACCCCCAGCTCTTCACACCCAAATAGTTCCTGTCACCACTGAGAGGAGAGAGATGTTGTTCTTGGTCTGTCACCAGACCAAGCAAACAGGCTGAGAGGAAAGTAGCCAGCGCATATTAATATGTGTGTGACTGACTGAGTGCATGAGCGAGTGAGTATATGTGCTGTATGTGTGTGTGTGCAAGTGCTGTACATCTGTGTTTATAGATGTGTGTGCGCATGTTTTTTCAAAGACAGGATGTTGTGTTGCAAAATGCTACGATTCAGCTGTCTTCCCTCAGGAAATTCTCATACACATTAATATTTTAAAATGTTTTTAGAATGACTTCCCAAATACAGTCAAATCTACATTTTAATGTTTTTTTTAAAATTCATTTTGTTTTTGTTTTCTGGCCCCCAGCTCTTAAGCCCTCAGACATAGAGTAGGTGACTTCTGCATTAATGTCTCGTTTAGCCATGACGGCACATTTGCGGAAAGAGCTGCGTGCTTGTGTGATATTTGCCACTTGGTGCATGAGAGGGAGTCAGGCTTAGCAAGATTGCTGTTGTTACTTTCACATTAAAAATGACCAGGGTCCTTATTCAGACATGTTTAACTGCCGTCAGATTAATGTGAAAGGGGGCATCTCTGAAAGGGAGGTTTAATAAACCTCTCCAGATGGAGCGGGCAGCTGTTGTCAGAGAAAAATCTCTGCTAAGTCCACTGTATGCCACCTGCACAGTACCAAACAACAGAAAAAGTTAAGTGACTAGCTGGTGAATATCATGCAGTGTTAAGTGGCCGAGGGAGCAACTGGAAGACATCAAAATAGAGCTCAGTGAATAGTGAATATTAGACGTTGGCCAGGAATATGACTTAAAATGAATGCTAATCCTGCTCCATGTCCTCTGGTTGTGAAAACAGACAAATGTTTGCTAATACTTCAGTGCATTTCGTATCCACATAACTATGGAGCTAGGTCTGTGATTAGATTTTTATGGCTGTCGTCTAGCTGCTCAACTCTGACTAGCTACTTGTTTTATTGTGAGACTTTTGTCATGTTGCCGCTGTTCCCTTTTCACCCATAGAAGTCAAGGAAAGTCACAAATGTCCATTTAAGGAGCGTGACTGCTGACACAGGAGATTGAATGAATGTGTCGTCTGGTTAAATGAAACCCTGCGCAAACCTGCAAAATAAATAAACTCTGCTCATTTGTCCCCTTTGCCTGTCTACTTTCCCAGGCACTGGGGAGAGTGGGAAGAGCACATTCATCAAACAGATGAGGATTATCCACGGCGCCGGTTACTCTGATGAGGACAAAAGGGGTTTCACCAAACTTGTCTATCAGAACATCTTCACAGCCATGCAGGCCATGATCCGGGCCATGGAGACACTCAAGATCCCCTACAAATATGAGCACAACAAGGTAAGTGACCCCCTTTCACTCAAGTCATTTTATATTCCCTGTAGTGAAGGGTGACAAATAATTTGAGAAAAAGAGAAAGACGCTGCAAAGTGGCCACAGTGTGCTTGTATATTTTTAGAGTGCTGTCTATCTTATTTGGAACAGCCATCCATAATCGTTTCCTGTCCTTTTTGGCACTTCCTGTGTTCTTAAAGCGCTTCATCTTACTCTGTGTGTGTTTGTGTTTTCCTGCATGTTACCATGTGTGCACACAAATGCTAGTATGCAAATACCCAAGAGAGAGATCTGCCCTGTACTACTCACCTAAATTTGACCTCATTTTCTGTAACTATCACTTCAGCAGGTCCTTTATCCCCCCACACCCACCCCGCTCTCATTTTTCATTTGCATTTCATTTGTCGTCAGAGCAGGGAGATGTTACAGTGACCCCTTACTCACAGTTTGTTCCCTATGAGAGTGACAAATGAAAGGAAGTGGCGCACAGGAGTCGATCACCTCGGCAACGCTTTTTAGATATCGGACCATTTCAGGTGACAGCTGACCACGCTGCTTTAGTTCCTCCCCACTAGGCCATAGTCCAGTCAGAGGATTTTTCTGCTGAAAGGTTTTGTAGAGATTTGGGCAGGAAGGGGGGATCAATTATTTAGTAGATTTCAATATGATATCCTGAAGTCAGATCATAATCTCGGATGTTAGAATTAAGGAAATATTTTATTGATTATGCACAGGAAAAAAGGAGATACCACCTCATGTTGCTTGCAGATTTACAACTGTATATCTGACTTTTAAGTTGATAGTTTTCACACAGTTTTATCTTTTAAACTTTGAGATTTTGTAATAGAAAGAGTTGAAATCTGACACACTGTCAGCACTGAGCTTATCACAGAAACAACATTTAGGTCACGGACCTTCGTCAGGCGTCAAATTAACAATGTAAAACAACACTTCTTTATGCTGGAGACACATACTGTAACAGCCAATCAAAAAGTGGAGCCAAATCTTAAGCACCAGGTGTGCATTAGATAACACTTTGTATAAACTGTGAGATTTGAAATGGCACCACAGCTTGGATTTAACTTGGTCAGGCGCTCCTTGGGTCTTTGCTGTTGCGGTGGATCATTTTCCGTACTTGCTTTCGCTTCCCATCCAGCGAGTGCATGCTCATGAAGAATGAAACCAAATATGCTGTTTCAGCCCAACAATTTCACCATTGTTTTACCCACTTTAAACACAAGAAAAACCAAGTACATCCCTTAAACATGAGTAAAAATAATGTTTTCCTTTTAAAAAAAATGTAATGCAAGATGTTTTGCTCTCCCTACATATCACTGTATTCTGGTTTACCACCAGGACCTCCAGACTTTGTAATAACTGCACTTCCAGTATCTGGAAAACACCTCTTGTGAGGTTTGTGTGTTTGCTAGCAAAGGCTTTGTATGAGACATTCATTACTCAGTAGAAAAGTACAGGAATACTATGGTCTTATGGAAGTACTTAAGTACAAAGAAACAACAAAAGGATCTGTTATGTGCGTAAGATATGTGTAATTCAGACGTTATGTCTATAGTGAAAGCTTGCAACAGAACTACTGAATACTTGAGAACCATCATCCCTGTGCTCTCATATACATAATGCTGAAATGGGAAGTATTTACCTTTAACAAAGGAGTTCACTGACATCACAGAGGAAGTGAAAATGAAACCCGTTCATCATGTTTACACCATCTCTCTGGGCATTTTTAGTGAATACAACTACCGCAGTCTGGTAGACTTATCAAACCCACTGATTGAAATATATCACTGATGTGGTGTATCTACTTTATCTTTTTGTCTTCTGTGACATCTCACTTTTTCACTTTTGTCATACTCAACTCTTAAATCCCCGCTGTGGACTGATTATCTCAGAGGCTGTGAATAAGATGACATTTATTTAAGTAAAATCTTCCGTCCCCAGACCCCAACCGTCACATCATGTTCTTCGTCTTCATGTCTAAATCATGCTCAGACCATATAATTGGGTCTCCACACTTCTCATTCCAATGCAGGTCATTCTGTCCCTAACTACATGGTCTACACTGAAAATAGGAGCGATGTTTTGTCATTTGTGGTGTTGGGCTTTAAAGTCTGTAGAGACTTGGGACCGCATTGGTTAAGTGAAATGGGCTTGTTTTTCCATGTTTCCATGTTTACTATAGTCAGCCAGTTCCACAGTCATAGTCATGCAGTGTATTCTAAATTCTAGCAGCTGCATGACTATATAAATGTTCTGTGTAGTTTAATAAAAGGCTGATGGGTTAGATATTGATTCTGTAGATAACAGATGTCATGTATAATACATTCTGATAAAACTTCATGTTGTTATCATAATAGCTTTCCATTTTATAATAGCCTGTCCACACTAAATATCTTGCAACTGTCTGCTACTGTACATGTGGGATTTTTTGAAATGACTGCGTAACTGTGAGTTAAAGTCTAATTCAACATAAATGTGAAATCTATTACGCTGAGATGTTCCATATGCCCACAAATCTGGATGAAAAGAGTAGAGTGTGAGAACTGCAAAAACCAAATCATGTTAGGTTCAGCAGGTGCTATGCTAGCATTAAGTATTCATCCTAATCATAAAGAATGTCAGTGCAGTACGTGAAAGTGTGTCAACTTTCAGGCACATGTTGATCTCTTGTCGTGGGACACAGGAGAGTTTTAATGGGAATCTGGAGCAGTGAAACTTTCCCCTTTAATAGGCCCAGCGGGATTTTTCAGATATTAGGTCCATGCTGAGCCTGCGGGTGCAAAGAAATTTCTGGATGTAGAATATGTGTGTGAGTGAGAAAGTAAACCAGTGATAATTAGGACTGCACAACCTGTATTTTGATTGTGTCTCAACAATACTGTTGTGAAGTTTGGATGAATCCAGTTTTCATTTATGTTTGGTGCTGCTTAGTAAAGATGTGAGTCTTCATAAATCACAGCACTTTTTCTCATGTTTTTCCACCAGGGTAACGCCAACATCGTGAGAGAGGTGGACGTAGAAAAGGTCACCATGTTCGAGAATCCTTACGTAGATGCAATCAAGAGCTTATGGAATGACCCGGGCATCCAGGAGTGTTACGATCGAAGGAGGGAATACCAGCTCTCAGACTCCACTAAATAGTGAGTAGAATGGAAAGCAACACAGTGGATACAGATGTTGTACTTTGCCGTGATTCAGATGACGAACAGACATCATCCCGGATCATTTCATTTCTCTGCCCCTGTAGTTACCTGAACGCTTTGGACCGAATCGCAGAGCCATCCTATCTTCCCACCCAGCAGGACGTGTTGAGGGTTCGAGTCCCGACCACAGGCATCATCGAATACCCATTTGACCTGCAGAGTGTCATATTCAGGTGAGATCAGATATTTATTCAGGATCTGATGTTGTAGACATTTGCCTGTAAAGCTTCAGCCCTGATAGGAATGTACATATAATAAGAATAATAATAAGAATAATAATAACTACAACTACTGACTTGATGCAAGGAGAATGGAGTCAAAACAGTGTTTCAATGATATATTGACCTCTCATTTTGGGAGATTCACTGTATATTTTTATTCCAGCATCTTTTTAAAAGGAAAATATGGCACTTCTGACTCACCTACATTTATTTGATGGTTGTACTTACTTACATTGTGGATATGCAAAAAATGCAGTAAGCAGTGAAAGCAGTTTCATCAAAGCATTGAAATACCACCACACTGAACAGGCAGTTTCACTTTTGATTCCTCAGTGTGTTTTACAAGAAATTCTCCTTCTCTTTGAAATCACGTTGGTAGAATTACAGTAGGAGTAGTAGTTCCGATGATCATAATGGTAATATTCTGGTTTTGATCAGCTCATTGACAGAAAAGCTTTTAAATCACATCCACATGATGAGCAGTGTCATCACCTTTGACCCCACAAGTTGTGCATACACATCCCCGGATCATGAAGAGATGCAGACAGATCTGCAAACATTTTCAGTGCTTATAGTGACCGTTTTCTCTCTCCTCGATGCTTCTGCCGCGACAGGATGGTGGACGTCGGCGGTCAGAGGTCGGAGAGGAGAAAGTGGATCCACTGCTTTGAGAACGTCACGTCCATCATGTTCCTGGTAGCGCTCAGCGAGTACGACCAAGTTTTGGTGGAATCAGACAATGAGGTGATTGATTAATGCATTTGCACAGAATTTGATCAACTTCTTGATGATATGATGTTACTAAATTAAAAACATATATATTTTATTTCATGTGAATTTCATGTGGGAGATAAGTTGGCCCTCAAGATGAAAAGCTTCTTATTTAAAACAACGGAAATCAGATTCCCCTCCTGCCTAGCAGTGCTCCACCTCTTGTTCCCTCGGAAAGCATTTGTAAATGATCAGCCAGCTGTTTTGAATACCGCCTTGGGCCACATCTCCTCCTTAAGAGGATATAGCATGTGTGTCAGTTTGTTAAAAATGTATTAATGAGCAGGTGTTCATATGTGCGTTGGTCTGTGCTTTGCGTCCATGTGTTTTACTTCCTCTGTTACTTGTAGAAGAAAAAGACGACTGAGCAGCTGCACATCCTCTATATCCTGCCATTAGATTTTTTATTTTTTTTATTTTTATAAAATATAGGAGATGCTCTGTTTCACACTGCAGCACTGGTGATGTTATATCTAAAGCTTGCTTCCAGAATGGTTGTTTTGTTCAATTAAACCCTGAAATCAAGTGCAAGGGAGAAATTAAACTCTCAAAGGCGACATGGCCGCCCTTCTCTCTCGTTTCTACTGCTCTCCCTCTGGTGCAGTAAAACGTTTATTAAAATCTGTACTTAATGAGTATGAAAGGCTGTGGTTTAATTAAGTGATTAACTCTCTCTCTCTCTCTGTCTCTCTCTCTCTCTTTCTCTCTCCCTCCCTCCCTCTCTCTCTTTCTGTATGTCTTTCTCCCCCTTTACTTTACCTCCCCTCCCTCTTCTCACACACACCCACATTCACACACACACACTCCCACTGCAGAACCGGATGGAGGAGAGTAAAGCTCTGTTTAGGACAATAATCACGTACCCCTGGTTCCAAAACTCCTCGGTCATTCTGTTCCTCAACAAGAAGGACCTGTTGGAGGAGAAGATCATGTACTCTCATCTGGTTGACTACTTCCCAGAGTATGATGGTGAGTACCAGCAGCATTGGTGTCCAACGTAAACATCAAACATTTGAATCAGGCAAGTTTTCCTTGTAGCTGCAAGTTTACTCACTAGGACAAATCTCCTTGAGAAGCTGTAATTGATATTAGTGCAGTTTGCAAAGAGAAAGCTCATATTCACTACATGTCCACCTGCCCCATATTGGTCGACCTGATTAATCAAACTGATTAATCAAAATTATAATTAACTCAGCAGATGCTTAAAATTTGTTAAATTATTCAAATCTGAAACCAGTTAATTCTGGTTAACTGTAAGTGTATAAGTCATTTATTTTTGCCATAAGCTGATATTTCAACTTAAATGTAACAATTACATACAATCCTGAATGGATTGATATAATGTCTAACATAATGTCTATTTCTAAAACACACTTGATTACAGAAGGAGATGATATCTGTGGTTTTGACAGTTGAAAAACAGTCACCTGACTGTAAATCTTTCAAGAATCCAATACATACAATTTGACATACAAAAATACATGTGAAATGTTTGCATTAAAGTAATTTAGTGTTTAGTGTAGTGTAGTGTTACAAATCTGAACAGGCACTAAGAAAGTTGTGTTTTATAGATGTTTATATCTGCACCAGTTAAAGCATGATGTGTAATAATCAAATGTAGAAAGGGTACATGTTGTGGTGCTACAATGATAAATGTAAAGATAATGTTTCTGTAGAAGTACTGAAGAAGATGGTTAGCCATTTTATATTAGTCAAAAGTCATGCATCACCACAGACTAGCCTGCAGTAGCATGCAAACATGTACTGGGAAAAAGTATTTTGAAAGCATTACTTTCCTTCCAAGCACTACAGCAGGTGTACTGACAGAGCATCATTTTCCCTCTCTCCAGGTCCGCAGAGGGATGCCCAAGCAGGGCGAGAGTTTATCCTCAAGATGTTTGTGGACCTGAATCCAGACAGTGATAAGATCATCTACTCTCACTTCACCTGTGCCACTGACACAGAGAACATCCGTTTTGTCTTCGCAGCCGTCAAAGACACCATCCTGCAGCTCAACCTAAAGGAGTACAACCTGGTGTAGAACGGAGCAGCGAGGGTTGCCAACCGGAGGCCCTCACCGCACACACACTGACTGACGCAATCTGTGAAAAGATAGATCATATACACACACATGAAAAAAAAAATCAGAGAAAAAAATTCTAATGGTTGCGTATTACTAATTTATTTGCCATTTGTTGATCTCTTGGTCCCCAAGGGGTGAGCAAAGTAAATGTTCTCTTGCTATTTAAGGAGTTGATGAAATATTGTGGGGGGGCAGGATATCTGGAAGGGCCAGGGAGGGATTTGCTGTTGAATATGTACAGCAACAATCCTCATTTTTAGGCTTTGCGCATTGTGAAGTTTTTGGGGTTTTTTTTAGTTTTGTTTTGTTTTGTTGGACAGAAAGAAAGGAACTACTTTGTGCACTGGAGGTGTGGGGGCTTGTTTTGTCTGTCAGTCTGATACATCAGAGCTGGAATGAATGCAATGTGCTCCCTCCCTCCTGCCTTTTTATAAACAAGAAGAGGAAAAAAAAGTTTTCATTCCTTTGCTTTTTTTTTTTTTTTTACCTTCCCTCCTTACCTGTCAGTTCATTCTGAAGTGGGTGTTTCACCTGTTTACCCAACAGGAATGATGTAACAGAACTCTAATTAATAGCTTCCATTTTCCTTGATTGGCAAGTCTCTCGATGAGTTGGCATAAACTGTGATTTTGTGATGAAAAAAATAATAATTTCATATTGATTTGGTATTGATTGACTTTAATCATCATAATTACCACATTGCATTGACTTATGTACCATCTGATTAGTAAGGCATGTGTGACCATGGAAGCACATTGGTCATGTTTTTGGAGAAATAGCCGGAGTCGTGTGTTGAGCGACGGTCACGTGACGGCTCTCCACGACTAATATAACCGTGAAGTTCAGATGTATGAGAGAAATTGGCTTTAAAATTAGCTTTCTGAGCTTTGAGCGACAAGGTAAGGAGGTGCAGAGGGACCTCCGCTCTGCTGCGTCATGGTTGGTGACTCATGATGGCGGCGGTCGCTTTTACACAGACTGAAGGGAGCTGAGGAGGTAATAATTTATGAGACAATGTTGTTAAATGATTATGTTCAACTGTGCCACATTAACGCTTTTTATTATGGTAATATGTATATTTATTGCCAATGCCAAAACAACTCAAGCACCAGACTCCACTTTGCGCTGTTTACTACTTTAATGGAAGTGTTGAGAGCAGAGAAGAGCAGGGCTAATGAACATAGAAGGAGCGGACTGACTGACTTTACTGACTTATTGGTCGACCAGCTGATTCTCGCAGTTTTTGAAGTATTCAACAAAGCTAACTGTATTCTCCCCCTTCCACACACACATGCACACAAATCCACACAAGCTTGAGACTGACTAAAGCTCCAGTTCAGTTAAAGAAGAGGAGGCAGCCACCCAGTGCGCTGAACTGCTCAGACTGTCAAATCACAACCTCGCACGTGGCTACAACCCCCTGACCTGCAGACTATCCAGTCACATTTTAGCTGTGTCCTTATATTTGTCCAATCACAGCCCGGCTGTCTTGACTGTTGTAGTTCAATAGCAGTGGAGAATAAATTTGGCTAATTCCTATGTAAAAGGGCAGAGTGTTGATATTCAGTCTGTACCAAAGGAAGCCCTTCTTGTTTCTGATTGGCACCTCTGATTTGCAATTTCTCATTCCCAAGTTACTTTGAGTATTTTTTGTAACAATTCCCTAGAACATAAGCCTGTAATTTACATTTATTGAGGCATAGTGCAATTATGAATGCTATAATCATTGTACATACATCTCTCTATATATATGGCAGCATCTTTGTTGGCTTTGTAATCATTACTTTTTTGGCAGATTGAATGTGCGGTATTGAAAATATGTATCTATGTAATTGTATTGTATGTCTAATGGATAATTCATTTTTGGAAGAAAAAAATATGTTATTTACATGTTTGTTTTTGTTTCCTTTTTTAAGAGGAGAATGTAAATTTTGTGTTTTGCCAGTTTTATTTCTCAGCAAAGAAACATTGTTCAGCTTCAGAACTGCATTATGAGGAATATTATTATCCAACAACAGATCGATCGTTATGCCAGTACTTAACAGTAGCTGTTTTGTTAAATGGACTTTTATATGAAAAACCTGCAGACTGAATCCAACCTACAGGGCTAATTGTAATAGTTTAGTTCTTAACTGGCTTCAGGAACAGAGCACTTGTCATATATAGGTGTAATCATGTCACTCATTGATTCTTTTTGTCTTTGTATTTAAATTTCATCACAAATCCTCTCGATAAGTATTGATTAACTTTAGTCGACCATGAACGCCCCTCACCCCACCACCAACCACCTTTGAAGACAAGATGTTTCATTTAACAAAAAGTGCTAGAACAAGATGGGTGGCAGGAAGGTTATGTGTTGCTTTGGCTCAAGATTTTGTAAAGGAAGAGAGATAAAGGAAGAGTTGTAATTTCCGCGAATAGAGGGGAAGGCCATCACTGCTCACACCCTCCCTGAGAAAACTGAGTATTGTAGAGTCTGTCAGAGTCAGTGACTGACCATTGTATACAAATGTACAAAAAAAGTGACTCATTTGGCCTAATTAGGATGGTTCATTTCAGGTGCTTTTTTATTTAATTTTTTTTTTTTACTTCATTTCCATCTTGATTGCCACCATTTCATTAGAATGTACAGTATTAATTTAGACTTTATTTATGAAATGAGAACATAGGAGGAAATACACAACAGTTCATATGTACATATTGCCTTATATTGAATAAGCTGTGCCTCTGAAGTCCCAATGCAAGGCACCTGTGTTTTTATGAGAATAGAAGTTAGTGCAGCCAATAATGTCCCATGTCCCAGCTGGAGGATTGTTTGGTTTTGGCTTGGTGGTCTCTCTTTGTTACTCTGTGCTAGAAGAAGCCCTGGGAACAGCTTTGAAGTGTAGCTCATGTAGCTATAATATGACATCATTACAGGACATTCTAAGCACATTGTGAGTGAACTGTAATCAGAACACACTTTCTATTGATTTCAGAAAACTGTCACATCGGATTCATGTCTTAAAAATCCACGCCACAGTGTATTATAATGCATTGATCTGCCTGACTATGATTAAGCAACAGTGCTCCAACAGTATGTGTAGAATGTGCTCGCAGAGTGTCACAGTCTGGACTCAAAAGCTACCACCAGCCGCCACCTGCGGAGTGTTTTTTTTTTCTTTTCTTTTTTTCCCTTCGCTGTATTTGGCGATGGTCTGGCTTCCACCAGCCACTTTGGCAGGTAACCAGCCCTCACTCTGAGGTCCTGTTGTTTTCAGATATTTCAGCTGGCTGGTGTACTTGCTTACAAGGATGGTTGATTTTGGCAGGCAGCAGTCACTTCAACAAGTTGACTCCCAGTCCCATTCACAGTTTACTTGAAGTAAATGAAGATCTTAACAATAACCACTTATCAACAGCAGGGCCTAGGAGAAGAAACCAGGGGCCAACTCATCACACGTTTTTACTGGACGTTCAAACGGTGTTAATGTGATTCTGCCTGTTGCCAGAGGAGATGTTTTGAAGCTGGACTATAGTTTCAACTTATCAGTGTTGATGATCACTTGTTGTAGACTTGCAGTAATTAGTAACTTCTGTCCCTGCTGTTGTAAAGTGGCTATTTACACTGTCACTGTTTCTTAAAGGGAAAATCCTTGTTTAAACAATTCACATACTGCATCTAACCACATCGAGCAGAGACTGACGATCTATGCTTGTGAATAATTAAAAAGGATATAAAAAGTGATAAAATTGACAAAACATGGTGTATGTCAACTGATAGTGAATCTAAGATTATTTAAAACAACATTATACTGGTGAAAATGCAAATTCTAGTTGGATTTTATCTGATAAATTTGAGCCAGGAGGGACTGTATCCAGGCTTTTGCGAATAGTTTGTTCACGTTCACATCATTACTCAGAGAGAGACACATGTGAGTTATACTGAAGCTGGATTTTCCCTTTAAGAGAGCACAGACTCCAGCTGGTGTTGACTTGCTGACACATTGTTGGAAAGCTCTGCTGCTGTTCAAATTTCATGCAGTATGTTCAAGAGCAGTGCAGTGTTAACGTACAGTATATTGTGGAGCTGCAGGGCCGAGGTTGTGAGAAAACGTCTCCGTAATCTGCTCTTTTACTCAAAGTCTCAGACACATCATCAGATCGCTTTCAGCTAGCCTACCTTTTGGGTTTCCTTGCTTCCAAAATCCTGAGGATATGAAGTTTAATGACTCATTTTGAAATAGTGTTACTATGATGATCTCCAATCATAATTGTGTAAAATGTTTCATGTATCCATAAAATCGCACTCCTTCAACATGTTTCTGAATGAAACAACATGTTTCTTTTCAAAAGTATGTCGACTCTGATTTTTATTTTGTCATTTTAGTACAGCTATCACTTAATGTGTCCATTTGATGCCTTTAAATCTTTACTCCCCACCATAGTTCAGATCTGTGATAGATATACCACAGCATGAGGATAATAAGTCAAGTCGTATGTGAACTCCAATTTCTACTAAAAGCCTCAGTCAGACACTGAAAATTCACTCAAAGTGAAGGCAGATGTGATTCTTGTGAGGTAGAATCATAAAGTTCAATAGAATGTGCCCCAGGCGTATTACCCAGCAACATGCAGGGTGAAGTTGCCGCTTTGAGGTTAATTGTAGCTCTTT
Source organism: Lates calcarifer (assembly GCF_001640805.2). NCBI lineage: Eukaryota > Metazoa > Chordata > Actinopteri > Centropomidae > Lates > Lates calcarifer. The sequence goes on from NC_066845.1 coordinate 9,321,107, forward strand.
TTTTTTTCCTTTTTATCTCAGAGTCATTAATAGTTTTTACATGCAACTGCAGAAAACAAAAAAGAGAAACAACAGAATACTTTGAGAAGGTTATCAAAATATGGCTGGCAGGGAGCTGCCTCTGTTTACTTTCTGCTTTAAATCTCATGACACCACCATAATTAAACTTTATTTAGGCATGAGGCAACTTCTGAAAGTACAGTAAATCAAGGCAACGACTTCAAGAGAATCACATCACATTTAAGAAATTCACTGCTTTTGTATACTGGATGTGCACAATCTAAATGAACTCTACAAGATCACAGAGAAAAAAAAACAAGTAGTCACGAGCCACATTCTCCATTCAAATGGCAGTTGAGTTATTTTACCTTAACAGAGTAGAAGAATTCATCCCATTGCATTGACATGAACGCAGCAGCCAACACATCGTCCCTGATGAAAAATGTATGCATTGAGAACTTTGTTCAAAAAGAGGACAGAAGTGTGGGTAAACAGAAAGTAAACTGCACCCCAAAAAAAGCCTAAAGACTGCTTGTGATTATTTTGTAAGCTACACCCAATACTCTTAATGCATTTACATCTTTTAGTGTGTGAATAGTGACAAATGGTTAAGGCCAGGGCACCACAATACATATCACAACCTAAAGGAAAATCACCAAATTCTTTTCTAGAGGGTCACACTTTGTTTTCGGTCACGATCATGTTTGTACTTTTCATCGCTTATGATCTTAAGTTTGACACTTTTATAAAAGACATAATTTCATCTCCAGTTTATTTAGTCTTCTCTCTAGAGTTTTGTAATCACAATGAGCACTGCTCTATTAAACTCAAGCTCACTTCATTTACCCATTTACCCTTTGAACTCTTCAGTAATCAAATCTGCCGTTTATTCTCTTCAAAAACATTTGTTCTACAAGTTTACAAGTGCTGAAGGATCCAAAGTTTCTTATGAACCCGGGACTTAGCTCAAACTCTCATCCACTCGCTCACAGTTGGCCTTCCTGACCCCTAGTGGCCGTTGGGAGACATGGCAGTGTCAGATGAGGATGCACTGAGGCAGGATACTTCACTCATCTCTAAGATACGGGCCAATACTTTTCTCGGCGTTTGTTTGTGCAGCTTTTTGATCAAAACCTAACCACCATCCTAACGCTTTCATTCATACTTTTTTTTAATTGATCTTGTCAGAGGCATCCCTGTGGTATAAAGACAGCACCGTCTGCGGATGTGAACTTCCCATTTTATCCCTTTCTATTTGCAACTGGCGCCACGCCCTCCAGAGTCGGCTGGATAAAGTTCAACAAGTGTCCTCCAGCCTTAGACCAACCGCAGGACCTTATCAAAGAGGGTCAAAGTTCTCTGGACTCTTAAACAAAGGATTCTCTGTTTCAGATTTGCAGATTATTATTATTATTATTATTATTATTTTTTAAAATCCAGTCAATTCCCTATCTCCTTGAAAAAGTGGCTTTCCTCATTCCTGTTTAAGGGGAAGAAGAGAGCATCCGTTTTTAAAGATGCTTTGCACCTTTTCCCTCTGAATTGGTGAAGCGTGTGAGAGGGAGGAGAGCGGAGAAGAAGCGGTACAGACACCTTCACAGGCTTCAGCATTATTATTTTTTAATTACTTTTATTATTACCATTTTGACAGCAGAGGGCTCATTGGAGAGAGAACCGGTCAGTTTTTTTTTTTTGAGTGATGGCTGGGTGTTGTGTGTCGGCGGAGGAGAGAGAGAACCAGAGGATCAACGAGGAGATTGAGAAGCAGCTGCGGAGAGACAAGAAGGACTCGCGCAGGGAGCTGAAGCTGCTGCTGTTAGGTGAGCATCACTCACCGGGAATCAGGTCTGGAGGGTGACTGAGTTTATACAGGCAGACTGGCAGACTGGCTTAAAGTCTTCTCACACATTCTTAGCGGCCTTTATCTTAAAGTAAGTAATTAAGTGACACTGAAAATGATAGACTGTGTCATCTTAATGGGAAGAAACCCTTGGCGCGTAGCTTCTCTGCGTCTTTCCGGCCAGAATGCCATAAAAACAAAATTTCAAAGCTCTTAAAATGTTGCACTAATGGAATGATTCAATTTATCAATTTGCTATTTTGGCGGTTTTGGTGTATATCCCAATGAATCACTGACTGGAACTCAGTGATTCATCAAGGATGACTTTTAATTTGCCATTACCTACTGCTTCCTGACCACACCTGGACATACAGGTGTATCGTGGCAGGTGGGACAGCACTCAGGAGCACGTTGACCAATCAGTATTTGAATTATAACAGGTACATAGGCACAGGGAAGAGGGATGGTTTTAATATCCAACATTTTGTATTTTAAGATTTTTGATAGGTTGGATAGACGTGTCTTTGAATAAAAGATTCGAGTCATGAATAGTGTGAGGAGGAGGCAGTTTCATATCTAACTGTCCTCTACATTTCCTTTCTCCTCATTCCTCTTTCTTGTCTCCGGATGTGGCGCACTGGCTTCCTCGTGCTGGCGCAGCTGCGCCCAAAAGTTGTGCCATCGACTTTACGCACCACGACCAGTTCGCACCCCCGATCAGTTTGTCCACGGGACTCATTTATTACACGCAATTATAAACCAGTTACACGCAGAGAGAGATTTGCTATTTTAACGTGGTATTGTATTTCAACATCTCCGGTCTAAATGTATACAGAAACCGAAACTCACGAGCACATGCGTTTCCAGTTAAATCCTCCCATCGGGGAGTTGTGCGTTGGAGTATTTTTGTGTTTGCTCCATGATGGGCTGGAGAAATGTTTGTCGTCCTCTGTTGGGATAAACCTCAGCCTCATGGGAGCATAAAAAGGAAGTGGGAGTAAAGGAGAACAAGCAATGAGGGGAAAATATCAATGAGTTGTCAGTGTGTATATTTTTAGTACAGCGGGTAGACAGTGTCATTAATCCTATCTGGACTGGGATATTTTGTAGTTTTCCACTTGTCCTGTCCACACTGAGGGAAAGACACGCTCAGCCCAGGTTTCTTTTCCTTTCAACGCCACACTCCTGTTTTCTAAGTTAACTCCTGTAGCTTTTGAGACAAAAGTCAGATCAAGAGAAAGAGGAAACAGACTGTTGCCACATTGCATCCAAAGAGCATCTATCAATGCTTTTGGACAACACCCCATTTTTACTGCACACAGTGTGGGAGCGCTTCAGAGACATGAGTCACTGTCAGGGCCTTGGTCAGTGGTGTGTTTGAAAGCCATAACTAGCTGCTGCGGGTGCGCCTCATGCAAAAATCATGCAAATCTGTCCCTGAGCAGGATATGAGCTGCAGCTCTGCCTCTTGGAAGGGGCTTTCTTGCAAAAGAGAGCATCAGGTTGCTGCCCACAAAGACTAAACCAACATTAATTACAAATCCCATTTAATTTGTTAAGAAAATTCTTTTCTTGGCCCACCAACGCATTTTAAGTTCTGAAAATGGTTCTAGACATTAACAGTGATCATTACATGGATTCTGGTGTATGCTGCTGCAGTTAACTGCTGCCCAGGGATTACACAGTTACTGTTTGAGCCATCTGGTGAGCTGAGGCACTAAGCAGGAAAAGAGATGACTCAATTACCAAAACTCTAGATAAAAAGTATAACCCTGAAATAAAGAATAATCTGAGAGAGCAATTGTAATTAGCAATTATTCTGTCTAAATTACACTGTGTGTTGTGTGTCTTGTACCTGGCCCTATAGATATGTTAAATGTAACATAAGCAAGTGTTTCTTTACCTGATTAGAGCAACTCAGTGTTCTCAGTGGGTTTCATTAGGATGGTCACAGTCAGATCCCCAGAGAGGACGAGTGGGAGTGAAGCAGAGTGAAAGATCAACACGTTCCCAGTCTGCTTCTGTTAGTCAAGTCAGTGGCCTTGAACCTGAGCAAGCTATAGGACAATACAGACGTGTCAGCGCTACTCTATACAGTATACTGTACAAGTATTGGCCATTTAGTTCAGCTGCAATTTGACTGCAAGTCCTGGACATGAGTGAGTGAAAGCACTCACTTTCCAAGGTTTTATTGTCCCTGAGAAGAAATAAGAAAAACAAGAAGTGAGCGTGAGTGTGACAGGTAATAGTTTTTACCTCAGTGACAATAACACCACTTTCATTCAAACAGCTGGCACCACGTCATGTCACCACGCTCCCCTAGCAAGAGAGTGTGTGTAGGTGCGACGTTAAGTTTATCTGTAAATGTCTCATGTTTTGCTGACTGTCTATGACTGTGTATATAATTGTGTGTGCATCTGTGGTTCATCACCTCCAGCAAAACAGTAAAACACGACACTACTCCACCCAGACACGCACATACATACACATGCAGATTTGCTCTAAGACACAAATGTAGGCAAATAAACACGCAACAATAAACACATACAGAGATAAACACATACAGACAATGAATCAAACGTGAAACAATTACAAAAGCAGTGCACTTTGCACAAATTTCCATTTACTCCAGTATTTTCGTAGTACATTTCTACAAAGTTAGAGACTTGGGAGATTCAGCAGAGGCTGAGATGTCTGGATGTTTTGTCCCTAGTTTAGGTCAAATTCCAAAACACTGCAGACTACATTTCCCACAATGCAACTTAATACAATCTCTTTGTTAGACTCTCAGTGCTGGGTAAAATTCTGCACCCCCTCAAAGTCCAATATGAACATTTACTTCATCTAGACATGAACTGATTGACTCAGTTCTTTTATTATGTTTGTCTTATTATTATTGCTACATGTGTCCACTGAGGGAGAATTTACAAAGAAAAAATACTGATGTGATGTAAGATTATGTACCACATCCTTTAGGGTGTTAAGCTTACAGAGCTGAAGTTAAAAGGCAGTTAATCAGAGGAATAACAGAACATGACAAGTGATAATCAGTCACTGAGCAGATGACAAATGAGCAGTTTGTTTTTGGATTTGCGTACACCACTCCTGTTGCTTGTTACATACCTTTGTCAAGTATGATTTCTTATGGTGTGAGTAAGTTATTAATTATAAAATTCACCAATCAAATAATTGATTAATCAATGACGATAATAATCCTTATTTACAAACATACTGTAGAGAGGAATATTTGAGTCTATGTGGACACTTTCTGTTTTGAAAGCATCCACATAGAACTGGATAATCAGTGCATCCACCTGACTCAGTGCCAGTAGTTAAAAATCTATCCATCCATTCATGATCTATAACCCTTATCCTTAAGGGTCACAGGGGGCTGGAGCCAACACTCACATTCACACCTACAGGTAATTTAGGGTCACTGACAGACCTGCATGTCTTTTGCTGTGGGAGGAAGCTGGAGTCCCCAGAGAGAACCCACACAGGCACAGGGAGAACATGCAAATTTCTTATATTAAACCAGGGTTCAAACCCACAACCTTTACTGCACCATCATGCTGCCCAGTTAAAAATCTTGTGGTTGAAAAGTCCACTTCGCCTCCAATAGGAGTGTGATTTGTCAAAGGTCAAAGGTCAGGGTTACTTTTATTGTCTTCTGTAAAAATGTATTGAATTAGAGGAACTGCTACATTAAAGATAGACATGTCACAATAAGTAGAAAAAAATGAATGTTACATGAGTTACAGAAATAAAAGAGTGAGGCCTCTGAGCCCATTAGAGGCTGATTCTCTATCACAACAAGTCAAACACAGCAGATGTGTAGGATCATGATTTGCCTCCCTTGCCGTGCTTACCTCCCTGTCTTGCCCAAAACCCCCTCATCTCCAAGAAACTTGACTTGTAAACAAGGTGCATTCAAATGCAGGCAATTTGTCTAAGCTTTGTTTGCTAAGATGTAAAGACTCAAGTATTCATGATGCCATGCAAAACAGCCAGGAAACCAGAAAACTGCTGGCACCACTCAGGCTCATCACAGAGCTATAACACACTTTGCTGAGAAGCAGGGACACAGATACAGGTGTATACTCACACACACAGACACACACACACACACTCAGACGCGTGGCCCGCCCCCTACACACAAATGTGGCAACTTTCAATATTCAGGTCTGTTTAACAAACACACATTTGTTAAACAAATAGATTCAGCATCATGTGGTCTGAAGGAGAAAATTAGAAGCTTGTGCTGTAAGAATTGAAGAGGAACGTGAGAGACAGACTGTGTGTGTGTGTGTGTGTGTGTGTGTGTGTGTGTGTGTGTGTGTCAGTCACTTTTATGGAATATGAACTTTTATACTTGAGCACCTCATTATAGCTACAATGACTGGTCATAGGTTAAAATAAAACTGCTACATAAATATGGATTAGTTAATTTAGAATTTATTGTCTTGGAATGTAAACCAGTGGAAAGGCATTGTCAGTATAGAATGTGTGAGGTTGTTTGTGATGGGCTGTGTGTGGATCAGTTGACAAAGCAAGTGTGTGTCCAAACATACACCACTGACACGCTACAGAGCCCCAACACAAACTCAAACACATCTGCACCCTCAGAACCATAACTGACTCACAGCCACACAGCTTTCTCTTACTTTTTTACAAACACCACTTTTACTAAAAGCTCCAACTGAAACCAAAGTTATGAATGGTAGTGTCAATTCATGTAGATGTGGAGGCCACTCCCAGCTCACTAAAAGTGAAGCACTGGCTTATTCCCACACAGTCACTGAAATGATGAGACTAAAGGTGTTTTGTTTTCTGTATTCTATCTGTTGAAATCTTACTCTGCATGGAAGCATTTGTCATTTTAGGGATTTAGGCCAAATGCAGCCCGAGGATGTCTTTCACCTGTTGCACCAAGAGATCCAAGATGTCTTTTTGGCAGTCAAATATACATTCAAATCATTCAGTTTGCTTGTTAATCCCTGCACAAAGTTAGTGATCAACAGTTGTCATAGCAATTGTTTGTTTGTGTAGGATTTACTTCAACTTGACTCTGCACAGAAACAGACAGGACAGATGAGTGTTGAAGTGAAGCAGCTAGGTCGAGCTGACAGCAGATTTCAGTAATAATTCTCTGATAATATATTCTGCCTGCATTCATTAAAAAAAAAAAATATATATATATATACTTCATACATTTTGCTGATGATACCTGAGTAATTTTACTTAGTTTACACTTTGAATTCTGGATATTTACCTGCATTTTTAAGTTGCTGCTTTTACTTGAATAGTCATACATCCACACAATCCTCATTCATAGTCAAAAACAACATAATACAATCGAAATTCTGCACTGACAATACTGCTGACAAACTGGCTTCAATGTTACATCATATAACATAGATCAGCATGTCAAGATGTAATTATGCTGAAAGTATACACATATAAAAGGATTATTGGATTTAATTGTTGGTGTATCCAACAGGTACTGGAGAGAGTGGAAAGAGCACCTTTATCAAACAAATGAGGATTATCCATGGAGGAGGATACACAGCTGAGGACAAGAAGAGCTATGCCAAACTGGTCTACCAGAACATTTACACATCCATGCAGACAATGATCAGAGCCATGGAGGCACTCAGTATTTCTTTTGCTGATCCTCAGAACCAGGTACAGACAGAACCAAACAGTGTCTGCTCCTTTTGCTATCAACTTACTTTTGATTGTAGAATCCAGGTTCATTTTAGTTCAGTTTTGACAACCGTTAGCACATTTTAAGTTGTCCTCACCCCACATGCAAGCTATCCTTTTTGCAATCACAAATTCAGCTATAAGTGTGTCTTAAGTTTGACTTATAATTTTGTCAATTTAACAAAAAGCAGAATAAAGCTGCCAGGAGCCTAAAATATAAGAAAAAATACACAGACACCTATAAAAACCTATAGAAATGTACTTTTCCCCAAAAAATCAGAGAAGTTGTGGGCATAAAGGATGGACTGTTTTCTAACTGTCTTAATTGTCTTTGTGCCTTTGTGTTCCCAGAACAATGCAAACTCAATCCTGGAGGTGGAGGTGGATAAGGTGGAAGAGTTAGATCAAAACCTTGCGACTGCCATCAAGAGTCTGTGGGAGGATGCAGGGATACAGGAGTGCTACGACCGACGCAGGGAGTACCAGCTGTCAGACTCCACCAAATAGTGAGCGTTAGACGCACAACCTTCTTTGTCTTTTCTCTCCAGCTCTACCACATGGTTACCACAGATATTGTAAAGAATAGACAAATGAGCAGGAACACCTTAATAATATAATGCAAGGTAACACCTCAGCACCAAAGAATAAGGTCCAAGATTGTTTAAAAGGTTATTTAACATCTCTCTGACACAGTTAATTTATTATTATGCCTCAAGTATTGAGTGTTTTTTGCAAGGCTATCATATTAGACTGCATTATAATGGGCAGGGCTAACATTGATAACACTAAAGTTATAACCTCAGTATTTTTTCATGTAAATTTGGGGGTTTCAACAACCTGCAGGGAATTTACCCTCTATGGTAAAAAATGTACATGTGGTGGGTATTTTATTTCATCATTCCTGTGTTAGGTGAATATTCAAATCTGAGGGATTTAAACATAAATACGTGAAGAAATAAAGGATTCAGTATTTCCCCATCCTTATTTTTCTGGCTGTGGAGAGAATATATACAGGTATCCTACTCCAGCGGCTATCTCGCTGCAAGGTTTTGTCAGTACAAAGAGACACTGTAGTGACCACAGGAGTGTCCCACCAGACCACGCAGATGAATATCTACTGATAGTGGAGTAAAAATTAACATAAATATAGAATTTTTGCTTTTTGTGAAGCCACAGTTGATCCAAGAAGACAAGCTACTTTTTAAGTTGCAGTTGCTGTTTTTGGAAATGAAAATACTAAGTATGTTTACTTCTCCACTGTAGCAAAGTATTTTCCTTTTCACCTCATATCCATGTCCCTGATGATCTCAGTCACAAATGTGATATTGGTCCTTTTAACCTATAAAGCAGAGCTAACTACTTTTATTTCATGTGTTTGGTATAAATCAGGCTTTTCATATTCTCTTAAATTCACAGACAGAATTTATATTATTTCTATCTGTAGCCACAAAAACGGACAAATTCTGCTGTTTTCTTTGATATCTCCTCTCATACTTGTTTTCTACACATTTTTCCAGCTATCTCAGTGACCTGGAGCGAATTTCACAGCCCTCTTATGTACCCGACCTTCAAGACATCCTCAGAGTCCGAGTGCCAACTACAGGTATCATTGAATACCCATTTGACATGGAGAATGTCATTTTCAGGTGAGATACAACACATCAACATAAAAGGCAACAGTTTAAGTATGTTACACTGGAATTGGCGACACTGGTGACTAATGACGTTGGGATTGGCTGTTGTTATGGCAAGGATGGTGGATGTTGGCGGTCAGAGGTCAGAGAGGAGGAAGTGGATCCACTGCTTTGAGAACGTCACCTCCATCATCTTCCTGGTGGCGCTCAGTGAGTACGACCAAGTCCTGGCTGAGTGCGACAATGAGGTGAGAGTTCAGTTCAACAGCAGACCATGCTCTAGTTTTTGACCCCTTAAAATGTGTTTCCATTGTATTATGTTGAATTTTTATTTCAGAACCGTATGGAGGAGAGCAAGGCACTGTTCAAGACCATCATCACCTACCCCTGGTTCCAGCGCTCCTCCATTATACTTTTCCTCAACAAGACTGACATTCTCCAAGAGAAGATCATGTACTCTCACATAGCCAACTACTTCCCTGAATTTACAGGTTAGTTAGTCTGTGCATGGTCATAGGTCATGGGCCGTATTCATATTTGTGTGCATATGGTTAGATGCTCTTTCTAATCAAAAGTGATCTACCTTTGAATCACATTTTGAATCATAGCTGCTTTAATCTGATTAGTAGGTTCAAGTTTGAATTGTGTGAACACACACTGATGAAATGGTTTTTGCATCTAAAAGGACAGAAGAAACATACACATATAATTCTAATTCTATTAGAGTTTTGTGCCAGATTTGAGTGTGTCTCAGCTTTTAACAGGAAAAAGTTATATACTGTATCTTATATAGTCACAAGAAGCAGACAAGAAGAGACCAGAGGTACTACACACAGATTTTATGACAAACTTGTGATGTGTGTGGCACATGAGGTATAAAAAGTGGTGTATAAAATACTGAAAATGTGTATTCAGAGATTAGTCGCCTTCTAATACACTATGGAAAAAAGGTGTTTGAAAATATATCCTGTGCACTGAGAAACATTCTCTATACAGGGATTAGTTGTATTTGGTCTCTCATTATATTTTTTAATCGTTCAAGAACAGACTAAACAATTCATTCTTGATGCAAATCATTTACAAGTTGAACTCACTTACAACACACTGACCCTGAATTGCAGGACCTCAGCAGGACGCAACAGCAGCTCAAGAATTCATCCTGAAAATGTACCAAGAACAGAACCCGGACAAAGACAAGACGCTGTACCCTCACTTCACCTGCGCCACAGACACAGAAAACATCCGCTTCGTCTTTGTGGCCGTCAAAGACACCATCCTCAGACACAATCTGAAGGAGTTCAATCTGGTGTAAAAAGCAGGAGGAGGAGGAGGAGAGGAGACAAAGAGATACAGGAGGATAGAGGGAAAGACATGAGAGGAGCTAAATAAATAAACAACTTTTCAGGTTCAGATATTTCCATTTCAAACAAGTCTCAGTGCATGTGCCTGTACAAATTTCACAAAGTTTTCTCTGTATATATGCTGTGACATGCTATGAATGATACTTTCCTTTATAAGTCAGAGGGTGAAAATGAGTGGAAAGTTCTATCATAGATCTATCGTGTGGACTACTTATTTTATTATTTCCTAGAGCCTATTTCTGTGTATTTTTGAGTATTGTAATTGATATACAGTGCGCTAGTTGATAAGAGTTCTGTTTGGCCTTTTTCTTTGTGTGATTTAATCATGTGTAGAAATAGTTGTTTTTTTCTCCCTCTCTTCTAACACAGAGCCACCTGTGCCTGTTTTTGCCTGTAAGTGCCTTATTTACTCACGACAGTCAGCAGAGCCACTGACCTGACCTTGTTTTAGATGTAAATAACCTGAGTAGTGGTTTGCCTTACTCAGCTGTTTCTTCTCAGGAGAGATAGAAATTATATTTATGTAATTTATCAATAAGCAATTGTAGTTATGTAATAAAGAGTGCAATTTGCATGTCTGAGAAATAAAGGAAGAGTGCACTAACGTTTGAAACACATATTTTATTTTTTATTTTTTTTGAAAACAGCAGGGAAAAGAATTAAGCCACTGCAGTGAACATTTTGTTCCCCCAAAAACATAAATGACATACATTGCTGGCAACAGAAACATTTAGTTGTATTAAACTGTGATGCACCCCAAAACCAAAAGCAAACCTTTTAAATATACATCAGAGTAAACAGCAGCTCATAATAATTAGCATTCATTTCTTTTAAATATACTTTTCTCTGCATAATTCATCAACATAGTTGACATTGCATATGTGTGGTATAAAAACATAAAAATCACAAAATTACAATCTGCAATGCCGTAATACAGACTATTGTGTGAGGATGGATATATACAGATAAGGATATTATATGAGATCAATATACAGCAGATTGATACATGTAAGTACAGTATAAAAATAGCATGCTGTCTCTAAATCACACACTGAACAGTCTTTATCTTGCAGAAATGTATAAAAAAAGAGGAAAGATATAGAGAAGTAAACAGAAAACAGGGGTTTTAATGAAGCACATTTTGAATTAAGTGTACTATGAAGCCACACTCAAAGTTTAAATTAGTATCCCTTTTATATAACCCAGTAAAATAAACAGTGTACATTAAATGTGCTACAGCAATTATGGTTAATTTGGCCTCAATATCATTCAAGCTGTTTTCTATCACTAACTGCTGCAGTGTAATGGTGACATTTCTACAGCCAAATACAACTTGAAATACGTTCAGTGAAATGACTGTGACATGTAATTGACTGAGTATGGCAAGCTGAACTATGAGAAAGTAAAGGTTTAGGAAATTGAAAATGTTCTAATTTCACCAGCATTTTAGACTCAAGCAGATATTACAAGATGTGTTTGTAAACTCAAGACTTGGCATTAGTTTTAATAAAAGAAATCATTAAAAATCCATTATATTGTGTGCAAAAGGATGAGTGCAATCGGAGCACACGGAGTGAGACAATGTTTGGTTTGATGCATTCTCAGCGTCTGTGGTAAATGAGCCGTCCATTTATAGCACTTCTGTTAGCATGCACACATACAAACTACTCACTCAGTCTTTCACCCTGGACACACACCAACAGTCAACATACAGCGTCACTTGTGTGTTTTTAGCACTACTCACACATGGAGGTAAACAAAACTAGCATGCAGTAGAGAACAAAGGCACTGACACACAGACTTTATGTGTGTGTTTCCTTTTTTTTAAAAAATAATCCTTATCATCTCTCACTCCTCTTGATGATTCAGTATTTGGGTAAGCTCTCTCTCGCGTCCTCTAGTTTGGCAAGAACCCACTGAAGTTAAATTTAAAAAAACAACAAGGTTACAATAGTAAATAACAGTTGTTCTTTTAAAAAAATAAGATACATGTAAAATACACAAATATGAGCATCTTATAATTCAAATCATGAACTTACCTTGGCTATCTCAGGAGTTTTGAAGTTTATGATCTTCCCAAACTCCTTGGCATGGAAGACTGACTTTACTCTCTCCTGCAGCATACAAAATAAGGTTTAATGCACTTATCTACTGAATAGCTTATTAAAAACATTAGTCTCCTAAGGGAGAGAGAAGACAGTGCAGGGTCTGATTTGGAGTTGAACTTAGTTTTTGTACCTTGGCCTCAATGCGAAGTCGGCGGTCCTCTACAATCATCGGCTCCTTGGTGAACTCTTCAAACAGATACTGCCATTCACAGGTCAACTGGCCAAATGTGCCTTTGGTCACAAAAAAAATGCCCCTGGAACAGAAATCACAAAGACAGCGTTAAAATAAGCAAGGTGTATCTCCAGTATACTGGTGGTTAATTAAGCTATTTTCACTACTTTACACTCTTCAGTTAAACACACGCTGTTCCCATTACTGGTATGGATACTGTAGCTTAGTTGTTTTACTTTACTCCTTTTTTTCATATTCACTCAGATGCCAGAAAACACTCACCTCTTAGTGATCATGAGGAAGTCAGAATCATTGACCTTGGCATGAGCAAAGTATCTGTACTTGGCAAAACGTCCATTCTCAATTTTCTGAAAGAAGACAGAAAAAAACTAAGTGAATATTTAAACAAACAGCAAGGTGTAAAAAACAACTACATGTCTGATTTTAACTAAAGTATGAATACCAATATGTCTATGTTCCAAATGCCTACTGTAAATAAGCATGGCCTACCTCTGCAAAATACCTGCATAAAACTGTACTTGAATGGAAGTGGAAAATGTTGAGGGGTGGTGAGGAAAGATGGGAAACAAGGAAACAAAGAAAATGACGGATAGAAGTTGAAAACATTTTATTGGGAACAAGGGGGCAGTGAATGACAGAATGATAAAACAAAGATTCATTGATGAAGAAAACAGACACTTGAAAAAAGAGGAATTAATGATTTGATGTCTAAAGAATGACAAGTGAGGATTCTTTTGTTGGTTGTGAGAAAATAATGAAAGAAAAGAGTAAGGTAAGAAGTCGAGAGTAGAAAGTAGATAGAGTTAAATAATGGGAGAGGACGAAAAAAAAACACACACACACACCAAGTTCATAAACTACTACAATACAAAATAGATGGAAACACATTTCTTCATTTACTCAAAGGCCTTTCTTTGGTTTGTTTAAATCTTCTAACTGACAGACAGCAGGCAGAAAACAAACTGCAGCACAGACTATACACAAAGACTACAGCTGTCACTTCTAGCTTCTAGCCATTTTCCTCATCACCCTCATCCTCTGTGCCAGTTCTACGCCATTCACTGTACAGCAAACTCCTCTGTGGACACGACAAGAGAAAAGAGTCAAGGTCAGAGCAGAGGCAACCAAAGCCTGTCTCTACCAACACAGCTACTGTACTATGTGTGAATCAACTCTAGTGCCGTAGGCTCAAAGTGATCAGCCAACGATCATTCTTTATTTTCCTTAAAAGTTACTACAACATGGTCCTTCAAATCTAAAGATTTTACATGACATTTTCAAATAGTAAGTAATTATGATGCATCTGATTACGATCACATTCATAAATCTAGCCTAGGTCTAAAGCTGCTGGTACAGATGAGTGGCAAATTAAAGGAAAACTAAAATGAGGGGAGAAACATAAAAAATGTAGATACTTCTACACAGTGCATGAAAGGTCACTGAATGGTTTGATGTGACGTGAGTGATGTGAATCATATGCCGTGGCTTTCACAGTCACCCGTCGCACAGCGCTCTCCACCACCATCAACAAAACACCAAAATGAGGGAATAACCTTTGGCAGAATCCCTCTAGTAGAAATCAGATATTTGCAGAATCTTTACAAAACAGAATAGAAGCTGCTCTGAAGACTCTCTGTGCTCAAAACTTTACCAAGGACTTTAATTTGTCACCTATCTGTAAACACTGAGGAAAATCCTACACTTTACTATTAGCTAAATAGCATAGCTCTGACCTGAGACTCGTAAGCAGAGACTTCAACCCACTCCATCCAGCCAGACTGTTAGACAATGTCAGCACAAAAAGTGATCCACAGCTTGAAACTCGTAGTTTAAATGAAGCAGAACTAAAACACTACAGAGCTTCACTGAAATCTACAAATTTGTGAAACCCATGCTACTGACACACTGAGCCATGTTCAAAAGGATGCTTTAATTATTTTTGCTACAATCCTGAGGAAAACACTTACACCCGGTAGTAGCACAATTTGCCAAATAAAAAGGATAATTAAAACAAGGCAGACTGAGGGGAGGGTGGTTTGAAACTGTTTTCCTGTAAGAAATGAATGGCATGTGGCTGCAAGTCCACATGCACACACATGGACACACAACTCCACTAGCAAACCTGGGCAAATTCAAAGATGGGTTTGAATTCCTTATAGTATATATAGTATACCATGAAAAGTGTAACTCACTCAAGTGACAGAAATGGCAAATAGTAAATAAGAAGAAGAATAATGCTAACAATTGAAGTAATTCTTAGATAAAGTTTTCCTCATTTCAGTTAAATGAAAGCTGTTATTTGCCCAGGCCTGACTATGAAGAGCTGGTGATGCAGAGATTTTTGTCCTACCTGGAGCATCTGACTGCCGATGCCTTCCCTCTCCTTATATGGTCGTATGACACCATCCTCGTGGATGAAGCGAGGAGGACGAAGAGATTCAACATCCTGTGAAGTCTCTGCTGCCCTAAAAACAAGACAAGACACGGACATGCATTTTTAAGAAACGGCTTCCTAATGCATGCAAACAGAAAACAGGACTATGTTCTGTGTAAATGAACACACACAGATATGACTATAGCACGCAAACATTTACATGTATATGTAAACACAGACATTACATCACTGGGTCATGGCAGACCAGCTAAAATGTTCCACAACCAGCAAGTGGGAAATGGCACCATCTATCTGCATAGAGTGGTGTTGTTAAACACATTAACACATTAACACATGAACATGGCGACACAGACATGGGAATGCAACCTGCACACACAGAAACAACCATACCTCTTGATCCCCTGGAAGGTACTGCTGGCCATGTCAATAATGCCCCCTGTAGGTCTGGCTACTGCACCAACCAGACCTTTTCCAACACCTTTAAAGAAACCTGCTGCACCCTCCTTCTGGGCTCCTGGAAAATAACACATCACCAAAACATCATCATGTGGTTCAGATTGACATGAATGCTCTGAAAATCCAGAGCGGCTGCACAGGTAATTATTCAATTAAAAATAATTTTAGATTCTATACAATTTCTATATTTTATGCCATTCATTTGGTCAAAATAGTTGCACCATTAGATTTTCAAAGGGGGTCTAACTCAACCTACCTTTAATAGGTTTGGTAACAATCCCTGTGATCCCACTGACAAATCCCTGAAAACAAAACATGACAATGTTACCAAATAGCTGTAAATCACACATCAAGGCAGGATTCCCTGTGGCCAGTTATTGTCATATTATTCTTACTAGTTTCACAATTTGTTATAGATCTATGTCAAAGGTGTCTTTCCAGCTGATATGCACTGTTTTTATTAGTAATAAAAACACTTAATATTGTACATACAGACACAAGTCCTTTTCCACCCCTGGTCAGCCCCTCTCTCAGGCCACTGGGCTGTTTGTTCATAGCTTCTCGTCTCTTCTGCTGGTACTCCTCGTCCATTGTTATGGCAGCGACACCCTTTGCCATGGCACCTGTTATCCTGGAGGCCGCACCTGCTATACCCCCTGGTTGACACATATGAATCTTTACTAGCTGCTATATTCAATGAAATATCTATTTTTTCTTGAAGTCTTTTGTGGGAAAACTGTTACTATCTCCCACTACTTTATTCCATTCAACCTATACAGTATGTTCTGTTTATACTGTATAATGTAATATTTGTATGTATATAACATTTGGATTATTTTAAGCTTACCTACTGCTCCTCCCACCAGAGCCTTCACACCAAGAGCCATTCCTTCAACAAACTCCTCTGGCCCCTGGATGGCTCCCTGGAAAACCCCAGACATCCCTCAGTTACACGTTAAGAAGACATAAAGATGCTGCTGGGGCTCTAAAAAGCCATACTGTAAACCTACCTAAACCTAATGCTGATATTTTTCTAGACTACTCATCTTAAATACTTAATAAGCTTTTAATATCTGCTCACCAATTCTGGAGTCCTTAAATATGTTGAAAGATAAAGTATTATGTAATGTGACTGAAACACCGACACACTATTTTACTGCTCATCAGTACTTGCAGTATATTCCCACCTGATAGGGTTCGTAGAAGAAAGCCTCCACTCCCTCTGACAGTCCTCTGATCAACCCAAAGGGGTTTCCAAGCACATCCAGGCCCAGCACCAGCACATACATCTGTTTAATAGCCTTAAATAAACAGAAATAAAAAAAAACCTGAGTGCCTGTGCCTGGTTTGCCATGTTCTCATACTGTACAATTATCCATACTTAATACTTTGAAGGAAAAAACAAAAATACACAACTGGTCACTTCTGCGGTTCATGGGTTATTACAGCATTGTCACTGTGCTTGTGTGCATTACCTGTTTAGAATAATGTCTGATGACCTCCCACTGTAGCTGCTGAGTGGTGCAAAACTGGAAGGTCAATTCAAAGAAGGCCAGCCTGTAATCAAGGACACATAAATCAGTCGAGTTACAGGACTCCTCCACGTAAAGTGAACACCACTGTGTTGTCTAGGGCTTTCTTGTGCGCTCATACTTGAAGACAACATCCTGCACATCAGTGAGAGTTGCTCCAATACTCTTCAGCAGCAGGTTGAGGGACTGGACAGGGATGAGTTCCGTGTCTCTCTTCTCCTTCAGGCCATCTTCTCCTCCCGTGCTCAGAGAGAAACTCAGGTGCAGCTGCAAAGATAAAAATATTACTGGGCACACTTGCTTCTGTTATTAAATTCACATCTGAAATATACCATGTACCCTTGTCTTGAGAAATTTGTTGATACAATTATGAAACAACAGATTTCACATACCTTGATGGGGGAAATGTGGAAG
The DNA here is from genome assembly GCF_001640805.2 of Lates calcarifer. Lineage (NCBI taxonomy): Eukaryota > Metazoa > Chordata > Actinopteri > Centropomidae > Lates > Lates calcarifer. The sequence continues at coordinate 9,338,746 of NC_066845.1, forward strand.
TACTCATAGAGACTGATAGGAGTGGTGTCAGCAGCAGAAACATGGTTCAGTTCTGTCTTTATATACTCTATATCCTTCTCAAACAGTTCCACCTAGAGGAATAAAACAAGCGCAAATAAACATGAAACGTCAAACTGAACAAAACACAGGGTGTGTTAATAGCGTGTGCTTGAATGTGTGTATCTGACCTCCTGTTCTGAGGTCGTGATGCTGGCATTCTCAGGGGTAAACATGTCCAGGATGGCGTACAGGAAGCCCAGGTCGAGCTTCAGATCCATCTCTTGAATCAAGACCTTGAAATACCTGAGTTGGACAGATATTTGAATAAGTACTTAGCAAAAACACTGAGAAAATTATTCCAGGAATTATATGCCAGCATTTGGCTGAAGTGGGTTACACAAGAATCTCAAATTCAAAAAAATGCAGGTGAATGTGGTTGTAGGGAGAAAAACGGAATATCATATGAAAAAGTAGCCCAAGATGCATCATGAAGAGGAATGAGAAAAGACTAAAGAAGAAAAAAACATTACTTGATGCGAGAGATATCAGAGCGTCCTGCTGCTCGGGTTACAATGCTGATATCAGTCAGAGGTTTGGGTTCTGTAAGAAATCAGTGAAATTCAGTGAAATCATAACACAGACCAAAACACTACATGTAAACCACACATAATGCTAAATTTAACATGACATACAAGGTGGATTAACAAACCTGAGTCCATGGTGATAGACTTTGGCAGTTTTACAGGGTAAAATACGTAGGGGAAGATGGCTCCTGGCAGCTGATTCTGGATCTGTAGGAGGAAAGGATGTAGATGTAAAATTTACATATGAATGAAAAGGACAGCAAAGCTCAAAATGTATTCAAGAGGACAACTCTGGATTACTTTTACTACTGTAAGACAGACGATGATATGTTGGATCTTAGTGGAGGTCACAAATAATTTCAACACCTCAGATATTTATTTCCATTTCAAACTGCACTTCTTTTCACCTGTATGCGGTGGATTTGGACACGGTAAGATCTCTGTCGTGGTGAGACGCTGTACTCCACCTTCACCCCAGGCAGGAAGTGCCTCCTGAGAGGAGCGTCACACGGCTCCAGCATCCGCATATCCATGCCATTGGGAGTAAAGGACACCTGGGAAACGATTGCAAACACCACAAACTTTAAGCATTAGGTTGACAGCAGAAATTTCACTGATTACTTGTTGCTAGATCAGATCAGGTACATTTTAATATACAGTATTTAGAAAGTAACCTGGTAGCTGTGTTCCAGGTCGACAATGGCATTGTCAACAGGTGAAGATTCAATGTACTCTTTGAAACTGTTCTCCAACATTTCCGCTTCTTTAGTGCTCATAGTCTTCCACCGATTCTTTTTCTTAGGCTTTATTTCCCACACCACATCAGAGCTATGGCAAAAGAGAAACAAGGAAGCATAAAATCAGCTGTATTATGTTTGCGAAACTAAATGATTTATAGGTAAAACATTCTGTTCCTACTATGTTATTCCACAGTAACAACCATTTAACATCTTTATGTCTGAGGTTGAATGTTGTCAGTCAAGAGTAACTCAGCTGTAAATGAGAGAACCGTATGTTGACTTGTAAGTTACAGAACACACACAACTACACAACATCACTCTCTATGGCTTAATTCATATACATTCTGATGTATTGGCGGTGAGCCATGGTCGTAACATGATCACATGCCCTGTGGGGCTTGGACTTGGGACAGGTTTTGTGCTTTTTATTACATGAATGTATGAGTGTACATGTGTATGTTGCTGATTATCTACCTTGTGATCCCAATAAAGGAAACCTCCTGGCTGCTGCTGTTGTTGACCAGAGACACACCCATGCTCTTCAGCGACAGGATGATTTCCTGTTCAGCCAGCTGGGCCTTCTCGCTCTCACAGAGCAGCTTGTAGATACGCTGCTCCTCAGTGAACAGCACAACGCGCTGCAGACCTTTGGATCAACAATAAACCATAACTGTACTGATTTAACATTTAACATTGCATAAACAGTATTTATTTTCTCTTTTTTCCCCTACTGTTTAGCAATTTCATTCTTAGCACAGTATTCATGCACTAATAATGAACCTGCAATCAGGAAGATCATTTTAAGTAAATACATGCTTGTATAAAGCAAATTAAAGAACGCTTTTAAATGGTCGGGGCATTTAATTTCAAACTGTACTTTACCTTCATAGAAGGAGATCACAAACAGTTTTCCCTCATTGTTCATGTCCTTGCGGAGGTCCTAAAGATGCAAGATAAAAAAAAACAGACAGATATACCGTTCAAACAACACAGTATCTTAATTAACAATTTCAAATTTTAGATGTGCACTCCTGTATACATGCAAATCCTTTATGTAGGTACACATCATCTCAGCAACAGTCAGAGGTTTAGAGGTATTTTGATGTGTTTAGAAAGTGCTACATTACGTTAATTTGCTTTTAGCTAGCAATACAGATTTGTTAAACTTGAGGGTCTGATTTATGAATAACACCCATGTCGAAATCTTTCAATGCAAATACTTAAGCACGATTAAAATAGTGTGATTGCCTCAAGTGTGATGGCTACAAGCTCTATGTGTAAGATAAATATTACTTTAATGCTTAACATAAACCACTTCTTCCAGGACAGAGACAGAAGCAGTTTTGATAAGGTATGAATTTAAGATGTCTTTTGAGAAAATCATTGAATTGATAAATATTATTAGGTCCAGTACCTCCTCACTCTTCAGCTTCCCGCTATAGGTGCCACACGTCCAGCAAAGCTCTCGGGACCCGGTGGGTTCAGCCCAGGTGTAGTGCACAGCTTTCCCAGGCTCCAGCTCCTCCTGCTCTGTTGCCTTCTGAGAGCTGCATGCACGTGAAACCCACCCAGACACACACATGCTATATATATCAGTAACATTATTTATAACTACTAAAAAGTAAGAAATAATATTCCATTGATCTGAGATGGCAGTGAGCAAATGATTTAAAAAACAGACGGCGTAACAGTAAATCAGAGGACAATATAACAGAGCCCAGCCACCAAGAATGTACCGCCAAGACAACCACCCAATCCAAAGTACCTGTCTGACAGAGTACACAAACAATTCCCATGAACAGACAGAAATATGACAGTATATGACAGTTCAATGGCCAAACATCCAGAGGTCCCCAGTACCTTTCCTGGGGAAGATAAGGGTTGCACGTTCACACTAATTCTGATCTTGATTAGGACGAGACAGAGCAGACATCAGAAAATGAAATAAAGAAAGAGAGGAAGTGGGGAAGCCATGATCTCTGGATGGAGATGAGCAATCAGAGAACACTAGTAGACGCAACAGAACTACTGGAAGAAGCAGGAGGTGTGATTCCTTTGGCAGAATCCCATCCAGTCAGCAGCATTCAAAACTAGTATTTCTACAAGTAAAGATGAAAACACTTCATAGGAAAACAAAAGAACATACTAATAAATGAGTAAATGGCTTTGGATGTCTAACCTGCTCGTTTTCCTTGACTTCTATGATCCTAAAACATTTGAGAGCACTGAAATTTTCAAGCAATAAAATATAAATATACAGTTGTTTATACATACATAATTTAGAAAATGGATGTCATTGTCCTATGTATTAAAACATCCAGTGTTAGTACACTGGTTACTACATAATAATGTGATACAGTTTTTGACAAGGCCTATATAGTATCTATTTCTCAAGGTGAGGAGCAGATTACACAGACAAACCAGAATCAGAGCAGAAGCGGTCTTCTTCTACTTATCTTTACCTGCACTCTTGATCTGACCACACTCTGCACTCAAGTGACATTTGTCTTTTAATAACACACAAACTCATATTTACATGCTGCATCACGTGTGTGTCTCCTCTTTTGCCTGCCTCATAAAACTGTTGTTTTCATTGATACACTTCCTTCCTTCCTTCCCTCCCTCATTCTGGATAAACCAGCTGCCACACTAGCTATCTGAGTCTCACGTGTTGCTCATACATCATTCTAAGCAAATGTTAATTTCACTGTTGGGATATCTGTTGTGTGTTCTTATCTTTTTACTTTGACTCTTGTGAGGTCCATGCGTAACCTCAAATCCCAACTGCTGTCCTCAACCTTTGTTTGGAAGTGTGAAATTGAAGTCTAATTTATCATAACACTCCTCTCTTTGAGAAATCTGGCAACTCATCTTCTCTGTTTTCTTAAACCATTTGGCACCCACAGAAAGTGTGACAGCAATAAACAACTTAATGCAACATTTTTGTTTTTTTCCTTTTTATTTCCTCCTCCCTTTTTATATTCCCTGCCTTTCTCTCTCTTGAGTTCAGAGTGTTGTCAAAAGAGTTTCCCCTTCTCATATTGTTCTACCTGTCCTCCTCCACTGAGAAGGAGAGGTCGAGCAGCTCGTCAGCCACCCACGTGGTTTCTGTCCGGTTGCTGCGTGACCCACAACACACAAACATAAATCGCTATGAGCAAAAACAAATACTGTTAGTTATTACTAACTAAACAAGTAAAGGTTGCTGCAACAAGAGAAAGGAGTACTGTCATTCAACAAATATGCAAAGTACATTTCAATGAAATGCAAATGTGAATGTTGTGCATGAAGGAATCCTACTTTGTTGGTAAAATTAAAAAATATTTACAAAGTGAGTAATAGGAGAAAACTTCAATCAGAAACAAAAACTGCTGAAAGATAAACAGAAGCAGAAAACCTCTGTTAAAAATAAAACACAGAACCTGAATGACTGGTAGAACATAGTTTTTTTGAGGGACTTTCTGTTTAGTTGTGCACTTCTACGTCTTAAGGTGAATGTGGCGCATTCACAACATAATTCAACTCAAACCTGGAGCACTTTGAAGCACGTTTACAGACAACACTTACACCAAAAGAGCACTGGAATTATTATTATGTTAATTATAATGAAATAAAGCAGTAGGAAATGTTATGCAAAGAATGTTTTCAACTACCACTTAAACTGAAGCTAACAGGATCAAGGCAAACTGAATTTCATAGTTTTTTCAAGTCTAAAATTTATTCATTAGAAGTATGTGGTACCACTCCATCCTCAGCAAATACTTTCACTATATTTTACGTCTTTCTCATCCACTTTCTGTCTCCCTCTTCTTTGTTGCTTCTCAATCAGTCACTATATTGAGCTCAACAACAAAATTTTATTTTTCACTTTTGTATTTCGTTTGATGCCATGATGAACCATGGTGACATGCTTCATCTCCGTGATTACTGTCTTAGTTCTATCTTTCTATTTAAAGTTGTCTATATATTTCCTTTTAACTGCCCCACCTGCTGCTCTCTTACCTCTGATGAATCTGAAGAGTCTGGTCTTTGGTATGGTTGATGATGAGGAAAGGAGCCGCGCCGTCGTGGTACTCTGAGAATCGGATTGTGGCTGAGTGCTCTGATAGGTTCACATCTACAGTGATCCCACCCACCTATAGAACAGAAGGCAATATACCAGCATATATAAGTTTCTTTATATAGGGTTTTTAATGTTCTGGTAGTCAATGTGAGTAGATTTTAACAGGACAAGACATACATCAGCATCACAGATGGGAATAAGGCCTTTTATACAGTATATCCTGTAAAACAACTCCTGTGCTACTTACAGAGTTGTCGAGACGCAGCAACAGGCAGTTCTCTGGTCGTGTGAAGTCAATAGTCCGAGGAGGTGACAAACAACCTTCCACTTTGATCTTTAGCCGCTTGGTGTCGTTCTCAGGCCAGAAAGGAATAGCGGACTAAATGTAGAATAAGGTGAAACTTAAGTAAGATGGGCTTCCACTCAAAATGTCACACACTAAGTCATTGTCTAAGTCATGGTGATTTGAAGTCTATATCTGTGAATGCCCCATATCTTAAAAATCCTGTACATCTGTTTATCTACTGCACATCTATAATTAGTAACATATCCTCCAGATCCATACATTTAATTTCAAAGTTTAAAAAAATGTTTCACATTTTCAGAATTCATAATAATAACAACAGTACAGTGCAAACAACATTTGTTTTAGCTCTGACCTGTTCTGGCTGTGCCTCAGTCCAGTTGTCCTGCCCCTCTTCACAGATGAAGACACTGTGCTTGGTTCTGTTGACCAGCATGTAAAATGGCACAAAGGTCACGATGCGGGTCAGACTGAAACTGCTCGCATCAATCTTCACACCAACCTGAGGTCAGACAGACATCACACAAACACAAAGATGACAATCATGTACTTCACCATGACACAACCTGCCTTACTAACATACAAAAGTCATTTAAAATTCCATCAAATAGCTGTTTTGGGACAATGAGTCTGAAACAGTTTATGTCTGAATGTCAGCATGAGTGGCGAAATCTTACCAGGTAATCTTTATATCTGCCTTTACATTTCACATCTCCATGGCTACCAACTGTATCCAGGGAGAAATCATCAGAGAGTTCACTGTCTGAAATCATAAGGCTGACCTAAGGGATGAAAAGAATGAAATCTCAGTCATATGCAGTAAGAAATTACAGAAGTTACTCACTGTGTACTGTATGCAAACCTCAGTATTCTAGTGTACAACCATAATAATATGAATCATTGTACTGGTCCTTATAAAAACATAAAATAAATATAAAACTACTTTCTTCCCCTTACCTTGTTGTTTCTCAGGAAATACCGAGGCTTGAAGGAGAAGAGCAGGGGCATGTCGTAGTCCAGGGGGTGTTTACGGTGGATATCATCAGCCTTATACTGCAGCAACCTGCCTGTCTTATTCACCATCCAATACGGTGAGTGGATGGCAATCACTGTCTGCCCATGGTCATATTTAACATGCACTGCTATGTCTAACTCAGCCCTCTTCCTCTCCGTCCCATCACATTCATCTTCGTCATCCTCTCGTAGAGACTGGAACACGATGAAGGTGATCTCTTCCTGGTCACTCTGGAGACTATATGACATGACAGTTAGAATTACTTTTTCACAAAAATGTAAGTTATGTCCAATATATGCACAAAATGTAGACAAAAGGAATGTAATATTGACGGGACAGTAAAATAGTCACAGTAACTGAGACTGAAGTCAGACCTGTACTCAGAGGACCAGTCCTGAGCCAAGTAGTTCAGCAGGCGGAGACTAAGTCTTGACTGGTTGATGACTGCGGTTTGTAGCTGGGCAGAGTGGCCTGGGTCCAGAGTGGCCTCAGGAGCAGAGGCACCACTGTCCTGTTGAGCAGCAGGCAGAGAGGGTCACTGAGTACAACAGTGAATCTGCAAAAATATTTATGAAGTAGACTCATCTACAATGGCCCAGCTGGGTTTTCTTTGTGATTACCTTTAGTTCGTAGGTGATGGGATAAGGCAGCAGGTTGCGTAGCAGGACTGAAGGCCACAGGTGAAGCACAAAGGGTACATCGAAGTTCTCCCCAATATCTCCGGTATGTTTGAATGTCACAGTGTCCTTTACTGGCACAATGTTGATCATCATCACACCACCCTGGTTTCCACGGCGACGGCAGGTCTGCTGGAGTCGTGTCTCAGGCTGCTGGTTGCTGAAGTCTTCATAACTGAAACCCTCTGAGCACTCAAACTGCGCCAACTGATTGTCATCGTCGTCCTCTGTTATCGGCTGAAGGCTCAGCTCAGACCTGAGGGGGTCAGCAGAGAGTAAATTTAGTTGAAGGAGCGTGTGCCATGTGTGTATTTGAGACAGCACAGTGAGTGTGACTGAAGAGACAGAAAAGAAAAGGAAAAGACAGAGTAAGATTAAAATGCTGCTCTCACCTGTATGAGTCCAGAGGCACACAGAACTCTTCAGTGGGGAGAGCTGGACCCAGACATGTTGATCCTTCAAAAACTCTGATTGGTATTGTGAAATGATTGATGATCTGCACGAAACGAGACAAAAACAATTAAGACTTTAAGAGTTCCTTTCTTTTATTTAAATTTGATCTGCAGTCTTTTTATATTGTAATATACAAAGAACTACCTGTTAGGATTGTTGCTTATTATCATTGACTGACTTTTGACATGACTTTTTGAGTGATTCTAGTGTAATCTTAAAGGAGGCACATAGTAACTGCAGCCTTTTGTAGGAACTGCCTGGCTGATTTACATAAATACATATTTAATTGGCTTAAAAGATGAAAATCAACAAGAGATCCAGTGGGGTGTCTCGAAGGGAGAGTCTAATTTATTTTACAACCTACCATAAAATATTTAGAGATGAGATAAACATAAGTATTAAAATGATTCAAGATATATTAGATAATCAATGATGTACCTGGAAAGGAGAGCGGATCTTGATGTACTTGCTGCCCTCCACAGAGGAAATCTGACACACCAGGAAACGTGTGACTCCTGACTCTTTGTGCATTACACTGTACATTCCTCTGCCCACCTTGATCAGGGGGATCACACTGGCTGAGGTGTGGCCCACTGGAGCTGGAGAGAAAACAAGAGCACTTCATATGTATTTGACCTAAGATATTTTATTTTGAAAGGTTTCTTATATTAAATTAGTTATGATAATTTAAAAAAGAGAAATAGAGAGGATAGAAGGGGAGAAAATACAACTGTGTACACAAGTTAACTTACTAGGCTGTATGAAGTAGTCCTTTCCACTCAAGGAGATCATGGCGGAGAACTGGTCGGACTCTGTTGTGGTTGAATAGTCCATCCCGAGGGTTTCCCCATCCTGCAGCTTAACAATACAGTTGGTGTTCTTATGGCCGATGGGACAAAACATCTCACTGTGCCGGACAGCCACTGGCAGGCCCAGATGGTTTTTCACCACAAATGGAGCTTCATCCTTCTGGAAGCACTCGGATGTCTGTTTGGCGGCCTCTGCAAATGCCTGAGGAAAAAGGCAAAAGGGAACATGAACCTTATCTTAGATGACCACTCATCCACAGACTTCCTGTTAAAATGAGCCCCTCTCTTACCGTGCCCAGGTTGCTCAGCATGGCCAATCCACATTTGGAGAGTGTGATGTTGAGCTGGTCTTTACTGCTGATGACAATGACTGTCTTATAGTCTGGAACATTGTAATCCACTTCATCTGACAAACCCGTGTACTTCACTGGCTTTTTCTTCATCTGGTTATAAGATAATAAAAAGTTAGAAACAGTGTTTGTGGCTGTGGGTATATATACTGTATGGGTGTGTATGTGTGTTTATGCATATATCAGTACCTTCAGTTCAAGTCTCCATGGTCTGAAACCATCTCTTGTCTCATCCTCTAAGGGTTCCAGCAGAGGTTCCCACACTCCCATCATCTCATTGTAATAGTGAACCTAAGGGCAAAGCAAAATACAAAGCACAACAAAACTTCAACAACCTACAGCAGCGTAATATAACAAGCTGAAATAGTGAAATCAGACCATTCAAAAATGTGTCTACTTCATCGAGTAGGATCAAGTTTTGGGGAGTAAATAATCTGCACGTCTGTGCTTGTGTGCATTACCTCCAGGTTTAGTTCACTGTGTAAGTTAATGAGTGTGGACCAGTTTGTGACGTCTCCTTGGAAGGAGGACTTGGCCAGAAGCATGGGGACAGTGCGATGTCCCACACCAGCCTCCAGTGTCAGACAGATTGATTTGATGGTAACCTGCAAGGATCAATAGCCAATTAAATTACTGTTCTTATAGATCAAACTGGAATACCTTTCATTCTGTGTATAGAATCAAGTACCACTGCAAAAGAGATCAAGGGTTTGTGGCATAAAAGGGACCAAAAACTGTAATAAAATAAAAACAAAACATAACTGACTATATTATAGCCTATAAGCAGCCGTACAGTATTATCAGTTGAGTAACAATACACCAAATTACCTCTAATGACTCTCCCTGTGGTATCAGTGGGACCAGTGACCTTGTGTCCTCGTCCCCCTCTTCCTCTAGGAACCAGAGTTTGAGCTCCTTCCAGCCCTGTTTCTCCCACAGGTCAACAGGAACAGGACTATCCAGCTCCTCAGGGGTCTCCGCTGCGGGAGTCAGTGCCGACTGGATGGTGATCACTGTGTTAATGATGATTGGAGATACCTGGGCAGAGAGTAAGATAGCAGACATAAAAATGTTTTAGACCAAACTGCACGTCTAGAGGGACAACTTTTTAAATTTCCTGAATTCAGGACACCTAATAGTAATAAAACACCCACCTTCAGTGTGAGAGCATTGATGGAAACCTCCATAGCTTGAGGGGTGGTTGGGGTCTGAGTACTCTTGAAGAACACCTGGCACGGCTGCAGCACTGTAGTCACATTGTTTTTCCTCTTCTCTCTCAAGAAGGGACATGCCACTACCTACAATATCATCCGCAATCCAAACAAACTTTTTAGAACTGATCCCCCTGTTGCATGCAAGATAACTATTTAACAGTTAAGTAAAATCAAGTCAAGATTCTATGTAGAGCATAGTTTCATACAGGGGCAATTCAAGGTGCTTTAAAAAGTGGTAAAACATAAACAATTGAATAATCTGCTTTTTCATGCTTAAATTACCACGATAATACAAACCTTAAGGTCCTTGATAACAGCAGTCATCTGTGATCCCTCTGCTCCACTTTTCATCACTAGTTCACACTGCGTGGTCATTACCAGGGCTGGGGCATCAGCACGCGTCAGGTCAGCCACAAACACAATCTCCGGGTTACGCACCACAACATTCATCTCTGTCTTTGACACCACAGCTGGAGGTGCAGCTGACAGCAGCAGAGCGTGTCAGAGGAAAACATTCAGGTCATATGACAACAGGGTGCAAATTCTGTCAGCTTAATTCAAATCTTCTCTGACTATACTCAGATTTATCATTTACAGTTTTAACTGACAGTATACAGTACTAGTCATTAAGCTACCATAGAGACAAAAGAAGATCCAAGAAAAACAAAGACATAATGTCTTTCCTGGGTGATGATTAAAAGAACTTGCAGATACTTTTATTTTGCTGAATCAAAAATCACATTGACACATGCTGTTATCTAACTAAATCACAACTGATACAAGTAACTTACTGGACTCTTTAGATGTGACAGAGGAGTTAATGTTCTTTTTCTCTCCTGCTGCAGAACTGCTCTTGTGTTGCGGCACTTCAGCAAAACCCTGCTGGGTGGCCTTGAGAAAGATATCTGCCACAGTGAGCAGGAACTCCATGCTGGCACACAAGTACACATCTTGCACCACTGTGTCCAACGTGGTGCCTTCACGGCCCTGACGATAGTTCACCTCCACCATCATGTTGTCTTCTGCACCTGGACGCATCGCCATCATCCTGTGAGAGTACATAAAAGTGTTGTCACCCCATGTAATCACCTCCTCTTACTTTGTACTGATCAGTGGAGCAACAGAAAACCAGTAGCATCCCCTGCTAAAATCACCTATCTGCGATCTATTACTGTTCAGAGAAATTACATGTAAACTGCCTTCCATGACATTTTTATGATTACTATTTTTATTACATGATCATTATGTGCTACTGGATTGCACAGATGAGCCTATTTTCCTCCAGGTTTCTAGCAGTTTTCTCAAAGATCAAACTTGCACTGTATTACAAAAGCATGGACCAAGGGTGTTGTTGTAGAACCAGGTGTGAATACTGTACCTTGGGGTGACCATCTTGATTCTGGGTCTCTTGTCATCAAGAAGGCAGGCAGCGAGTCGGACTGAGGCCTTCATCGAACCATCAGAGTACATGTGAACGGAGGTAGAGATGGTGCCCAGAGTAAATTCTGCCAGCTTCAGCTGCTCATCATGCGAGTCCAACAGCTGTATCTATAGAACAACAGATACAGCCTGTGTTAGATACACAAGTCTTGTATAATAAAGATGGTCAAGCCTCATGTTATACAATAATTACCTCATTCCCATTAGGGCTGAACACAACCAGCGTCATGGAATCGAACTTGAAGTCTAATTTGAGTGTGTTCTTCAGCTTGCTGTTTTTCTGGGTCTCGACAACAGCAGCTATCACCACAGTGTTACCTGCAATGAAGTTATCACAGCACAGAGCACAGGTTCATTGTGTTTTGGTTACAATGATCCAAAATATTTCCAGTCAAGCAGAACACATTTTCAGATTTCATAAGCTTTTTAGTGTTTTCCTGACCCTGACCTATCCAGATCTGTGGACCTGTTCATTAAGCTCGGAAATCACATGTCTAATTTTAGAGCAGCTATACATACACAAATACAAACAAGCACAACTCCTTACTGCTGGTTGGTCCAGTGGTTCCAGAGCCCTGGGACTCTTTGTTAGATACAGAGTCTGAGGAGTGGTCAGTGGTAGGTGGAGGAGCTGAGGGTGGGACAGCATCAGACTTCTCTGACAGGTTCTCACTCAGAGTCCTTAGGACCACTATCATGTCATCCTGGCTGAGGATCAGCTGTTGGGAGCAGACACAGGATACAATACAGTTATACTTGTGAAAATGTGTTTTGATTCAAATTCTCACTATAAGCTTCTCCCTGATCTTGAGAAGTATTAGAAATCTACAGAAAACACAAACAGGCAAGGATAAGGGAAAAACAAATAGTCTATTACTAATACAATTTTATAGCCTAAAATGCAAGTCTGCTAATTATCAATTCAGTAATAGTCATTAATCAAACTAATGAAAAAGAGATGGAATGATATAAAAATCACAGATGAAAATAAAGCTTATAGAAACAAGAACAGTTGTGGTAAACTACTCTTTCTTTCTCATGCTACCATATGATACTACTTACACTCATGGGCTTTAGATGAGCAGTGATCTCTATGTCAGGTATGCTGTGATACCAGTTGGATGAAAGATTTCTCTGGATTTCCAAGTCCAGGCTGACTGGCTTCAGCAGTTGGGTCTCTCCCTGAAACCCTCCATTTATGTATGTGGTCCTGGAACCAGCAACAAAACAACAGTCATTACAAATGTTATCAAAAGATTATCAGACTATTGTAAACCCTTATCAATCACACAATCATGTAAACATTTAATTGGAGTTCAATTTGTAACTATACATCTGAAAAATGGCTGGACTCTGACCTGTACATCTTGAGGTCAGTCAGTTTCACAGTCATTATATCCACAACAGGCGGGATCTTAGCATCACTTTTAAATGGCTGCTTGGAAAAACGGTTCTTGACAGACAGCAGACCGAGGTCAGCTACAATGACGTTGGAGGAAGAGGAGGACTGGGGGAGGAAGATGACTGGCGCATTGAAGTGGACGTTAAGAGCGATTCGGGTGCTTCGCTCAGCCAGCTCCTTCACACCTGACGCTGCCTTTTCTGCAGCTTGGACTGTCACCTCGGCCAGAGCCTCTTTGGCCTCCTGGAAATTATTGATGAATGCCTGGGACAAAGAAAGAATAGAAAACAACAGTGTGAGGGAGACATTATTAGGAGTCGGGGTTGGAATACAGAAAAAATGGGAACAAGGAAAAGTTTATGTTCCTCACAAGTTAACTGAATGCATTAAGACACACTGTTAAAACTTTTGGATACTGTTGGGTTATGTTACTTACCAATATTGAAGAGACAAACTTGTTGAGGAAGATGACCTGAATGCATCCCACAGTTAGTGTAACAAGCGTGTCAACTTTAGACATGTCCAGATAGGCGTCTCCTTCTGTTGCATCTGTGTAGTTCACCATGCGGAATGCAAACACTTCCTTATCTGCTATAGACACAGCCTGAAAAATGACACACAATGTAGCAGAATAAAATTAATAGCTATGCTTTCGGTCACGCATACTCATTAGGTATCAGAAAAACAGGAAGAAACAAAATATGAATTGAGCCATGAAGGCACAGAGTATGATTATTTTCAGAACAAAAGAATAAATAAAGACAAGACCTGTATGTAAATAAATACAATGCTATGAGCTAAATAGGTACAGACTTATTTTTATTGATTGCACCTTCTTATATAAGGCGTCTTTATCACAGTCTAGGATCACAATGTTCTTCAGGTTGGCCAGAACCTCCATATCCTTCTTCCTCATCAGGACCTCAGAAACAAGACCTGGATGGATAAGAAAGTGAGACAATCAATAAGGAGTTTTTTGCATTTCCCACTTAATGGCATACTTGCCGAGAGCAATAGAGATGGACTGAATTTAACTTTTTCTGGGTCATGGAGAGGGACATGTCACAACACTTCCATACCCTCAATACTGATCTCAGAGATTCTGGCTTTCTGTCCCCGAATGAAAACCTTCAGACAGCGGAGATCGGCCCTGATATGCAGATTCACCACATCTTTAAACTTTGAACTCTTTGTACCTGTGAGAAAAAAAAATGATGAGAAAGAAAAGATGAGTAATTACAGACAGATAGTGAGGACAATTACAGCAGAATGATGGCTTTGGAATGTGACATTTAATGAAACTCTGAAAGGTTTTATTAGAATCGGTTACTTCTTTTCCTGGTTAAAGCAGCCCCCTCCTTCTTCTCTCCCTCCCTCTCCGCTTCCACCTCTTCTTCCTCAGGGATAGTGGGGAGTTCTTCCTGCCCTCCCTCCTTCTTAGTGGATGGAGGAAGGAGGTTGTTGAGGAAGTTCATGGTATTGAGGAGAGCCTCTGTATGTAGATGAACATCCAGGGATGAAAAGGTCACCTGGTGGGAAATACAATGTTAAAATGTTAGAACGAAGTGCAGCAGAATAATAAAATGGTGTATTTGTTTTCTGCATCAGGTACTGTTGTCTTTGTTATTTTGATTATTAATTATTAGATAGAATAAATAAGAAAAAGATAAGTTTGGTGCTCAGAATTATAAAATTTGCATTATGTTGCAGCACTAAAAAAACACAAACATGGTACACATTTCCAGAACACAATAAACAGGCATAACAAAGAAGAATCTAAATGTCAGTTACTGGTTAATTAACATTTTCCTCACCTTGATGAGCTGCTCTGTATTGTTGTGTAGAGACTTGAACTCAGGGCCATTCTTATCAGCCTGGAGAAAACATGCAACCCTCAGTTAGAAAGCCATTTACCATCATTCAGGGTAATAACAATTTGTGTAACTGAAATAGGTCTACTTCAGTGCATTGTATCACACATACTTTGATATATTCCAAAGTGAGCAAGTCAACCTCCGTGTTGTCTAAGGTGGTTATCAGCTGAACCTGCTTGTCTTCAGAATCTACACAAGCAGGAAACAAATAAGACAGAAATATAATTAAATGAAAACTGCAGCAAACACTCACCTGACATTAATTCACAAATGCTAATTAGAATGCTTTTGAATTAGGAAGAAAGTATACTGAAGTGAGGTGACAAACTACTCACCCATGTATTCAGGACACTTGAGGCAGATCTCTCGAAGGTACGTATTTGATGTCATGTCAAAGGTGCGCAGCTTCAGCTCAGTGCCCAGACCTTCTATGTCCAAATGGAGCACTGTGACCTCCTGACCTCCAGACAGACGACACAACTGAACAGAAAACTAGATGAACAAAGAGGGCATAGAGAAACAGAAGAGAGAGAAAAAGGGACAAGAGAAAATTAAAATGGAATCATGGAAGAAGGGAAAGGAGGAGGGGGAGGATGGAAAATGCAAACAAATGAAATTGGAAGTGACAGAAGACATTATGGATAAAATATTACATATCAAATATGAAGTAAGACTATGTTTGTCACCTCGATCCATCTGTACCTCACTGATTTCAAACTTCATGATGAAGTCAGTCATGTTCTTCTGAGTGTCTTCCTTGATAAGGCTTTTTCTTTTGTGCAAGTCGCCATAGCGCAGCGGCATGGGATTGTCTGGGAAGAATGGTTTATCACCAATGGGAGAGCTGGGAGCATCGTAGAACAAATCTTCCTCTGACCCTGACGGGTAACAAGCACAAAAACACACACAATGATCTATCTATCATGCTGCAGGTACACACATGCACACTGTAAGGTATTTAGTACAATGACTGGATGTGTATCTCACCCAAAGAGGTGATGCTAATGGTCTCACATGACTCGAACATGACTGAGGAGCGCTGGTCAGCTAAGTTGAGAGGTCTTCTGGGAGTGAGCTGGGGCGTGAACTGTTTTGGCTGAGGAGGAAAAGGGCACCATAACATGAGCCACACCAACCAACAACTTATTGACTTACCAGATGTATTAAAATCTGACACTGGCATTTCTCCATGCTCTAATTTTTACTGAGAAGAAGGAGAACAACAAAAAAAGTTACTTCTTTAACAGTGTGCAGGCTGCAGTAAACTGTAGAACTGTAGATCTACAGAAACAATTTATTTTCTTCTTGGATTTTGCCCCAAACTGTTTTTTGTTAGTCCCCTACGCTAATTTAGCTGATCCACACAAAATGTGAACAGTGCCATCTAAGGAAAGTCATGCTGTTCTTGCCCTTGGAGTGGAGGAGGAACCAGTGCTGCGTGCAGCAGGTCTGCTCTCAGGCAGGGGGATACTTTCAACCAGCTCCAAAACACTTCGAAGTTTATCATCAGAAATACGTAGAGACAGCAGAGGAAGCTCCCCAGACATCTTGTACCTGGAACACATATGCAAACTTAGAAACACAAAGATGCACATACATACCTATGAACTTTAATTTTAATCTGTCTAACAATCTTTAACCTTGGTCCTTACAACTTGAGGCTCAAATTAATTGGAGAAAACAAACAAATAAATGATAAATTTATTATTGTGTGATTTGTCTGTCAGACTCTGTTTGTCAATAAAACTCTGAATTAAAAAAAATCCCAAAATTATGAGGGTATATGACAAAAAAACTACAGGCTTACTTTGCCATGCGGGAGTCTTTGACGACCATCGCCCTGCTGAAATCCACTTTTAGATCCACTGGCTCTAGGATGTGGAGCAGTGACTGTTTCTGTTTTCGGGCCTTTTTCCAGTCACCATCTATCAAACAGAGATAATGTTTTACCTTTCTATTTATTTCATATACACACACAAAACAAACACATAAAATATTCTTATTGGGGCCATGTATTATTTTCTTGGCTAAAACACATTATGGCCAGCAGAGCAAAAAGAGTTAAAAACTCACTCAATTTTCTCATTACAGTTTTCTCTATATAAATACTGTAAAACAAATCAACAATAACTACAAAGTTTGAGCTTCCTGACTTACAAACAGTCACCTGAATGAACTCTCAACTCATATGGGATCTCTCAGTTTCTACAAAGTCCCAGTTAAGAACCTTTGACCATGACAGGGAGGTGCTCTTGTGCATTTACCTGGTTTGCTATAAAGGAACTGCAGGCTACTAAGCTGTATGTCAAAGCTGTCATATGCTCTTGACATGATGTCTTCAATGTTGCTGGAGCAAACTGACAGCTGAGGCAGACCCTTCCTGCTTTGACTGGACATCTAAAAAAACAAACAACAACTTTTACAGAAGAATTCAAACTTTCTGTTTTCTGTTTCTAACTCTAAAACTTTCAAATGAAGCCACTGGAAAACGGTTCAAAAGGAAGAATGTTTTTGTATCTTAGGGAGACCACAATGATATAATAATGGTTTATATTTACTCCACTTTAGGATTTTGACACAATTTACTGTTGGTTGGACTTTCAAACCTGTGTCAAGCTTAGCACTTTCTGACCTGGAAATGACCAAGATCCAAAAGCAGGATGTTCTGGGTGCCGTTGTAAAATCCAGTCTGTGGAATGATGACGTAGGAGGCCATCAAGTTCACCTTTAGGTCGAGAACTTTCTGTGTTTCAATCACATACATTAGACCTAAAAAACAAGATGTCATTAATTTATTAATTGTAGCAACAAGACACAAGAACAAAAAAGCAGTGGACCAGCTGAACACAGATATGTTGTTAATGTAAGTAAAAAGCCATTGAAGCCATTAATGAAAATGTTTTCAAATGTTCATCACTAAATTGCGGTATAATATACTATCAATAACATGGGGCATTGCTGAATGTACCCAAATAAGCTAAACTGAACCATGCCATTGAACAAGAACAAAATAAGCTTGAAACTTTGACAAACAATCTCAGGAAACAATCAGTCTCAAGGAAATAAACAGGAACATCCCAATCTAACTAAGTCAGTGGCTGAGACGTGCACACTGTGAACACATGGAAAACAAAAATGACCCAGGGAAAACAAAGACTGAGGAATGCAAACATCTGCCCATCAGAGAGTTGAGGCCAGGCTTGAAATCAACCCCTGATGTACTGTTCATGTTTGTTCATGTTTGCATGTGTATGAGCAACTGACCAGTGGCTGTGCGGTCCCTAAACTGTTCCAGTTTCATCAGGGTTGCGTTGGTGAGCTCATCCAGCTGCAGGTCATCAGGAGGCATGAAGAATGCTGACATGCTGTTCACGGTTATCTGCAAAGACACATAAACAAAGAACACATTTGACATGTATCCCTCTCATGGTTTTTAATGTTCACACATGCATACTGAGAGATACCACTCACTGCATCATAGATAATTTCCAGGGGCTGTGATTCAACATGAAGCCGCTGGTTAGCGCTCTCATCCAGCGGGTTGGTCTCAAACAGGATGCAAAGCAGTGGCGTCCCTGCTCCTGTAGCTGCCTTCCTTGATGAAAGGAGGGTTGGTGCAGGCCGTTTACTGGCCAGGCCAGTGACCTCGAACAAACTTAGCTGGGCTGTGAGTCTGATAAAAAGAGGAAAAGAAACAAAATGTCAGTGCCATGTTCTAGGGAGGAGATATACTGTAAGTGCATGGAGCAAAAGGGTGGCACTGTGTTGTCAAGCATCCACCCTTGTTCAACAAATAAAAGACCTTTCCACGTTGTAGTAAATCCTGTAGTCTGATATGTTAAAACAAAATTCCCCAACAGGGATTTGCTGTTAATGAGGAGTGCCACTTTTAATCAACCAAAAGCAAAACCACAAACTGCTACTACTGGTTCTAGCAATAATTTGCTAATCGCAGAGTTATCTTAACATATTTTATTCATAAGTCTTCTATTAAATTTTTAATCAACAGAAACAGAAATGCTTGTGCTAAATCTTCTTTCAAATGAAATGAAATCAAATGGAAAAACTTGTATTAGCACTGGAGACCAAGCTCTTCAAAACAAACAGTTTTAATGTCATTAAAGCCACAGAGGACTAATCAAAAAAAAAAAAAAAAAAAAGATACTTGATAGCTTGTGCTCCAGGTCTCTGTGTGAGTGTGGACTGGAGTTCTCCAACAGTCAGCCTGATGATCTCATTTTTGTCCTTGTTGTCTTTGATGGACACAGACAGCCTCTCCATGTGGAAGTTGACCTTCATGTCCTCAAACTATTAAAAAAAGACAGTATATAAGTGTACAGTGTACAATCAAAGTATCTGATATAATATTTACATTTTGGTCTTGGTAGTATTGTTTAAGTGGGAGACCCAAATGAAAGTGCATTTTTAGTTGGGTGTCAGAGAGGGAAGTGACTCACATTCTTTGGCAGGTTGGGATTAGCAGCAATTTCACTGTATCCAATGGCAGTGTAGAGTTTGGCTTTCTCAGCAGGGGTTAAGAGCTCATCAAAACCTGAGAGACAGGGCAAGTGGGAAAAAATGGAAAAGAAGAAATATGATGAGTATGAGGAGTAAGAAAAGCATTTGACTGTTACTACATAAACACACTGGAGTACTTTACATTTGTCCTGGTCCTCTGCATATTATCTATTACATACATGTTGTTTTCTTTATACCAATAGTTGTTTTGTACATCCTACCTCCAGTCTTGACTTCTTTTTTTTGTGTTTCAGCCTCTCCTCCCCAGCTCCACATCCAGCTGAACCAACCCTCAGATTCCTCCTCCTCCATCTTTAACCCTGGGCGGTAAATACGCAGGCCTGCCTTGCTTGCCTGGGGATGAAGAAGAGCACACAAACACACACACACACACACACACACACACACACACACACACACACACAAAACAGTCAGTCTACCAACTTTGTCATCCCTGAACAAAAATGACAAGCGCAGCAGAATACTTACAAAATCTAGATATATTTTCCAGAGTCATATCTCCATTTAAAAATTAAGCAGGTTTCTACATTTAGTTTGCATAAACTACATTTAGTTTGGATAAGTCCAGAGACCAGAAATCACAGAAGCACAAATTCCCTACATATATCAACTCAAGCTAATTCAAAGCAAAATACTTTTTTGTAGGCTACCAAAATATTACAGCATTATATGAAGACTGCTTTACTGACAAAGTGCTGTATAGCAAAGCCAAGATTATTTAAGAACCTCTTGACCAGATGTCAAGTAAAAGGACTTTGTGGCGTGAGACACAGAGGATATGACACTTCAGCCTAAACCTAAACCAATACATGCATCTGCTTGTTACCGCCATCTGTTTTGTGCATAGTCTTGTGTCACTTTGGTCAAAAGGTATCTGATATGTTTGTGGTAACATTATCTTAAAGAGGAACTGTACTGTGTGTGATATCTGTTTATATTTTTATTAAATCCAGGGGCATGAATGGAAAAATATTGACAATTTTTTTCAGTTTTCTTGGAAAGTTTCATTTTGGGATTAGAAGGATTGGAAAAACATTAACAACTACACCCAGCATAGGGCATAAGATTGTTATAACTGTAGTTTCATCCAATTTCATCCAATTTGTACTACAGATACATAGCAGGGCTGTAGCTAACTCTGACTTGTGTCTGCCAAATCAGATTTGGCTGTTCAATACAAAGATTTGACTATTTGTTCGTTTTTCCATATAGACTGGCAATCTGCAAATCCACTGGCATGAGCTTCAGTCATAATTTCAATGTTTTGAGAGAATATCACATTTCCATAGAGTCAAAGAAAGCAAAAGTTGGCATCATGGCCATAGCTCAGACATGAAATCCTACCACAGAGTGTCTCTCCTGCCTGGCTGCTGACAGCACCATCAGTCAGACACCAGAGCAGCCTGCAGAAATGAGTCACATTGCCCTGCCTCACCCTGTCCAGTGCTGCTCTGCCCTCCATTTCTATCACCATTTCTGCTTTCACCACAGTTAGTTTTGGGGTTTTGTCATTTTTAGACAAGACTGGATTGTAAATATTATAGCCTGCCAAACTGGTGCTCCTGCATACCTCTGCATACTGTGAGGCAGTAAAAAAAAAAATGAACTGAATTAACTGACATTTTGCGAGTCGACTCAGGGTCTTCTCAATTGATGCATCAACTCAGTGTCTTTTAGGGGGCAGCCCTAGAGTAAAGAAAGCGCAGATGCCCACTGTAGGTGAGATAGAGAGCTTACCTCCACTTCAGCCTGTTGCCTGGCCAATGTGATGTTAAAAATATCCAAGGTCTTCTCAGGCTCCTGAGAATAGAGATACATCAAAAATTGATTAGGGCTTTTAGCAGCTTCTTGTTACTGCTTGCAGGAATGCATCAATTACTAAATGTCCATTATCAATCACATCAGGAAAAGATTGTGCTTACAGAGCAGAGATCATCTATAATACTATGGGTAGCTTCAGATTTAATGTATATATGTATATGTGTATGTCTCAACAACATCCATCTAGAAAGCACTTCAATCAATCCTTTATATTGTCGAACACTGGATATGTGGGTAATTATGGCTAGAGAAAAGAATGAATGCATTACTGAAATGATATCAAGAAGGTCATATTCTTGTAATTAACTACCTGCATATTATATTATCCTCACCTTTACATTTCATGTAGACAATGATTTATAGTCACTGCAGTGAAACAGGTATTTGCCAGCGTACAGTCAAGCAGAAAAAACCTGCACCAGCAGTAGTAGTGTGGCAAAAGTTATCCAAACATTTAAAGCCAAATAAAAACTATATTTAGGACAGGCTGGCTGCTAATCAAAAAGAATAAACCTCTACACCTACAAATTTTTATATGAGTTTCATTAAATTCAGGTACACCTTACTGGCATGAATATGTGGGATCTGTCAAAAGCATTTGCAAAAATAAATAAATAAATAACAGAATGACAAATAAAATTGGTGTGTGAAAGCAATTCAATAATCATATCTACTTGAAATCAATGTATCATAATACAGGAAATTAAACTGGATGAGAGAACATCATATCTCATTAGAGTGTATGAGGAGATACATTACTTTCAGCTAGCCAGGTCTCTCTGTGGTATTGCTTTGCAGTTGCAAGATTACTACCCACTATAATATTTCTTTACACATTCTCACTATGTCCATCCCAGCCCCCCCCCCCTTCAGTTCAGTTCAGTTCAGTTTAACCCTGTCCAACCTCTAGTTGTTTGAGCAGCTCCTCGCTGGGTTTCTTGCTGGTGATCTTTGTCTTGTAGAGCTCTCTGTATTTTTTGACCGTCCGCCGGTGTCTGCGAATGTGCTGCCATGACCACATATGGAGACGTGGCTTCACATCTACCTCAAGGATGCCTGTAATCACATACTTCCACCTAGAAGGCAGCAACATACAAACTTGAGTACCAACACATGGAAAGGTGTTAAAATATCACATGGCTTTCAAAAATCACAAACAAATGGTGGAGGTGTTTTCTGACCATATACGAGCATTCTTGTGAACATGGACCATGGGTCTGTACTTCCTGTATGGCAGGTTCCGGGACATCATATCCACTGAGCCCAGCAACTCCAAGATGCTAATGTACTGGAAAGAGAGGAAGTCAGCAATTATTCAGTGGCACAGAGTACTTACAGAAGAGCAATTATCATCACTGTATAGCTCCTTCTTAACTCTGCCCTTTAGAGATATGATTTAATTTCATCTCATCTTGTTTGTTTTTGAGCTCTCTCTATTTCTATTCCTCTCTCCTAAAAAAATCTAGTTTTAATCAGGCTCTTACATACACTCTCATACACACACACACACATACACACACACATATACACACACACCTACCTGGGGTCTATTGAGTTCAATGGCCACCTCACTGAGATTGACCATCAGGTCCACTTTAGGAGAGGAGAAGTCCACGTCTGACCTGGGATTCATCCGTAGTTTAGCATCCGCTGATATCGGACGAAAAACTGTGGACAAGCGACAAGAAATAGATCATTTTTGTGCTTATATGAGCAACAAAAGGACCTGTATTTCTGGGACTTAGAAATTGTGAATATGTTTTTCTTTAGCAAGGTCAGCCCTTCAAAAATCTGTGAGTTGTTGCCCACAGCTGAAACGAAATCTGTTGAGATGTGTTGAAAATCTGGTGATATGTGTTGGTGATGGTGATTCAAGCTGTGTGATTCACACATTTTTTTTCCAGGCAATGCAGTGTCAGAGCAAAACATTACATACCAAGTACCAAGTCATATTCTATATGCAAAATAACTTATTCATGCATTTCAAGCAATATGTGGCTTTAAGGGGATTTCATTAGGTCGTCTAGATAGAAGTGAGCATGTGAAAAAAGGCTGACAGTGACAAATGGCACTTACTGAAGTCATGGCTGGCAGGAAGAGAGCTGTGGATTTCCATGCTGCTCTGGAGACATCGCTATAAAAAGAAACAGTAAGAGAAGCTTCGTCAACATTCTACCTGTTCACGTTACTCAACATTTTCTCAATCTCTAAACATACTCTGTGTCTTTTCCTTCCTGCTCTAACAACATGTGGCGGTAAACCATCATAACACCACATTTACAAACACTGTATCCATTAGGGTTACTCTAGAAATAGCCTTTGTGGGATAAAATGAATGTCATATAAAAATAAAACATGCAGAATCATCTCAGAATCATTGGCTGAAGCCAAGAGAATTATGACAAACGCTTTACAAGGATTTGAGACAAAGGTGTTTCATATTGTTGCTCTGTTACATGGAAAATGTTCTGCTGCTGAAAAAAATCAATGGCTTTTCTAAATCCAGGCTGGTGGAAACAGGTACAATACGCTAATAATAGGGTGACTCACCAAGGCCTCATCTGCACTGTGATTGGAGAAGAGCGCTGAGTTGACATTCCAGTAGGCAAACAAGCTGTCTAGTCGAACCAGCTGAGAAGAAGGAGAGCACAACGCAATTAGAGTAGTGCAGCTGCTTACCACAATGACAAACAGAACTGACAGTCTACAATGATTTCTAAAGTTTGGATCAGGGCCAATAGATTGGTTATAAGGAAACATAATGTGTTCCTAGAGCAACTCCTGACAAAGACCTTTCTCAGAACCAAACCGACTGGTTGCAATTATCCAAAAAGTTTTCAACGAGCAAATTAACTCTCTGTTTACTTGAAGGAACAAAGTAATCAGATACAGTGACAAAAACATGCACTGTCACACAGGTTATACTTGATATTTCCTAGAAAAGTAGTTTCCTAGTAAATGCACAGGCTATGATGTACAAGTGTAGCTGACAGATAAAGTGGCTGAATGTCTTACCTTGAAGAAAAGCCTGGAATTTTCATCCAAAAGACTGGGTTTCCAGTTCTTATCAGCTGTCTGTAAAAAAAAATAAGGGGGCCGTGATGAGATAACGTTACCTTACATATGCATCATTAAGTACTAACGCATGAACAACACCTTAATATAATCTGGTATCAGGGATATTAAAGCACATTACCTGAAGGCTAAGGTTTTTAAGTGACACTCCAAATGACAGAGGACAGTTTGGATTGGTGACCTGTGCAAAACAAATAAGATGAATAATAAGAGCTAAGCCTATAGACTTGTGAAGACTGTTTTTACTTTGCATGAGCCATGCTCTAGTCTGGGGGATATGAAAATGCAACCAACACTTGATCCTTGCATTTATCACTTACAACTTTGAAAGTAAGAAAGTCAGCTTGAATACTCACATCGTCCTCATACCGTACATGGATGTTAGAGATCTTGACTTGCAGGTTTTTGATGACCTGAGTGACAAGCTTTTCCACAAAGGTGTCCTGCTTCTCTAACTTGGGGTTCTCTGTCAAACACAAACAAATATGAAGACAATGAAACCAGATCTGGTCCTGCAGCTTTCCTGAAGCTTTGGTTTGCTTTTAGTCATATGTCTTTTCCACCAGCAGCTAGCTTTCTTACTTATTCTAACATTTCACAAAAGCACATGCAAGTCAGTTCATTGCTGACATGACTGTAATAAGTAATTCAGTGAAAATATAAGCAATTAATTAGACTAACCTGTATATTTGTGTCTAATGGACAATATTATTCCAGATTTGTTATGAAAGCTTCCTGATTTTAAGATATTATTAACCAGTAAATTGATTATAGCATAATACGACTACTGGCCCTCATTGGTCTCACAGTGCATCCCTTGCACTGTGACTGCTGCACCTACATGTAACTGTTAATGCTGAAATATGATTCAGTCTTACCTGACTAATTTGCATGCATTATCTCAAAATTTGAATGCTTAGAGGGATGTGAAGATGAGGGAAGAAATAACACAGGACCATAGAAATGTTTTCCTATTGCATTAGTAGAGTTTTTCTATTAAAAACGCTGCTATGAAAAAATGTAAAACAACAGTACGGTAACAGTTCTCTTAGTATTCATCCCAAAACTAGACAGACGTGTTAGCAACAGGGTCAAACAAAACAGCGCAGGTCAGTGCAATGTAGCTCAGCAGTGTTAAACCACAAGAAATATTAAGTGTGTAAGCAGTGGCTTGGCTGCTCCACCAACAGCAGAGAAACTCACAACCAGACAAACCAAAACCACATGGCTAAGAATCTGTGTTCCTGCTACTTTGCTCCATCTAATCCAGACAACCACACTTTTTCTGCATTTTAGTCTCTGCCACTACTACTCTAGTTATCCAACCCAACAATAAAACTGCTTGCTGTGTCTCGCATGCCAATTATCTCTTACAACTCAGCTAAGAGTGTCTCTGAAAACTGTTAAAAACTTACTGGGAAGCAAAACTGTCTAACTTTACAGTTACACACACAGAATATTTGCTAAACTTACGTGCACATACACACACACACACACACACACACACACACACACACACAGTTCCCTTAAAAGCAAAGCTGAACCCTGACCTTGTTCAGCAGCCTTCAGCTTTGTTTCCTCTATCCGCTGTAGCTCCCTCTGTCGAGCCTCCTGTAGCTGTTTCTCCTCCTTTTCTGCATCATACTTTATACCTGGAGAGAACAGGATCATTAGAAATGAGCATTTGTCTGCACAGTCATAAAAACAATGCAATATACAGAAGATTAAGCCTGAGTTTCCTGTTTGTCCTGACAAGTACTTCAGGGTCTTGAATAAGTGAAAGACATCCTTTGTCTCACCACTGTGCTACACCGTATTGTGTGTGCTACTCCTAAGGGTTATCCATAGACTGAACTTGATATTACTGTTACTATTAATACTTTAGATCTTTTTTACTATAATACATGTTGTTACAATGTAAAGGCGTTTTAATGTCTTCAAGCAATGTATGTGTCACGACGTTGATGCTTATCTTACTTGCTGTGGGGACTATGAGCAGATAGACACCATCCAGTGTGGCCTCCACTGACTGGGTGTAGAGGTTCTTCCATGGAATCTTAAGCTCCAGCCGTCCTATTAACAGAAAAACAATGAGGAAAAGATGAGAAGATGAGGAAATGTTCTTCTGTACCAAAGGAAAGGTGGTAGATGGGAACAGTTACTACAATCTCACCTATATGACCGGCTCTCACTTTAAAAGGAATGTCAAGTTGACTCTGTAACAAAAGAACAGTGAATTATTGTAACAGAAATCCATCATGAATGCCAGAAAAAATAATAGATTACTAATTTTGCTTACTTATGCATTTATGTGCAACTTACCAAGGCATTTTCCTTTATCTCAAGATTTTTGAGAATGGCATCACCTGTGATGACAGTATGACTTGTTTACTGATTGTTACTATGTACTTTATGATCAGAGAAATGGATTACTATTGTGTTGAGAGGTCAATAGAAACACAGTCCAATCTAACGAGAAGGTCTTTGGCCTTGGTCTATTGACACTAAGGGCAACAGAACACATACATTATTCAAGCCATTCATGACACACACATCATTGCTACAATCCCCAAGAGACTTCACTGAGCAGCATGTGTCTAGATATCTGCATTTTTAGACTGAACAAACACAAGATCTGAAAAACTAATTTACAGCATCTGTTAATAAAAGCAGCAGATATTAAGCTCGGACAATATTGGTTTGGTAAAACGAAGAAGTTCACTCCCAGGTTGAGTTAGTTGCTTTACAAGTTGGTGCATGTTCAGCAGTGGCTCTGAAACCTCTCGTTTAGTCCCCTAATTTGCCCCGACAGTGTACAAGGCTGTTACCGTCAGACTTTCAGGTAGAGCTTGTAAAAAGGACACAGTCGCGAGTTATAACGCGGCTGTGTGAAAGGGTGTGACCTCGAACTGCTCGTTTCTCTGAAACTCGCGTGAATTCACTGAGCAAACAGCCCAGCAGCATCAGAAAAGATAATATGAGGTCTTTGTAACAATCAGAAATAAACAGTGCTGATTGATTTATCCAATACCCAGCATTTGGCTGCAGTGTCTTGCTCGCACCGGACAGCTAAACTAGATTTAGGGACAGACAAACTGACACTGCCAGCTGAGAGAGCCGCTCTCACACGCCTGGTGGCTAGCGTCTGTTAGCATGAGCTAGCTAGCTTGGCGAGCGACCTACTCTAATAAAATTACATACACAAGTTCAGTTACCTCCCCATATGCCAAGTTTTAGCTGTGAGCTGTCAAGGTTGACAACGTAGTCCCCTAAAAACCGGTTGAGGACATCTACCACCACGCTTTCGAAGACCATTTTTGCGTTTCTCTCATCTATCTGTCACCATGTTTACATTCTGAGGACTCGCTTGCCTCAGCGTCAGATTAGGACGTCCTGCGGTGGGCGGTGCTTTGACGTCATGCCGTACCTGCTGCAACACTGGGAAAGAGGGAAAATGAGGCTAGAAAGGTGTTGAACAACCTTATGCTAGCTTTTCCCTGAAAGATGTTTCCGGAGTCAGGATCGATAACAGTCGCTGCCTGTAATGACTATACTGGCAAGCACACTCTTTAATTCAGAACCTTCGTTTTTTTATTAGTCACCAATGAAACCAAAGAGTACTGATACACAAGTTACAATTAACATTATGAAAGCTGCTAAATTCATTTATGCTCTTTTGTCATGTTTTTTCTGTTATGCTAATCTCCCGTCCACTGTTAAAATCAGCGACTGAAGTTTCAACCATTTCAGGGGGTAAATAGGTAAGTAAGTGCAACAAATAAACTGCATTTTTACATATTTTTTTCAAATCTTGACTGTAAGGTTTTTGTTTTGTCGAAGGAAGAGAACATACAGAGGAAATAAAAAGACACAAGCTGTGTAAAAACAGGGATAGAAGGTGCAAACCACAAACTAGAAAGGTATGAGTTGGCTTTTCTGAAGCTGTTTGGCAGTGAGGGCACAATAACACCAGAGTCCTGGTGTTATTGAATAGAGCTTTTACTGGAATCATAGTACTTCAGAGATAACTTTTTCCAAACCTGAATTTTGAAGGAAAGCTGTGATTATTGTAATGAGCCTGAGCAGGATGAAATTAGTCATTTCAATTTTAGTTTAGATGAATTTCCAACATCTTTCTTACGCTGGATCTAACATTTTTTGCAAATAAGCCAATTAAGTTTGATTGTGAGTAACATATGGGTCAGTAAGGCAGTTTGACTTATAAAGCAACATGAACCATAGTCACAAATTACATTTACAAACAACAGGAGGACTCAGACAAACCGTTTAATCTGTATCACAGAGCATTACAGGGTACTGAAGAATGACTTCATCACACACTATGATTGTTGATATCACTACAATTTTTTCTGGCCATTTTTGGCCATTTAGCGCAGGAGACAAACACAACAGCTGATATTTTCACATTGTTATGGTGAATGTTGCTGAGCACCACTGATAGAAGACTTTACACAGTAGCAGCTGAAAAATGCACACATCGTCTACACAAAAACAGTTATGGAAGTGGTATTTTACATTTTTTCAAGAGAAGTGTCTACTCTTCTACCCATTTATTAAGAGGAAGTAACTGAGACAGTGGTTTAGTGATCACTCCAATCACTGACCCCCTCCTTAGTGTTCCAGCTGCAGGTTTGTCCAGCACTTTTAACCTCAGCTGCAGTTCCAGCAAATCCTCCCGACTCAGCTCTGTGAAGAAGAAATCCTCATTAAACACAGGGCTGCGGCAGTTCCTGATGGTGGCACTCTGCTGTTGCTGCAGCTTCCCCGGTGTCAGATACAGATTCACTGCACAGTTCAGGGTTCGTTGGTCGGTATCATTCTGTAGGCCTTCCACAGACACTACGCGCACTCTGACTGTGGACAGGGATGAGAATGTGTGGGTGGAGAATGAGGTGCGCTCAGCGGAGAGGCGCACTTTACCACGGCCTCGCAAAGGGAGGACGTGCTCACGCTGAAGTCTCTCCTGGCACTGTAGAACATCCAGTGGGAAGAGAACAGGTGGGGCCAGGGTGAGTGAGTTGCCCTCTAAGCATGGTGGGCTACTGTGAGAAGCTGTTAAACGTAAACCCCCTCTCTTCAACTTCCCTCTGCCCTCCCTGCTGTCAATTAACGAAGGACAGGATGTTGCTCCTTTAAGGCGACCACCGCCTGATGGGACGCAGAGCAAGGATTTAGCGCTATAAGGGGAACTGAGGGGCGAAGAGTCACTGGATGAAGGTGTTTCACTTTCTGTACTTCCTGTCTCTGACAGGTTCTTGCATGAAAACATAGGGAAAAACCCAGATAAAGTTTTCTTGGGCAGCTTTGTCTCCTTTGCCAGCCTGGATGTTGCAGTAGGAATGCTTCTCTCAAGCATGTAAACCGGGCATTTTGAGTGGAACAGAGACTCTTTCCTCCGAGTGTTGGGACTCTCATATATCCCAGCCAGCCCATACCCCTCTGCAGAGAATGGCAAAGGTTTCTTTGTGGCCTTCAAAGCCACTGATGGATCACCATTCTTCATCTTCACGTCCTTCGACTTCACAAGTGTAGTGTTTGAAGATGTGCTGCTCTTGGGTGTCTGGTTTTGACTGTGCAGGTAAGGTGGGGTTGTCTCAGCCTCCAGCAGAGGGCTTCTCTTGCAAAGCCGCGGGGGAAGGCAGAACTCTGGGATCTTGTCTGGGGTGAGGATGTTGTTGTGCAGATTGTGAGAGAGGCTGGTCTTAGAAGAGAGAAAGATATCCTCCTCACTTTTTCCCATGTAACGACTCAGCTCTAGAGGAATGCTCTCAACGCTCTCCCTGATTTTCCCAAGGACCCACATATTTATTTTCTAATGATTTAACCCAATGTATGTAAAGTCTTATGCACACAAGTCCAAACTTTTTCCCTTTAATCAAAAAGAATAAAACACAGTATTTAGGCAAATCAAACAAATAGAAATAGAAATAACACACTTGTCAATAACAATTGAAATTTCTGGAATGGAGAAATGACAGATATTTTCCTCTCACCTGTAAGGTTGTGATGTGTCCGTCCCTGAAGACAGATCTACGTGTATGTGCGACGGATGTCCCTGTGACAGATTTTAAAGGTGAATGGAAAGCTCTGCATCACTGGTCTGCCGCCTCCACCTGCGTCAGAAAAGAGGTTGTACACACACATACACACAACAAGAACACACACAATAGACACAGTGTATCGAGTGGCTGTTGGAGATGGGGTGGGTGGCAGACAGAATCAGATGCATTGATGTGCATTTAGTGGTGCAACAAGGGTGTGATGTCAGTGTTTCAGGAAGTTGAGGCAATTTACATCAACACTGAAATGTGCCCGTCTATTGTGCTGTGAGTGACAGAAGCCATAGAGGAAGTACTAAATGTATTAAATCTAAATTCCACTCTAACATACAACATACAAATTCTGAGTTGTTGAGTTCTCATAGTCATTGATATTAGATGATGTATGACCCTGCACCCTCACAAAAAGTCAGCCCAAGTGTGATTATTTCTTTATCTATAAGCCTAAATGAACGATAGAAAAGTACAGAATTAAATGGAGATTAAAAAAAAGGTAAAACATTGTGTTGTTGTGGTCATGATGACATAAGTATAGTCTGCTTTTGAGAGAGCTGACCTCTCGTTCAAAGGCGGTTCAAAGACAGAAGCGCCCCAGGCCTACAGACAGCACCCACCACCTCAGAGACCCACTGACCTTTAAACAGCTGGCAGTCCGGACACACAAATGACCTGATGTGTAGTAGGCGGCAGCTCTGAGTCAGTACACATTCTCATCTAAGTTAGAGTCAATTAACTGCTGTTTTTAAAAAAACGTATGGTTTTTTTTTTTTTTTTTTAAAAACCTTACACCAATTGTTGGCATGTTTTGTGATTTGGCATTGATCATTGAAAGAAAATGTCATGTAAGAGATCAATACTATTAATGGTTAGGTTAGTAGGAAACGTCTTCTTTTTTTTCTTTTCTTTTTTTTTTTTTGAAGAATTTTAAACATGGATATACTTGTGCACACGTGGCCCCTTTACCCTCAGCTAAAGGGAAAGTGACCATGGATCTCAAAGCATTTTTGTCTGTGGCCACTGTACTTTCTGCCAAAATTATAGGCTTACATAATACCTAACATCTACTACTTTGACTGCCTTTATTGATTCTTGTAAGTAAATGCCAACTCAGTATGTGAGTTACTGAACATAGAGGGTAATCTTTATCTGCAGGATGACTTCATTTTCCTCAGAAATTCAATCTCTCATTTCCAGGTTGCAAATGATTCAGTTTCTGTCTTTTTAATGGCACTGATGGAACTTATTATGGAACCCCACATGTTAAATCAAACATTTTTTTACAATGAATAACACACATTGGTCTTATTTCCTCAGCCTCTTTGTTATGATATGACTTTCTTCTCCTTGGTTAATGTCCACATTTTGAATGGTATGAATTGGGATGATGTGTTTAGTGTCACATATATTCAGTGGTTTTCCATTCTATCCAGGCTTTAGTCAGTTATTTTAGTTAATGTCTTTTTCAACTCTCCATGCCCTTCTGTAAATTTACTAACTAATTCAGGAAGTTGTGTCATTGCTATCTGAGAATGCCTGTCACCACGTTTCCTCTCTCATATTACCAAACACTGGCATCCTGCACTCTGTACACAGAGAGGCACTTTGAACAATCTGAATTCCTCAACCACAAGAGGGCGTACATGGATTACATTTACTGTTGGTCCACCTCAAACTTTCACTTCTCTTGGATAAAACATTAGTGGGATATAGTTATTATTTTTTGATGCCATTATAAACATTATAACACCTATAAAAATGAATTACAAAAGTTAGAAAGAAAATTTGTCAAAAGTTTATGCACACAAGCATACACACAGGAACACACTCACACTCAAAACACCTGACCTGTGCTTGATAAAAGTCATCCTCTCTTTTTGTTCTAGTTAAACATTAAATAAGCCTGAAACAACACCGCACCTAACACCCCACACCCCTCCCCCCACACACACACACTCACTTGTGGACTGCGACACCTTTGTGGGGACCCCACAGGTTTAAATGCCTGTTTGAGGGTTTTATGGTTAGGGTTGGAATTAGGTTTAGGTTAGGTTAGGGAAAGGCATTCGGTTGTGGTGGTTAAGCTTAGGTCAAGGGGCAAGTGAATGCATTATGTCAGTGATGGGTCTGCACAAAGATAGGTGCACAAGGATGTGTGTGTGTATGTGTGTGTGAGCATGTGTGCCAGAGAATGAATATGAAGATGATGAATACATTCGGGAGGAGTCAGGGGCCTCTGGAGCACCCAGGGTTCAGGAGGCTTTTTGTGATAGTGAAGATCGACTTTATTACGCCAATAAAAACCAGGAGTGCTCTCAGTAATGGAGAGATAAATGATTGGGAGTCAGAGGAGGACCTTGCCTTTAACCGCTGTCACAGTTGCAATTAACACTAACGAGAGAACAGTGCAATGTTGCCAATTGCTCTGCTGCTGTCAAGCGCATTAGTTTTAAAACCTTTAGGTTCTGGAGCACTTCATTTTAAAAATAATAATTCATTACTTTTTATTTTGTGAGCTTCATTTTATTAATTCATTGTGTTGAATACTATGTTAACTAATCAACCAAAATCCTTTAAAGGTCTTATCTTATATACCCTTTGTATTTTACTAACTTGTATTTTATGCTACATACATAAATGTGGTAAAGTTGTACTTCTGTGTCCAAAACATTTATATATATCTTAAACATACACTTTGATGCAAAAAGGATAAATTTACTTTAAACCCTAAGTTACAGTCTAAACCAACTGACTCGTGGCTGTGCTGACATCTGTAGTTATGAATCAGCGACGTCTGGTAATCATCTGAGATTTAGACCAATAGGGACCCAAAGCAAATGAGTCACTTGGCAATATCTCAGACTTTGCTCCTTCATTTATGATTGATGTACTTCATCTCTCTCCACTGGAGGCTGTAACTTCATCCTGTTGCCCAGAGCTAAAAGTGACCTTTTACCCTTCCTTCATCATAAAAAGGTACAATGGAAACTTCAGCTCTTGTTTTCATGGAAGTTGACTCTTTCAGACTCATTCAGTAAGAAGAATGACTCCTCAGTGCTCTTGCCGATTCAGTTCAGTTGCTCAGTGTGGCAGAAGAGAATTCTGGTGCTTGATGATCAAAGATCAATCAAATAAGTTTTCATTTAGTCTTTTTCTTTCTTCTCTCTAATTCTTGTTCCAGTTTCAAAGGATAAATCAGTTTCATGCTTTCTTTCTGGACAGTTTCAATTTACCATTTGATACTCTACCAATGATTTGTTTAATTATCATTGTACAAGGTGGGTGTGAAACAAGTTGCTGGGCTAAACAAATTGTACAAATTAAGAATTGGTGGATTCTTAATTTACCCTTTAGAATTCAATTTCAGCACCTACCAATTAAAGCCTCCTGAGACACCTGTACAAAGTAAGAAATGTGGAATAAACTCTGAGTTAGAAAACAGAGACAATTACTTTGTGTAATATAAAAGCAAAGTAATTAAATGTATTAGATGTCATTTGAGACTTGCATTTGCAATTCCACAGCATTAACAGTATACAGTACAATGGTAACTTTAAAAAATATATATATTTTAACGTTTTTAAACATTTTAATCATTTCAAATATTATGTAAGGATCAAAATTAATCAGGCACAATAATAATTAAAAAAATTAAATCCCTAGATTACACAGAACAATCACATTTTGATAGTTTGATTGATAAGAGCTCCAGAAGAAAAGGTCTGATCACATTTTCAGTCATTTTCTCTCTGTACCTTCCTGTAACCAAACAGTTCCTCTGTAGATCCAAGCCAGTTTTAGTAAGCCAAAGCTTTGTTATAAGATTTTCTCTGTAACACTGCCAACTATTATGTTTTGACATTGCATGATGAGATTTAGAATTGCAAGTACAAACTTGCAGCACGGAGGGAGCCGCTGATACACTTTGTTAATTTCCATTTCACTTTAATCTCTATTATTGAGGAGGCAAATGAGCCTATATGGGCACTCATTCTCTCACGAAGCACTTAACCTCTTATAAAATTGCTGAAGTTTTTTGGCCAGAGAACTTCTTTGTCTGAACTCCTCAGAGAAAGTGAGGAAGTGGGGAAGTCGGAGAGGAGAAACAGTGGGAAGGAGGCCAGAACGGCTGAACCACTGACCTGTTTTGAATTGATAATAAAATGTAATAATGGCTAATAAGGTGTAATAATTTGGGCCAATAAAGATAGATGGCAGATTGAGGATGATATGCGCTGCGTCAGAAGACCTTACTTTGAGGACGGAGCAGAGACAATACACTTCAGCTCTTGGGGGGACAGATAAAATTTGACCCCAGATCAGTGAATCATTGTTTAATTATTAAGAAGAGGGGAAAGACAGAGAGAGGGACAAAGACTGGATGAGAGAAAAATGGATGAGCAAAGGACAGGGGGGAAGAGCAGTTTTGGAACAGAGGCTGAAAAGGGTGGAGTGAAACAGGAACGAGTGGTGAGACTGCATGAGAGAGAAAGAGTCGGACAGGGCTATTGCTACAAGGATCAGAGGAGCTGCATTTTAAGACAGAAAGGAGTAAAAGAAGATGTAGAGTAATAGAGAACGAGAGGGAAAAAGTGAAATCGTAAAAGACTCTGATACATTACGGAGAAAAGATAGAGAAGAAGAGTTATAGTAATGTGCAGTGGTCCAGAGTGACCTGTCGTTGGACTCTTTCCCCTGACAGCTTCTCTCTGTCTCCAGGCCTGATGCCAATATGCTAATCCTCCTCAGATGGTCTTTTCATTGGCTGATGCTGACTCCCGTTGACATGTGCCAGATGACTGTCCCCTTGTCCCGCTATTAAAGACCACAGCAGTGAATATGGAAGGCAACCATTACCGAGATAAGAGCAGATGTAGCCGTATGCCTGCTGCCTGCTTGCAGTGAATCACATACATACATATACTGTTAAAATATTATCACAACTGTACCCTGGCAGGCATAACGGTATGTGGATAAACACCATTATCACTTTAAAGCACATATGGTGTTTGTACATGGTGAGAAGTGACAGAGTAAATTTATGTCGGGATATATACTATGAGGAGCGGGCTCGCCACTTGACCAGCCGGATAAATCTGGTTGGGGAAAGTGAAAATGCAGCAATTGCCCTACCCTCATTACCACCACCGAGGTGCCCTTGAGCAAAGCGCTTAGCCCCCAACTGCTCGAGTGGAGCTGCTCAGTTTCCAGTAGGTCAGAACTGGAATAAATGCGAGTAACTGTGAGTGTGATCAGAGAGCTCCTGCAAAAACTAGTGTTGCTCTCAGCAACAAATCCCTGAATAAATGAAGATTAGAGAAAATATTTTTTTATTGTGATTTAATTGATGCTATGTACACATTGAATATGCAGGTTTTTGGATTAATGGGCCAAATAAGGAAAACTGATATAGCATGTTCAATAGGAACTTATTTATTTTTTTTTTTTTTTAATGACACAATTTGAATGGAAGTTTATTCATCATTTTCTTTGATAACGGCAGTACTAGAATCTCATATCTCCTAAGAGAGTTGATTTAAGAAATAAAGTTAACTTAGAGCATTCAGAACTTTCATCTATAAGCCAGAATGACCAGTGACAGCTCTCATTACTGCAAAATGGGCTGCATTTTTAATACTGGCTGTGGGATACTGTACATCTTCAAAATAAACGTACTGTAGGTGTTTTACTTGAACTGTGGATGAAACTGCATTTGGTATTTCTTCATGGAAGGGGCAAATTAATTGTGAATTGGAATATAATTTATACAGAGTACTTTTTTAAAATTCAAACATGCCTAAAAGTTTGTTGACTTATTGGTGATTTAATGACTGGTAAAAGGATTATTAATTAGCACAGTTTAATTATTCATGATTAACTTCTCTGGTAATAGTTTTCTGTAATGCATAATTTAAATGTACATTTAATCAATTGAGAATATCTGAATTGTGTTCATATATAAGTTTATATATAAATTAATTAATGTAAAATAACCAATGAAGAGTCTGTAATTATTCAGATGGCACACTCCAGCCTCCGTACAGTAGATGGGATCATAGCAGCAAATGAAAGGAGAAATATGGTGGGAAATGCATAGATAAAGACTACCTTAAATTTAAATAGGACACGTCTGTCTGTTTCAAGATTCAGATCTCTTTCTTTCTTTCTTTCTTTCTTAAGTAATGGTGGTTTTATTAAGTTCATTTGATAGACAGATTTTGGTTCTCTCATAAAATTGTTTAACAAAGTTAACAGTGGCTGTAATGTAGTCTTATGCCTTCATTTATTGTTGAAATGGCTCATCCTATATTTTTAATTATCATTCAAGCTGTGAGTGAACAAGGAATCCTTGTGTGGCAATTATAGGTTTAGATAAATTAGAACTTATTTCTGATATCTGATGTTGCTAGTACATTGAATAAAAGACGATTGTCTAGAACAAAGAATAATATTTAAGCTTGCTCATGTCCGTTGTGTGTGAATGTGTATGTATGCCATTGTGCTTGAGTTAGTGCAAACGGCGGATCAGATCAATGAATTAAGCTGCTCATTATGATGGCCTGCTCTCACTGGTCATTAAGAAAAACGCATGTAGAATTTGCCACCCTGGCCCCTATGAAGTGTGGGTAATTACCACTAATGTATCATCATCTATTCAAGACCGTAACGTTTCGTTTCTGAGGGCTGACAGTAAAACACCTCTGACCTAAATGTTTTATTCATTCTTAAGAATCCTATTATTCATTTTAAACTCATATTTCACATGATGAACAGTTTTCCATGAATAATGAGCTCGCTCATATTAGTGTCCCGTACACTTTTATCAGTGCCAACAGTTTTTCATATGGTGTAATATTATATTTGTGTTATTCAAATGAAATATCATTCTCCGTCAGTCTTGCTAATGAATGAGTATATGTGCTGCTTATTAGAAAACCAAAACCACCTCACAAAGAGTTTAATTTTACAGGCAGGCGCACACAGACTACTAAGTTACTGAACTATTCCTCATTGTAAGTCTTCGGTGATTTCTGTATTGTTTATTTATATTGTATACTGTGTGCTTGGAAAGTGACCAAACATTAAGTCTTTTTGAAACAAAAATTGCCTTTGCTTCTGTCTTTCAGAAACATTGTATTATATTATACTGTGTTGATGTTAAAAGAGTAAAAAAGTTTCTAGGCTTTAGTTTTGTAAGAGTTTTTACATACTGTATTAGCTCACCATTGAGCTTATCATTATGTTAAGAAGAAATCAGTTGAGTACATTGAGATAACAGACAGACTAATCCAACACAGAGGAGTTGCAGTTTTCTGTACGAGTAATTTTAAAATGTATGTCCTTTCTAATTACAGACAAGATGTTTTATATTGGGATAGTTATTTAATGATAACTGGCACCTGATTCACATTCATATCTGCGAAAAGTCTGCCACAACACACCGCATTTACTTTTTGCCTGGAAGTGAGGGGAAAAAAAAACAATATCTTCAGCGTAAAGAGGGAGTTTTGTTTTATTTAAATTAATTTATAATGATTACCCTCAAGTTTGAGTTTTTGTTTAAAAAAAACACACTCAAAATGTTGTTCATAATTTGTATGTGTGGGGTATTGGCACACATAAGTTCCAAGTATGTTTTAACATTTACATTCAATCACAACTATTTTATAGAAACACATGCCTCTCAGGTTATGTTTCTTGCATATTGACATACCACTGAAACACACAACTTAGAAACTTAGAAAAAAATCGTGCAAGTTGTAGAAGTGTATAAAATGTGATCAAACACAGTAATGGCTCCTGTGTACCCGCATGCCAAACAAAAAAAGGCTCTCGTAAGAGGATCTAAGATTTATTAGGCTATTTCTCAACTGGCTCCGTAGACTTGTACTGAAACTCATTTAACATACGCTCTTAAATGCTTTGACACAACCAGCACAGCATCTCCCCTTAAAAAAATAAACTGCACACATACCTCCTATTACCCTGTGCATAAACACATGTGCACATTAGGAGACCTCGTGTGATATTATGATTCCAGAGGCATTTAACTCCGATGTTGTGAAGACTGAGGATCATGGAGGGTAATAATGGCTGCATTATTACTCCTCTTATTGTGTCTTAATTAGTGGCATTTAATTATACACTAATGCAGTGAGGGCTATTAAAGACATTGGGGCCTGCTGATCAGGGAATTAAAGCAACGCACACACACACACCTACAGACACAGGCGCACACTTTTCACACAGACACTTTTGTCGTGCCATAGAAATTTCAGTTCCCGTTAACTAGGAATTACAGACTCCCTGCAGAGTAAGTGTGTGTGTGTGTGTGTGTGTGTGTGTGTGTGTGTGTGTGTGTGTGTGTGTGTGTGTGTGTGTGTGTGTGTGTGTGTGTGAAAATGGGTGTGTGTGTAGATGAGACTGAAAGTAAGATTAGATAACCTTTGGAAATCAAGGTGTGATAGAGAAAAACTCTGAGAACCACTGAGATAGTCAGCTAAAAAAAGAGAGAAAATGATAAAGATGTATAAAACAATAAAACAAGAGAGAGTGAGGAAGGAAAGGATAAGGGTAATCACTATTATATGTATTCTGCTCGTTAGCAATGACACCCAAATAGGTTTTAATTCTTCACTCCCACGCCTCTCCTCCGCTGGTGCATCTCAATTATTTGTTCAGAGGCTGGTGTGACAATAGTGTCAGCTGTGGGAGCCTTTGGGATGCTAAACAGGGGACAGGAGGTTGAATATAAGTCATTTTCAGTGGGCTGAACCTGGGGCTTTGTGCTGCCGGAGAGGAGAAGCTTCAAAGCTACGTTTAAACAGAGCAAACAAAAGAGCAAAACTTGATCCAATCTCTCCGACTGCTTTTGAAGTTGTAAGGCTACGGCCCAGAGTGTCGGCTGCTCATATCCATCTTATGACAACCATACACACCTGTCCTCTCCTGCACACAACATGCATCAGCACATGCACCTATTTCAGATGTGATTCAGGTCATGATGACCACCTGTGTGCGCACAATGATGATTTGTGGAAGATGATAGCATGATTTCAATCTAAACATCTCTCTGAGTGAAGCTTAGCTCAAGCAAAGTTTGGTTTTCAAAGTTTAGGACAATTCCATTTTTTCATATGTCTCTTTCAAATTTGGGGAAATCACGTGTCATATTGAAATGACATGAAATTTACACCACCTTCCTGCTAAATTTTTCATAATCAATTTACATTTCCTGTGTGATCAGTCAGAGTTAGGTGTTCAAGAGGGGTTCTTAAATTTGTTGCAGTGAGTCCAGAGTCCTAAAAGCTCAAAAGACTTTGATGCTTTTATATATTGAGTCAGTAAAAACAGCTTAATTACTGCATGGTAACGTGTCAACCTTACCATTATTACTGTATGCCCCTTGTATAGTTGCAAGCAAAATTTAATTTAGATCTTCCACATGAGTCTTAAATAGAAATCTGCTGCCTCTGAAATATAAAATAAGGTAAATGAACTTATGCATTTCATAAAGCAACTGGTTGCAAGTATGTGTAGTAACCTGTGCTGTTATTATTTCTCGTTGTAGACAGTGATATTGACACCACTTAATACAATATTTAATTATTATGTGTAGAGAGATAATGATTACACACGCTAAAATCTGCGTAGTCAGAACACACTTAATCTCACGGCAATTTAATATAAAAGAATGCCGGAGTCTAAAGGAATTTGTCCTGTGTTTCCTTCACTTGTTTTGTGCAGACATAGTGAAAGAGGTGTGGAAACTCCATCAAAACGGACATTTAAATAACTACAACACCAAAGAAGATTCGGTTTTAAGTTCTTTATAAATATCTTCAGATAAATAGTGTTATAATACAAGCATAACATTTTCAATGCACTAAGTAACACACAAAAAAGTGCAACAGGCCTAATTAAAAAACATGAAGGCCTATGTTTTTAGCCGACATAGGCCTGCCGTAGATTGAAATGAAAATAAATAGAATAAGAGCAAAAATAGAAACAGAGTTGTTGGTTTGCATTTTACACCGTTTTTCTCCTAAATCAAAGCTTTCTTTGGGTTTAGCGTTTCTACTTGTCTGATTGTATTTATCAGTGCCACATTACAGTATGTGGTAAATGCCCTCACAAATTGTGCAAATAAATTATGATTTCAATCAACATGGGTCTAATGAAAAATTCATTACACAGAACAATGT
This sequence comes from Lates calcarifer, assembly GCF_001640805.2. Taxonomy (NCBI): domain Eukaryota; kingdom Metazoa; phylum Chordata; class Actinopteri; family Centropomidae; genus Lates; species Lates calcarifer. The sequence goes on from NC_066845.1 coordinate 9,379,388, forward strand.
TAACCTTAGTTTTAACAACTCTCCTACAGCTGCACTTAACTTTAACTATGATAACTCAGATGCCTGGTCTGCCTTAGTTTATGCAATAACAATGTCCATCTTGTTTGCGTTACTTTTCAAAAAAAAAAAAAAAAAAGACCCGCAATTTACCCGGTTAGGACAGCAGGAGAGCCGGGTGTAAAGGGTTGCCTTTCCCCTCTAGCAGATCGCTTTTCTCCATTACTGAGGCCGGTGAGCAGAGCTGTGCCGGGCCGGACTGCAGCCCCGTCAAGCCGGGCACGGGACCCAGGGACGGGGTGGGTTTTATTGGCACGGGAACGGCGGGCAGGGTTTGCCCGTTGGCGTTGTGGTACAGGCCCTTAGCTGAGACACTGAAGGGCGCGTACTCGGACGACGCGGGCATGGGCACGCCGCCCATGGACTCCGACAGCATCCCGACGTGCGGCCACATGGAGTTGACCACACTGCTGAGCTGCGGGGGCACCGGGTAACCCAGGTGGTGCATGACAGAGGTGAGGGGGAGCCCGCTGGCCATCACACCCTTGTAGTCCCGTCCTATGATGTTCTCGATGGCGAATGGGTGTTTAAACCCGCCGGGCTGCGCGCAAGCGATGCCCCCGTAACCCTGAAAGTGAGGCAGCCGACCAACGGTGCTCGTCGGACCGGCTGAGTGGTCGTGATGGCCTGATGCTGTGCCCAGCTTGCTGCTCGGGTGGTGGTGGTGGTGGTGGTGAAAGTAGTGCATCATCGGGGAGCTCTTGCAGGCCATGTGCTCAGCGCGCAGCACCTTGAAGCGCTTCCGTCTCCTAAGGAAGCTGCCATTCTCAAACATGTCACCGCAATCCGGGTGCAGAGCCCAGAAGCTGCCTTTCCCTGGCTGATCAGGCCGCCGAGGGATCTTGATGAAGCAGTCGTTAAACGAGAGATTGTGTCGTAGGGAGTTCTGCCACCTCTGGGTATTCTCTCGATAATAGGGAAATCGGTCCATGATGAACTTATAAATGTCACTGAGAGGGAGCATCTTGTCGGCTGAGTTCTGGATAGCCATCGCTGTCAGTGATATGTAGGAGTATGGGGGCTTCTGGTCGCTGTAAGAGTTCTTCCCAGGACGGGGCATGACTGGTTACTGTTTTCTTTGAGTTTGAATCGTTGAATAAAACAGCCTCTAAAGTTATATTTAAATGCTATGTTTACGAAGCTAACTCGACAGTCTTAATATCAGTCGCCATCTGACGGATCTGTTCCAAAGTTCTGAGCCATTCGATCAGAAGCAGGTAAATTTTCCTACAGGTGCAGGATTACCTGCGCTATATCAGTTAATACAGTGTCGCCTAAAGGCCCGCTGCTGTCAGGTAAGATCCTTAAGAGGCTCCTGCATCCGGGGAAAGAAGACTTTTGTCAGTCACTTCGCCGAATGACGCTCTCGGAGTTGTGCGTAAAAGTCGGTCTCTGCGCGTAAAAGTTGAGATTGGCTTCTGAGTTGCTCCTGTTTCTGCTGCGACTGAAGAGTGTTAGAGAGGCCGGTTTGCTCTGCTGTCTGTGTGTTTGTGGTTCGTGATCCTCTCCTCTTGTGCGATGCTCCCTCTCGCCGAGCGCCGTTTTTGTAAGACCCCCGCGGGTCGCCGGCTCTATTATCTGTTATCCAGACACTTAGGGGACACGTCAGGGGAGAGCAGAGGGCTATGTGTGTGTGTGCGTGTGTGTGTAAGAGAGAGAGAGAGAGAGAGAGAGAGAGAAGATAGGGGTAAAAAAAAATGAATAAAAATGAGGGGTGGGTGGTGCGATCAGCACACGCGTTCTTCTTCTAATCTCCTGTTTCCAATCAGAGTCCCGCGTAAAGTAGCCTAGACACAGACAAAACAGAGTGATTGGATTTTTTTTTCCCCCTAAACTGTTTTAAACGGACAATTCTTTTAAATGTATTTCACGAGTAGCTAAATCTCCATTGACTCCCTAACTGCTTATCTGAGATGACCCTGACCTTTGACCCCTCATGTCAAAAACATAAAATTAATGGGTATACTACATTTGCGTAAGGGTCCCATGGCTTTGCCTATAATGATCATTTCTGAAACATATTTTTAAAATCAAATACTCTGCAAGTATTTCAATCATGCCTCGTGCTGAGTATACATGATTGGAATAACCATGACAGAGAATGTGGATTTGATGTGCCATCTTAGCCCACTTCACTTGAGGGAAATAAATAGTAAAGAATGGAATATATAAATACGACCTCTTTGTTAAATTTGCTCGACTGCACTTTCAGACTTTGCTAACAATAAATCATGTCTTCCTTTGCGCACAATCATCAGTGCGCTACTCCTGTGCTCTCAATTACACGAGTTCGCACGCACAGAAACACACGCACACACAGACAGAGAGGGGGGGAGGGAGGGGGAGGGGGGAGGCGCTGTTGTTGATTAATTGCTGAGAGGGGAGTCCGGCGGCTGTCTGTCTGTTCAAACACTCTCCGGTGAATCCTACAAGGATGTAAACAAACTTCATCCCCTGCTCTGAATTCTGTTCAGCGGAGAACAACAAAAGCTGCTCCCCTTCCCATATATTTTTCTCTCTGGCCAGGTGTCATGACTGGGTCCTTGACGGCTCCTGTCTTCCCCGGTGCCCCCGGTGGGCCCCCGAATACATTACAATAATTAAGTCTTCCGTGATTTAGCCTCCTAGGAGAGAAGTCCAACAATGTAATTAAGGGCAAGCTTCACTGTATTAGATATGAATATTCAAAACTGTGTCAATTAATTAGCCCGTGTATCTCTCCCGTTATGTCTCAGTCCTTCAAACCCACTCAAAAGGTCAACTGTGTCGACGGAGAGCATATTTTAAAGACATCATGTAATTGCAAGGAAAATTGCTTTTTAGTGCCACTTGGCCTGACAAAGAGTGAACATTCAAATTGCTAAATAAAGACAGTCGTTGTTGTGCTTGTGTGTGCATGTGTGTGTTTTTTGTTTTTGCATAAATTGTTTTCCTGGAGCCTGAAAAATGAGTTTTGAAACTCTGAGGCCCACAGAGGCCAACGCGGGTAAAAGCATCCTCTTTAAACGCCCGGGAAAGATCAATATTAAATCTGTTTTCACAAAGGGGACCGTTAAATAGACACCGTGGCTGATCTGCATAACAAAATTAATTAGGTAGTCTACGGCAGTCTTCGCCTGCACCCAACTCCTGGACAAATAACTAGTTGTAAAGCACACCTTCTGGGCATACGGAACATATGCTAGAATTATCCTTAATTGACTAATTACATAAATTACTCATTAAGTTTACAGCACATCAATTATAAGAGATGTATCAATTAATTTTGCATAAATTACAAGCAGCACACTGCACGAAGAGGGCGGCGGAGGGAATGAGGGTCGCCAGAAGGGGGTCTACTCTAAGGTGGAGCGAGCGTGTGTGTGTGTGTGCGTGCGCGTGTATGTGTGTGCGTACGTGTAGGCGCGCGTGTGAGCGACGGTCGTCTGTTTGTTTCCTGTCTCTAATAATTATTTGTTCAGCTTAAGGGCAGAGATATTCTTTCTCTGTCTCCCATTCGCAAAGGGAAAGTGTGGGGGTAATGGCAATTATACTAATAATAATAATCTTAAAGACCTCTCTCCAAGTCATAAGGGGCGCATCGTCGCGGAGAGAGCCATTAAAATCAATTAGCGAGGCCTATTGTTTTCAATGGAAAATTAAACCAGTTTAAGACTGTGGCGCAGACGCTGTAAGCCTTAGTTGTGTAATGGGAAATTATTTAGAGGCAAAATACGACAGATTTGTTTTTTTTTTGTTTTTTGTTTTTCAGATCCGTTTTCCCCCATAAAAGAGCGAACAAGCAGAGGCAATAATGGATCAAAGCTGTAGTGTGTCTGCCTGTTGCCTTCAAGAGTTACCTCAGTCGACTCAGGTATAACTATATCATCATCATCCATCACAGTGGCAAACTTAGTATAATGCATGTAAAGCTTTCAGTTTTGTATTCCTCTCAAACTCTCTGACCTAAAACTTCCAGGACAACAATAATAGACAAAAGTTTGAATTTACAGCATCAGTTTGAGTTATGTCTGACTATGACATATTGTAAATGGAAATTTTACAGGGGTGGCCAAAAAACAGGAATATCGACAGTACAATGGGAATTTAGCTTCATTTTAAAAATTGGGGTTAATACAAATATATACTTACTTGAAGCTGCTGTTGTATTTGACTGTACTGCACTGTAAACTACTCCCTTAATTTGAGGGTTTGATTTTTTCTAAATCTTCTGCTTTATTAGTTTCATACTGTGGAAAAAGTATGCAAATTCCACCTTGTTGGTGATAACGGAAAGAATTTTTAGTATTTTTAATTTCTCAATATTACTGTAATTACACTCACATGCACACACACACATGCAAAGAACGTATGTCACCAACAACACTAGCAAAATATGCGACTAAACTGGATCCAACCAAATTTGCCATTATCATTTGCTCATAATAAAGAAGCAAAAATGCCATTACAGAATATTGCACTGAAAAATTAAAAGCAATTTGCAGTGTGATGAAAGTGACACAGAAAACCTTCCATTTGTCCTATTTCTTTCTTTAAGTATTTAATGTAAGAAAGGACTGTAGGCTGTGGTGCTCATAAGACCTGTGACCCACTCACCATAAATATCACATCCTTCCTCTTTTAGGAGGGCTACTATCTATTTAATTTTCTGTGACTTAATTTACTAGGACGTCAGGGGAGGTGCTGAAGTTTCACCTCCCTAACCTTTTCTAAGTAGCCCACTAACTTATGTAGAGTATTTTTCACATTGTGTGCTGTGTGCTCACTGAATACAGCCCTAACAAATTTGAAGCATTTGTACACTATACTCATACTTAACATGCTCATAGACTGTCTTTGAGTTCTCACCAACCAACTGACCTTTTTTCATATGCCTCCTCCTCTGATGAGGTCCTCTTATCTTTTATCAGCCACAAGAGCAACTCTGAATAAGATTTCCACTCATGGGTTTCCTAAACTGTGTTTAGGCCACATAGCTGTTTTTTAAGTTTCTTCCACTTTACCTTTGCTTTCATAAACTATCAGGCTATTCTTCATATTGCATTAGTATGAACAGAGTATCTATTTGACTAAACTAGCCCTGATAATGCTACAATGGACTGCAACTACACTACGTCTATTCTTTCTCATCAGTCGTAATAGTTGCTGTTCTATTCATAGCAATCATTCATCAAGACAAGAATCCGTACAAAACTCACTTCAGACCTCAAAAGAAAAAAATTGCTATCCCAAACCTCATTTCACTTTTTATTTCTATGTCTGGTCACTGTTTGGTTTTGTATTTTTTCCTATTGTCATCAATAACTGGCCAACAGAGATATCACATATTATCAGCACTACAGCAGTCAGTTTTGTACATTTTCAATATCTCAACTTCAGGTTTTTGTGTTACAGAGGCTCTCTACATGACTCACTAGTTTATGTCAACACTGAAGAATCACACAGGAAAAGAAAGAGCTAGAGTGATCATTTTGCTTTCTCTGCTTTGCCCAATACCTGACACTGCCTAGTTTTAATTTAAATAATCATCCTGCATCCTGTGAAATAAATTCCTAATTGTAGAAAAACAATTTGGAATTTAAAAAAAACACCCGGTTTAGAGAAAGTGTACACACCACAAGTGTTTTGGTGTGCTCACTTTCCAGCAATATGTAGAGATTTACATGTATTTCAGAAAACAGACTGATAACTGATTAGAATGATCCCTTTGTAAAATAAATAAATAAAACCCCTTGTTCTCTCCCTCTTAATTCATCTCTCTCAGTTAACCAATGAGGATTTTATTTTGAAGATTTTGACTGGAAGTCATATTGATTTTGTCTGACTTGACTGTGGTCTGAGACTCCAGTGGCCTCTTGGCTCTCTGCAGTGACAGTGCACTAACACAGCTTCCATTAAGACCAGAGCATCACTGCCTTCACCACAAATGGGAAACCACGACATCTCTTAGAGATGCTCATATTGCCTAATGCAGTAAAAAAAAAGTGTAAGGCTAAGATGGATTCCAACAAATGTGGAGTCAACTAAAAGCTATAGAGTAACACTGAAAAAGGCACACACACATACACACAAATACATCTACGCATGTTTATGGGCATTATGTGTGAGGTGGTATTGTGTGTGCTTATGTTTTAGGTTTGTATTTTGTCCTTTTCTGAATGCTCCACCATCTATGCAGATCTTGTGATTAACATGCCACGTCTGTCATTCTTTTCAGGGCCAATATGTAGAGTATGGTTGGTCCAAAGTGTAACTTCATTTTGGGAGGCAAAGTTCCCAGGTCACCAGTCAGCAAATTTACTGTGGAAATTGCACTACTAAAAAAACTTATCCAATGTTGTGATCATGTCTTGTGGAGGAAAAAGTGTTATTTTAGTTTATGTTCTAAATGTTCTAGCTCCTAAATGAAGTTGTGTCTAACTATCACAAACTAAGTGCCACATGGAAGCCTTGGAGCCAGGTAGCATTCCTCCTAGGAGGACTGTTTGGTTATACTGTATACAATGCATTGTGTGCATTGTATACAGTGCAAAGAGGGTGATTATTCTGGGTTCACTACAGAAGCCCAGCAACATTTTGCCCTGGGCAATTCCTTAATTTTTAGGGGGAGAAGACAGAGAGTGAGACAGAGAGGGAGAAATACTTATGTACAAAGATAAATCCTGTGGCACCCTGACTGGATGATAAATGCCTTGTCCATTTTAGATATTAAAGTTTCAGGTGTGTGTGTGTGAGAGATAGAGATAGAGATAGATAGATAGATAGAGAGAGAGAGAGAGAGAGAGAGAGAGAGAGAGAGAGAGAGAAAGAGAGAGCTTCCGTCTTCGGGTGTTCTCTGTTTTCTCTGGTTGTTACTCACACGGTCATCTTTCAGATTAATTAAAGTGCCCCTGTCACACACTCACAGACCAGCAAAGGCATTGCGGTACACGTTGATTCCGGCTGAGGTTTTGATCATATTGCGGCAAAATAGAAAGAAAAAAAAATCGTGAAAATTGCGGCACATCCACTCACAAGTGTGAAGGTGCTGAAATCAATATTAAAGCCACTGGCAATGAAAGGGTGCTGTCCGTGGTGCTGGAGCGCTGTTGTTTATCATTCACTACACTCTCACAACGTGTTTTTTTTTCTTCTTTTTCTTCCATTGGTGGACGTTGACGCTATAGACGGGAAAGGATAGGTGCGCGTGTATGCGTTTATGTGTATAGAGGGGGGAGGGGTGGGGGTTGGGGATCCATACCGCAGGGGAACGCGGTTGAATCACCGAGCGCGCCTCCGTCGGATCTCCTCTTCCTGCCGTCACACCCACTGCTACGGTGTTGTGGGTTCACCCCGTCGAGAAGGGGAGGACCGACGGCACACACACACACACACACACACACACACAGCAGCAGCAGCAGCAGAGAGTGCTGCAGTGCGAGCGCAGCGGGGGACTCGGAAGCGGAGAGAGGGAGAGAGGGAAAGACAGAGAGAGAGAGAGAGAGAGGGAGGAAAAAAATACACATACACACACACACACACACATCAGCAGCCTTTATTGCCCGAAACTTGGTCTATGGAGAGATCTGCAGCGGCACCGTAGCGACGCAGGCCGACATGGAAGAGTATTTGCGGAGGGTCCAGAGCAGACTCGGGGTGAGTTGAGAGCCTTTCAGCGGCGTTAACACCAGGTTGTGGGTGGTAATGAACGAGACCATGACGGGGGAAGGCTGCTATACTGCTGTGCTACAGGCTGTGTTCCTGTTGCTGAAAAAGCGCACGGCAAAAAAAGCCTCTCACGTCCCTTCGGTTCCCCCCCTCCCAAGCACCTGTAGATCGACAATATGACAGCACAGAGAAAAAGGAAGGCGTGCTTTGGCCCCATAAAATAGGCTCGTTGTGTTTCCAGGAACATCAGTGTGCGAATTTGAATGAGGAGCTGATTTCTAATGAGGGGGAGGCGTGACATCAACAAGTTTAGCCAGGGGCTGTGCTTCCCTGCTATCTGGTTGCTCTGCAGATACTGACTCGTAATTTGCATTTGATCCAGGGCTGAATATCTGTTCAGACATAAAAAAAGGCCCCATGCAAATAATAAACACTGTAATTTATATAGACTAAATGACTGTGCAGCCCCTGTGCAGCAGTGTCTTGTGTCTCTGGGGCACACATACTCGCATATTGTTATAGATTTCTGGTTGTGCTGAATTCTAATTCCAGGGTTTTGGCTTATATACATTTAACCTACTAGTAGTGCAACATTTGCAGAGACACTCACACTGGGGAGCCTTTCATGGGTCATGAGCGTACCTTGAGGCCATGGGGCCCCCTCAGACTGCTCTGTCTGCATGTGCTTGTTTAAATGGCATGTCTGTATTATCAGGTGTTGTGCATGGCCGTAGCATCTTTCATAGGTTTTGAGCTGTAAACACATATGTTCTCACCCCCCCTGCAAAGAGTATATGTGATGACTCAGTTTCCCAGTTGATATTTGCTCTGCTGCTCTTTAGGCATCTTTGCTTTTATATCTTGGCTGTACCTTGTGTTTTTCATTTAATTTCCCTAATGATTATAGAACATATCCAGACACCTGTTCCTGCCAAAAATTGATCAGAAATACCTGTGTCTGCTTCTGGCAGCTGCTGAAAAGCTTATTGATAGTAATGATTTTGTTGTTTTTTGCAGTGAGTTAACTTGGTCCTGTTTTTTACACGTCACAAAGGGGCAGGAAAACATACACATGCACAATCAGGCATGAGAACTATTTATTAACACGTGTATGCACATCCACACACGTGAACACACACATACTATGCTGTACATCCAAACAGACAGTTGCACTATGATTTACTGATGTTGATGTAATTATCAGCAATTTCCACTCTCTACAGGCAATTGTGCGGCTTTTTTCAAAGTTAACAGGGAAATTCTAGCTCTAGAATCTATGTTGAGAAAACAGACCCATGTCAAGATCCATTCAGTGGCTGTTCTGGAGCTTTTGATTATATCACATGCTCCTCATCAGCAGATGGCCCAGTTGTCATAGAATTGTAGATGTTCCATTTTTTTGGAGACCATTAAACATGGAGTTTCCACATTCATTCTTGACCTTGCACACAGCACAGAAAACAATATCACTAGAAAGTTTTCTAAAGTCATAATCTATGTTAAGAAAACAGATCCACTTCAAGGTCCGTTACGTAGTTTTTCTGGAACTTTTAATCATATCACATGATTGTCATTAGCAGATAAAAACTGTGTATGTGTGCAGTTACTATGAACTTTATGCTGTTGGTCACCCACAGGGTATGGTACAGTACATATATTGTCTGAACATGTCAGAGCTCAGACAGATATTTAAGATAAAGTCCAAACTGTACACTTGCTTGCCATTTAAGTAATAACATATGTTTCTCACTAGACACATCATGTCAAAGCTGATTTAGTTTTTGAAATTGGGAAATTCTAAAATCAGGAGAAAACGTGTTGATATATACACCAATATGCTATTATCTGGGATACACACTTGTATTTGCTTTACTCTCTTGATTAATTACATTTGCCGCAGTATTCAGAATATTCAGTTTATTCATGTAAACAGGTGTCTGTCGGCAAATTGCAAACATGAATATGAACAGCCTGTCTGGAATTAAATTTTAAAAAGAGGATAAGAGCTTTTATCTGGGATGTACTTCACATAAGCACAGGGAAAGCTGAGGAGAAGAAAGATCAAAGAAGCAAATCCTCAGATCAGAGCACAGCAGGGTAATTGAGTGATAAGGAGGGCAACTGACGAGTGTCATGGAGGTTGCAGATAAAGTGTAACACATGTCATGATTAGCAACCATTTCCCTCTCACATGCACACACATGCACACAGACACACTTTATCTCTCTCTCCCAGCACTCACTATAAACTTTGATGACTCGCTCTTTTGCTGACCACTCTCTGCTCTCTGTCATTTTCTCTCTCTCTCTCTCTCTCTCTTTCTCTCTCTCTCTCTCTCTCTCTCTCTCTCTCTCTCTCTCTCTCTCTCTCTCTCACTCTCACTCTCTGTCTATCTATCTATCTACCTATCTCTTACATCTCTCTCTCCTCTCTGGATGGCCACTGTCCAGAACACCCATACTTCTAATTGGCCTGGCTCTTAGTGCTTACTGATCCTGTCTTTCTTTCTCTCTCAGTTTTTCTCAGCTCCACGTCTCACAATCCTTCACTCTCACATCATTTGGCATAGAGCTGAACCATTGTGCTGAGTGGACTTCCAGCGTCTGTCCTTCTGAGTCTACACACTAACACCCACACATACACACACGGAAATTGGGTTTTTAGGACCACTCTGATTTTGGCTTTGGCTTTGCTTTGTACCAAAATTTAATCATTACAAACCCCAGGCCATTTCTAAACTTTATGTGCGTCTAGGGTGTGCTAACATTCATTACTTTTCGTCCCTGTTAATATTTAATATTTACAACATCACATAATTGTTGAGACATAAAACACTCTGCTTGATGAAAAAAAAAAGGCTCCCAACTGGCTTCACTGTCAAGGTTTTCTAGGCTCTTCTAATCTTAAAAGGAAGGTTGGCTTGAAAAGTGAAGTAACTTAAAAGCATTTATAAGCATGACTAAACCAAAAACAAAATTCAAAAAGGCAATTTTGTTTGGATGAGCATGCTCTTTAACAGGATACTTCCAATCCAGTCTTTCATAAGTCAAAGAATTTTATAAGGTCTTTTGTTTATTTTTTTCTAGCATAAATTGTACTGCACGACATGCATTAGATACACAGTCATGAAAATGACGGATTCCCACAAAGCATATGTATGCAAATGTTTGGATGTACATTATGTAAATAGCTGTATTGTGGCTCAGTGGCAGAAGTGTCACAGGAGTTAGAACATGCTGCTCATTCTCAGCCCAGCTCCTCTCTGTGAGATGTGATGGACTGGTGACTTGTTCAAGGTGTTTTCTTGACTCCCACTTAACGTCCTTGAATAGGTTCCAGTTGCTCCAATAGTTGTGAATGTAAACATTAAGAATACATTTAAAGGATGTGCTTAACTGCTCACAGTTTATACAAGGAGCAATTACTGTAAGCTTTTAAAGCTCCTCGTCTCAGGGTAATATTTCGCTGAAAATATGAATTGAGGTAGCTGGGTAATCTAAAGGAGATTCATAATACATTGCAGACTTGGCCTGCAATAAGCAATGGGAGAGAGGAGAGGAGAGAGAGACTGAATATGGTGAGACAGGAAGATAGAGCTCAGAGGGAGAGCACTCAGATTGAAGGATATCAGATGGCCAACACATGCACCCACACACCCGCACATGCGCGCGCACACACACAACACAAACACACACACCAGTGTTCTCCCTCTGCACGAGAACAGACACTGAGTGGCCTTTCCTTCTCCTGCTAATGCATCACTTCCTTTTCTCTTGCTATCTTGTATTGATTTATTCCCCCTCTCTCACTCCTACGAAGGAGCTGGCTGCAGACCTCCTTCTCTCTCTCTCTCTCTCTCATACACCTTCTCCTCTTTCTGCCCCCCCCCCCGCTCCATTCCACTTCTTTGCCTCACATCTTCACTCCCTGTTATCTAATGTCTTCCTTCTTATTTCTCTCTATCTAGCTTCCTTTTTTCCCATTCCCCTTTCCCCACCTTTTCTACATGTCTGACTTATCAATCTGCTTCCCATTCACCCTATATTTGAGCTCCCTTTTTTATAAGCATTTCCTAACTCCTTGGCCTCCTTTCTACAATCTCACTTTCTCATCCTCAGTCTAACCAGCACCCTCTAATATCTCGCCTCCCCTCCCTTTCTATGATTTGGCCTCTCACTTCACCTCGTATTTTATTGAACCATTTGGCCTGATGGTATTATCATATGAACTGAAACATGACACACGTCTTTTCAATTAAATGAACAGACTCTGTTAAATATTTGACATGTTGACAAATTTTCTGAGCATTAGCTCAGCTTCCACAATGATATTTTAGAAAGCAGAATCACCCAGTTAAATAAAAGTGAAAAGTTATACAGTCTGTGGTACTAACAAGTCCAAGTTTTAAATGTCTAAACCCACTGACTACACATTCACACTACTGCTGACCATTTTCAGGAAAGTTAGAGTAGCAGACCAGACTTGCAGACTTGTCAGTATGACTGCCTATAGGCAAAGAAAGTGGTGGCTGCTGCCGTTCTAACACGTTTTGCAAATTTTGTACCTCCTCTTCACATTCATTCATCATCCTTCCATCATCTGCATTTGCCCATTGCTTGATTCCAGTTTTCATATTCCAACAACATTGCTTGAATATGAACAAAGCTCCACTGCTCTGCAGGAGCTGACTGTCGTGTAAATGTCAGATGTTGGCACCTCTTTAATGCAACTATGTTTGATGTGCTTTCATGAAAAAAATAAGTGACTATTTGTTCACTGTGATGGGAGAAACTCAATCAATCACACATTTCAGCCCTGATGGACTTCAATCAGAGTTATTTTGTCAGGGCCACAAAGCCAGTGTATCCTGTTTTAGCTAAGGCTGGAAGACACTTAGAGGATATACAGCTGAGCTCATAACCATAAGTTTGCCACTTTGGGCTACCTGTAATAAGGCAGGAATAATGAATAGTCAAGGCTTCTTATTCGTCTTTGTCTCTGTAAACTCGCTTCCTCCCTGCCACTGCTCCATCCTCTCCCATCAGAGCTTCCAACAAGCCCATTAAGATGAGCTACAGATAGACATGATATTCATTGTATCCACATTTTGCCTCTTGATTAATGGTGCAGGCTGCAGGGCAGGCTTGTACTGGTGGTGAGTCAGCTTATCTGCTTTAGATAAAACAGATTGACACAGAACACACACAGAGTGGGCTGAGGGTGGTTGTTGGTGATTTTGTTCCAAATTACCATCAATTATTGCACTGTTTCCTTTTACTTTTAGTAAGTGTAATTCATGAGGATGGATGTCATTAGAGAGAAGGTCTCTGTTAATTTCTATTATGATGTTTTGAATTTCTTAAAGATTTTACTAGATTTTTTTCCCATTCACACAAAGACAAATGCTGACTGTTCAGAGACCTACACAGAGTCATGGGGGACTCACATAACTCTGTGTAAATACCCGTATTTAAAAATCTCTGCAGGGATCAGGCTATGAAAATCATAAATGGTTTTATAAAAATGTCTGTCATATTAAGAGTCCGAGTCAACAAACGAAGGAGGAAACTTAATTTTCTGCCTTTTTCACCCAGAGATGGATGTTTAATCTCTGTAATGGAGCTGTCATTAATGTCCACTTAACATAAATGAGGAGTGTTTGTCTGCATTGTTTAGTAGAATTAATGGAACTCATCACTGTTCTGATAAAGCATGTTACTCTGAGTTAACAGTGAAAAAGTTTATATGGCTAATTTGGACCATTGCTTCACTGTTACGACCGATTGTGCCTCTAGTGTAGTGCACATGGAATATTACTCTCTTTCAAGCATGAGCTAAACCTAGCAGCACCATGATTTCATTATTAATGCATATTGTTGATTTCAAACTGCTGCAGTCATCTAACACAGTCATGCTGGCTTGATGAGGATCCAGTTATATCAGCTATCAGATCAAACAATAATGTACAGTACTGTCACCTGCTTCTTTTGTTGGATGCTGGAAAACCAATAGATTAAGTGTCACTCAATCATGTCTCGCCAGGAACATTTAGAAGTGAAAAAGCCAACAAGCCACAGACACACTAACTTTGTACTGTATATTTTTGTGTGTGTGTTTTCAGGCAGATGCATCAGAGGATCCCATCCATGCTGTTTTAGGTGGACCAGAACCAGATGTTGACACTGTGGCCGCAACACTGTGCTTAGCCCTACACCTCAGCCAGGTAATATGAATTCTGTCTGTTTGTGTGCATGTGTTTTCTGCTTAAAACATGTAAAAAAATAAACCTTATTTACAGGGTTAAAGGTTAAGCATTTACAAGTCACTGCTCTTATTGTGTTATGTTTTTATCTGTACTTCTTCGGCTGTCTTACTGCTGCTGTTAAAAGTTCCCCACCCAAGGATCAATAAAGTGTTATCTTATCTCAAAAGGCGAGGTCAAGCACTGTCAGTTTTATATATTGTTTTTATATATGCGTCCAATGCTTGGTAAGCACCTGAAAGTTGAGCCAACTCTTATGTAATGAATGTATATTGTCAGAGTATTGTCTTGAACTACGTTGCAAATCCAAACTACAAATGAATTCTTTACAGTATATTGTATATTGCACATAGACTGCCATGCTATAGTGTCATCAAATTATATTTTCTAAAACATAATAGTCATTTCTTTGTTTTTCTAGATTTTTCTGATGCTTTTTCACCACCATCTGACATGATGCGTCCCCAGTGAGATGCTTATTTTCTGTTTTATTTTGAAATCACTTTCCTTGTGTGTCTCTTCTGGTTTTACTTCCTGCCTTCGTGGGTCCCCTCCCACCCCCCTACCTATTTTCTGTATCACCTGTGTTCCATTAGTTAATTATTAGTTAATTAGTCCTGTAGTTCTGCTCTTGAGTTTGAGCCTCATGTTGTGTTTGCGACAGTTTTAAAGCATTTTTTGTGTTTTGCCTGCTTCACCAGACATTGGACAGTTTGTTGTTTCTCTCTCAGTGGCTGCATTTGGATCCTTTCTCTAGTGTTCTTGGTAAATATGTGACATCAGCCACAGTTTATTTATATGTTTATTCAAGCTGTGAGCAGCTCCTCTGTTTCCTTTGTGCATTGCATTGTGGAAGAAAAGTGTCCATTGATGGCACACTCAATAAAATGCAATGTCTTGTTTGGTTGTAGCAGCTATAATGGCCGTCAAATTAGCAAATAAATCCATATACATACATTGTTGTTTAATTTGTATTTATGTTTCTATACAGTGGTAGTGCACAAATGTACTTTTCTTGTTACAGACTACTGCACTAATTCCCAAAACTTAAACTGGCAACAGTGTTATGGCTTTATCTGACTATTTGTCCAGTGAGAAACTGTTTTCTATAAATGCAGAGAAAAAGCAGTTTTATCACTATAAGCTAAAGTGCTACCTTGGCAAGATATCTCATATGCTAGACACTGAAGTGGCTGTGATGTAGAAAATCTCCCTGTATCACTGATGTATCAAACAAAATGCACCAAACAAGGTTAAACACAGTCTACTATCATTCACTGTTCATCTGTACGACTGAGATGCTTCACTTCACCGTTGTTTCACTGTATGCGTACAGATATTTGGTACATTCTTTAAAAATGATCATTTAGTTATTTATTTTGTAGTTTCTAAAGTGCATCTGGTTTCATGTACTTTCTGTGTCTGTGTGCTCCAGAAGGAAACATCAGGCAGAGTGTGTCTGCCAGTGTTGTGCGGCCGGCGATGTAACACTGTGTTGCCCAGAGAGACGGTGAGGTATCTGCGGAGGGTGAAAATTAGTGAGGGTTCGCTGCTGTGGAGGGAGGATGTAGACCTCGTGAAGCTTCATCACACCAGAAATCTCTCACTCACACTGCTGAGAGGTGGACTTCTAGATAGGTAAACACACTCACTTATGCAAATCATGTCAAAATGCACACACTCACACACACACACACACACACAACTTCTCTATCTTTCTCTTCCTGATGTTCTCTTGTTCTTCCTCTTCACATTTGCAATCACACACACACACACACACACCAGGTCAGTTTGTTGATAACTTCAGCTAATCTTTAACTACTTTATAGATGAGACACCAGGGAAGTGATTAAAATCTTACCTGGAAGCAGGTTTGGTGAATTTAGGTTGTTTTATGTTTCACTGGACCAACACTGATTAATGTGCATTGCTGAAGCCCACACACACATGCAGATCACAAACATATCCAGACACAGTGGGTTCTTGCAGAGAAGACTTTATTTGTTGATGCAAAAAATGAGATTTAGAGTATGTTTGGGTGTGTATTTCCCTCATGACCCAAAGGGGAGTTGTATTTATGCAAATGCCTCACAATCATGGCTCCTTCCCCTGCAGCCATCCATTTCTCCTTCACTCCCCTGTCTTCTCACCCTCCTAGCTCTGAGCACCACACTTTGGAGTCCAGCATCCTGCGAGTGGTCCATCACGACGGGCAGCAGGACACAGGGGATGATGGGGCATCGTCCGTGGTGATGACAGTCGCCAGGGAGATTCTTCAAGAGGCAGCGGAGCACATCAGAGCAACGCTGGGGGAGACTCTCGGAGGTGAGGGAGGCGCAGGCGCCCCCCCAGGGGGGAGTAATGGGGCGATGAAGGAGGACACACACAAATCCCCTGACATGACTCGCTTAACACCCACCAGGAGAGATGGAGAAAGAGAGAGATGAGGGGTGGTGAATGTGAATAAGGCAGAGCGCAGAAAGACACACAGAGTCCCATAATGTGAGTCTTTTTTTTAAGTTAGTTCAGACTGTTGAGTTGTCTCTGTTTTGTCTTGTACAGTATTTTTATTTTCCCACTAAAATAAGAAAAGCTGTTATTAGAATTCAATCAGTAAAATGGTAGAGGGGGATGAAAGGAAAGTCAACAATAAAGAAAAAAATAGAAAGGGGTTTACTGTATGTATGAGACATAGAATGTGTGTATCTGTATTGGGCTGGAGAAAATCATATTGAGGTGTAGTAACATACATTTTATATCAGGTGGTTTACTGCACTGTAACATTAAATTACAAGAGGTTGGCATCAAATACTTGTGTCTGAACAGGCACCAAAGAGATGAAATGGAGATGGACTAGTAAATTTGCACGGTGTGTGTGTGTGTGTGTGTGTGTGTGTGTTTGTGTTTGTGTATGTGTATGCTGTTAAGTCCGTTGAATAGCCTGCCAAACAGGTACTCAAGTTGTCAGTGTTAAGCAGCTGTGTAAAGGTTGGGCAGGAGACGTGACTGATCTCTGTTCAATAACGCTCTGCACTGTGATTTACAGAAAGACAAACAGACAGAGAGCAGCCTGATAGAGGAAAAGTGAATTAAGGTGGATGGAGTGAGAGGAGCAAAAGAATAAAGTGCATAAACAGAAATGGAAAGATGAGTAGAGCAGGAGAATGATGTACTGCATGTAGTCCAGTTCTTATAGTTCTTTGGACAGTGCATTTTCAGGTTCATTGATTCCTAAAGAGGTTAGTAGCTGAACTGTATTCCAGCTACTTCCTGCTCTGCATAGGCTCTGTCCAAAGAAAACTATTACCAGAGGAGATATAAAACTTTTTATAGGTTTATATATCAAGCCTGGCATAAACTATTTATGGCTATTTTAACAACAGGTAAGCTACTTTTTGATTTACAGATCCCTCACAAAATGTACAGTAGACTTAAAAAAACTCCTGTCCTGTTGTCGTCCAGATATGTTCCTCATTCAGGGACTAGGACATTCATTGACAGTGAATGATTGATTGCTACAGTGGTGCCTTTGTGATGGTGTTGTGTACAAACTGTATAAACTCGAGGCTGTACTGAATTTCTCCAAACAAATATTCAAAGAGGACACAGGTTTTGGTGAGAACGTTTCCTGTGTTTTTGCTTGGTTCCTGTCCCCTGGAAACTTAATTAAAAGTGTGGCAAAATCAGCAATCTATCACTATTTATTGAGACCAGCTCAACAGAAAAGGTTATTTAGGTCTAACCCTGACCTAAGCCTTTTATTGATTATTTGCAATTAATGATTTGCAATGATAGATCTCTGGGACAGCTTACAGCGACCTGAAATGTCATCATGAAGAAATACACTACTCAGTGTAAGTGGCTTGTCTTGGCTTAAGACCAAACTGTGCTGCAGAGCTGATTACTTGCCCTACACTGAAAGTTCAGGCTTGTAGATTAGCGTCTGAAAAGCAGCAATTCATCAGCTTACATGAACGTATGAGCAAGAACCAGAATGTGCATGCTGGACACACCCATATGAGTTTGTGTGTACGTGTATATGTCTACAGAGGCCTTGCGGCTGCAAAGTGAGACTCTGTGGATCAAACATGGCCATCGGTCAGCACAAGTGGAGGAGCTCATGAGATCATTGGAGCAATGGAGTGATGTCACTGCAGGTCAACCTGATGAGGCAAAGCTACAATGTGCGTATTTGAACATGTACAGAAGTTGAGCTTGAATTAAACACAGTAGAGTGCAGACGTAGGAGAGAGATTGGGTGTCCTCTGATTTACTGTAGAAGTTTTGTGTAATGATAATTGCTCTGTCAGTTCAGTTTGCTTCTTAGAAGTTAAACCTGTAAGTTACTAGTTGTAAATATTTAGTGACAGCTAATCTATATTTAAGAGCTAGTTTGTTATTAATTACCCCAGTGAATTTCCTGCTATAACATAGCAGGAAACTCATCCAATCTAACATTGTTTAAAGGCCCTGCCCAAACACACAGATTATCCAATCGCTGTGGCCAATTAAATCTCTAGCCACGTTGAAACTAGGTGGAGCCATGCTGGGAATTATTCGACATCAGTGCAAAGTGTCTCGGCCAAGCAGGTGCAAAAAGTTCAGTATAATCCCCATGGTGTCACATTTTACTCATTGGCACATATCCATGTCTTGAAACATTCTTTCAATTATCTCTCACTTCTAGAGAGGGCATTCATTCTTGTGTTTTTTCTGTCTGTTGTGAAATTGTTTTGTATTCTTTTGTGTGTGTCTTATATAACTGTCAGTCTGTTTGTGTGTACTGACTGGATGTAGACTTGGAGCAGCTGCTTACAATAGAGCTGAAGGAGTTTTCCGATGGAGAGATGACCATAGCACTGTCCTCAGCGACCACAGACAAGGAGGTAAGTTTTTATTATAAAAAAAAATCTTAAAATGCCTGATTCCATTTTGTTTTGTTCACTCCATCAAAACATAAATATAAACCCATTTGCCAATTAAATTTAGGGATTTTTTTCTTTCATGACAAAATCTCTGAATATTGAATGAGTTCAGAAAGCAACCTTGTTTAATTAAGTGTAAACTGGACCCAGCTGCATGGGGCAGAAAACCCAATAATGATCAAGTTAATTTATCTGAAGCTCTGTTGATGAATCATGTTAACTGGGAGAGAGTTTCAGGTTTAAAGACCCATTTCATGTCAATAAAATTTAAAGACAATTTACAACTTCATTAAATTCATTTAAATGTATTTTACGAGATATTTCTATTAAAAATATGTGTTTGTATATAAATCCTCCACTTGTGATGTAAAGATAAGTGTGCTGATATAGAAATATTGGCTAATTAATACACTTACTACTCCAATTAATGCTCTCATTAGCCTGATTGTTTCTGTTAATATATCATGGTGATTATATTGGGATATAATTCAGTGCACTTTTTGTTAGTTGTACTTGTGTAGTCTTTTAAAAGAGCAATGGAGGAGAAAAAACTTTGTCATTTTGCAAACAAAACACGATTAAACAATGTTTCTTTTTTTAAAAGTTACTCTTGATGGCTTTCATGTTTTGGATACATTACACCTGCGCTGTGTGATTTTTGGGGAGGTGTTCTTATGCAAGTAGAGGAGCCCCTCTGATGTTGTGATGTTCTGCATTTGGATGAGATGTAGATGGAGGCCTGAGAGCCTCACACACAACCAGGTATCACCTTCCTCCCCACTGATATTCTAAAATCCAGCACACACACACTCAAACATACACAAATGTCCTTACACATTTGTGAAATGTTTGTGTTAACTTCTCTATCTTTCTCTTCCTGACGTTCTCTTGTTCTTCCGCTTCACATTTGCAATCTCTCTCTCTCACACACACACACACACACACACACACACACACACACAGAGGGTGCTTTAAGCCTTTAAGCCTACCCCTTGCTTTTCTCCCTGCTGCAACTTCTAATGTGTTCACCCCCCTCCTACCTCCACCACTACCCCCGCCCCCCTGGAAAAAAATCATTCATTATTTCTTTTATATCTCCTTCTCACTTCCAAAGCCCATTTTTCTCAGTGGCTGCCTAGCGTGCAGTATTAGGCTATGTGTAAAATAAATGATGTCTGTAGCCGTAGGGGTATGGCTCTGCCTCCCCCAGAAAACTACCTAACGTCCAAGGAACATTAAACACCCAGATCCTCGTTTAGCGAATAAATAACCATTCATTTGAATGGCTTTGTCTGTGTGAGCGCACCGGACTTTCTGTGCATATTTTACCAGTGCTGTGCCTACATGCTGCGTGTCAAGAGCGAGACAGAGAGACAGAGCAAGGGAGAGAGAGAGGAAGAGAGAGAGAGAGGGCCCATTAGAGACTTAATATAGAATAAATGGCCAGGGGCCTGTGTGTCGCCAGCGGACCCTCCAACTCTACAGCGTCATGGTGGGTTACTAATGACCTGAGATCGGGCTCCAAAATGAACTCCTTATATGCATGTCATTTGCAGTGTGTATATATTTATATATTATTTTTTAATTGTGTTTGAAAAGAGAGTAAAACGGTATGAGAGTGTCATTTATTGAGGGGGCTTAGGGAAGTTCTGCCTTAAATGATTCTTTCCAGAAAACTAAATAAATTAGATTCAATTAGTCTTTAATGGTTTATGTGTTATGTGTTTGTCAAAGTGTGTTTTAAGTCTTTGTGTGTGTCTGATAGCATTTAAAGAGGACAGAGTTAGATTTTGGGGTAAAACAAATCTGGCTGTGACTGCCTAGTTAGCAGAAGAAAAAGCTTCAGAGTGTGTGTGTGGTGTAATGATATGGACACATCGTATAGACTGACTAATGTATTTTTGTGTACTGTACAAACATACATTAGTCAGTCTGTGTGTTCCCCTATTATGGAAGAGAAACGTGAAAATGAATGGAGTTTCATTCTTTCATAGTTGCGGTGCCTGTCTGAATATTTTTGTGTATCATTTGTATCTATTGTCAGTGTGCGCTACATTTGAAGCCGTAAAGGCAAATATTTCTCAGCGTCTCAAGCAATAATTCCACATTTGCCTACAATGGCACTGCTCAAGAATGGTGGTGGAAAAAAGTTTCCCATCATGTTGTCCGTGAGTAACAATTATACGACATTGTGTGTGCGGCTTTTTTGCGATTCAGAATACATAGAAACAGGTGTATTGAAGATTGTCATGTTCCACAAAACTGACTGCAAAAAAAAGCTGCAAAAGTGAGCAATGCAATTGTCATGCTGTATTGTCAGCTTTTCTTACTGCATATTGTAAATGTTTTTTTATTCAGTAATTCTCTGTATATATACTACAAAAATAAGATTTTTCTGGCTGTCAGCTATAGCAGTTGCATGGTGGATGTTTAGTTCATGCTGCACACAGTTTAAGTTTTTTGGTATTTTTTCTGCTACTGCTACATCTACAACTGCATCTGTACTGAGCGTGTTTGGCTTTCCTGAAGCAGAATGTGTCTAACAACTATCATCTGAAGTTGGTGAAGTCCTTTTAAATCCAAATTGTTATCATTGTTAACAGTGTATTGTATGAAAACAAAAAGGTTATATTTGCTAGCTGTGGCTGGGCTTTAAAGATACATTTACAGTACTTGGTAAATTTTTATGTTAGAAGTTGTTAATAGCCTTTCATGATTTTTTAGTCATGGTATTATGAATAGTTTACATCAGTTTTCGTGTGTCCCTTTTTTTATGCTATGACTGAAATGTATTGTTTCTTATGTATCATAGTGTTTCCAACAGTGGTTATTTTTGTCTCTGTATCTCACTGTAGAAAAGACGTGTTTACTTTACATCGTCAAGCTGAGTAAGACTATTCTTTTTTGTAAAGGCACCAATTTGTCCCCACAGAAACACACTAGATTGTCTAAAGGGTTGATAGTGAATGTAGAAATCAAATGCCTTGCACAAGGGAACACAGTCATTGCGCAGCATCACCTGTAGATGTGAAAAACATGACAGCTCATTAGCAAAATTGATATGCTGGTGTAGAGAAGTTGGGAGGCTTTTCTTGCTGGTGTAAAAGGTTTTGTGTAACAATAACACAAAGCTCAAATTAGTAAACACACAAACACTCTAAAAACACATTATTCATATCGTCATGCCAGTGAGTGTGTGTTGGTGTATCAGAGGTTTTCCTGGCTCAGTAATTAGCGTTGGCAGATGAAGCTTTGGTCGGATGAAGAGTTGTCATGCTGTGGAGTTGATGAACTGTGGGAAGGACAGGAGCCCGCAGCCACACACACACACACACACACACACACACACACACACACACACACACACACACACATAAACAGCCATGAATATGTGAATAATGTGTTTTATGCATGTGTTAATATGGACATCTCTTACAATATGTTTTGGAGTTCTTTGTTTTCTGTCTTCTTCAGCTATTTATACTCTTGAGAGAGTAGACAGGGGAAAGATGGGAAAGTGATAAAAGTTTGCATTTTGGTTTGAACACACACTTATCCAGTGCTTCATGATACAATGCGACTGTAACGCTGTTTGATTTCTCTTTGTAGTAAATGAAACCCTTTGCATACAAGTTAACGTTACTTTGGATGTTGTTTACTGTTTCCTGTTTTCACTGATAAACTTTTGCGTTGCTGATGCAGATATGTTTGCTTTCTTCTCTCTGCGTGTACGTGTCCACCTCTGCATCTGAGGTTTGCTTTAGGTTTCATGTTGGCGACGTTGATTGTCTCTAATGCGTTGTTTGTTCACCGTCCTCCGGCCCTTCTGTTTGTTTATGCGGGGCCAGTTTTGCCCTACGCCACTTGCACAAATAATTATGCTCGCTAATGAAGGGGCCCGCAGCCACAGCACTCGCTAAATGCCTTTCTGATGAGCGGCACTAGGAGACAGCAGGTGCAGGGTGGGCCTCCCAGGGACTAAGATTGAAGACCAGGAAGTCAGGGTGCCCCGCCCCTCCATCCCTCTATCTTTCTGTTCCTTTCTTACTTCCTGGTTCTGTCTTTCTTACACTGCAGTGGTTTTCTTGGTCAAAGTATTGACACTGCTGTAGCCATGTCAAATTGAGAGATGATACTCCACTTCTAAATCTTCATGCATAAACACTTAATGTCTGTTTACAGAGGGGGATTTGCTGATGGTTATTACTCTGCTCAGTGTTGTTTTTGTTGTGGCTCTTTACATGGCTTAGACAAATCAGCAGGATACCAAGATGCATATCACTTTTATCTAGAGTATAAAATATTTTGTTTGGCTGCAACACACATAGAATTTGTTACATGTACACAAATGTGGCACTTAAACAAGTTTGGAAAACCAAGGCACAGGGAGGTCATCATACTGTATCTTTAGTAACTTACACTGATGTTTCCTCCTCATCATCTCTTCTGAAACACTCGTACTTTCTCTTATTTCCATTTTCATTCTCCCCGTGTGGCTTCCTCAGGCTTTGAGGGCAAACAAATAAACAAAACAAAACATTTATAGACTCAGTGCTTGCATCTCGACCCCCAAATCCCTGCACTTAAGAGCTGAGTGAATGAAGCATGCGGAGAAGGCCCATATGAGATAGATAGACAGAAAGACATTTGAGCTTCTTTCTCTACAAACTTTTGTACCCCCCTCCCCTTTTCCCTCTGTCTCTCCAAAAACTTCATAAGCAGTGTATGTGTGTACGCGCATGAGTGTGAACAACAGAGTATAGCTGTTGGTTTGTGAGCACATGCATGTATGAGTTTGGCTGTGCACGTGTGTGTGGTAAATGGTATATATTGCACATGTGTGTACGTGTGTGTGCGCATTTGCATGTGTGTGTTTGAGCAGGGTGGTGTCAGCTCGCTCCTTGCCACCCCATTTGCTGTAGCTGTACCGCTGTGATCACAGACAGATGTATAAATCAAACCTCGCTTGATGGATTCATCAGGGTGGCGAAACGATCGCCTGAGAAGAACTCGCAACTCTCTTAGCGTTCTGTGTTCTGACGGAAAGGGTATGCAAAGAGCCTAAATGGATGAACGCTTGATTAATTCTTTGCCGGAGATGTTGGCGACAGCAGGAAATGTGTTTTTGCTTTGACTGTGTTTGCACGGGAATTTACGCGCGCGGGGCGTGAGTTATGAGGCCTGAGTTTTGTACCTAAGGCTATTGTGCATAATGATGGCAGGTTGGGAGAACTGCAAGCAGCCGCTAAAGACTTGCTACCTGTGGAGCAAAGACAACTAAAGAGAGAGGGAGGGTGTGTGTGTGTGTGTGTGTGTGTGTGTGTGTAGATGTGGAGATTGGGGACCTAGTGTGGGAGTGTGTTGAAGTGTGTTAAAGCAAGACATGAAGAGGCAAAGTGTAACAGAAAAACAGGCACACAGGTGATGGAGAATCAGGAGACATAAAGAAAATGGTGCCAAAAAAAGTGTAGTTCACAAAGTTGACTGAAGGGAGAATGATTCCATTTTCACACACGAATGCTCTCTATGACATGATACTGAGCATGAAATCAACTGCGTTTGACCATTCATATAATCAGTCATGGGTTAATATCCACAAAGTTGTGTAAAAAAGTTATAACTGAAACTTTCAGTTTGCAATGAAAGTAAGCAGAAATCATCTCGGGACCAACAAGGTTTCCATATCATAGCCCATAACCATACAACCAGGTCAGACAGCTTATGCTGACACTATCACCATAACAAATGGTCATTATTTTTCTCATAGTATTGGATGTTAAAGTTGTTTCAAACCTTGCTATACTACCCTAAGGTTTTTATTGATTCAAGTGTTATTTTTCCCATACTCGTTTTACTATCTTTGTACTGCAATGCACATTTTATTGGTATATTAATATTTTTTACATATCTCTTTCATTTTGTCTTTGTTGCTTTTTCTGTTAGCTTAAGTTGGAAATTCAGAACGCTTGCAAGAGATTGCTTTTGTTTCGCATCAATGAAACTTCACTTTTTTTCCAGAAATATTACTTCATCCAAGTGCCTGCTCTTGATGACTACTCATGATCTGTAAAAGATGTGCTATTTCACAACTGAGAACAAGTATACTGACCGATTAGTAAGTGACAATAATCTTCACTCTTGGATTATCTATATCTCATATGTAGTACTTTCATGACAAAACAGCCAATTTTGTCAGTGTTTCTCTGATGAGGTTTAAAAGATTAAAACTGAATATTTGAATCATCTGCCATATTATTTCATATTATTTCCTGCGTCTGTCTGCTCTTGAGTGAAAATGAAAGTTGATAAAAAAGAATGTAAAGTGAAGGAAACCCTCTATTTGTGATATATCTCATCCTACCAAAAACTTAACAAATAAGATACAGGTTTCTGCGTCCGGATCCTAAGGTTCTTGGAGACAGTTAGCAAGTGGGTTTTTATTGCTAACATGTTGGTAATTTATAAGAAAAGGCAATCTGTGTATCTGGGGGTGGCAGAAAGAGGGAGAAAGAGGAGGGGCAGGCAATATGAGTAGTAATTTACTCAGTTAAGAGCCAAATGGCAGACAGACTGTCGCCCTGCGTGTTATCTCGGAGATTTGCACTCTGCTCGTTTTCTGACTATATTTCCCTGCCTGTGTGTGCGAGTATGTGTGTGTGCATATGCACGCAGCTGGGTAGTAGCTTTAGAGTATCGGCATCATTTGAGCATTTCTGTTTATATTGTACTGTAAATCATGAAGACTTCATTGCCTTACCAGAACTCATATGTGTATACACTGGTACATGTTTGTTCATACGCTGGGATTACAGTAGACGACTGATCGATTTATGTGTGTATCTTCATATGTTAGGGTTACATGTGCTTTCACTAGTGTGTTTGTACTTAAGTGAGTGAATATGTGTGTTTTAACGAATCTTGGGAGGCTTCATTGCACTCATCAGGATATCAGTGTTGAGAAATGGCAGTGTCACTGAAGTGACAGTTGTGTGTGTGTGAGAGGATTGATGGGCCCGAGTGTGACAGCAGCCATATTGTGGAGAGAGAGGAGGATGGAGGGTGGTGGGGGGAGGAACAGGGGGAGGAGTATTGTAGCCCCCTCATCCTCACAGGTTAATATTGACACAGCCTGGGCAGATACAGTGCCTGAAGCGCTCATCAATCATTTTCAGTGGACCCATACAAATACACTCACACACACACAGGCTCAAGCAGAGAGAAAGACCACACACATTGTAACACAATGCACACATTCAAAGTCAAGTGTATCATTGAACTATTTGAAGTATGGCAAAGAAAAGAAATATGTTTTCATTAATGCCAGGCACACACATGCATGTCAACTTCCTCTGTTAGTTTTACTATAACTATCTATTTTTTGTTTAAAAGTTCTACTTAAATAACAACAACAATTTTGAGAACTTCACAAAACAAACAGTTGCACAACAAATCTAGATTAATCAAGCAAATATGTTTTCAAAAGTATCACTTTGCACACTTTATGTGTAACCCTGCATTGCAAATTATGGTTGCCATAACATTGTTGTTAATCATTTCACAGAGAAAGAAAAAACAAGTTCCCTTGACAAACAAAACAATTAATTAATGCAACTTTCCATCCATCAATCATTGTGCGTGTCACTGAATTACCATAATCTGTGCATGGTGGCTGTTTTAAGAGCAAACAGTTAATTTCCAAACAATAAATCACAAAGTGTCTCTCTACCCCTCTGTGCGCTTTGACAGCTTCGTCTCTCATTGCTACAGATGAAGGCTTACTTGAAACCGCTTCAGTTTTGCAAAAAAAAATTAAATCATATGCGCAATAAAAGGCAGGGGTCTAACAAAGTTTCTATTACAGCTGTAACCAAAATGTTGGGAAATGTTTATAAATCATTTTTAGACTGTTATAGTAAAATGTAATAATTGCCTTTTTCATTTTTTTGTTCATTAATAATAGAAGTTCCAAAAAGTTGGAAGCATCCATTATAATAGCCTGCCTTTAACATTTCAGATGTTGATTCCTTCCCCCTTTTTCTTTCTTTTTGTTTGTTTCTATTTTCTTTTCTCTCTTCCAGAACTGGCATGATTATGTGGACGAGCTGAAATTATTCAGTCATCGCCATGGCCTTGATGGTCTGGTGGTTCTCTTGTCCATCAATGATACAGTTCATCATCCCCGCCAGCAGGTGGCTGTCTACTCAAACAACACAGATATCTTAAACCAGGTAAATCAGCTGTAAAACCACCAATGAAGCCATCTAAGCTAAAACTGATTCACAACTCAACTGGTTTGTTTCCATTTTTAAATTGTCCTGAATCTCTAGTTAACATTTAATTTGCTAAATTTCCAAGAACAGCAGCAGCAACTTGTCAGGAGGTTTCCTGAGAGATGTGGTATGTTTAATAGGGTAATACCCTATACTAATGCTGCTCAGGATGTGATGATTTTGGCCACTCACCAGAAGCTGTTATTTATTTTCACTCTTGTCAATGAGAGTTTAAGAAACTTTAACAAATAAGAACAATTTAGGATGAAGTTAAGATGAAATGGCTCTCATTGCAGATCTGCTGTGAGTTGGAAGAGTCCTCCAGCTGGTCTCTCTCTGGTGAACTGGAGGCTAGGGAGAATCTCCAGGTCTACCACATCCCTATAAACACCTCCACATCCTCTGGCACCCCTCCACTGCTGGTGGAAGAAATCCAGGGCCTCCTCAAGGACTTTGTGGACCGGCGGAGCTCTGTATTAGCCTGCCATCCCAGTAGTAGGACCTCTTCCACGGAGGGAGTAGCAGGCAGCGTGGAGTTTTCTCAGGGATCATCTGGCATCAATGACATGGATGGTTCTGACATAGAGAGGGCAGAGGGAGGCAGTGGAGATGTGGTGGCAATAGCACGGTATTACATGGATTTATGAATTTATTTAATTTTTATCCAGTGTAAATGAAAGTCATCAAAACAAGAAATTTGAAATTGAATATTATTTATTCACACTTTTAGGCACTCACAAAATTCAGTGACAGCGTTTCTTTATCTCTGTAAATAGGGTGATGGCAGATGGTGAAGAGGACACGGGAGGTGTAGGAGTCATTGCCGGTGGGGAGCTAGTGAGCCCTGACAGTGGTATGACCACCATCCGCAGCAGCCGCTCCTCCAAGGAGAGTTCAGTGTTCCTTAGTGATGACAGTCCAGTCGGTGAGGTTATAACAGGAGGAGGTTCAGCAGCAGGGCCAGGAGGACTCTTCCTGAGAAATCCCTCTCCCCTGGGATTGTTATCTCTTTCCCCTCCTGTCCCACCTGAGAGGAGGAAGCACCGCTCTAGCAGAAATAGAAGTGACAACTTTGACCTGTTTAGTTTTGACCCACTACATAGCAGTGACCACTCTTTGCCAGCAGGAGGGGAACTGGCAAGTTCTGAAGTAAAAGGAGATGAGGAAGAAAGAAGAGCAGGGAGCTCTAACTTATCTGATCTTGAAGAGTTGAGCTTGCTGGATTTCTCTGCTCCCAATTCACTGGACGGGCTTGAAAGTAGAAATTCTTCAATTGACCACCATGGTCAAATCCATGGGAATGACACTGTGGTTCCTCCAACCCCAGTCAACAGCCTTGTAGGTAGCCGCCCACCCAGCAGCTGCGGGGTCAGATTCTTCCCAGAGGATGTAGCTGAAAGGATCAATGGCTTGCAGCACAAGGACAGTGTGTCATCTTCCTTGTCAGAAACCTGGGATGAACTTTGTTTTGATACACAAGGAGCATTGTCGTCAAGTGAGAGTAATGCCTGGAATAGGACCAGGGAATCTGAAAGCCTGCAGAATATTGGAGAGGAAGTTGGAGGTAAAGAGTCAGTCAGCATAATGACAGAAAGCGAAAGCAAGGAGGAGATCTTAAAGTCAGAGTATGCCCAGCAGAGGGCAAAGACCCTTGAACCTCAGCTTAGTCTGGTCACTGAGCAAACTGAATCGTACGAAAACTGGAACCCAGATTCTGTGCTGAAGGATCAGTGGAACCCTGTTACTTTTGCTGATCTGCAGTTGACCCCACCAGAGGAGGAAGTAACTGGAAAATGCAAAGCTGGTATCATTGGAACTAAAGAAAAAATACTTACTTTGTCACAAAAGAAAGAAGTCCTAAACACTTTAACGCCAGACACATCTAAGGAAGAAGATGAAGGGGTCCAAGGAAAAAAAGACAGACAGATGGAGCTCCTAGACTTCTGGACATACTCTGCTCAAAAGGGGTTTCTCAAATCTGATAGTGGTACCACCACGTCTTACCCTGAATCACTAGATATGTGGAATATGACAATCCGGGATGACAGTCTGTCACCTCTCACAACCCCTGACAACTTGTCTGAAAACTCAGGGTCTTTCTCTGGGGTGAACCTGAATGTTGTGGGTGGCACATCTGTGCAAAGTCCACAAGGATTCTCTGATGGTGGAATGCAGATGTGGAACACCACCATACAGGAAGACAGCTCCTCCACCATCACAAGCCCCGAAGGACCTGAAAATGGAAAGGACCTCAGTCACACAGGATCACTGGATACCAATGATTCTCCAGAGACACGTGCAAGCAAAGAGTCAGAAGATGTAAAAACTATAGAGGAGGAGGGTGGTATGAGTAAAGTAACTAGTCACACGCCGGAAGAAGTGGGGTGGAGAGGTAATGAACACAATGTCAAAATAGTCATAGAGGCTGCAGAAGGTAGAACACAGGGTGAAGAAACAGGGGATGAGGACATACAGACTGTTCAGAGCCAACAGAACTTGGCATCTGAACATTCAGATGAGTTTTCCCCATCCCAAAGCACTAACATGTGGGACTTACCTGTCCCTGGCATGGTCACCTCCACCTCAGAATATGACAATGTAGGAGCTGGTGTGTGGAGCCTGACATCCTCCCCTGAGACCTATGCTAGCCCCATAGTAGACATGATACAGCTAGAGGGGCAATCTAGCCCTTTTATAGCTGTGACCAAACCTTTTCAGATAGATGAGAGGTACGATCAATACCAGGCGGCAGATCCCACAGCAGTCATTTCAGATAAAGAACAGTCTGCCACCCAAGTGTTCCTATTTGAGGGAACGAGTGAGTTGGGTCACATTACCAGGAGTGGGGGAAGTTCAATTGAGAGTAAGTACGACAACAAAAGCAGAGCGGGATCAGAGGAGGCTGACTCAATAGAGCAACCCAGTGATTATTCCCCATTTCTAATGGTGGACAGTTCCTCTGTCATTCAGAAAATTTCTTCCATTTATCATGTAAGTCCAGAAGAAACTGCTGAGACTCAAATCCAGACTGACCAATCACTATCCCCAAGTCATGTGAACTGGGAGAGCTCAGAATCAGCTTCATTACCACACAATCTGCCAATCAAAATGGACCGCAAAGAAGATGGGACTGTCACTGAAAGCCAAGGGGAACCTGACAAAGAGAGCAATGGAAATGTGGAGGTCAAAATAATAGAAACTATATCGCTGAGCTCCAGCTCTGGGGGAGAAAGAGACACACTGAAATATAGCCCTGACAGCCTTCACCCAGGTAGTCGAGACGAACTCAGTCGAGACGAACTCAAGTCCAATTCTGATGGAGATTCATCTTCAGGCCTAGAAATGGAATACATTGTTGTGTCTGGCACAGTAAAAGAGGCAGAGACAGAGTGGCGTGATAGGCCTAAACGGGGTGATAGGCAATCAAAAGGAACAAGAAAGTCCATGGAGACATTTAGCACGCTTTTCTATGCTGCCACAGTACTGCAAACCCAGGCCCAAGCTGCACGTAGAGAGCACCGGGAGAACGCAGAACAAAGTAGGGAAAACCAAAGAGATACAGAGCAAAATCAGGCAAATCTGGATAATGCCACTGAGCATCACATGGTGCAAGAAATGAGCCCCAGCCAATCAAAAAATACCTCAGAAGCTTTTCATCAGACAGATTCAAGATCAACAGATTACAGTCAAACACAGGTAGAAGAAGGAAATTATGACGATAAATCAACCATTGTGGCCAGAAGTGTGTCTCCATCATTAAGATATCCATCAGATCACTTCTTAAAAACCAGAGAGGAAGTTTATGTCCATTCACAGATCTCAATGGAAGATTCAGATGAGGGCGGGCAGTCACCCTCTGCACCTCCACTACCTCCTGCTTCTCTAGGCGAATTTCAAGTCTGGGGCAGTCAGTTAGTGAGACAGGACACACCTCAAACCACATCTGATACACAATCCCCTGTACTTACCAACAGTTCAGTCTCCCACACCAGCTCTTTGACTGGCACCCCGTTAAGTGAATCAGGCATTTCTACTGACAGAGGACTTGGATTACCATTTTCTGGAGATTTAATGGAAGAGGAGAATGATGAGGAAGAGCAGGAGGAGGAAACTGATACAGAGCATATTACCCTGGATGGAAAATGGACTTCAGAAGTACAGCGTGAGAGGGAGGAAAGACAACAGTTAAGATCTTCTGATCTGCTAAGTTTCACTGAGGAGCTGAGTGGAGGTTCATCAATTCAACAAACAGATTTACAATCACACAACAGGTTTCCACAGGATACAGTGGATTACTATGATGGACAACCTTTAAGGACTGTTGATCATGATAACTGGTCAACTGACCAACAGCCTGGGAGCCATGTAACTTCTCAAGATAGCTATTCACTTGTTTTAAGGTAAGCGACACACGTTGAATCTTATTCTTTATCTTAAGCTCCGTGGTATTTTATTTCTGTCACATTTACAAGTCAGAACAAATACATAGAAACTAATAACACATAAATTAATTATCTTTTCATAAAAATGAAACAATATGAAGGTTATTAGATCATGTGCTTATCTTAAAAGGTCTGCATACAGTTAATTTTGGTTTGAGATTGAGATCACTGAGATTTCTTCCTTTTCACAGAAAGAGTTAGTGAAATGAACATACCTGTGCACTCTTGTGCCTGTCTCACACACACACCTACATGCACACATGAAAGACCCCTCTGCTCACTCTCCCTTAGTTCTCTGCCGGGTTTTTGAGTCTCTACAGCTTTCTCAATAAAGTTTGTACGTCAGAGGATTATTAGCATCGCTGA
Source organism: Lates calcarifer (assembly GCF_001640805.2). Lineage (NCBI taxonomy): Eukaryota > Metazoa > Chordata > Actinopteri > Centropomidae > Lates > Lates calcarifer. Next base: position 9,411,357 of record NC_066845.1, read on the forward strand.
ACAGACTGTTGAAATCAAGCTAGAAGGCTCTCTTGAGGAAATTAGGTTTTTGTGTGTGTGTGTTTTTGTGTGTTGGATGGGTGACTGACAGAGAGGGTGTAAGAATTAATATTAGTAGCGTGAGAAGAGTAGATTATGTGTCTGTATTGTGTGTGTGTGTGTGTGTGTGTGTGTGTGTGTGTGTGTTTGTGAGTAAGAAACAAACTGTGCATGTGTATATGGGTGTATTTCATATGTTCAGCAGCAAGCTTTCATCTGCAGCTCTGTGTGTGTGTTTATAAATCTGTTTACGCCTCATTAAATATGCATTACCTGCCTCATTACAGCTGGAGCCCCACCACAGCTAATGGAAACAGCTCCCCTAGCTCTCTTAAAAGGTGTGGGTGTGAGTGTGTGCAGGCAAGCCTGTGTGTGAGTGTCTGCATAGGTAATAGCCAGTGCATCAGAGAATAAAAGTTTGTCCATGTAGCTTCAACTTTACATTAGCAAAGAGTATGTAATGTAGTTATGTCTGTGTCATTAGCTTTTGTGTAATTGTTTTTGAGTATACTGTAAGTGAAGCAAGCTGTCCACTACTCTTTCTTATTGCAGAGTTATACTATTGAGTTAGAAAGCAGTAGCTTATTTCAATCTGTTTTCTCTGGATTCAAGCATTATTAGAAATGCCCTGTGGAGTTTTCTTGTTAACAAATGATCTATCTGTTTACAGTTTGTATTATTCACCAAAACACTTTGTTTTGATGCTAAAAACATAACAAACATGTTGAATACATTTCCTTTCTCAGAAATCATTTTCATTTTTACTTTTGAAACCTGCGTTGTTTACATCCATGTTTGCTGTCCTTTGCTGTGGCATTGCTGTGTTTCTTAGATAGGTAGAATAATGGCAGAAATGTATATCACCTGCATGTTCATTTGCATTCATGTGTTTCCTTGTGCACACTCACCAAAAAAAACAAAACAGGTGCAGATAGATAAGACTTACTGTACTCCATTTGTATTTATAATGCTTTATTAATTTCTCTCTCTCTCTCTCTCTCTCTGCACTGATCACCTGCTCTCCTGGAAGAAGACACCAGGATGTGACATCACAGCTGTCAACCCAGCCAACCAGTGAGAATGCTGTGTATCAGTGGACAGGAAGTCAGAATGTAGCTCAGGGTCACACCCAGTATGGCTACAACTACCACCACATTGACCAAAGAACTGAAAACCAGAGCACGCACTCAGCCTGCGTGGATACCAAATCCAACAGCCAGCAAAACACCACAGATGTCTATGCTGAGTTTACAACTGACGCCACAGCTGTACAGTACCGGTCTGAGCAGGCTGAGAGCTATTATGAAGCTGGAGTTAATGCTGAGTACAGCTTGGAGGATCCGGGTTCCAAGTGTCAGTACGTAACTGAAAGGCAGTATGGAGATGAATCCAACTCCATGTGTGCTTCTGACCTTCAGTATTCTCAGTATCAAGCCGATGGCCAGTGTCAGTATGAGACAGACCATGCTCATTACCAGTTTGACGGACAGCCACTCTACCAATCAGATAGCCACCCTGAGAGGGAAGATCATGCACGGTATGTGCCAGAGGGATATGTTCACTTTCTCCTGTCAAGGTGAGTGTTCACTCATACAAACTCAGTTTTGCTTTTAAGTAGGTTCAACAGGTTCAACACTGTGTAGCACTAAGTTTTACCACTAGTATCAGCTAAAGGCCCCTTTGCAAGCTAGCCTTGGCAAGATGATTTTGTTATGTGAAGATTTTATTTCAATGACCTTTCTAAAAACCTGAAACATGATCATAAGGGGTTTCTGTCCATTACAAAAGTGTGAAAGACAGAGAGATAAGCAGTGGAACAGCATAGGTTTTCCAAAGGCTAAGAGCTGCACTACTGTCTTTTACCACAAAGAGGCAGCACAGATTAAAACTGTCATCAATCCTTCAACAATTTTTTTCTTTGTATCAAAACAGCCAGGGATTGACATAAGACTAAATGAAGAAATAGAAAGTTTCTTAATTCATCACTGCAACATATTATAGGATAATATAATGTTAATACTCACATGCCCATATGTACATTTAATAATGTTTTCTTGCCATAATCATTCAATCAATCTCCTGTCCATATTATCCATTAAAAAATCCTACGTAGCTTCCAGTGGAACAGATATGGGACAAAGTCCACGATCCTCATTCTTTGCAAAAATATTCCATTCCAGTTTGTAGGCATGGAGTTTGAAAGACATGGGCATTTGTTGGTCCCAGAAGTTCTAACAAGAGCCTGTACTATGGTCTCAAAGTCAGAATATCAGAATAATATTTTATTTTCACATTATGTCTCACCCAAGATATTATTTTTTCACAATCAAAGGGCCAAATCAAAAGTTATGTTCTGGAATCAGTATTCAGTGTGTGTACACTGAGCAAATTTGTGTGTTGCAGTCCAATTGTTCCTCGTTAGCAGTTGCATCATGGTACTTGTTTTTCCCCACTTTGTAATTCTGATGACCTACCCCCTCTTTGGGATGCACAGCCCTCCCCTGTCTTTTACTGTGTGTGTGCGTGTATGTGTGTGTTTGCGCACATACACACTAGACCTTTCCATAATAAAGTGGTCATGTGACTTGATTGTGGAAAAAGTGGTTCAGTCACTCATGCCGGGAGAAGCCGGACTGAGGGAAAGGTACGTGCCCTGAGATAGAGATTTTTTTTTGTGTGTATGTATGATTCTTTATGTCTATAAACATGTGTACTGGTTTCTCTGTACAGCCTCTCTCTATTGTTAGCAGGCCTTATGCTAATCAGAGTCTGTTAGAGGGGCTTTGGTTGGGGGGAGGTAGCAACACTGCTCAGTATTGTTTCCTCAGCCCACACGTGCAGCCTGGGAATGAAGCAGTGAGTCTGCTTTGTCACTTCTGTAATCTTTCAAGTCCAGAGTCAAATGACCAGATTTTAAACTCTTCCTCATTCAATGTCATGGGAAAAGTTAGATTCTCGTTCTCCGTAGATGATTGGCTTGTTTGGCCCAGTACTATGCATAGCTGTGCCTTTGGTGGCAGTAGTGATAGCAATGATAATTTATGTTTTGGCTCATTATTGTCTTTCTGTGCCTCTGAGCAGACACTCCCAACAGAGGGACAGTGCAGCAGGGATGATGATGAAGATGGCCTCGAGTGAGGAAGCTGCTGAAGAGATGGATAACAGAGAAGGTAAACAAACAGCAAGATAAAATAAGCTTACATTGTTCCAGTTATTTAAATCTTTGGGTATTTAGTGCTGGTGATTTATGTTGCACCTTATAGGTAAAAGGCTAGAGTTATAGACTTATCAATAATGTTTTAAGATGAATACCAATATGTAATGTTTTGTGGACTTTTAGGAAACTGTTTTGAAGGTATTCAAGACATATTTTAGCAGTCTAAAGGAAATAATTAGCATGTCATTCCATGAAACTCTCTAATGCCTCAAGTTCTGTCTTATAAAGTTTCTGTCGCTATAAATTCATGTGTGGTGCTCACATGTTAATAGAACTGTCAACTTTTGAATTAACGATTTTCTGTCATCATTATTCTTTCCAGACTTTTCTGGATTAGTCACGGGGCTCCCTAACATTTTTAAAGACATGAAATCTGCAGCAAAACATCTCAAAATATAGTAACATGAGGGGAAATTATAGTGGATCTGCAACCTTTCCCCACCAGAACTAAATAACTAAGAAAAAAAATCTCTCTCTGTCTCTCTCTGACCAGACCCACCGTCCTCGGCGGATATATCAGGCAGCTCTAATCAAAGGAGAAAGTTGACAGCTCCACCAATGAACGTATCACTGGACCGCAGTGAGGGGTCTCTTCTCTCTGAAGATGCTCTGGACACAGAGGACGAGGCCTTGGATACTGGGGATGACCTGGATGTCAACATTGATGAGCTGGACACACCTGATGAGGCTGACTCACTTGAGTTCAACAGGCACGGTGAGACAAACACCTGAAGATACAATATAGATGTATCACACAGGAGATGACAAATAAACACGCTCACGTGATAGTATATACTGTATTGTACAAATATGCTTTATAAACAAAAAAGAACAGATACTGTTCTTCTATAGTATGTAGATGTGGCAGCATCTGTCCTTCAAATTTGATTTTGCTCAGGATTTGTCAGTAGCCCTATATTTTATCCATAAAATAGAAATGACATCAAAATGTTAGTATTCACTTTGTTTGTTGCCAATTTGTCTCGAAAAATGTTCCTGTCACTGACATCACAAACAGAGGACTCGGAAGAGTCTGATCTGGGTGCAGGAGCAACTTCAAGCGATGCCGTGGCAGGACACAGATCAGCTGGAGAGAGCAGGGATAGCAGACTGTGGAGGAGCGTGGTGATTGGAGAGCAGGAGCATCGCATTGATATGAAGTCCATTGAGCCATACAAAAGAGTCATTTCTCATGGAGGTATGCGAACACAAACACTAAACAAATGCTAAAATTCTATGTCCACCAATTCCCCCTGCACTGTTTGTGTCATAGCTTTTGATCATTTAATCTATGCCGATGCCCTCCCTCTTGATTGAAAAATGCTAAATTGTTTTTTGCTTATGAATGTTACTCACTGAACCATGGCTGCCAGGCTCCACATTTTCCCATATAAATTGTGATTCTGCTTGGAAAATTGAATTAGCACAGGAATCTGAATGCCATCAATTGTACATACTGTATCAACAATAGCAGTAACTACACAGTGAAAGGGGCAAAAGTGGTTTACAGAGGTGTGATCAGGACTGTTCTCATCTCAATATGCATTTGAATAACTGAACTTACAGGGAGTCAATTCCAGCTAAATGTTAGAAACTACTACAATAAAAGGTCCAGTGTTTTATTCCACTTTATGTTTTATGTTCTCAGGTTATTACGCTGAGCAGAATGCCATCATTGTGTTTGCAGCATGTTTCCTACCGGACAGCGACTGTGACAATTATAATTATGTGATGGAAAACCTTTTTCTGTGAGTAAAGTTTCACTACATGGCCCATTAACATGCAGAAAAAGTATCTGGGCACCCAAACATCACACCCATATGTAATTGTTGACCATCTCATTCCAAAACCATGGGCATTGATTTGCTACATTAATAGATTTCACTCTTCTAGGAAAGCTTTCCACAAGAGTTGGAACCTTACTACAGTAATCTCTGCTTTCATTTGGCCAGAGCACTAAATGAGGTCTGCCACTGATGTTGACAGCAAGGCCTTGATCACAGTCACCGTTGCTGCTTATGTTGCATTACCGGTTGTTATGAAGCGCCTTGGCGCTGAAAAAGGGAGGACTCAAAGATGCGGATTCACCAGGGCGTTTATTGTCCACAGAAAACAAGGAGCCAAAAGGGCTGGGGAAGAACACAAAGAGGCCGCCAAAAGAGCGGTGGGTCTGGCAGGGTCTGGGTCCGTGACCCCCCCCCCCCCCTTAACGACTGCCTCTCGGCAGTCGCTAATGTCAGCTGGGCAACACGCGTGGTGCGGGCTTGTCCGGATCCAGGATATCAGCGGTGGGAACCCAGCTGCGCTCCTCCGGCCCATACCCCTCCCAGTCCACCAGGTACTGGAAGCCCCGTCCCCTCCGCCGGACATCAAGGAGGCGGTTGATAGTATATGCCGGCGCTCCGTCGATGATCTGCGGAGGGGGCGGAGCGGGGGCCGGAGGTTGCAGTGGGTCGCCGAGGTGGGGCTTGAGCTGGGACACATGGAAGACGGGGTGGACCTTCATGGAGGGGGGAAGGTCCAGCTTGAGGGCCACCGGATTGACCACCTCCAGGATGCGGAAAGGGCCGATGTACCGGGGAGTTAGTTTCCTGGAGGTGGCCTGCAGGGGAAGGTTCCTGGTGGACAACCACACTGACTGTCCAACCTGGTACTGGCGAGCCAGGGTCCGGTGGCGATCAGCAGTCCGACAGTTCTGTTCGGTGGTCCGGAGGAGCGCCTGGCGAGTCCGACGCCAGGTGCGGCGACAGCGGCGGAGGTGATGGTGAACGGACGGGACCGCTATCTCCTCCTCCTGGGCCGGGAACAGTGGGGGCAGGTAACCTAGTGAGGCTTCGAAGGGGGAGAGGCCGGTGGCAGCAGAGGTGTGGGTGTTGTGGGCATATTCAACCCGGGGAAGCTGCTCCGACCAGGAGGAGGGATCCGCTGCACAGACACTCCTGAGCGTGGACTCGAGGTGTTGGTTAGCCCGCTCGGTCTGCCCGTTGGTCTGGGGATGGTAGCCCGAGGAAAGGCTCACTGTGGCTCCCAGTGCCCGGCGGAAGGCCCTCCAGACCCGGGAGGTGAACTGGGGTCCGCGGTCGGAGACAATGTCCAAGGGGATACCATGGAGACGAAACACGTGGGTGACGAGGAGTTGGGCTGTCTCGGAGGCTGAGGGGAGCTTGGGGAGAGGCACAAAATGAACAGATGCGATCGATAATGGTGAGGATGATGGTGTTACCATGGGAGCGGGTCAAACCAGAAATAAAGTCCAAGGCTATGTGAGACCAGGGTCTGGAGGGCACGGGCAGGGGGCGCAGGAGTCCAGCAGGTGGGCGGTGTGAGGCCTTTCCCCGGACACAGACCGAGCAAGCTGCCACGAAACGCTGAGCATCCTCTTCAATAGTGGGCCACCAGAAGAACCGCCGGAGGAGATGCAGGGTCCGGGAGAGTCCGGGGTGGCAGGACCAGCGGGAGGAGTGAGCCCACTGGAGGACGGCGGAACGGGCTCCCTGGGGAACAAAAGCACGGTTAGGGGGACCGTTACCTGGGTCAGGGTCCGTGCGGAGTCCCTCCTGGATTTGGCTCTGGAGTTCCCAGGTAACGGCCCCGAGCACCCGGAAGGGCGACACGATGGTGGCTGGAGAGGGCGTATCTTCGTCGGGAGAGTGCTGGCGGGACAGCGCATCAGGCTTAGCGTTGCGGGTTCCTGGTCTGAAAGTCAATGTGAAGTTAAAACGGGTGAAAAACAGCTGCCAGCGTCCCTGGCGGGAGTTGAGCCGCTTGGCGGACTGGATGTAGGAGAGATTTTTGTGGTCTGTCCACACTACGAATGGCTGTTCCGCCCCCTCCAGCCAGTGTCGCCACTCCTCCAGTGCCAGCTTCACCGCCAGGAGCTCTCTGTTCCCCACATCATAGTTCCGCTCCACCGGGGACAGTCGGCGCAGGGATGGAGTTTGCCGTCCTCCTCGGCTCGCTGGGACAGGACGGCCCCCACCCCGGAGTCTGTGGCGTCTACCTCTACTATAAACTGTCTAGAGGGATCAGGTTGGGTCAGGATAGGGGCGGTGGAAAATAAAGTTTTTAGTTTAACGAACGCCGCCTCGGCCGGGGGAGTCCACTGAAAGGGCTTAGCAGGAGAGGTGAGCTGGGTGAGCGGGGAGGCGAGCTGGCTATAGTTCCGGATAAACCTCCGGTAAAAGTTAGCGAAGCCCAGGAACTGTTGGAGCTTGCGCCGGGTGGAGGGGCGGGGCCACGCCACCACCGCCTTAACCTTCTCGGGGTCGACCAGGATTTGTCCTGGCCCCACACAGAACCCCAGGAAGCTGACGGTGGTGGAGTGGAAGAGGCACTTCTCAGCTTTTACAAACAGCTGATTCTCCAGGAGTCGCTGGAGGACAGAGCGGACATGGACCTGGTGGGCTTCAAGGGTGGGGGAAAGGTACACGAAGACGAAGTGATTGAGGAAGTCCCGGAGGACGTCATTAATCAGGTGCTGGAACACCGCGGGCGCGTTGGTTAAGCCGAAGGGCATCACGGGGTACTCGAAGTGGCCGAGGGGGGTATTAAACCCCGTTTTCCACTCGTCCCCCTCCCGAATTCGGACCAGATGGTATGCGTTGCGTAGGTCTAGTTTAGTAAAATATCGAGCTCGAAGGCCGAATTCAGGAGGGGGAGCGGATACTTATTACACACGGTGATGCGGTTCAAACCCCGATAGTCTATGCATGGCCGAAGAGAGCCGTCCTTCTTCCCCACGAAGAAGAACCCGGTCCCCAGAGGGGAAGAAGAGGGCCGGATGAGACCCGCGGCGAGAGACTCTCGGATATACTGCTCCATTGACTCCCTCTCGGGCCGCGACAAGCTGTACAGCTTGCTGGAGGGGAATGACGCGCCCGGGAGGAGGTCAATGGAGCAATCGTACGGCCGGTGAGGGGGAGTGACGTGGCGCGATGCTTGCAGAAGACGGGTGCGAGGTCGTGATACTCGGGGGGACACAGAGCTGAGGTCGGGGGAATCCGGAACCGGAGCGGCCACGCCAGGTGCCGGTGGCAGCGCCGACTGTAAACAGACAGCGTGGCACATGCGCCCACTCCAGCCCAGCACCCGACCCGACCCGACCCGACCCGACCCCCCCGCGGTGATTGCCAGAAACTATAACTTCTAGAGGGGGAGTGCAATGGGTGACGTGGGCGAGGCGGTGACCATCAAGTGCGGTGACGACTAGGGGAACTTCCAGGGGTTCGGGGGGTATGCGATTCTTAGCGCACCAGGCCGCCTCCACAAAATTCCCATCAGCTCCGGAGTCTAGAAGAGCAGAGACAGATAAGGAAGACTGGGCAAAATTAATAGTGAGGGGCAGGACCAACCGGGATTTATTCTTGCTAAGAGTATTGCTCACCACTAACCGGACCCGGCAGGCAGACATGAAATGACCAGAGGCACCACAGTAAATACACAGACCTTCCCTGACCCGTGACTCTCTCTCCTCCAGGGTGAGGCGTGCCCTGCTCAGCTGCATGGGCTCACAGGGGTCGGGGGATGATCCACGCTCCCCGCCAGGGGCCGTGGAAGACCGCAGACGCCGAGGAGGGGGGGCCGGTGGAGCCGGCCGGCTGCTGGAGGTGGCGTGCTTCTCCCTCCGCCTCTCCCGAAGGCGGTTGTCCAGGCGCACCGCGAGGGATACGACAGCGTCCAGCGTCAGCGGTTCGTCCCGGGCGGCGAGCTCATCCTTGAGCCGCGAGTCCCCGGATAAAGATGCCCCGAAGGGCGGGTTCGTCCCACCTGGTCTCCGCAGCCAGGATCCGGAACTCCACCGCGTAGTCTGCCACCGACCGGGTCCCCTGAGAGAGGGCGAGGAGGCGCTGGGCAACATTGCCAGCGTGATCGGGCAAGTCGAACACCGCTCGGAACAGAGTCAGGAAGTCGTTGAAGGAGCGAGTGCTCCAGGGTCTCTGGGAGCCCTCTGCCTCTGCCCAGGCGAGGGCGCGTCCCTGTAGCAGCCCGACCACATAGCTGATCTTTTTGTGCTCGGTGTCATAACACAGCGGCTTGAGGGCGAAGACGTTTTGGCACTGGAGCAGGAAGCCTCGACAATTCCCCAGGGTGCCGTCGTAGACCTCGGGGTGAGGTAGGCGGGGTTCAGGGGAGTGTGGAGCAGTGGCCACGGCCGAGGGAACCGCCGCGGCAGCGGACAGCTCGTTGAGCTTCGTGTGGAGGTGTTGGTTCTCAGCCTGTAGCAGGGAGAGGGCCTGCTCATGCTGGCGGAGACGAGCGCTCTGCTGGCGGATGAAGTCTCTCAGGTCCACCCCGGTGAGATTGTCCGCTGAGTCCATTCTGTGGCCAGTTCTTCTGTTATGAAGCGCCTTGGCGCTGAAAAAGGGAGGACTCAAAGATGCGGATTCACCAGGGCGTTTATTGTCCAAAGAAAACAAGGAGCCAAAAGGGCTGGGGAAGAACACAAAGAGGCCGCCAAAAGAGCGGTGGGTCTGGCAGGGTCCGGGTCCGTGACCAGAGCGGGGCCCGGGGAATAGCGCAGGTAGAAGGCAGGCGAGGGAAGCCGGGGGGGAAGGGCTGGAGCTCGAGAGCCAGGACGACCAGGCAGGGACCAGGGGAACAGGAGGAACGACACAGGAGAGACCACGTGAGCGACCTGGAGCACTGGGAGAGCACACAAGAGAGACAGGGCGAGGAAACAGCCAGGGACCCAAGGGAGGCACAGCGGTGTGGAAATACGCTAGGGACGAGAAACGGGGGAGCAGCAGGAGGAGTTAGTACAGCCTGGAGCATATGGCATGATCAGTGGTGAACTGCAATGAAGAACTGGCGAGGAAGGGAAAACAGAGGGCAGGTTAAATAGGGAGAGTGATGAGGGGAAGTGGAGACAGGTGTGGAAGGCTGTGTGCCTGGTCGTCGCTACTCAGAGAACTCAACCTCCGGCTCCGCCTCCCAGCCTGCAGCAAACGAGAAAAGAACACAAAACAGAAAATAATCCCTGAACCCTCCCCGATGCGGCCCCAGCTGCCGCATCATGACACCGGTGCTGCAAAGGCTCTTCTCCAAACTGTTGGACACAAAGTTGCAAGCACTCCTTTGTAATAAAATATCACAACATGCTGCAGTATTAATATCTCCCTAACTGAAGTGAGGGGGACCAACCCAAAATTATGTACATGATTCCATTCAATTAACAAGAAAATTGCATTTTAATTTTTGTCACAGTCCTTCTGTATAAGCATTTGCCAATCTAACACAGTTTTTTCTGTTGTCTGTGTGTGTAGGTATGTAATAAGCACCTTGGAGCTAATGGTGGCAGAAGATTACATGATTGTTTACCTGAATGGTGCCACACCTCGCAGGAGGATGCCTGGTTTTAGTTGGATGAAAAAGTGCTACCAAATGATAGACAGAAGGTAATATTTACACAAACATGTGCACATCAGATGTAATTTATGCATAATACTGTGTAACTGTAATGTTAAATACACACCACATAAACACTGAAAAAGAATCTTATTTAAGCTCACAGGTGTTGTATGATTACATGGTGGCACAAATTTGATCACAAGTAGTATGAAATAATTTTATGCTGTTTTCAGAAAGTCTAAATTGAAATTGATTTTCAAACCTAATTAAAGCTAAAATCACACCTCTAAATGACCGTGGCATGTCTTTGATACTTTAAGAAAAATGAAAACATAAGGTCTCACTTTACACAACTTGATGACTTAAATGTTATGTATAAACCCAGTGATGGTTCAGGTTAGTATTTCAGAAACCTAACCATCATAGAAGAGTCATATTGATTATTTGCTTTTCTTTCAAAGGGAGGCTCAGTAATAACTTATTATCTGTAAAGTCATAACTTTATTTTATGTTAGTCCCACTAATACTCAACAACGGAGGTACATATATAGGCCAGTAGAGGGCGTACCTATGAAACTTATCAAAATTAAAGCTCTCTCATCCAGACTGATAGGGAGAAACCTGACACATCTATCTCATGTTGTTAGAAATATATATGGAAATGAATGTTCTTGTTTTGTGTTAAGAATCTCTTTTTCTAACACTCATGAATTTTTTGTGATTAACACAGTCGACTATGTAATGGTGTCACTTGAGAAACCATGAGAGAAATCACTTCCTCATTCATCCAGTAGTTTACTTAAAACACACCATTAAGTTAAGATTTCTGACTCTTCACTTCATCATCAGCTGTAATTGTTGCATCTATAAAATGAGCCGCATTGCATTGTGGGATTGCAGACAAGTGTGTACATGGTATGGCCAATACTATGTTCCACTATGGGTTTGAGGGCATTATATCAAGACTGATATTTCACTCTCAAATAAAAGGGTGGAAATATAGTGCACCATGTACATATATAAAAGGGAGTGATTTTGGACAAAGCTCAAGTGTGGTTGAAATGTCATTGACACAGTAAAATGATTAGAGCACAGTTTTTTGTTATGCTTTCACCAGACTACTCATTCTGTTTTCTTCTGCTTCAGCAGAGCAAAAGACTGTGATAAATGTTGAGCTCTGCTGATGACTAATAATTTATGGTTATCAGTCTTACTAATCTTTTTACATCACTTTTGTCTCTCCTCTTTTCCCTCAGACTGAAGAAAAACCTTAAGATGTTCATCATTGTCCATCCGTCCTGGTTTATAAGGACTTTGCTGGGAATAACCAGACCCTTCATAAGGTCTAATTGTTGTACATAACATTTAGGTGACACACTCTACCACAGACAACATTTCAGACAGCACAAGATGTACATTAGAGGTCCTCATAATTTCAGAAAATGCACACAATTTATTCTTAATTCTTTTATACCAACAACCATATCCATGCTATCAGTACATATTGAAAAGAAATAGAAATCATCGTTAAACTATAGTATCTCGTAGCATTTCACTCTCTCCATCAATGGTCATACTTGATCTATTAGCACTTGACACCAACACCATTTAAAATCCAGCACAGTTTGATTACACACTGGAAATCCAGGGGTCGACTTACCCCATCGTAATGGTTGAATCAGTTTATTTGAGTTTTTGTTTTCTGTTTTCTACAGCTCCAAGTTCAGCAGTAAGATCAAGTATGTGAATAGTCTGAAGGAGCTCGGAGAAATCATCCCAATGGAGTATGTCCACATTCCACCCAGCATCGTCAAGTGAGTTATCAGTATTTGCTGTATGAATCTGTTCGTCACTTTTTGATGGAAACAACACTAACTGCAGTGTGTTTTTTTCCCCGTGTGTAAACAGTTTGCTTACAGTATCACTTATTAACAGTCTGTCAGGAAACTTTTCCCTTTTTTTATTCAGTAAAGGTAACAGCCTGCCATCATGGTCTGTGTATAGTGACATACAGTATGAACCTTGTCAACAAATGAATGTCTTCCCTCCCCTCCTCCACTACAATTTTGTTCAACTCTGCTCCAGTTTTCCCAGTTTACAGCAGGAGTTGTTACTTGTTTGTCAAGTCTGTACAGTTTTTGACAAAGAGTGGAATCTTTTGTTTCCTGCAACTATTGGACTAAAAATTCTCAGCATATTTTATCTTGCCTTTCCTAGGTGTTAAAACCGATGGTCAATGACAAATACTGTAATTTCTGCTGTTATCACACCATAGAGACAAACACATTTGTTTTAGCAGACTTACTCAAGAAACACATACTGACTTTCTCCTTGGAAAAAGGAACCAAACAGTGCAAGTTTAATTCCAAGTGAAAACATTAGGCATGCTCATACAGTACATCTCTCACTCTGCCCAAAGGTATGACGAGGAGAGGGGTATACAAAGACTTGCATGCATGAGGTAACTCATCTAACCTGCCTGTATTGATCAGTTGGTTGTGTAAAAGTCTCCCTGAAAGATCCTTCAAAGCTGCTGTGAATTTTCTCATGCTGGGACTAACCTTTTACTGACCTTTGGCTGTCTCCTTATCCAACATAAAACAAGACAGATATTGATTTTCTTACTTCTCTCGGGCTGTGATGTGGCTTTCCCTGTAAATTGGTTCATTTCACCTCTCATCTGTGGCATTTTAGTAGAAATCAAATGAACTTACAGTGTTTACCTTGAGGTAGCCTGCACTAGCACTAACAGATATACATAGTCAGTCCCAAAGCTAGGCTGCTCTGATGGTTTGCTGTGGAGGAATTTACTTGCAGTGCATAGTAGGACAGACTCTGGAATACACCAGTATGTCTGTCAGTATGAATGGTTATAAAACCAGCACCACAGACTGGAAACATTTTTTACAAAGAGCAGTGCCCAGTAACCACAAATACTACACCGCTTTATTGACACTACAGCCAGATTGTGCAAAAGTTAATAAATAAATAAATAAATAAATAAAATCCTACACAGTGGTTTTCAGGAGTTGTCAAGTTTAGGAAAACTATAACGTGTTGGTTATGGTTAAGGAGGGTTAGGGTTAACCCTCATGGTGAAAGGAAAACAACATTGACTGCTGGTACAAGATGGAACACAAACTGCAGACTCTGATGTCAAAGTTACACATTTTGCCCACACAACCGTCCACCTTGATGTCCTCCTTGAGTTTTTTTGTAATGCTCTAACAGTGTCACACTGTTTTGCCTATGGAGAGGACAGTTATGTACACAACTCCTGGTTGCTCATCAGGAAAGTGTAAACAGTAGAACAACTGTTGGTTTTCTGTGGAAGAGAAACAATGATACATGGGGTTTTATGTACGATTACTTCCTATTTATCCATTTCTAAAACACACACAAACACACACTTTTTGGTGCTTTAGTAGAAATAGAGTGTGGAAGAAAACATTAAAGCAGTCTTATCCTAACATAAACCCTGTCCATTACCCAAGAGACCTTATACCTTTGTGTTTTAATGTCTTGTGCACTGGCATGTATTGAGTCACACGCAGTGCTTGTAAAATGTTTAACTTTTTAAGTGCTTATGGGTAAATGTTGACTTAATTGACTCTTTTATTGCTGGAAAATTTTTGCACCCTGCATTGTAGTGCACCTGTGCCTCACTCCTTTGACTGTGAACACTCCTACTTTAGAGCACTGATGCTTGTTTTCCTCTCCTTTCATTCAAATTCCTGTGGCAGTGTTGAAACAGGCTACTAATCCCCAGCAACTGCATGTGTACTGACAATGTGGTCACACCCCCCAATTGTTTGACAACCTCACTAACCTTTGCTCTCTACCCTCCAACCTAATGCTAAACCAGACTGGATACCGATTTGCAGGACACAGCAGCTAAGTAAGTAGTACGCCGTTGGTCTCTGTCAGCGAGTGAATTTAACAGAGACAGAGAGGGGAATAATTGCTGCTCTTCTGAGATCCACAATAGTGAATGAACTGACAAAAAATGTTCTCACATTAAACGAGGTAATCAAACAGCATGCTAACACTGCAGATATAAAGGTATACCTGTGTCAATGTGCCATGTTTTAAGTCCCTGTGAACTGTATATCTGTCTCAAATCACTGGATAACCTGAGTTGCTTTTATTATCTAGTCAACTGACTGCCTCAAATCACTGAGACTGGATCAGTGATAACATACTGATTACCCAAGGCATAGAAAGATGGGGGCATCTCATGTCATGTTTACTTTGTTTGTTTACTCTTTTAAATTATGTTGACATTGAAAGGATGAAACTTTAGATATTTCTAGGTTAATTTCACTGCAGTGGAACAATAAATTTTCATTGCTAAGCCTCACTGGACTCTCCATGCTAGCCTGCCTGCGTCACATAGACTTTGTCCAAACAATTAATGCTAGCATGTCATTTGACTAACAATGACTTTCGTAGTAAGTAAATCCTTGGCTAGTTTCCTAGCGGACCCTACAGTATTACAAACAGTGGTGCCAAGCTGTAGCGGATTAATCCATTTTTATCAATGAGGAATGAAACATAATTGAAAAATGTGTGCACACTTAATACCTAAATGGCAAAGATGTCCTACAAATCTTTTTCTGTCATCTTCTCTCTTACTCAGAGCCGACAAGAAGGGGAACTCAGCTGTTTGACAATTGCAAGACACCTGGCTCCTGCCTATCTTCTCCCTGCAATATGCTGTATTCTACCACAGCACATCTGAATATAAGCAAGCCTGCAGCATGATGTGTACAGCACTAGCGATGGGTTAGAAAGGAAGATGCTGTGGTACAAAACATCAGGCAGTTGCTTGTTCAGCGAGGGAAATACTAATCTGAGGGTGCTGAACATAATACTGTATTCACAGTGCAGAGACTGTCACTGTGCTGAAGGGAAGATGCTTTATCCTGTACTACTGTACGATACACAGCATTTGATTGTGTTCCCCTCTTAGTAGCTTTTATTTTCTTCAACCTCATCTTTAATTTGAACAATGTGTTCTTCTATTATTTCTTTCTTTCACTTTGGAGGAATTACTAACTGGCTTTGTTACATTCATGTATTAATCTACCCTGTCAGTTGCTAGCTGTGCCTTTTGTGACACATGGTAATATTAAGTGTGGATTCTCTGAAGCCATAGCAAGGCCATTCCCAAATACATGCAAACAGAAGTTGTATTACTGCCCATCTGCTCACAAATACACACTTGTGTTCCCTGGACAGTTGGGATGTTACTGTGCTGTAGCTCTGTCAGTAATGTATAATGACTATAATGTTATGGAATACTCTGTTTAGACTCTAATTTTAGATAGTCAAGGTTTACAAAAACATGATCCACATGTGAAAAAATCTTAATACTATTCAAGTCTGCAGTTTGTAATGGCATGAAACAGAATGATCTGTTTGTTTGAGTAGTTTACAATGGTGTTGGCTCCTGTCACAGGGTTTTTACATTCTGTCACCATCTCAACCAACACTTCATGCAATCTTAAAAAGGCTACGAGTAGGCTCTTCTATTAACGTTGTATATCACTGTGAAAATACTTGAGACATCATATCATAAAGGTAGCAAAGCAGCAGTTATCAGTAGCTGCAGTAATGTGTTGCATGCTTTCAGTTCAGATTACTCTGATCTTATTACTCACCCAAATACTGTGTACCAGTGTAATTTTAGTTTTGGTTTATGCGGGTTTTGTGTGTGTGTGTGTGTGTGTGTGCGTGTGTGCGTGCGTGCGCAAGAAAGAGAGGGAAAATTGTTGGGGAGTGATGAGGAAAAACTGTGTTTTCACTGATGGTTAGACAGGTACAATATAAAGAGTGCCTACTGTGCAGGTTTGGGTGTGCCTCTGTTTCTCTGTTTATTTGCTTTTTATTATATTTATATACATTTGTTTGTGGCTTGCAAGATATTCATTTGTTGTAGAATATGTAAAATGTTTTACTTCATTAAAGACGTGTTCCTCCTCTCAACAGTGTTTTCTAGAAAATATACCATGCAACCATGCATACATTGCACATTGCGTAATAATCAAAAGTACCACACTCTCTATTAACCTCTGTTTTTATATCACAGTGAAATTTAGTTCTGTTGAGACAGATATTTTCCTTCTCAGGTGCCAGGAGAAATCTCTAATACAACTAATGTAACTCAGCCAGTGCCTTTTCTCTCAGATACCTCTCTAAGCAGTAAACAGCTATGGGATCTGTGTCTGTATCAAATTTATTGGCAAAGAGGTGATGCTGCTCAAGCATCCACTGTAGGTCACCAGCACCATATACACATATTGCCCTGACATGGCTGCCTTGACACTCTGGGTATGCCGCCTCCAGTGAACCCTGTGACCCCTCATGCCACTGCCACTTCACCATCCGTGCAATCGCATTAATGTCTGTAATGTCATATTTGGGGCTGGGCCGTGTTGAGCCAGGAACACCAGGGATTCGCTGAATGGTTGCCCAGAGAAATTCATCAGGACTGTAGGTGTCCTTGGCCCACTCGATCAGTGCCAGTATTCGGTTGTCTTTCAACACGCTGTGGATGTAGCCTCTGTTAACTACAATGTAGGCGTTTCCTGACAGAATGGGCAGGTTGAAGGGAGGTGGCTGCTTCACCTTTCCTGTCAACTGAGACAGTTGAATTAAAAGTTGAATTAAAGTGAATTAATTAATATTATGGTGTCATCATTAAGGTCAACCTGAACAGAATGTTTTTGAAATGGTGCAGTTACTTGGCAAGTAATGAATACATAACTCAAAAGTAGAAGTACCTGGATTTTTCCATCAACTATCTCGTGAGCGACTGTCACCCTCCACCTCTTTTCTCCAGGTAGCTTTTCAGACTCTAAGCTGTTCCCGCCTTTCAGTGAACGTAATGCCCTTACGATCTCCAAGTTAGTCTTCAGTGGGAAATCCTGGCCACAGAGGTTGATGAAGTATTTCCATTTTGTGCTGGCATTATAGAGATCAGCCATACAGTTAAGGTCAGCCTGGACGCGTGGCCAGGCAGAATACACCACGCTCACAGCCTTACTGACCATGAAGACGTTTGGGAAACAGGAAGTAATGGCCTTGATGGCAGATAAGACAGAGGCTGCTGCTTTTTTGTCCACATGGATGCAATATATATTTTGAGGCGCGTAGATGGCTCGCAACAGTCGCTCAAAGTTCTGCACCTAGAGTATATGAAAAAATAAATACGTTAAATCCTCTCTGTCTGTACTTAAAAGTTCATTTAAACTCAGGCTTTAGAATTTGCATACCTTATGATGCACAACCATAGAGTAAGCTAGAGGGAAGTCCTCTTCTTCCTGGCTCAATGGGAACAGCAGGTATTTCCTGCTTAACTTGAATATCCTGTAAATACACAGAATTGAACAAATAACACAAAAAAAAATTCTCTTGAATTCAGTGCATTCAAATAATGGGAGGATTATACAATTATTACAACCTATAGTTTTAAAGCAACACACCTGCAGTCTTGGGTTGCATTGATGTAATACTCATCAGGGATGTGAACACTCTTGCGGAAGGCTTTAGTGATGGTCAGTAATTTGGCCTGCAACAATGCCTCCCTCTCTCCCTGCAGGATCGCTGAACAGTTGCACACTTTCTCTGGGCCACCATCAGCATCTGTATACTCCAGCCAGCCATACCTGAAGATGTAGGTAGGATCCCAGCCTGTTTTCGGGCGAATGAGCAGGCTAAACATCCATACTGATCCCAGTACAACAGTTAGCTTCAGCAACAGCAGCAGCCTGCCTCGTTTCAGTAGCATCATTATTTTTTAGGAGAAACTCAACTAAGATGCTTTTACACTATGAGTTCTTTATAGTGTTATGTAATGTTTAAGTGTGTAGATAAGTTCCTCTCATTGTGGATCCAGGCAGGTTAATTGCCGCACACTTTATTATCCCTGAAAGATAAGAGAAGTGACATGAGCACATCCATGCTTTAGTCAAACATATAACTTCCAGGTATAAAATTCAAAGGTGAGGATTAAGCAAAGTTCATGTTGCCATGTAGATAATATTCAACTAGAGATGCTCCTAGCTAATGATAGTTTTTTTCAATCCAAAATTATACCATTATTGAAAACAATAGCACAAAAAGGGAAAAAAAACATTTGGAGCTAAACAAAAGGGGGAACTATACCTTTTAGCTTCCTAAAATTGATATAATGTGTTTTCCTCTCTAAAACTCAAGTCCGTTTTAAACAAGTACTGTAACTTTTACCAAAGTAACAGTACTGGTTATCAACACTAGATGTCTGTCTATCTGTTCTATTCTATGCTTGGGTAAGGGGAAAACAATGATGGCAATAAAACAAAACAGGAGAAAATGACTGAATGGCAAGAAATACAACCTAGGGAACAGAGCGAGGCATGACACACCAAATGCAGCTCTTCATCAGATTGGTTTTTTGTTTGGTTGGTTGGTTTGGGTTTTTTTTTTCCAATCATTATTCAGTTGAGTTTCTGATTATCATCCCCACTTGAGCAGTAGGGGTCAAATAATATACATACAGGAAAACAAAACAATACTATAAGTCTAAAGCAACACCTTATGTGGAGGCTGTGATATTCATTATACCAGTTGTCCAGATTCAGGACTATGACAGACATAAAATAAATTAAATTAAAAATACACTGCTGATCAGTGAGCAGCACAACTGGCTGAACTGGATTATCTAGGTGCAGTACATTCCATTTTTCATCGGAGGGGATAAGGTTCCACTGATCGTATTTGAATTACTTCTTATTCCCGTAAAGGATATAAAGTCTCTTTTAAGGTTGTGGTTTGTTTTTGGTAGCCTGATCATTGCTGTTTCATTTCACTTAATATAGACTTAGTGAACTGAACCAGGTATTTTGTATTTTTGTACTATTTCAAATCAGTTGTTGTAGCTGTACAGCATAAATATCATTCACTGCAGAGTAAATGGTCCTTTTACATTCAGGCAAACTGGTTTTAAAACAAGTAGTCTACCTTTCATGAAATAATGTCATGACCTCTTCATACCCCCTCATCACCTTTGACTTATACACAGCAATTTCTGAATTTTTTGTCACTGTACTGAGTGTGGCTGTACCATCAGAAAAAGTGAAAGTGTAGTTGTTGTGTAATGGTTTGTACATTGTTCTGTCACTTCTTTTTTGCTGTTGAAGCTAGCATACTAACCAGTTAGCCCCAGCCTGACTGTCCTGTCTTGCCACTTATGACAGCAACTCACTGTAGCATCCAGACTGCCCCGAAGAAGTCCTCTTGCAGTGTAAAGACAACAATAACTGAAGCTTTAGGCAAGCAACCATCACCACCCACAGGACTTAAAAACAGTCCTTTAATGACAGTAGACGGACAGGAAAGGCAGGGGAGAGAGAGAGTGGATGACAAGCAGCAAAAGGGCTAGACTGGATGTCTGGGCCGCCATTCATGCCAGTAACAGAATGAGATAGTTATCTTCATTTTTCTCTAATTCATATGGATAACTTGTCCAGGCAGTGGAATATTTGTAAATTGTACTGTCATCACACAGTCATAGGGACTTTTTTAGAGACAATATAAATTAACTGCATCATTACTATTGCCTTATTTCTATGATATTTATAGAGAAAAATATGTTGATGCAAATAATAGATATACAAATTACTCATTTAAAATAGCACAAATATTAAGTTAAATCATAACAGCTTAAGTTTTGACACAAAAAATTGCAAAATTGCAACAGTGGTAAATTGTACCAAAGGTTGTACGTGGTACACTTCAGCACCTGTTTACCCCTACATGCAACTACAGTGTATGAAAATAACAACATGAAGGGTAATTCTGCTAAATTACACTTTACTAACATTTTGACTGTGCTTCATAATCTACCAGAAGTCAAACACCAGAGCTGATTTTTGTTGGAGGGACTGTATCATAAAACAAAAACACACACACACACACACATAAACTTTGGAGCGAATGTTTGTTTGCCTCGTATTTTTCTGATGTTTAATGTGAACATCAGCTGAAGCTCCTGATCTCTGTCTGCACAATTTTCCAAATTGTACTGATGCCTAGTTTCTTTAAACCACTCAAGACATATGAGGATGAAATCACAGGCATTAAATGAAAGTAACATTATTTAGGCATAGATCATGAAATAACAGTCATTTACAACTTTTTCACCTAAACAGCAGAACATATAAATACTTCCTACCTGTCAATTTACATGTGGCAGATCAGATTCAAGTCATCTCTCTCTCTCTCTGTTTCTCAGCACTAATGTTTCCAGACCTGTTGGTGTGCTCGCTCTGGTCCATGGGAGGCACAGCAGGCTGTAAATAAGACTTCCTGTCAGCATTTTTCAAAGTAAAATCATTTATCAATTATCTGAGTCCGGTAAAGATTTGCAATGAGTTTGTTAAACAAAGAGTGGAGAATACAAGATCTGTTTCACACATATTTAGAGTGTGAATATGCCAAAACTGTGTCCAGCAAACAGTCCTGAAATAGTAGCTTTCACAGTGCTGTTTCCCCATGGGTTTCACACCAAGGATGGAAGCTTTTTTCTTTCTTTCTTTCTTTTTTTTTTTTTTTTTTTTTGAGACAATATGAATGAAGGCAATTAGACTTAGACAACTTAGACTTAGACAGACTTTATTGATCCCTTGTGATGACTCCCTCAGGGAAATTATTACTATCACTGTAATTCTATGAAATTTAGAAAATGAGTTAGTGTTTGATGACTACCTAAAAATCTACTCTGAATGACTGTGTAATTGTTACCTGTCAGACCATGCAGGTTAGATATGAAAAGATAAGATAGTTCTTCATTCCTCTGTAACTTGTATGGTTAATTTTTCCAGGCAGTTGAATGCTGGTAAAACCAGTTTTAGTGGTAATGATTTGTATATTCACGTAGGATCACTGGTGTTTTAATGATACTTTCTCACTGGAGTGCTGAACAGTTGTTGCTTATATGCTCCCAAAATTGCTATGTTGAAATTAATGCCAAACAAGTAATGCAGTCATTAAGTGTTCAGCTTTTGCTGCCTGAAGACAGATGCTTCATTAAAGCAAAAGGTGGCTACTTTGAAGACTCTAAAATATAAAACATATTCTGGTTTGTTTTTTTTCTTTCTTGTTTACTACATAATTTCATATGTGTTCTTTCATAGTTTTGATGTCTTCAGTATTAATCTACAATGTAGATACAACAATATTCATGTATGCTCTTAAAATAGTTTTTAGTTTAAAAAGTTTTTTTTTTTTTTTTTTTTTAATTATTATTATTATTTTAATGATTACATCCCAGATCTAGGGGCTCTCATGGCCATGGTTTGGATGCTTGGGGAAGGATATGTCACCCTCTTGTGGTTGGAGTCAAACACCAAAGAGAGCTACCAACAAACCTCACACCGTCAATTTAATATTCGGTGATTGTAATTAGGCAGCTTGTGAGCTGATGAAGAATGGCTTCATATATAACTTAAGAACGAATTACAGTAAATTTGTTGCAGGCCAATAAATAGATCGTGATTTTATTCATTTAAATCTGTTGATCGAGGAACTGCTGAAGAAAAAGTCCGTGAGAATGTTGTCAGGAAAAGCAAGTCAGGAACTGCGCAAAGGGAAAAACCGCATGTCATCGTTTGCAGAGGGACTAGAAGGATTGTGTATGATTGTATACTGAGCCTTTTCTAGAACTTGCCATGTGTTCCGAACTCGAAAGCAATACTTTGGCTTTACAGTATCAAAACGGCCAGCTGAAAATAGGCGTCGCAATTCCCTAGATAGTTCATGGAATGCATCATTTTGTAATCGCTACATCTCCTACAATACGTGAAGGCAACATATGACTCTCGGTCGCTTTGGTCACGCGGTCAATGACATCAGCAGAAGCGTTTCGTACGCAGATGTGTGCGACACATGTAACATCACCGGCTCTCCGTGAGCACCGGGGCTTCATTTTCACCGTCATCCTGCGACTGGACCTGAGAGGAACGGGAATGTCATTCTCACGTACTGTATAACCAACACCTTTGGATAAAAACGTTTTAGGAACAGGGAGCCTCTGGTGAAGCTAACAGTAGTTAGCTTGGCTAGCATAGCAGGTGAACTGTTACCATCGCTGTTAGGTGACTAAGGTTCAACTTTATCCAACTCGAGCAAACTATTCAAACGGGTGAGGCTACAGTTAAATACAAGGACGGACTTTGAGCTCCACAAGGTTAAGATTTCAGTCTTGCTAACTGTTAAAGAGGTGCTACCGGTTAGTATAGTACCGGTTGATTAGCCCATCTGACTTCCTTGCGTCGTTCGAGGTCATTCTGTAGCGTCTACCTTAGACAGCCGAGTATTATCAGGAAACTAGTCATGAAAAGTCTTCCATTCTTCTGCCGGGGAGAGGTCATCAGAGGCTTCGGGAGAGGAAGCAAAGAGCTTGGGATTCCCACAGGTGAGTTAATATTTATCTGCCATTAATCTGTATGAGCTTTTCAGTGAGGTTTTTTGTCGTCTGTACCCCAGCCTACGTAGATGACGTTAGGTCAGTCTGAATTGGTCTGAACGCACAGCCAGAAAACCAGAGTAAAGTTAGATTATAAATATAGCATAGCTAGTCTTCTAAATGTCCATCAGCCGATGAATAGTTCTTTATTAATTAATGTTAATCTATAGTGGTGAGTTTCCGGTTACCTAAAGCGTTTACATTAATGATGACGACACAGTTTTACGCAACGAGTGCGCCCCTTTTTTTTCCCCCTTTTTTTTTGCGGTAAATATGACTTGAGTAACTGAACTTTACAGATGACTAAACTGTTATTCACCGAAATAATAGCTATTATGTAACAATGGCTGTTCTAGAAATGTGTAGTAGCGTCATATCTAACGGATGAATAATGCGAATATATATTGGGAACGATGGTGTTGTCACCACCCTGCCAAATCTATTTAAAAGCTTCCATTAAAAAAGCTTGTAATGATAAATGATGTACTGTCTCCGTTTTCTTTAATACGCTGACATTTCCCCTCACATTTAGTGACTGAACTAGAGGCTGAAATTAGTTGTCACCTCTCACTGAGTGTATTTTGTCCTTACAAACAGGGGTTCAGATATTTTTGATGTTAAGTCAGACTTTAGTTATAATGTTGAGGCATTGTGCACTAGATCCAAAATATAGAAAATTCAGAGAATAGTCTTCAGTGTGCCCTTTTTTTATAACTCCTGTCTGCTTTTACAAGAGGTTCTGCACGTCTACCCATGCAGAGCCTCTGATAGTGAAGACTTTTTCCTTTAGTACCCATGTTTTTTGTGAAAAGTGATAATAAAGGTATTAAATACATGTTAACAATTTGACATTTTGTGAAAGAGTTTCTACCCTTGCTTATCTTTACATATTCTCTGGTTTAAAAATAAATATTTTCATTTGCATCTTCTGACTCTTCCTCCCTCCCTCCCACTTCTAGCCAACTTCCCAGACACAGTGGTGGACAGTCTTCCAGCAGATATCAGCACAGGAATCTATTATGGCTGGGCTTGCGTGGGTAACGGGGATGTCCACAAAATGGTGATGAGCATTGGCTGGAACCCTTACTACAAAAACACCAAAAAGTCTATGGTAAGCACAAGAAAAGCGCCATTCACTGCAAACCATTTGATGTCTTAGTCAGAGAGAAAGTAGGCACATTGAAAATGTATTTATAAGATGTCACATTGTCTTGGAAAATCCAGGGTTTCAAGGCAGTGATGGTCTGATCACAAGGTCACTTCTGCCTCCATGGCTTTAGGTCAAAATCAGTTTTCTCACAGTCAGGCAAAAGTGTACAAAGACGAATGAGAGCTGAAGTAATTGTGGTTATTTTATACAGCTATACACATCTGGTCCCTAAATGACTGTGTGCATTCATTTGAATGTGCACATTCATTTAAGCCTAACTCATCGTCAGTGTGGTTTCATATATGATTGCACAGGAATGGTGGTTGTAGAATGCTAAAAAGACTGATTCTTGTCTGTATCATGGTATATCTCATTTCAGCATATATTTTACCAGGAAAAGAAATTTTACGCATTTTCACTTCAACATGGTTTCTCTCAGTTTTCAGAAATATTAAACAGATTTCCTATTACTTTTGTTAGTTCCATCATGGTTCAAGAAAAATAGATAAGATCATCTACTGCATGTCATACAAATAGGGCTCATATTCATTCTGTTAAGATGATCATTTGATTGTATTTGTTGCAGCAGTCTGAATGTCACGCTTGGTCTTTTCAGAAGTTTTTTCTATACTGTCCCTCAGGAGTCAAACGGAAAGAAAAATGTCAGAACAAATTAAATAAACCATTTAATTAGTCATGACTCTTATGAACAGCTCAACAGCATTTAAAGCCTGGCAGCATGACCTGAAATACTGCTCTGGGAAAAGCCCACAAAATGTTGAGAATAACATGTTTTGCATCTGGAGAAAACTATGGGACCAGTAGTGAATATAATGACATATTTTGATGCGAAATACAAATGTTAAAGTTAAGTTTTAATTCTTAAGTTTACAACCCGCACACTACAGCCTGGTGTTGAGATAAGTTACTTATAAAAGTCCAAGGTCCAGTATAAGATGAATACCCTTTGTTTTGAAAAGAAAAGAGTAGCAGCTAAAGCCGGCAATGTAACTCACAATTATTTTGCTGCTCCTTAATTTTTATTGATGTCAGGTGCAGGGCAACCCATTTGTATACATTCTGGGCTGATAACACAATAAGAGTAAAGCAGTAAATTTTGACATTTTTCATTGTCTTCTGAAAATAAAAGTAATCTTTTTTTTGGCTTGTAGGAAACCCATGTGATTCACAAGTTCAAAGAGGACTTTTATGGGGAGATTCTCAGTGTTGTCATGGTGGGCTACATCCGTCCAGAAAGAAGCTACAACTCTCTTGGTATGACCCCCCCCCACACACACACGCACATCATCTTTGTGTGCCTGGTTTCAAAGACAAGTTTTTCTGCACTCCCAGATTTTATCTCACAATTTTTCCTCTTTACCTATCATGTTTACTCTGTACCTATCATCTCTTTTTTTCCTTCTGTTTTAAACTCTGTCACATACACACACTCTCTGACTTTGCTCACTTGTTTATCTGCATGTTTTTATCTCTTTCTGAACAGAGGCTCTAATTGCAGCCATCAACAGCGACATTGAGGAGGCAAAAGTCAAGCTGGAGCTCCCAGAGCATGTCAAACTGAGAAACAACAACTTCTTCACCAGCGCTTCCAGCTCATCTTCAGCCCTGCCCACCACCACAGCATCTACATCACAGACTATTATGAATGGTCACTGACAGCTGGCTGTGACTGCAGTGCGCACACACACACACACACACACACACACACACCAGAACAACACAGAGATGTCTCCGTACACTCAGGTTTCTGCATTTTTCCTCATTAAAATGCACAGCCTCATTCTGAGATCTCTCAGCTATCGCCATGGCTGCATGTATACATAATCATAAACAGCCCATCTTTTTTTTATTATGTTTTTCTTTTACTTTGTCAGTGTTTCTGTGTTTAAGTAGTCGATTAACTTCCACTATCAGTTTGTTGTAGTCACTTCTTTCATGATGTTCATTTGTGTATATTCACACAGACTTCTGTATGCAGCTCTTGGATCTCACTGCTCCTGCTGTATATTTGGAATCCTTTATGTGAGAAGGTACCTACAAAAATACAGATCTTGCTATGAGGTGACCAGTTATGTAATAATCTATTTCCAAGGAACTACACAAATATAGACCATAAACTCAACTCTGTGAACACTATCCAGCCAAGATCATAAATATGTCAGTTATTGAATCCTTTTCTGTTGTGATCCTTTTCCGTGTAAGATGGTCGGAGAGAAAGTCTGGGCATTATTATCTGTAACAAAAACACCGGCCGTACAGCCAGATGACTTTATGCAATAATGAGGCTAAATGCAAGGCATCTGTGTGAAGACAGGGAGATTAAATAACAAAATTATATGAATGTAATGCTGTTAAAAAGTATCCTTGCCTTCCTCTTCCATTTTCCTCTTGTGAAAATGTATTTGCTTTCTAGTGTGACACAAGCCTTGTACTGTTTATCACTGCCCTAAAAATGAAATGAATGAAAAAGAATTAACCAGAGATTAGATTAGAGGTTTTTGATGCATTATGCAGAGGAAATCTTAATGTTTGTAAACCGGAATTAATGAATGACAAGCAGCATAGTTACTTATTTAATTAAATGTGCACAGAAACACGTTAAAGGCTTTTAAAGTAATTTCAGCATATTCAGATGATGAGATGGACACTACGGTTACAGCAGTGAACAAGTTCTTATGCATGTCAGCAAGTTTTATGTGCTTTTTTTTTTTCCTTTCTCACTGCAGCTTTCCTGATGCTCAGACCTACAGGCCACTAGTCTCTGTGGGTTTGTTGCAGATAGTAAAACACTGTTAGGTGAGATGAGATGATGAAGAATAATGTCCACACCTCCTCTTCCCTACTCTGATATTTACAGAGGTTCAACAGTCCTTTAAGTGTTTAACAAATTTATACCATTAAAAATGGGCCAATCATGCAGATGTCTGAACAGAGAAATCTATAAACACATAAAAGCTTGATATTTATATACGTCATTTATAGATTTCATGGGATCTTTTAGAAATACATTCAAAAACTGTTGACAAAGTCCTGTAAGAAGAGTAGCTGTTTACAGGGTTTTGTTTTGTTTTGATCAGATCTTTTTGTGTGTGTGTGTGTGTGTGTGTGTGTGCGCGTGCCTGTGCCTGTTAAGGTTTTACAAAAAAAATGACATGATTCGGTCAAACATTTAACTACAAAGTGTGTACAATTATTTGAACCCCTGTAAATAATTGTTTTAAATGAATGACATGTAAGAGTCTAGCTCTGTGATTTTGGATTTTTAAGTCTGTATTGTATTTTAGTTTATTAAAGTATTATTTAGGCAGTAAAAGACATGACTACATTTTATCAATGTTGACATTTATCATGCAACAGTGGCTCTGATCCTTTCACAGTCTGGAAATGTCTCTATGTTTCATTTTAATGAGCTTAGTTTCTTTGCTTGAGCTTGAAAATTGTCAGCTCAGAGCAAATTCACTGCTATACAGAGCTGTCCTTTCATGTTGTATGCTATATAATCCATTGTGTTCATCCTCTAAAGCACTTAGTCCACAGAAGAGATCTCAGTGTAATTACAAGTTGTAATGCACTGCTTCTTCAAACCTATCAAAGATTTTAAGGGGTGAAGTTTGACCTCACTGCATTAGTACAGCGTTGTACAGGCAGTTAGAAGTATTTATTTTAGTTTACACAGGGACCAGGGTTACTGCATGTGGAGTTAAATGTTCAGCACCTCCTTTATGTTTTCATTCATGTGTTTTATATAATTTAATCAATAAATAATTTCTTCAGAATACAATTTGAAGTTCTTTTGTAAGGTGGAGGGACCTCTGTGGATTTGGCTTGTTTGAGCACATCGCACAGATATTTGTTTGGATTTGGATCTGGGGAGGTTGGAGGCTTGAGCTCTTTGTCGTGTTCCTTGAACCATCTCTGAGCATTCTTTGTGGTGTGGTGGGAACATCATTTTCCTGCTGGGGGAGGCCCCCTGCCGTGGGGTAGGGCATGGGCGGGGTGTGCTTGGTCTGCAACGATGTTTAGGTGGGTGGTACATCAAGATTTAATGTTGTGGCAGATCGTTGTATGGACAGCCAGCATCAAGCTGATGTCAAGCCCACATGTGCGAAGGTTGTACGGTGGCAGATGTCCCTGTGTCAGTGTTGTGTCTATTTGTTCAGTCTGGTTTGAGATAAGACGCTGGACTCAGCCTGTTCTGTTGGGGGTTCAGTGTAAAGGTTACAGGATCTTCATTTTCAGTTTGTGTGAGAATACTGTATTTTAAATAGGCCGGTATGTTGTTGCATTTTTATGAAGCGCAGAAAACACAATGGAAATGTATGCCTGCTTGTGACACTGATTTAGCTTTCGTACATAAACCAATCAGATACCAGATCCAATTTCAGCATTCTACAAAGTTCAGTAGTCACTGGCAGCAGCTAACAGCGGTCACTCGCGTGTAATACAACAGCACGTCTGCAGGTTGATTCATAACGCAAGACTGCACACTTGGAAAACACAGATCAAAATCCAACTTTATTATGAAACAATCATTCACAGCACGTTTCACTTCAACCAGGAACACAGAAAAATAGTAATTATTTGATCCTCACACTTACCAGCGAGTGGGAGTCAGACCTGCTATTATCTCAGAGAGAGGATACAAGCCAGGTGTGCAACAGTGAAGTCAAAACATTAAAGCAAGGCTAGAAGAAAATATTTTGAAGAAAAAGTATGGGAAAAGTATTCTCCTGTAACCCTCTGTCGTGTTGTAAGTAGAGGTCTGGACACAGGCACAGACACTGCACCACAAAGGGTTACGTATTAGATTGTGCGTCTGTGTAAATTTTGCTTTGAGGGGTCTCAGTCCAGTTAAACAAAGATAAAGCACAATGCATCAGTACAGAACACTTATATTATAATGTGATTAAATCTGTAAACACTTTAAACCAGATGATGCAGATACAGAGGAAGTGTATTACATAAGTGGAGTGAATCAGGTTGTCAATCAATAACAAACTATCAGTGTTTGTGAGATGTTTAAAAAGTTCTGATGATATGAAAATTTTAACTAATATGATTGTATCAATGTCTAAGATTGTTTTTGAGCAATATCAGCAGATAATAAGTACTATATCATTTTATGTTGTAAACATACAATATTTTCTTCAAATGAAATTATTTGTTGTTGAAAATGTAAGGAAATGCATAAAAAAATAATATTATTGTCAACTTCCCCTGAGGTTTGTCACTCAAAAAAAAATCAAACTCTTCTTGCAGTATGTCAACACAAGCTCAGTCAAAATAATATTTTGTGTAATCCAACAGCAAACCAGAATTATTGATGTTGAGGTAAAAGAAAAGATTGACGTCGGCAATGACTTAATGACCAAATGTTATCCACAGCCTGTGTTCTGAGCCTCCAACCCTCTGTTGTTTTTTTAGACAAACATGAAACAATCTAATTAATGCCACAAAAATGGCCATATATTACATTTGGGGCCTGTGTAAATAAGTCTAGAGGTCAGTTTAACAGGAAAATGCTGATCAAACCATGATGATCAGGTTTCAGACTCTAATTCACAAAATGTTAGTTAAAAGACTGCTCATTCCCCCCATCTCTTTCAAGCACTTTCAAAACAAGAAACAATTTTTACAATGTACTCAGGCTGCGATGATACGAAAGGAAGAGATTTTTCTGTCCAGAGAAAGTCATCTAAATGAGTAGCTCTCATCATCGTACTCTAGCTCAATCTCATCTTCATCCAAGAGTCCGTACTTGAACTTCTTATACACCGTCCCATCTTGTCCCATGTATACAATATCATCGTCCTCTTCGTCCTCGTCATCCTCACATTCAATGATTCGGTCGCTGTACTCCCCAAATGAGGAGGTGGTGGGTTGTGGGGTGACACCTCCATTGGTGTCCAACTTCTTATAGCCTCCAGTTTTGGTTTTGGGTGCAATGGCATAGTATTTAGATCGGGCACTGAGGAAGAGGAAGACCCCTGCGCCCACAATGACGACAAGCAGAACACAGGCAGTGGCAAAGAGTCTGGCGGTGTGGTTGTGTTCAGACTCTAAATCCTCAGCCCCCCCAATCCTAAAGTTTACATCCATGATGCACTCGTCTGAGAAGACGGAGAAGGGGCAGACGTTAGGTTACATTAGACAAATCTGTACATTGGGTTTGTTTCTAATGAATCTCTGATTGGCTTGAGTTTGTTTTTACAAGATTCTAGTTCCAACGAAATGCAGTCTTGTCTGTGATGACTGGAGGGCAAGAAAGCTTGGAAAATTCCTGCTTATAGTAACATAATTAGCATCATTTTGAAATACTGGAAACCTGTTTGGCAGGAAGATGAAACTCACATCTACACAGTAGGGAAGCTGTCATTTAGATGAATTATACAGGGCAACCATTACAAATGGCAGATGCCCTGACAGACTGTGACTCACATACATAAACATTGTTCTCCAGGAACTAGCATGAATACAGTATGTAGTCTCAGATCCAGATGAGCAATTTGTGTTAGCAAAATGAGATTTCAACGATGTGTGTGTGCTTTTATTGAAGTCTGTGTGTTCTTTTTTTACCTTGTGATGCCTCGCAGTCACAGCACATCCAGGGTATTGGTTTATCGTCATGGCGTGTCTCATCTCCACAGCAACTCATGCAACGGCCATCATCAGATAAGATCTGGAGCGCAGGGCACACAGTGCAGTTCCATTTGCTTGGACCTCGGCAGTCCAGGCAGGACGGGTCACACGCCTTGCAGTTTGGCACATCACTGTTGGAGCCCTGGAGCAGCGGTAGAATTAGTTGTACAGCAGACTAGGTTAGAAATACACAGGTACAGAAAGGTTAGGTGAATATAAACACAAACACTTTGTAAATGAAGAAACAAGCTGTCCATCACCTGTGAAGCAGCATAGAAGCCTACAAGACACTGAGATTCACAGATGCCGTTCATAAAAGTGTAGCCGTCATAACAGGACTCACAGGCCAGAGCACCCTCATCTGGATGAAGAGAGACAGATATCAAACAGTAGGAAACGGTGTCATATGTTATCACATGGCTGAACCTGAATTTTAATCAAAAAAACAGTGACACATTGTTATTTGACAATAATCTGCAAAGAGAGATATGCATACAGGTATATGTAATATATGTAAAGATGTGACGTGTATTATTTTTACTCAGGGGTGTCCTTTTAGTGCAACGTCCCTGATTTTAGTCAAGCCAGGACATGTCATCCCTTTCTCCTTCTCCCCTTATTTTCTCAACTGCACTCTCAAACCTGTCTCTCAAATGTTACAAATCTGGGAGTTAATGTTCCGCTCCACCCAACCGCAAGCTTGGAAGCCATTTTTTGATAGTGTTTTTTGTTCTATTTCTTGCATTTTTGTCCTTAACGGAAAATTTTTGAACTCCATAAAAGCATCATGTGATTGCTTGGTCTGATCAGTTTGAGCAACCGTAAATGACACAAACTGTAGGAATTTCCCACATCCCATGCAGAAGCCTGCCCTCCAGCAGCATTTCACTGAAATCATATGCAAACAAACTATTGGCTTGGATTCAGTCCAGTCACAAACAAGAAGTGTTTGTTCCACTTGTTCTGTTATCTGAAACGTTTTTGTGTTTCGTGAAACGCTGTGTTTTGACCCTCAGGCCCTCTGTACCTCTACAACTTCTCACCATTCCACGTAACAGTGGAATCAGAAAGTTACTGAAATGATTTTCATGTCGCTATAAAACACAAAAATAACAGCAAAACACAAAAGTACAGCCAGAAAAAATGACAACATATGAAGCTTTCTTTACCGTTACAGGTCTTGCAGGTTGGGTGACACCTGCGACAGTTCTTGGACCGGCTGTTTTGGTAGTAGCCTTGAGGGCAGCTCCGCAGGCATTGTCCCCGCTGCCTTAGGTAGACGTAGCCCCCCCGACAACTCAGACAGTTTCTGTTTCCACGACCCCAACACTTGCTGCAAGAGGGGTCACAGCGATCACAAACCCTGGTGGTTGTATTGCCAAAGTGACTGAAAAGGAGAGAGGATATCTGTTTAGTTTATGATGGGCTTCCGTAAAAGGAGAGGAGAGGAGAACATCTGTGAGTATCTGTGCGTTCTCCTCACCTTTCTGAGCAGGTTTCGACACAGCTGCTTCCCTGCTTGAAGAATCCAGGTTTGCAGGTGTCACACTGCACACTGTGACGGCCAACGCATGACTTACAGCTGAAGTGACAGCGCTCACACACACGTTCATCTTTATCCTCGGCATAATAACCCACAGGACACTCCTTTACGCATGTGCTGTCTGATGGACACAGGAACAGAGTCAGAACAAAAAAGGAGAAGTTTGCTTTACATAGCAAAAAAGATGCACAACATGTAATACAGAGTTATCAAACATATTTTCTCCTAATTCTAGCTTAGTTTGATTACGTACTCAGTAGGAAGTATGGTTCGTTGCAGTTGAGGCAGTGGTCTTTGCCTGGCCCAGAGCAGCGATGACAGAGTTTGTGGCACTGTTGGCACTCCCCATTCTGGTCCATGTATGTGCTCAGAGAGCACTGGCTGAACCACACACAGTGCCCGCTGGCATCTTTACGCCTGTTGGTGTCACAGCTGAGGCAGGATGAGGGCTCATGGCCTGAGCAGGTCAAACATGACCTGTCACAATCTGAGAAAATTTAAAGCCATTAGACAGAAAGATTAAATCCTGGGAAGGGTAGAGAATCCAATAATAATTATACATGATACTTTTTTTCCAGATTCGTTTCACATCGCATTAAATTTCCAACTTCCCTACCTCTGCATTCATTGGTAGTCTTATCATAATAAGTTGTGTTGGGACACTTAGCCAAACACTCCCCATTGTAACGGACAGCTTTTGGGTTGCGACACACATCGCAGTCATCAATGCCAGGCCCATCGCACGAGGCACAGTCAGCATGGCAACGCATACATTCCTGTTGCTTCTCATCGGCAAAGTAGCCAACAGGACAATCATCCACACACTTATCCTCATGGAGGAAGTAAAAATCAGCACACTCTGAGTAGACAGAGATATAAATAGTTATACAAGTTTTTTTAAAGGCAAAAGACTTAAAATATTATTTGCACATGAGGGCTTTGAAAACTGATTTCTATGCCATTGACTAAAAATTATTACTATTCTAAAGTGGACTTTTCCAATTACCGTTGATAAGTCATTTAAAAAATTTAGCCTATTACTACATAGCTAACATTAGCATTAACAGCTTTTTACTTAACAAGAGCCTCAGCCATTGTTGTGTTTACAAGACAAGAGGTTGGAATATGCCCTGTGGGCATCGCTGCTTCTTTACTGTCTCATGTTGGACTGAGGGCAAACTGGAGACTACAGTGACTCACTATTGTAGAGTGAAGTGATATTATGAGGCTAGCTGGTTAGCATGCTGACTTAAGTTGAAGAAGTGATAGAAGCAAAGCAAGAGTTAACATTGGTGTTGCTTTCCACCACTGGAGGCAGCTCTTGGCGAGTAATGGAATTAAGTTTGATGCTGAACTTGCAATGTTTCTTTTAGAATGGTAAGTAAACAGCTGTTATTGCTAACATTGGCTACGTGGTGATAGCAAAAACTTACATATCACACCTTTAAACGTTTTAATTGTAAAATCATTTTTTATGTCAAGTCATTTCATTGACACCCATCATACTTTCTAGTAGTTTAATACTGAGATGTAGCATGTATGAATTTTAGTCATGAAGTTGAAGTTATGAAGTACTCACAAGTACTATCACAAAAATTATTCTGATAACACTCATGCTGCTCCACCCAGCATTCTACTCACTCTTACAGAGACTGTCCTCATTGCACTCGACACAGTGGCCTGGACAGCGGCGGCATTCTGTGCCTGCAGTAAAATAGCCCTCTGGACAGTGGGACATGCAGGAGCGGTCCAACAGCAAATACTGCGTCTCACAGCTTAGACAGTGAGAAGAATTTCCCTGGCAGGATGTACACTCTGGGGCACATGGTTGGCATTTACCACTTTGAGGAAACCCTCTGAAAAAGAGGCAGTGATAGGAGAGAATGAGGGATCTTTGATATATTATGATGCGTGCATGTTTGTGTACAGGTCCAGAAATGAGAGAACATGACAAGCACCTCTGACACTCTATCACACACACTCCATTTTGCAGGTAAAGCCCACTGCGACAGCGGTGGCATTGATTGGTGTCCTGGCACATGACACATCCTTCTGAGCAGCCCTCACACCTGCCAGATGTCTTGTTGGCAAATGTACCAAGTGGACAACGAGATGTACACTTCTGTTGAGCAGTCAAAAAACGACCTGAAGACAGAAAGATAAATCACACCACTGATACAAGACAGAGGTTATCAGTAGTCAACAATTTCTATAAATTTATGATAGATTTTTTATCATCTGCTCTCAAAGATAAAATGTGTACTTTGATCTAAGACAAGCCTACTAAACATTCTATAGTTTTAGAGGCTGGATCTGATGATGCAGAATACAGACAGAATATATTTACCTGAGTGGCAGCTTCTGCAGTTCTCTTTCCCTGCAGCAGAGCAAGTCTTACACGTGGAGTGGCACAGCTCACATTCATCCTTATCTGGTGACAAAAAGAAAACAGAAACCAGGACAAAATAGTAAGACGTGAATGACAAGAAAGAGAGGGGATGGCCCTCATAACTAACTCAAAGAATGTCAGATGTGATGAAAAATAGACCAAGGGATATGTTATTGAGTACCTAACGACAGAAAAATATATCTCACTGCAGCACTCTTCACCAGTTTCATTTGATAGGTAATGTTGACAACATTTAGAAGCTGCTTAAATACAATTTGCCGTACCATTTCTGAAGTGGTTCTCAGGGCAGGTGGCCATTCGTTTCCCCTCCAGACACTCCCCATGATCCAGTGTGTATCCATCCTCGCAAGAGTCACAGTCATCATATTGTGGCCCTCCACAGGTACGACAGGCACGGTGACACGGTTCGCAGTCCTGACTCTCCTCATCCACAAAGAACCCTTCCCTACAGTGATCCACGCACTCTCCATCTGGACACACAGATACACTTTTTATACTTCATCTATTTACCATTAAACTTCTAATTCTTTTAATGAAAAAAATAATTAGTCATATCTGACACTTGTACTTATTTAACAAATGACAGTATTTTATATGAAAATCTGGTACAGATCACAGTTTCCCCCGAACTGTTTCTACATGGGATGGTTAAAGCATCTGAAAACAGTATGGCAATACTGAAATTACAGGCCCATCCTCTTTACCAAATCTGAAGGATACTGAGTCACTCATTCGGGCCCCAGGAGTTTATCAGCTGATCCTCACACTATAATTCATCCCAAACTTAGAAATGGTTCAAATGTTACCAAAGACGTAAAATCCCTCGTCACACCAGTAGCACTGGGACTGGTCGCAGACCACACATTGTTTGTCTTCGCATGGAGCACACACCATGGTGTTATTTGAACTGTATGTCCGATCTGGACAGGACTGATGGCAGTCTGTGCCCAATCTAACCAACAGACAGACAGACAGTGTCAATATTAGGACCAGTGAATATGGGGGTGCAGCTCAAGGAAACCGTCAACCAAAGAGACTTACTGGTAGTAACCATCTTCACATTTGAGGCAAACAGTTTCCTGGTCCTGCTCTCCTGAACCCCCTGTGGTGAAGAGCACAAAGAAGACAAATTAAAATGAATGAAGATGAATTAAAATGAATCATTAACATGAGATCGGGCATGTTGTGTATTCTGGACTTAGTGAACAGGCTTTGTGTGCAATCCCATAGCGATACAAAAAAGATGGATCAGCTTTAATATTAATTGTTGCAGCTTCTGTTCACATTTAAATATGATGTTGCAGGTTTTACACTTTTTGAACTGGCATGTATAGATGAAGCAGCAGTCTTTCATTTACAAGCAATAATATAAAAGATAATATAACTGTCACGGTAGGTGTATGTGTATGTTTTGTAATTAACGTAGCAATGTGGAAAAATCCCCCATCTCGTCTACTGTGCTCCCAAAGGCAGCACTGTGATTTCTCCAAGCCCAGTTCTCTTTAACACCAGAAGGAGGCACTCTGACAACACACAATAAATGTCCTGTCAAGAGTGAATGAATGACACTCTCAGATTAATCATCTGTGAGAGTGATCAGTGAACTGGCAAATAAATCTAACCCAGGAGCTTTCAAACAAATGTCAAAGACAAAGAGTCACTGTGGCCATTTCAGCTCACACCTACGATATCTGTTAATTTCTCTTATCTTGAAAAGTCAGATGCTGCTGTTGTGTTATACTGTGTTAGTGCTTTGTGTGTGTGTTGTCTGCTCAGCTTGCATTGCAGGTGTACTTTCACTGAACAACACAAAAATAAGCATAATGTGACTGACAGGTTATGTAAAACACTTGGATATTTGCTGTTTCTGTGTGTGTGTGTGTGTGTGTGTGTGTGTGTGTGTGTGTGTGTGTGTGTGTGTGTGTGTATGTGTGTGTGTGTGTGTTTTTTTTGTTATTGGAGACAGGAGAACATATGCAGGGGATATTAATAAGTAATTCAGGTGTTTGTGAGAGAGAGAGAGAGAGTGAGAGAGACACTTTTTGTACACACACCAAAGGAGAAAGTTCATTTTTCTTCCAAACTAATTAATTCCAGCTGTCAATCTAACTGGTAACTGAGGAAGAGACACGCTGTCATCCCTTAATCCAACAATGTCAGAGCAGGACAGAGGGAACAAGATGGTGAGGGGGGTAGGGGGTGGGGGGCAAGAGGAAGAGAGAGAAGGATCAGACAGGAAGCAGGGAGAAGGAGAGAGAGAGGGTAAAGGAGAGATAGAAGTGGGGAGAGAGAAAGATGGAAATAACTTCTTAAAAAGCCCCTTCTGCAGACTTTCCCTTGGGACATTTCATCCTCTCCAGAAAAGCCTCCATCGACCCCCACACCCCATTCCTCTCTCTGTCTCCTTCCAGCACCCACAACTTAACACTGCACTGGTTTGCACTTCAATGCGGTCGACAAGCCACTACCTGTGAAAGCAATTACTCATACAGAGGGAGACTGGGAGAAAGGAAAGGTGGGAGGGACGGAGGTATAGAACAAGAGAGAGGGAGTGAGGAGCCGGAAATCGTGCCTTCAGGCTGTGTCTATGTGAGGAGAGAAAATAGCGCCCGCATAAATATTAACTGTGCAAGCCAGGGGAGAGGGGGATTTCAGCAGAATTTAAACTGGCATACACATCCTGAAGTATGCACTTGTGGAATGTGCAAGCGAGTCTACATGCACTCACAAGCTATATATAACATTACCAATCACATTAATGTGATGATCACTTAATCTCAGTAGAAAAGGTGATAGATGAACACCTCGAACCATCACTTCAGTGGGAGAAACTGATAAAGTGTGTTTATCAAGAAGTGTTAGAGAAGTGGATTTCATGATAGAAAAAAAAGAGAGTAGATGTGTGAGCATAATGAAGTGAAATATTCAAGAGAAAGACAAGTTCAAGCACAGAAAAGAGCATCAAATCAGCTGAACACTGGAGGTGAGATGAGCTTTAATGTGACAACAGCCTCTGAACAGAAGGAGTCCAGCTCCTCAGCAAAGGAGCTGTAGGATTACTGCTTTCCCAAAGCTTTATATGACCAGTGAATATCAATGGCAGTTGATATTGAAACAAAGTAGACAAATCGTGGTGTACTGTGCAGTCTTTGTAAATCATCTTATCATGAGAAAAAAAGGTGTTTCCACAACCCATCTTGAGATGTTGTAAGCAGGGAATGAAAGAAGTGAGAGCACAGACGCCCAGGGAGGAGGAATGGTGATGTTCACTGTAAAACTTAAAGAGAGCGTTGAGACGTGCCAGCAGCACTGCTACTCACTCAGTAACAGAGGAAGCGATGGGGCCATGTGCCAAGGAGGGCAAAGATAATGAGGGGTTGTTTTTTTTAATGTTAGGTAAAAGGCAACTTCTGGTGAGCCAGCCTGAGAGAGCTTTTGTCACTGGACTACACAAAACATGTGTCAGTGCCATTCCTGAAATTACACAGGCAGATTTGAAATAGGACTGATTCAATTATAAATATTTTTCAAGCCCTCATTCCATGATTAATGTGTGCAGCATGCAGAGAGGATTAAAGTGTGTAAAACTGATGATGAGTTAAAAAGAAGTATTGAAGTAATTTGATGGGGGAGATAGGACTGAATAGGTGCTGCTGCATCTTATCACACACGGTCAGGCTGGCGGGCTCATTGATAGATCTCTCACAGCACATCACAAACTAACACACAAACACACACACACACACACACAGTTCATTTATTAACTGGTTAGCCCATTCTTAAAGGCAAGGCTCACCCAACCTGTGAATTGGAGTTTGCCTTCAGAGCACTTGTATTGCTTTTGAGTAATTGTTGCCATTTTAAAACTAGTAACCAGCCTGTTTAGTGTTTTTACAAACATTAAAAAATGACACAATTTTGCAGTGAACTTTTCCTTTACTGCATAATGGCACGTCTTAAACCAATCTAATCCTAATTATGATTTAAGATCTACACGCAAAGTAACCCCACAAAAAAGTGAAGTCCAACCAAGGCAACCTCACATTCTAAAAATGTCCTCATATTACTGTAAATGCCTCAAACGGTCTTCCACAACCTTAGAAATGCAGGATGACACATAGTGTGAGCATGCACACACACATATCAGATGCCAGTCTCAGACACCACACGTTCTGTTTCATCTTCACTTTAGCCCGTAGCATCGCGTCAAAGGGCCAATCATCTCAAAACCCTAATCTGCTGACTGACTTGTTTAGCTCGCAGAATTGTGATTACTAAGAGCGGGTGGGTGGCAGGGAGGTTGCGGTGAGGGTGAGAGTGAAGAAAGATATTCCACCCAGAATGCATAATGACATAATAACAGCCCGTCTCCACCTCAGACGAGTTCAGCACAATAACAACTTTCTATGGTATGTCGGTAATCATCTCTGGGAGAAGGAAGTGCTCTCGTCTTTATGTGACTTGTGCCGGCAGGGTGAGGTGGAAGAGGACAAGGAATGAGATTTAGGGAGCACATGCTGTAAGTTTTAACATTTCACATTGCTGTGAAAAAAAAAAACAACAATAAATCTTACCCAAAACGTCATTTGCAGGGAAATAGCAGATGAAAAGATACTGGCAGTATTTACCCAGGAGCAGAAAATCATGTTTTTTTTTGTTTTGTTTTTCACCCTTCGCAGGTAAAATGGATCATACTGGAAGCAGAGATGTCTGCCTCCGACATTAGTTAGATTTCAGGCAGTTTTTCTGGTGAAGAAGATAATAAACATGAGTCCTGCAAAAAGAGTATAGAGAATATCAGATTTCTGCACCTTGTCTAATGTGGTAAGGTGTCTGATAATTAAGGAAACCTGCAGTTAAGTGCAGTGAAGTGGTCTATGTTTGTCCAAACAACTTCACTACAAGGTTTATTGGAATAAACAAAATGTTCATTAATTGCAGAACCTTACATTTTAATAACTTAGCTTAGTTGTTGAGGCTCATTCAAGTTAATTTATGATGATATATCTGCAGTAAATAGGGAGCCTGGAGCAAAGAGTGAGGTGCAACAGTAATCAAAGGCAGCATCGTTGGTAGATGCAGGCACCCCACAGTAAATCCATTATTAGGTGCCATGTCTTGGGTCATCCTCAACATCTCACTGTATCGCTCTCCTGAGGACTAAATTGACAGAAGTCTTCAGTTGCGACGACAGTAAATGTAGAGCCGCACAAGTTTCATTCATCTGCAGTCACTCTCGCTGCAAGATAGTGTGGTGTGCCCTGTAGTATATGCAATATATAGCCGCTGCTGAAGCTATAGTGGATTTGTTTTTATTTCTGCAGTTTGATCGATGAAGGAGGTGAAAGAGGCAGGAGGAGAGAAAGTGAGGAGCGAGAAAGAGATGTCTACTCACTGCGTTTACACTGCCTGCAGCCCTCGTCACAGTGGAGACAATCCTCATTCTCTGCATCTGCAACCTCACCTGATGAACACAAAACAGTGGATCAAATATATATATATATATATATATATATATATATATATATATATATATATATATATATATATATATATATATATATATATATATATATATATATATACACACACACATATATACTTTTGTGAAAAAGTATTTGCTCTTTGTTTTGTTATGGTCTGCTTTATGTCTGAGAAGAAAAGAGAAGAGAAGAAATGGAAATTCAGATATAAAATTTAAATAAAATAACATTAACAGCTGGCTGGTCAAACAAGCACAAGAGACAAACCCCACCACTGTCCACACCACCAGTTTTGCCTGCTGCAGAGTTCAAGCCATCTGAGGAGCCTGTTGAGACCTGCCTACAACATATGATAAGAATTTGTTTCATCCTCCCCCTCATACACTTTATATCACATACTAACTCATCATAACTCCTTTACCTCAGTCTCACATTCAGTGTAGTGAAGCTGAAACTCCCCACCTTCGCCTCTACCTCTTATCTCAAATATCTCAAAAAAAACATCTCACTCAAAACATTTCAGCTTTTTCTCGATCCTCCTCTGGCTGGCATTCATGTTTGATCTCATGCGATGAGATAAAGTGCAACGTGTTCATCTTTCACAATCTCCCTGATGGCAAAATAAATTCAGCAAACACTCTTTAGTTGAACAGATTAAGAACAGAAAGTGGAAGCCAGAGCACATCGGCACCAGGCAGGCCTAGACAGATGAACGAAGTTAAGAAAAGTCATTGACTCCATTTGTTTGGAAGGACATTTTCATTTGTTTCTCTTTCAAAAATATTTCTTCTGTTTCATACAGTATTTAGCTACAGCATCATGTATATGTTTTTCTTCTGATAAATGCAGACTCCTTCATTGCTAAACTCATAAATGTCAAAAGCACCATAGAAAATTATCTGAATCACCACTGAATCACTGACATGTAGCTTTATTAATGAAAGTTCCCAAACTTTCAAAAGCACCTTGAGTCATTTATGAAATATTACTGTTATCTCCAGAAGCTTAAAATTCCTTCAGTGAGCTGCACATTTTTCACACCTGACACAGAAATCCTAATGTGTTTAGTACCACACTGTACTGGTTCAAAAAAGCCCAGTCCAAAGAATAGTTTCCAATTCTTTGGTCAGTCTTTGCATATTTCTATTAAACTGTGGCTTGGAGCTCTGCATGTTGGCATATTTTCTGAGAGTATTTGAATTTTAATACTTGCTTTAAAATGAGGTCAGTGTGCTACATGTGTGTTCCCTGAGGTGACGTTTTGCCAAATTCAGGCCAGCTGTGCGACAGTGGTGCTGAGCAACAGTGGCTGCGATTTAAAATCCCTCCCAAACTCTTCTTTAATTTAACAATAATGCTGCCTACATTTAGAATTAAAACAACACATTGTCTTATTTATGCTCATGTTTTTT
The DNA here is from genome assembly GCF_001640805.2 of Lates calcarifer. Classification (NCBI taxonomy): domain Eukaryota; kingdom Metazoa; phylum Chordata; class Actinopteri; family Centropomidae; genus Lates; species Lates calcarifer. The sequence continues at coordinate 9,453,126 of NC_066845.1, forward strand.
AAAATGCAGCATTACTCAAAGCGGTGACCCCTGTAAAAGTCACCCAACCTTTGCAATGTGAAGTTAACAAAATGCTTTTCATAGTGACATGAGTAAACAGACATGTAGCAAAATGTGGATATTTCTGCATCTCTCACCTGCACTGCACACCAACGGGACGCAGTGGCCATTTCTGAGCTTGTGTCCTGGGCTGCAGTGGAGGCAGTGATCTGCAGCCATGCAGATGAGGCACTCCTCGGGACAGGGCTCACACCGGTTTCTTGCAGAATGGAAGAACCCCTCTGGACAGACATCCCGACACTGACCCTGAAAGAGGTACCTGGCCACTTCAAACTTGTCTGGATGGAGCGAGAAAAGAAAAGGAGATCAGTGCGGGAAAATGCTCTTAAGGACAAAAACTCACAATGCACAAAACAGGCAGATAGACTCAGACAGGAACTCATACACAACGACAAAAACACAGGAACAGACTTGTTGGTTTGTCCGTAATTCATCACAGATGAACACTGAATGGTAACACATTGACAGCAGACAAAACAGTTTATTGCAGGTCTGAGCAATTTTTAGAAAGCCACGATAAGGATGTTTTTATTTTTTTTTAGTTTACAGAGTGCAGGGTTTCCATGTTGCTCTTGTGAACATGTCTGTCTTGGATCATTTATTGATTTTTATTTATTTATTTATTATTTTCACATCTGAATGGCAGAACATAAGCTCAACTGCTTGTCCTTAACTTGGATTTTTTTCATCTTGAATTTTGGTGTTTGAATTTCATCACGACAATTTGACTTGAACTATATAATTTGAGCAACTTGAACATACTTTTGTGAATATCAAAAACCTGAATTTTCTCTCTGAATTTGTATACCGTGATATGTTTTTGATATTGCACATCCTGGAACTACCAACTGGAAATTTAAAACAGGTGAATTCAAACCACACAAATTGATATAAATTCAAATGTCAACACTAAGTGTTAAGTAGTGGTTAAATTTAACAATTAGGTTTTTAGTTGCTTCTAAGATTCAAGTCCTTCCAGCCTGTCTTTGTCATAGACATGAAAAAAAGAACCTCTGTACTGGTGTGCGTAACTGTGATTTCATGTGCGTCTGGGCCTGTGTGTATCAGTACTTTTGAAATGGACACTTTCATATTTTTGATTAGCAACCTCTTTTCTTGTCTTCATATCTTCCCTTGTTCCTTGTTACACTCCATTCTGCGGCTCTTTCATTTTTTTTCTCCCTCCTCTAGAGACAGCAGGGGTGTACAAACTCCACATTACTATCAAAGGTCAGTATCATGAATACGTACCAGCATGCAAGTGTGTGTGTGGGTGACTGGCCAAGATAAGAGAGGTTGTTTTGAGAGAGAAATGACACAAGGAAGAGACAGATGGAGGGTCTCTTCATGTTATTATTGTTATGTCTCATTGAGCCTCAGACAGACCTGCAATTAAATGGAACCACATTTGCAAACACAGTCTGACAAACTTGCCGGCTAATTGAGTGTGTGTGTGTGTGTGTGTGTGTGTGTGCGCGCAGGTGGGGATGAGAGAGAGAGAGTGTGTATGTGAGGGGGAAATCTGGTGTTAATCTTCTCCTTGGCTGTCTGGTATCTTAAAGTGTGTGTGTGTGTGTGTGTGTAGGTGGGTGAGTGCGTAACAGAATCTCCCCAGTGTAAATACATTCATTCTGACAGCTATAATACTGTCTGTGACACCATGATAAACACAGTTATTACTACCACCTTCAGGATGATATTTCTTCAGCTGTGAGCCTCTAATGACGTCCGGGTTTTATCACAACGATTGTTTTTACACTGATAAAAAAAAAAGGGCTGGGTTTTTATGGACTTTGGACTGGCTGCATGGGATCCTAGAAAACTTACCACAAAGTAAGGTTTTTCAGTCATCAAATCCAGGCACAGTTTGTCCTTTAAGTCAGCTAAAACTTGAGAGATGTGCAGTGACCTCTGCTCGAGGATAGAACCACAGATGACTGATATCCCCCTTTTAACACATCTATCAGCAGGCCTTGGCTGAATTACTGCTTTAATTAGATTCATTTACTTTTAGAGGATTGATTGGTGGAGTCTGGCACAAATGAGCCTTAGCTTGATCCATGTGAAAAAGCACGATTTCACTTACATTCCAGTCACAGCTAGATAGATGGGTTTTTAAGCAAACACCTCTGCAAAAAAAAAAAAAAGAAAAGAAAAAAGAAAAAGAAAAAAAAAGCTACCTGTATCAGTTCAAAGGCTCAGAGCGTGCAGGCTTTATATGGTGGGAAAGAAATGGAAGGGATTGTTCAGATGTACAAGAATGTATTGATGTCTTATCTGCACTAACTGGTGCACCTTTTTCCTGACAGTTGAAGCAATGCAATTTTCATTTACACTACAATAAAAAAAATAAATGTTTTTTATGTGCATTTTTTTTTAATCAAACAAGGTTTTCAAATCCCAGGTTAGTGTACCTCTGTCACAGCTGGTGCAGTTGTCTGGTCCCTCATCAGTACACTCCTGGCAGGTGTGGTGACAGAGATAGCACTGCCTCCCCAATGCGTAGCGCCCTGTCTGGCAGCGAATGGGGCAGCGTCCATCATCAAAAAACCTGCAAGTGGAGTGTGGTTCATAATGAACGTGCAAACTCAGCCCAAGAAGCAACACAAAGTGACAAAAAAACAAAAACTAAGGCAACCACTATTAGCTTTGGTTATTTCGTTAGCAGAATATTTCTCAACTCTTGTAACGAGCTACTTTCTACATCTGCAGTGATGGTTACTTGAACTGTCTTTAAGCGTAACATCACTTCTACTAGTGAGTAACAGTGTCTTTTTTGTTCATGTGGACCACCATGTTTATCAGGTTTTAGGTCTTCACCTTTGACAGTATGTGGGTTAGTTCCATTGGAGTACTGTAAGTAAACCTCCTCAGCAGTATTACATTGTATCTTTTGAATGCAGGTGTATATGTCAGGGGTCCTCACCGTGTTGGAGGGCAGCTGATGCAGTCCTCTCTCTCCGGACCTGTGCACTGCAGACAGGTGGCATCGCACAGGTGGCACAGTCCGTGTTTACTCAGGTACTCTCCTACAGACAGAGACAAAGAGTGAACGACATGACCTCACACCTACTGCCTGACAAAGTCTGCCTCAAGGTCTTTCTAGAACCACTTCCCGCAAAAAAAAAAAAAAAAAAAAAATCCTCAACAACTAATTTCATACTTTGGTTGCTCCATGTTTTGTTTTTATTTGTTTACCAGATTTGTTATGTGTGTGCTCACTTCTTCTTTTTTTTTTTTTTTTTTTACTTGAGTGACTTGAGTTGATGCTGTGATGTGTCCTAGTTGCACCAATTAAACCAACAGTCAGTTGTTACTGTTTCCATTTCACTAAAGGTCCAGCTCATTGTCCTCTAACTTCTGGTATCTCCCACAGAATAACAAGTATATCTCTTCATTTCTTTTTTGTTGTTTATTTTGTTGTTGTTCTCTGTCTTGTTTTCTTATTATGTGCAAATGCATTTCACAGGTTTAAAAACATCTTTGAAAATAGTACTCTCAGGAGTACTTTCTAATTGCTGAGTGCTTTTACAATAAACAGATATTTGGACTTTAGAATTTAGTTTTGCCTCTTGTGAGCTTGAAGTAGACAGATTATCATAGTTTAACCTGTAAAAACTCATACTCAAACCCTTTGTTCGTTGAGCTTGTATATTCCCTCCATGTTTGTGTGCTTTCCTGCCACAGTCCAAAGACATGTGAACTTGAACGTTACCCAAAAAATGTATTTGCCTGTTCCACCCCTGGTGACTCTCAGGGCTGCCTGGGGAATTTTCAGACCTTGAACAGGACAAGCTGAGAAAAGATTGTTGGAAAGTACTTCATATTATTTAACCAGATTTGAGCCGAAGACTTAAAAGGGACATTCCATAAGCAATTACTTTTAATGACCTGTGCTAGTGACCAGGTAATGGAAATGAGAGCAGATCCCTGGCTCAACTGCATGAAGGAGAAACAAGTTTGCTAACTGGAGCAGAGGTGCAACAGAATTATCTACCATATCACAAAGAGCACATTTGGTAATAATACCAACTTCCTCCTTGTTTGCTTTTCACTTGAGAATAAAATGCCTTCTTACAGCCCCATGGTCACATCCTCCACTGCTGAAAATGTTGAAAATGTGCGTAGGTTTTGGAAGGTCGGAAAGTTTTTGTTGCAAAATGGAGTACAGGCTGGAAATGGAGTTTTGGGTGCCAGAAATCTTGACACCTGGCAAAGTAATTGTTGAGTCACTAGCATTGATAAAGACATTATCACACTCCAGGTTGTGACACATACAAATCGCAACTATTGTGCTTGTAATATTATAAAGAAATCATGTTTACCAAATTATCTTTTGGTTCGCCCGAATGAGTGTTACATTAACTTTGTTCAAATTCTCTTAGGGCAGTCATAGAATTTATAGAAGCTATTGTGTCCAGTGTTGCTGGAGGATTAAGGGAAAAAAAGTTCCAAAAACCCCATCAACCTTCAGCTTCACACTTGAAGCACTGAAAAGAGCCATAACAAAAGAGGCATAAACATTGTCTCCTATCCTACCTTTGTATTAGACAAAGGTGACAGACACTGGCTCAGGCATAAGGATGGAGCTGTGTGTGAGTGTGAGCATCCTTCAAGGCAGCGGCGAGGTTGTCTCTGCTCTCTGGCTTTCTGTGAAAAGCTCAATTGTTCCTTTCAAAACAAAAGAGCTTCTTTGTGTACAAACACAACAGGCGGTGGCTTCCCATTCAGCAGAGCTCTGCTGAAACCATTCAAACAGCCCCCTAATAAACGCCGTCACTCTCCTTCACACACACATAGAGACACACATGCATATACAAACTGTCTCCCTGTCTTTCTGTTTGTCTCCCCCTCACTCATGCACACAAACAAACAGGGAGCCAAGTTCTCAAGGGATGGAAAGCCACGCAACTCCACTCAGCAAAAGCAGACACTTTGGACTCCCACAGCCAGGCGGGAGAAGAATGGCACAGAGAAGAAAGAGAGCCTGTCACTCAATGGGAGTAAAACTTTTCCTCTGTTATGGACTCGGCTGACCTTGTGAGGACATTGACAGTCTACTCTGTCAGGAGAGAGAGTTGTGTTGGCAGATATCACACTGACATCCACCACACCTGGTGCTGAATCCCAATTCCCCGGCCCTTCCACCTTCTGATACCTGCACATACTTGGTCAAAGAAAGTAGAGGAAAAACATACTCACAACACCCAGCAGGTGGTCAAGAGAATTTTAACCACATAATTTATCCGTGTTCCTTCTTCTTAACCTAGGTTAAGGCATACTTTATTAATCCCAGAGGGAAAATTTGTCCTCAGTATTTTCACCTGACTGTTTAATATGCCAATGCCTTGTTACCTAACATGCATGTCTTTAGGGGTGGGAGGCACCTTGACAAAACTAACATGGCATGAAATGCACTTCACAAACAAATATTTGTTTGAAGTTTGGTGAGGATCAAAATTAACGTGCAGACTTTTATTTAATCATTAAATAAAATAGATTTGCATGATGGCTGTGGAGAAAAAATATTACATTGTTTGACTTTATGAGACTTGTGGGCTTCCCAGACAATTGTGCTAAGTGATGAAGTAGGTCAGAAATAGTACTACAGGGTTATTCAAACACAAATTGTGTCCTGCTATACTACTGGTCAGAGCTGGCAACAGCACTGTGAATAAACCATCTTGAACTGCTTACATCAGACATGAATAAGGCAGCATCAGTGAGCTCATGAAAAGATTTTTGGCAAAATCCACTTACTCAAATTGAATTGTTACATATAATATTAATATACCAGTTCTACAATATGGACAGGAACAAAACGAAACAAAAGATGGTTGTATGGGGCTGACTGGGAGAGTGGTTACGGTTACTTATATAACACCTACTTTTATTGTATATTAGAGACACAGAATCTCCTATATACTGCAAGTGTATCAAGACTGAGCACTAGCACTGAAGGCTATGATACCATTATTATCACTTTACAATAAATATCTTGCGGGTTTGAATGCAGCTACTGACAATGAGGAAATTTGTTATTTGCTGCACCCTCTAACAGAACAGACTGAAGTAGTATATATTGACATTGTTTGAACTATAGCCTAGGAGTTGCTGATATCTGCTGCTATAATATGAATTGCTGCTGTCTGGCAAGAAAAGGAAATGCCGAAAAACAGAAACAAGAAAGTAAGTTCGATATGCAGGCATATCTCAGCCCTTTCATGAATGTAAAACAGCTTCAACTAAATTCACATTAACATAATGAAGTTTGTGTCTTAAATGAGTCTGTAAATCCTTGCATTGATGACCTGTTTTTAACTTCCACCTAATTGTCACTGAGTGCACATGTTTCCCTTTAAGTGCTCTGCCCAGGGCATGTGGAACTTTCATTTAGTCAATCTGATTGAATGTTGAAAAATAAAAAAATAAAAGAGTTTCTGAAAGCAATGATCTGAATATCAACAATCTTATTCTCCTTCATGAAGGAGTGTTTTAAAAAAAAAAAAACCTGTTGGAGAGTGAAGTGAGAAACTGATGAACAAACAATGCACTGTCAACATAATTAATGAGAACTGAAAACAAAAACATGAACAGATTAAACATTTTAATAAGAACACTTAAGTAAAAAAAAAGATTTTCAAAACTAGGACTTTGAGTAACATTAATAATGCATTGTCACAGATATGTCACAGGTACACAATAAAAACAGCTTTTATACGAGGGGTGTGTGTGTGTGGGTGTGTGTGCATGTGTGTGTGTGTATGTGTCTACTAACACACAATCTAAAGTCAATTCAAGTCATCTTAAACAATGACCAAGAATAAGTTTTTGTTAACCAAAACAGGGGATTCATCAAGCTTTATTACAAATCATCAAGAACCATAACCAGTTGACAGTACAACAATTCATCTAATACTGTAAATGCTCAAGCTGCAGGTTTGAAAACCCACACAGAATAAGAATCTTAAACATTATTTTATTAAATTTTTTTGCTGTTCTTTGTTAGAAACCAGCACCACCAGAATAACGTTTGACTTTCATCGGGTAAGATTCAGAGACAGACAGGGGGAGAAACCAGGCGTCTGAAGTCTGCCGGCCTCAACACACAGTACAGTTTGGACTCAGTATGAATTAACATTTTTGACACACTCCTGGTTCTGCTGTGATGTTGCCAGTTCACTTTCAGTTTTAACAAATATGATGTAAATAGGGGGAAAAAATTGATTGCCTCGTTGTGTTTGTTTTCCAATTTCTCTGGGGTTGACTGAACACAAAGTTTCGACTGCCAAATGCGGTTCTACATCTAAATACTGGACAAAATCCTTTTTCTGAAATAACTGAAAGTAAAACTGTTGCAGCTCGGATTTGCACCACAGCAGTTTGCTGTCTGTCTGCCTGTCAGAGACCTTTACCTGCAGATGAAACATGATAACAGCAGAAAATGTTCTGTGCCGATCATTGACCTTCTGTGTTCAAAGTGTGGAGCAATACTTCAGTTGATACGCACTGCCATTAAAATGAAATGACGAAAAGATGAAACTTCTAAAATTCTATTTCTTCTTTGAGAACAGTAACATGTAGGGATGCACCGATACAGATAAAATATAATTATTGAACAAAATTCCCTTTATCGGGGTGGGGTTGTGGGAGGGTGGGGTTTACATATGGCACGTGGAAAATAAAACCTTGTAACAAATATAAGTTATGTTACAATTATTTTATCCAGTGACAACAAAATAATGGTGGGGCTTTAAATTGTTCAGTCACGGTAACGGATGGAATCGATACTCAGTTTTGGGCAAAAGTTTAGCGTCCAGAATCTGCACCGTGAGTGAGAAATGGGCATCGGTGCATCCCTCGTACCACAAATTCATTATGACTCACTGCGGCGTTTCCTTCTCTGCAGAAAGCTCCGGAAGGAATGACTATCGACTCGTCTTGTAGTACCTCTGGAATGAATCAATGCTGTCTGGGCTTACATCAAGAATTAATGGCATTCTTCTTCTACACACACCAATAAAGACAAACACACACACTATTCAGAGGGCAGGTTTATGCTTTTAAATAAATGAAATGAGGTGGTTTTGGTCAGTAACGTGCATCAGTCTTGGCGTACAGTGACACTGCGGCGTCTGTAACTTCAAGTGACGGCTGATTTATGTGTCTGAGTTCATGTTTATAAGTGTATGTGTGTGACATATATGCATCATTGTGCTGTGTGTGTGTGTGTGTGTGTGTGTGTGTGTGTGTGTGTGTGTGAGTGTGCATATAACTGTGTGTGAATTTGTCTTCCCTCCCCTAAACAGCCAAAGTCAGCCCAGACAGACATTATTTTCACATTACTGAGTGAGCTTCTTTTTTTTTTTCCTCTGACGTATATTTACAGGCAGAAAACCAGGGCCTTTCCTACTGTATGTTCACTTTCCATCTGTTTATCGTTAACACTGGAAAGAGAGGAGGAAGAGGAGCCAAAATAAAAATGCACACAGACGTATTCAGAGTTTCACAGGCTGAGTGGCTCCTGTTTTTAGCTATGCTTCCTACACTGGCAACAAAAAAGAAGGTTCAATTATTTTGGCATCGATGCTTTGGTCACAAAATACCGACACTTTTATTCTTTTGTTTGTTTTCACTTTTGTTTTCATTTGCTCATTTGTTCTTGAAATAAGTCCCAGTCATTTTACACCCTGACCACGTGTGTGTGTGTCCCAGTACAGAAAAAAGGTAGGTTTGTTGTAGTCCTGTCATCGCACCTCCGATGCAGTCCCTTTAAGAGGCACAGATTCTCTTATAAATTATGTGACTGTGAATGAGTGGGCAGGGGGGGGCTTGAGAAGGAGGGGTGCCCCCTGTGCCCCCACATCCCCCCCGGCACTCCCTTTTAAGCCCAGTGAGTACGTCCCGTCACCCCTTTTGCGAGCACGTTCTGCAGCACAGTTGCTGCAGCACTTTCCTCTGGCAAAGATTGTTCTTTTTAACGAGCACGCAGAAACTGCCTTCCGCCCAAGATTCTTCATTTGCTTTCCACAGACCAGGAAGAAGAGATACAAGGGGAGTTTGGAAGGAGGGGAGAGGGAAAACATGCACACACACAAATACATGTGGAAAAAAAACACACACATACATACATACACACACAGACGCGCGCGCGCACACACACACACACACACACACACACACACACAGGGTAGAACCATTAGAAATGGTTGAACGGCAGGCAGAGCCACATGATTGGCCAGGAGAGGATTCAGGTAACAGGAAGATTTTTTTTTTTAATCCAATCACAGGTGATGTTCATCAAGGTGGAAAATGATTGTAGTCCAGTGGAGTGATTGGATCCATGTCAGAAGAGAGGGAAAACAGAGTTGGGAGGAAAAAAAAACACAGAGAGAGAGAGAAAACAAACATCACACAATTAGAAAATTGAAGAATTTTGAAATTCACAAGTTGGTGTCATTTTACAGGAAACAAAGTGGACCACCAGTCTGAAAAACCTTTAAGCCAATTATTTCACTTATCAGCAGCACTTAAATGTACTGGTCACTTTTGAGCTGTCAATCAACGTTTCACCAATATGAAACCAGTTAAGAAGGTTGGAAACAGACTGAGTGTGCACTTTGAGCTCATCGACTGAAAGGTCACACTGTGCAGACATTTCTCTCCTCTGAGCTTTATCTCATCATGAGCTGGGAGACTTTTCGGCCACAGGTTCATTTTAATGAGAAGGTCACGGCAAGAGCAGTGAATCACACGCAAAGCCTCATAATCAGACTTTCACCTCAGCTGGTTGGTGAAAGACAAGGATATTTACATTAAAAGATCAATAGGCCAAACATGCAAAAGACTAGACAAGCAGAGCAAACAGAAAATGTTGAGTGCAAGGAAAGACACAAGACATATGAGAAAGTTATGGTAGAGCAGCACGTTATATGGAAAACAATAAGAAAAGGGATAAAGAATAAGTAGATGCTTCAAGAAACTTTTTAGTTATATATGGTTTATATATGGTTTACAGTGAAAACCAGGAAAAAGGTGAGTTTATATCAGAATAAAATAAGAATGTGTGAGTGTGTAATCCCAGAGAGATTGTATATTAGTAAAATGCAGACCATGAATGAGACCTTTAGATAAAGTACACAAAGAGCAAAAGCAAGGACAGATCACCTCCCTGCTTTGAGGCTACAATAGAGCAGTTTAACTCAGAAGTTAGAACTTAGTGCAAAGCTCAAAATATTAAAAAAGAAGGCCATAGTTGAATCCTCAGCTTTTCTTAATAAAGCTACCTTTTGCATTCATCTTATACCCTGTGGCATATAACACAATTTAATTTAAGTGGAGATGCAAAATAGCTTAGAGAAAGAGTTAAGATGTAAATCTGCATCTCTGAGGCTTTTGGTGCTCTGATTAGCTTGGATTGTTTAGACCACAATTTGTGCATTTTGGCCTTTAACATTTTAGCAAAAAAAACAATACTGATGTGAATTAAATAAATGTGTTTTTTTTCCCTTCTGCAACTCTGTCCAATTAAGTGCCCTGGAGAGTCCAAGTCTTTAGCGAAATCTCACTGCAGACTGTATTAGTATGCATTATGACAACACATTCCTTGTGAGAGGCAATGCCACAAGTATAAAATAAACACATAGAGACCATCATGTTAATAAGAAAGCTGACAACTCACCATCTTTGCAGATGGTGCTGACCACGCAGGCTCCTGCCTCCAGATTGTAACCACTGACACAGCTGCTGCAGTTTCTTTCACCGGGCCCCAAGCACTCGTAGCAGCTATGGTCACACCTGTCGATGATTGTATGAAGAATTAGATAAGATAAGATAAGATAACCCTTTATTAGCCCCCCAATGAGGAAATTTACAAGATGTAGGTCTAGGCAGCACTGAACTGTGCTCACATATCCTTGTTGAAACATGGAACTGTTCTTTAAGGAAAATTCAGCTGTCTTTCACTGACTGGCATTCATTGTTTTGGCCTATTTGGTGTGATTTGGTTAAGTCAAGAGAGTGAATTTTGAACACAGGCATTACCACAACAACTAGATAAGAAAATATCTAAAATAAAAAAGGGCAACAATAGAACACAGCTATTGATCCTGCTAGTGTGAAAATGAGGCAAAACATTTATCTGATATGATCTGATGGGGGAGCTGACAAAGAATGAAGGAATCGTGTAAGGTAAAGGGTCAAGTGAGCAATAAATAATTCAAGGTAGGAGAGAAAAATTGCAGGGAGGAAAGTCCACCACAAGGACCGATAAGAAAAGCAGCCAAGACGTCTGTGGAGGAGTTTGACTGCGCGTGTGATAGGAGGCAAAGTAGTCATCAAACTGTCATCAAAGATAGGAGTATGAGTATGTTTACATGTTCTTACCCTCCCCTATATCCTCATCCAGGTTAACATTACTTAAGAGTGAGGCAAAAGAGCTGTCTGTTGGAAAACTGCTCACAGCTTTGAGATAGAAATAAAGACTGCACCAAATGGTAGTTTTGAATGGCTGATCAAAATGACGTCAAATTCATCAAATTATAAGTTGACAAAGTTTCATGCTTTTATAGTAAACTTAAAATGGCAACAAGTCCACTATTGTAAGTATTCCGCTTAGACTTCCACTTAGGAAGGGTGGCAGTGAGTGAGTGTAATGTTTTCTGACTCAAAGAAAAATGGCACCATTCCTATTTACTCATATTACAACTGGGACTTATAGTTTCAAAGTTTCTGTTTCATAGGAGATGCCGGTGTCTGAGTCATCTGGCCACTCTCTCAGATTGTTAAATGAGAAACCAGACAACTGGGAAATGCAAAGATTGTTCTCTGTAGAAAGAACAACTAGTGTTAAGAAAGTACAACCTGGGCTTAAAGTCTTTTTTTTTTCCTAATGGCAATTCACACTTGATTCCCTGAGCTCCAGCTTCCCTTATTCATCTCTATGGACTGGAGATCTAAACGTTTTTCACTGTGGCGTCGAGGTGTTGGCTGGCGTGCTGACTCACTTCTTACAGGACCTCTGCACCTGCCCGTTGTCTGAGGTCTGCTCTGACAGGTAGTAGCCAGTGCTGCATGTTGACACACACCGCCAGTCCTCAAGTAAATAGCCCTCTGCACACTTAGTGCACGCCTCTATACCTGTGCCTGAAAAAACACATGAACACACACTTCAGGGCATGTTGTTAGGGCATTTAAAAATCAGATGATAAATGAAAAACATTCCTGAAGTGTTCATTATGACTGCAAAAGTACATGCTGTACTGCATAATAATTGTAATTCTAATAGAGATGGGGCTACAATTTCCTACCTGCGCAGGTGGCACAGGCCCGATGGCAGGGTTCACAAGTCCTTCTGTGGCCGTTGTAATAAGTCCCCGGGTCACAGGTCATTTGACACTTGTTACCTTGAAGGCTGGAGAGAGAAAGATAAAAAATACTTTGGTAAAAAATATATAATGTCCTTTAATTAGCAACATAAAACCGACGCAAGCAGCAGCAACTGATTCTCTGCTAACACAGAGAGAAGAAGCACCCTCGTATTTCCAAACAGTTTACAGCAAATCAGTAAAAGTTTGCCTGTTACAAGCCAGCTGCTAATAAACAATTTTTAAATATTTAGGGAGAATGGGTGTACACATTAGCGGCTGACCTCTAGTTCGCTTTTTGACTGATGTACAGGAATGTGATGTCCCTTTAGATTCAAGTGCAGTCACAACAAATTTGTTGTTTTGACCAAAATATACAAATGATTTTGGAAGATGTGTGGGGTAAACGTCAGTTAGGAAGCAGGTTTAGAGGATATAAAGTCAGTTCTGTGAAGTCACAGTGAGGACAGGTTGGTGAGCTCGCTGTGCTGAGCTGAAAAACAGCTGGTCTGTGTTAGCTAACGTTTCCCAGAAACGATCTCGCCTGGTCCTCTCTTCCTCCTCAGCGTCTAACCAACCATGAATGGTGAACTGAATGGGAGTAGGGAGAGTTGTGTGTGAATGTGTGTGCATGTGTATACGTGTGAGCATGCGTCTTACTGTGGTCTCACTGGCATTTGGAGGAAATTATGGCTTACAAGTGTCCCCACCTCCACCTCTGGCTACACTGAACACTTCAAGCCCGGTTCAAGACCACAATATGTTTTAAACACTTACAAGTGTTTCCTTCGTGACCTATCAGAAATTCCAGCGCTCTGAAACGCCCTATCCTCTGTCAGGTCAAGTGTAGTTGGAGTGGTTTAAACAGGCTACTGTGAAATGGCCAGAAAATGAACTGGAACATGTCTGCATTGATAACTAAATGGTTTAAATCAGAGGTTCCTCAAAGCAAGGATCACAACCCAAAATGGGCAACAGCTCCGCTTCTTGTGGGTCTCTGCATGACACGAGTATATGTGGGCTTTAATAAGCCTGGGTCACAGGGTGAAACTCAGTTTACTCAATTTGGGTCCCAAGTGGAAAACAGTTGGGAGGCCCTGGTTTCACTGGTTCATGCTGTGAACCCAAACCGCAATGTAACATAATGTGCTGGTCTACATTAGCAGCACTGTATCCCTGCAGTGGTTAAAGGTTTTTCATCCTCAAACCACAACAATGATATTCAAGCAAAACTGATGCAAAGACATAACTATTTGTACTACTATGACAGAGGGCTGACTGTAATGGCAAACCAACATAGAGCAAGCTGTAATTTATACCAGCAGGTCTGGTAGTAGCAGGCTCAGGAGTACATTAAATGTTAAGAGGCTTTTCCGAGCACAGAGCCACAGAGCCAGATGGATAACCAATTTTACAATAGGGACAATGCGAAAATAACTCATTTGTCTCTGCTGTTTACATCTTCAATTTGGGTGAATTCTATGTTATATGTAGCCAAGCATTTAATCTTTTCAGACAGAGGACACATTGCTGTCTTTGTACAGATGAGCACTGGTCAAACTCACTGAACTTGATTTCAAATTGCAGTCCAAGTTTTAGTCAAGTCATTCTTTCAAGACCACTGTCGTAATTAGAGGTGACACACTGACACTTCCTGACTGTCTTTCCTCAAGGCGTTCCACTTTTTTGTACAGACAAGAAGTGGCTAATGTGTGATGAATTGTGTAAAACATAAAAAAGGAGCAAATGGACCAGGAGTGTGAGAGACACACACCTGGTCAATTTGCTGCATGAAGTGACTGTACATGTCAAATTGTCAGTTACATAAAGTTATACTGCCGGACACAGTACCCTCCCTTTCTAATGTCAGACAGGTGTGGGGAGACAGGGTTTCAGACACTTAACAACCATCCAACAAACACTTCCATTTAGGCAGACTGCTGACTCCTTTAGAGTTCAAGTGGTTAAGTAGTTGAAATTGGGCTACCAGACAAATTTGGGCAATGCTCCAGACAGAGGAAATGCAGAGTGATTTCAATGTATTTGCAGTACTATAGCGTTACTATGGTAAAAAATTAAACACACTGCAAGGTATAAAGTGTATAGTCACAACTTATATAGCAATTGACACAGCAAGACTGAAATCATTTGCATGTCAAGACTTAAACTAATCAATGACTGGTTAGGTATTGCTCAGTGTGACTTCTGGCTTACCTCATCCCAGGTTTACATTCTGTGCAGATATTGGAGGTGTTGCATTTCTTACAGTTCTCGGGACATCTTCTGCAAATGTTGGAATCTGGAAGACAGAGGGTGAGCCAGTCATACACAGTGGCTAATAGGAACCAGAAGTCTGGTTGCATTAGAAACGAAGAGAGGGAGCAAAGGGGGAAGACGATAATGAAGAGAAGGAGAAGGGGTAAAGTGAATGAGAAAGACCAGTGAGAAAAGTGGAGGAGGAAAGGAGAGGGAATAAGCAGAAGAAGGGGGCAGATGAACAAAACAGGAGGACAAAAGGCAGGGGGAAGAGATGGCAAGAGAGAGGAGGGGGAAGAACGGAAATGTCAAAGGGCTAAAGCTGCAGGGATGAAAAAGAAGATTGTAGTGTTGGTGAGGGAGGATAGGAATGTAGATGAATATTTCAAAAGGCAGACTTAAGGCAATGACACGCTTTGACACAATGCACATGGACACTTCTGCCTTCAGCAGCAACAAAGATTGCCAAAAACATATGTGCATAACATGTTTTATTGTTCGTGGGAAACCAGTAGACTATTTGAGAGCAGACTATGGCCATTAATCAAAACTGTTATTTCTACATTTCCGAAAACCGTTGCTTACGTATGACACATCCTTTATGGTTTTATCTGGAAAGTCATACAGTCAGAGCTAAGAGGAGGAGACTGCGAGTAAGAAAGGGATTGTCGGTTAGATTTTCAGTAATCTGAAAATCATTAAAGGGTGGATGCAGGATATGGACAGGTCACAGGCAGATAGATAGAAAATGTTCTCTTACTTTTGCCTCCCAGGCTTTGCTTTCCTATTTTAGCTGAGAAAATCAGTGCTGAAATGATTACATGACTGACCACTTAGTGGATCAAAAGATGATTTATCGCCAGTTTTGATAATCGCTATACAAATTTGTTTAAGTAATTTACCATGTAGAGATGCAAAACATTTCTTGATTCCAACTTCTCAAACGTGAGGATCTGCTCCTTTTTTATACTTTCTTCGGTTAAATATCTATGGATTATAGAGTGTTGGTTAAACAAAACAAGCAATCTGAAGAGTGAGCACCACTTTTGACTCTGGGGAGTTGTGATGGGCATTTCTACCATTTTCTGACACTTAATCAATAAGGAAAACAACCAGCAGTTGAAATCCTAGTTACAATGTCAGGAACTGTCCACATATTGTGCTTACATGGATTTTGACTTTTTGACATAATAGTCAAATTATAACACTTAATTCAGTTGATACCACTCATAGCATACAATAGATCCCATAGTTTTCATTAATTTGTGCATAATTAGGTCAGTATCTCTTTTAAAAAAGTTATCTTGACCAGTAATAAAATGTGTCCACGTGTTGATAAAGGCAGGAATTCACCTTGGCTTGCTGTCAGA
This sequence comes from Lates calcarifer, assembly GCF_001640805.2. NCBI lineage: Eukaryota > Metazoa > Chordata > Actinopteri > Centropomidae > Lates > Lates calcarifer. The sequence goes on from NC_066845.1 coordinate 9,469,177, forward strand.
CTGACAAAGACAAAATAGACTCTAGATAGCTCATTTAACACAACACAATACTCGGCTGTGCCAACATTTCAAAGGAAAAAAGTATCCACTACATCTTGGCCTGCTGAAATGTTATGATTGAACTTGGATCAGATCACATCAGATCTGCTGCCAGAGACTCTGAGAGCTGCCAGGACTTACACTGTGTTGGCTGCAAACCAATATATAGACATAATTATAAGATATACATAGTTCCAGCCTCCCATTCCTGCCTTACTTTCATCCAGGCTGCCATACATCTTGAACATAAGACTAACCAGTGAATACATACATTTAGTACATACTGTACGTTAACACCGCTGCCCTACTCTGTTCATTATGAACCTGTGTTTGACACAGAGAAAACAAGACGACTTCTTGTAAACATAGTCAAAGACAATCCTCTTGCAAACCTGTTTTATTTCACGTTTTATTCCACTGTAATCTGATGAAGAAAAATATCTGCTTACTAGCAGGCTTTTCAGTCCTATTGGGTTCAGCAAGTGCATAAAAAATAAACAAGTGGTTAGACATTACATTAAGGATACAATGGCATTCTGAGATAGTGAACTAAAACACCATTTTTGTGGTGCAGGGGACAGATATTTTTTAAAGTCCAGTTTTTCTCTCAGCATTGGCATTGTTCTATTTATCGATTACCTTCCCCACTCAGAACAATACATTTCACTATACTCTGATCTTAGGGACCTTGAGAATCTGATCAATGCACAGCTAAGTATAATGGACTTGCCAGGACAAATCAGCGACCTTGGTTGGGCACAATGGGCAATCATGGCTGAGCCACTGATAGGTTTTGTGTTGATGGAGGTTTTTTTGGCTGCAGCATCCTGAGAACATTTAAGTTTTCTTTTTTTTTTTTTTTTTTGGTTGTTTCTTAAGTTATAAGGAAAAAGATGCAAAGGAGAGGAAAAGCTACTGAAGTCAGAAGAAGCTTAAAACCCCAAACCAAAAAGGAACGATATCATGTGTACTCATTAGTTAAGAGTTTGGGCAATGTAGAGCCAGTTGAGCCAGCAGTGAAACATACCATGGTCGAGGTAGAAGCCATCTGCACAGTTGGCAACACATGTGTTGGAGCCCTCGTTGAGGTGGAAACCAGCCCTGCATGTGGTGCACTGGTCACTGCGGCTACCAACACAGGTCTCACACAGCGAGGAGCACTTCTTACAGCGCTTCTTATCATCACGGAAAAAGCCACTGGGGCACTCCGACACACACATCCTGGAGAGAGAGTTGATTGAAGGGAGAGAAAAGAAAGACACAGGGTTGAAGAGAGTGTCACAAAAGGCAAAAGTGGAACAGAAAGAAGAGACACCGTGTTCTCTCTACAGACTTCAGGAGGTAGTTTACTCTGACTGCAGTCTGCTTGAACAATATAATAATAAAGACCAAATCAACCTCATTGTTCCACAACTGACAACCTTTATCACACAGCTATACTGAGGTAATGTTAACAGGCTCAAAATGTAAAACATATGTCTGACAAAAAACATATGCCTCTTGTTTAAGGGTATTGTGGGCATTATATACCATGAGCAATTATACATTTAGTTTTTATAGAACAAAAGCAGAAATATTTTTTCATAATTACCCACTGTAAAATGCTAACTTAGTTTTCATGTATCAATGGCATATAATGAGTTGGGAACAGATACACACAGAGTGTGTGCGTGCGGGTGCTATATGGCGAACAGGTGTAACATCTGCTGTATAACTTCACACAAGCCACCCCCCCACCCATTGCACCCTGAGGCTCCCTTCCTAAGGTGAAAAAGATCTCCAAAATCCTTAAGAGCACAAAATACACACACACACACACACACACACACACACACGAACACTCCTTAAGCCTTATTCACACGCTGCAGTTTTCTGCCAAGAAACACATATGGCACGTGTGAAACACATAATCCACGTGTGTGCAGCACACACTGCCGTGCATTTGTCCTCCTATGGTGTAGGACCATTTCTCTGCTATGCTGAAATGATTATTTAAACAACAAAGATTATAAAAACAATATAACGTAGCACCTACACCAAGGACTCTGCTGAATGTGAGAAGAAATGTAAACACCGTTTTCCTGACATCTGTGCAAACAGATGTCAGTGACTGAGTCCTTGAAATTGTATAGACTTGTGGTTTGTAGGTTTGACTCTTATTTTTGGCCATCAGTCCTATCAGTGATGGTTTAGTCACCACCTGTATCAATAAGATCTGGGGATGTGGCAACATTTGCTTCAATACGGGAAGAACCACAAGAAGTCAGATGATCTCAGGGTTGTTAACAAGCAGAAGAGGAGGAGAAAAGATGAGCACACCCAAAATGTCAATTTTCTTCCCTGCCAATAAAACACACTGAGTTGAAATTTGGCCACTTTACAAATGCATCAAATAGACTGATGCATACACATAACCTCCCACAATCACTGCGCCTTTGAGAATGTGTACGACAATAGTGGGTTCTCGTAAGGTGGATACCAATATTGCTGGATTAATTTGACAATTTAACCAGTATTAAATTTGACAATTTTTAGGACAAGAAAAATGAAGAGATACAGAGTTCAATGAAAACAACATTTAAACAGAAAAACAGCTGAGAAAACAGCTTTTAGATGATCTTGTGGCAATCTGGGACAGACCTTTTTCTACAATAAATTACTGAGTAAACCTGAAAAATGATTCAAATTAAGTTCCTTCAAATCTATCTAGGGATTTATTGGTCTTATCACGAGTATTTCCAAAATTCTGGCTACAGCCCTGTAGACCATGCACTCACATATGAACACACAGACAGAGAAGTGAAAAAACCCCTGCAAAAGTTCCAAAAGACCAGCTCACCTTTAGAGTGAGTCTAGACCATCAAACACATATGTAGGGCTGTAATTATCTGAACGTTAAACACCACCACCACCCCTCCTCCTTCCTCCCACCACTCCCCCAATCTTCATTCATCAATTGCTCCCTGTGGTGGCAGAAAAGGGCAGTGCACCTCTAAAGTGGGCTAATGATAAGGCAGCACCTAAGCTTGCACATTCTCATGCACCTGCATCAGTTTGCCTTTTATTAGTGCAGAGACCCGCTGACACAAAGGCAATTACAACAGACTTTGATCCTAATGGGATCCTAAGGGCACACATAAATGTGCACACACGCACAAATTCATAGTCACACACACACACACACACACACACACACACAGACTGAGAATTAACAGGGTGAAGGGACAGACTGAACATGTTATGACCGACAGGAAACAGCATCTCTGTTATCAGACTGACAAGGTGAAATTGATTGTGACCTCTGACTGTACATGGTAGAAAAAGAGAAAAGTGTAAATTTCTGCCCTAACTACATATATACTAGTTTTAACACTGATGAGACATTTTCATTCACGTCTGCTGACTCGCTCCAAAAAAATATGTTAGTGTCTTTTATTTTGGCATTTCACCTGTCAAAAAGTCGCCAGTTTGCATAAATTCATGCAAACTGGGTTGTTGCACAAATGCTGCTTTGAAGCATGTAAACACTATCAAAATTTTGCCTCCGGCCGATGAAATCCAGTTATCACTGGATTGGTATGCATTAACACTCACTTTACCTTTATAAAAAATTCTGATTGAGACCCCTTCAGCTAGTATTGATCCCTCTCTTCATTTGACTGTCTCTGGGCTCCCAGAGGACTTCACACACTTTAAAACAATCAGAAGCTGTTCAAAAAAAAAAAAAAAAAAAACATACAAGCCAGTCCAACTAAAATGCTCTTTTTAAATAAAAAAATAATAATTGAATAAATTGTCTCTGGTGGAGTCTATGGAACAAGGTGACTTTTACATCCTCTATAAACCATTACCCTGAAGTGAGAAAAGTCGGTTTAAGTTCAGCCACTTTCATTATACCACCTAAAATGATGTTATCCATATGCTAAAATAGGTGTCACATAAAGTTTATCTTTTCACTCACTAACTCACTAATATCACTCATCTTGTTATTTCTTATTTACCACTGTGTTTATAACACCATTTATAACACCATTGTTAACAAATGGCAGAACAATACCAATATTGATGTAATAAAGCAGTCTGACCTGGTGTTGTTCTTGAACTTGAGGAAGTAGTGGAGGCAGTTAATGCAGTGATGGGGTCCAGGACCCTCACAGCCATTCTCATTGCATTCAGAGTCACAGGGGCCTGGAGACACATACAAAATTTAACACTTCTGTGGTGAAGCCCAAAAGAATAGGTTTTGCAATTTAACAGCCTTGCCAAATTAACTGACTTAATGGAAACAATAATTTTCATTTACTACACTCTTTGATAGCACCCTTAAACCAAATGTTATAATTCTCCTACTTGCCACAGCCACAGGGTGGTAAAAATAAGCTGCCAAAAAATGACAATATGGCTGCTGCTGTGGCTAACCTGTCTGTGTATTGCTCTGGATTCATCACTTACCATTGTATTCCTCTGTGAACTCCTCATCGGTGGGAGTCAGCATGTCTGTGGAGCGAGGCTTATCGTTGCGCAGAAATGAGTATGGGTGCACAGAGGTGCCGTACAGCACCAGTGACCACTCCTTCAGCTTGCCTGAGGAAACAGAAGCACTTCCATCATTCACCATTTGAATGCAACAGCAGAGAGAGCAGGAACTAAGTCTAAATATTTTCAGCTACCATATTGAGATCATATCATATGAAACTTCTAATGATATCCATTAGAACTGAGCACAAGTTACAATGGGATTAGAGTGATTGATATAACTGCTTTTTAGAAACTGCTAGTCTCCATTTGAGACTTTATTATGTTGTTAAATTAGTGGGTCATTTCAGCAGTTAAGTTCACTGCTTCCAGGGCAACATGTGTGTGCGCCTGCTAGTCCTGCACTCAATCCAGATAAAACTTTTGTCTCTTTCACTTCTACTGTCTCTGTAAATTACACTGAATTCAAAAAATAAAAATGGGTATGTAAACTCTGGATTTTATTTTTTAATTTAAGAAATTGTCATCACTGTCATACCAGGTACTTTCTGGCTGCGGAGTTGAGAAGGTGAGTCATAGATCTCTAGGACCCAGTCGCCTGCTGCCTTCTCTCCCCAGCAGTGGGTGGTCATAAACTCCCAGTTCTTAAAACCCTCCATGGAGTGATCAAACAACCTGCATATCAGGAATACACACGTGTATACACACCCCATACAAACAAACACACACACACACACACACACAGAAATCACACAATGATATCAGATGAGGAAACAACTCAAGAATTGCAAATGCCAGAACAAACAATCTCAACCACTCAACCAAGTACGATCACAGCCTCTAATGAACTGTGGACAAACACTGTAGAGGACTGTGGTTTACTCGAGGTGAACATGACCTAGATACTACATTCACCATCCAAACCACAAGAGATTTTCATATTTTAAGGAGGTTTAGGCCAAATTAATATTATTGTTGTTAACAAAGCTAACATTGACAAGTAAAACCACATTTTTGGATAATGATGCTAATTTATTTAAATGTAATACCTCATTTAGCTGAGCATTTAACCAAACAAGTCAAAGCTTTATTATTTTATTTAGGAGTACCTCACCTCACCTCTTTTTTTGATGTCGCTGCAAAAGAGCTGATCTCCTAGCTACTTTAATTTAGTAAAGAAGGAAAGTGTTTTAAGCTTTTGTTCAGAAATTAAATTCCAGAAACTATCAATATAAATATACACTGTAACGTGGACCACATACAATATAAAAAATATACAATTCAGGCTAAAAATAATCCGTTTTATCATCTGGAATTGTGATATAACATTGCAGATAACCATTGGCAACTACTTGAAATCTTTTACCTATTGGCGAGCAGCTGAGACTTGGTCCCTGAGGGTGAGGTCAGGTTGATTGACAGGTCTCCACGGCGAGGGTGTGTGATTGTGATACGTACGACCACATGTTCCAGGTAGATCACATGGTGGTTGAGGTTGTCAGTGCATCCTGTAGCCTTGTACACCGACCGGACCACATGCTCTGGACGGATGGTTCTAGATGCAGACCAATGAAGAGAAATCACTAGATAATACCAAAACAGAGCTTGACCATAGTTTATCAGCCCAAGGCCACCTTTCCATTAACACACACCAATTCCTTTGAGATCAGACTTCACTGATGAGAACAAGAGAGTCCACTCATAATCAGCTCCACTAACAAAAAATGGGAAAATTTAATTTATGGATATTGTGCCATAACTAATTGTGCCATAAGAGAGATTAGCTGGAAGTACAATTAAGTTTTGCTGCAACAAAAATGATATTACAATTAAAAACATGACAAAGACGCAAACAAAAATAGGATACCAGATATTAGAGCAAAGAGAAAAGATGTATGGTTTATCATTGTACATACAAAGTGGGGTCTAATTTGCTCCAGGAAATATACCAGTCTTCAAAATTGAGATATCCTTCTTCTTTGCAAAGTTGATATACACATTTCAAAGTAAACTAGCTGTGCACTCTAATTGGGAAGAGTTCGCATCTTCCTGTGACTGGAACATACAGTTGGTTAAAATTACGTAAAACTGGCCATCATCTTCACAATGCATGATTTAACTGCTCAGTGTGTGCCCTCAGCCATAATGTACCTTTGGTCTGTTTGCTCTTTTCGGGAAGTGAGGCTGGGGACTGTGGTTGTCTCACTCCACTGAGACATTCTGCCCTGTCAACTCTCGCCAAAAATGCTGTTAGTGACTGACATAACACTCAATATCAAGTTTCAATACACTGAGGCACCCATAAAAGCAATCACATGTACTTCTTTTGATTTAGCCTGATCCAAAAACCAAAGAGCATGCACGAAAGTCCATATTAAGGTTTTCCATTTCTTCAACCTCAACCAGCCAAAGAAACCAAGAGGTATGAGCACGATAAGAGAGACAAAGAACATTATTTGGTCTGTCTGCTATGCACAGCTCAGCAGCAGAAAGATCACCCAACAGCCAATGCAAACATCTAATGACCCCTTGAATAACATCTGAGGTATGATCTAATATAATAGCGATACAGTACCAAAAAAAGTAAAAACATGGACAGGTCCAGTGTAAGGGACAATGAATACCATCTTGCCAGAGCGAGGCTTTGGAGAAAAGGAGTCATTCATTGCTGCTGCACAGCAGTTGCACATGGGGCAGCTGAGCCAACTCAACACATTAACTCACTACAGCACTGGATTACATGCAGAGTTTATTCACTGGAAAATAAAACAGAGCTGGTGAATTATACTTGCTGGCAAAATAACACATAAAAGGATCACTATAATTAATTTTTTGCACGGTGGAGGGTTGGAAGATAATTAATGCCAGTTTCTTGTGCTGTTTGATCCTGTATTGGAAACCGTTTTTTAAGATTCCCTGTTGTCAGGGTTATAATCACGGTGATGACATTTTTAGAGACTAAGTGATACAACGCAGACATTCATCATCCCCAGGACAATTATCGGCTGGTTAAAACCATCTTTAGTTGTGTGAAGAATCAATCTTCTTTCTTGGAACATACTCCTCACACTTGGCCCAAGGATTAACGGAGACAAAAAATAACCTAGTGCCTTATTTGATTACTTGATGTGTTCTCTTTTGCCATTCACACTCAATCACACAGACCGTCAAAGTTTTTAATTACAGTAATAAATACCCAGCTTTAATCATAAAGCTGATTGTTTTAACTATGAATGTAACCATCTGCAATATGTAAGTATATATAAGTGATTGTGATTGTGACAGTGGAATCAGCCCATTGATACTAATTACAGCTAAAAACCAACCAAATCAAGACAAAAGAAATGATTTCCATTGACAAATATTGCATAAACTGGTGACATTGGTGCACCAAATCCACCTGTCTCATATCTATTAGATCAGTGAATCAGTATGAGAGGAGCATAGATGGTTTGTTATTCAAAGCAGTGTGTTATGAATTAATTTTCCAGAATGCCGACAGATAAACAATCCATAACAATTTCTCCATTTGTCCTTCAACTCCATCTCTGATCATTTACATAATGAAAGGCTGACCAGCCAATTCTTGAGGGACTAATAGTCAGTATAAACAATTTACATTAAAACCACTGAAAGCTGAAAAAAAAAACACAAGAAAATTGTATGAGCTCAGGCAGATTTCATGGAATGAATAACAGAGAGAACACTGATTGTCTCTTTCGTAAGTTGTCGATGACGGCTTGGAAAGCAGACAGCAGTAATGGCTGGGGAGTCTAAGGTTGATATCACAGCTCTGGCTTTGCTATGACACAACACAGATAACTGAACCATACGCATGGGACGGAGCAGAGCAGATGCACAGCTGATTACCACCAGCCTGATTGCACACAGATCAGGCAGTTTTCCTGGTGTGTGCTCCAAGTGGAGTGAGGCGAGCGATTGCAGACAGACATTACCAAACGCAGGCGGAGGGGCCAGCCAGAGGGTGTGTGGGAACACTGCAGTGAGGTGATGGCTGCACTTATGTAGCAAGTTACAGTAGATGTACAGAACCGAACACACAGATATACAGTATACACACTCATGGAGATGTACCAACAAAGGGAGAGAGACCTGCTTCTAAAATATATTTCTACAAGTTATGTAAAAACACTGGCACACATCTTCTCTTTCACTCACTTTTCTTCCCTCATCTTACAATCACAAGCATGTTCCTGACATAAGTGAGCACAGATGCAATTATACATAAATGAATGGTCTACTAAGTAGCTGGTTTTGGGGAAAGAATGTGTCAGACAGATTGGTCCAGTCTGAAAATTCACTTTTGAATAGTGTAACACAAAACTTTCACAACTTGTTTTGCTTTTGTCCCAAAAACAAAACAAAGCCTTTTGCTTCCTGGCAATTGGCTACGTTTACGTCTTTGCAAGCCTGTCATTTGGCTAGATGGACAATGGGTAATTTTTTTTTATGAACAAGGCTTAAGCTCCCAGTCACTTGACAAATGTGTGACTGACCATTCCACAAATCCCTAAGGCTACTCACAAACACACTACACATAAAAAAAGGAGGTTGAAATGACAGGGTTGCTTATATTTCATTCACGCAGCAACACTGGGAGTCTCTCTATAATCCAGCACACATTACATGAGTACGGAGGCCTGAGCATGACTGCCTCTGACACAAGCTGTTCTTTACATAAGCCTCATATGGACTGACTTGTGCACTGGAGCAGAACAGACAGAATGACACTGATAATGCTGTAGTCGCTGGACACCGAGCCTTCAACTGAAAGCAAACCAGTTCAGGGCCCAAGTTCAGCCAGCCAGCCTAACACAGAACAGTGCTCAGGCTTCCAGCTGCATCAAGAATAACAAGCTGTGAAGCCCTGGCTCTCTCTCTATGTGTGTGTGTATGTGTGCGCGCATGTAGTAAAGGTCTTATGTGAGAACCACCCTGCCAGAACTAATGCTTGGCCCCTATCAAGGTACAGCTTGCACAACTGCACTCTCAAACACATGCCGGTGCATAAAACACCAGGGAAGAGAGAAAAAATGAGAAAGAAAAGAAAGAGAGAGAGAGTAGAATAGACTGAGACAGAAAGAGGGGGTAGGGGTTGTAAGAGAGATGCACAAAAACCAACATATTCCATCTTTCTTCATGAAGTAGCACATACAAAGTCACACATTTGTCACTTATCTTGCATCTTTAAATTTGCACTGTGCATGAACACTAAACAGTATCAGATCTTTATGTCAATCGAAGCAGAGTCTATTACAACTGACATACTACTATAATAATTAAATGGCCATCCATTAATCCAATTAATGGAAATCGTAATGCTTTTTAGACAGTAGAGTTCTTCTAACTCTACAGCAACACCTTGTTGAACGTCATTTCCTTGTGCACAAAGTGAGGGCAGTAAAAAATTGTTTTCCCTGTTTAGTGTTGAGGAACCTGACTAGCCTGCACAGACCCCTGACCTCAGTCCCACTGAACACCTTTGAGATGAATCCAAACAACCGCATACTAGACCTCATCACCCAATGTCAGAGACTGACCTCTCTTTTAGCTCTAATGTGGGCAAATACCTGCAGCCAGGTTCCAAAATATTCCAGAATGCCTTACCAGACGACTGGAGGCTATTAAAGCGCCAAACCGTCAGGTACATAAGGATGTAATGTCCACGTGTCCACATACATTTTCTCAGAGTGTTCTCAGGTGAATGGGATACATTTTCTATTCACTAGTGAGCTCAACAAGAGGTAGCTCATTAGATAAAATTAAATAATTGTTATTTGCAAGTCAGGATATGATTTGTGGGTACTCTACCTGATCTGTCGGTCTGCACTCTCCACACAGACGTGCTGAGTGGGGACTTGCCTCCATCGCTCCGCCTCCTTCACCATTGCCTCAGCATCCATCAGACCAAAGCCGTACAAGTGGCTGACTGTAGGAAACACAGAAAAGTCGCAGCTGATCAGAAGAGTTCATCGCTGACTCTGCAGTGTCTCGTACTATTAATGGTTTATCAAAAATGGAATGTTAATGATTCAAACAAGACTGATGATTTACATAATATTTTGTATTATTTTCTGAAATCCTGCAACCACAAATAATATAAAAAAGGGGGCGATATCAAGAATCAGTGACAACATCAGCTCTGAACAAGTCTGTAGCCATCCTTAAAGGCATGAAGGCATAGATTCCTGAGGAGTTTATTCCTAAATCAAAATGTGTCCAGAAATTAGCATTTTGTGAGGCAGTTGCATAAAAATGTAAAGAGAAAGTTTGGAATCCACTCAGCTTATGGCTAGAGCTAATCTAATATGAATTCCTTCCATACTTCTCACACCCCCCAACCCCCCTTCCCCCTTCCCAGTCCTGTTTCTCTTTAGTTCCTCTTTGAAAAAACAGTCACTTGGAAAATCTCCAGGCACACTGGGCCTGCAGCCTGGCTGACCCTTAGTTCTCACTCTCTTGGTTTCTCTCCCTCACACACACGCACGCACACAAACACAGACGCACACACACACGCACGCAGGTATGCATACACACTTAAACACGCACTCACAACATTACAAAACAGCAACCACCACATGGACCCTGACAGATGGCAGCTGGCGGCGCAGTAGTTAAGCAAGAAGGAAAGATTTTTGGAAACTGCTCAGCCCCTGCCTTCTGATTGGAGAAAACAAATCCAGGAATCAAAATAATGCATACTGATTTCTCTGTGACTGTTTTGTATTTTTCTTTCAAACACACTATATCCCACCATGAATAGTAAATGCAGTGATTGCTTAACTGCGACTGTGAACCCAGAGCATCATCTACAATGTGGCCCTGCATTCAAATTGGCCTGAAGTTGTCAAACACAAAGATTTTGCTTTTATTTGTGGCTCATGACAGTTACTATCTGCTTTACCAATTACAAAAACACAACTCAGGACTAAGATGTTTTAGTAAGCTTTATTATAAAGCTTCAATAAGCCTGTCCTGTGTCCTGTTTTTGTCTGCTGGTTTGTTTTATTTAATTGATTGCTTTTCTGGTGGAATGAAAAGAAGATATGCTGATTTATAGCAGTGGATCAAAACAAGTAAGACACCTCTAGAACATTACAAAATGTTACATGAGAGAAAGTTAAATCAAATCAGAATAAATGCACTGAGCTTTTAAGATCGAGTGATAAGATACTAAAATTAATTCTCAACCAATCTGATCATCAATTGAGGAAAACACTGCAGTAGGTGGTCTGAATTGGAATAAAAAGCCTAAAACATCTTTTTCAAACTGATACGGTCTCTTGATTTCTATAAGTGTGTTTGTGTGTGTACCATTGTAACCAGCAGCATTGGTCTTCCAGTCAGGGGCGCTGAGATGTCCGGCTCTAGAGGTCTTTACAATGATGTGCTGTACATCTCTCCATGTTAGAAGGGGACTAGCAGAAGAAAAGACACACAAACACACATACATACATAAATTCATTTATCATAATGTAAAAAATGGTAAGTGGTAAGTAAATAGGTAAATGACATAAAGACTTGCTTTTCTATGCACATACTCAAACAGACATACGCATACATTTAAAATAACAAATATCCACACACGTATACATAAATGACAAGGTCAGGCAACACTGATGTGAATACAGGAATAATGATGAGAAAAAATGCTTTGAATAATTTATTGTGTTGTGCAAGGAAGAGCAGAACCTGGAGAGAGAAAAAAATTAAGAGGGAGAATGGACATTAAGATGTGGAGACATAGTTGTTTTTGGAGCAATTATGGGATGGAAAAGAATAGGGGGATGAAAGGGAAACATAAAACGGTTAAGATAAAAGAGGGAGGAGGTTGAAAAATAAAGCACAAGGAGCAAGAAGGAGAATGAAATGTAAAACAAGGTAAAGAAAACATAGCAATATACAGTAGGTGGAAGATTACTGAGAGAGAAAATTACAGAGAGGAATAGATGGAGCCATAGATGCCCGTTCATCTGTCCCTAGTTTCTCAGATCTCACGTGAGATCCATTACGAGATGGCAACCATGTGTCCCGACTTCTTTGATGTCCAAATGCTACATTAAAGGGAAAAACCAGGAAGAAGTGGGTCACCAAGTTTCCTGGGATTCCCTTCCATCTCATATGCCGGCCAGATGCTCCGTTCCCTCCCCTCATGTCACTCCCTCACCATCTGAGACCTCCAGAATCTGTAATACTCTGAATCAGTTGACCTAAAACTAATATCTAAGGTTTGTAACCCAGCATTTGAATCTTAGAATTCAATAAGACACACAGGTATGATGTGAGAGGGAGAAAGACAACATCAGGCAGCAAAATGAGTCTGAGACCTGAACACAATGTGCTTGAGAGCAGGTTCTTTCAGAGCTTCCTGTGATCTCTTAAACCAGAAATGCACTAGAGGATGTTCAAAATTCTAACATCTGGGAGAAGTCTAAGCATCACACATTTAGCCATTGACTTTTACAGATTACAGTCAAAAGCCTCCTGCACACGTGCACTTTATTCTGTAAATGTTCTAGCAATTTTATATGTGCTGTGAAGTAGTCCTTGTATGTTGTGTGATATAAGTATACTACAGACTGGGGATCAAGTTCATTAATGATTGCAGGAGGTTGTGTTTTCATGTATTTTTATGTTTCCTTTAGCATACTGTTCTGTGCATATGTTATTTGTTTTATGGCCTTTAATGTAAAGAACACTGAGTTTGCTTTTATATAAGAAAAAAAACCCTTTTCTCCTTTAATTGTACATGGCAGAAAGAAAGAAAGAAAAAAAAATAATCTAGGACAGAAAAATATCCAGACCAGCCATACCATGTGTGTTAGTCAACCTGGGATCGTGTTATATGGAAGAGATCTAAGTGTGGAAGCTGAGTATCCCTGCCCAACCTTTAGGACACAAGATTTTTGATTACTTCATGTCTGTACATTATAAGACGATGTCTGCCAACTGCCCTTATTGACCTTCCTGATTTGCCAGAAAACCAGAGCAAGCTGAAGGTCATTATCACAAAATCATAGTGGGTATTTTAATCTTGCAGAATAACAGTGGTAGCTACACTGAAGGCTTTTCATACATCTCTTGTTGCAGTAAGAGGTTATAAAAGAGCTGAATGTTTCACAGTTTGTCCATCACTCCTTGGTTTTTAAAGGAAAGTGATTAAGCTGACTTGATGAGCTGTTCGGTTGGTTTTTTTTGCAGTCATCTGAGTTACATTCACCAAACTGATTAGTGATGTCAGGGATGTGATCAGGATTAGACAAAAAGAGGAAATCTTGTAATGGATTTGTTTGCAGTGAACCCAAAATATCCCAGCCCAATGATGCCCAGAACACAACAGTAGCATGCTGTTACACATGTTCTAAATTCACCCTCGCTGAGCCCACACTTATCAAATCCAATTGAAGAAAATACTCTGAATAGCTGAAAATAAAATATCAAGTGAAAAAATTAATTAAAGGATCGTAGCACAGATAAGATAAGAGCTACGGAAAGTCAGAATAAATAATGTTCAGATCAATATTAATAGGCTTAGCTGTCACTGTGTAATTATGGTTCCATAAATGTTTTATGGTCATTAATTAAAAGTGACTTTGGCATCGTTATCTAGGCCATGACAGCCTTCCTATAAACAAGCCAATACTAATTAATGGAGTAGCTCACATACTGAGGAAAACCAGCAACAAATCAGAATCGCTGATATAGGTTTCTCAGTGCTTCTCTCAAGTGTAAGTATGGATAAAAAACAGACAGGTTATCTGCAGGGAGAAAGCAAAGAGGGAAGAGGCATAAGTGAAATATTTCAACAGTCCTCAGTCACCTCACCTTGGTTCAGTCCAGTGATGGGAAATTACCCACTAAACTATAATCTGCATTTTTCACTCTAAAATCTGCCAGTCTAGCATGAATTTCAAATCAAATAAATTGAGAAGAAATGAAGTTTTCTTTTCACCCATCTGTCCCTGCTTTGGTTTCTTAAAACCTCCCAGTGGATGAGGTTAGTATGGTGGGTTATCCTTGCTCATTTCTTGCTTATCCCACCTAATTTCCTCACTGAAGTCTCCTGTCTCCATGTTCACTCACTTTTCCATTTCTTCGCTTCCAAGGGCAAAAGGAGAGGGGAAAGAAACAAATGTTTGTGAACCTCTAAAATGTTGCTCCTTGCCATGCTAGACTCTAGCTCATAAAGAGAGAAATCGTGCGCTGACTTAGAACATCTTAAACTTGGCAAAATCTAGAGAACAGGGCATGGAACAGTTTTCTGAAGTAACATGTTCCAATCCACTGTCATATCAACGGGAAAGACCTCACAACAGAGTTTAGTGAAGTCTAGCGTAATGGCGTCTTGACATGTTTATCACAGAAAGTTTGCTCGCTTTCATTCACCAGATAAGAGCAGATACGATCAGTACTGCACAGTTTGTCTAAACTGTTTCCCTGTCCCTCTTTGATCCTGTCCTCTCTTTGCCTGCGTGTGCATGCATGTTTATCCATGTGAAAAACTGAATGAATAGATAGAAAGAAATAAAGAGCATTTTCCTTGGAGGACGGAAAAAAAAGACCATCGTAACAGTGGTGGACGCACAGCGAGCATGACAGAGAGGAAGTGAGAGCCAGCAGAGGAGAAGAAAGCAGGCAGGCAAGAAGCAGTGTGTGATAATCTTGTTGAGGAAACAGGCTTATGTGCCCAGCACTGCCTGGAAACCGAGAATATTTTCTACTGGGAGGATTTGGATTGGATTATCCAGGTTAAACGAAGTGACCTCAGCTAACTGAGCTGCTCAACATGTGATGATGGGGTAAAGCCCAATTCAGAGTCTCTGCACCTGCACTGCGCCGTTTCCAATTCATGAATTTATCACAAATTAAGCACCTCAACAGGTTTTAAAGAAGAGCGGGCAGGCATTTGCTATGCCTTACAGAAAAAGCAACCAGGGCGTCTAGAAGGCATAAGGGCAAGACAGGACACTGAAACCAATTGAAAAAACTAGTTTTTAGTATCTGTATTTCTAACTTTTCTCATCTTACTTTCATATTGGCACTCCAGTTGCTTCTTGTAAAAATGTTTGGCATGAAAGCATCTGGCCCAGAAAAGTCTGTGTGTAATTCTGCTTGTGGCAGACAGCTTAAAAATCACATAAATCCACAATCCTGTACTCATTCTGCCACTAAGGACATCCTGAAACTGAGATCTAATAGGTATATATGTATAAAAGCAATGAAGAAGAGCGAAAACTGGGAAGCCTGACACAACAATATTTCAATACTATTCCAAAACCCACAATAACAATCATATGTAGTTTTTTCTTACAATTTGTATGTACCTGAATAGGTATATACACTCTGAAAATGCAGTAATCTTTTTACTACATTATGAAGAGCCTTCAGCTTTATGGACAGCTGAGATGGAACACTTTGTACCACAGTGCATGAAATATCCTTTTCTCTGCACACACAGCAACACAAACACATGTGATCATTCAGAATTTAAAGCAGTCATAAATGGGCAGAGGGCTGAACTGCCACAGAGCAGAAGAGCTCAGAGTTCAAATGTCTACAGTAAAGCAAAGAAGCACCCCTGCCTCTGGATCCCAAGATGATATGATTGTGACATTTGTGCCAGCATATTCATAATGGACCACATGGGGCTGTCTCAGAATATGTTGTGATGTCAAATTAGTTGGCACAGTCTGAGGCAAGACGGGCTACAGTATGTACACACTGCAACTATATATGGTTGTCACTTCTCAATGGAGAGCTTAATCCTGTTAAAGTTCAAGCACAGTTCACTATTGAAGGAGAGTGACGACAATCCATAGCCAGGCAAGTACCTGGAAAACACAGATGCCCAAATGTTCATACACTTAATCTTATTGTTTACAGAAGGAAGGGGCTCAGTTTAGTGCTTCTCTACTCTAAAACGTACTCAAACACACTGAAGTCATTTCTAAGTGCAGGAAGTCAGAAAGCCCACTGCTGGTGCCATACTAAGATTAACAATAATAACAGGTAAATATTAACAGCTGATAACTCCTTTCACTGAGCTTTCTAACTTCACTACCTGCACCTTAATGCACATATTGCCATTAAAATAATATTTGTGACACTCAAACTTGCTTTGGAAGAAATGGCAGGAGTCCTGCCACCTGTACTGAGATGCAGATGTAAAGGCAGTAAATGAATACAGGCAGGTTAATTGCATGTACGTGCTAAGATCCTGAACTGACTGGAAGCAGGTGTATAATGTATTATAGTAAGATAATTTGTTGCAACTATTACGTTCTCTAACCCATCATCCAGTTTCCATGTACTGTTTATCAGTAGCACTCTGAAACCTGAAACCTGATGTACCTCCATACATTCTCAACGTGTCTCTACACACAACTGGGATGAGGTTAACTGATTAAAATGAAGACAGTTTTTAAAGTAGTTAAATGCATCTCCACCACTAACTTGACATTGATGTATCTGTGAGAAAACACTTCACATGTTCCCCTTATACATCAGTGAAGCCAAAGGACAAGAGGGCATTAGAAGGTCAGCAAGGGGCAACGAGATGAAGTGAAGGGATGAGGTTAAACGGATCTTACTTTGCCTCCAGGGCCAGAGCAATAATGGCAGCAGCCATGGGAGCCGAGGCCGATGTCCCCGTGTGACTGTCTGTACACCGATGTCTCAGGTCTGTTGTGATCTGCAGATAGAGGAGAAGGAGAGTCAGAGAAGGATTTAAGAGAGATGAAGAGTAAATAAGAATGAAATAAGTAAGAAGCAAGAGAAGGGGGAAGGGAAAAGACAGGGGAGGAAGGAGGAGTCAAAGTCAAAGATGAGAGGGGAGAAATTTCATAAATAAGAAAGCCATGAGCAAACAGATGAGAGAAAAGAGAGGACCATTACAGAGGTGGATGGAGAGAAGGAGCAAATGGTGACAATGATGGCAGGAGGAGAGAGAGAAACAGAAACAGACAAAGAGAGATTGAAGTCAGGAGGATCAGGAGGATTTAGACACACCTGAAACTCACATTCCAGCTTTGATACACTGCCTCGCTAGAGATAACACACACAGACACTCACACATAAGTACACAAATCACCAGTTTGCCCAAGAGTTGTTTCCAAGGGATCAACGCCCAAGGAGAAACAAAGGACGAAGGGTAAGAAGCAATAAGAGGCAGTAAAACGTGTTGTTTAAGAGCTGTATGTTCGCTTTGATTGTATGTACTTTAGTCAGCCAACTAGTCAAACAGCTTGACAGTCAGTCAGCCAAGAAAAGCTTAGCTAAGTTCCAGTCTGAGCCCTCATCAAAGGACCTTTCCTGGACTAAAAAGTTTGAGGGATTATCTGAAGACACACACACACACACACACAGAATATGAAATGGTTTAGAAAGAAGTGAAAGTGGTCCAATAGCATTAGATAAACAGGACAGTATGTGCTCAAGTAGATTAGACTTACTTTCAGATATATGAGGTTCTACTGTGTGTACAAATCTGGAGGAAAACTGTAAAGAACTTGTGTATTTTTCTGTGCTTGTGTGTGTGTCTGTATGTCTGTAGCGTCAGTGCGAGGAATGTAGCAAAACACTGCCAGACAAGCGAGCTCACAGTGACCAACTGTCACTGTCCATCCCAGTGCAACATGGGAGAGATTTGGTCGATTTGGGTCAAACCAGGTCACACCACTGGGCCCACAAGCACACACGCACAAGGCGCAGTTAATGCCATGTTGTATCATGCTGCAGTTGTAACTGAAATTATATATTGTATTTGCAATCTATTCAATTTATTCAAGATCCAAAAAACAGGGATACTCTTCAATGTAAATTAATGGTTACCTAGGACGTGTAGGAATACCTTTTGCAAGTTTCTTTGGTTCATGTCACATATTTAAAGCTGGAAAACAGAAATCTGTTGGTACTTTCAAGAACTAATGCATTAACATCTGTGTGCCCGCAGCCAGCAGAGGTTATCGAAATCTATCACAGACACACAGGCATGCACACACATTAATCCTTACAATCTTTCGGTCGTAGTTCTCCCCGCTGCTGTAGGTGGTGGTCAGAGTAGACGAGCATTCCTCCAGATACCAAGGCTTGCGTCCACTCTCAGCTGTGCTGGAGATAGAGATGGTGTAGATGGAGTTGGTGTAGCCGTCACAGGAGCAATGGTCTCTGCTGCGCCCGCCATTGCCTGAAGCCCACACAAAGATGGAGCCACGGCCCTTCCTCCCCTGACAGAAGAAGATGCAAGGAGGACATATTAAGAGACTGCAGATTTGTCTTAATACTTAAAGGCAATTACCGCTCACCAGACTTAGTTTTGGCCTCATATTTAAATGTTCTTTTAATGTCTATTAGAAGGAGAGTAATGGGTTCTGTGTTCAGTGTGCAGAAATCACTGCCTAAAGAAGAAAAGATCAATACAAGCAACTGCAAAAGTAGGCAGAGAGACAGTGCAAGTCCTCAGCAGTCCTGTAAGTGTCTGGCAACAGATCTGATGTGTTCAGTAATCATAATGTTTTAACTGGCCAAAATATAGTGGAGGATTTTTGCTTTGAAAGCGTTGGCATTGCTGAGTGCCATGCTGTGTTAGTGAGGCTTTTTTTCCATGTTGGAGTGAGTGGGGTGGATTTCTGTCTTTCCTCACGTCACTGCAGCAAAAACCAGAAGTTAATTTACTGAATGACATCAGGCTTAATCCTTTATTAGAACCAACTGAATACTCTCATATTTATTAGTAACAATTCATCTACAGGACATTACTTTAAAACATGCACGTGCAGTCTGCCAAGAACAAGCTTATTAAGGTAATGTACAAAACTTTCTAAATGAACACATCTAGATCTGGCATATTTTCAAAATATTAATTTTCTTGGAGTGTGAGAAAAATTATTCAAATTAAGTTAGGTCTCACTTTCAAAACTCTAGAGAATACAGCTGGTTACTTAACTAACTATCTTAGTCCTTGGGCAAAAATACGTTTTCATACACAGCTACAGTTCTCTGGAACATATCTCCGGGTAAAGAAATGGTTGATGAATAGTTAATCGTAAGTTTGTTTTGTTTGTTTAATTCAGTCTTGACTGTTTGTATGTTTTTATTAATACACGTGTCTTGATTCTCTCCTGCCTGATTTGGTCATCTGCCACCTTGTCCGCCTTTACCCTTGAAAGGACCACAATGGAAATAAGCTTTTAGCTTTATTGTGTTTTTATCCTTGACTATTTAATTGCATAGCAGAACTGGGTAACCGCACACTTCTATTTACTTTTATTGTTGTCAAAAAAAAATTCTATCTTTCTATTCCTGAATAGCACATTTCATTGCATCACATCTGGTGTTTGCCTTCAGTTTTATCTTTTCCATTAGTTTGCAGAAGAAAATTATATAAGTTATTAAACCTCAGGTTGAAAGTTTAAAACAATCCTATGGCTTTGCATGCTTGAAATGAATCATGAAGAAATATAGTGCCTGCAGGAACTCAGGTTGATGGAGCTGCATTATTTTTTAAATCTCTTTAAAGTCTCTTTTACCGCACAGCCATTTTCAAACCTTTGACTCCTATTTATTTGTTTATCTGTTTTCATGTTTTGTCATTGATGCTGTTGAATGCCAAGTTTATTTGTTTTCTTCATTCAATATTTTCATTTTGCTACATCCTCTTGGACAGTATCTTCTGTTTACTATGCTGTTATTTGTTTAATTATTTCTGTTTATCAGTTCTGTACATGCGGGTACTGCTGTTTTGTTCAGTATTTTTAAGACTTTATAACAAATGGTATCAAATGCTATTTGAAGAATGAAAGTACAGCATAAAAAGACCACACATTGTCAGCATTTAAATTTACTTGGGTACATTCATAAAAGAAAGCAAAGCACCAAGGCCACAAATATGGCATGTAACAAGCAAGCATAAGAAGAGCTTGTTTTAAATACGTTTTGTGCATTTTTAAACAACAAACAAGCCTTTTCGAGTTTTTACAAGAACTATATGTGCATGCTTTGCATTTTATCAAGTTTTGGCTGATTGCACACATATGGACATTTGTTATAACTGAGGCTCATTACATGTGCAGCCAGGCAGCTGTTTAATATTCAGATCTAGGTCTCCAGAAGAGGTTACACAGTCCATTAAAAAAAAAAAAAAGACTCTTTCCAGACGTATTTGGAGGATCTTGCTGAGTGAGTAGCCAGGGCCAGCTCAGAGTGAGCTTTGCATCAAATCAAAGTGTGAATAAAGACACCAATTCATTTACTAATAATAGAGTATTCAGTCTCAATTATTTTTCACTGGAAACCTTCAAATCAAACGCCTTTCACTATTACAGTTGGACATTGTACTTCCAGAATTGGCAAAGCTGAAAATGATCTAAACCCTGGACCTGGTGGAGACACACTGAGAGAGTCACTGTGATGTGGTGATGACCGACAGAGTTATGAAGGCAAAGTTCAGCCAGAAGTCAGCAAAAAAGATATGTGATGAATTGACTGACACTGCAATTCATACTGTTACACACACACACACACACACACACACACACACACACACACACACACACACACACACACACACACACACACTAGCATGCATGCACGCACACATATACACAAGAATAAAAGATGGTATGGAGTTCTTCAAAAGGGGGCTTCTGTCAGGCAGCGATAAGCAAGTGAAGCCCCTCTGAGTGAGAGGGGGATCAGACAGGAGAAAACCCTGACAGATGAGAGCGATGGGGAGCGCTTTGAAGAACAGTTTGTGAAAGAAAGAAGGGGACAAAGAAAGAAGGAGAGAGGAAACAGTGAGTAAAGAGCAGCAGAAGGAGATGAGAGAGGTGAAACACAATGTGAAAGTGATGGGCAGCAGTCCAGCAAAGAAAAAAACTAGAAGAAATAATTTACTGCTCAAATTAATTGTCAATTAACTGCCAATGAATTTATTTATCAACAGCTGGAAAATTAACCAATATCAATTTCAGTGACGGATTTATTGTTTAGATCAATTAACAAACAAAAATGCCAAACGTACACAGATTCGATATCTTCTTGAATGTGACAATTTGCTGCTTTTCTCTAATATTATATTAGTAAATTGAATATCTTCAGTGTTTCTGGGTGAACAAAACAAGTTAAAAAAATAATTTTGCTGGACGTCACTGTTATGATTAAGAGGTATATATACACACAGGGTCAACCTAAATGAAACAATGTTGTGCATAAGCAACATAGAGACACCTAATGCCTCATTTCCTTTCCTACATAGCAAAATATAGAAAGGAAACGCACACACATTCACCACACAAAAACATGTAACACATAAGGAAACTCTTGTTTGAGTATTTCACACATAGAGCAACACAAGCCAGAGTACAACACTCTCCACAGCTGTCAATGGTATCTCTAACACCTCAGCTCTTTGTGATAAACTGTCTCTTTGGAGTGTCGCATAGGTACATGTACTCGCTAGCATGCCATCTCCACTCAGTTTCTCACACACTCACTCTCTCTCTCACTCACACACACACACACACACACACACACACAGCGGGAGGGCATGCAAGCACACACACACACATACTCAAGTAGTACCAGTTGGACAGATATCTCCCTCACCTCTGTCATCTTAAAAGGCCAGCCTGTCAGGAGTGACGAGGACTCTCCTCTACTCACACTACCAACCTGTCAGTCCTTTTTGTCTCCTCTCTCTTTCCTCTTTTTGTAACATGCCACAGGCTCTCAGCCTCCCGGTCAAAGTTTTCAGGCTCAAAACTTAAAGAGATCCATATATCCCCTCCACTGACTCCCCTCCCTGCCTGGATCTCTCTCTCTCACCTCCTCCAAGGTCTACATCTACTTAAGCAAATGGAAGAGAGCCAGTTGCAGGAAACTTTGTGAATGCGTAGATGTATGTGTGTGCGAGCTGTGACCAGTAAATGACTTCACCCCTGTTAACCTCTGTTATAGCATTTCCTCTCCACTCAGTCAACAACACAGCGCCAGCTTGTCGTTATGCAAAAAAGCTATGAATATGTAAATGAATATATGCTAATAGGCCGGGGGTGCTCTCTAATGTCCGGAGGAGCTTCACAGGTAGAGATAGCCAGAGTAGAGTTTAGGGTATGAGTGTATGAGCGTGAAACACACACATCTGCTTTGTGTGTGTTTATATCTTGTCTCGCCATGTGAATACCAATGTCAGAGTCCTGGCGGAGCAGTAAAGCACTTGTTTGTTTGTACATGTTTCTGTATGTAAATGTGTGTATGTGTGTGTGTGTGTGCACCCACCATACGGATGCCATTCTCAAAAGCCTGCCTGGCCAGAGACGCTGGTCCATCCACTGTCTTTCCATCATCATCAGGTCCCCAGCTGGCACTGTAGATGTCGATGTGCTGTGGCTGGAGGCTCAGAGACTTGGCCTCCACCATGTCTGTTACATCTCCATCCAGCATTCGCACACCTGGTACACAAGAAATAATCCATGCATAAACCAAAGTTTAATCTATCCCCAATGCATTTCCAGACAACTTGCTGAAAAAGTTCAATAAGCAGTCACCAGACCTGTGTAATGTTTACTGCTTTACATTAATACAAGTATTCACGCATTAGGAGCCATATTTTAATTTAAAAAGTGTTACTCCTCTTGTATGATTCCTATTATTTGATAATATGTAAATTTGTGCAACAAGGTCCTTTTAACTCCAATCAGATCAGCTGCTCTAAAGTATGAGGTTTGTATCATTAAAGCTTCTATCTCATCTCTTAGTTGTCACATTCATACAAATGCAAGTGCACAGAGGCAGGCAGATATCACCATGACAATGTGTCAATCACAAAACTATGGTATGTGGGACATGATCAGACAATGAACACAGAGTTTGTTTTAACTAAACTAAGTAGGTGGAAGGATTTTACATAGGTTGATGAAAACCAGCACTGCATTAACACCAGGAGCAGACAAATAAATGATAGTTCTCAGCCTTGTCAGCATCCTTTCAGACTGCATCCTTTCAACTGTCATTAACGGCTATCAAGCCTTAATTACACTGAGACACGTACCTCTGCTGAATAAACAGAAACATGTCAAAAACTGTTGATAAATCCTGTTTCTGAACCCAGACAAATATAACCAGTCACTCACCTCCTATTCTGGCATTGTAGGCAATTCCCACAATGCAGTGGGAGTTGTTTGCGGCTGCAGCAACTTCGCCCGCACACCGTGTCCCATGTCTGAGGAAAGAGTGGGAATGGACAGCTTATTACACAGACCTACACACTGACACACACACACACACACACACACACACACACACACACACACACAACATGTGCCTGAGTGAAGGGAAAGTTAACACAAGTAAATGTATACACAAGCAGGAGAGCACACACAAACTACCAGATAAACATGCAGCTCTTGAAGTGGAAAGCAAGGACACGAAAACACATCTTCACAGATAAATGTCTAAAATTCCCGATGAAGCAATTCCAAACAAAATGGTTTAAGAGCAGTAAGTGTTACAAATGTGGCAAACACTACAAATATTTCTACTACTCCAGCTTTGTCTTCATGGGACTGACAGAGAATGGAAGAAGACATTCAACATTTTGTAATGCTGTTCCTCAATGCCAACGGTCCCCAAATGGACAAACACACGCAAACAGAGGCACAGTTTGGGCTGTGTTTGTAATCTGAGTGCAGCATGCGAGTACTGTGCTCCCCAAGCACACACAGACAAAAACACACACAAAAACAGTGATAGCTGAAACAATGTCCAACATCAATGGTAAGTTGGACTACTCAAACTACTTTAACAACTAATCACACACACACACACACACACACACACACACACACACACACACACAACAGGGTAACATTCCACCAGTAACTACAGTGGTGACAATCGGCCTGGGGTCAGCAACCAGCGTAAACAAACATAAGTATGTTTGCGTCCTCCGCCTCCTCAAAAACACCACTTTCTGGAACGGCACAAACACACTCACACACAGACACGCACCTCCTGCAGAGAACATCTGCATCACAACACCCCCCGGAAACAGCTCTGACCGCTGCCATGGTAACCCAGCATCTAGCTATCGAAACCCCCGGGGAAGACACAGGGAAGTTTTTAAGTCCAGGGAAGCACTCAGACAGTGGAAAATCCATTTCACACTAACCTGATGATTTCAGGTCAATTTATTTATTTAACAATATGATCAAAGAAAACATATCAAGGCATCGCTTGGCCAAGGTGTTTACGCACTATCCGTGACTGGTAACGTCATCAAAAACGGTCATCCTCCTCATCTCTTTCTAGTACTATTTACTAAGTAGGAATTCTATGCCTCTCACTTAACTCCGCTGCTGCTCTTCTAATCTTCTCACAGTAAGAAAATGAATAAGTGTATTTCCCAAATGACAAACTGTTCCTTTAAGACAATTCCTTATTTCACAGATCTCAGACACACACGTTTTAAACTGAAAACACTACAATGAACTTTAGATTTATGTTAAATTCACTTCTAGTTAAGATATTAGACACATAGACACCATTTGTACAGAGAGTTGGAGTGACCTCTCAAGTTTACAGAAAAGTTAACACAAACGAAACTGTGTTAAAGTATAACATATTAAAAGGCTGCAAATCAGTGATAGGCCCCTTTATCACAGTTAATGAGCCAAACTGCTGGCTCCCCCTTTTAAAATGCTTCAACAGTCTTCGCTCAGTTCACTTCACTCCACTAATCCATAAAATCGTCTGTCTGGCTGTCTTTCCACTCTTTGTGTTAGTCTGTATTTTCCATTTTCTACACATCTGTGTCACAGTCTCTCAGGGATCTCTCTGTGCTTCAGCCAGAACCATATAATGTTTGTGCAATAGATAATAGCCAGTGGGAACAATACACACTCACACACAGTAATTATTCAAATTCAAACGCAGATACTTTTGAACTTTCTGAAACTTTCAAAAGAATACAACCACATCAACTCACATCTGACTCTTTGTGGTCCACATTTAATTTTTTTATAGCCCTGCATATTTTGCCCCTGCTTCAAAAAGCAAAGTAAAAATCTTGAATTTTTTGTTTCTTTGCAGAATACTATAGATTACTATAGAAATACTACAGGTTTTTAAAATCCAATTTACGTTTAGTTTTACACAGTTTTCCCTGTGTGTCTGGTAGTTTGTTTGTTTGTTTGTTTGTTTGGAAAAAAAATCTGTATTTCCTGCACAGGTTTTAATGTGGCGGGCCACTCGGGAACATTTATAGCTGCCCAGATCTATTTGTAGAAAATTACAGTTAAGTTTTCTCAAAGTCACTTTGTGTTTCACAGTGGTAACAGTGACAGTTAAGAGAAGGTTAGAGCGAACATTTAATTTGCAAGAAGATGAAGAGCTTTGTCTATTTTTTATCCCTAGTTTCATAGGACACACACAAACAAACATATGCACACAAATACACACAGCAGATAGAGAAACACAAACACTGTACAACAAAATTGTCAAAAAGTTCTATTACTCCTTTTTAACAAAAATACTCCTGACTCAGACGTTACAAGAATTTCGAGTTTTTGTCATATTTCCCTTTTAGATCTCAGTTGGATAGGGTGGATTATTAGCAGTCAGATACTTCACCTCAGTGAGGTACTTCACTCGATAAAGCAATAGATGCTGATTCATCCAAATGTGTCATTTCAGCGACCTGTGCTGGAAACTGATGCAATGATAAAGTAACTGCTTCTGTCCTTGTTCTTTCATTCAAGCACAGCTGGCAAACCCAACTGTACACATAAACAACCAAAGAAATCCCACAATTTGTTTTGTCATATTCTCCTTTTAGATCTCAGTAGGGTGGGGTGAACCATCAGCAGGCATAAGGAACTTCACTGGTAAAGCAAGAGATGCTGATTCATCCAAATGTGTCATTTCGGGGAACTGTACACAAGATTGATGCAGCGATACCATAACAGCTTTCCTCCTCCTTCTTTCATTCAAGCACAGCTGTTAGAGCCGGTTGTATACATAGACAACAACAGATTAAAATCCACGAGCATTACGTCATTCTTGTTGCCATACAACGCAACGTTTGACAACAATCTGCAGTCTGCCAGATGTAGTTCAATTTAGTGTTATTCCTCAGAAATCTGTGTGCATCTCACTTTCCAGGCATGATGACCAGTTTTAACTTGCCGACCACCTCACGCAAACCACATCTATTCTGCTCCTATGAGAGACATGACCGCCATGTTTTGATTAAGCTAATATGATCTCCAGTTTGTAATTCCCATAGGAGAATTTGTTATAAAAAGAACAAAAAGTCAAAAGAAGGCACACCAGATTTACATCCACACACATAACATCAGAGTCAACTATGAATTCAACCTTAAAAGGAAACCAGCTCATTAAGCTGCATCTGTAAGCCTCATGTCTCTTTAAGACAATGCATTACCAGCAGGGACTGAGCCACTGCCAAGGCACTTGGGCTGCTGCAGCCAAACACACACCAAAAATCACTCACAAGCCAAACTGGCACAAGACAAGTGCTTGGACAAGAGAGTCTCTTTTTTTTTCTCTTTTACACACACACACACACACATACACACACACGCACATGCACACGCACTCACTCTCACTCTCTCTCTCTCTCTCTCTCTCTCTCTCACACACACACACACACACACATAAACACACCAATTCTTCCAAACAGAAAAACCACAACCCACCCACAAATGTCACAATCAAATACACTAATGTAACTCATCGCACCCACAACAAGGTCAGGATTCAGCAAATACAAACATATTGAAGGACACAGCTTCTGGTAAAAATCAATCAGAAAAAAACGCAGAAAAGTATTAGGCTGACTCTTACACCTAAACACTAAAGCCTCATGCAAATTTTTACCTGGACCCTGCTGCAACCCGGTAAAATTAAATTTCTCTTTCTCATTAGCTCTGGAATAAGATTTTTTTTACTCTTACTTGTTCTCATTGGTCGCATCATATCGAGGCATGGGATCCATGTCGTTGCCGTTGACATCAAAGCTTGCTTGAGGGTCCTGGGGGAGACACGGAGGTCAAAACAAGTACATCAAACACCAAAATGACCTCTGTAATAATGATCAGGGGACAGACAACATCAGGTAAACAAGTAAATTCATTAGAAAAGTAGGTTCAACACTACCCACATGTGTGTGCATAATAGACTTGTAGAACGCCAAGAAGCTTCTCTAACCCAATCAAACAGTTCACATTAGCATCACTCACAACAGTTTTGTAAATCGAATGCAATCAGAGCTAACTCAATCTGCCACACCGCTCACCCTTCGGCATAAACAAATCCAGGCATTAAGAGTAGCTAATAGCAGCAGTGCAGGCGCTGTCAAACAGGGTGTGAATTGTTTTATCTGCACAGTTGATTGATGGCCTTACCTGCTGCCCAGGGCTACGATGTTACTCTAACTATCGGGCCTTGGTCTAAGGTAGACATACCTCGGCATGCACATAAAGTATGTAACCACAGACAAATAAACATGTACACACAGCATACCAGCACACCCACAGGTTTAAGGAAGCTTCCCTTCAAAATGTAATCCATGACATTGATTATATGATCCAAACTACAACCAGTATCACAACCTAGTTGATCATTTGACTTCTGCAACATGACTTTATTGCTTTCTGTAACATGACTGAGTTATTGCCTAAAATGGACCATAAACTTTGTTACACATAGTGTATTGTAATTATAATAATCTTTGATTTAAATTTGTCTTACAAACTAATTATCATTTCCCCCAAAAAGGATCATCACTGTTGGTATATTTTGTAATCAGACTACTGTAATCCTGATCCTGTTACACATGTGACTCGTTAATCCTGAATCAGGCACACTCAGTGCCACACACACAAATTCACACACTCATTCGCTCCAGCAGCTTGCATATAAATTCCTATACCTCCCCAAACTTCATGGAGATGCTTAAATAAAGAGCTACAACAAATGCAGCTATTTCAGTCATGTTGTCTTATAATAAATATTCTAGGATTTTGGATTATTGGTCAAAGGTATTTAATGAGGTCACCACAGGCTCTAGGAACTGTTTTCTGATGTTTCACACAGACAAAAAAATTACAATCCAAAATCAAATGGTTGATGAATACGCCAACACCCAACACACACGCACGCACGCACACACACACACACACACACACACACACAGCCACTCATAGCCGCCCTACACGCGCATACATACACACTCACGTAGTTCTGAAAGAGGTCTGGGTGGTTCCTCTCGATGCCATCATCTAATATGGTCACCACCACATCTTTTCCCGTGTAGCCCCTCTTCCAAGCCCCCATGATGTTCATGTCTGACTGGCAGTTATGGACGTCATCGTTACAGTGCTGGAGAGATGGAGGCGGGAGGTGAGGGGGGAGAAGAAGATAAAGAGTTTATGAGCATAACGTGATGATTTCCACTTAACTTAGAGCAAGCATGGGCATTAACATTTCTTATACAGAGGCGCAATCTCACATAAACAAGTCCAAACAAGTTAAGGTAAGCCCTGAGCCCATGAAAAAAAATTACTTCGAGCTTGATACATTATGTCTTGTTTCACTATTCAAACACAGTGATAAAAAAAAAAAAATACATCAAAATATGCGGTAACAGTGAAAAGAAACTCAAGGACAATGAAAACAAAACAAAAACACAATGAGGTCAGATCAGAGAGATGAAAGGTTTAACCCTCCTAGCTTTCTCATCTCAGGTTCATGAGCAATTAAGTGTAAATTCTTACTCAGCTGGCTCTCAAGCAGCAGCTCTCAGCACATAAGATAAGATAATCCTTTATTAGTCCCACAATGGAGAAATTTACATTGTTGCAGCAGCATAAGTGATTGAAAAGATAGAAAAAGACATAAGACATAAATACGAGTAAACATTTTTTACAACAATACAGTTATTGTCCTGCAGCTGATCTGTCTGGTTGCATTATCAGATGCCTGATTATAAGACTGATGTTGGCAATCAAACACTCTTCACTGCAGGTGTTATTCAAGGGCAATAGATGTGCCATAAGCTGTTATTTGTTTACATATCAAAGTGACATTTAGATATGTTATTGTCAACCTAAAATAAATTACTTCGCTCAGTTTGTTTCTTATTGGTGCTATTTTACTATAGACGCTGAGTTTTTTCACTTACAATTTGTATTCAGTGTCATTTCAGTGTTAAAAACAAACTCATGTCTCCAAAAGGGGGAAGCCCTAAAGCCCCTAAATAAGTCTCTGCCTCTAATTTTAATTGGATACAAAATATGCAGCTGGACAAGCTGACAGAAATGTTCAGTATTTCAACAATAGGCTATGTCAGGTAACTTTATTAGAAATGACCGGAGGAAGCTTTTTCCCCCTATCTGAAAACACACACACACAGTGAGTTCAGAGAGTTCTGTCCTAAAGCTAGGAAAATATGTTTAAAACCTCGGGTCAAAGTATTAGGATTTATCTATACTAAGTTAACAATTGACAGAGCTGAGGACTCTCAACCACACATACACACGCGCACACAAATACATAACTAAAAGAGCAATGATCTCAGGGTGTATGCAAACACTTGTGATAAGCCTGGAAATCTCTGCAGTGTAAAGCACTGAGTGAAAGAGTGAGTGAGTGTGAGTGTGTGTGTGTGTGTGTGTACAGGCAAACCACAGCTTGTACACACCACCGATCTCCGAGAAACGATTTCGAAATGCAGGGAACACAGAGACGCATATATTTCTGCCTGTGTGGACAGTCCTCTGACAAAATACTTATGAATAAACACAGACGGTCTAATAATGCCCAAAATTTCAAAACTATGGTTTTTCTACTCTTTCATTCAGTAAAATACACACAAATCCCTCAGCGGCACTGACCCTGCAGTAATCAGGACTGTGGCATGACCTAAACTGACCTTTGACCCACAAACTGGATAGATGTGGGCAAAGAACAGCACGCAATCCTGTGAGAAGAACAGATGAGCACAGCATAGATCTGAAGTTGGTGGGGGCTTTATTTGTCTCCAAAGTTGTGATATTCTTGTGTTTGTGTAATAAACACACAAACGGAGAGGATGTCTAGTCAGAGTATACAATGTACTCACAATGTACCACATACTGCTCCACTTGGCATCATTATAGAATATGTTGTTCTGGAACGGGCTGCTGTGGGCGGAGCTTGACAGAGAAAGGGGTGGGGATTGTTTATAATCCCTCTTGATCCTCCTCTTCACCACCTGCTGCTGTATCCACTCCACCTGAAACACACAAACACAGAGATAGCAGAAACTGAGGAGGCATCAAACAATGGCACACAGTAGTAGAATTATTTCACAGATAGCACTATCAGTCAACAGAAGTAATTTATAGAGGCTGTATTTCTTTTCCTTTGTGTGTGTGTGAGAGTTCATCACATAAGGCAAAGATACAGACCATCTCCAGAGAACAGATATTGCTAGTATACTGTCGCGCTCGACCAACAAAGACAAAGAAAACATTAGAAAGCAGCGGAAGATAATTGAATTTTTGTTATGGGTGAACCATTAGCTTAGATGATATTTTTTTACTGTAGGAGGAGATGATGCTCATGAGAAATGTTTTTCATTTTGTAAAGGTGAAGTATATATATTTTTAACATTTTTTTAAAGGCGACAGTGCTCAGCTGTAAAGAGGTTTCAACCTTATAGATTCTCTGTACATAACTTTAACAGTGTTTTACATGTGGTTTCTCCATTAAAATGTGGTGTAAGGTGAACAAATGATAACTACCTAATAAAAAAAAAACAGAAATTACAGCACATAAAGTACATGTGGACGTACACGTTCAAGAAGCAACAGCAGAATCTTGATATGTCATTTCTAAGGTATCTTTTTAGCCATCCAAAAGTTACATTTAATGCATTTTGGTGTTACTCTACAAGAGTTTTGCAGTGGACTCATTTCTCCCTGTCTGCAAAATGGACACTAACACACACACACATATGCACAGAAGACATAAATGTCTCTCAGGTAACATCAATCTCTCAAATGTTATGGGCTTGCTTCAAGGCGCAAGGCATTCCTTGGCAGGAATCTCGCTCCACTTTCGGACGGAATTTTCCGATTTCAAAATCAGCATTGTTGGATCTGAACAAGATGGCTAGACCCACGTGCTTGGCCCTGGTCACGTCTTTTTAAAACCCTGAAATCTTGTGTTTAGTCTAGCTGAAGTCCTGCAGGCTTCATCTGTCTAAAAAAGACTGCATGAGAAGTTAACATGTACCAGCAATGACGATGACACAAAACTAAAATATGAGCAGGCATAAGACTGGCACAGCATGTAGGGGGAGCATGTGTAGCACTGTATAAGCCTGGAATGTAAACATTTCTGTAATAAATCATTCAGGGATTCTGCGGACTAAAGTTTGCACATGATTGCATGACAGTTCACAGTTTAAGACTGCATTAGAATTTTATTCATTGACTTTAGGGATACTGAATGTTCAGATGAAATGTTGTGGAGCTACTGCTTATTTATGCAGTATTTTCAAAGTGTGCACTCTGCCTGAAATGATCGCCTTACCATCTACTGTGAACATAAAGCATCTAGATGTACGCATGATGTACACACAAAGAAACTCCACTCATAAAAGATAATCAATAGAATAATTTTCACACTTCAAAAGAGTTTTTGTTTTGTTGCTCAGTTTTGCCAGAAATCCGAGGCTTTAGTGAACAATGTCCGACTGCAAAGACCGAGCACTTTTTCACATCAATACAGCTCCAGCAGACAGAGGAGAGGAGAAGAGAAGAGAGAAAAAAGAGAATAGAATAGCTGACATAATGACTGCAGAGTGATTATCTGGTCTCATGCACTGAAACAATCTGCCAGGCTCTCTGGAGAGTTGGAGAGTGAGGCAACAAGACAAGATAAGACGAGAGAAGGAGAGGCGATAAAGAGCTGAAGAGAACGAGTCCCAAGAGAGTCAATAAAAAAAGACTGAGCTGGAAGGGGAGGGAAGTGAAAACAAATAGCAAGAGAGACCAAAAGACAAGTGAAGGGAGGATAATTGATTTTATAAATATCACTGATGTAATAACTCAAATATGTAGCTCCTTATAGATCACGAAGTAGGGAGAGAAAGAATTTCTGTAGGTGACGTAATTTAATAACCCAAGTGTGTAGACCTCCCCTTTAAGAGAGCAAGATAGGGGAGAAACCGAAATGGCAAACCGGGGCACAGAAAGAGAGTTATATAGAGTAAAAAACCCAGTGAGATATTTTGTTTTAGCCTGATGCTCCTCCGTCTGCCGAGGTCTCAGCTCATTTCACCCCAAGTTTTGTCAGGACCATCAGCTTCAAAGCAACCCTTTACACACACCATTAGCCTCAAAACAACACTGTCATCAGGAATTGCTCATGAATGTGTCTGCGCAAAACCACTGGTGTATCATTACAATTTGCATATATTAGCATAGCATCAACCACAATCTTTGATCAGCAGTGTAACTCTCAACTGCTCTTGTCCGTAGCTTGGTGATTCCAGGGAGGTCTGACGATGAATGCATCAGTGCCTCTCGTGTCGCCAACAACCCTCTCGGACTGCAATTCCTCTACAGACTGACGAAACAGAGCAAAAACCGTACAGATGGCAAAAAAGAAATGATTCTGCTGAAGCTGGATCCTAATTAGTGAGTGTTTCACATCAGATATCTCTGACCAGATCCAATGCTGATGCTGAAGTGACCTAATGAGCAAGGACATCAACCAAAGCACCCAAAGTCTCACATATCCATATGCTGGCAAGCATCCACCCTACTGAAGTGTCTTTAAGCAAGACACGGAATCCCCACCATCTCATCTTGGTGCCGCTCTGTACAGGATTAAGTCCTCTAACTATCTGAAGGAGGAGGTAGAGTCATTGAAGTATCAGGTATTATATCCACATATCCTATTTAGTGACTGGATGTACTCTACTTAAAAGAAAACATATTTTATCGCTTTTAAGAAGCAGCAGCACTTTTTCAAAGATGAACCATTCAACTAAAATTTTGGGGTTTTTTTTTCACATTTTTCATCTGATTAGTTTCAAAGGTCTATGGATGAAAATGTTTCTGAATTTCATTATAGAAAAGGAAAGCATAGATGAAAAAGTTGGATATTAAATTTGTTAAGCAGAAATATGTGTTCTCAGTCTACATAGTAGTTTGAAACGGATTCAGGAGCTCTGCAGCAGTAAACACTGCACACATGATCATTAATGTTCTCATTTTCACACCTCTCATTCTCACAACTGCACATTATCTATTTAAGAAGCCTAAGAAGAGAGAAATGACTTCTGAAGCCAGAGGAAAATTACTCAAGCAAACTGTGACCGACAATATCAATATAAGTACAGAGGCAGAGGAAAAGTAAATAAGTCCAGAGGTCTCAGTGGGACTGTGGGGAATGTTGACATTAATATTGTGATATCTAAACAACGTTGCTGGTGTTTATATACATAAACAACTCTGACTTTACTCTCAGAAGGGCTGATAATTTACTTCTATTGGTTTTTCTAGCCACATAGAGCATTTCTACCAAAGTTTCATGATTATACAGGCCATTTTTAACATGCAGATACAAACCTGAAGCATCTGCAAACTGAGAAAGAGTATATCCACTATAACAGAACAATGGATATACTGTGCTTGCATTTTACCACTGAATGCTTAATCTCTGCCACTATTAGTCTAAAAAAATCTATTTCTTCTTGCCTTTAAAGTGGTTTCCTACCTTTTATCTCCACACTGCCACTGCTTACACAGGTGGCTTTGCATTTCTTTGCTTGGATTTACTTTTAAAAATACACTTTTGTCTTGTTTTTGCAGGATGACCCGAGGCAGATAAATGGTATTCACCAGTTTTTCTAAAGCTATCAAGAGCAATGCCATCCTTTGTTGTCCCTGCTAAAAATCACTCACTGATAGCAGCCTGCAGTTATCCACATCAATTGTGTCACGTTTGCCAATCCCTATCCACACAAAGATAATATTGCCCTCTATTATTGCCTCTAAAACTTGCCCATGTATCACCGCCTTTGTGTCTGTGCCAATTCGCTGGCAGGCTCTGAGGCATGACGATTGGATGTGCTCCATTCTTTTAGCTCCAGCTTGGTGGAGCAGAGGAATGATCTGCTAGCACCTGTACCTCTCTGTCACCCTCCTTTTTTCCCTTCACTCACACTCCAACTCCCTCTCCTATCTCACTGTTCTACTTTTCCCATCTCTCTCTCTCATCTGCCTCTCCTTCGCTGCATTTCAGGTTTTTCCGCAGATGCCCATTTCTCTCCGAGATTGCCTGTGTTTCGCTCTCATTCCCTCTCCAACCCCCTTCCTCCCTCCCTCTCTCTCTCATTCGCTCTCTGTGTAAGGGTTTGCAGGTGGCTCTTGCTGGCTGGGTCAGTAACCAGGGAAAACTGGGGAAGAGTTCACTTCAATAGAACAAATGGGAACAAATTGATCCACTTTCACTGGTGTTTTTGAGACGGCGTTTGAATTGCAGGCAAAAGAACTGACGGCTGGGGGTTTTAAAAAAGGTCAAAGGCTAGTGTAGCAGAACACCCATAACAACCTTTGGACTGACATGAGGAGCCAGTTTTCGCTGCTCTCTTAAGTGCAATTCAGAGCCTCAGCCCAAACACAGCACACAGTTGCGCGTCTTTTCACAGACGGTTTGAGCCCCGCGGTGCTGTGCTGGCCAGCTGTAGGTGCTCGTCTCAGGACGTCAACTCTTAATGGTTCATCTGTTAAACAAATTAAAGGCAAAAACTAATTCAGGAGTCTATGGCAGAATGTCATACCAGTATCCTGGTTTTACAGAAATCTGTGCCTGGGACTATGTGGAGTCTCATAATACCTGTGTGTATGCGTATTACCCCTAAGGTCCTGACAGGTACACAAGCTCCATCTGTGTTGTCTCCTTGACACTGTGAGCGTCCTTGTCTTCCACACATGTTCATAGATACAGTTTAACAGCTCTAAAGGCAGTTAGACAATGAAAAAAATTCTATGAGCTATAGTGGAAAAATATTGAGCAGGCTTCGAGAGTTTTAACTGTTTAATAATTGGATTTGAGGTAGTTTTACTATGTGGTAAAACATTTTCCGTATGTGGCATGACTTCTAGAAACCTGCAACTCATAAATATCACAAAACACTGAAATTTCATTTTGTCATCACAGCCATTTTGCATTTCAGAGTATCCCGGTGAGGATTCAGCTGCAGACCACACCTGGCTCTCAGTTTTCCTGCACATGTGTGGATAAATGACTTCAAGTAAACAAGCGTCTCGCTAAGTGAAACCGGCTGGAAACACCATGCTCCTGCAACAGAACACTATGGACACACAACCGCTGAGGAGTTCAGCAGTTGTTTCTCTCTACTAATCTCTGCGCAGACTTCAAAAGGACATTATAAAAGGAGAAACAGCCACCGTAGTACTCTAATTGTTGTTTACAGTAAACTTGAAATGGCTGGAAATAGATTTCAAACAAAGCAGACTAAGTACACTTGAACTCATGTCATACCAAAAACTAATAACAGTGTAGGGATACAATGAAAAAGTCTGTGGCTGTCCAAACGCTCTTGGAACTCCCAGTATGAATGAGTCATGGGTGTACGTCAGCATAGCTGTGCAAGGTGCAAGCTGAGGGCTGCTTAAGACACAAAGAGAAGGTCTCCTTACTGAATGGTTTGTGTATCTGCTGATTAGTGCCACAAGCTATTTCATCACTTTGCCTTTTTCAGATTGAAATACACAGAGAGAAAATTGAACATGAACTTCTAAATGTCAATTTAAGTTGTGGCTATCTTTTCAGTTCTGTTGTTGTGATGTTGCATTGCCTAAAGAGCACAAACATTCGTCCTGTAATTTCTTGTTGATGGAATGTGAAGACGGATGAGAAATGAGAAATTAGAAAGTGATGTGACGTCCAGCTATCAAGGTGAAGACACGTGTGCTCTCCAAGCCAATGGCGTTGACAGAGTCATTTACCAGTCTGGAAAAATAAGTGGTCTTTGACCTAAGAGGCAAGTGACACTGCAGTTAGGCGGATGCCATAAAGCAGTAATCTGTGCTGTGCTGTATCACCATGGTAACATGCGTGCCAATGAGTACTGTGGATGGCAGGGTGCGCCTTTCATGGCACCGCTACACCCATCTGACTCACTCACACACAAACACACACGGCTGTCATTATTACAGACCTGATTGCAAAACATCATTAACAGTATGCCAGACTACACAGGTGCCAAACTAGCCATCATGTTGATCCCAGACCCACAGACAGGTCTGCAGATTACACTGAAGGGATAGCAACTCGGGGGTGGGCGACACTGACAGCTCCATTCCTCTCCACTCCGCTTTTCCTTTATTTGGTTTCTCTAAACCATCTTTTCCCTCTTCCCTTCCCTCTTCAGCTCCTCTTCACTCCTCTTCTGTTGTAATAGCTCCTTTTCCCTTTTCTCTCATTTAACCTCTCCTCTCTGATCTAGTCTTTTAAAATCTCAGTCTCTCAGCCAGCTGGCATCAGGACGCAAACCTTCCACCACCATGGCACAGTGTCAGGCCCGAGAGAGAGCAAGAGAACCAAAGACAGAGGGAGAGAGATGAGCATGCTGAAAGCAACAGCGAGAGAAGGAGAGGGAGTCCAAGGAAGAGATAAGAAAAGGGATGACAGGTAAGGACAGCTGGTGGACAAAACAAGCTGAGTGGACCAAAAAAAGTACAGAAAGGAAAGAAAGCTGAAAAGAGCAATGAGCTAGAGGACAACGGGATAAGTGGATGACAGAGGGTGACAGGCACTGCCTTATCATTTCTCTGGTGTACTCACTCTTTCTGTTCTCTTCCTCCTTTTTCGTCCATTCTTTACATAATCTTACACAGATGCATTATTATCATTTCTCGGCAGTCAGCACGCACTCATGTGCGTGCACAAATATGAACAACTTATATGCACTTGGATCCACTATTCAAAACACACACACACAAAGCCATTGCTGCTGGATGAAAACTCCAAAAAGTCAGCATTTTTCAAAACTGACATAAATGGGATATTTTAAGTTCCACTGTAATGGATCTAGAGAGTTTTGTCATGTTTTCTCAGGATCGAGTCCCATCCTGTTTGATAAAGTTAGCCACTTCATCAAACAGGCAGACATTAGCAAGTAAACTTTGTGTCAGATACAAATAGCCTATGACAAAAAAATACTGGGAGCATTGGGTTTTCACATTCTCAAGAATTAGACATTTCTTGTCCTTGAAAACCATCTGAAGCTATCTACTTCAGCACCAGATACACATAAATATACATAAGTACACAAGCCCCAAGTTTGATTTAGCAATTCGTCCTGTGTATTTTGATGAAGTTCTGAGCGGTGTGGTTCAGGACTAATTAATAATGTAGCCAGGGTTTAATAACCTGGTGCAGTGATGAGAGGACAGGACAAAAGTAAGAGTTTACTTTAGGTCACACCCTTGTTTGAAGGGCCAGTTCACCCAAACCACAAGAAAAAAACATATTGCTCAGTTTACGTTAAGATGCTTTACAAGCCTGTATTTTATATCTAAGCAGGCAATCCTGACCTTGATGAAGTAGAAACTGAACTTGTGTTTCTGGAACAGGGCTCTTCTGTGCACCACATTCTTAAAACTGAAAATCTAGGATTTCCCTGCATTTTGATTTAACAGATCCAATAAACTGGCTCTTCCTCTGTTATAGGGACACCAACCTGTCCACCACGTGGCCTTGTGTACCCCACATCTCTCTGGTAGGGTGAAGGCAGTCAGGAAGACCCACTGAATTAACTTGTTCAAGATATCTAGACCTTGAACATATTTAACATAAACATTGATGAAACAAAACAAATCTCTAATTACTTTGATAAAATTCAGTTTTCTATTATGCCCACTGACCAATGATGATGTGTCCCTTTTTAAAGTGAGCCTGGCATAATGTCAAACCAGCAAATAAATGGCAAATCCCATAGTATTTTGTTTGTTTTATGCAACTCTTTCTGATTGTGGGGTGTAATGAATCTGGTATTTGGAAGCTGTTGGCAGAGCCTTTGAGTTTATTCAAGGGGAATATTATATATATAATGTTAAGCCCGCTCTAAACCTATCCATCACACCTAAGGTTGCTGGGTTTTGAAATAGAAAAGTAGCAAAACAGGCCTCATTTATCATTCACTCTTGATCTGTCATGGCTGTGATCAATAAAGCAAGAGATATCAGGAAAACTGGAATTTTCTAGGAATGTAATAGTATAAACACTGTGTCCCATCTGTGTGCAGGTCCTGTCTGCAACAACAAGGACATGAAGGCAGAGTTATTGGAGTTGGAGGGTAAAGTGAATTTCACACATTGTCACACAGGCCTGTGGGTTGTATACAGTAGTGACCTGACTGTAAAACTAGGACATCAGCACAGAATTTTGGAAATGAGTTACTATCAGCAGTCAGCCACTGCTCTATTTATTGTCACAAGTATTTTCCTACTATTTTTGTACTGAAAGACAAATCAAACTGGGAATTTAAATTAGAAACAAATGTACGATTACTTAAAAGTAACAGGCTGCAAAACATCTTTTAAACTATCTTCAGGCTTGAAATACATTTTTGACCTCAGAAATACTATTTTCAAAAAAGCAAGTCCGTAGATGTTGAGTTAAGATTATTTTATCAGTGGTTTCAGCAAAACTTCGTGAAATTCATCAGTAGATGTAGTCTGCTATTATCAGATTACATGATAACAGGTAATCACACAAGTTCCATACTTAGGTCACAAGGTGACGACTGAGTCACCACCATAACAACTAAGCAAACTTCATCCACTGCCATAATGTCTCAAGGAAAAGCTTGAGTTAAAATTATGTTGTTAAACTAACTTGAATACAATTTAAATGCACAGAAAACGCATATTCGGTCAACTATTGTGATTGTAAACCTGTAAATTCAAGGCTTACCTTGGGCTCCATGGAGATGAAACTATGGCGTCCACGGCTGGACAAAGTCGACCGCTTGATGGTCCGACTATGGAAGAAGTGATAGTGGTCTTTGAGATCCCCAATCTGCAAAAGACATATACAGACTTGAAAAACATGCATCTGTTCATTCCATAACCCTTTCTACAACCTCACCAGCCACCATTAGTGTAACTACAAAAATACTATTTTTTTTCTGCAAAAACATGCTGTAATCACATCATACATACACGTGACATTAGAGTTGAAACAGACATTATTTCATACACTCAACCCCTGTGAGTGACAACCACTACAGCTTAAGTACTCAAAAAGTACTTTTTGAGAAGTTCCTTCTCTTAAAAGTAGTAAGGTGTTTATTCTCTCTATGTTATTTATTATGTTAATGTGAATGTTTTTTCTATGGATAAAACATAATGTTCTGTTGAGCTTTTAAAAACCGTCAGAGAATAGACAAAGGGACATAGACTAAAAGGGCAGACAAGTCAAATAAAAACAGACAAAGAGAAACAAAAAGACAAAAAGAGACACAGACTGAACATCAGACAAATGTACAGACACACACAAACTGACAAAGACCTTGAATGACAGAGAGCTGAGCAAGCCAGATGATCCGCAGACAGACAATGATAGACAGACGGCAAGCTGCTGGACGGTGATTAGTTTTAATAATTGATAAAGACCATACAATCCCTCAGATGATCAAACTGTCATGGCTGCCAAGGGTCCTGTGGTGCGTCACTGATCCATGGCTGAGCTCCACCACTACAGAGCCCATTAGATCAGCTTTCAGCTCAGTGCTCACGCACATACACATACACACATTCTCCAACTTAACAGACTGATAAAATGTGAAACAACAAATTGCCAATAGGCCTAGCAGGAGCACCTTTCAGCAAAGATCAAACATTAGCTAAACACGCAGCACATATCAAAGGTCTTGGGTAATCAGATTATAAAGCATATTATTACAGCAACATATTAACAAAATGTGCTTCCATAATGGGCGGCTACCATTATGGATGTTTCTCATAGTGTAAACAGGTCTGAACATATCATGCTTCCACTGTCTATTTAATCTTCCCAACATCTGCACTGCCATTAGCAGGCCACCCTTCCCTCTAGGAGTGTCTGCAAATAGGGAGCTACCTCAAGTCCAGGTTTAAACTACTGCTGCACTTCTCTGAACTCAGTTTACAGACTTCAAAAATGGTCCATTTCTTACGATTTCAGTGTGACATTTTTATCATTTTTACCATTTATCACTGCTTCAACACCTCCGCAGGCTGTACTACATCTGACAGACGATGTGCAACTTCATCTATTTTTATCCTTAATTCAAGTACAAATACAGTTTAAGTTGTCACCGCTGTAGTTATGACAACATGTGTTTAGATGGACAGGGGTTATATAGTCAACCGAACTTTCATTCTGATGCAATAACCCACATAGTGAATCACAGCTTCAGCATAACCTTTTGTTGCTGGGAATTATGTTGTAACAAATTTGTGAAGCGAAACCACTTGCACTTGCAGTGATTCATGGTGTCTTGCTTCACAGATTTTTCCCTGGATGCATTAAGTCATATGATACAATATCCTAGCATGACTGCCAAAAGATGATACAATTTTTGCGTGTGGCATGGCTGGATCCGATTACCAAACTACACGTTCAAGTTTGGCCTGAACAAGTGTGGTTCAGAGTTGTGGTCTATGTCCAAATTAAACAACAGGACAAAGACACGCATGACACAAGAGGATGAGACATCACTCACACTGTGGAGTTCTGTCACTGTGAAAAACAAAATCAGTTTTTTCTAACTCCTTATATCGTACAGATGCTGGAATCTTACAGCTACATAATTGAAATGACATCAAGGATGATACTGATAAAATATTCATTTCCCTTATTTGTAGCTGCATGCAAATGTGGATAGATGGAGGCAAGGTGTTGAGTGAGTTTTTCTTTACTCTGTTCTACAACGCTCAGCAGTGTCACACCACAGAGTAATCTCCACTAACTTTCATCACCATCCTTCTAACCTTTACTCCAACTGGTCAAGAATTAAAATCAACAAACCAAAAAGTATAATTAATTTGTGATTATGGGTCATCACAGACACTGGATGATTAGTTTGTATAAAAATGATCGGTATGAATGAGGCATTTGCGAAAACACAGATAAATGTTACTCTTGACACTGGACTCTTGTATAGCAAACTGTCCAACAGCAACACCCTGTTGGCCTGATTACCGCAGGAATTGGTGTAGCATCAGTACAACCTGTACAAATAATCTCATAACTTGGTATTGACGCAACCACCTCCTGCCCATGTCTGGCTTCAGATCATCACGCTCCCTCTCAATGGCTCCAAGTCCTCTCCCATCTCTTCAAAACACCAGCTTGAACAGATAGCCACGTCTGGGGCCTTGTCAGCTGATTTAGACTCAATTTGGGCCAGTATCTTAGTCTGGGAAGGGGGCTCCATGGTTAAGAGGATTACCCAGAATTCCCCAACGAGGTGCTCTCTCACTCCATGCCAACTCTTTTCATCCATCCGTCCATCTATCGTCCCTTCTTTTACTCCCTCCTCCTTCCATCTCTCAGTGTGTGGTTATCTTTGTCTGTTCTCCTCTTTCCACCCTTGTCAAGAAGACTATATTGTCCCTCTGTCACATGTTTTCCCTACCCATCCCCCTTCTCTCTCTTTAACTACTTTGCTTCCCTTCACAACTTAAAACCTCTTCTCACTTAGCAGTCATATCCCCAAATCGTTTATCACAAACAGTCTGATCCTTATGAATAGTCCAAGCACGTTTAATTAAATTGAAAAACACTTGTGGCGTACCCCAAACTAACTGCAGTGAAAATTGCAATAACTCATCTCACTTACTAAATCAAATTTCATTATCCATATATATATGTGCAGATTGATATAAAAAGGTAGGCGGTCAATGATGGGGATGTCAAAGTTCACATTAGGAAACCAGAGTGTGCTGTTATCGCTCCCATGGGAGCGGCTTTCAGCTGACCCCAAAACCAGGAAGTGAAGTAAAACTCTTGTCTATGAGGTGTCAAAGTCCAATGAACGCTCCATATTGAGATGGAAATTAGGGCGAATGGTGGGGGTTGGGGGCGACACTACACTCCACAGGGGAATTCCTATGGAAAGGGGGGGAGGACTCCACACATTAGTTCCTGTCAAAGAGGGGGGATAAACGAGGCCATTAAGGCCTGCTCTCTGGGGAGTATAGTGGGTGGGCGGGCTGGATAAGGCGGGGAAGGAGGGGGGTTCAATAGCTGTTGACTAGGCTACCCCACAACAACCTGTCAGAATGCCCCCCTCTGTTCCACGCTGTCTTCACGTCAAACACTGGCAAGTGCAGGCTTGAACTACGCACGTATTTCAGTCGCGATACTCTGGGGTATGTGTGGGGTCCATGTTTGTGTGGCGTATTTCTTTCATCCACAGAGGACACAGGGTGTCTCTTTAAACTTTGTCAAAACACATCTCCAAGAGACCAGATAAACTCTTCCTTCTCAACCTGTGTGGACTTCTGTTGATTAACAAAATGACATAATGTGTGAGATTTGTCAGTCTCTCCTCATAAGTGTTTCCCCTCTGTGTACATATGTATAATTTTACAGCTGTGGCTGGGATTTA
This sequence comes from Lates calcarifer, assembly GCF_001640805.2. Taxonomy (NCBI): domain Eukaryota; kingdom Metazoa; phylum Chordata; class Actinopteri; family Centropomidae; genus Lates; species Lates calcarifer. The sequence continues at coordinate 9,512,414 of NC_066845.1, forward strand.
TTTCAGGCTAATATAGAGGCATTCATATGTTTGGTGATTTTTAAATGCAAGGTGTAAAACACTGGCTCAGATTTTTCTAGTGAAATATGACCTGTGTATTTTAACATTTCTCCCGCAGTGGTTTTTCATTATTACTCAAGAGACCCAGAAGAAAAACAGCTTTACCCCACCAATTTGTGAATACTGATAAATAAGTATGGGAGCATCTACTAAAATTTAATTCTTGGGGTAAACATAGCTCAAGATGACCCTGCGGGCCTAGTTATGGACTGAGTCAAGATTACACACATGGGAGGAATACTGTGGAACATAAGCAGAGAAGTGCAAAAGTAAAATCTCAGTTTTCCTGTGTAATGTTAAAATAAACATTGCCAAGTTTTCAGTTTGCAAGTTAATGTTGAAAAGCAAAACCGGACTGGTCAGGGGAGGTTTTTGATTGAAATCATCATATAAATATGGCACAAATAAAATACTACAGCACTGAGAGGGAAGAAGATAAGTATCTGTTTGATTGTGGACCCTTTGATGTCAATTTCAAGACCATAAACCAAACAGCTCTAGTTGTCTCACTTGTGTGTCAAAAGGACCAAGCACATGAGGCGGCTGTGGCTTAGGCTGATAGGGAGCTCTCTGTGGTTACAGCCCGCAAACTGAACATGATCCGCGGAAACACAGCGAAGAGGCACCTGTTGTGCCATCCTGCTCTTGGTCCTCTTTCTTTGTTCCCTGCAGCTTCTCTCTGTTTGTGTGAGAATCTGAGGGCTTACAGAAAGAAGGACTGAGTTTAAGAGGGTTCATGGCTCAGGTTTGGACCTCAGACCTTTGACGTTTGACCCCGTATCGTTTGTCTGCTGGTAAAGGAATTAACAACCACCATGGCGTGCTCCACTTTTAAGAGTTGACAAACACAAGATATCACAAAGACACACAAACAAGAGGCATGTTTGGATGGAGCAATAGCCGACCTACCTGTCCCATGTTCCTATAGCCATATTTATCCGCTATCCGCTCGGCCACCTCGGGTCCCCCGACTATCCTGACTGCCCAGTGGTTGGTGTAAATCCGAGCTTTGCACGGCGGGGACGCAAAGCCGAGACTGAGCGCGAGGACGCACAGCAAGCTTCTTCTCCAAGCGGCGTTGCGGACCATCTTCCCCCACTTTTAAACCCGACTCTTCTCCTCCTCCTCAGCCGACCAGGCAAACAACCAAACTTCTCTTCTCACCAAGCAAGACTCTCATAGAAACACAACTCTCCGGGCAAAAACACTGAGAGAGAGAAAGAGAGGGAGAGAGGGGGGAAGGAACGGAACCCCGAGGAGGAAAAAAATATATACCTTATCCTCAAACCTCTGCTTTCCACATGGGAGAGTTGGAAGTTTGCGTTTCGTGTGCCCTCTCTCTCTGTTCCTCTCTCTCTTTTTTCCACGGCGGAGGAGGAGGAAGTGTGCGTGTCTGTGCGCCGTGCGTCTTTGCGCGTGAGTTCGTGTACGTCTGTGTGTGCGCGCGGAGCTCCTCAAAGCTGATTTCTCTTCTCCATGAACAACTCGGATGTTGGTCGTTCAGCTCATCGGGCTTTCATGTGGCGAAATGGCTACAGCGCCTCCCCACAAATAACTAGCTGACACTCTGGAGAGTAGAAACAACTAAAGCCGCGGGGTTTCCCTGCCGAGCTCCGCTGGGTCTTAAAGACACTCTGCTTGGTTCCACCGCTGACCGGCCGTCCACCAGACTCAGCACGGGGGGGGCTAGGGAGCCAATTTGGGGGGCAGCTCTATGGTTTTCCTCCAGGAGGAATGAAGAATAATTTACTTAAAACTAAACTGGCTGGAAGTCATTGTAGCAACACCACATTTAAAAAATGACTCTTTATTTTGGTTGTCATAACGCTCAATTGAAAAGAGACAACGATCTTAAACAAACTGTATATTCTGCACTTAACACGCTAGTGTCTATGTGGCTACTACAAAGAAAAATTACCAAACAAGTGACCTCAAATGTTATAATATGGTCGAACCTGCACATTGGTGCATTTCTACAGAGAAATGATAACCTTGACCCCGTGTTTAACCCTGACCCTGCTCTGACCTCTTTTAACCCAGGTCTCTCATTATTTTTTGAAAATAAGGATGAAGAAAGTGCAAGGACCACGAAAGAGTCAGATAATTTATTTTTTGGCTCTGCTGTTAATCAGAAATAATATTGACAAAAAAGTATGTAAATGCAGTAAAAATGTTTATCAAACATGTTGAGATGATTAAATATTTATCTGTAACATCTGTTATAAAACATCTTGAAAATATGCAGAACTTTTAGATGATTATAGCAACTTTCAGTTTTGGGGGGTTGTGTTTGTACACGATGAGACGATATCAGTGAATACTGGTATGTGTGTTGTTTTCAAGACTTGTTTTGTGCCAGCAGCCTACAGAGGAGTCCACTTTTTTTTTTTTTACTTTTGAGAAAGCAAAGCTGTCTTTTAACCATCAGCAACTTTCAGCGAGTGATTGCCGGTGTTTTACATTTTAGTCGTTAAAACTGCTGCAGAGGAATGGCTGTGGTGTTTCTCTTTCAGAAAGTCTACCAGTTAACAAGCGGATGCATTACATTTTGGATACTGCTCCCCCTTCCTACACCTTGAAATCTGCTGTTGAATGCAAGCCTTGTCAGTCTCCTGGGCAATATTGACATAGACATACCAATGTAAAGTTGGGTAAACTATGACCTCCACTTAAGTCATCAACCAATGAGAAACAGCCACAGACATAAAGAAACAGTTATGCATGAGAAAAGCATTAAATTATTATTTAATCCCATAAAACACTCAAATCTTTTTCAACTTTATCAGTTTGATGATTTTGTCATTGTGACCACCATTATTTATGGATGACAGTGAGGACTGACTTAAATATATTCTACAAAAGAGTGGGTACATTTGATTGAGTGGGTTTGCCTGATGCTAAATCACTGGATATGAGCTGAATTCAGGTGTGTTTAACACTATTATATTGTAACCAGCCTCACGGATAACCTTACTGTATGACTTGGTTACACATCCACCACTGCCAGTTAGGTCCTTTGCCCATCATACTGCCTTTACCGCATATTTCCCCTTAATCAGTGAAGCTCTAGATGTCATGCCCCCCATCGCAACACGGGTCACAGCTGACTAAACGCTGTCATTATGGAATGTGCCCGGTATTATCTGCCGTTGAGCCTTTCATTCAAAGCCTTTGTTGATTGATGGGTTTTTGTTTTGCAGCAGTTTCCCCGGGGGTGTCTCTGTGCACAGCGAAAACTCTGTTCTGCATGGGACACAAGTGAAAATCAGCATAATTGCACTAATTGCAGCCAATTTCTCTCTGAATGGACCCCGCTGTCACATCTCACAACAAGCGGGGGGACAAGAACATCTCATGGTCCCCCAGATGGAGATGAAAGAGAGGAAAGAAAAAAAAAACACCCAGTGATCGTTTTCTATTCAGCCGGATGGAAGGGCTTGTAATTTCATGAAAAAAAGAGCAGAGGAGAGGAAACACAGCAGAAATTGATTTTGAGTATCCAAATCAAGTACCCAGGTCACGAGGCCGCCTCGAGCATCAGGGCCCCCAATTTCCATTCAGGCCTAAACTGTCGCGATATCCTGCATGACAGCCTCACGGCTCCCCAAGTTTTCTCCAGGGGAGTGAACCGAGTGAACCCCAACAAAACGTCTTTGTCAACATCTGAGAGCGGAGCGGTCACGAGTGTCAACAAACACTCAGAGGGGCATTCCTGTGTGCATTCCTGTGCCTCTTCAATGAAATAACAGGGTGCATCGTGTGTTTAGGGCCAAACACAACTTGGGAAAAACTGCACACAACCCCCATGATACAACATAATGGAAGGTCCCAATTGGAAACTGCGGCCAACTAGCTTTATTCACCAAAGACACAGCTAATTTGTTCATTCAGTATCAAGCCCAACACCTCTACAGGGGAACCTCCCACATGATTTTCTTGTCCCATCAAGTCAGGGGTGTTATCAAACATGTGTGCCCCTCTTGCATTTAAATGTATCTTGCAATCACCAATCTGCTGCTGCTTCTCCATTATTTCCTTTCCTTTTCTCTCCTTTCCAGATTCTCTCTTCCCTGTTCCCTCTTTCTGCATCTTCTTTTTTTCACAGATTTGGATCCATTATTTTCCTTAGTTTGCCTTTGATTCAACATTTAATTCATTTGACCTACACTGCATCTTGGCCCATGTTTACTCCCTTGTCTTTCCTCCATGTACCTCTATGTTCCTTCAGTTATTTGCTTGGGCCCATCGCTTTCTCTGAACCCCCCCCCCCCCCCCCCCCCAACCCCCCACTTTCTGTATCTCTCACTGGGTGGGCTCCCTGGGAGTTAAGGTTGACCTTTCAACTTCACTTTGACCTTTGACCTTGTTGCTGCACTTAGGCCACAATAGCACCCGCCACTCACCAACTTTCCATCCTCTCTCCTCTGCATCCCACCCTCCCATCACCACCCTTCACTCTTCATTCCCCCCACCCCACCCCTCCTTTGTCAGCCACATACCAAGGTTATATAGGCTACTCCAGGGTCTCACACTCTCTCAACATTCACTGGAAAGAGATGGAAAAAAGGGGGAGCTACCAGTCACATTAAACTTGCACCCTCTGAATCTGTGAGTAATGTGAATTGTAATTTCCAGAGTTCACAGTGTGTTATTAATTAAAACACAGTTGAAAACAACTCAAATGACCTAAGAACAGTGCATCAGGTTTGATTATCTCATGTTTAGAAATTGTCACACAACTGCCTTCTTTTAATTTATGTATTCATTGCCCCTGGTTACTTCATTTGTTCAGTCTTCCTGCCCTAAATATGATCCACAGCTGTATATTTCATTAGTGCCTAGGTCAGTGTTATGCAGTATAATTATGGAAGGATATCTTCTATATGAGATAATATATTGCTTTGTTCCTGTGAGCTGTGACACACCTGGTCTGGCCTCTCAAGTCAAAAAATGTTCTCCTGTGTATGGTATGGACTATGGTATATTACTACATGACATAAATATTGTTATATATTGCCATCTGGTGGTCACTGACAAGATTACATATAGGACATAGCAGTCAGATATTTACACATTATTCATGTCCATTTACATCTTGACAGGTGGAGAAGAATGACTGGTTATCTGTTCCTAAAAACAGTCTGTGTTGAAATGGTAAGCTGGGAGAAACATTATTATTATTGCACAACACTGACCATTTTTCTTTCTTTATGGTCCTTCAGTCGTTGTACTTTTACTCTTGAAAAGTAAAAGTACAATGACATATTCTATCACAACAACAAAAAACAACTATTCAACAACTGAATTCAAAGGACCTGATGATCCCCAGCCATTAATTTGCCCGACAGTCAGAAACAGAAATGACTCTGACATAAGCATTATCTGTTAATTAAATTATCTAAATATAAACCATCATATCGCCACTGTGTTTTGTGAGTCTTAGAAATGTCTGGATAACTTATGCACAGACAAGACTCTCTGCATCCCGCACAGATTTAACCCCCCTCCCACCTGCATTACAGCTTCTTTCAAAATGGCAAATGAAGCTGAGAATCCAAAACAGAGGATGACATCATGGTTTAACTTCGAAAACATACCATTGTCTTTCCACTTCTATTCACCCTTTTTCTGCATGACTGCATATTTGTTCCATCTTAATGACTGTGATGGTTACTGTAGGAATTAATTCCTGTACAACTGCATCTCATTAAAACTGCTTTACTGTCACATTTCTCCTTTTCATACTAAAAGCTTGTGCTGTGCTGAGACATTGTGCCAAGTTATTTCATAAATAATAACTGTTTAATCTTCCTGAATTTCATTTTGTAATAAGTTTTAATTAATAGCACCACAAGAATATGTATTTCATGGGAAAAGAAGGTGTCTTGGATTCACTGTAATCAAGAGAGCCACCTGTGTTTCCTTCAAGCTGGGCCACCATATGGCCAACTGGCTTAAAAGACTATTACAGAGAACTCAGTTATGGCAAACAGATTACAGAAAATATTAATTTCAGTTTCAGGGGACCATTCCCCCCCTTTTTTCTTTTTCTCATTTTTTGTTTTATTATTGCAATAAGTACTAGAAAATGCAAGGAAGGAAGTCCTCTCTACTGAAGTGTCAACTGATAATTACTAATCATTGCTATAGTGAATGGACGGATGGATGGGGAATTTAGGAATGCAATGTTTTGCCACCAGCAGATCTCATTTAAGGATACTTTTAACTTTTTAATTAGAAATCTTTTTTCAATCACATCTGATTCTGATGATACTGTAAGACATAGCAAAATAAATTCAGCCAAGATTACTATAAATGAAACGTTCATCACCACAGTCACACTTTGCCTGTATCTGAGAAACACATGAATAGTGCCACGTACTGTATATGCTTCCAACATATCAGTGTGCAAGAAATTAGTTTCCATGTAATGTACACACATGGTAAGTACATTTTTCTTCGTGTGGGTAGTAGCCTTCATATTTTCTTTCTCTGATTATTTGCCATCCCTGACACTGCACAATTAAATCAGAAAGTTTAAGTTTGAATTTTCAAGACAGTCAAGAAAAATCGGCACATGTGCACACGTGAATGCAAAAAGACTCGGACAAGTCAGAGTTCCAACTGCTCAGAACTTTTATTTCGCGGGAAATGAGGGTTAAAATTAAATTAAAATATAAAATTTAGATGGACAGGTCTGTCTTTAAAGGGGAAGTGTTGACACAGGGAGAGTAGGCATCCCTCCAGAGGAACGGAGGGTGAGAGGCAGGAGGGGAAAGAGAGGAAGCTACAAAATGAAGTTTTGGGGGATGAGTCGGTCATTCAGGGAGTTATGTATAAAAAAAAAAGAAAAGAAAAAAAAGAGGAGACAGATGCAGTTAGTTATTATAAACCCCACCCCCATCTGAAATGTCCTCATATGCAATCAGTGCTATAGCTCTCTCTATTTCCTTTTTCAGGTTTCTTCCAGGAAGTTTTGGATCATTTATCTTCACTCGCTCTCTCACCATCATCATCTCATACTGTCTTAATGTAACATCTTTTCCTGCAGTTTTGAAAAAAGTAAACAAAAAGTCCTTCAAAAATAAAATGCAGCAACCACATTTCATGTTCTACTATTACATATACAGTATATATATATAAATACATACATAAATATCTTACATGTACAACCAATTTTGAAAAGGGGGGGAAGAGAGAACCCAAAAGACTTATGAGGACTTGTGGAGGTGGGGAGAGCAGGGCGGAGAGGCCCAAAGTTGCTCATTGTGAGGGTAGTGTGTCTTTCGGTTTGCTTTTTTTTTTGTTTGTTTGTTTTAGCTTTACACGCGCACGCACACTCACTCTCTCACACACGCACACAGCCTTTTGGGGAAGGGAGGAGTGGGAAGCATTCCTCAGTTGGCCCAGTAGGGGGAGCTGCCATAGCTGGACTTGCTGCCTTGGGTTTTCTGTTGCATGCTGCTGGACTGACTGCGCTGTCCAGGTCCACCCTGCGGAGAACATGAAGTCAGTTTCATCATGTTTAAGATCAAGTAGCCACCTAACAGGTTTATTTCATTTCCTATTTCTATTAAGTGTAATAGCCATTTCCAACTGTGGAACCTTTCCTGGAACCTTAACTTCAACATCAACAGCAAGAACCTACAGAACCAGTTTTGGTCCTTGTGGTGTGATTCCTGTTCCCAACAAATTATCAGGCTTCAGTTTGCGTGAAAGCTTAAAAACTGCAGCAGCATGGAGGCAAGTGTCATTCAGATGCAAAGAAGTGTTTGTAGGAACTTAAGTTATTGAATAGGGATGGAAATGTCTATTAACATTATGTTGTTAAAACAGTACACAAAAACCACACTAAAACTGGAACAAGCCACAGATAAGCAAAGTGAAAAATGCAACTTAAGCAATAAGGTTGTACATAAAAACTAAAAACAGATCATCTTAAGTCTTGTGTACTTTTTTAAAATCTTCTCTTGGTCTACCACAAAATCACCACATTTCTTGACAAAGGGTTAAAACACAACAAATGCACCACAGTTTTAGTTTCTGACTTGTTAGTTCTTGGGGCTGTTTCTGGGACTATATGGTCAAAAAGACCTATTTAGTTGATTACCACTGTAGGCATGCAGATTAGTGTGCAAGAACAGCATAATTTGTTTAATCATGGCAGTCAGCTAACTGCAACACTGTGCTGAGGTAACAGCTATTCAGTAAACAGGAATGTTAAATAAAATGTGTGTGTAATAAAATGGGCAAAATCACAGATTAAAACTCAAATTTACAAAAACTCAAATAATGCAAACTTATTTAGTGAAACTCTGGGTAGGATGCAATGTTTACCTGTCCATCCTGTGTGAGGTGATGGTGCAGCAGCTGGGAGTGGGGCTGTTGGTGTGGTGGCAGGATGTGCAGGAAGGGAGCAGGGGCGTAGCCAGGAGCACCCCCAGGGTTCAGGGGCCCTGTTCCTCCAAGTGCTGAAGGTAGGCTGAAGGGAGGCGGTGTCCCCGTGTGGAAGCCCTGCTTGTCAAATGACTGAGGAGAATGAAGAGAAGACAAGAGAAATTAAATCATTCACATTTTAACTGGACTCATATAAAAATCACACGAGTGATTTTAAGACAAGTAGTTTCTTACAAGTAGAAGCATGAAGCCTTGATCTTAACACAGATATACAAGAGAACACAATGTTGCTCACCTGTGTTTTGCTGTAGATTGAACCTCCCATGTCAGGTACTCCTCCACTGGTACCTGACCCTGACAGTCCTGGTGCTGAGAGGAGAATGAAGTGAGGGAGAAGGGAAGAAGATAAAGAAAAAGATTGGAATTTAAGAGGGAAGGGAGGAAAGCAAAAAGAGGAAAAGGGAAAATGATAAAGAAGAGAGGGAGATCAAGGGGTTAAGGGGGGGGGGGGAGAAGAACAGTTGTGTCACTTCACTGCTGATGAGTGAATATCAAACACTGAATGTTCATTTCCACTGTTAGTAGGAGGGGGGCCAGCCAGTAGGAAGAAGCATATTAAGTGAGGAGGTGCAGAGGCATGTTTCTCACTTTTTTCCACCCTTTGGCATGTATCCATTTATGTGCACATCAAAGTGCAATCACACACGTGCATATACACACCTTTCTCCAGAACACTCTTGACTGTAGAATCATCTGCAATTGTGAGTACATCTGTTTTTCCCACAGGAAAACGCCCACTGACTTTGTGTGTCTTGTTAGATTGTGCGCACATGTGTTGTGTATGTACCTTTCCCTGGGCCGCTGCCCGCTGACTTGGCCTGTGACTGGGCAGACCCTCCGTACCCTCCCTTACTGTACTCCCCAGCGTGGGCTTGAGACAGGTCATCAAAGGCTGAAGGGGGTGGAGGAGGAAGAGTACAGAAGAGGAGAGGAGGCAGAGCGAGCAGAGGAGAGGGAAGGGGTAGGAAGAGAAAGATGGACAGATGAGGTGAAGGGAAGAAAAGGAGGAGGAAAGAGGATGGGAAGAGAAGAGAGGGGGGGCATGGGAGAGAGAGGCAGTAAGGTAACCTGACTAAAACGGCAGCTGTGTCTATATTGAGCTGTGTCCAACTTCAGCAGGGGGTTTGAGCTATGCATGCAGCACAAGCAAAAACAACAAAAAAAAAAAAAACCACACCGGCCCAACTCCACACACACATGCAGCATTTCATGTACATGTATATAGGATTAGAAGTTGCCTATCCCACCCCCCTTTACACCTAATTTCTGCCAAAGTCTCTGTATGCACACCCTGTCTCTCACAATACAGCTGTGCCAAACTATTGCTGTACATGAGACGTCAAAAATCATCTAACAGTAATTAAGTGTCGTAAGACAAGACAGTAACTTGTCTACTATTGATCACCACAACACATTTAATGAAATAACTGACCAGATAACCCACTTTAACTAGTCTAACATTTAAAGTCAAGTGCCCTCAACTTTGTACCACGTTGTTGTGGCAGATTGTGGTACTGTTATATTTTGTTTGGCAGTAATAATTTATGATAAACCTGTGCCGTCATAGTTGAAATAGACAGGCACAGACTCAAGCCAGATCCCAAAAAAAATGAATCAAACTGAATTGAACTGCTGGATATAACCCTCAAATGAAAAGTCACAATTAATTCATGTGAAATGTGCTGTGTTAGTTGTCTGAAAACAAAAATTGATGAGAGCAGTGACAGACACAGCCCTCTTGCTTAATCCTCATCTCACCTGTGCCATATGCATGCTGTCCGTAAGTGGGCTGATGCTGTTGGTGATACTGATTGGAAGGGTTGGCCAGGCCCATTGCAGGTTGTTTGGCCGAAGCAGGAGGCACAAAGACGGTGGGGCCGTACTGGAAGGCTGAGGGAACCCCAGGCACACCAGCATAGTACGGCAGACCTGTAAAACGGCCAGTTAGAAAAATAATGTCAAGTGCAGAGAACACAGACTGATTTGCAACTGTTGCTACACAGTGTTGCTGAGAAAAGCCTTTTGTTAATGTGAACTTTCACAATAATATAGCCTATACAAACAATAAGCCAAAAAATAAGAGGGAAGCTCTAACTAACTGAAATTGGAATTTGCATTAAATGCATTAGGTGTAAAGTGCACAGATGAGATAACCAGAAATGAATGTAGAAAATATCCTTCTCATTATACATAATTTAGTTTTTCCTTACCAGTGTATCCGTAACCCGGGGGCAGAGGGGGGTTTAGGAAGGCCTGGTTCTGTGTCTGCTGACCCTGGCTCTGCCCCGTGCCCTGGCCCTGTGTCCCTGCCTGTGGTGCCTGCTGGGGCTGTGACTGCACCCCAGCTGTAGACAGGCTGGTTGGTGGAGCTGGAGACGAAGAGTCATTCCTTCCAAACTTTGTCGCTTCACCTAGACAAAAAACAATAGTAAAAAAATAAATATCTGAAATTCCATTGCCAGTTAGCAAACATGAAATTGGTAAAGAAGCCACTCAAAAGAAAAAAGTGATAATAAAAAAGTAGAAGGAACCAACAGTTTGTTTTTTTTTAAAATTGGGAGTGACTAAGTCAATTGTGAGGTTTCAGAGTGAAACACATCTTGAACATACGAAACTTGAGACATATCACCTCAGAGACTCCAGTTCAACATAAAATTTGACATACCAGAATATGGATTATTAGCCAGGCCATCTCTTCCAGGCATAGCAGCTGTAGTGCCGGGGAATGTTACACCATAATAGTCCTGGATGAAACAAGACAATTCCAACCACATCACTGTTTTGTTGTTTTTTTTCCATCAGTACATCTGACAGCTACTCTAGAAATCCGCTGACAGTGGCATGCAACAGAAGAGGGGATAAAGATTTTTTGGTGTAGTTACTTTACTAGAGGCAGCAGGAATGTAATGTACAGGGAAACTGATTTGAAAGCTAATTAATTATTTAAAAAATACCAGTAATATAGTATTATACAGCAGGGTACATGACTGAATTAACAAGACAACAGACTCACCATAGGAAGGCGAGACTGCAGCATTTGCAAGTCCTCATATCCATAGATCTGCTGTAAAGATCAGAATCAGACTTTATTACCAAGTAAGTTTGCACATACAAGGAATTTGTCTTGGTATATTGGTGCTAAAAGACAGTTATAGTAAAAGAAAAGAGTGAAGAGCAAGAACTATATTTACAAGGAACATAAATATACATAATTAAAAAGTGTAAAGTATAAAGTGTAGAGTACAAAAATGTTAGAAGGTGGCAGTGATTGTCTGGATGTGCATTAATGTAACGCATAGCTGTACGTTAATGTAACATGTAGTGGGGGGTGGGGGGAATATAGTCTGGATAAAGGTGGGAAAAACAGGTAATTATTTAGTATTACATTGGGAGTCTCAAATAATCCTCACTGCTGCATGCAAACTCCATTTTAATTAGTTTCTTCATGGTTCACAGATGTCATGTGTGGCCCTGTTCATACCTGACATTTACATGAGTCTTGGGTGACCCAACCTTATTAAAACATAGTCGCTGTCAACACTGAAAAGCTCTACAGAGTGAGGAGTCAACTCACTGCCATAATTCTTCAACTCTGTGTATCCACTTATGGTAGATGCAGAATTGAGTTGCTATACAGCCCTGAGGTGCTTAGTCAGTCACAGATGTCAACACCCATCTATTTTTAGTGATATTCTTCTTTCCCTTAAAAACCCAGGAGATTAATTAATACACAAACAAGTAAATAAATGATGAGGAAAGTGTAGAGTTACCGGGTAAGCAGGGAGCAAACCACCAGGGCCCATGATGTACTGGTTTGCCAGGAGAGGCGGCACTCCTTGAGCCAAGTTAGGAGGAGCTTTACCTGGGGAAGGAGGAAGAACTGAGTTAAAAGGGAGTGACGATTAAAATAAAAAGGCTCTTTTGCAATGAGTTCCTGTGTTATAAAAATATGATTCATGTGTGGACTGTGAACCTACCGGAGGTGGTGGTGAGCAGGGGTGCTGTACGGCTGCCTGAAGCTGAGAGTGTGGTGTTTGTGCCATTAGGAGTCAGTCCTGGTGCTCCAGATGGGTGAAGACCATTGGTGGTTGAGCTGCTGACAGCCAAGGGGACTGAAGGACTGGGATTGACAACTTGGCTAGAAGATGATGATGAAAAGCCATGGAGGTTGCCACTGCTGCTCTCCTCATTACTTATCTGGTGGCACAAGGGGAAAGAAGAGAAGGTGCGTGACAAGAGAACCAGTAGCTGTTTTGTAGGGCAAAGCATGGATGTCTTCAATAAAAAAAATAAAAAAAAGTCCTGCATTCAAATTACTGAACTGTAAAACACACACACAACAGGTCTTATCTCATTAAACAGCAGAAAGATGTTTAAGAATTTTGTGTCTGTGTTCACACACACTTACTGTCAGGGAGGAACTTGTGGTGAGGGCTGATCCAGATGAGTGAGTACTGGTCACGTGACTAGAAACAGAGAAAAGTGGTTCTGTCAGCCTGCTTATATCTGATGAAGCCACAAAAGTACATCACCCAGGAAGCATGGGCAGGAGGATGGGAGATTCAGTGACAGATATTTCCACATTACATGATTAAGATATGTGCTTGTAAGCATCATTATCTCCAGACAAAAAAGGGGGATGCAATCAGTTTGTGCAAACATTAATGTGTCTGAACCATCTGTTACCTGCTGAGTGAGGGAATGGGGGTTGAGTGGGAAGGTGTGACTGCAGGGGAAGGGATGTGGTGGCCAGGTCCACTGTCACTCGTCATAACAGGAGACTCTGTTTTCACCGTTCTAGATGTTGATGACGTACCTGGTTTAAAAATAAAAATGAGAGACATAAATTTGTGTGTTGATATTACAAATTGATTGTGGCAGAAGAAAGAATGAAACAGAGTTAAAAAAAAAAACACACACACACACACACACACACACACACACACACACACACACACACTAACTATGTCCTCGTCTTTATCAAACCTCAACTTCCACAGAGGACACTATCCACTTCCTGCCAGATGCATTTAACAATCAATATTCACTATGTTAGATTTTACTCGCTGCTCTACTGCTATTCTTTACAACTGACAATGCTGAGTATACTTACTGTCCTGTGTGCTCTGTGTCTTCATCCCACTGTAGCCATTCTGTGAGAGGAAGAAATGTTCAGTGTCTCAGATTTATCTTTCAGCTTTTAGTCAGGTATTATGCAGAGAGACCCATAAGTATACACAAAAAAGGTTTATTCTCACTGTTAGAGGTCCACCAGCAGCTGATGTGACATCTTTGTTCTGAGAGAACCCGAGATGCGGTGGCAGGGACCTTGGACCGCTGCTCTCCACGCGGCTGGCTGCACTAGGGGCTGCAGACGAGGGTGGAGCGGCTGCACTGGGAAGACCCAGCGAGGGCGAAGGCGTGGCACTGGGTAAGCCCAGAGATGGTGAGGGGAAGCTGGGATCCGATACAGCTGGGGGTAAGGTGGGCAAGTTGCTCATGTGTTCACTGTTCACATGACCAAGAGAAAAGTAGATGGGGAAAGACACAAATGTAAATACTGAGAATATGATGCAAGCGGTTTCTAGCCATAACACAGTTGAACATTCTCTTAAGCCTTTTAGCTAATTGACAAATTAGTCAGCGGTCTGCTTTTTGCATGGCCCTATTTCAATGGTTGTTGAGATAACATCCTGAGCAGAAAAACAACAGATGTTTAAAAAAATGACAAATTCCTCACTGAAACAGACAAACCCATGCCTCAAACACCAACTCACACACACCTCACAGATCCTGGCTTGGAGAACAGGCTGCTCTGTGGCTGCTGTGTGGGAACAGCAGTAGGGACAGACATGGGTGCTGGAGCTGGTGGAGCTGGAGCCTGAGTGGGGGCTTGATCCCTGGCCAGTTCCATCTGTGCCATGTCTACTGCGCCACTACCAGCCTCAGAACCGAAGTCAAGAGCTCCAAACTGAAGATTCAGGCCAGGTGTGTCTGCTGAGCCCGGCATCTCCACTGCTGATGACGGGATCTGAGGTAGACAAAGATGAAAGTAAGTTGAGAATATATATTTAATCAATTTGATCTTAACCTTTTTTTTTATTGGCTAGCAGCCAAGTTTAGTCAAAACAGTCAAACTGGCAACTGCTACTTTGAAGTGATATGGCATGAACAGCCATGACTTAAGCAGCAAGCAAGCAGGTTCTGGTAGCAAACATGGGATAAATATACTAAAAGGACTGTGTATTTATTTACACTCTGTGTTTGTTTACAAGACATTAACTACTTGAGAAGTTAAATCAAGGGAGTGGAGTTGCAGTTTGCGGAAGCCATTCTATTCATTACGTCCCTACCACATAACCGGTTAGCTAGCTGGTTTGTCTTGTCAAACACCTGACAGCAGAGAAATGATTGTTATTTATTATCATCTTGTAAGTAATACTGCTCTTTTGTTTTGCATGTTGGTTGATCATTTTTATGTCTGATAAAAGGTTCAGATATAAGAAGAGCTTACCTTTGAGGGAGGAGGTACCCTGCGTCTCTGTGTCTTTAGCTGTCGTTGAGGAGGCTCTGCTATGGGAGGCTCCATTCCTGGCAGCTTCACTCCTGGAGAAGCTCCATCTCTTACCGGAGGGATGGAGGACTCATGACCTGATGGGATCAGGGGCGGAAGGCCCAATCACAATGATCAAATTAATCGTCAGAGCTACTGAAAACACCTTTATTGGCGTAACAGGGTATTGTTCTGCAGTCCTACCTGGTGGTGTGGGGACCTGTGGTGCATGTGACTGAGACAGGCCCAGCGACTCTGCGGTGGGAAGGATGGAGGACTGTTGTTGCCTCTGAGCCAGCTGGCTGAGCACCGCTGATGGCTCTGGCTGAAGCTTCATCTCCACTGAGGACAATGGAGATGAACGTATAATGAACTATTGCCCTGCAGCACTATGTATTTCAACAACAATTACTTAGAATTGACTTGTCATTGGCCTTTTGAAATAAACTTACAGTGTTGGGCAGTAACAGGACCATTCTCCACTCTCTGAGCCTTGACATCTACAGAGGGAGAGGAGGCAGGAGCAGGACTTTGCATTGGAGGTGGCCCTGCATCTTTGGAAACAATACTGCTGCTGCTGGTGGCGGCTAACGTCTGACTGGCTCTCTGACCAAGCCGAGGCCCATTGAGCTGTTCTGATGTCCTGATGTCAGAGGCGGGTGTCGGTTTAGGTGCATTCAGAGAGCCAAAACCAGAACCCAGGACTGAAGACTGAGAGGATGAGAAGAAGAAAAAAACAAGACCTGAATACCATATCTCAGTGTGCAGGAGCATGATATACGTAAGCATTTGCTGGTGCTTGCAAATGTGTGTGCGCGGCCATCTGTACCAGTGCAGCGTGCGCGTAGGTGGTACTAGCAGAGGCAGCATGGGCATAGCTGTTGGCTGTGGCGTGTGCGTAGCTGTGTGTTGCAGTGCGTCCATTGTGGTGGGAATTGGTAAACACCAGGCTTTGGCCCAAATCCTCTGCTGAGGGACCATCAACTATTGCCCCCAAGTCAGAGTCCATGGAACCCCCTACAGCTACTCCAGTCTTAGGCAGTAGGCTAGCCAGGTCCACACTGAGGAGAAGCGGGAGACAAGAGAACAGGAAGAGTAAAGAGTGGGAGAAAAGGCAGATTTGAAAGAGGGTTATTGTACATATTGATGTTTTTTTAATAATGTTCTCAATTGACAGGACTTCAGACAGGGTGGCTTACTTGTGTCCAGGTGTGATGTGGTTGGCTGGAGCAGAGGAGGCAGTGAATACTTTGGCCTCAGACAACTGTAAGGAAAGGACAGGAAGTACAAACACAGCCATCCATTAGATGGGATTAGGCGTACGTGCTGCAATGTACATTCACAACCACCCAGAGCCATGCTGATATAGTTACACCACATAAAATCACTGATCCTCACTAATGGTATTCGGTAAGTTAACATCAGAGGCCAGTGCAGATTTAAGGCAATGTCAGTAAAACCTTCATACAAATAAAAAGTGCTGCCTTACATCCTCATTCCAGTCTTCTGTCCAGTCATCCACATTGGTTGTCCATGTTCCTAAAAAAAAAAAAAAAAAAAAAACCCAAAACAATAATTTGTATACTCATAATATGTTCACAGAAACAATTAACCATCCCAAAGCAAAGATAGAAAATCTAGTCCTGACTTCTTTAATGACACTAGAATTATAACCCTTTGAATCCATTGTGCAGATTCATCTGCCCATTTTCTGCTTGAATTCTACTTTTTGTTTGGGACCTATTAATCTGAACTGACTTGAGGCAAGTGAAGACCAGACAATGCTGATTGAGAATTAAGCCACTGTATAGAAAAAGCAGGAAATGGCATCAAAACATGACATCTTCTGTTGTGTAATTTTCCTTACCAGTTCCCTCAGCAGGCTCATTTCCATCCCCTTCCCACGTCTCCTGGCGAGCTCCAGAGTTAGCCGTGTAGTCAGCAGGATTGAAGGTACTGAAAGAGACAGAGTGTTAAAGAAACAGTAGGAAAGGGGGAGACACATAAAAGGGAAGGTGACTAAACAAAGAAAATCAAAGAGAAAAATCTCCTGGTATGTTGTTGCTGTTAGTAACAGGAAATAGAAAAATAAATCTTTTAAATTTTACAGGAGGAGACTCAGAGACTTGGTTCTTCCACACATTTGTTTTTGAGATATGTGCTTGTAATCACCATCACTATCTCCTCATCCTACTTCAGTATTATGACTTACACAAAACACACATTCTTACCCCATTCCCTGGGAGGAGAACCTGTTGCCAGCAGCTGCTCTTCCTCTACCGCGACCCCCTGCCCCTGAGAACACAAAGAAACAAACCAGATGACCTCTGCTGACTGGTCCCTTTCAGTCTCAACTCCTGATTAAGCATTTGTTTCTCAAAGAGGGTGCCAAACTCCCACACACTGTCAGCAATAAGTTTAAGGAGAAACCAACTTTCAGTCAGTGACCTTTGTCAGGCTTTAAAAAAAATATTCCAATCGCTTTTGCAAACCATTCCTGCATACATGTGTCTAAGTTTCTTTTCTAAAATACTCCTGATTTTTTTCCCTACATAGTGGTACTGCCTTAGAATTGCACTCAATAAGTAAACAGTAATGTAGTGCACAGTCATAGTTGTCAACACATTTGTGCTATCGTAACCTACAAATGTGGGCCATGGAGGGAACAGTCATGCTGCATTAAGTCTGAATAACCAAAAAGATATGTTCTTGGCCAACAGTCTTGCATGCATTCCCCCCTAGTTAAGACAAAACATGCCATCTTACACCATTTCTTTTGAATCATGCTTTGATTTACCTCACCACTCTTAGATCATTTGATGTTATAGACAAAGCCTACAAATCCAGTCAGATTGTAATCCTTTCTCTGATCTTGATATCTACTGATGACACCCCACCACCACCAAACGCACACTCAAGCAGCTGCAGGGACTAAGCACATTCCACACATGTTCAGTGCGGCAATACTCTAAATGCCTGCAGACACAAATAGATATGTTGCCAGCTACATAACCAAAACATGCACAATTCCCCATCTAAAGATAGTGAGCGACAAAAACATACAATATTAGAATGTGTCTGAATATATGGACATGTTTGTTCACACTGTAGACTGCAAGGTTACCTATATATATACGAGATTTTAGCTTGGCAATATTTTGGTTTATCAAACTAACCTCAAAATGCCCACTTAGTTTTCTATCCTGCAGTTTCACTCTACATTAATGGGACAAGAGCCAAGACTTATGTAATTGGTAGCTAAAGTTAACACTTTTTGGAGTCATTGCTAACAAAATGGCAATACATCTAATAAAACTTAAAAACGTATGATTTCCTTTACTGCTCACCTCTGCCACGCCCCCTACGTCCGCGGTCACCTCCTCTCTCTCCAGGAGCCACCTCAAACCCATTCTCCTCTAACCGACCTGGAATCCAACAAGAAACATTGGGACATGGAAAATACAGTAAAACAACAGTAAAACCTTACATATTATTAATGCTGAACTGTGAAAAAACCTGAGCCTTTTGAAATTAAACCCGCAGGGAACTCAAAGTAGAACAAATCATACAAAAGTTGAGCCAATGATTCTATATACTCACTCTTCTTTTAGCAATGTAGCACAGTAAATGTCGCTCATGCATAAACCATAACTCTACAGAATCCAAGCTATTCATACCTTAGACAGACTTTCTTACCTTCACGCCCTCGGCTGATGCCTCTGCCCCTTCTGTTGGCGCCCCCACGTCCACGACTGGCCTCCCTCTCTCCTCCTTTCTTCTCTCTGCTCTCCTTTATCTCTGAGGGTCCTCCTTCTTTCCCAAGGCTCCGCTTCTTCCCTACAGTCTCCCAGGAGTTCTGACAGAGGTTAACAAGATGAGATTGACTCTTTCAAACACACCTTTATTGTGGTTTCAATTTTGAATAATGTATGGTGTTTTAGTCTCTCCAAAAACCAAGAGGACTTGCCATATCACATGTGTACACAAACAAATTATAAATATGTGAATGTGGTTTGTACATTTGTTTATAGGCTCTTACTGTGTCAGAGTTGCTCTCCAGCAGAAAATTGATGGCTCTGTTTACATCTTCGTTGCAATCATGGAGGGCTACCATGCACTCATCTTGAGTTTTCCCAGTTACCTCAATAAGCTGTGTCCATGCAAAACAGAAAAACACAGTGTTAAGTTAGATCAACACATGATGCAAGAATTTCAAGACAATATGCTGTTTCCAGAAAATTCATTTGTCTAAATCTATATATCCACATTAGCAACGCATTACCTGTTTGACCTTGTCTTCAAAGTCAGCATCATTTTTGTCGTAGATCATCTGGGCTAAACGAATCTGTTCTGCTGTGGCCTGTGAAGTAAACAGGGTTCTGTCAGAAACAATACAACTAGAACACATGGTAGCTGTCATCATTTTCAATGAAAGACACTGGAATCCTGGTGAAGGTACACCATGTAGGATTTAATGATCTAAAAATCCTTCAAAAGTGAGAAATTAAATTTTATATTCATTACACATTTTACTAGTACTAATATCAGCATGATTACTCAATACTAGACGATGACCCAAAACAAACTATACTATAGACTTTATTTTAACTGAGCAGGCCTGGGTGTGACTCTGAATTCACAATGATGAAAAACACACCTGTATCTGTTTCTGTGGCTGTGTTGTTTGTGTGGTGGTGGGCAGCGTTTTGTCCCGAGTTCCCCGGGCTTGATTGCTGACCACTGAAGTCATCATATACAGTATATACAAAACAATGTATGTACAAAATAGAAAAATCTGGCGGAGAGAGAAAGTGGGGACAGAGGTAAAGTCAAATGTCAGTCTCCTGTGAAATGGTCACATTGCATCACAATTCCTAACAAAACAGATTCTGAATAAATGTCTAATGGCAGTACAGTACACTGAATATAAGCAGGGCTCACTGTTGTCAAGTATACCATGTAAGACTATAACCCCATCTGTCGCCCCCCACCTCCCTGGTTAAATTTAGCCAGCCAAGAGGGGACTGTCCGGGTGTCAACTTACAACCCTCCCCCAGACTCCCACACAAAAACAACGCAAGTATGCACCAGCATTTGTTATAGGTAGTATAAATTATAAGACTTTTCTCTCACCGACGACGTCGGGATAGCGACAGCCATTTGGCATTTGATTCAAAGTAATAAGTAACCACAAAATGAGCCTGGGCATTATGCCAGGCTAAATGGTGTCTAGGGAAACCGAAAGCATACACTAACCTGGGGTATATTAGATTACATACAGTAACTGCTTGTTAGTCAATAATACTACCAACGGACAACTTGTCAGCATCTGAACAAAAAAGATCCACCGTCCGTAATAATTACTATCGTTTGACAACAGTATGTTGACCAACAAAAAACGTTAGACAGTAGGAAAGTGTTAACGGAGATTGTATAACATGGCTACGGTTGTCAATGTATTTCAGTCGCCTGTATCGTAACGTAAGTGGTGACTAGATCGTAATTTTATTTTGGTGAACGTTACATGAAGCTCGACGGAAACATGAGCCGCATTGGCTAGCGTTCACATGAGCGTTAGTCAACTAGCCAGTGTTAGCTTTAGCTTGGCTAACCGCTCGTCTTTGTTCCGTGTGCGATTCCTACCGTTAAAATGCCGTGTTCTACTGGACAGATCTTAGCCGTGCAGCCACTAAGTTAGCCAGTCCGTCGATGAAGCTGCTGACAGTACAGTCCCGCCGAGATAGCTACAAAAAGCAAACAAATATGACGACAGCGAATATGTATCCCTTTGTGTAGACCCAGAGAAAAGCTAACGTTAGTCACTTAACCTGAGTGGCAGGTTTAGCTAACTTTAGCAACATGCTAACACAACTGAAACGAAAAATCGCGGTGTGTTACATTTACGTTTCCAACGGTCGGTGTCGAGTATTTCGGTTCTGTGGCTGTAATACGTGTCTGTAGGTAATAAAAGCTGTCGAAAAACGCATGATCCGTTAATACTACGACAGATATCAGCAACATGTTAACTGACCCGGCATGTGAACGGCCCGTCCGCATACAATGCAGCGCTACAGTCCGGATACAACGCTGGTTAGCTAGCGAGTTAGTTAGTTAGATGGCTAACCAACAAATAGGACAAACGGTGTTTCTGAATCGACCGATCGGTCTCCTTAAAGTCGTTTTAAAATTATGCGATAAGACACTTCGGCCATTCAAACGGCTTTATATATAGTAACTCCACGTTTTTTGTTCTTTCTTTTACCTGCTAACACGCTTCGCTCAGCCAGCAGCAGCAGATGCTGTCACGTGACCCACCGCGCCGTTGTTCAACGTAGTGAGGCTATTACTGCCAACCAAAACCCACGAGCTGATCAGGTGGTTCAACGCCGTGCCCCGACGTCCGCGTGCACGTTCAAGAGCGCGCTTCGCTGTAAACTTGTTCCCAGCTCGGCGTCAGGTGATGGCCCGGTTTCTAACCGTGGTGTTTATCAATTTTAGCATAAGTCGGAACAGATCTATTTCCTTAAGTGAGATCAAATACAAATGTAAGGAGTTATGTTCTGATTGTCTTGAGGAGTTGTTTTTTTCCCTCTTTAGTCAAAACAGGTTATGCAAGTTTTTTTTTTTTTTTTTTTTTGTCATTCTTCTAATCGTAATCTCTCTCAGCCATCCTCTGTGTGGTGTATATACATTTTCATAATGAAATCACGGCAGTTTGAATAGGCAAATGGAATTGTGTATAACATCTCCACAAGTCCCATTAAGACCTCACACCATCCCATTATGAAAATAATCATTAAATCACATAGTGTCCGAGATAAATACCTCACAACACATCATCTGATAATCAAGCAAATTTAATTCAATCTTAAACTCTTAGAACTGTGTTTCAAAAATCAAATAGCCTCAATCATTTCGCTGAAAACTAACAACACACCATGTCTCATTGGTTTATGAGTGTCACAATCTTTTACCCAAAGACAAAAATGTAGCACCAAGAAACAGTTTGCCACCTGTGAAGTAAACAGCTCATTAGACAACCTGAGCCCAAGTTTCAAGTAGGATATCAAGTTGTGCATCTTTGGTTGAGTGTGTCATCATTCCAGAGTCAGAGATCTAGTCAAACATGTAGTCATACAGAAGATTAACACTACTCAGGCTGTGCTGGCCTTTGTCCAGACAGAGACTTGTGATGATGTGGGTAAAGCACAAATTGAGACACAAACCCAGACACAAACCAGGGAAACTCTAAGCCTGGATCAAATCCAATACCATGGTCACAAAATAATCAAATCATTTTCAGGTCATTTTGCAAAATAAATAAACGATAAATAAATAAATAAATAAACAAATAAAAAGTAAAAATCAAGATTTGTAGTTTTTTACAACCAAGAAAAAAGACAAGCAAGACCAAAACTGTGGAAGTATTATCAGCGTGATACTAGGAGAAATTAGTTGACCAAGACTGGGCTTGCAACAGTACAGCACTTTGGGTTAAATTAAAAGCTGCAGTTTACAACTCATAAATAGCGGCTATTACAATAACTTTCTTTTCTCTAAACACTAGTCATCCAAGTATCCACAGTAGTGTAACAGATCTCTATTTTAAGATAACTTAACAAATTATGATTCAAAGAACTAAAAATGTAATTTCATAATATATGCATCTGCATCAGCATGTAAACAGTACTGAGGAAAACAAGGGAAAATACCCACACATAAACACAAAAATCAAACCAAACACACACACACACACACACACACACACACACAGAAATCAATCTGTAGAATACCCAAACAAAAATACACAAAAACATGTCTCTGTAAGTTTTTCTGCTCTTTCAGTCCCCATTAATAATGACTCATGCTGTATTTAGTCTTGTCAGTGAAAAACTATAATGTGCAGTTGTAAACACTATAATGGCTTTGAATAATCGGTGATAAAAATAGAAATATCTTTGTTAATTCAAATAATTGGCTTGTTATTATCTTTTCCTTGGTTGTTTGGTTGGTTAGAATGACTGGGCTTCAGATATGGCTGCAGCTGAGCTCTCATGCTGCGGACACACTGAGCCTTTCTCTCCATGATCTCCTCCAGCTTGTGGACATATTCCCCAAATGCCTGTTAGACAGAGAGACAAAGAGTGAGGACAGACAACAGTGTGTAATCACTTTAAAATGAGCAGTTTACAAATAGGAAGGAACTATTAATCTAACTATTGTGGATTTGATTTAGTCTGACCATATCAGGTTGCTGGCACAGAAGTGTCCCCTCTTTATGATATAAGGCTTCCATCTCTTCTAGCTGCTCCCAGTGGGCCTGGACAACACACCACCTGAAGTTGGGTTGGGTTAGAAAAAATACTTCATTGCTTTATCATGTTTATATGATTAGCATATGTGAAGTAGATTGTCAATCTTTTTTTTTTCAATAAATAAAATAGTGCAGATTCTGGTGCTTACTGGGCATGATCCAAGTCTTCCAGGGTAGAGAGATGGATTATGGGTTTAATTTGCAGATTGCTGGTGTTTTCTTGACTGTTTGATTGAAGTGAGTTGTCTGAGTCGCTGGATTGGTTTGTATGTACTGTGTGACAATGGCCAAAGACACTTTCTAAATGTGGTGTTGAAATGGAAGAGGCAGGTTTGTGGTCTATGGTGTGAGCAGATTCTGTTGCCATTTGAGTGGCATCATTAGGGATTAGATTGCGTGAGCTGGGTGAATCAGTTTTCTTGGAGTGCAGGACAAAAGGTGAGCTGGACTGCATAACAGAAGTTTGCATAGAAGCATATGTAGAGGTTTTAAATTGGGATGCAGAAGCTTTGTTGCCAAAGACTGGCATGGTTTGGGGTTTCTGACTGTTCTCTAGGTCATGGAGAGAGCCCAGCATAACTTCAGGCATAGAAGGTTTTGTCCTACCTAGACAGGATAAAAAAAAATCACATATACAGCTTTAAACACTTGTGAGTACACACACTCAGAGAACTGACACTTACCTGTTCCACAGTGTTCACGTGTGGTACAACACTTGCCTTTTCCTTGCTCAGTGTGAGTATTAGCTGTCATGGTGCCAGAGGTGGGAGGGCAGTGGGTCTTGGCTCGTGGCAGCTCCAAAAGAGACAGACGAAATTCTATGTCCTTGTCCTCTACAGCTTTCCCTGCCATCTCTTCTCCCCTTTTCTTCTCAAGCACACACAGCGAGGCGTTGTTTTGTTCCCCTTGGAGGAACGAGGCTGTGGCGACCTGTTGGTCAACCTGAAGTAAGGAGATGCTGAGGGGGTCCATGATGCAGCTAGAATCTGCATGAGTCTCATCATGAGGTAAAACAGACATTCTGGCTTTGGTTTCTGGATAGTCGCATGTCTCGGTATAAGCTGAATTTTCAGGTAGTTTGTCAAGGAGCATTTTATATCTAGTCTGTGTGATGGAAGTAGAGAGAGGTAGTGTGCTTGATTGAGCATTTGAAAATCTGGTATTTTGCAATGGTAAAGGCGGGATGTTGGAAGTGCATCTGGCATGTTTTGATTCAAGAGAGAGATCACTAACTTTGTTTTGAATCAGGAGTGTGTTGCTGTGTTCACAGGCTGGGGACAGGGGTCGTTCTGCTGGAGCTCGCTGATGGGGTGACTCAAAAGGAGGGCGGTTGAAGAGGCTACTGCTGTCACTGTTGCTTTGAGCGGACTCTAAACTGTAGCTGTCAGCTCCTCCTTCCTCCTCAGTGCTCCACATAGCTGGGACATCTGAGGGATCCAGTCCCTCTTCACCCACTTGTTGTCTGTCCTCAGAATGACAGTTGCAAGACACTTGTGACGCTGCATCAGTCGGCATTGCAGCTGTCACCCTATCCGCCTGCTCTGTCTCTGTTGTTGCCACCCAGGCCCACCTCCTCTCTCCCCCTTCCATCCCAGCTAGCCTCTTGTCTTCTCTACTCACTCTTGCTTCACCCTTTGCCTCCACTGACCTCCTCTTTTCCCTTTCACCCCTGTCCTGTCCAAACCTTGCCTCTGCTCCCTCCCAAGATGCCCTCCAATTTTCACCAGCACCACCAGAGTCACCAAGAGCATTCCCATCATTATTGTAATTGCAGCTTGGAGAAGTTTCAGTTTGCAAGCCACTCTCACCACTGGGAAAAAGCAACTGTCCTCTGTTAGCTCTAACCTCAACCCCGGCCCTATACGCATCTAAAACCTCTTCCAAACCATGATACATGAGGACAGAAGCTGAGAGATGGGAAGAATAGGAAGATGGAGAGAGAAAGGAAGAGAGGGAGGCCTGATTGGAGGAAGACAAAGATGGACATGTAGAGGGTGAGAAGAGACTGACAGATGAGGAAGCAGATGAGGGCATGAACTGCTGCAGCTGCTGGTGATACCATCTCAGATGCTTCTGCCTCTCCTCATCCCTTTCATCAGCCCTTTGTAAATCTCTTTCCATCAGCCTTTCTACTTCACTACTTGTGGCTCTACTGCTTTCCACTTGTCTTCGCTGGTGTACCCATCCTCTTTCCTCCTCTCTTCCCCCTTTGCTTTGCTGGTTCTCTTTGTCTCTGTGCAAGATTTCAGATTCCATTTGAGTTAAAGATTTCTGAACCTCCCACAAGTGAAGATGCTCATCTGTTGGTTGTCCCAGCACCAGCCCTGCTCTGGCATGTTGGTCACTAACAGAGTGACTGTTAGTTCTTCCATACCTTTCATTTTCTCTTCTTCTACCCTCTCTTCCCTCTCTTTCACTTTCACTCTTCGCTTCCTCATGCCTCTTATCTCCCACTCCCAGCCAACCCCCAACTGGTGAAATATGTTCAAGACCAATCCTTTTTCGGCCCCTTGCACTTGTTTCCACTCCCCATCTGCTGTTTTTGGGTGTGGAGCAGAGAACTGCCTCCCCCTTGGTTGACCTTTTATTAGGTGTGGTGGGACCAAAAGCCTCTCTTCGTCTCTCTAACTTCTGCTTTTTAGTGGGACTTTTCCCTCGATTACCAGCACTGCTACCGTTGCTGCTGCTGTTGCTGTTGGAGAGGTTATGTTTGGGGGAGGGGATTATCTTGCCTCTCCTTCCTCCTCTTAATCCTCCTTGTCCCCTCAACTCCTTTACCCTATGAAAAAAATCAAGTTGACATAACATCTCAAATAGCAGTCAATGATACAACAATGGAAAGGGAGCAAAATTAAAACAGGAACTCAGTACCTAACATTACTACTCTTTACACTTTTTGCAATTCCATTTCAAAATGTGCAATATCTGTATTTAGTTCACTTTCTGTCTATGTATAAAGTTGTATATTGCTCTTCTGTTAATATTTTTTATTACATTGTCATGTTTATACTGTTGTGTATATTTTTTATAACATCTTATTTTTATTTTTGCCCTTACTTGTATTTATGTCTTTCTAACTTTTTCAATCACTTATGCTGCTGCAACAATGTAAATTTCCCCATTGTGGGACTAATAAAGGATTATCTTATCTTATCTTATCTTATCTTTAAGTTGTATAACTAAAGTAGGATAGATGAAATCAAGCAGGGATCTAAGCTGAAAAAAAAATACAATAATCCCTTATCTTTCCGGTAACTAATATCCAAACCCTCACATTACACCTTCTGACACATACACATGCTCAAAAAACACTCACCTATCAGCATATCTCAGTGTATTAAGTGTGTGTTCTGTTGCTGAGTAACCAGGTGAAATGTTAGCAATCATGCATGTCATTGAGTCACCAACAAACGAGTCCTTCAAAACCTATAATGACAAAAAAGTATTCCAACATGAAAACAGAGGGTAGTTAATTGATCAAACAGGGCAAATAAAAAAAAAACCTACCATGATATTTATGCACACTTGCATCAGTACTCACAATAGAAATAGTGAAAATGGTTACATAATAAAGTTACCTAAGCCTTACTACCTGAGTCAGTTTGCTTTGTCTGAAGGGTGTGTGCAATTGCTCTTGATCGAGGGACCGGATACATTCTTTAAGCTGAGGAAAAATAAAATTAACTTACACATGGGGGAAGTTAAACCACCATACATTCACAAATATCTTTAACTTTATGTGGCATCTTGGAGTGTGTTGGCATGTGTGTGTATGTGTGTGTGGCTTACAGCCAACAGACTCTGGTTGATCTCAGCTCCTTCCATACGACTCTGCCTGTCGGGTTCTTTGGTATCTGATGCCCTCTCACTTCCTGCCAGGTCAACAAACCACATTCTACAAGCACACACACAAACACAAACACCTTTCTTATAGCACAGTCATTTTACACCAATACTAATGGGCTTATTTAATCTACTACACAATAACTTTATTAGTGTTTTAAGAAGACAAAACCATCAGAAAGAGTGTACATCATAATAAGCACACAACATAATAAAACACATCAGCTGTTGTCACTCACCTGCCAGCTACCTGCTGGTTTGGACCTCTAAGCTGAATCTGAAGCAAGGCATGAGAACGAGACGAGAGTGGATTCACTCCACTCATCCCCTGTGTGCGCTCCTCTGTACCCTTTGAAATCACCTTTATAAGGGAAACAGGAGGAGGGAGACAAAAGGTTGGATTACAAATCAGAACACCAGCTCTGGACAACACAACATGGACGTGAGGAAATTTCTAAAGAAAGAACTGAACCTCCAGCAGTGAGCTGACAGAGTCCACCCTGACATCACGCAGCCCTGCAATGTGAACCACCCTCTGTCCATCCTCCCTGGCAAATAACCTACAGAGGGAGGAAAGAAAAAAGAGAGATTAACAGGGAGAAGAAATAAAGAATAAAATAAAGTTTTGACATAAATACAAACAGTGATACAAGAACATCTTGGCCCTTTTGATGATGATGCTATTTAAAAAACAAATGTTGCCCATGAGAAAACTTGAAGACACAAGTTATAACTGAAAATCCATGTACATTTTAAATTAAATTCATTATTTAAAAAAAATATGACATTGACATTGTGTCTATACAACACAAATATGTAACTGATAATGAGTAATATTTTCCTATCATAAATTGAATGCAAAATACAATATTCATCAGTTGTTGTTGTTTTCTTTTTTCTTTTAACACAACACAACAAAAATGCACACACAAGCACACACCTTTTCCTATGGTCCAACAGGTCATACAGCTGACCACAGTAAATCTCAAAGAAACTAACATACACCAGTAGGGGTGGTTGCATGTTTGACGTGGACAGGTGAGCAAAAATGTCCCGCACTGCAAGTGCGTACAACCCTGGTCTCCCAGGGCATGAACCCAACATGGTGTGAGTCTTCCCTGCACCTGTCTGGCCATATGCAAAACAGGTGGCCTTGCCTCTGTGGATGCACACAACACAAATATATATAGTTAGGAAACACAGATTCATAAAGACACAGGGCCAAAACTCTCAGAAGAATCCACTTCAGACCCTAAAACATCTGGATAGAAAGGAATGTATGATGACGATATACACAACTCCATAGGTACCAGTACATCAGTGTTAACCTACCCATTGAGTATGTGCTGCACCAAAGGATATGCTGTTCTTTGATACACCTCCTCATTGGAGCTCTCCTCTCCAAAAACCTTGTCAAAGTAGAACCTGTGCTGCAGGGACAAAAGAGCAAGGTAACCTTAGAGTAAAAATCCACCCTTAGAATTCCACTATATCATGATAAAACCTAATTGAACATGAGCACAGTTCAATATGTATCTATTTGGAGAAATTGCTGTTTGTATTTACTGTACAGATACATGGGAAAACACAGCTTCAGATAAAATATTGATTGGTCATTATCTCCTCTCTGAATATCTACCTGTAGAATGTACTGTGTGAGATCCACAGCTTCTTTGCTTTCATGGACAATCACACACTCTCCACCTGGAGTTGTCACAACATCTGCTTCTCCTCTTCTGCTCTCTGCGCATGTCAGAGGTCTTTTCCTCACACACACACTAATCCTCTGCTCTCCTTCTTGCCTGGTACACACACACACACCAATCATTTTGAAAGGTAGTATGACCATGAACAAAGGTAGCAATGCTCATATGCAAACTTCATAATACAAAGAGACATAATCACATGAAGTATGTAAATTCTGAAAATGTTTTTCATGCATCAGCAGCTTCTCCTCATTACATGTGCTGGAGCCATTTGGACACTTTATATCACTAGATTACTGTCTTGTTCAATGACTGTATTTAACATACTGTGGCTCTCTTCACTGAGATATTCATTTGCAAGCACGGAGCAAGCAGTGGGGACAATCAGTGGGGACAATCAGAAAAACCACTGCCACTCACTTTTTGTTTAGAGCACGTGGAGAACTCCGTGGCAGTCCGTAGTTGTAGCCAGCTGTTTTCTTTGATTCATAAACAGGTGTTGGCTTAGCCATAAATCCAGAAGCCCCATTACTGCCTGTTTCTGTATAAAGTTTTTCCTTCTTAGAGATTCTTCTTTTATCTTTGTGCCCAACTGGTTTGTTGTTAAACTTCTTTGATGCCACTGTTACAGGCCTGGGTTTTTGTTTTTGGAATGAGACACACTTTGGCGATAATCTGGGGTCACAGTCGTACAAGGTAAACCCCCCTATGATGTCTGGCTTGGTGTCTCCTCCTGTGTGACGATTAGATGGACAACCATGGGCATCTGTCCTGTGGTTGTTGTTCCCTTTGCAGCCACATACCACAGCACTTCCACTGTCAAGATCAAAATGCAGAGGTGTGGCTGACCCTCTGCCCTGGATTGGCCCATCACTTGTAAAATGATTCACTCTGGCATGAACAGAGCTTATAGGATAAGACAGTAGCCTCTGCTGATGATCAGCGGTTTCGCGACTGAAATCAAGCCGTCTGCGAACACTTGATGGTCTGGAAAAAGTGGCTTCATTTTGCTTATTCACAGCACCACCCTTCTCATCCTCATCATTATGTACATCTTCATCAGGATCTTTATAGCCATCATGTGCAAAACTACTGTCCACTACGGCGTAGCCTTCATCACCACCATCAGCACCATAATCATCAAAATCATCACCAACTTCATATCCAAGATTCTCCAGGTCAAGAGTTTTGACCATTTGGACCAGATGGAAGAGTCGACTCCTGTCCTCCATTGTGCGGATTCCTAAAATGGGATAGTCCTCCATGGTCAGTGCTGAAAGGTGGGCTGCACGATGAACTCCCATGGATTTAAACCTGAAACAACAGGAGACAGAGGGGGGCAGATAGTCACAGGAGGAGAAAACACAGTATGTGTAGGTTTTGATGTCCTGTGTGTGAATATGCTTACCTAGCATAGTGATGCTGTAGCCCAACCGCTCTCAGACACTCATTCAGGCAAAGTGTCATTTCCTTCCCTTCCTTTTTTCCCTCTTTTTCTTTTACTTCACTCCATCTACCCTGAGAGTGGCAGACATGTCGGTTTAGTCTTTCCATCAGCTGGTCTCAAAAAGCAAAGGTGTGCAAAAATGGACTGTACGACTAAAGTAATTCTATAACAATGGGCTAAACTCACAAGGAAAACAGCTGAAAACACCAACAAACCACAGAAGTCACATAACACAAGCTTCCAACTGCAGCTATGCCACTTTTTCCAAGACAGTGTGTCCTTGCTGTTTTCCCTCCCTTAGTGATTTGACTGATGGCCACCGGTCGGTCACTGTGTCACTACTACCACACTGCACTGTTGTGATGGTAAGCAAAGCACTGGGACACTGGTATGATGCTGAAATTTGACACTTGGTCAGGATGGAGCCAGGGCAGCACAGTGCAGTCATGTCACACATTTCTGTATCGAAGCAAATATGATAAATATAGCAGACACAGGCAAGCAACTGTTGCTTCTTCTGCATCTACAGTGGATTGGCTGGCAGCTGTAATAGTCCTGCCATATGGCACTGGAGTGAGACACCCCCTTCATATGCATACATAAGGTGAGAGTGCTGTTCATCACTGTGCTTATGAAATGCTTGAAATCACCCCACAAAGCAAGGGCAAGTGTTAGAGATCCATATTTCCTTCAGGCAAAGGCACAGTCCTTACAGTGAATCCTAGTTGAAAGTTCATGCCTTGTCACTGATAATTCTGCAAACTAAATTACAGAAAGGAGAGTTTAAGTTACATTTGTAGCTGCAGAGCATAAAGTAAAGGGGAAGTATGCTGTTGACACCTGTCCCAATGTACTGCCAAAACAAATACACGCCCCAAAGTAAAGAAAGAGTAGTCGGGGTTTTTTAAATTACGACCAAATCAAAATATACAATGTTAAGTGGTTAAGTGACTGTGCGTAGCAAATAGTTTTTAGTTTTAGTTTTTTAAGAATTGGCTGACTGTAACGTTTCTCAAAAAGGTTTTTAAAAATCAACAGAAAACTTACCAGAACAAAAGGTAACTGAGTGAACGCGACGGTTTATGTGACCGAGTAAACTGAAGTGAAAAAAAGCATTAATTTTTCACAAAGTTGCTAGCTTGAGTAGCCGAGTATCACTATTTCCGTACACAGTGGGGTCTCCATAACGACGAGAACGGCTCGGGGAGGGCGCCTTCTTTTCCCGCTGTAAGTGAACACAACTCTTGTTCAGACAGGGCTGCGCTGGCAGACACACAAGTGACAGAAATTAATACATTTTATAAAGAGCTGAGTGCAGAATATCAGGAGGACAGTCGGTCAAATTTCGCTCAGTTCAGCATGAAAGAGAGCGATAATCCCTCAGAGGGATTAATGCCCACCAACAAACCTACTAAGACAAAAAGCCTTCTCAGACTAACCCATTAAGACATTTGCCCTACTGGTTTTACATGCTGCACAGAGATGATAAATGGACTACTGATATGTTTATATATATGAGACACGGGAATATTTCTGTAATTACTACGGCTTTTACATTTATAGCTATTATCATAGTTATAGCCAACAGGTCTACTACCATGTTCTGTATAATAAAGTACATTTACAAGCTTGCAGTTTGGTTTGTGCCCTGACGTTATGAGCTATAGAATCAGACCCGGGAAAAACAAAAACAAAATAAAAATCCAAACATATTAGATACTACAATTATAACATAATAACATTTTTATTAACAATTACAAATCTATATCTACATTTTTTTTTTTTCTAAAATCCTAATCCATTTTACCCATCTTAAGTCTCTAAACCTGCCATAATCCATTTTACTTATTATTTTGTATACTTTACAGGAATGGAATCTCGTTCATCAGTCTGTGTTTCACTGGGGACGACATTGGAGGTAACACACAACATTTGCACTTCTTCAAACCAAACCTGCCACTATAGCAGACTTTCTTGAAACGCTGACGAAGTTTAGTTTCCATTTTATAATTTGACTAATGTCCAAATTAATGTAGCCGGTCTGATAAAGCTCCAGCGTATCAGCGTGTGTAATTTTTAGCGAGATAAAGCCTCATGTCCCCCCCAGGACATGTAACCAAATTAGCATCTTCAGCAACCTGTTGCCGGGGTGCCATGTAACCAGGCTACATTAAAAGGTGAGTTAATTTAAAGTATGAGCTGAATTAAAGAGAGACTACTGTCTGTGAACAGCTCATGGTGTGTCTCTGTCTGTGCTTTCTGTATTGGTCTTAATGCAGAATTATGTGCCACTTTTTATCCCCCTGTGAGAATTAGTTCCATCTTTCTGTGCCAAGTGACATAGTGGAAAACGCATTAACTGAGGAGAGAAAATGCAGGTTATCCCTGGAGAAAACAGACCGTTATATTCTCCCCATGCAATCTGAACTACTCTTGAGATTCTGAGATGCAGTGTGGACTACACAAAACAGATTCTAATAGGGCTACAAAATTCTGCATGTTTTGAGGACATTTTGGGGGCAACTTGTTTCCAAATTCAAGTGTTTAAGAAGCCATGTGGTAATGAAGAAGTTGGAGGAAGTGAGTAGCAGTGAGACTTGTTAGACTCTTTTTGATAAACACAAAGTCTGTGTCATGTTTTTTAAATGTCTTTTGTGGCCTTCTACAGGAGTGTGATGTAACTCTTACTGGTCTCCATAGCACAAATATTCATTAACATTTATTACTATTGCAATTAAATTATATTATATCAATTGACAGGAAGCCTGCTGTAAGAAGTGATCAACATGTCCTTCGAGGAAGAGACTTCTCAGACTTCCTCTTCTTCCTCTTCCCCCCCTCCCTCCTCCTCCTCCTCACCTCCTTCTGCCTCACACTTCATTGGAAGGAAGGAGGACATTGTCAAGACAGGGCGCGTGACCAAGCTTGTGAATGGATGCAGAGATGTGCTGGTCCTGTACCACCAGGGGCAGCTTCACGCAATGGACATGCGCTGCTACCGTAAGCTCTGAGTGTGTGTTTGTTGTTTGTGTAATGTGCAAGGCTACTATTTTTGACACTCCTGATGTTTTTTCAAGCATGAGTTTCCAAGTGTGGAATTTACTTTCTGCAATGGCTCATCACATATTTGAAACTGATTAAGAAACACTGCCGTGTATAACGACATTTGTTTTCCACTGTCAGATTCAGGTGGTGCATTACAGTATGGAGACATTGAGGTGAGTTGCCCACTATTAATCAGGCACTATCTGACACACACTCACTGTAAATACTCATGCATGTATCTAATACGTATAATCTTTTTTGTCAGTTTGTTACAAAACTCCTGTTCAGACTTCCTTGTGTATAAAATAGCTAATAAATAGCATGTTTTCTTGTAAGACACTACAGCTGCTACTATTATATCTTATCCCTCTAATCACCTTCATGCTGTGGCACCATTAGGAATTTAATGGTCGGGCGTGCATCGTGTGTCCATGGCACAAGTACAAGATCACACTAGCAGAAGGGGAGGGGCTTTACCAAGCTGTGGACGATCCTACAGCCAGACCCCTGAGAACTCACTGGCGCTCCAAGGGTGTCAAACAGAGGATTCACAAGGTCACCGAGGTCAACGGGGATGTATATGTAACGCTGAACAACTCCAGCGAGGCTATCGAGTCAGACGTCTACCAGACTGAGAAATACAGAGCTGTGTTACTTCCAGCCGAGCCAAAACCCAAGCCCAAGAAATAGCAAGATTCTCAAGGACTGACTGACTGCTCAACCAAAAATATACTTCAAGGACAATTTAGGAAGCTTTGAAGCTTCAAGAAGAGTGTGTGCAGAATGTGTGTTTCAATGTGGTTTGTTGTGGCAAGATCAGAAAACATGGCATTACTGCAGACATTGATCAAATCAGTAAATATTTAATGTATAAATGTCTGGCATTTATGACTACATTCAAGAACATCTTTTTCTACAGAATACTGGGGATTGTAATGATTTTAACATATATGTATTTTTGATAGAAATGATTACTGATTATTTTTATGTCACCACAAGTTGATAATCTGATCAGATTTTGTTGTACCTTTCTGCAAATTTGCATATTAAAGTATTTTATTGATACTTAACTCCCTTAATGTAGTTCATATTAACTTGTGCAGTGAAATCACTAATTTGATAGTCTTGTTTGTGTAACTGCTTAAATGATCAAGTTAAATTGTGGTATCTGGTTCCATCTAGTCTAACATGAAGATTTCCTGCTTTTTACTGTTGTACTGTTGTAATTTGTAATATCTTTGGCTGTTGTAACAAAGATGTTACTTAGTAAATGTTACTAGTAAATCAGCTAATCACCACATTAACTAATATTAGAGGAAAATGTATTAACTGCAGTTAAGTGTTTTAATATTGTGTATTTAGAATTGGTAAAGGACCATAACAATACATAATGACTTTCCTTTTAAAGGCCTTGTACAACCATACAAATGTTTCAGTCACTGTGGTTGATTAGACTGTACATGAGAGGCACCGTACTTTACTTGAGTGCTTCCATTTTAAGTTACTCAATATTTGTACTATACTACAATTCTGAGGGAAATATTGTACTTTTTACCCCAGACAGTTAGAGATACTAATTACTTTGCTGATTTAGATTTTACAACCATATGATGCATAGTTACAAATTAAACTACCCGACTTGCACTGTATAAAGTAGTCAAAATGAGCTCCACTTCAACCATCTGCGACAGTAAAATGCTACCTCCACATTACTGCAAAAAAAAAAAAAAAAACAACAACAAAAAACAACCCTCAAGAACATATACTTCACTTTTGATACTTAAAAGTACATTTTGCTGTTAATACTTATGTTCTTATGTAAGATCTTTAAATGAGGATTTTACGAGTAACATTTTCTACATTGTCGCATTGCTACTCACGTGAAAGATGCCGGTTTCTTTTCTAAATCAGGTTAGAAGTAAGTGATAACACCTGTTTTGGTGTGTAAAGGTGTTTAGTGAACTTACAGCTGAACAGGCGCTGGGTGGCAGCAGTGCACCGTGTGGTGTTCAGTCTATTAAAAGTAGACAAGACAAACCGGAAGCCGGCAGGGAAGATATGTGGTAACGTTATTACGTTTTTAATGGAAATCAAAGCCAGAAGAAATGTAGCTTCTGGCTTGTTTTTGTTTTTCTGCACAATATCTTGTTCCAATTTCTAGTCCAGTCGTTGGCGGTAATGCGCATCGATTCTGGTTTGCCAACCGCTAATAAACACCAAAGAAGAAGAGGAGGCAATTTCGTTGTCGCAGCCTGGTGATGTATAAAGATTTTAGTATGGCTGCAGAGGTGGGAAACATTCGTGGCGAAACAGTTTTTTGTTAATACATTTAGAAGCTTTTACGAAGTTATACGTTGTCAGAATATCCAGAGTTAAAATGTGTAGTATTGTTTACATTTTTAGATCAAAAATGGAAGCTAACAGAGGTTAAAACTCCAGCTAGGACAACAACTTTGGTGTCTTTTCATCTCGCATAAATATTCTGCTG
Source organism: Lates calcarifer (assembly GCF_001640805.2). Classification (NCBI taxonomy): domain Eukaryota; kingdom Metazoa; phylum Chordata; class Actinopteri; family Centropomidae; genus Lates; species Lates calcarifer. The sequence goes on from NC_066845.1 coordinate 9,548,327, forward strand.
TTATGGCGTCAGGTAATGTTGTGTCTTGTATGTGTGTGTTGTATAGTCCAAGTCTTAGCCTCTTCGTTGTGTTAATTAAACGTCTCCACATGGTCCACAGAGGATGAAGTCAGTCTGCTGGTCATCGTCCTGGATGTAAATCCGATATGGTGGGGGCAGCACGCTCAACGTGAACCAGAGGTTAGTACAATAAGTTAAGTGTTATTCTAACTCTTAAACGCATCCACACTGTGATGCCTAAACTCAACAACCACCGCTCTCCTGTCTGCGTCCAGTTCACCTTGTCTAAATGTCTGGATGCGGTGATGGTGATGGGAAACTCACACATGGCAATGACCAGGACAAACAAGCTGGCTGTCATCGCAAGCCACTGTCAAGACAGGTAACTTTATAGCACAGTTTACAGTGGAGGACATGACAGGTTTATAAAATGCACATTAGTTGCTGTTGGCTTGTGACTCCTCACAAAAAAACAGGGTCTAGTTCGGGATCTTTGTCATATTTCACCTTTCACCAAAAATGTTGTTTCTCTTATGAACTTCTCAAATAGTTCTATTTGAATAATTGTTAAATGCATCAGTTTTAATAAGTTTTAAAATATGATGTTTATATGATGTATAATCACCTACAGGATCTTTACTTGAAATAGAAATATTATATGTTCAGAATACTGCTTCTTCCTCTGCCAGTTTCAGGGAAGTGTCACCTGTCTTCCTGAATATGATGTTTCGCTTCTGTCAAAGTTTACACTCTCCCACTCTCCCACTTACCTTTTTTTCAGTCACTTCCTATATCCAAGTAAAAGCTGGAGAGCCGGGGAGAGCAGTGGAGATGATGCATCGTCCAGCGGGGATGGAAAATATGAACTCCTGTCAGTCGCCAACAACCTTATTGCTGAAGAAATGAGGAATGTTATGTCAAAAAGTAAGTACAAGCTTCTTATGGTAACAGATTACTGCTTTGTGACCCCTTCTGTTATCAAATTTTAAATCTGTAGATTTTTATAATAAAATGTGAAGTAACCCCTTTTGAGGTCTTTGCAGTCTATATATTGCACTTATAGCTCCAGTATTCAGTGTTTAATAACCTTGTGAGCTGTTGGTGATTCCTGAAAATTCATAAGCATCTTATGTGATTACAGCTGAAGTGAGGGGAAATTCAACAGATACTCTGTTGGCTGGATCCCTTGCCAAAGCTCTCTGCTGTATCCTTTCAGTGACGCCTCATAAGAGTTTCCTGTAGAGTTTTATTTTTATCTGTAGTGTAAAAGAACAAGAGAAATACTGTTCATGATAGAATTAATGTTTGTTAGGAGTGTTTTAAACTTTACTACTTTTTCTTGCTTGGAGATGGCTTTGGTCGTCAAGTTTAAAGAACTGACAAACTGCAAATAGTTTTTTATCTTCCTCTCTGTATTTTGAGTGTGGCTGAACTGTGTGGCTTTCCTTAAATCTTTAACATTCAGATATTCACAGGGTCTCAAAAGAGCTGGAAGGTAATCATTATTTAAAACATTAAGCTTAATAATGCTCTGCATTGGATGTTTTTTTCCTTTTAGCACTCTTTAATCAATGTATTTTCCCTTCTTTAGTTGGGCAGGAGATGAAATCAAGAATATTGGTAAGCTCCAAACAGTCTAATCTCTGAAGTTCTTTTGTTTTATTCACTTGACTTTGAACACAGCTTCTTTTTTCTTGTTATTTTGTAGGTGATAAAAGCAGCTGAGGACTGTGCCCTCCAGTACATGAACTTCATGAATGTGATTTTTGCTGCACAAAAGCAGGTAGGATCTTACCTCTGTTTTCTTCTGTTTTCTATGTGTGTTTTTTTTTAAATAACTTTGTTTTTGTACTCTAAAACAGAACATCCTGATAGACGCCTGTGTGCTGGACTCAGACTCCGGTCTCCTTCAGCAGGTACTTTTTTTTTTTTTTTTTTACAGCCCTGTTAGGACATTGACAGCACTACACCCTGTATCATGATAGCACATACTGTCCCAGAGACTGTTAAACTATTTATGTGTGATATTAAATAGCTTCTGCGGAACAATTCAAGCAAGAGAAACACTCATGCTAAATGGCTCTCACAACACTTTGTCTATATTCTCTTAATATCAGCACAATGTATACCAGGAGTGTGACAATGATGTGATACTTTTGACTTTACTGTGCTGCTCTAATCTTTATATACTGAGCTTTTTTACATTCAGCTGTCTATTTCTTTAGGCTTGCGATATAACTGGAGGATTGTACCTCAAGATTCCTCAGAAAGTTGCCCTGGCACAGTACCTTTTAGTGAGTACACAGTACCGTATCCACACACTTCTCAGAATAAGGTGTTTTGTTTAAATGTAACAAAATAAATGATGGTGTTTTCTGTCCAGTGGGTGTTCCTGCCTGACTCAGAGCAGCGCTCACAGTTGGTGCTACCACCACCTGCACATGTGGACTACAGAGCTGCGTGTTTCTGTCATCGTAACCTCATTGAGATTGGCTATGTTTGCTCAGTTTGTCTGTCAAGTAAGTTTGATTCACAATTAAAAGAAACAAATGCATGACAATTATCTTTTTCTTATTTTGTGATGCCCTCTCTGGTCTTCTCTTTAAGTATTCTGCAACTTCAGCCCCATCTGCACAACTTGCGAGTAAGTCTTTTTCCTTTTGTTGTTGTTTTTTTTGTTAAAGCATCTTGAATCACAAATCTTTGATGGAATTAAAATTTCCTCTGAATTGTATTGGTATACATCTGAAGTTATGCAATGTGATGCTGTCTTATCTTTGCTGGTGTTAATGTGATCTAAAATCTTTCTTTTTAGGACTGCCTTCAAAATCCAACTACCACAGATGGTCAAGCCCAAAAAGAAGAAACTCAAGCAGCCTACATGACTTTTACTGGAATTACACAAGTGTAGTTTCCATCCTAGAAATGTCTTTCAGGCTGGACAGCCTCATTTTTTTACATGCACATGGAGGCTGATACTTGAATATTGATACTGTGAATAATTTTGTTCTGACCTTAAGAACATCAAGTTCACCCCAACCTGACAAATACTTCTTTTGTAGAAATAATTGTATTTCCTGTCAGTATCATTATGAACACTTAACAGATAAAACATGCAGTCATAAATTTGGCATTTGAGAAAATAATATGTTGTGATTGTTTTGTTCATATTGATAGAAACAACTGGCAACTGACAACTATATACTCTATCAATTCACATGTAAAGAGAATTAATGCTGTGGAACTTTTTCTGCTGCCTTTTTTTATATAATAAAAAAAATAACACATTCATTCTATTCTTAGACATGTTTGTCACAGTTTTTTGTCACTCATAGACATGTCAATATAAATAGCTGTTCAGATTCTTCAGCTCTTTTTTAGGTCAGTTATGATGAGGACGTATTAAACTTAAAAACAAAATTTTCAAGTTCAAAAATAAAATCTTTAATTACATCTGAAACACTTTGGTAACAATTCATCATCTTACCAAGATTCTCTCGCTTTACTGTTGAGTAACATCGGATGATATCTTTCCTAAGAGTTGAAAATAAGCCTTTGCTGATACATAGTAGCAGAGCTAATCAATTACTTTCCAAAGTCTCCAGTCATTGCTACTTCAACAATCACTCGGGTTAATAGAAATATTTCCAAGATACTGAAAAATTGAACAGATGGAAATTTCTGCAGCATCCAGAGGTAACACTAGTGAAAGAAAGTGTCATTCTGCACAATGTCATGATGATCACCGATGGATTGGAACAATGTTGCATCTGAAAAAGACAGCAATGAATATAATTATATAATATACATAATGAATTGTGGATGTTAAGGTGAAGAGTATTTTGCTGATATCAGTACATGGAAAGGTAAAGCACTTGCACATAGAGAAACATTTGCTTGTCTCACTGGATGCTTTTCAGCATCTCTGCTCATGTGGGCTTCCAGCTTATATAGCTGTAACACTCACCCCAGCAGACCTCTGCCTGACCATCGCTGTGGAGTAAGGCTCATCTGAACACTCTGGCCATCACGGATGACTGTGACACGTAATGGTTTCTGTAGAAGAACATGACATTGCAGTTAGATCATCTATAAATCTACAGTTGTTGTCAGTGCCAGGCTGGGCAATATGAAGAAAAGATAAAACACAATTAGAAAAAGAGCTTATTATGCTGACAAAAAAAAAAAAAACTGTCAGAGTTTTAATGCCCAACCAGTGGATCACTCCTGCAGCTTACCCCTTCACTGTGTTGCACCACAGCAGCAATGTTCTGGAGGTTCTGAAAGTTCTCCGGGTTCACAGAACCAAACTCTGTGACTTCATCACCAACTCTGAGGCCCTGTGGAAACAAACAACCAATTACTACAATCACAGCAACCAAATAGCTACTTTACAAGTCTTAAACTTCAAAGAGTTGTGATGGTTAATCTGGAAAAACTACCAATATAATGTAAAGTATATGTCATTTCACTCACAGCTCCGCTGGCAGGTGAGCCCTGTGTCACAGCATCCACCCGTGCAAATGGAGGCGGCAGGGTGACCTGCTGCTCCATTGCCTCCACCTGGGCCTCTGCCTCGTCCCGTTCCCGCTTGGCTTTCTCTCGAGCATGCAGCTTGTGCAGAGCTTCTTCTATCTCCGCCATGATGGCCTTGTGATCATTCTGCAGGCCTGGAGGACACGGTCAAAGTGTTACCTTCACAAAGAAAGTGGATCCTGAAGAAACTATAAAAAGAAGCTTATCTATCTATCTAAGAAGAGAAATGTACTGATATAAAACTGCAACAATTAGATGATTCATCATTTGACAGAAAATTAACTTGCAAGTTTTCTGATAGTCAAGCACTGTTTTCAGCTTATACTGCTTTAACGTGGAAATTATATTTAAGACGTTGTCTGCTGTAACTTACCATTATGCAATAACAATCTAATTGGCGACATTATAGGATAATGGTGACTCTATTACCTAAATAACCGTATCAGACTCACACTGTTAGTAGGTTGTGCTGCTTCATGTTAAACTCATATGTCCCCTCTTGCCAAAGAAAACACTAGAAGCAACAACACACTAGCTGGAGCTTACATGAAATGTTGTGCCTTGCGGTCCTGATCTGGTATAAATTAACATCTGCTCGGGGGAAGCCCTCTGCGTCAACCAGCGGACCTTCAACTCCGACACCTTGCTGTGAATACAAAGTGAGGAAAGAAAGAAAGAAAGAAAGAAAGATGCTGAGCTGACGACATTCACAACAACCTGACAGAAGCTTCTAGCTTTGAGCTAGCCTTATGTTTAGCTTTGTATTATATTGTGTGTCTGACTTACGTCTTCTAAGACGTCGTAATACGCTTTTATCTGCTCTTCAATTTCATCTTTCTTTTTTATGAGGTTTTTAACATCATCCATTGTTATTTCGGTGTTTCCAGGACTGTTTTCCTCTGTCATCTTCATGGCTGCTCAGTTTGGTGTGTTGTCTACTTCCGGGCAGATATTCTTCTTCTACTTCTTTTTCTGGTAGGTTAATGACCCTTTGCTTTACTGCCCCCAACTGGTCGATTAAAAAAGTAAATAAATCTAGCAGTTTTTTCCCTATAAACGCAGTCGTGCAGCCACCAAATAACTCACAACCCTATATTGTAAAATAAATATTACAAGTTACTGATATAAAGCACGGTCAAAGTATGAAGCCCTCGCACTACATGAAAACAACTATAATAACTATTTGTGGTTAGAGATCCCACCCAGATATATTCAAAGGTATATTGAATATTCACGTTTGAATAATAATTTGTGTCTGAAATGGTTTCCCCATATTTTTTTAAAGTTCAATTACCTGGTTGGAAATCAAAGTTAGTCAAAGGAAGTCAAAATTACTACTAATATCAATCTACAGTTCTCTCACTGGAAAACTGCAAGCTATAAATGTACTATTATTTGTCATTTAAGACAATTAACTACTGGATTCAAGGTGTCTTCTGCATCACAGATGTATGTGCAACACAGGCTTTAAGATTCAATATCACACTTGTCTAAGTTGCCTATTGCACCAGGATCAGCTTCCCAATTCAGTTAAGCACATAGCAGCTATTTTCATGTTTGACTTCTGCTTGACTCTTCAAACAAGTGAATTCCAAAAAATTAGCTGTTGACAAAATGTTATACAAATAATTATCTACTCAAGAAAGACACAGAACGCATACTATTAAATCATAAGTCAGCTTTAATATAATAATTGGATAAACCCCTTAAATTTCTTCAGAAACTTTTCAACAGTTGTAAACAACACATACCTTCTGCACACTAATGCAGATTAGATTATTTTGATCTTTGAACAAACAGTGAAGGCAACATATTGAGAACAGTTACACAGCTTTGGAAAACATGGTTTGACTAAATACATCCCCTGACTTGTAGTGGTCCACAACAATCCTTTTTCCTGTAGCGCATCTTTTAATTTCACAGCAGTTTACATGAAGGCACATTGGTGTACACTATTAGAAAAAAGTGAATATTAAATAAGCACCCTTGAAAGTGTTAGGTGATATCCCTAAGTGCTGTGTACCCTGAGTGCTTAAATATTACTTATGATCACACCTGTTGCTACAAACTGGAATGTATTTTAACGGCTTTCATCCTCAAACAGGATTCAAACCAAACATTTTTTAATAAAAAAAACTTCTGTGATGCTAAAAGTTTCCTTCAAGAAGTTTTCCTTCATGTTCAGCTGGCTTACACAACCCAGCTTTCTACAACAACCTGTGCAAATGTGGCATTTGAATATAAATCTGCTAGTTTTGCATCCTACATAAGTTAGTGCTGATGATTAAAAAGGGTCAAGTGCCAGATTAGGTGTTTTCGTAAATGTCTCTAACAGTCTGTATCTTTTGGACCTGCGTGTTCATCTGTGAGCACCAGCACCGACTGGTCTTTGTCGTCCCCTTGCAGTGATGCATCGCTAGATGAGGATGAAAGAACCTGTGAGAGTTCAACCTGAACCGTTATCTCCTTCTGTACCCGAGCAAACTGTGCTGTCGCATCATCCAGTTGTGAATTAACTGCTTGCACCCACTCTTGTAGCTGCAGGTTGAGAGCATCCATCCCCTGGTCCAGCTTCTCCTGTCTGCCTGTTAGCTCTTCTAACAGGTGTTGTGTGTTGCTGGCAATCTGCTGCCTCCTGCTTCCTGCAGAGGGAGCGCGCTGATGCAGCATGTAGCCCTCAAACTCTTCAGGACTGAGGTTTAGTGCCGGTCCGTCCAGCTTTTCAATGAAGGCCACAGCGCAAGACTAAAACAAGAGGACGAGGGGAAAGACATGAGCGATGAGCTGACCTTGTTACACACGTCCTGTGGTTTATGATGGGTGAGTAACTTTGCAATCACCTTACCAAATTTGTGAAATAGTAGCCGCTCTCTCCTGCCATCAGACTGTGAGGAAGACCAAACCGAATCACATATTGCATGTTGGAGTGTAGGCGTGGTGGGTTGGCCTTCAGTACCACATAAATCAGCCCCGACAGGAAGTCATCGGCATTAGCGGGCTCACTGTTTGAGGTAGAAAGCCCCTCGAAGACATGCTGACTGCATTTGGACACACATGCAAGTTTGTCCTGAGGCGCTCGTTTGGCATCCATTTCAATTATGGCTGTTGAAAAAAATACAGGGTGGGTCAAAATGTCAAAGATCAGCATTTTAGACTTTTTAATGATGTTTTCAGCCTGTGTGAAACTCAACACTGTCTCTAATGAGCATAAAAGAATAGTTCAGCATCTTGGGGATAACACTTTATACGCTTTAAGGCGGACAGTAAAGATTGATACCACTCTCATGTCCGTCAGTTAAATATAAGGCTACAGCTAGCAGCTAGTTAGCTTAGCATAACATGAAGACAGGAAAAAGGGGGAAACAGCCTGTCTCTGTCTAAATGTAACAAAATCTAACCAACGACACGCACCGTTCTGCATTGGGTTTTATAGCCTTATGTTTCACAAACAGACATGAGAGTGGTATCAATCTTCTCTTCTTATCTAACTCTCCAACACAAAGTAAATAAGCACATCTCCTAAAATGAAGCCCTGTTCCCTCCTGTCCTGACGTAGTGAATCACCTGTTATAGCAGGCAGAAAGGGGTCGCTCGCCACTGAGGTCTTTTTATCAGGGAAAGGCACGCTCAGCATCTGCGGAGTAACCCAGTTTAAGGAGCTGCAAAGTGAAGACACACAAGTGTCAAACAGTCATCACATGTTGGAGGCTTCGATCAGACACAACATGAGTGACTTGTGCCTGAGTGTTACCGTATCCTTCTCTGGAGAGCCAGGTCCTTCTGTTCATCATCACAGCTGTCGTGGCAGAAGACCCATTTGTGCAACCGTGTCATTATTAACTTCTCCACGTGCTCCATTATCTGGGTGATCTGAGCTTCGGAAAAACCTGAAAACAAGGGTAACGACTCAAATGTCTCTTTTTCAAAACGTTTCCAGAGTGAATGACTTAAAAAGTGTTGAACTGATTTGTACTGACTGCTAAAATGTTCAGCAAAAGACTGGTAGAAATCCTGCACAAGGTCCGACTGTTTCTGTACCGGCAGATCCTGTGAAGATGATGACAAGCTATGATCAGAACAGCTCTGATATTTCAAAGAGAAGCAATAAGAAGAGGTGTAATGTTAAACTTCTAAATGGATAATTACATGGTAAGCCTCCATTGTGTTGAGAAAAGCTGTGCATCGGGACTGCAGGCGCTGGGAGGAAGAGCTCCGGAGTATTTTTAGGAAACCCGTGAAGTCCCCAGGCTCGAGGCTCTGGTATGCTTTTAAAGCATTTGTTTGGCTTTCAGAAGGCTCTAGAGTGACAAAAGGTGGACATCATTCCAGATAAATAAATGAAGCAACATGTTTTAACACTGCAACATGAATGACTCAGTCACTGCATTTGGTGAAGCAGTGGTGCACACAGGTGGAAAAGGGGCAAATATCACCACAGGTACCCAGGTTCAATCCCTGGCAGCAGGACCTACAGGCTGATTTTACTTTGTGAACATGGAGAAATAAGCACACTACACTCATGAGAGCGAAACTGTACATTAGATAATGAAGGAAAACAACTGGTATTGTCAGATTTTGTTGTCATTACATAACTGCAACTAGAATTCATGTGGTGAAGAGGTGCCTGATGTTTTGTGTCAAATATCTGGGCTCTGTCACAAAGCAGGATTTCCAAACTAGCTGGTGGAGAGATCAGAAAGAGCTCCATTACCATGTAACTTCATGTTTTGTGAGACAGGCCTCAGGACAATCTTGAACTACCAATATAATGCAAGCAATCTAGTGTAGATTGTGCTGCTGGAGAGCACAGACCATCAAAAAGATAATTAGCAGCAATGTGCAGTTCACAGTTCATGTTTACTTTTCTCTTCTGCCTTTGTTGATGTGTTGGAAATAAGGCTTTTCTTCATGTCATTGCTCTTCTTGCCTTTGCTCAACAACATTTCGCTCTTGATCCTCAGGGAGTACAACTAGTGTCTGAGCTAAATGTGATACAGCAGCTGACAGGGGGGATTTTTATCCTGAGGCAATACAACCAAACATTTTGCAGACTGACTCAAAGTAGAAAAAGAAGAAAAACAGCACGAACCTTGGCGTTTTGGAGGTGATGGGCTGCCCCAGAAGAGTCTCCTCATTGTGTTAATTCGATGACTTTTCTCAATGTTTTTCTTCTCCTCAAATTTGGAGAAGGTGGGAGGAGTTCCATCGTTTCTCGGCCTGCAAGGAATGACAACTTCACACATCCAAACCTGAACCAAGTTTCAACCAAAAGCACTTAAGTTGACTCAAGCTGAGAGTTAGCCTTCCATAGCCAGTTGGTACAACTATTAACATAATAAATTAAAGCATTTTGTGATTATTATAAATTTATTTTCTAATTGTTTAATTAATATGCAGGACAACATCTATCCGGATAGACACTGACGTGTAAGAATGAAGTGTTGCTTTTAAGATTCTGCAACAAGAAACCATCTTTGCACGGACACCGTTAGCTTCACCTGTCTGAGTCTGAATGATTGTTAAAAGTGTTTTTACCTTGTGTCTTGCCTGTGGGCTCCAGCTGGGCGTGCTTTCTCTCTCCAGCACTTGGAGCAGAGGCCTTGCCATGCAGGGTTTCCATAATATCCACAGGCATTCTTGCAGAGCAGCTCCTCCTGAGAAACTCTGATTCCTCGTTGCTTATCAGTCCACATTGTAGAAGCTCTCTCTTAGACTACTCCCACCTGTTAGACATGGCATTAATATTTAAACAACAACAGAAAGTGTTCTTTTCAATACACTTGGTAAGTCTGATATAATTCATCTGACAGTTGAAAGTTTTTACTGAAACTCAGTGTGTCATGTGTTTGTGACTGCAGGGGCTTAAATCTCACAAGCTTAGTGTTCAGTGCAGCCTGTTGTGCTAAACTTGGCACATAACCTTAGGCATCTTTACTTAGTGCAAGCATTAGGCTAGGACATTTAACGGTCCAGCAATACAGAATACTAAAACCCACAAACACTCATTTCAAATGCTCTTTAACCTCATGATTTCTAGATGATTTTTTTTCCTCATTCATTTTCTGCCCTTCTGCTTTCTCCATGTGTTTCCTCCCTCTGCTTATTTTCTTTGGTTGAGTTGCTTTCTCCCCTTTTCCTCTTTTGCCGGTATTTCCTCTTTTATTTGAATAATATGACATTCAGACCCAGGAAGAGGGTCACCCAAAGTCATGAAATCTGATCGCCAAATAGAGCTGATAATTCATTTATTTGTATATTTATTTATCTAATCTCTGGGTCTATACTACTATTATTGTTTATCACGGAAGACTCACGGGTTGTCTTTTGTCTCCTTTTTAAAACCCCCAATGGTTTATACCACTAAGACAGTAGTTTATTACGTACACCTAGCTAATACTAATGCAGTTTAGTACATCAGTCCTGCAATAAAGCCTCCTTTAATGAAGATAATGATGAAAGAGGTGTTAATTTAAGGTTAAAACTTCTCTGTATGATGCAATACAGTTCAACAGCACCACAAACGCCAGCCTCCAAAATGACCTTACAGCAGAAAACATAGTTTATACATCAATAATAATAATACTTTTTAGATCTGCTGCCATTAAGGAGAGGTCATTTGTTGATTTAGTTAAAGTGGTTTAATCTGAGATGTTGTCAGAGTCTGTTTTCATTAAAACCACACCTAATTCCATCAACAGTATAAAACGAAAATTGAAAAAAATGTAATCACTAAATGTGTCTGGTTATACTAAGAATAACTCATTACATAACACACTGAGTGCTTTTTAAACAATTACAAGAACTTGAACTCAGATCGTCAGAGACTAAATGTTGCTCTCCAAATTTGCTTTTATACGCTTCACTAACTCTTTCATGTGGCTGGTTTAAAGCGGTTTTAAAGGTTTTTTTGCAGCAAAGCACAAACAGCCGACACAGCAGCTGAACTGAGGAACTACTGTTGGATCTCATATTAAATTATATAACAAAAAAACCGTAAATCTCCCTGGGTTTATGGGCTGAGTGTTGGCTAACAGCTCATTAGAAGCTCGGCTGACTGTCAGCTGAGGAGACTGAGATAAGAGCCACCAGCTAACATTAGCTAACGTCCGGTGGCTAAAGCTGACAACCTGTTTCAGTCCAATATAAACTAATTCAACTTGTCTCGTAATGAAACGGCATATACACATTAGGATAAGTTCACAGTTAATAAAATGCCTCCCCACCTGTCAGCTGGTGAAATCATAATTAGCCGCTTCCTCATCAATACGCGTTTCTCATTTTCTGGCGTCTTAACCGTCGCAAACTCCTCATAATTAGCACAGTGAGAACGATAATCCTTCAAACCTCGGTAAATGAGATGTGAGTTACAAAAAATATGAAACAGAGGTAGTGAAAACGTGCGACAAAACTGAGTAAAAAGTTGAGGGCATGAGACGCAAACAGAGAAAAAAAAGACAGCTGCTCTCAAACCGGTGCAACCGGAAAAGACTGAAAAGTTTGAACTAACCAGCAATGTTTCGACGGTGTCGACCTTTCAAAGCAAAAGTATCACGGCTAAATATACTGATTCACAACCTCAAAATGCCTAAATCACGTGCCCAACTCTACACAAACGAGAAATCATAATTTTGCTTCACTTGTAACCTCTCAAATCCCACTACAGCGAGTGTCCTCACGTCTGCGTAATTTTAACATTTTATTTTGAATATCCCTACCGGAAGCTTTTATATGCTGCTAAGTCTACCTTGACCCTTTTCGGTGTTAATGTTACACTGCCCTCTAGTGGTCATACAGCACTCTTGTCAGAATAACACGATGGCAGAGCCCTTCTGTAGATTTACGGTTTTCATTGACATTTTAGTAATTTCTGTATCATTAATATTAGATACTGTTATAATAGTTTGTGACATATTAAACTGTTGGAGAGGTCCTTTTAGCAAGTTTAAAAAAAATAAAATAAAAATAAAAAAACTCATTTAAGGTCGAGTGGATCTGATATCCTCCAAATACACCCCCTCGAAGTCCACAGAGCATGTTTTATTGTAAAGCAGCCTGAGTTTACAGATACCATGTCTCTGTTTAAAATCACCGAGAAAAATATTTCTATTTCATGCCTATTACGCACTCGATATATTTAAATTATATTTAAAATATTGTGCTAAAGACTGTTTGTTTTGCTGAGAACATTTCCAGACTGTTTAAGCCTACACACACAGCATATTATTTGTTAGAGGGAGTTTTACTGACATCTAGTGGCCACTCTGAGGAAGTGCAATACAAAAGATTCGTCAAGTGCCGTCAATGCTGACATAACAGCACAGGAAATGTCCCGGTGAATACTTTCAAAATATATCAACCAACTTGCAGTAAATAAAACGAGCTCGAAATAATCATCATCGTTTGTTGTTCACAGCTTTAGAGTAACACTCCGCATTCTTCATTGTGATTAATACAGATAGTTTTAATATTCTTTCAAGGTAGGCCATCAGAAAGTCGTGTTTACAGCCAACTGTATATTATTAAACAATACCTGGCTAATCTAACAATGTTTAAGAGCTCATAATACCCTATTATCCCACTTAAGCATCATGCTTCCTGGCTCCTGGAGTCTCCAAAAGTAGAGTGGGAGGCAGAGCCTTTAGCTGTCAGGCTCCATTCCTGTGGAAACCTCTTACAGTTTGGGTGCAGGAGGCAGACACCCACTCTCCACTTTGAGGAGTAGGTTTAAAACTTTTCTTTTTTGATAGGGTTTATAGTCAGGCCCTGGTTATACTACTATAAGCATTATTGTTGTATATCTCTATGCAGTATTTGCACCGTGCTATGTTCTCTACCCTCCTGCTGTCTCTGTGTAATGTAACACCATTCAGCAGCACTGCAAACTATATCCTACAAGATTATCATACAGGTGGATCAACACCTCTCTAAAATCAATTTAAATGAACTTGAACTTGAACTGACTGAACTTCATGAAAGGATCATTTATCAATGCTCTGCAGCATTCAGCTGCATTAGACTGTATTAAGTTAAAAATCCTGGTTATAGCCCTGGTAGTGCTCAGATAACTTCTTCACATCCTCTGTGACCTATGCTGTATTTCAATCTTGTTCATATTGTACTTCGCTGTATTAATAAATCTGCAATTAATCAAATAACTACAAACTAACTGCTACATAGAAAAAGCTGTTGTACCAGGGCCCAACAGACTGAGCTGATAACCTAAAATTTGACAGTGCATCATATTTTATGGGACATTTACATGTTTTCGCAATGTAACCACTCGTTTCACCCAACTGATTAAACATTATGCTAAGGAGTGCTTTTAATTTGAAAGGCCTGACCGGAACGTCTGTATTCTGGCTTCACTTGTGCTCCAGTGTCTAGATGTAACTAGGCAACGAGACGCTGTGCAGGCGCTTTACAGATTGTCAGCTACGACTAAGAAGAAAGTTTTTTTGTTTTTTCCATTGTTTTTTAAAATATACAGCTTTAGACCTTTAAGTAAGGGACATTATACAAGCGCTGTTATTATACAAACGTATTTTCGATCAATTAAATTGTGAGAGTCATTACATTTCGTAGCGTTACTACTCTTTGTCCAGCAATAACTAGCATTCACAGAAGCTTGGCCTCCAAACTTGACAGAGCAAAAGGGGGAGGAAGCTCTATGAAGTTGTTAAAAGTAAAAAAAGAAAAAAGAAAGAAGCTGAATTAATCGTCCAAAACCTGAAGTGTGTTGATAGACATCATGTCAGATGCTGAAGCTAAGGAACACGAGCCTCTCAGAAGCTGTAGAGCGGAAGAAGAACAAGTGCAGGAAAAAGGACCAGCAGGTAATAATGACGAGGAACAGAGGATGAGGAGCGATGAAGCCGAGGAGAGAGGAGGTGTCAGCAGAGAGGAAACAGAGACTGACACACTTAGGATGACCCGGCAGTCTCGAGTCTACACTGCAACCAGAGACACACTTTTCCCAAAGGAGATAACTCATACTAGGACACATGCATTAGTAAGTACAGTATGTCTGGTTTAACGTGTGAAAACATACTTGTTTGTAAATTCCCCCTCTGCACTTGGCAGCTGTGACAGTTTCATGAAAAATGTTGACCTCAAACAAATAGCTCTCCCTAAGATAAGAGGGTCATCTGAGAACTTTCACTGGCTCATAACAACACTGCAAATTTGCTCCCCATCCAGTCTTTAGAGAGGGTATTTGGGATGAATCCTGCTCTTCCTGTCTTCAGTCTTCAAGACCACGATCAGCTGGTGATCCTCTACGCCGGAGCTCACTTTGGGATCATTTACAATCACACCACAAATTCCCAGCACATACTTCAGGTAAAACAAAAACAAACAAACAAAAAACATTTGGTTTTTGACTTCTTATGGAACATGTCCTAAAAAGGAAATGAGACATTGTTCTTCAGCACTATCACTGAACTGGGAGCTATAGATATCTTTTAATAGTTGTAACATGCAGGTTGTTGATGTTAAATAGTCTGCTGTATATACTTGTAAATGTTCTCAGGGTCACTGCCGCCCCATGTCGAGTATGTGTGTGAGTGAGGACAGACGCTGGGTTGCAACTGCAGATGAGGGGCCGAAAAGCACGGTGATGATATGGGACTCCTACTCTGGGTAGCTTTTGATTCTTCACGCATTAAGACATTTTTATATATTAACCTTTGCTCTTGGTAGTAACCACATGCATTATAATTTTTTGCAGTATTCCTGTGCAATCATTGTTTGATTGCCACCTTAATGGAGGCGTCATTGGGATGGCATTTTCAGGAGACACGAAACATCTGGTGACCCTCGGGGCTGAAGAAGTTCAAGTGAGTATGATGGCACGGTTGGAGTGGACAGATTCAATCAAACATTTAAAAAGAAAATCCAGACTTTAAACACTGTTGTTAAGTCTGGATTACAAAATACGCCGATCTAGAAAAAAAGACATTTATTTAAAGATGCACTTTCCAGTTTTTGTTGATGATAAATAAGAAATGAAAGTCATAGGAAGGTTAAGAGTGGCACCACTACACACTGTGTAACTTTCTGTCATTTTGAATGTAAGAGTTCAAAAAACTCTTTAAATGTCATGATTTTATTGTCTTTTAGGTTTATTGTTTAAGGACCATTTTGTGCTATCAGATGGTTAATATCTCAGAACTGACTCCTCTTAAATATAATCTCAGTTGACCAAACTCTTAACCATATGATGATCTTTTCACAGTGTGTGTGTATTTGGGATTGGGCAAATGAAACAGAAAGACCTTTGTGGTTTACAGAAATCCATCCAAAATATGGTTTTCAAGTAAGTAAGCTTTGTCTTCTTCTAACATTAAAATGCCGCTTAACTTAATGGAGAAAGTATTCAGAAAATGAAATGTTCGAATGTTGGTTTGTTTTTCAGGAATATATCATTTTTAATCCGAACGATCGCACCCAGCTGCTCAGCAACAGTGAAACCCAGGTGTTATTTTACAGCAGTGTAAGTCCAGCTGTTCCTTTTTTATTGAAATACATAATACAGCTGTTATGTGTATTGCATTAATGAGCTGTTTTTTTCAGGCCCAGGGGAGTCTGCAATACACAGCCCTGGAGGTTAAGATGGTAAAGATAATTATCAGAGTATTATAGAAAATGTTAATGAATTATTATAGATTTTTATCTATTATTTTGATAAATATCTTACAATTTCGTCTCTTCACCTCTGCAGTTCTCTGAAGCAGCCACCACTCAGTCTTCTCCCAACTCTTCTAAAACTGTCAAGATGGCTGGTGGGTTCCTCACTCGGTCTGTGTTTCACTGGAGAGAGCCTCGGGTCCTTACAGCCACTGCAGCAGGCAGCCTTGTGGTGTGGGACGTGCTGGAAGACTTAGCTGCAAACCAGTGCCTCCCTCAGAACAGAGTCAAGATCCTTAAGCAACAGGAACATCCGATCACTGTTGTTACTGTGACTGACAGGTAGCAAGAGCCAGAAATATTCATTGTTGTTGCCTTTTAGTTGTTTGTAGTGTGTATTCACTGGTCTCTAATCTCTCTTTGTTTTGTGTGCTCTTTGATATCACAGCTGTTACGTAACTGGCGACACTCAAGGCCATATCAAGTTTTATGATGAAAAATTCACGCTTCTCACTTTCTACACTGAGTTCAACCTGGATGCTATTGTTTCCATTTCCTTTTCCAAAGAGTGTACAGAGGGCTATCTGGAGGACTGCACTCTGGAGGCCAAACCATTAATTATCAGGTATCAGAAAAACAAATCGATTATGCCCTTAGAAAAAAACTGTTTTGTGCATTTTAGCCAAGCTGACATCTGTTTTTTTTTTTCCCTGCAGGAACTTTGTTGTGTCCACTGTCAGTTCCAAAGTAGTGCATGTGAATCCACAGAGAGACAGCCCTCAGATCCTGCTGAATGAGGACTGTGACCCTCTTCATGCTGTGGCCTGCCACCCCAAACAGCCAGCTGTGGCCATGGGCAATCATGTGGGCGTTTTGAAAGTGTGGGACTATAACAATAAAGAGATCATCTGCAAAAGGGTTTTTGAGACAGAGAAGCAGATTCAGTGTATCACTTTTGACCCTCAAGGTGAGCCCCTATGCTTATTGAACGTCTTTGCAACAAACAATTGTTGCATACAACTGGTGTTTCCCCGCTGCCGCATGAATTTTCAATTTCTCATTACATCCTGCGATATAAAGTTGCCTTTTTGTCTCTAAATAGGATTATACCTGGCAGTTGGCTTTGGTAGTGGCGCTGTCCACATACTGAATCCAAGCACTTTACAAAGTGATCCCAAGGAGTGTTTCCAGTACACTACAGACAGCATCCATCACATCACCTTCTCCTCAGACTCAAAGTATCTTGCCACTGCGGTGAGCAAGTCTTTTTTTATGACCAGGTGTAATATATCTGAACTTAATTATTGGACTGTTGGCCTGTTGTATATAAACAATATTTTTTGTTGTATAGAAGTAGGTTTGTGGCTATGATAATGGATTGCAAATCCATAACATTTTTATAACTTCAAGTATGACATATACGCTTCATTTCCTTGCTCACTGTTAGGATGCTGGAAAAGCAGTGTCGGTGTTCCGCTTGCAGACTGATGAAGGCTCTTTACCTCGCTGGACGTATCTGGGCAGATACCGCTCCCACTACAAACCCATTACAGACCTTCTTTTTGGGGTTCACCTGGACAGCACCCAACCCAGACTGCTCTCTCTGGGAATGGACCGCCGTCTGGTTAGTCTCATTGGTCAAAGCACTGTGGACTAGCATGATGTTTTGTAATACTGCTTTTTTATACCAAATACTTAGCACACACACCTCCTTGTGCATGTGTGGAACTGAATAACAGGTGGAGTACGACTTGGAAAAAAGTGATGTGAACCAGCTCCTCATCTTAAGCTCAGAGCGCATTGAGCAAAGTGCCGTGCCAGTGTGCATGACTTGGTATCCTCCCCTGACGGCAGAGCAGTTTCTTCTCATAGCCTCAGACCAGTACAAGATGAAGCTTTTCAACAGCACGACCAAGATGTGCAGGTGAAATACAGATCAGATTTTTTGTGTCTTACTGTTGAAACTGCAAATTAAGGGAAAACATTATTACATGTGCTCTACAAACACAGAAAGACTCTCCTTGGCCCAACATATGGCTCTCCCATAAAGCAACTAGTGGTTCTTCCCATGATTAAAGAACCAGAGACAAACTCATATTACCTGGCATACATCACAGAGGACAAGGTCAGTGCTGGAATTTGTGGTATTTTATCAACTTAGCTGTGTCTAAATTATTTCTCTTTTAAAAATCCAAAAGTGTTTGTCTGTTATTATGTTTTACATTACATACAAGCCTTTGTGCTTGTCAGTGGTAATAAAAGATCTTTGATTATGTTTTTACAGGTTGAGTGAGCAGTCACCACCACAAGCACTTTTGTTAAAAGACATATGAAGTTAAAATGGATATAAGAATAGTAGTAGCCATGCTTGACTGAGTATAACACCTCATCAAATCATCTTCTTTATGTATTGGCAGTTCTACTTTTTGAGAAACACCCCTGAACCTTTGAACAGTGTTTAAATGTCATCCTGTTTGGAGCCCAGTGCTATTTTGGTAAGAAGACAGTGGTTCAATTTACTGATGTCACCACTAACAGTGTGTTGTATTTTCTCTAGCTGGGTCTCCAGATTTTGCCTCTGGATGGGAACCCCTACAAGTCCAACGCTTTAATCTGCCATCCGACAGGGGTGTCTACTTTTGCCTGCTCCTACGACAGCCGATTTGTTTTCACTGCAGGAGGACCTGACTGCACTGTCCTGTCATGGAAGATAAGCGTAAAGTAAGCTTTAATAGTACCAGCCTTGAGAACAGTGGAAACGCTCGAGCAGTGTAATCATGTCTCCTGAAACCGGTCCTCTCTCTTGTTGTGACTGCAGTGCCTTGGAGGCAGCAGCCTCCCTGGGAGGAAAGGACCTGGTGCCTTTTTACACTCTTTTAGAGGGAGGGAGAGACGGCAAGTTCTACAAGGTGAGTTACAAGTTTTCCTTGTGCCCCACGACTGCTGAGAGTTAAGTGAACAGCCACTGATTATTTCATACACAAGTGAGAAGCTTGTGTCCCATTCTCTGGTATGTGTCGTTATCAAGGCTATTAAAGTTATGCATTGCATTATTTTGCATGTTGATTTACTTCACAAATTTTGTCTCTTCGTTTCACGGTAATATTCGGCCTGTATATTAGTATTTCATTGTGTAGATCACTAACTAGTGACTGACAGAACAAGTTTTCTTCACACTGTGAGTTTAATTGTGCCTCTTTGTAATGCTTGGGTGTGCTGTCCATGAGTTGATCTGGTTCTTCCAGCAGTTATTTCAGTTTTATTTTATTATTTCTTATTTTTCTCAGAGTTTTTGGAGAGCAGTGCTCATATTTACACACATTATACAAACCCATAAGGTGAAGATATCAGCTTTTACTTGGGGGTGGATTTCTCATAGAAAGTCATTTCTGTGCCATTTTATCCATGGATTCTTAGTTTTCTGAGCTTTTCTGTTTTTAGGAGATTGAGGACCTTTTCTATTACTGCCAAATTCGTCATCAAGGCACCGACTCAATGGAGAAACGTAAAGTGTCTACCAAAATTCCCCTGTCAGAGGTTTCCTCTCTGATGAGAGCTTTGGCCTGCTTCCCTACCGAACAAGAGGTACAGTCAATGTAATTCTGTTCATCTATCTGATAACAAAAACATTCCAATAAAGACTGCTATACTGTTTTCACCAGATAGAAGACATGCAAAATGAGGTCAAGTTCAGCAAATATGCCGAAACGGGAAAATATGTGACTGACATCGACCTGGAAGAGTTCATCAAGCTGTATGTCAACCATCGGCCAGTCTTCGGCATCTCTAGCAATGAGCTCATTCAAGCTTTTCACGTCCTTGGTAGCTGTGAGAGTACAGCACAGCCTGTTCTCCAGAGACATGAGCTGCTGGAGCTTCTACAGGCTCGAGGTACAATACAGGCTGCTCAGTCTGACACAGATTAGTCTTTCTGGTTTTAGTTGTGGGACTGTCACATCACTGACAAAAGTCATGGTCCTTTATTACAGGACATGGTCCTTTTTATTACAGTTTCTATATATAAAGCTTGTGTTAATTGTTCCAACACAGTCAAAATTTTGATGTTTGACAGGGGAGCACATGACAGAAGAGGAGGTGGCAGAGTGTTTCACTACACTTTTAGGTCTCAATGACGAGGAAGAAGGAGGAGGAGGTGGGGAATGTTCTGAGCATGACATTTACAAAGCTGATGGTACGTAAAACAAAAACTCACTGACAGACCATAATCTAAGAATTCACATAACAGCCAAAAAACCTTTTGGTGTGTGTGTGTGTGTGTGTGTGTGTGTGTGTGTGTGTGTGTGTGTCCAGGTGCCGACTCAGGATATTCTTTGGAGCTTGCGATCCCAGATGAGATATCAATGGAGACATTTACAGGTCACATCCTGGGCTTCCCATCAACATCGGGGCAGAGTGGCAAGTCCTCCCCTCCAAAGTGACGAAAGCAACAAACTGTCTAGAAGAAGTTGTGTTCATGACGAGCCTCAGAATCTCTGCTCCTGTTTTTTAGGTTTCTCTCCATAACGTACTGTAAGACTGATGTTGGAATTTTTATGTGAGACATATGAAATGTATTTTGTATGGAAAAGTTGTAGATGAGTAAATGAAACTTTTAAAAATGTAGACCTCTTACTGAGTATTGAGTAATGTGGTATTTCTTAGGTAAAGGTTTGGAACACTACTCCCACCATTTTTTTTCCCTTCCTCAATGTTATAAAAGTAGTCACTGAAACCTTTGGAAAGGAAGAGCTGAAAAACGGTACTCATGGATGGTACTTAAATACATCTTTGAGGTATCTGTATTTTATATTTACATTTTATGCTACTTTATACTTAAACTCTTACACTCACTGAATCTTAGAGGGAAATGTTGTAATTTTTTCACTCCACTACATTTATGCTGCAGCCATAGATACTCATTACTGCAGATTTAGATTTTAGGTAAAATTCACACATGATAAGCATATAACGTATAGTGCATAGTTATAGATAAAAACAGTGGTTCTGAAACCGTTTGTCACGTGAGACCTTTTTTAAAAAAAAAAAAAAACAAGTTGGGGCCACTGTCATGTTTCAGATGTCTATGAATTGTTCGCAGTTCCAGCATAGAGACATTTCATCTCTTAGCTTCTCAGATAGTTTAATCTAAATACTTGCTTTAGGCCCACGGATGTAAAACTTGAAGAAAAAAAGAAAGATGTGATGGTGATTCAAAGTTGTCAGGATCTGCTCTGAAATAACAGATTAGTTTAATTTGTTTTTTTTTTTTTTTTTTACCTTAAACGCTGATAATTTAGTTTCTACGGCCTTTCAACCTTTTATTTAAGCCATTTTACTGTAGAATGACCACTTGATACCTTGAGTACATTTTGTACTTTTAATCACGTGAGAATTTGAAAGCAGGACTTTTACTTGTAATGGAGTAGTTTAACTTGAGTAAAGGAATCTTTCCACCACAACTCATTTAAAGCCTTTCGACACAATTCTTTCACAGTTTATTCCAGTACAGTTTAACTGTCTGTGGAGCAGAGGACCAGCAGAGAAAACTGAATGTGTAGAGACCTGTCGCCTCGGGTTTATTTTGAGTTTTTTAGTGGGTGGGGCTCTGACACCGACCAACCAGAGACGCTTCAGTACAGGAACTTCCTGCTCCGGACAGAAGAGCAGGTTTTTGTCAGCTGGTCTCTGCGACTCTCTAGCTACGTCAACTATCTATCAGGACAACAAGAAGTTAACTTTGGTCACTAATCACCAACAGCAACTTTTAAGATGAGTGGTCTGGACCGGGACTCTACGGCACTGAGTTGACAGACTTTAAGCAAGAGTCAGCCTCAGCCGCGCCGTCGCCCAGCCTCATGAACGGGGAGAGTTTTATTGTCCTAGCTTGCTGGCTAACGTTAGCAATTTGAGTTACCGACATGGCTACTAGAGAGGTATCTTTTCGGCAGAAATACCGTCGCCCACCGGCGAGCATAAAGCAGGAGCAGGATGACGACTCGGACGTGGAGGAGACTCACCTGGTGCTGAGGAGGACGGACGGGCTGGAGTCTCAGATCATCCACAGCGGACACTTCATGGTGTCCTCGCCCCACAGCGAGCACCCCCCAAAGAAAGGCTACGACTTCGACACTGTCAACAAACAGACCTGTCAGACCTACCATTTCGGCAAGGCGAGCACGTCACACCTCTCAATAGACGCCTCACTGACCAAACTCTTTGAGTGCATGACTCTGGCGTACAGGTGAGCTCATAACAACACCTCACCACCCCGTGCTCACATGGGAACATTCATTTTCACTTCAGCTTTTCACCCTAGTCCACGTTGAGCTAATCTATATCCTGTCCAGACCAGCGAAGTCGCGCACGAGACACTGTGGTGTGAAATTGCAGTCACGAGTCTTCTCTTCGTGTAACTTCCTGTTTGACCCCTTATAATTTTGATTTAGTTTGGTGTAGTGGTGAAAGAAGTGCTCAGACCCTCTACGTAAATGAAAGCGTCAATGCCACAGTGTAAAAATACTCACAAGTAAAAGCCCTGCATTCAAAATTCCCCTTAAATTAAAGTGCAGAAATGGCATCAGCAAAACGTAAATAATTTGTAAAGAATCTGCAGAAGAAAGTAAACTAACGGGTCACGCCCCTTCTTGAGGGTCACAAGATTACATGGGAGAGAAGGAGGATCAGTAGATTATAAGACTATATTTCATTTAGGATATTTTTTACCTCTTCAAGCGATGATTTAAATGAAGCCATCTAAGAAGTTGGAAAATCTAAAAACTCTGCTGGAAATGCTCACATCTAATGTGAAAGGTGAGAAGAGGCCCCAACAGTTTTTTGTAAAACTGTCCTGTGCCAAAAGGATTGGTTTAATCTTAAACATTGCATTGTGTTTTAAAAGCTGGAAAATAATCAGTCAAATAAATGTAGTGTAGTGTAACAAACAATATTTCCCTCTGAAATGTTGTGGTTTAGAGGTATACTAATTAGAAGTCGAATTAGAGGTACCTCAAATTTATACTTCAGTACAGTACTTGAGTAAATCTACTTGTACTCTGAGGACAGGGCCTGATGAACTCTAGTCATACTCTCTTCGCTCTTGAAAGAAAGATCTTTGTACTGTCTTAGGGTGGAGTGATTTAGATAGGTAATTGGGAGCAATCTGTAATCTTTCAGCAGAATTGGGACAAAGTTAGCTGCCAGGAGAGTTTCATCATGCCTTGCAGAAGTCGCCACGGGCTGCGCAATTCTCATATCTAGCAACGGATCTAACATCATGATAGAAGATGTTTTTGTTTCTTGGTTGTGCTCAGGTTGAGGCACAGCTCCAGACTTGTTAAGTCACGTCTAAACTGGAATCAAGTCAAGTCAACTTTATTTACACAGTGCTAAATCATAACAGAAGTTAATCTCTGGGCAGGTCTAGACTGTGTTTTTTACAATGTTGCCAACAGTGGGAAGGAAAAACTCCCATTATATATATTCCTGACTGTGACAGAAAAGAAATCTAAATTTCTCCTGGTGTGTAACGTCTTCAATGAGTGACAGCGATATATGAATGATTTTTTTTGTGATCAGCTGGCCTCATCACTTAGTGAAGGTTAACAGAAGCGTATAATGACATCTCTTTCTCTCGCTGTGTTAATCAATTATTTTGAGAATTTTAGTCATGAGTCCAAATTTAATTTTGGAGAGAGTGAGAGAGGTTAGTCATTACAAACCATAAACTACTCTATTATTTCTGAGAATCTGGTTGCCTTCACCATCATCCAATTAATAAATCCATTGGTTCCTCTGGAAATATGAGGCATAGAGATAATGATTATTTTAAGTGTCAGTCGTTAAACGTCAAAATCTTAAAAGATGTCATTCAAAATGCAACTCATGATCCTGAAAAGACAAACTAAACCCAGGACAAGGAATATTGATACCTTTATAGTTAATATTGAAGTAGTGAAATTAAGATAAGTTAAGATATAACCTAAAAGATGCAAAGAAAGTTGAGTTTAAATGCAGTTGATGTTAGTAGACATTGTAAATACCACACCCATGGGTCACTGTTTACAGCTGTAGTGTTGCTGAAGTATTGGTGCAGAGCCAGCTGCTCAGAGGATTCCCTCTGACTTTGCAAATGGCACCAACTTAGACTGAGTGAGAAAGCTATTAATAGACCAGGAGAGCACCACTACCATTTACTGTTCTGCTGTTGTCATTTATCCTGAAAGGAGAAGGGGCTGGTATTTATATACACAAGAGAGCATTTACTTGCAGCATGAACACTGGTGGGTCTGCAAAGTTTTCCCTTACATCACTGCCTCTTCTCTCCTCATTGCACCGAGCTGGACTACCCACCTGCTTACCTACTTATTAGAACTGGTTTTTCTACTCACATAACACTTTTACAGAAAGTAAGCACACAATCCATAACGGGAAAAATGGAAAAGACTGAACAGGAAGGACAGACTGTAAAAAAGAAGGGACAGGAAGGATGGATGGAAAGAGGGAAACCGAGTTTACCCTTTTAGACTGTGATAAACATAGACTTTAGTCATATTATTGGACATTTGCACCAACATTTTTGAAGGTTTGAGCATATTGTTGTTATCGGTCTCACATGTTAAAATTCACATCAGTGTTCTTTGATTTCACAGTTTCAGTCCAGTATGGGGCAACTCCGCTTGTTCTAGCATGTCCGGCTCTCCCGTCAGAACTAAATAGTTTATGTTCACTGATACTGAACAGACTGTCCACAGTCACAGTAATATCACTGTGCTGTTATCATGAATTTCACATACTCACATGAGTACATGCTGATTGATTATTCCGATGTCCCCTTGTTTTATGTTTAGTAGCACAGGTGTGTGTTGATCCTTCTCAGTTTATTTTTTTAGACTCCTTGGCTCCATATTCAAGTTGTAACTACTGTATCCTTTTTAACTTGAGCCTGACCCTGACAGGCTGCCTCTTGTTTGCTTTGCATGTTTTATTTCTTGATGTGCCAGTGTCGGTCAAGGTAACCTCTACAGAACTATGTACTGTAGCACTTAGATTCTCAGGTTAGAATTGAACTTGTCTGTTCTTCTGGTTTAATTTTTTTTTTTTTTACAGTGCATATAGTTTATTTTTAACACTTTCACATTTTTGACTCTTAAATACAGATTGTATTTCTAAACAGTTTGTTCCACAGCCCATTGCATGGGCATAGGGAGCCAAATTCAGTCCATCAGACATGTAACGCCACCAAATGATGCCTTCTTACCTTTTAATGAGTGATGGATGCCGGCTCAGTTTTACACTAAGCAAGTATCACTCTTAGGTGCTTAGGCTTGGGGTCATGGAGCAGAATAAAGTCATGCTAGAACAAACTCTATTTTTTATGTCTGTGGAATTTGCTTTTTATCTTGTATCAGAAAGACCATCAGAAAGGGCCACCTTCTGTTGATAATGCAAAAGAAAGCACTATGATCTAAGATGGTTTTTATTATTGTGATATACCTTTTTGGGTTAAGCAGTCAGATTTGTCACACAGCATGTCTCATCTGTCTCATTAGAGAGATTGTTTCATTGTTATTTTTCTTGTCTTTTCAGTGGTAAGTTGGTATCTCCCAAGTGGAAGAACTTCAAAGGTCTAAAGCTGCTTTGGAGAGACAAGATCCGCCTCAACAACGCCATATGGAGAGCGTGGTATATGCAATGTAAGAGTTCCACACTGTCTCTTTCATTTAACATCCACAGAGTGTAGATTGTGTTATTTAGGATTTTGTTTAAAGTGGTTGAAAGTTAACTTTTCATCAAGCTGCAGCATGCATGAAAATATCAGGAAGTGGACCAAGTATGTGTTGTCAGAAGGAGGGGCAGAGGGCTGTACGGTCATAAACCATATGTAGTCTTTATATTCATCAGTCATCCAGATACCAACAGGCTTTATTTATCTGCTCAGTTCACATGTGTCTACCGAGGCGAACTTACACTTAACTGTAACATAAACATAATCTGTTACATAAATACTGGCGCGGTTTTAGTACAGTTTGTTTACATGCCATTAACAGTTTTCTTAGAGTGACTAAAAGCAGCTGTCATTCGCATGTCACAAAAATAAACACAAACTGGATCAAGCTTGTCAAGAGCTACAACCGTTCAGCTGATGCTGTTGATGTTAGCAGGGCCTGATGAAGCTGCTGTCTGCAATGATGATGATGCTACAAGATGTTAATTTGTAAAACTGCATTACAAATGTCACTCACCCGGATTGAAAAATAGGAACTGTGTATTTTCAGCTGGTAATAATTTGGGTTATTTTTTCTCTTTCCAGATGTGGAGAAAAGGGAGAATCCTGTTTGTCACTTTGTCACTCCCCTCGATGGAAGTATGGACTTGGATGTCCATCGTCCTGCAGAGGTAAAGAAAGATAAACAGCGTCATTAGACGGTGTCCAAACAGCAGCAGGGACTTTCCGTTTTTTTTTCCTGTCACTAAAATCCTCATGTGGATCATTCTACAGTTTATTTAGTCTCTCAAACCCTTGCTTGTCATTGAGTTTTATGTTTCCCTTGTCACTTCCTTTCTTTGTGCTGAGTGTTTGTTATGGACTTTGGTTTAGTTCCCATCTCCCTCTGTTTTTTGTAGGCCATTGCCACAGAGGGGAAATGCTGGAAAAGAAGAATTGAAATTGTCATTAGAGAATATCACAAGTGGAGAACATACTTCAAGAAAAGAGTACTTACTATTGTTAAGTTTTTATATCAATACACTTTAAGTTTCTGTCAGGGTGATACTGGGCTTTTCATAGATGTATTCTGTTTACATATGTGGTTGTAAAACATTAATATTTATCTAATGTGACACTCACAACTCTTTTATAGTTACAGAAGCACAAGGACGATGACCTCTCAAGCTTGCTGAAGGTAAGCAAAACTGCATCATGCTCGACCCATCAAACTGCTGCTAGTATTAACATAATCATCACAGTCGACATCTGTTCAACCAGATGTTGATACTAATTGCATCAACCCATGTTAACCCAGTCACATTATTCACATACTCTTGAACTATTGCTTACAAAGTACTTTTGACTGCTCACACCTACTTTAGCTTGTAACTTACTGACAGACACAATGTATGTATATATATGTAAATAAGGCAGATTATTACTAATGCATGAACTGTGGACACAAAGCACTGGAAGTAGTTCAGTGCCATTTTGGCTGTACTCAACTGCATACTCAATTGCATGCTTGTGTGTTATTAACTGGCGTGATGGTTGCATTTTGAATACTCAAAGGGGCCAGAGGAGCAGTTATCACTGTTTGGGGAAGTCTCTCCAGACATGCTCCGTGTCTCCTTTTGGCAGGATGAAGAGGCTGCTGCACGCCGTGTGCCTCGCAAGCATAACGACACGCCCGCACCTATGGAGATGGATACGCTCTTTGACATGGATGTTTTGATGTCTGAGTTTTCAGACACATTGTTCTCCACGTTGGCCTCACACCAGCCCATAGCCTGGCCCAATCCAAGGGAAATTGGTGAGAAAATCATGTGCTGCCTGTTGAAATCAGTAGAGATGTCCTAATTAGATTTTTACAATATTCCTACTCAGTCAATTCTTGATTTAATAATTGCTTCTGTCTTTCATTTATTGCTTTCTCTACATTCTCTGTCAAAATACTGGCATGTCTTCCCCCTCCTCTCCCTACCTTACAGCTCATGCAGGGAACGCAGACATGATCCAGCCAGGACTCATCCCCTTACAACCCAACCTAGACTTCATCGTGGACTCCTTTGATCCACTGCAAGGTAGCAGCAGTAAGGCACCACCCATAGCTGCAGCACTACTGCACACACACTAATGGTGCACACTTTACAGGAATCAAGCGCACATGTTCTAGTAACACTGCTGCAGCAGTTGGCTTAGCCTAACACAAAAAAAAGTAGTTTGATTTTTACTAACCTCTAGCTAACATAGAGACTCTTGTTCCAGACTTATTTCACAGCCTCCGTCAGCCCGTCTACCCCTCTGTCTCCCCCACTGCATCATCTGTCACCCCTCTATCCAGCAGCAGCTCTCAGTCACAGGTAAACACAGACTCGTGGCACAGTCCCTAACACACACCACCATGATGAAAGTTTGTGCAAGGAGTGTGTTCTTTTTCCTAGATTTAAAATGTATGGGTTTTAAAAAATGTAAATTTATGAGTATTCCCACCACACCTTCTACCATCTTTCTGTTTTAATGTAGTTAAAGAAAAACAATGTAACATAATAATATTACTAAACTTTATTTACGTAGCACTTTTCATACATCACTTTCTGCTCAAGCTGCTTAACATTAAATTTAAATTCTTTTGAGAATCAAACACTCACACACAAAATATGACTAAATAATTTGCTTCTCTTTCTTTTCGTGTCATCCTTGAAGTTCCCCCAGAAGTAACTTATTTAGTCATATTTTGATTAAAGTATCAGAAAAAGTTACAGAGCTTCTGTTGGGATCCTAAATGTAGCTTTACCATAGGTCCTTATCTGACTTTCAGGTGCAAAAATATAACTGTAACTGTTTATCTGAGAGCCATGCCAAGGTCACGTTGTGGCAGCAGTGTTAATGCAGTTAAGGGCTTGTTCATGGACAAGTTTTTAAACAAGTAAAATAATCTTAAAATCTGTTATTTAGCTCACTGGAAGCCAGTGCAACAACTTAGAAAAGAAGTTAAATTACCTCTTTTATTTGCTCCAGGATTTGTGTACCGTCTCTTCAGTTTCATGTTGAGCTATAAGAAAGAACTAAGTGAGTTTGTTGCCTTTTCCTTTGTTATCCCTTGCCAGGCCCAGTTAATGTCCTCCATGCACCTCACAACCAACATGTCCCCTCCTGGCCCCCTTCCCATCCCCTCTCCCATGGACAGTCAAACCAGTCGAACAGGTGGTGGCGATGCTGCCTACGTTCAAAACTACATGCCTCTGTTTCCTGGGCAGGTGGCACCCAGTGATCAAGCAGTAGTTTCCACAGTTCCTCAACCATTATCCCATGATCCTCTGGCGCAGTGCCTACCGGGTCAGGACATGGCTTCAGCAGCGTCCATGGTCCCCTCTCCCTTGAACAACACCTCTGCGCTGGATGAGACCGTACCACCATCCGTGATTACACACACAGCCTCCTCAACCATCACACCCAGCGACGCAGCCACCACCTTCAGCCAAGCCTCCGAGTACTGTTCCATATCTACACAATCTCCACCTCCTCCGTCCCAACTCCAAACCATGACTCCTTCGCCTGCCACTCCCGTACAGCACCATCAGACTTTTGCCCTGCCTCGCCCCTTTCAGTCGTCCAGTGCCAACAAAAACCGCCCCGTGCAAAGGATTGCTCCAGCTAACCCCCTCCCCTCCTCCCAATTCATCCTTACAGGTCTGTTGTTTCTGATCTCAAGTTCAAGATCCTGATTCTGCATATTGCACATTTTAACATTGTTGCCAGGTCACATTAACTTGATTACCACAAGGTAGCGCCAAAATATTTCTTATTTAGTAATACTGATTTAGACTGACGGTGATGTAGAAATTCTGCATGCATGTCTGAGTGACTGTAGCTTGTATCACTGATAACATCTTTGCCCGCTTAGGTTTTAATACGATTGCACATCTTTGTAAAATTCAGTTTCAAGATATTGTGTAAGTATAAGTTGTGCAATCTTTAGTTCAGAGAATGATGTGATTTTCTGCACAAATCGAAAAGCCACTGAGAAACTGAAAACTAACACTTTATTGTCAATGTTCATCCTCAGCCCCTTTCCCAGGTCATGCCAATGCTGTGATTGTTACACCAACACCTCTGAAAGCAGATGTGGTCCCTAATACTGGAGTGGTCATCAC
Organism: Lates calcarifer; assembly: GCF_001640805.2. Taxonomy (NCBI): domain Eukaryota; kingdom Metazoa; phylum Chordata; class Actinopteri; family Centropomidae; genus Lates; species Lates calcarifer. The sequence goes on from NC_066845.1 coordinate 9,578,351, forward strand.
TTCGTCTCATCTCGGAGGGGTATGTTTTCAGCTCTGTCTGCGTTATCCTCACTGTTTTATTTTCCTCTTGTGCCACTGTGGGTGTTGAAATTGTTGAGTAGCCAGTAGAAAACGGCAACATTTAGATTTCATTGCTTTAATGTGTGTAATTGATAAATACGAACTTTACTTGTTTTCAAACTCAGATGGTCAGTTACAAACTGAAGATCATATTTATTGTAGTGATTCTTAGTCTTGTACCTCTTTTTTATTTCTTGCCCCTTTCTTCTCTTTTCAGGTATCTCAGGCTCCTGGATTTCATGTTGTATCTCAGACACAGAAGTCTCCCCAGCCGATTGTCCCCAAAGAAAAGTCTTATTCTTCCCTCCGCAAAAATCAGAAAGCCTCCTCTAGTGTCGGTTAGGGTTTGCTCTACACAGAAAGCACATGAAAACTCCAAACTCTCGCAGCACATCTTTTAAGTGTTTTTGTTTGTTTCTTCTCAGTTCACAGTCAGCCAGGATCAGGTCAAGGGTCACCGTGTGTGTTAGATCAAGTTCCTAGTCCGCAGTCACTTATCAGCAGCAGTACAGCTCTGGTAAAGAACGAACAAAATCAGGTTTGTTTATGTTTCTTAATATAAGTAGCCTGCTCGTGTGATGGCTCCATTTTTGTGAGAATATTATTATTTGAATAACATTTTGGGCTTTCACAGGCTTGGACAAATGTTTTGAATGAAGATTAAACAGCACTTGTTATAAAGGCATATAGATGGAAAACTTTAAATCCCAATACTAAAAATAAAATAATATGGACTGAATTTAATGCCCAGGCAAATACACTGTATAAGTCTGTCTGTGACATCAGTAGCATTTCCCCTTTTGCTGTGTAATATAAGACACACTCTCAGTAGGCCTCTGTGTAATATTTTTGCTGTGACAGAGCCGGAGGACAACATACATATCTGCTGAGCAAAAGAGACGATCAAACATCAACATTGGCTTTAAAACACTCTGCAACCTGGTTCCCACTCTGAAGCCCCAATCAAATGTAAGTCTGTGTGTTCTTCATAAAACACCCACATTAGATTCAGGATATCACTGTTTTTGTTCATGTTTGTGCACAGTATTTGCTTCGCATAATTGTTGCACACACCTAAGCTGCTCTCTCACTTCCCTGTGATATTTCACTTTGTGCATTTAGATCAGTTATGCAGTCACAATGCAGAAGACAGTGGAGCATATTGGGAAGCTCCAGCAGGAGAGGCAGCAGATGCAGGAAGAGGTTAAAAGACTTCGAGAGGAGATAGAGGAGCTCAACACCTCCATTAAGTATGTTAAAGTACTGTATATATTTCACATATGCATATGATATACAAAACTCTCACTTGTTTCTGTCTCCTGTCACTGCTTAATCACAGCTTGTGTCAGCAACAGCTGCCTGCAACAGGGGTGCCCGTCAGACGACAAGGCATCGACCACATGCAAGAGAAGTTCAATGAATATGTAAAGAGCCGCACTCTTCAGAACTGGAAGTTCTGGATTGTATCCTTCAGTGAAAGAGCTCTTACACTGTTTCTTGCTTATCAGTATCACAGCGAATGGTGTAAGCATTTTGTTGCACCCTGTTCAAGTGAGACTCATCCATATCAGAATGATTATATCTGTGTCATGCACTGTAAAGGCAGACATAATGGATGCATAACTGAAACATTTAAAAATCTTCCAGTCACTCCTGAGGAAAACAAAACAGCTGCTAGTCCAGGCGATACAGACAGACACATTTAAACATGCAGTGGCCACTGTGCTTAGAGGCTAAATTCACTGTGACAGTTTTCGCATTGTATTTTAGAAGGAGAATTGCTCTGTTTGTTATTTGCCTAACTATCTGGGAAAATAGACAAACTCCATTTCAGGCAGAATTTCTCAGGATTTGCCCTGTGGCTGGTGTCAGGTGTTGTCTACACACAGGGGCATTGTCAGGGGCATTAATTATCTCTGGCAATGTTTTATTGTTATGTTTTTTGAGGTGAATACAATAATGCATGTGCAATAAGTGTACAATAAGTCCATTACACCAAGACATTTCAATAACTGCTTTTATTTCTGAACTTATTCCATTACCAAGTGACTCCGATTAATCCCTGAGTCATACTTGAACAAACAAGAAAGACATGATTAGTTGCATATTTTTCAGTTAAAGCAAACCACAAAATTAAACATGACATTGCATTTCTTTCACTCTGTACTTTAACTGATCCTTGACCATCATCGGTTCTAGTTCAGTATCATTATGAAGCCTCTTTTTGAAACATTCAATGGGATGGTGTCAACCACAAGCAGAGCAGAGCTGTGTCAGACCACATTACAATGGCTTGATCGTCACTGTTCCCTTCCGGTGCTCAGACCCAGTAAGTAAACTACTCTGTCAAAAACTGTCTCATAGACATCCAGCACAAACACACACTCATACATCATGTCACCTGCCCACCTGCTCTGTGGTTGCAACGTAAAGGATAAGTAATCGAGGATCATTTTCAGCCTGTAAGTAACTTTGCTCAGCTGCGAAGTGAATCATCATTTGTGTAATTGAGTTGCTCATGGTTTTCTGTTTCCTATCTGTCGCTATCTCAGTTTGTTTTTCCTGCCTTTTCCTCTGTTTAAGCAACCATGACATGAAAGGAAGTTTACCGGTGCTTTTTTTTTTTTTACACGAAATCACTCTTGACTCTTTCCGATTTTAGCAGTTGCAGTCAGTGGATCTGATAACGTGAGGTGACGTCAAAAGATTTCTATCATTCCGTTAGTTTTAGCAGCTCACTGGAGGCTGGGCCTGCAGCTCTACAGAAAACTACAAAGAATGGAAGAAGATTATCACTCCAGCTTTTTATTCCCTTGCCTATTGGGGCTGTCCCCTCAAATGTAATCATTCAAATCTGCCAGTGTTACCTCATCACTTGTCAAACATTTTTTAAAATTCCCCTAAGTCATTGTCCTCAGCATGACACATGATTCTTATGCATCTTGGAAAACCTGTGTTTAATGCACAGACAAATAATGAATTTACCCACAGTGTCCTGGAAAACATTGAACATAAAATATTCTAGCACATGAGCACTTTCACAAAAGAAGTTTTTACTGTGCCACAAAATCACGTCAGAATCAGAAAGTCAGTGGCCTTAGAGCTCAGTTCAAGGACAATAAGATTGCTTTTGTGTCCATGTCTCACAATTCTGCCTTGTAACTACTGATGTGCTAGAATGAAAATTTCACTGTTTGATTTACATGATCAAATGCAGCTTTTTACACATAGTACCTTGATAGATCCTTAAAAAAGTGGCCATGTTATTTGACTTTGTATAATGTGACATGGGTCACTCGTAGTAACAAGCTCACTGAGAATTATCACAGGAGTATTCGGTGTCTGCTCATTGTTTTGGTTTTACAGCCCACAGCTTTACTATTTTGGTTTCATCTCTGATTTCGTCTTTTATTGATCCTGATTACAGCTGCAGGAGACATAAACCTGCTATAATCAACCTGCACAGTACCGGAAACAAGACTGCAGATAAATTCTGATGTTACCCATTAGACCTGCTGCTCTGCTGGATGTATAAAGAGGCTGCTGTCTGCTAACACAATCACTGCATCAACTTTGCTTAGTGACACTGTGACAGTGTTGTTTTCTGCTTGTTGTGCTGCCCCCAAGTGGCCAAAAAAATCAACTGATGGAGGATAATAAGATTGCTTTCTAGAATGGAAAATGATATTACTTGTGCAAGTTCTCTTTCAGGACCTGTTTTCAAATATCCCCTTTGATCATGCCACTGTCAAGCCTTGCCTCCTACCCAGTCTTTACAAATTGAGTTGTTGTATTCAGCTGCCAAATCACAAACATCTTGGAAAATTGTGAATGAATTAATCACCTACTGTTTAGCACTCTGTAAGGATACATAGTAAGACACTTATCTTCAAAATGATCTGTTTTACAGTCGGGTTATGATTATTAAATTGTTATTTCTTTTCTTTCAGTGGTGCTGAGTACTCTTCGCCAGCTGAGTACAACAACGTCCATTCTCAGTGATCCATCCCTGCTGCCTGAAGAAGCCATCAAGGCTGTTACACACACAGATGCATAGCATGCTCTCAGAGGAGGTGAGGTGACCTAAAAGCCACCTGAACCTTTTAACAGCAATCACCAAAGTGACATATCACTTCTTTACCTTAAAGCCATTCAGCAAGGTCACCAGGTCTTCCACAGATCCACTACTTCCCTGAAAAATAAATGGAATGATGAATGCAGGCAAATTCTGGCTTACTTTTACTCGGCATGTACGATGGTCATACATTTGTTCTGTTGTACGCTGATTCTTGGGAATGATGCACACAGGGAGCCTTACCTCTCACATTTCTAACAATTGTGCTAAAATGGGTTTTATTTTCATATTATATTTGAATGACAGCAGCTACTACTACCTTCACCCGCTTTAGGTGAAGATCTTCCAAATACTTTATGGGAAGATGGTACTTGTGGTTTGCTTCTTGAGCAACATTATGTTAAAAAGGGAAATATTGAGTGATTGTTCATGTTGTGTTCTCTCTCAGATGTATAATAAGTACATGGACATGATGCTTTTATCACAAAGGGAGGAGATGAATGTAGGGTTATTTTAGGAACAGTCTGCTGTATAGTTTGCATTTTATTGAGGCTCTGAAACCTCCCAGAAAGGCTTCACACCAGAATGTAGGGGGATCACCTGGAACATGGCCAAGTTGATCACAGGTGGGCTCATCTATACCCTAATCAATACCAGAGAGGTGAGAGCTTTTATCATCTTTCCCACCCTTCATTTACTCAGGTGAAAGTTGTTTTGCCAGTTAACAGTAGTGGTGTCCTGGTGGTTTTCCATCCATGCTGAACTTCCTCCTTCATACTTTGCTTGCTCTGCCCATTTCGAGTGAGTTTAACTGCAGATTTCACAAGAAAGCAGTCACTTTACATACATGGGTTTCTGTTGGGCAGATCACAGCATAATGGAGCAGTATTACAGCCCTCATAGGGAGCATAACTGAAATAGTACGTAGTAGATATATGCTATATTCACATGTACAGTGTTATAAGATCTTAATGCACAGAAGCTGTAGCTGTCTTTTCTGTTCTTCACTAGTCACTCAGGGCTATTATTTTCCATTCAGCTATGAACAAATCAATCTCAGCAGGAAGACACAGGTTACAGGTCACATCACATGGTCTGATTTGCCCTTTTTTTCCCCAATGTATAATTACGCTAATTTCTAATGTGTGTCAATGGAAGACCTGTGAGTAAACAGTCTGCCAAGTCAAGACACAGCACACATTAGAAAACCAAAAGCCATATCAAAGCGTAGTTTACCCATCCCGTTCGTTCCTTTGTTGCGTTACTGATGTAATATTTGACGGAGCACTTTGCTCTGTCGACGGCTAAAGAATTAGACACAGTGCAGGTTAGTCAGCATGTGGGACACACATCAGCCTCAAGGTCTAAGTGCCCTTACCTGTGATCTCTGCTGGCTGATTTCCTTTAATTGTTTTTTGTTTGTTGTTTAATTTGTGGTTCAGCACTCCTCAGGCAGATGTAGATTTTCTGAGCAACTTATTTTACTCTTGAGTTTTACAGGAGTGTAAGGCACCACTTTTATTTGATGAATGTGCAGCTTTTTGTGTGCAGTCTTCTTATTGTGAAGTGTCTCTTGAGATTTTCCTTTTTCAATTTACAGTCAGACAGAGAAAGCAGCTGTCAAAATTTAACTCTTACAAACAGTGCAAACAGTGAAATGTTGAGAGCTCACATGTACCCAGAATTATTTATTACTACTGTAAGAAAGTTAAAATGCACCTCCAAATGCAGCTATGGTTGTCATGATTGAAAATGAAGATTTTTGTTTTGACTTTTTTGTGATTGTTTTCTCCCCTTCAAACTAAAAATGAAGATATGATTTAATTTTTTAGTGTATGACAAAAACCCTCAATCTTCTACTGCAGCTTGGCATTTGTGTGATGATTTTTTTTTTCTTTTTTTTTAATTATCCAATGATTTTAAAATGTTTGTCATACCAGGTTGGATTTCCAGCTTCTTGTTTGCTGTTTTTGTGAGGTGATTTTGTACCAAATGGTGTACAGTATATCACTGCAGATTGGTTCTCCCCAAATTTAGTATTGTATTTCATTTGTTTTAATAAGTAAAGATATTTTCTTATGCTGCATATGAGTGTTGTTTCCCACAAAGTTCCCAAGTTTTTAAATGCCTTAAATAATTATGAATGACAATAAAAAAAAAACAACAAAAATGATAATTTTGACTCTTTATTATATTATTCTCAATAAATATGATTTGGTTTAAATAAATATTACTTGGTTATCAAACACTACGGAGCCCCGGAGTGGTCGGAGAGAAAAAACATTTAGTGAGGGCACGTTTTTCTACACAGAACACACTAAACGCTATTGCGTGCGCAAGAAATACAATTTGTTCCCACGTTTTAGTAAATTATAATACATTCATGGTGCTAACCAGTGAGCATACCTGGTGCCTTTCAGCATAAGGTGAAGGGGAGTCCAGGCTATATTTATGTCAATTAGTTGACAAAACATTAGATGAGGCTGTACTATTCTCATGATTAAGTAATGTAATATATAAATATAAAAGTAATTTAACTAATGTTGCCTTTCTAGTTACTAATCAACTTAACACTGATATTTGAGGTAGGTGCAATGCACTTCATGTTTCGGAGACAGAGGCTGTCAGTGATCATGGCTCTCTGTATATTCACTCAACTCGTGCGCGCAAATAAAGTAAAACGTGAGAACGATTTGTATTTGATTTTCGCGCGCTCAATGTAGTGAAACTATCTTCTTTTATATATCTCTCGGGCCGCTCCGGAGCTCCATAAGATACAGATAATAAGTGGTAAAAACAAACAAACAAATAAAAATACTATGAAGTAACATCCAGAACAAGTTTAGTTCTTAGCCGCGTAAAACAGGATTACGCTTTTTAGACGTTGCAGCAGACACCTGGCAAACGCGTAACTGTGCATGTGCTGCTCAAAGGCGGGTAGGGTGCAGTCCTTCGTGGCCTCAGCCCCATTGCTCAGCAGCGACTCCATATCCTGAACGCACTGGCTGATGTTCTTCAACGCAGGCGTCAGGTCCGGGGTCAGCTCAGGCATTTTCATCATGAAGCAGCGAAAGGTGGAGAGGCATTGAACTGTGAGCAGCTGCTGCTCCGACCCGACCAGCTCCGTGATTCTCCACAGGTGACAGGACATGTCGGGGACCACTCCGGATCCATCCTGTATGAGAAGGACTTGGTCAGTAAATGAGAGCCAGGGGTGGAGAATAACTTGGTACATTTAGTCAAGCAGCTACACTATTAGCCTACAATAGTAGCCTAATGCTCAATACTAATCAAATCGTATAATAACAGTCTATAACCTTTCTATATAAGTACTTTAAGATGCTAATACTACTCAGAAAAAAATACCAATACTTCAATAAATCATCTGAGTAAGCTGTAGTTATTCCCCATTAAAATAATTTAGTAGAGTAATCGAAAATCAATGCAATAGAAGTAGTTTGCATGCACGTTAAGTAATGACAACAAAACCCGCAGCTTTCTACCCCTATATTACAATCTATATGTGCCGTTTCGATTAGTAAAGAAATTAATTATGCACCAGAGCTCTTACAAGGCCGTCCACAGTAGTCTCTATCTGCCCTTTCACCGAACGGATGGTGTCTTTCAAGGCTTCGTTTTTTGTTCCAACAGGTCCGCAGGTTGCTTGTGCAATGAGCAGGCACAGGAAGATGAGGACTGTAGCACAGAGCACAAGAGATGCATGGATTAGATTTGCATACAAACACACCGAGAGAGAGAGAGAGAGAGAGAGAGAGAGAGAGAGAGAGAGAGAGAGAGAGAGAGAGAGAGAGAGGCGTGATCTGCATTCACCCCTGGAGAGTATCAGTGTTGTGCAACTTAAGCCGCAGAGGTTCGAGTACACCGCGGGACTCCAAGCCACACTTCAAGATGCTTACCAGCACGGAAATCCATGATAGCAGAGGGCTTTTGGTCAGCAGCAGCAGATTCTCTGAAGTGACACTTTCTCTGATCCATCTTTCGAGGATCACTTTTATTCTCTTTAGATAAGATCACATCATCACCCTAATACTTTCCTACTGTAGTAGGATTCAGTTTTACCTCTGGGAGTTCCCTCAGAAACATTTTTAGAAAAAACCCTCTCACAGACCCACAGACCTTTATCTCTAAAACTCAAATAGGTTTAAATAGTTTATTAAAGGGTATGCTACTTGCTGTGTCATCATTTCTGATCACAGATATAAATGAGAAAAATAAACGGCTGTGTCATCTGCACCATATTTCTTACTAATAGGCTACACATCAAATTCTGGCATTCAGGACAAACTCTGTGGGAGTTCAAATACTAATACTACAACTCTCATTTGGAGGTAATTTTAATGTGAACTGTTTCACAGTTATAAGTATGTTTTATTTAACACTTATTTGAGTTGATATGCTGCTAAAAAGGTTTAGGTTTACCATATTTATTATAAACAAATGTCTGAATCTTATCCATTGTTTGATAAGATTACAAACAGTAAGCTCTCAGTAGTGCAGGATTGTGTAATTATGTAATTAAAGTGAAAAATTGCACATAAAAGCAAGGATCACTTCCATATAGATTCCATTAAACCAACAATGATGACAAATTAAATAACACAACTCTGACACAACATTTGAGTACCATAGGACATTTGAGGAGCAACTGAGACAACCATTTTCTCCACCAAATATCTGAGGTAATCTAACCAACACCAGAGAGAGTTAAAAGGCATTGCCCGGTTAACCTTCGTTCAATGCACATCTGCCTTTTTGTCTAAAGCAAGCAAAGCATGTTCAGTAAATATGTTGATAGAAGTAGAAACACTGTAAGATCATGTCAACTAACTTAAAATACAAACAAAAACAGAAATAATTACAAGCATATTGACCCGCTGTCATGTTATTTTCAGCATCTTCAATGGGTTTGAAGCAGCAGCTAAGTAGCAAGTTTGTCTTAGCAAAATATACTTTAAGTTGACAGAAAATCCACCGCAGCGGAACATATTAAGTTAGTAGTAGTAAATTAGTTTGAGAATTAAAACACAAGGCTGACAGAAAATGTGTAAGACATCTTTAATAATAAATATGAATAAATACTAGAACATATAGAAAATGTTAATCACAGACCAATAAATATATAAATACATAAATAAATAAATAAGTCGTTCAAAGTGTTTTCAGTTAGGATCGGTGACAGGAGCTGTTTGAGGAACGCTCGACCCATTGCCTGGTAAAGTGGATGATTTGTAAACCAAGTACTTTGTTTTTGTAGTCGTCTGAAGTTGTCACATTTATGTGGCATTTTTTTGGTTCATAAGCTCCTTTGAACTGATGATGAAACACTTCAATGTTCTTGATGAGGTTCTGGTGATGGTTAGTGAGATCCCTGATGATTGGTGGCAGTTGTGTGAGGTAGCTGTCAATGGCACAGATAGAGGCCTGGTTTTCTTCAGTGGTGTTTCCCACAGGAGGAGCTATTCCCTCAAGGGGCATTAAACTATTGGTTTGATTCCCTTGAAACATTATGTTAACCTGGGGAGGGAGTGAGAGTCATCATAACAACGTTAATGATGAAGTTCAGAGCTCAGAGGCTGTAAGCTGTCATAACTTTTTAATAATGGGTTCAACAGGTCATCCCATCTGCAGTGAAGAGGCAGCTTGACTTTGTAGTACCTTTATGTAATCACGTTAATTGGCTTTTACTACTGAGTATATATCATATGAAATGGATGAGTGAAAGCAGGACTAGATTCTTCAGCGCCTGAGCCACTTTCAATGCACTGTAAATTTTATGAAGTTAAAGTATGATATGTTTACTTACATACTCCTTTTCTGCCCTCACAAGGTGGCATAACGGTAACTCCATGCGCTGACGCTCCCCAAGTGGTAAAGACGCCATAAAGGAAATGCACATCGTAACAATGTAGGGAAGCAGGAGTTCTGCAAGAAGTATGCATAAAAAATATGATGCTCTCCTCTGCATAGTATGTTAATTGGAAACTTCTTCACATCTAAGTGGAATTAGCATCACAGTCAAAAGTCAATCTATTATCCTCAGAGAGAATAATAGGCTATAAGAGAATTTTGCTTAAAAGCTCATTTCAGACTTTAGACGGCTTCAGACTTTTCAGTCCCACATTAATCAGACAGCCCCCATAGAGAAATAAACTGTAAAGGTATTAAATGTTAATGTGTCAATCTTTCCTTCAACATTTATTTGCAATACTCCCACAACACATAACACACAACATTACGATCAAAGTACCTCTAAAGCATTGTTACACAAAAATGCTGGGAGTGACTTTGACAAGTTTTTCCATTTTCTTTCAGTTTGAAAAAGAATCACCCTAAAATACTTTCATTTAAAAACAGCTTACCTTTACCGAAAGACATGGTGCGTCTTTTGTCTGTTAGCTGTTGAGTTAGTGCCTCTAAGCTGGCACACACAGAGCTTATATATCGGAACACGGGATTTTTTGTTGCATGCCATCAGTTGGAGGATGACGCTTTTGTGGCATTATCATCTAGAAAAATCAGGTCGTAATTGTTTCTATTTTGCAGTTGTAGTGCACAGTTCACCACAATGTTTTAATGTGGGGAGACGATTCAAACTGCCGCTGTCTTATCTAAAACCTCTGATGTTTGTTGACGATGATGTAACATTTCATCATGTAACTTTCTACTGGCTTTAACTCAATATATGCAAAAAATAATTATTCTCTACAAGAGGGTGTCGCAGTGGCATTGTTAGGATCTTGAAACACTGGGGGCTTCGGGCCAGCCCAGATATCCTTACATTTTCACCTGATAATTGCATTTTGAAGTTATTTCAGAGTAAATTGAATATACGATGTGAGATACTGTGCTCTGCGAAAAGGTTCTGGTCAGGTGCGTAGGCATGAATTTAAAATACACAGAGTTAGTGCAATATTTGAGTTCTCATTTGACTTCATTATTATTCTTAGTTTCAGCACTAAGAGTAAAACCCTTAGAAAGAATAAGACGAAAGAATAAGAGCCTTGACGTTGATGAAGTATGTTGCCATTGCTTTGTTCAGTTTTGATAATAGCTTCGGCTTCTACTGTGTGAAAATGGCCTCTTTTGAACTGTGACAATACTGAGCTGTGACTAACTGTGTTAACCCTGTGTGTTATCTTTTCTGTCTGTCTGATACTTTCCTTTTCTTCACCCCTCCAGTAGCTTTTGGTGTCGCACTTTTTGATACGATGATTAGATCATAAACACATAATTCAATAAAATCAATTTATTCCATATAGTGTCACTGTCTGCTTCTCAGTTGACCTCTGACCCCTGACTGTTCCTCTCTTTATCTCCCCAGACCTGCCTTCCTCTAGCTGACCTCAGTTGTTTCCTCCTTCTCTCGTCACCTGACTGCCCCACCCTTCTACACACCTGTTCCTGCTTCTCATCAGCCCTGCAGTCACCTGAGCTCTGCCCACCTGCACCTTACTCTCTAATCAGCCATGCACTACATGTACTAGGTTCACTTCCTGTTCTTTGTATTTGCTGCCTGCTCTCTGCCTCTAAGTCAACTAACCTCCAGCCTGCACCCCATGTGGCTAGCCTCACGTCTGAGCCGTAAGCCTGAACACCTTGATCTCACCCTTTCCCTGAGACTGAGAATCTTCACAAACATTTGACCTAGAAATATCTTTGCGTAACCTGTGTTTCTATTGCATTAAGCATGTTGATGGCACATCAGGATTAATGAAGTTCTTAATTTATGTTAATTGCTTCAGTGAACAAAAAAATGCTGAACTATGTAAAGGTGTAACTGTCTTTTGCCACATAATTTGAAACCTAGATCACTCTAGAGATAAAGAGGTATTCTGGAAATAAATGTAGTCAAACTTTCAGTGAGTATAATGTTAAACTGGCACAGTTTATCTCCCTCAGCTTTGTTCCTTCTGAATCATACTCCCTTCTTCACACTTTCAAATTTCCTCACCACATGAAGGTGTTGAATCACTTTTCAAAGGAAAGTATGTTTTGCTTTCTGTACTGTGGCTTCTCAGCCTTTCTTGCCTGTTTTAAAATCTTATCTTTTGCCTGGTTTACCTGCCTGCCTGTTATCGACCACTGCCCCACTTCCAGACTATGCCTACTGTTTGCCCTCACCTGCTTCTGACTGCAGAGCCTTTACCAGTGTGAGCCTTTGGTTATCCCCAGACTTTTTCTCTGTCCCCATCAGCCATTTGATATTGTTGTTTTACTAACTTGCTAACACTGAGATGGTAAACATGGTAAACACTATACCTGCTTAGCATCTGTTATGAGCATGCTGGTTGGGTGATGTTAACATACCTAAAACCTCACAGAGCTGAACATGACACTTAGACTTGTGTCAAAGAATAATGCCTGGAGCCAAATGGCAATCTGGGAAATTTGGTATATGTGTCACCGTCCACAAAAATTTTGGTGTCAGCAATCAAGTAAAAAATCTTGTGCCATACATTTTTTTTATTTTCTATTTGTCTTCTTTCCTCAACATTTCATTTTTAGAAGTTACTAAGGAAATGGTGTTTGTGTAACACAAGCCTGGAACTGAGACTAGTTCTTCTGAAATGTAAATTGCTGCTGTACGTAGACAGAAGCCCGTACTGGATGCAGTATTCCTGGAGCAAGCCTCAGATGTTGCCAGGCAACCAACAGCCATTTATAAACAAACATTGGAAGTGTTTTTCCTGAAGGGCATACCAAAGATAAACTGACTACATATAGCCACCATAGATACAGTGTTCCTCTGTCATATAGCAGCTACTGTTGACAGGTATGAATTCAAACACGCTTTCTGCTGTGATAGAGAAACAGATAAACCACCTGTGTCTGACTGACTTTCCCTGTGGATATGGCAGCTGGGTGAGTTTTTTTTTTTTTTTTTTTTTTAGCTGTAAACTTGTTGCAGTGTTTTCTAGATTATCTCAAAAAATCATCTGCATTTAGTGATTTAAAGCACTCATAGCACTGCACACAGTACTTTGCTTTTTGTATTAGATATTATTAAACAAGGTAATTATGTTGTCAGAGAAAGACCAAAGACAGCACAGGTGGGGCAGAGACCGAGGAGACAGATGCCCTCCTGGATCTGCTGAGCTGTCCTCACTCTCCATGGTGGCAAGATGTATCATGGAGCCCTCAAGCTCCGGCCCTAAGAAAGCTGGCTGTGCTCTCACCTGAATGCCTGCACACTGACTTCATGTACAGTTACTTTACTACACTACGCATCGTGGACAAGGCTGTAAGTATACTGCTTTCCTCTAATAAACCCAAAGGCTGTTCTTTAGGTTTGATTCAAGCAGCTGACCTGTTCGCATCTGATCAGGCCACAAGTTTTGAACTGTAGGAACAGATGGACTACTATAGGAAAAAATGACAGACACAGTAGTAATGTTACAGAAACACACATAAACAGAAATTGGTATCCATACACCTGTTGCCCTGGTGCATGCTGGGAGGCTTCTGCTGCACCTGCCCGTTTGGGATGGCACTATGGTATTTATCATAAACCCAAAATGTGTGAGAATGTACCTAGACCCAAATATCTAGAAGACCAAAAAAAGTTAGAGCAAGGTGTAAATATTAACGTTGTCACTGCACCCTCTAAATCCCAAAGTGGACTTGTGGAGGTTCCAAAAAACAGATAATATTTTCAACTTGTTTTGGGAGTCCTGTAGTGGCTGAGGGGTCTGCAGTGCCTTGTGACAACCCTGCAACCTTAACCCTACTCAAAACACAAAGAACAAAGGCATTTCCACAATTTAAAAACTTGTACTTGTTGTCTTGTCTGCGGTGTGTTCAGGTGTCCGTTATTGATGATGGCCTGTTAAAGTTCTCAAAGCTGGAGGAATTGGTCCTGAGTGCCAATAAAATCTCAGAAATCCCTGTAGAAAACCTTCCTAGCACTTTGAAGGTGAGTCTCAGTCCTGTACCAATGTGATGCCGCTTTTCAGATTAAATGAAATTTCACAGGTTTCTGCTGCAAAAGTCAGGATCATAATTGTGATTCACAATTAAATCATTAAGTTAAAAAAGAAACACCAAAGATAAAACACCTGCTGTGTCATTACTGATTGAAATATATCCAGCAGGGCAAAATAACCAGAAATTTAAACTCAAGGTGTGGGAGGTTTGTGTTGTAATGATAGAAAAACTGTCTGGTTTCTTTCAAAGATTTTGGAGCTACGTGCCAACAGGCTGTCTGCTCTAAATAGTTTCACCAGCTGTTCGCCTCCTCGCTTACAGTACCTCGGCCTCAGTTCAAACAGTCTCAGTTCCCATAGAGACATCTCTAATCTTACTGACAGACACTGGTTAGTGCATACACACACACACACACACACACACACACACAAAACACAAAAGAAGTCAGATGGTTTTTGAAAGGTAAACCAAAACCAGGTCAAATACAAAGTCAAATCAAATTGTGTCATTTTTATTGTGTATAATGACACAGTGGTTGTTCTATGTGACAGATTTCACATGTCCTGATTTGTCTGTGATGTGTTTCCCATGATGCTGATACTGAGGCAAACACTGTCAGCTGGAGATGACACAGTGATGACTGCAATAGATGCTGTTCAGTAGAAAGTCTTTTGATCACACCCGAAAGAACCACATTATATATACATATTGAAAGTGGTTTCAATAGGAGCAAGAAATTCACACTTTCATGAAATTATACCTACTCCACCATTTTGCCAGCTGATATTAAGTATTGTAGGTTTATATTAAAGTTTAGAGGCACCATTTAGACTTGTGCACTGTGAATCATTTTTGAGTTAGTTCAACTTAGGAATTAGAAATACGCTCACCCACTGCCTTAAAATGTGAGTTAGCTGAGCTTAGGTGAAATAATTAGTTCAACATTGTTTTACAAATTTTGAAAAAGGAAAACTAAGTCAAACTATGAAAAAGAGTCTGGGGTCTGCTAATATGCTTGTTTTGTTTCTCTAAAAACTTATTTAATGAGTTGAGTAAACACTCTATAGTTGATTCATTCAGCTCATTATTTCAAGTCAAAAGGTTAAAATTACTTATGTTTGTAAGTTCTAGGTTGATTTAACTAGAAATGATCAAAACTTGGATATTTACATTAAATAAATGAGAAAACATTAGTTAATTGCACGAATCTCCTTTATGATGTTTCAAGCCTTTTTTTCTTTTAGTGAGGACAGAATTGTGTGTGTTTCCGTGAAGTTCAGCAGGCTTACTACATTTAATATGGTTAACATATTAGTAATTAGTAGTCATTCTGTACAGAAACTCTGGGACATACCACTGTTTTAAATAAATACCAAAAGGCTGCGTGGGCTGCTGGACCCCCAGGGACCCCAAAAGCCCCTGGTTCATTAATTGTAGTTTTAAGACTTTAGTTATCTTAGTTCAAACTGAACTCATGAGTACATACAGCTGTCATTTATTATTAACAGTAACTGACAGTGACCCAAACCTGGGCATTATTATTCTAGCTCAGAAGTGTAGGGCTGCAAATAGTTCTATAAAATTTTCTTTATCTATGTATTAATCTGGCAGTTATTTCCTAATTAATTAATTCAGTAATTCATTCATCATTTAGGGTATAACATTTTTTGAATAGAAAAAAAGAAAACAGAAGCCTAAGCCCCAAAGATATTCAGTTTACTATCACAGATATGTCAAAATGAAGTGTGTGAATTTCTGCCACTTTTGCTTTAAAAAAAAAAAAACCAAAAAAAAAACCAAAAACCCACACTTATCATTTTGAGCCTAAAGCACCAGTGGGTTTATGGGCACTTGGAGAAATAGTGATACTGTGGTGAGGACACTGGTTTGAACACACACACACACACACACACACACACACACACACACACACACACACACAGTCTGCTGTCCTGAAAAACTGTCTCTGACCTCAGGCCACAGCTGGTATGTTTGGACCTCAGTGACTGTGAGTTTCAGAACCAACCGGCCCTGCTGAGCGCCTTGAGCACACTCCCCTCTCTCAAGACGCTGGTGCTGGAGGGAAACCCCTTCACCCTCGCACCCTCCTACCCAGGCTTCACTGTGGACAGTCTCCCACAACTCTCTTGCCTGGACGGCTCATGGATCTCCGCTGAGGAAAGACACCGTTTCAGGGGCTTGGCCAAGATGAGCGGTGAGACTGTGGACTGTGCTGTCAAGTAATACATCTGAGTCCTGCAAACGTGGGCTCCTGTTTCTTTTTAATTTCCCAAGTAAACAGCCATGCCATTTCATCCACCATCATCAAAAGTGCGATCACAGTTTCTTTTCCACAGATCTGATAGTGGATCAGGCATCAGCCACAGTGAACGTGGGCAGAGTGAAGGGGCTCCCAGACCCACTGAGTGCAGATGAAAATGCCCCTGACTTCCCTGTTGTCACCTACAGCTATTTCATCACCTACGAGTTCCTTAGTGATCAAACACCTGCTACTCTGGTGATATATCCTTCCTCCACTTTTCAGTACTTCACTTCTCTGTCAAGTTCAACCAAAGTCTTTCCAGAACCTCATAATGTCTCTGGTTTAACGTTGTCCATGCATTTTTGCCATAATTTTGCATTTCAAAATTATGATTTTGAAATTAGGATTTATTTTTTTTTACACTGTATTCTGACATGACAGAATAATTCAATTTCCTTTTGTATATGTCAATGATCATTCATGTGTATTTGAAAATATTTATTGCACATGTAAAAACCTGTCATTTGTTGCTATTGCTATTGACCCAGTTGTTCATACTGAATGCAAAGAGATCCCCTCATAAAGCAAAAAATGTAATGTAAAAATGCATTACAAAGTTCAAGTTGGTTTCTGCAGTGTGACTTAGACTGAACAAGTGGGTATTTTCCAAGGTTACAGTCCTTTTAGTATGAATTTCAATCCCTCCGCCACAACTCAGCAAGGAACATAGAGGTAAAAAAGATGAGCTCTGTTTAAAAAGAGAGGCTGTCGGCCAAATGGTTGGGGTGCGTACCACATGGGCCCTAGCGCCCTGAGTGGCTGGTCCCTGGATTGACTCCTGGTCCCTTGCTGCATGTCATTCCCCTACTCTCTCTCCCTGATTCCTGTCTCTCTCCACTGTCCTGTCAAAATAAAGGTGGAAAAGCCCCAAAAAAATAATTTAAAAAAAAGCTGTCACTTAAGGAAATGCCCAATTTGCCCAACTCAGACTGCTGAAGCTGTGTATTAACTTAAGCTGAACTGAACTTTTTCTTATTTTACACAGAATAAGAGAGAACTGTGAATTTTGTCCCCCATCACTTCCATGAGAGACACATGTTAGCAAGGGATATCTCTGCAGCCAGTGTGAAGGGGAGGAACCATTAGATCAACTAAAAACTCCTTCACTGTGAATGTGTGGAATGTTTTGAGATTAAAAATGCAGCGATACACTCCCTCCCTGTGAACTAATTATGTTTGCCCACAGAGGAGAGCACAAGTGAACCCATGTAATATATGTTCACGAGTGATGCAACACTTAACGCACACATAGTTTGAATGAACCTGAGTACTTATATGTCTTGTTTCGCAAGGTTATCTGAATATGAGTTTAGATTTAGAATAAATATTTTCAGAAACATTCCTGAGGACACTGATACAGTACAGCTGTGCAGAAATAAGGATATTTTCACTGTTTCATAAATATAACCCCCACCCTTTTTTGTGGATTTATTCACAGGATGTTAACAGTGAGTCTAACTTTGACACAGAACATGTGACAGAAGAAGGGTCCAGTGATGCTGACCTGCAATCGAACAAGAACTGTTTGAGGGCAACGCTCAAACCAGACACCGGAGTCCTCAACAGTGAGGAAACCTGCCATGTTGCTGCACATGGTAATAACACTTAACTCATCCAACCTGCACAACTTTCAGGCCTAGAGGCAAATGAATTACTGCCCCAACAAGCTCAAATACTGATAGAGCTGAAGCATTGCAAACTACAGGTGCATGTCATTCAGTGAAGTGGTATGGAGGAGTTTTGAAATAATGTCAGTATGATATTTGGATTGATTCAACGTAGAAATGTATCCTGTATAACTGGGATGAGCTTCTTATCAGTTTCTTGAGAATTTACAGAACTGCCTTCAGAGAAATGTACAGTCAGAACAGCCAGCGGAGGATTGTACATCCTCTGAAACTGGATGACTAGACTGATTATTTATCACACCATGCGTCAAACACTTCCTTAACTTACCACTCTGTGGTTTGTTTGTATATATTCCTTCAACTGTGTATCTATGGCTATGCCAAAAGCCTGATTTTACTTTTGTGCTGTTGCCTTTATGTTTTTGTCCATGCAGTACCCGCTGTGTGCAAAAAATGATGCAATTTCTTTTTCTACAGTGTCAAGACACAGCACATCAAAGCTGACGTGGTCAGAGTGCATGGATTTCAGCGACACACACATGTTCATTGTTAGTGATCTGGGAGGCCTAAAGAAATTTCTCAATCAAGGACTTAATCTTACAATTGAGGAGGAAAAGGTACAGAAAATAGGGTTCAAGGGGTTAAATATTAGATGCAAAATGTGCTGGGACTCATATTCTGGCATTTGACATTTTAGGTCCTGTCATGGCCTGCAGCCTCTGAAGATATCCCAGCGGCCAAACCCAACCGCAATGTCAAAGAGAAGAAAGGCGGGAAAGGGAAAGAAGTGAGCTTACCCTTTTGTTCCTACTGAATCAGTGATGTCAGCAGGAGGTTACTGATTTAATTCTGGACACCCACAGCTGAGTGTATTCCAGCTGTCCTCTGGTGATTCAGATTTATTCAATAAATCTCATCTGCCAGTCCTACTGAAGTGCCTTTGAGCAAGCTCACAAGGCATGCAGTGCTGTGTGATATTACGCTCTAATAGTGCTGGAAAAAAAAATACATATGTGTAGATGCAGATGTGAAAGACAAATTCAAATTGATTAAGAACTGTACAAAAATTATTATTAAAGGAGAGGGGAGTTGGCATTGTAATTTTTATTTTGGTCAAAGGCAGTGTAGTCTGATTTTTTTGCAGACAGAAGAGGCAAGCCTTTTGCTTTTTTCCTCAGAAGAAGCTCCAATTAGATATTAAGGTTTAATTTGGGGTAAACTATTAAAAAATAATACCTATTATCCATCAACATAGTTCATGAGTAAATGTGGTCAATAACATGCAGTAATGTGATATTCAGCCCTTGATTTAAGTGTTTCACATGTGACTCTGGTGTCTTATGTTATTTAACTTATGAGGATTGTTGTAAACATAAACTGGTCTGGTTTGAATCCACCAGAGCTTGGCACATCAGCCCTATGTGTTTTGGCAGATAAAATCAAGACTACACATCTGAATATAATACTTTCATGTTTTTGGTGTCTTTGCCAGTCTCCCATCAAATCTGGTTCCAACAAAGACAAATCTAAAGACAAAAAGAAGAAATCTGTACCAGAGCTGGTGCAGGATGCCCCCATCAGAAGAAGCCTTGGCTCTGTCCACATCCCCCTGGGAAGCCTGGTCAAAGGAGATCACAAGGTTGACGTCCTCTGTGACCTTGGTGCCCTGCATGCAGAGTCTGAGGTGGTGCAAACACTTGGAAAGGGAAGTTTACATACAGGTGTTTACACAGCCAGGGCGTGCCTGAGATAGTGTGATTACTATCTGGTCTGTTTCACAGGAATTAAGAAAACCACTCCAGTTCACACAAAAAATTGCTGAAACAGGATTTATAATGCCCAAAATAATAATAGTGACTATAAAAGCAGCAGAAGCTAGAAACACATGGGACAGCCAACAGGATTATGAGCTGGTGAAATGACATGGGGCCTTTTTAAATGTGTGATTTGTTTTTCACTCATCTGTAGGATCTGGGAAAGAAAATCAAAGAAGAGAAGGAGGACAAGGAACCAAAGCGGAGAGGAGGCAGTGATACAAGACAGAAGAATACAGCTTTGTCAAAAGGTTAATTAGATCATCATCCGATCATCAGAGATTAATAATAATGGCGTTGATAAAATATGTCTGATAAAAGCACCACGCCTCACCACTTTGATAATCAGAGCTGCTGTGCACAGATACTATAGTGTTATTCTTATTTTCAGTCTTCTTAACCTCCTGAATCCTGTTTGATGTTGTGCTCTGTAGGCAAAGGAAAGGGAAAGAAGGACCATGAGGTGGATGTCCAGGCAGACAGCTCTGTCTCTGTCCAACTGGAACCAGTGACTGTGGAGTTGACTGTGAAGCTGGAGAAGTGGCAGTCTGCATCTGAAGCTCACCAACTCCTGCTGCCACACCAAACCTCCTGAAGCACAGAGCCTGTGTTATCTCAAAGCAAAGCCTTTACAACCTACCTACCAGCCACACACACACACACCAAAAATCCTGCAGTTTCCTCCCTGCATTTCTTTGTCACTGCTGACTGTGAACATACCATACAGCTGAACCGCACATTAAATTTAGTAGTTTGTCATGGTTGTCCTCCTAAAAGGTCGACTGTTATCAAGCCATAGTATCTGCGCAATATTCCAGACAAATTATGTGCTCCTAAGTGCACTGGAAAAATACATTTCATACTGAAGTCAACTAAAGTAAAGGTAAGAGAGCAGACCTACTTTTGCTTCACTTTAAATGTGGTGCAAAACATAAAACCAACAAAATGGGGGCAAGTAGGACACAGCTAATCAAAAAGATATTTCTGACCACCTGAAATCCACCTGTCACCTCTACGACCACCTGTACCACCTGTACAGACCAACTTTCTAAATTCAGTCTACACACACAGGTTAATGCACATAATTATGATACAGAAAGAAACCCACTCATGGGACTTAATTCACAAGGAGAACGCAGCAATGGGCTGAATGTGAAAGAGTCCCCCAATTATGCATTTATAAGCTGTAACATCATAGTTTATAACACAGTATAATGTAGTAGTACAGAGCTAAAAGGACATTTTTAGTGCTTATTGATGTGCAGTATTTGCCAGAAATTCTAATTAGTCTTGTGATGTGTATTTTATATCATTACAACAGTGTTTTACTATATTGTCATTCATTATGTGCTTACACACCAGCCTCCACTTATGGGTGCCCACAGCACATGTTGTTGATAAATACACTGAGACTTCATCTGCTTACAATAGTGTTATAACTGCTTATGAACAGTAAGGAGTAAAGTGTTCCTACCTGTCAGTGATTCACTTGTGAGTGTTCACGAGTAGTGTATGACAGTGTTAATTACATCATAGTTCATGTTTAATCTGCAGTGCTCTGTGGGTCTTTATCTCTTTTCTTGATTATGATTAGCGTGATCTCTGCTTGATGTTGTGACAGCCCCAGGTTCACTATATGTCAGCTGATTTGTAGTAATTTGACTAGCAGGAGATGTCTTTAGAAATATTCAACACTGAAGTACATCACCTGAAATGACATGGGGATGCATACACCTCCACCAGTAGGAATACTGTTGTATTCAACTGTAGATTTCTAGGGTCTTGTGTAAAATATTATGAAGATGCCATTTGTGTTGTATTGTGATTTGACGGGACTTCCACGTAACAGGGTACAAGTACATTGCACTGTGCATCATGCTTTCGATTGAACAATTAAGAGATAATGTTTAATTTATACATAAATTTAATTTATTTTATACAGATATTCAAAACATTTTTTAAAGAAATTCTTAAGTATTTCATTGTTTCATACAGAAATTATCTTTTAATTGCAAAGAAACTTTTTGGAAAGGCCATTTCACTGGAACTGAGGGCTTACAGTAAGTGAAGTGCTTTAAAATTAACTGCTTCTTTCTTACCAATCATCCAGCAGTCCATTCATGAAGACCATAAAAAAGTTCCTATCAAAGCCAAACAGCACTATGTTTCACTGCTCCACAGAGTGAGCCCCCCCCCCCCCCCCTTCACAAAATTACACACATACTATCAAACCTTTAGAGAGTACATAGTATTTCCAGGCATAAAAAAATAAACTATAGCTCACCAATTTTTGCGCAAATTGACATTTGTTTTTCAATCAAGTCATTTACAGTTTCAAAAGACCTTTTATGATACTATATTATCTTTGTAATCCTCCGACAAACTGTGCAAACAATGTTAGGATATTGATAAATTAAATTGATCTGAAGAAGACCATTGCTTCTCCCACAATAATATGTCCGCCTACAGTATCCCCACATTCACACAAACCCAACATATCCAAACCTTTCTCCTCCAAAGTCATTTACAATTACAAATACAAACTGGTAACCGCTGTATATTATTTTTCTGGATGTCAGAATTTTTGGAAAGAGATTCTGAGAAGACTGTTCTCCTATAAGAGCGCTTAAGGGCTGGTGTGGACGATAAAGACGCTTGGCAAAAACAAGCACACAAAATGCACACACACAAACCAAAACCCCAAAAAGCAACTGCCTTATCTAACATGATGTGCAAATATATTGATTGTGCGAACGAGGGTTAAAAAGGCTTTAAAAGGTCTGGTCATCATTACAGGATTCGGTCCAGTGGCCAAAGACCTCACAGATGTCACAGTAGGGCCGTTCTTCACCCTTATTGCCGTGGTAGGTGGTGTGTGGAGGTGAGTCGGGCATCTGTGTTTGTGTGGGACAGTCCTCCGTGTCATGGAGGTCAAAGCAGTCGCAGATGTCACAGAAGAGCCTTGGAGGAGGCTTCTTCCTCACAGGTTCCTGTCCATGGCTGCAAGAAAGCATATCTGTGTGTAACTGATGTGTGTGCTGGCACACAGCTGTTGTTATCTTAGAGGGTGTTTGAGAAAGTCTGCCAGGAGAGGGGACTAACCTTTCATAGTTATCCAGCTCACTTGGATTATTCCCATTGAGAGCAGCAGCTGCCATTTTCTCCAATTTGTCCTTGAGTTCCTCGTTCTTCCTCTGGAGGTCAACGATGACTGAATTGAGAAACTCAATCTGTAATGGAGATACACAACAGTGGTATTGCTGTTGCTGCTGGCAGATGGTAATCCATTATCCATAACATATTTTCTTACACAATATTTATTTTAAAAGTTGATCTCCCTGTGAAGTTTATTCATTGTATTATGTGCTAAGCTTTGCTTTAACCCTATGACAAGGACTATAGATAACAGTAAGTATGCCAATATCCCTATATCTGCCCAAATAATTTACCCTGTTTTGACCACCATGGTGAATCACCACTGTGAGCTGTCAGCCAAAAAATCGAAGATTGGAATGAGTCATTGAGAGTTTTTTTTTAAATACCTACTTATGAGTAAAAATTATCTGTGATCTGATATCTGGTTAACACCTATGATAGTGGAAATTTTCCCTGAAAATTATAGGTATCGAGAGGTTAAGATTGATTTATGATTGGAAGACACTACTATGATTGTAGTTTTGACATCAAATATAATGTGATCCACTGGACAAAAATAAGAGTGACAGTGACAGACAAACATGCACAAGTAAAGCTGATGAAAACATTAACAAACCGCTGCCTGATGGTGGTGTAGTATTGCCAACATCAGAGACAGGGAAGCGGAGAAGAGTTGAGATTTAAGAAAGAGAAGGAGAGGGAGAAGAAAAAAAAATTGAGATTCAAATTAGGACCCACCTACTGCCAGACAACACACTCAAGTCGTCACTGACACAGATAATACAGTATAACATTTTATGATAAACAGAGGCTGGAAGTCACACATAAGTAAAGGTTGTGACACTGATGACACACACTATTATCACCATTGTTGGTGAAATGTTTTACTACAACTGTGACACAGATTCATGGGTCATCTTCATCCCTGGAAGAGCTGAGAAAAGGTCAATATGTTTTTGATGAAATTTCAGTTTAGACCTCTGTAAAACATTATACTGTAATGACAACATGAGTCAAAAATTTTTTTCAGTCAACTGCTACATCAGAAGTAGTATTTGTTAGTAAATTTCTGAGTAAGCAGCACAGTCATTTCACAAACAAGTATTCAGTTAAGACGGTTTCCACACAACTGCCCCGAATATATATAATCAAAATGTAAATGAGATAAGATTATAGTAAAAGCAGAAAATTCCAAGGGCAGGGTAGGAAAGCATCTTTACACAGAGTACGAATGGAAAAAAAAAAAAAAAAAACAGACCTCAACCTATCCAGACCTATGATTGGTACTATTTAGGATAAGCGCAACACACATATACACACCTGACTCTCTGCAGTCTCTTTATCCTCCCTTAGTTGGTCCAAAACCGCATCACCTGGAAACAACACCAAGAGCAAGATTATGTGAAAAGCAGGAGTAGATGAGATAATCTCACATAGAACTGACTTTAGTGATACCAGAAATATGAGCTGTGAGCATGAGTAAAGCCCAGCATTACCTGAGGACTTGTTGATGGTGTCAGGCCCTGCAGCCAGGTCTTTCTCCAGTCTCTGAACACGCTCCTGTAGATTAGCCTTGTCCCGCTCCAAGGCCTGAATTGTACCCTGCAGTGTCTTAACTGAGGCACTTTCCCCACGCAGTACAGTCAGCTGTGAAGAAAACAACCCACTCTATTCAGTGCTGGAAAATGGTTAGATGCCTTGGACAAAATATTACTTGTTACTCCAAACTCATATTGTTATGACAACAAGCCCTCATTCGATGACACTACGTAAAAAACGATACTGATGCAAAAACAAAGTTCAATCTGAAAGTTAAGATCAGTACACAGTCCACTGCATGTTTAAGTTCAAAACAAATTTAAATGGATGAGTGCATGACAGATGTTTTGAATCTGTGAGAAAAATTGTGTTACTAGGTTAGCATCAGCATCAAAGCTTTCTTTCTCACATCTTCAAAGCAGCACATTTAGGTCATGCAGGCTGAAGGATCTTTCATTCACACACAAAATGAAAGTGAGACAAGGGTTTTTTGACCTAGAAGTGACATCCTGTTAGCCTCTGCAATGTAGGATGTCTCTACAAGTTCATGTCTTTTTTAAATTTTTGATTTGTTCACCAACTGCGAAAAGGAAAGGCTGAATATGGGCTTTAACAGGCATATCCTGTTAGAGCTTGCTGAAAAAGGTTGTGAGTAAGCACCCTCTAGTGTCTTGTAGTGGTCAGAATCTGCCACAACAGCTGAAGAAAACAGTGAGGAGGTTTTGACCTAAGGGAGCATCAAATCAAAAAGTCAAAGTCCGTGCTTTTAAATTGTTCTGTGCAACCCTTGAGTGTGAATTCATTTTGTGACTGCTCAACAGTTTTGTTGATAATACCACTGACAATTAGTATGAGTATCATCATGCATTAGATTCTCACCTCGCTCCTCAGATTTTCCACCTGCTGGTCCTTTTCTGAGATTAAGGCACTATTTTTATGGATAGACTGTTGGAGGGCGGCCTTCTCCTTGTCCAACTGCTCCTTCAAGGTGCTCTCACTATTAAATATACAATACCAACAAACTCTCAGAGACACAGTGTACAATAACTCAAGGACAGAGAAGAACTGGCCCCATTCTACCAGATCTTCTATTGAGGACATTTTGTTTGGGAGGGGGTGGTGGCACAAATACAAATGCAAGAAGATACACAGAAACAATTAATGATGTGAAAGCACACATGAAACTCAAGCAGATGAAATGGGTCTGTAGGTCAAATGACTTTTTGTTTAATGACTTGGGATGTATCATGCTTTGCCCTAATGTTCCTAATCATCTGCTTACATAAATGTAGTTAATATATTTGTACTATCACATGATGATAACTGACTTAATATTAAAGCCGGTGAATACCTGAAGGCATTATTTGGCAGGCTTATTTGGAAGGAAAAGAACAGCATGACATACCATGACATGAAACCACTGTTTCTGACAACTGCCTTTTAACACCTCACATAATACTGGTAAATATGCAAACTTCTGAGAAGCTGCCCCAATCACAAAATGACAGTGCATCCTCTTACCCTTGCTTCAACTCCTCCAACTGTTTTTTGAGTTTTGAGTGCTCATCTTTGAGCTAGGGGGAAAAACACATTAATCACATTCAGTCATCATCAGCAGATCAGCAGCTGAAACTCAAAATAGGAGATGCTTGTATCTTTATGTAAGATTTTTTCATAATAAAGATATAGTGTTGCACCTTCACAAGATCACCCTGGTCTTTGTGATTGTTATCAAGCTCCTGAGTCAGCTTGTTGTTTTCATCTTGCAGAATCTCTAAGGACCGCGACTTCACAGAAACTGCTTCTTTAAGCTCCTCACTGAATAAATATAAAGGTTAGAATCATGTAAAACATTCTGACAACTCAAGTACACCACATATTGGTTTGTAGAAACCCCCCTCACCCATATTACCTAGATTTACAGTAACTCACCAATCTTATCACTTCAACTTCTGAATCTGACAAGTTTTTGCTGTGTCAACAGCCAAAGCTGAGGATATACTCACATTTCCTGGCACAGACTCTTGGTCCTCTGAGTTTCTGTGCAAAGCTGATCTTTGGATACATTAAGATCTTCTTGGTACTTGGAATTCTCTTTCTTCAATGTTTCCAGCTAAAACAGTAATGACAAAAGACATACATATCAAACATTTCACTTCACTCTGTTCCTCTTACATACGCAGTATGCTTAATGAGATGAGTCACTTTACCACTGGAAGCTTACATTACTGTTTTCTCTGCAAAGACTCATCTCTTACCTGTGTCTCTATCTCCTGCTTTGAACTCTGGAGCTCTTCCAGCAAATATTGAGCTTTGTTCTTCTCCTGCATCAAATTGGCTTTCTCTTTTGTCAGCTGTTCGAGAGCCTCAGCAGTCTTGCCAGAGGCCTCTGTGGCCTAAATGGTGCATGAGCAGGATACTTATTAAGAACAATGGTTTCACTTTAAGAGCAGCAAATGGTTGGTTGACATCGACATGTAGTGACCTCAACCAACCAAAATAAGTGATCTACAGGTCATTATAAAACGTATTATGCATCATTCGACTTTTATAGTTATTTTTATAATTATCTCATTTTATTATTCAATAAATTAGGTGCATGCTTAGTTAGCTATCTTAATTACTGATATATCAGTTATCCGAATCTCAGGTCTGCAATCTGCAATTTCCAAAAACAACCACAACCAGAAGGTTGAGAATCAATAACGTAAATATTATAACAAGGAAAATAATTAGTATATACTCTAAAATACTCTACAACCTGTGGCCTCAGAACGGATCCTGACAACCCATTAATTTGTGTAAAGAGACAGTTATAAAACAAACTGTTTAATTGATAGTCCTTTAAAGGTAGTCTATGTGGGACTTTCTCAAATCCTATGTGATGGTAGAAAAAAACCTGTACTTCCACAACTCCTGAAAGTTATTTTATATTAAGATATTGAATTGTCACTGTCCATAATATTTTAGTTTAATTCAGGAGTCAGGCAAGCCCAAAAACTTAAACATTTTGATGTAAAGCAGATTACTGGAGCTATAATTCCTAAAAAAGAAAAGAAAAAGAAAAAAGTAATGTTGAGAAATCCCCACATGTACCTTTTTAAGTGTATTAACATCAATTAAACAGTTCAACAACAAATGAAACACCAACAGATGGTGATTGTAACCACCTTAGACCTACATAATCATGTACCCTAGAAGAATTTCAGAGTCTACATCTTAGGTTAGATCACGTTATAAGCCCACAGGCAAAGGCTGGGAAGTAGGGGTAATAAGCAGCGGTTAGTTAATGGAAGATGAAAGTTAGACACGAAAATAAAGGGAGAGAGGAAAGGGAGACAAACCATCAGGCATGCAGTGTGAGGGTGACATAGCCCCAGCCACTCTAAGCTGTGTGTGTCAGTGATTACTACTGGAGGAGGAATACCTCGAGCTGCTTAGAAATGGCATTTTTTAGTTGGGACTCGAGCTGGGTGACTTGCTGGGTGACTTCATCACGCTCCACCTGCAGAGCATTCTTCTGAGCTGTCAGGTTTGAGATGCTGCAGGAAATCTCTTCTTTTACAATGGCTGAAGCAGATACCTCTGCGACAGCATTCTTGTATTGCTTTTCCAAAAGTTCTTTGTCAGTTTGTAGGGCCTTGACATCAACCTCTAGTTGTCTCTGGCTAGCCTGCAACTTCTCCAACTCTTCAAGGAGCCTTGACTGTTCTGTGAGCCAATTTCCTTGGCTTGAGTGGAGAGAAGAGACATCCTGCTCCAATTTACACTTTACAGCTAAAAGGTCCTCTTTCTCTGTGGTCAAAAGGGTCATCTGTTTGCCCATCTCCTCAAGCTTAGATAACAGCTGTTCTTTATCTTCTGTCAACTGACTGGATTCCTGCCCTTGCTGCTTCAGTTGTGTTTTTAAAGCCTCCATATCCACCATTAAAGACTTCTTTTGCTCATTGGCATTCTTAAGGTTAGAAGAAACCTCTTCATTTTGTTGTGTAACTTTGGACAATGTTTTCTGCAGCTCATCAATTTGTTTGGAAAGACAATCCTTATCAGATGTCACTTTACTCCGTTCAGTGGATTCAGCCTGTAGCTGAGTCTCCAAAAGGTGCTTGGCCTCTGACACTGATTCAGTCTGACTTTTTAACTCCTGCATCGCCTGAAGCAGCCCCTGATTCTCTTCCTGCAAAGACTGCACTTTTTTGTCAGCCTCAGTCTGCAAAGACTGCAGATGCTGATTAACATTTTTAAGGTTATCCACCTGTTGAACAAGTACTAAATTTGCCTTCTCAAATTCCATTTTTAGTTTACTGTGCTCTTGGGCAAGTTCAGTTTTATCCTTTTCAAGAATTTCAATATCAGAGTTATGTTTCTGCAGTTCATTTTGAAGGTCAGCCTTTTCTCGTTTCAAAGAGGTCACCTCTGCTTCAACTTCGTCTTTTTGGCGTTTGTTTTCCTCTAGCAATGTTGTTAAATGAGACTTCTCTTGCATAAGGTCAGCATTAGCTCTGGAGTAACAATCCAACTGGTCCTTAATTGTTCGCATTTCACTAGCTAGCTTATCACGTTCAACAGAAAGAACATTTTTGTCAGATACAGCTTTTGTGTGCTTTTCTTCTAACTCTCCCTTCTCCCCTGCCAAACGCTCATAATCCATTTTCTGCTGCTCTAGTGCTGAATCCAGGCTCATCTTTTCCTTTCGAATATCATGCAGAGCCATTTCAGTTTCAGAATTCTGAAGACGAAACGCTTGCCTCTCTTGCTCAAAAGATGACAATGCTTCTTTGGATTTCTCGTTGGACTGAGACAGTTGTTCTGTTGAGATTTTAAGCTTCTCCTTTAGTTCTTCGATCTCTTTGAGGAGCTCTTCCTTCTCGTTACAGACTTTTCTTTGGATTGCAAGCAACTCTTCTTTCTCCTGCAGAAGATGAAGTCTCTCAGAATCAGTCACCTGACTGCTTGTCTTAAACTCTTCCAGTATCTGGGCCAGGCTCATTTTGGAGGCTTTAAGTTCTTCACATTCACGGACAGAGCTCTCCAAGTCTTTCTTAGCAACAGTGAGCTTATTCTGGAGCTCCTCCTTCACTGTCTCAAGGCTCTTTTTATCCAACACAGAGGCACTGATTTCAGAGGACATCTCTACCTTCTCTTTTGTTAATGTTTCTGTGAGTGCCTGCAGTTGGGTATTCTTCATTGTAAGATCTTCTTTTTCTAAGTTCAAAGATTTAAGTTTTTCCTGCAGTTCGGCATTCTTAGCATCAAGAGATTTTTTGGCATTTCTAGCAGCATCTCTTTCTAAAATAAGATTGTCTTTCTCTGATGTGAGTTTTGACTTGCTTTCATTGAGGTCCTCTTCAAGTCGGTTCCTCTCCTTGCAGATATTCTCATAATCCTCAAGTAGTTGTTTCTTTTTAGCCTGAATTTGCTCAATGTCCTGCTGATGTTTTAGGAGCAAGTCATTCTTCTCTGCATATTGTCTTTGAAGCTCTTCAATTTGGGCCTGGTGTTCACTTTTACTATGTTTCAGGTTCTTGTTTTCAGTCTGAACTTCCTGAAGAAGATCTTTGAGCTTCTTCAGTTCTGTGTTCAATGACATCCTTTCTTCATCGAAGCATTTGTTACTTGTGATTAATTCTTCTTGATATTTTGAAAGCTTGTCTCTGGTTATTAGCAGTTCTTCATTCTGGACTGAAAGCTCCTGGTGTCTAATCTCAAGGGCAGAGAGCTTAGTCTGCACATCTGAAAGCTGTTTCTCCAGTTTGTCTTTCTTAGCCTTAACATCCTCACTTTCCTTACAAAGGTTTTCCAGATCTAGACTCTGTTTTTCCAGTTTTTTGGACAAATGTTCAACATCATGCTTGTAGGTTTCAAGCTCAGCGGAAAGACACTGGGAAAATAAAGATGAAAGGAAAAAAAAAGGAGGGGAATGTAGATACAGGGAAAAGTAAGATGAATCCAAAAATAAACCAAGCAGATATGGACATAAGTGATATGCATTTGGAAAGGTTAAGCTGCAGAAGCATCAAAAATGGTAAAAGATCACACCACAGGTTACACCATGATCATTAAAAAATATAAATAAATAAAAAATAAATAAATAGTGGAACATTTTCACTTTAGCCCTTACTTGCTTAAAATAAAAATATTAATGTCACTGATGGCAATACATTTTACTGGCACATACATAGATAAGGAGTGTTTGATTACTGTATTACTTGCAGCATCTTGTACAACACTTCCCTAAATTAGTATGGGGAGCCACACTACACTTATTTCTTTGTGTATTTTGATTTTTTCAAAATCAATAGAAATTGTTGTCTTTTGTGATGTAAAGATACAAACAAAACCTTAACTTTGTTACAAAGTGAAAATGTTCTACTTAAATGAAACACTAGGCTGATAAACAATGTTAGCAGGGGTACATAGCAAAAGCAGTTCTCTGTAATTTGAAAGAAAATTTAAAATCAACAGCTCAACGTATAGTATATTAATGAAACTAGTGATTCAGCTTGAACTGAACTAGAATCCTACGTAATGCATTCATTTACCAGCAAGAAAACAAATACTGGCTTTTCCAATAACCATAAATTGTCTTAAATACATTAGAGACATCATTTATAAAGTGAACCCCTGCAAACATATAGCCCATAGCACCATCCAATGAGGGAGCTAAGATGAATATGAAAAAATAGGTTATTAGCCTAACACCTTGGGGAAATGAGCAGCTCATCACAAATCTGTATGATGGTAATTGTGAGTGAAAATGTTATTGATAATATACAATAATCATTAATGTTAAATGAAAACATTTTTTTACACATCTTCAAACAGTCTCCCATAACTTTGTTGTAGTCACATCCTGTTTTAGAGTTTAAACTGGTGTAACATCTGTAGGGTGTTTAAAAATCACACTTTTCATCTATAAGAATAGATAGGTGATATTTTCCCGGATTATTTCAAGCATCTAATATTCTTAAAAAAATCAGTAATACATAAAGCATCTTTTTTTACATTAAACTAGCTCTTTACAGAGAATAGCAATTCTGTTGATTCAACTAATGTGTCTGTGTATGTTTGTGCTTACCTGAGCTTGTTCCTTGTATGGCTGCAGCTCAGATACCAACTTCTCCAGCTCCTGGGTTTTGTTCTTGGAGGAGGAGAGCTCCTGCTTCAACTTGTCAACCTGACTCTGCAGCACCTCACGTTCCTTTACATGGAGCTCTGAGGCCTGAGAGAGGGATTTTTCTTGAGAGGCCCTCAGCTCCTCAACTAGGGTCTCACCCTGTTTAACAGTCTTCTCCTAGAAAACAGGAAATAAGAAAGGCAATAACTAATCACAATACAGAATTTCTCTATTTGTTTTGAATCAGGCACTGACTTACATTCAAAAGTGAGATAGTGGGATAATTTCCAATGTATCATAAACCAAATAATACTAATTTGAATGTGTATAAAACGAAATCTTTAGGTACCTGATATAATTATCAAACACACTTTTTATGAATGCCCTACATCACTAACCAAGCTAGCAATCTTTTCCTGGAGGTCTTTTATTTGAGACTGATGTGTATCTCTGGTCTCTTTCAGCTCCTGCTCTCTGCGGGACTGTTGCTGCTGGAGTTGTTCATTCATGTGTGCCACCTTCTCCTTCTCCTCTGCAAGTTGACTCTGCAACTCCTCAAGCCTCCTGAGTGTTAACAAAAAAACAAACAAACAAAAAAAAAATGTTTGAGGAAGATGTTCGCTACAGCATGGAATAACACAAAAGCAAGAGATTAACATATTGATTATATGATCTCTTGCAAAGTGAGTATCCAATTCAGACAAGAGTGATATAGTTTGTTTTAAGTGGTGTAATGAAGTAATGTAAGAGTTGGGAATAATAAAGTGTGGTACCTTTCTTTCTGAATGAGGTCTTCATTCATTTTAGTCAGCTGTACTGAACTATCACCAGATGCCTTCATCATGTCAGAAATATCATTTTCCAGCTTGCTTTTGTCTTTTGAAAGCTGCTCAAGCTTTTCATCTGCAGCCTTCAGTTTCCTCTCCAGCCCTGATTTGAGACATGATGTGTTAGTTTGTACAGTCTAAAGGTTTTAAAAACATCCTTCCTTCAAGCTTCCGGCATAAAATAAAAGAATGCACTTTAAATAATCTCACCAGAAAGCTGACTTCTTAGAGACTCTGATTCTGTGGCTAGGGAAGTGCACTGCTCTTCCTTCTTAGTGAGCTTCTCACATGTTTCTGCAAAAAGAAAAAAAAAACAAAAACATTTTAGATCCTAGAAGCTGTGTAAACTGAAAAAGGCCAAATAGTAACAAATGATGGGAAAGGGTGGGAGGGAAAACATTTGATTATCTGAACAAAGAACTATTGCTTATATCATTTACCTTGCATAGTTTTTGCTAATTTTGTGTGCTCCTCTGTGCTTTCAGCCAACTTTTGTTTCTGTGGGGAAAAGTTATTTTGCATCACATGTTTGTATATATCAGTGCTAGACAAATTTACAAGTCAAAATTCCATGGTGATTTTCGTGGTTTGTCAGCATTTTGAAATATGTTTGGTCATGAGGCTGACTGATACATTGGAGAGCAGATATTCAAGCAGATATTTTAGCTGATATTAGCTTATTCATACTATTCATCAGGCAATGAATAACAAGAAATTGCAGTAGAGAAATGCCAAAGATATGATTAAGGTCATTTAGTAACACTGACACAATAAACAGGAAAAGAGGAGCTGTATCCTCATCAAAAATTAAACCATAAGCCTCACCAAGCCTCCAAGTTCTTGTTCCATGGTGCCCTTCTCCTGCTTTACAGTAGTCAGAGTCTGCTGTAAAGAAAGGACCTCCTTCTGTTGGCCTTCCAACTGAGAGCTCAATTCACTAACCTATAGCACATCAAGTAAAAAATACAGTAGAAAGAGAGCAAAAGCACACAGATATGCACATTAAACATGAATAAAATGATGGCTGAGGACATTGTCTGAAAATGCTATATTAACTTGACACAAGTAGGACACCACTTTGTTAAAATATGACACACACATGAGGATGGTGTATTAAAATGGTGAGGAGGTCAATAAAAACCCACCTTGGCACCCTGGTTGTTTCCTTGGCTCTGAACCTCCTCTAACTGACTCTTCAGGGTCACAACCTCCTGATTACTTTGTGCTACTTGGCTGCGTAGAGCAACCATTTCTGCCATCTGCTCTTTGGTTTCTCTGTCCTTGTCTTGGATCCGTTGTGCTAACATTGCCTCTTTCTCCTCAAGCTCCTTTACCCTAAGTTCAGCAGCATGAAGCTTTCCGAGAACATCTTCCATCTCTACAAGGTGCTGCTCCTCCGCCTTTTCAACGCTGGACCGTAGCGACTCCTCCAGTCGCTCCTTATCCTCGGTCAAAGACAACAGCTGTGCCTTCAGTGCCTGCATCTCTTGAGTCCAAGCTGCAGTGTCAGCGTCATGTTTGGCTCTGGCCTCCTCAAAAGCCAGATGGTGCTCTAACTTCAGCCTCTCTAGCGCACTTTTGGTTTCTACAAGCTCCTCTGTCTGGGCACCTGCGCCTTTGCTGAAGGACACCTTCAGGTCCTCTATGGCTTGCTGGTGAGATGCAATGGCAGACTCCAACTTGGAACGCCACTGTTCAGTAATGTCAGCATTCTCCTTCTCAGCCTGGCTTATACGCATCTGCAACTGCTCATTGTCACCAGAGAGCCTTACAGATGTAGTCTGGAGCTGGGCAACTGCCTCACTGTGGGCCTTTTCTTGAGCTTCTAGCTTCTCCCTGTATTTCGCTAGCTCTTCTTGCTGCTTAGCTTCTTGGGAAGCCAACTGATCCCTCAGAGAGTTTATCTCTTCCAGAAGGGGAGAGAGAGTAGAGTTAGAGTCCTCAGAGCCTTGCTGGGTCCCAAGACGCAGCTGCAGGTCAGCTACCTCTCTTGTACGCAGTGAAAGGTCCTTCTCAAGCTCCATTATACGGGATCTTTCCGATACAGTAGCAACCTTTAAAAGCAGAAATCTTGCATTTAAAAATGCTGTTCCAATCTGACATACCGGTGTGCACTGACAAAACCGTATTCATAGTTTAAAAAAACCATACTTAACAAATGAAAAACTGACTGATAAACCAAAATAGTATATAACAAAACACTAACACTACTTTCTAAGAGAGAAACCAATTAATTTGCTTGCTTAATGAGGAAGGTGTAAAACTACTGATCCAAGTAACAAGGTGTTATACTGACCTCTTGTGGCTATAAAGAGTACAAAGAATGGAAGTGAACACCCAAAGAACATATGGAGCTACAGGAGGGTGTAAGGCATTTTCCACCATCCAACGAAAACTCGTCATCACTAAATTAATGCTATTTTGACCTCATGATTTGGGAGAATTATGAACTAGAAAAACTCTTAAAAAGAAGTCTCAAGGAGCATTGCATGCCCCAGTATGTTTATGTTATCTACCTATGCCCAAATCTAATCTATTGTTTATAAATGTTCTCAAACATGCATCTCTTTTAGCTGCTTCAACATAATATTTAAAAACTTGGTTAATACAGGTTTACATTAAAATCACAATTTTCTGGAAAAAATAACTGTCAAAAGAGATCCTGTAGAAACCTCAAGCTCATGAAACTATAGGGACATAGTTATATATATTTATTTTACTGATTCTTATATCTATATACACTAAGGGAACACAAGGATATATAGTCTGGGAGGTGGAGCAGGTTTTAAACTAGCAAATGCAGGGACACCAAATAAGCAGGACAAATGGATGCTGGGAAGGACATAGGATAACCAAGCTAATCAATGATAACTGATTAGCTGGGAACAAGGGAGAAGTTTGTCTGTCTGGTTAAGCAGTGATATCAGTAAAGCAAGAGTGAGTTCAGGTTGGGAGACTTATTGGAAAATAGAAAAGTAAAAGAGCTGTCGCTCAGGACAGCTGAAGGATGCATGTGATTTGTTAACAGGTACAACACTGATGTATACTTTTCAGTGTCATAGAATTTTAAGTGGATCAATTTAAATATGAGGGAAGTTAATATTTCAAAGATAGTTAAAATACTAATTGACAGCTAATTCCACAAATTGTGATGAAGATTAGATTTGCAAATTCTCTGCATTTAAACAAACCTAATATATGTGTTAGTTTATTATTTAATTTGTTTACTGTCAAAGCAGGAGTAAATATTTTCTTATATGAAGCTGGAAAAATATATTTGAGGGAATTAATCACCACAAGCCCATACAAAGCAAAGCTCCAGGTACTGCTTGACACCTTTCTGTACCCCCTGCAAATTTTTTGGCCACTATCCCCGGCCCAGGCCCTCTTTTCCAACGCAGCACACTGCAGAACAGAATTCATTACCCTAGTGTCTTCTAACTCTCTTTGGAGTTTCTCAGCTTTGGTCTTTTCAAAGAGCAGGCTCTGTTCAAGCTCCTTAATGTGGGCATGCTCCAGTCTGGTCTGCGTCTGTTAGTAAACAAGGGGGAGAGGAAGAGAACACACCAGTGCCACCATCACATGCCAGCCCAACACAGACAGAGAGGGAGGGAGACAGGAGAGAGGGGTGAGGGGTTTGGGGTTTGGACGATGATGATGGTGATGCTGTGTGTTTATGTGTGTGTGTCTGTGTATGAGCATTTGAGGGGAGGTTGGGAAAAGGTTGTTGGGTGGAGGTGGGGAGTGGTGGGTGAGTGGAAATGGGAAAATACCCCATGCAGAACTTTCAGGCTGTGCCATAAACAGCTGCACTTAAGGAATTTTGTGAAAGAATGGTGGGAAATACAAGACAGGCAGCAAAAGAGGGAGAAGTGTGTTATGGATGTGCAGGATGAGTATGTTGATGGGGGCAGTTTAGAAACCATGCAAAATTGACACCTGGTGAACAAAGCATGTTGATTGTTATCATACAGAGAAAATTTGATAATGTGTGTCAAGCCAGCAAGTAAAATCACATAAAAATGACTTCACCATTTCATTGAGAGAAAGCAGTGATGGTTGTTTCCTGGCCCCTATACTTCTCTCTGCAATATGGAGGTCAATGCATCATATCATACAGAAGATATGCAATGTTGTAGAATTGTAATCTTTGTAACATATAACATTAATATTTATTTAACAATGGAAGATCTTCACTCCCATACCCCTGTTCTTTGCTTCACTGACCCAAGTATCTGCTGATTTATTACACCCTTTGATTTTGTACAAAACCCTACAGCATTATCAATACCCACACTGCTTTCTCTCTTTGGTGACAAGGCCACACTGTACAATGTCAGTACTGTATAAGAAACCACCAGTTATCAGACCACCATGTGCAGGATTTGTGACCAACTTAAGAGAAATCAATCAGTAACATAAAA
Organism: Lates calcarifer; assembly: GCF_001640805.2. Classification (NCBI taxonomy): domain Eukaryota; kingdom Metazoa; phylum Chordata; class Actinopteri; family Centropomidae; genus Lates; species Lates calcarifer. The sequence goes on from NC_066845.1 coordinate 9,615,259, forward strand.
GCATGTGGGGCTCAAGAAACAGAAAAGATTCCCATTTGACTTTTTAGTATTATGTCCTATAAATAAGGGTTTATGGCAACTTAATTGAAGCATTTCCTAACACAAATTTGTGCTTCTAGTCTTATATGTTACCTAGTGTATGTTAACTTAAAAGTTTCATTTTGAAAAGGGGAATAGCACCAATTTAACTAACTGATGTACCATATGCAAAGGTAATGAATAAAGCAAGAAAGGATGTGATATAAGAAACATATTTTGAGGCTCACTTTAAATTTCATTTTCTGGGATCTTTGAATGTAAACATTTACTTAGACAGTGTATACAACCACAGTTCATTGTGTGGTAGTTATGAACTATTCTTTATAAAATCTATGTAAAAATTACATTTTAATTCTTAAGTTGAGTGCTATTCCCCTTCAGTTGTGGGGGGCAGACTGAATTCAAGTCTGTGTCTGGGCAGTGGAATGACAAGGGAGCATCTCCAGTGGTTCCATGCTGAGCACTGGACCAACATGAAAAGACGAGGACGAGAAGGAAGAAGAAGCAATAACATCACATCACTGAACAGGGAGGCACTGAGGGTTATAGCACAACATTAGTACACCTTCAACAGCTTGAAGTCAACAAAGCATTTTTGAGTTTGGCCTGTTTGGAGTGTTTTTTGTATTTCAAGCTGCATGCAAGTTTTTTTTAATATATCCACAGCTGTGAGTAAGTAATTAACTGTTAGTCACATGTTTAAAAAGAAGATAAAGGAGTATTCTAACCCTGCAGCCCTCATTTTAAACATCTATTTTGAGCTCAGCTCTCTTCAGGGCAATTGAGAAGGTCCCTTGTGTAGCAAACTGTGGAATAAATAACAAATCCTTTGATCAGATATGAACAGAGATATCACCAGGCCCCAATAGTCTGTATATCCTAACTTGGGATGAGAACATGACTCACTTAAGAGAAAGACAATGAGTAATCAGAGCCTAACAATAGGACAGTATAATCATTTATTCCTCCATAATAGACAAAGGTTAATCAAATTTTATGATGAAAAGTTCTTTAAACATATCATTTATCTCTCCACATTAAGCCTTTCCCCAGGCTTGTACTCGTACAACAATATTAATATGCCCGTTAACAAGACAGGTATAGTGACCACTTGAGGCCTCATAATCCTTCTCGCACCACTGGGTGCATGTGACAGCACATCACCTAATGCAAGATGAAGTCAGTATCAAACTGTCCATGCAAACACGTACTGAGACTGAAAGAGTGGGTAGTTTGTACTGCTAACACAAACAAGAGATGATGCAAATGCTCTCTCTGGACTTGACTGTAGCTCTGTGACAAGGGATACCAGATTATCTTGTGCACTCTTGAACTGCATTGGACCTGCACTGATGTACACAGAAAAATTTATAACGCTTTACTGTCATAAGCTGGAATCCTGAGATGCAGGGTGACTTAAGTGACTGCTGCTTCTGAGACGTAATATAAGTTTAGATTTTAAATGAGTGGGACAAATGTCAAGTTAAACATTCCTTCCACTTTATTCTTTAATAAAAATACCAATGCCTGTCTTGCAGTCTGTTTCAGTATTATTGCACTGATCAAATCCCCCCCCCAAACAAAAATCCAATAAAATGTTGCAAAGATTGTGCATTTACCTCTAGGTCTCCTTTGGTGATGCAGGCTTCCTCTACACGGAATTGAAGGTCCTCCACCTTCCTATTAAACAGGAAAAAAATATATCATACTGGAGCTTTTCTGTTTTTCTTTCAACTTAACTGGGGAACTAACAGCTTCTAAACTACTATGATTAAGATAAGCCAATGCAGGCAAACCTCTTTACTCAGGACTATTTAAGTATACCAGCATTATTATCTTAGCTGCAATTTTCTCATTTTCTGTCTCAACAAGCTGACCCTAAAAAGTAAATATATATGCCATTACAGATACTGTACTCTATTATAACCTTATAATAGATACTGAGATATTGCCATGGGTGACTTCTGATTTGTCAAACCTCTGGGAATTCTTACCTACGCTCCTCCTCCAGCTGATTCAGCAGCTCCACTTTGTCTTTGTCTGCAGCTTCTACCAAGGCACGTAACTGATCCATCTTAGCCTCCATCTTTGACAACATGGTCGGACATTGGACATAAAAATTAATAGAAATATTGAGAAAGCAGAGAGAGAAGAAGATATTGTCTAATTCCAACAGTAATTTAGGATCAAAAGGAAGACCGATACTAATCAGCCACTGGTGAGCTGACCTGCTCCTGATCATCCCTGAGCAGGGTAATTTCTTGCTCCATCTCCCCAACATGGCTAGTGGCCTTGGCAACCTCAGCTCTCTCCATGTCCCTCTCAGCCATTAGCTGCTCAATATGCTGCTGCTTCTCCTTCAGTGCCTCCTGCAGGGCTGTAGTGCCTGAGATCTTTCGATTATACCGGGATGATGTCTCTGTTAACTATAGAGAGAGAGAAGAGAAGCATGGTCAGACTGGTGAGCAACCAAAGTATAAAACAAGTGTATCAGTACAACTTTCTAATATTGTTGTTATTGAGTGTGCACATGTCTCACCAGGCCTGTGCGGCTAGGCTTGGCACTGACAGAGGATGCCACAGAACTCATGGTACTGATGGAGGAGGCGCTAGGACTTCTCTTCAGCCCTGATGGAGTGGCCACTACTTTCCGAACAGTTGTTTTTGCTTTGGCTGGTGTGGTTGAAGGGAAGCCAATGCGTGTGACTTTGTGCACTGGAGCAAATAAGCCATATTTGGGTTGGCACTGAAAATATCTGGGGACAGATAATTGAATAATGGAAGTCATAGCATACATGTGGTTGACAAGTATAACAACTTATCTTTTAGTTATTTACAGTTCCAGTCGCTTTTGTACCTTGTGCCTGCCACTGCCCCATCATTCTTTCCTAAAGGCTCATCCAATTCCACACCGCACCACTCGCCTTTGGCAAAATCTGTTTCTCCGAGGAAACGTACCACTCCAGCCTTTGTACCACCAACCTGAGAGAAGAATATTAACATTAGCCATCGTTTAATCCACTCGACAGATAAGTCAGGCCTTAAGAGTAATCAGCTTTGCCTGGTAATAAACCCTGAGTGAGATAATTCCATCAAAGCAACAGAAACAAACATGCGCCTGCTTTGAACTGAATGTGACCAAACAGTCAACATGTGAAACTGAACACGTTTTTCTTCTTTCACTTATTTAAACACACATCTGCAAGGTTTCCATGAAACTAAATTTACTAGTAGTGAGCACATTTCCCCTGCAGCCCTATAGGCATGAGTGACACTTCCTCTTTAAATAACATGTTACACACCCTCCTGACTGAGGAAAGGGAGAAAAAAGGGAATCTACAAGGAGGAAGGAAGGTGATCATCAAGCTATATTCAGACCTATGGGACTTCACACAGATGGTGACTGCACTCAACGGTGTTAGTAATAGTACGTCCATGAACTCAGAAGTGGAAGTTTGGTGACATAAAGTGGAAGAGACCTTGTTTCAATGTTAATTTCTCTGAGATTACAACACTGAGGAACAGGAAGGTTCTATAAGTCATGTGACTCTGAACAAATATTGTTCTTGCTAATGCAGCAGAGTTCTGTCACTTTGCTGAAATATCCACAGAAGAAGTATATTTTAAATAATGAAACAAACTTTACCAACACACGGTCACCCATCTTCAGTTCTCTTTCCCCCTTCTTGACTGATCCAGTCTCTGACAGGTTGGAGACAGATTCACTGTTTGTGCGTGCAAGGTTGGAAGATGGTGTAGCTGGCGTAGCTGGCGTAGCAGTGGAAGCCTTCTTGGCTGCTGTGGTAGTTGAGGGTACTGTTGATTTTGTGGCAGGTGTATGCGATGCTACGCTACCAACTGAAGGAGTGGGAGATGCAGCACGGGAGGGCGGTGCCGTCTGAGTTCCATTAGCCTCCCCCTCCGTGCGAGACAACTTGGATGGACGAGTAAATATACCTCGCAGGGCTTCACACTGGAAGTAGCGTACCCCTGCCACTGACCCATCATTCTTCCCAATTGGCTCATCTAGAACAATCCCTGCCCACTGTCCTGGGGCAAACTGTGTCTCTCCCAAAAACTGAATGTAGCCTGGCTTATTCCCGTTGACCCATACCCGTTCCCCAATCTGGAAGTTCTCCTCAGCATTTTGGGCATCTCCTCCAGTGGCACTTGCAGCTGATTTGTCTGCGGCAGCAGCTTTAGCTCCTGCTGAAACGTAAGTAGAGAGAAAGGAAAAAATCCACTGAGTAACTGTCTTGTGAAAGAAGGACAAATGACACAAATGCTGTGCAAAACACTGAAACATCATGCAATTTGATGCTCAAATTATACTACACAAGTTTAATCTGTCCTGTTTAAATGTGTTCATTTACTAGCTTTAAAATTTAGCGTAGGTGAACATTGAGTTCAGAATATCTTATAACACTTATGTGTTCCTAAAGTTAAGAATCAATCTCCATGATCAATATTAAAGCCAACATGTCAACAGGACTTCCAACTGCCAAAATCCTACAGTGACATCAATACTGCTATTGAAATCTAGGCTAAATGTCTGAAAAGCTGGCTTTAACATTGTTCTCACACAAATCACTAATTTTGGCAAGATACTGGTGTAAAAGCTGTGAGGCCCAGATCACCTTGCTGCCATCCCCAATGCACACACAAAATACTTGCCTATTATATGGGGCCGTGAGCTCCATCCTGCAACTCTAAGCTAATACAAAAATATTAGCTCTACAGAGTTTCCCTTGCATCATTTGACGGATCACGTAGCACAATTATTTTGTCTAATGTCATTACTTCCAAATAAATACATACTTATTAAACTACCGTCAAACCATAGAGCAGGGTGTGCAGAATGTTTCTAGCAGGGCAAAATTAAGACTAATTTTTACTATGACTTCCACACTAGAGCTAGGCAACAATTCAATATCATTATTTATCATCTTTTCAGATAATCCTACTAAACTTTAATCCTTGAGATTATGTAGATTTTCTAAATATACTGGATTTTGTTGTGGTAACACACCAAAAAAAGCCATTGATTCAACAAGATAAACATGAACTGCTCTCTTTGACACTCTTTGTGATCTGTGAATAAAACCAATTTCACAATTCAGGTATTTTTTTTTGGCTTTTTTTTAAGGCAGCATGTTGCACAAGTATAAACAAATGTTTTATGCCAGGGTCTGACATAACAAAGGCCTATTCAATTGACTTTGCTTTGTTAGATCCACCACAGTTTCTAAGAGACATGACTATATCTCTTAGCAGTTACATATGTGGCTTGATATTAAGAAAACTTGAGGCTCCCAACCTCACTGTTGTTCACTGATGTTAACGATATGTATTCAGATTCCACTCAGCTACAAGATGCTTCGAGCTGAACTGTATAAGGACATAAACTGGGACCAAGCTCAATGCAAAACAGGTCTACAGTGCAGAGAGAGTGCAGCACAGTGTATGACAGGACATTACAGGGCAAATGCTCTATTGTAACATGTTTACTACAGGTTAAGGAAGCTGGACACTGGGAGAGTCTTACCTGTGCTGGGGTTGGTTTTAGGGGCTCCTGTCCCAGGTGCCCTAGCTATCTTGCTGGGCACTTTGATTCCACTGGGCTTGGCTGTGCTCATGTTTCCTCCTGTAATCTGTTGGACCCACAAGGCTTGTGTCCGTCAGTGGGTACAGATTGACCCCAGATCATCAAAACAACTGGTTGCAGCTCTGTGATGGCGAAGTCGTTCTCTCCGCACCAAAATCAATTAAAACGAAAAAATAAAAACAAACAAAAAATGTTAAACAAAAAGAAAAACCAGGAAAAGGGAGGAGGGAGAAAAAGTGGTGCTCACAAAAAGGACCCTGTCTGGAGAGACAAAAAAAGGAAACATTACTTGACTTTGTTTAGGTTTACTCCAATATATTTTACACTCAAGAAAAAAAAAAACACTCAAAGCAGCACCAGTGGTTAATTAACCAGGAGTTTGATTATTTAATCAAGTGAATTAATCATTTAGGTAAATATACTATTTGTTGATTTTTCCTGGCTCTGAGTCTGCTGTGGGCAGCACTGTCAGCAATAGCTTACTTTGAAAAAACTAATAAATACCAAGCACATATATGCCTTTAAGGCATGCTCATTGACTTTGTTGTTGATGCTCTGTTAATGGAGGCATTTTGTTTCTGTTATGACAACAAGCTCCTCAGTGCACACCACGTCACAGTTAGACCTAAAAATATCCTGTCAAAGGCCAGCCAATATGTAGTCTGTGTTGCTGCCATCATTACCTTCTGAATAACTCCTCATCTGTGACCTTGACCATAATGCAGACAGCACCACAAACATTTTCTCTCACTCAGTCTACTATTCTGGCATATGAAATCAGGCAAGTCTGGTTGGCAGCTTTTTCTAAAATGGGATTACTGTAGAAACACGACCACCAGCAGCAGCAGATTATCCTGTTTGTCAGAATCCCTCAGCACAGAAACTGATTGGCTGAATGGCTACTATTGTTAGGTTGAGTGTGGTATCGTGGTAGGTTTTTATACACTGATTGCCTATATTAATTAAACCAAATAAGAATAAAACTACTAAAAAAATCTGCCAAACTTTGAGTTTTAGCTCAGTCTGACAGATCTATAGCATCTCAGCCTCTTTCAGTGGAGGGCTGTATCAATTTTGTTATTTGATTCTATTTACGGTTCCCCTGCCTGGAAGAGGACAGCAGAGTCCAAAGTTCAGCATTTGTGTAAATCAAATCTGTGCTTAGAGTCTGCTTTAGCACTTTATGGGTGAGAACAGGGAGCATACTTTTTGGACAACTGAAAGTGAGTGACTATAATGGTTAACTGAATAATTTTCAGTTACACACTGTATGCCAGTTCATCAAAGCAATGCCTGTCCTAATACCACAGTCCATGTAATTACCGTATGTGAATGTCAATAAAAATAGTTTCATTATTTTCATTAGCACAATCATTTGACTGCAAATGCAAGCAGGATCCTGGGGCAACAAAACAAAAATGTAGGAAAGGAATTCATAATTGCTTTAAATTTCCTTTACAGTGAAATAAACCTAGAAAATATTTTAAAAAGTCTGCAAACCCTCATTTAATCTGCAAAGTCAAACAGTTTTTAGTTGATTTTAAGTCAGCTGAGACACTTCACCTCACACAGGGTAGAAATGTAATACAGAACTTGTTCGACAACGTCACACAAACATACCTTTCATTCCTGAAAGGGCACCAAAAAAAAAAAAAAAGATAAAAAAGAAACACTCTTTCACACCCTCCAAGATATTTCTCAGCATAGAATGAAAGGTGGCCATCAGTACACACGACCTAGTTTGAAAGCAGTGTTCCAGTTTTCCCTTGCTGTGCCTTTGAATGATAGCGATTAGTGCCCTCAGGTCAAGAGGAGGTCGGTGCAAGAAAGCACTTCAATGGCTGAGGACTGCATGGTGGAAATTTAAGAAATATAAAAATCCTATCCATTATTTGGCACACTGGTACAGCCAAAAGTTAAAAAGCAGAAAGATGTTAAATTAGAAACACCAAGCTTTAGTAGAACTGTCTTGTGAGCATTAACAGAGGATGTTTGAGCTCTGGTTGGTGAGCTGATGCAGTCAGCTGAAAATGATCCACTTAGTCTGGAGAATTTCCCACTGCAGTAATGTTAATCTTTTGCCACTGACTCTCACTCTAATCTGTGGCTAGGAGGAAAGCCAAATGCCAGTGTTTTACATAAGTTTAAGGGAATTAATCAACTGATAAGTAAAATTCTTAACTATACTAAACTTTAGTGCTTAGATATACCCAAATCCCATGTTGTATGGCTTCATTTTTTTCTGCTGTAAATAAGTAAATAGAAACGGGTAGATGGCAGCCTGCAAAACAGAACTGAGATTTAGCCTACTTCTCAAATGACAACATAGACATAATATACTTCCATATTCGTAGTGTCAGAGATTTACATGTTCAGATTCTGCCTAGGCAATAGATATAAACAGTACAGCAACACTTTGTGAAGATTTCACTGCCCCCCCATCAACAAAAGCATGATGGAAAGCATAGTAACCTAACTGACTGTCCAATGGACCCCACATATTTCACTGAAGCATATCTTGCTGACTACATGAGCACAAAACCACATATGATACAGACGTAAGCTAAATTTGCTTTCATGTTTTGCAATAACTGTGAGAACTCTTAATCCATATCAGCCTCACAAATATTTTTTAACTGATGGTTACACAACCCAGTGGACTTTCATTCCATACACTGACTTTCATTAAGCTAATGTTAGCCATTTACCTCAAGAATACTGAACCAATTCAAACAAGTCTCCTTGAAATGTTTTTACAGCAAGTGCAAGGACAGCCGTGACTGAGTGGTTTTAGTCTACAGCACTGGCTACAGAGGCGTCCCTCTCAATTTGTGCTTCACACAGGGAGCAGGCAGGACATTTTTTATGAGAGCTGTGAGCCTGATACAGTAAACTCACAGTTTCCACAAAAACACCACAAAATGTACGCCATTATGTCCTCAGAAGTGTGTATTCACGGACGTAACACATACTCCTACACTCCTTCTTTTGACATCACAGGGATTCTCCTTTTTTGAGGAAACATCTGCTGGGATGATTATGTAGGCCCCCGCTAATACTGAGGAAGGTGTAGTAAAGCAGGACATAGCCACAGAATGAGAGTCGGAGGCATCCTGCGCCCTCTGTGTGTGTGCATACAGATTCACCTGTTTTGAAGTTAACAACATTCATTGTCTAAAAGCAAGCATTAAACCAACCGACAGCCCCGCCCCACATAGATTCTGGCTCTCATAATTGTGCCCAGACATAACTGAGACCTGAAACAGTCAATATAAATGGAATCATAGTCAAGGTTTTCTCTGTAACCCCTAATCTAAAATCCAGACCTTCCTAAACTAATAGAGCCTCTTCAACTAAAATAGACAGGTTGTGTCGCATAAAGTCATTGCAATATCATACAAAATGATACCCGCTCCAGTGGGCTGATGTGAGCTAATGTAAAGCATGTATATGAAACCACTATATTCCTGTAAAGTCACCAGTTTAAAAGATTATCTGACTCGCTCACAAATGTAAACCATTTTTTCACATAGTCTTAAAATCCATTTTGAGAAGTAAAAAAGACTAGCAGAAATACAACCACAGGAGTGTCAGTTTCACATGGTATTGCATTTGCAGTTCCTCTGATCGCAGCCTATCAAGCTTTAGTCGTGTGGTTCAGTCCAAACAAGCTAAACCGCTTTCATTCTGGAACAGAAGGGCTTAATCATAAAAAGCCCGAGTCACACCTTTATACAGCTGCTGCTTCACTGACATATTATATGTTGTGTCTCAGCAGTCAAGTTATATGAGGACTGGTCAACGACTCGGCCTTTCAACGTTACCCCGCCTTGTCACCTTTATCAGTAGCTAACGGATTGAGAGCTGTCGATGAGGTGGCACATCTGGTAACATTGGAGCCTGTAAAAAACATACTATGTCAGCTAACTTACCTCATTGGCTAATTCTACGTCTCTTGTATATATCTTGTTTATCACGAGTTTTAACGGTAACTACCTCCACATGTTCAAACACCCGAGTTACCCACAGACCGACCACTGTGGTAAGCTTAGCGACTGAGGCACATTCCCTAAGTCCAAAAGTCTCCGCAATGTCACCGGGGCTCCAGTAGGGCACACTGCTGCTACAAGTTGGGAGTCAGCATAACACATTGTTACAGATTAGATCACCTGTAAAAATAGTTTGTCCTATAATGTTGTAATGAGCAGCCAGTTGACTGTGTCGTCATCTCTAGGCTAAACTGAATCCCGGTGTGTTAGCACGATAAGAATAGACGTGATTAGTTGCTAAGTAACGTTAGCAGTGAGGCCCCAGCAATAGCGCGAGCCGGTGGTCAGGACCAAGAAAAGGGCTGGTTAGCTAGCTAGCTGAACTAACACCTCAAGTAACGTCTACACTACCTGAACAACTTTCATCTAACGGTAGCGTTTAGTTTTATGGCAAATCAGCAGCAAAAGGACAGGGAAGTTTACGTAAATGCGTGATCACGGCGTGAGCTTACACTGACCTGATATGTGGCTGTACACCCTCCGTCTTCTGGGGGGAAAAAATTACACAGCTAGCAAGCTAAGTAGAGAAGCGCGACGACTACTCCTCGGATCACACACGGGCAGGCACAGCCCAGCGTACGAGCTGTCTGTCCAACGGCCGAGAGTAACGTCAACGGGTAGGTGCCGACCAAAGATGATATGTTCAGTAAGATGGAGCACTCCCTCACTTCTGAGAGAGCAAAACAATTGCCAGGCAAAAAAACTTTACGAAGAAGGTCATTTAAAGTTTGCTTTGAAAAGTATAAGTTTATACTGTGGAGCAGCTGATATGTTATATTGCCAAACAATTTTATTAATCAAGCATAAAGACTTTTTCTAAAGGAAAAAGTATGCTTTCTGTAATTAAGCATAAATCCCATACATGTGTCAGTTTGGGATTAGAAAACGTCCAAAACATGGTTGATTAATCTCTAGTATATTGAAACTAGATCAAAATTTTCAGAATTTTTAATATAAAAGCAGAACATAAAGATAGTTTAGAATCCTAAACCTATTTCTGCAAGATCATTTATTACAAAACAGGAGTGTAGACGCTATAATTTTAATGACTTTGCAAGAGGTTAAATAATTGTCATTCTCTTGAGATTGTTAGAGGTTCAGCACACCCACACCTATATGTGCTTGTGTGTGCATGTACATCTGCATAAATATGTAAGTGGGTGTGTTTGAGTATTCAGTATGCATGTATATGCAAGTCATTAAATATAAATGCAAGTATTCTACGTGCATGGGAGCGTTGGTGTGCACTGAATGTACTAATAATTTAGAAGACTGAACAATCATTAGAAACATATGATTGACACTGACTATTCTATCATTTAAATCTATAATTGAACAGTTTATGAGTTTTTGGCTGGAAGATAACTTTGTAAGGAGGGAATAAAGTTAATTTCAGCTCTGATATGAATCTATTTGATGGATGGAATAATAAAGAAAACAATGCAGACCAAACTTTGTAATGTCATTGGAACAAGATGAAAATTGTTTTAAGGCAGAGTTTCAGTTATATACAATTTCATTTGCAGTGTTCATTAAAATCAGAAAGTGAGCTGATGTTGTTCACAGATAACAACATACAGCAAAATGTATGCATCTAGGTATGGCTGCCATACAGAATAAAACACTGAAGCAAAAACAAGCAGGTTTACTTGATGGTTTTAGAACAATTCAAGTGGAACAAAAATAGAAAAAGCCATTTAAACAGAAAATTAAAACAGAAATGGTCATTTTACAAATTTTACAATAAAAGCAACAGCCCAAATAACACTACTTCTACAAAAATCTGAGGCTAATTAGTCAAAACCTACAAACCATTGCTGTTGCATTATCCCTCACTCCCCCTCCCTCATTGTATGTTTACAGCATAGACATTCATTCTGGTACAAAAGAACAGACAGCTTAAAAAAAAAAACACACTTGAAGGGATGGAGATGAAAATGAAAACAGAAGTTTTTGGTTTAAAAAATATATGTGTCTTTTGTGTTTTCCAAATCAAGACAGTAAACCTTTATTTCTTCTTTGCCAAATTTCGAGGGGAACTTTTAAGTAAGTCTCTGATCTTAAGGTATGTCCCCGTGGCTTCAGCAACTTCAGTGAATTCTGGTGTATCTTCAAATGGAACGATGCCAGTTGCAAACTTGCTCCGATGGGGAACAGCTTTTATCTTTTCCACATGCTTAGGAGAAATACAATCTCCAGCACCGCTGTGAGAGAACTCTGGATCAGGGCTCTGTGGATTGTCTTCTTGGGATTTGACTGGATCAAGACTTTGTGGGTTGTCTTCCTGGGATTTGACTGGATCTGGACTCTGTGGGCTGTCATCATGGGATTTGACTGGACCAGGACTCTGGGGGCATTCCTCTTGGGCCTTGACTGGTTCAGGACTCTGAGGGCTGTCGTCCTCGACTTTGATTGGTCCAGGGCTCTGAGAGCAAATCTCTTGAACGTCTGGTTCCCTTTGATTTTCACTGCTATGGCAAGTTTCTGCAGGTGTCATTGTGTCCATCGTTTCTTCTACCTCTTCAGTTTCTGTGTCAATATGCGCAGATGTGGACACGCTTGGTGAACTGGGTACAGGTGTTCCCATTGCTGGTGTCTCACAGTCACTATTTGTGGCAGTGTCAGCATTTTCTAGAGCTGCCCAAATCAGCCTTTGCTGCTCCTCCAGTTCCTCCAGTGTCAGGTCATCCTCTGTTCCCTCCACAGTCTCATCAGCTACTACCCAGTTCCGCCCTCTCAGTGCTGGAGAGCCATTTGTGGGAGTGGGAGGAGGTGTACCTTTAGGAAGAGGTGGGGGAGTGGGCGTAGCAGGAGGAGTGCCCTGGGGTAAAGGAGGAGGTGAACTGAAACAAGGAGAGCCAGGGGGCAGCGGCGGTTGAAACTGGAAGTCGCCTGGGCCGTGAGCATGATAAGGCGTTCCTGGGTCTGGGAGAAGACAAAAATTAAAAAGTGACACTGACCAAACAAAGAAGAAGCTGATTCAAGTATTGCAGTGTATTATTCTGCATTTCAGCAATGAATAAATACATAAAATTATCTTTTTACAATGTGGCAATGTTTAAGAAAAAACTACAAAACAGTAATTTATGTATCAAGTCATGAGACCAAAAGATTGCAAGATACTGAGATCAACATTGGGAAAATAAATGTGCCTGCTGAAAAAAATACCATGAGAGAGTTACCTGATTCAATATCCATATCTGAGCTCCTATCGGAGTTCCGATCAGGACTGGTCCTATTCCTTTTCCTTAGCTGTGGAGATGAGTCAGATTCATGGCGTCTCTTGTTGCAGGTTGCACCAGGCTGTTGGTGAGGAAGAATGACATTAAAAGACACAGTCATCATACATCCTAATCCTAATCTCATAAAAAAGTGGCCATGTAAAAATCCAGAAGTGGGAATGACAGGGCAGACTGTGCACTCAGATTAGTATGATTGGCTGTCCAAGTGGGATTATGCTGTGATTTCATAGGATTTATTTTCATTATTTGGTCACCTCATGAAAACTCAATGCATCTACCTATACTCTACTGAGATGTTTGAATCTCACTAAGGTTGAGAAAAGTAGAGTTTGTGGCTGAAAGGGACAGAAATCACTGCAATATCCATTACGGTGTTATAACAATCCTACAGTATTTCTTATGAAACATTATAGTAAGTCACTAGCTTCTATTGAAAACCTGTGTCTTTCATTTAACCAGAGCATTATGATGGAGAATGAGTGCAGATCTGACAAATAGTACCCATGGTGTTTGTGTACACTGTAACATCCAGAAAGTTTGGTTAAGTTTTCCTTTTTGCCAAATGAGAAACCTCTGTTACAGGAAGCCAGGAAAGAGGTGTGGCCTACATGCTTCGAGAGGAAACACCCAACCACCGAGGGACTTTAAAATAATTACCATGGGAAAGTTGTTGGACAGGTACGCTGCATAGTTTTGCTTCATGTGGTTGCTCTGCATTGGAATTGAACCATACTGCATGAACTCCTGGAGGTAGGAAAAAAATTACACATAGAAATAGTGTAAGACTGCCACTTAAGCCCAGTGAAATGTCTGATGTGAAAGATGATGTACTGCATTTATGATGTGACTCCTTGTCAAAGACATAATAAAAATAAATATAACTGAAACACAGATTCATATAGCTTGTGATACATTCAAGCATTTCAAAGGATTATGCCGTAGAACTTACATCTTTCATTTTGTCTGGTGCAGGTACATTGAACCCTGGGAAATCTATCAGTTTGGAAACATCGTAAGAGATGTTTTGCGAATTGCTATTGTCTGTTACATTGCCGTTATTTGAAGCTACAAAAAAGAAAAAAATACAGATTAAGCTCAACCTCTGTACATCTGAAACACCTTTATGTTTTGCAGTAGTTTACTCAAATGAAAATCAGTGGAGCCACGCAGTCTTAGGTTTCATTTAAAACATACCATTTCCATCATACAGTGTTAAGCCTGAGTTTTCCATTTCTGCCTCTTTGAGCCAACCTGGTGGGTAGCCTAGCTGCCTCATGCGATAAATCAGAGGAGGGAGGGTGTTGCCGTCAATTCCAAGTGCTGTCAGCAGCTCCTCACTGTCCAAAAGCACAACACAGTAAAAGGAAAAAAAAAATCTGGATTTACTTTTACTTATTCCAACTGATGCATGCAGGTAAATGATGTTTGTTTCTCTTGTGTATAAAGTAACAATCCTGCCTCATGACTCCAGGCTTGTATTTAGAAAACCGCTCCTCCACCTCATCAGCATGGTATCGTTGGTTACTCTGCATGGTCTGGTTACTGTTTTGATTGAACTCCTTCCTTCTCTCATTAATTGCAGCCATGTCTTTGGGCTAGGGAGGTAACAATGTGTAAATGAGGTAAATCAAGTTCTGACTTTTCTAACGTGTTTTATTTTGGTTCATGCCATAATAATGAATCATTATTCGTACCTTGGGACAATCTCTCAGCTGATGACTGCTGGAACCACAGTTGAAACACATAGACTTGGGTCTAGAATGAACAGATCAGTAAAGGACTCATTAGAAAGCGATATGCCACACTGCAACTAGACAATGCAAGTTCAAACAAAAGATGGAAACCAAGTAAAGCTCCCATTAATAATTCCAGGCGTACCTTTTGTCTTTCATTTCGATTTCCTGTCCATCTGTTCCAACAACTTGGTTGAAAACCTGGTTGTATCTATGCAACAATTCAGGAAATTATGATGCATTGGTCCATGCTGCAATAAAATCCTGTTCAATTATCTTGTCTACAAAAGCTTTTCAGTATAAGTCCTGTGAAGTAAGGCCCATTTTGAAATGAAAACATACAGTAAAAATATTTTTCTTGTCCCTTTAAAATCACATGTAGAGAAAAAACAATGACCTGGATGGCCATACTGAGCCACAGGCAGTAAATGTTTGACAAGATGTGAATTTATCCATCTTAAAGATACGTTGGAATGTCCCATCCATCTGTCATCTGAGGGTTTTCATTGACCAGAGGCTGTCCAAGTTTATCAAGACTGAAAGTAGTGAAATATAAGACACTTCCAACCACCTATGACAGAAAAAAAAAAAAAAAAACTATAATATGTTAATATAACACACAGATTATTTGAAAACATGCCATTTCTTCCATGGGACAAGAAACTGTGCAACATGAAAAACACTGAGAAATACCAGTAAGTACTCACTTTAAAAGCCTCTGTCGTTGTTCTTACACTGCTGGAAGACAATTTCAGTGGATCTTCATCCATAGCAAAAGCTGAATTCTTTAAAGAGGGTAGGACATGTTTTTCATTTTCAGTAAAGTCATAACTGTATGCATACTAACAACAATAAAATACATTCTGGATAAATACCTGAGGTTTTATGTGAAAGGTGGATTTTTTCTTTTCATGGCCTGGTTTCTGGTGCTTCAGAATCACACTGCAGATGCAGTCTTCAATTTCCTGACGACACTGCCTAAAGGGGAGACATTATTCTTTTATATTTATAATTCAAAATAAGCAGGGAGTTGTACACAAGCAAGGTTGTTAACAAACTGTAATTTAGTCTCATTAGTCACAATATATTTAAAAAAAAAACTAAAATAGGTATTCAATGAAATCAAAATGTTTACCATTGATATTAATACTTAAGCATTACAACTTTGCAACTAAGACAGACAGGGACAAAACTCACTATACAAACCGAAAGTGATCACATAAACCCAGCTACTGATAAAATTCTCACTTTGAGATAGTGTTGTTTGAATAAAGGATCTGTAGAAGTGGCCCGTCGATGTTGACATCTTCAATTGTGATGCCGCTGTAAAGTCAAAGGAGAATTAGCTTTAGTGGATAAACAGTTTCGTTTTGTTTGTAGTCCGCATTACCAAGTGTCAGTCCATTACCTTGGCCGTGTCAGGATGTTCAGTTTCCTTCTTAAAACTTTATGTGGTCAACGAGTTAAGGAAACAGACTGAAAGCCTTTAAAAAAAAAAAAAAAACATAACTAGACATTATCAGGTCATGAATTTTCTGTTTTGGTTACACACAGGAGAGTGCTAGCAAAGCCCGGCTAGTGCTACATTTACAGCGCTAGCGCATCTGACACAAGGATATTCTCCTCAGTGAGTCTCTGGATGTAGTCATCACACTCCTCCAGCCTGCTCCGGAGCTGGCTCCTCTCCTCCTGGTCCTCCTCATCATCTGTGAAGCGGAGGTGCGTCGGGACCGGCGGCTCGGAGTCATCGAGCTGCTGAAAGAGTTCACTATCCCCGAAATCAACTTCAGCCATTTTTACCCAGCTCTGCGGTGCAACACGGGAGTTCAGAGGTCAAAGGGATTACTCTTCGTATTCATTGGTCCTCCTTATGTCACGTGTTCATGAGAAATAAACATGGTTGGGAGAAGCTGTATGGGGTTATTCACGCCCGCAACGCTGTCTTACGGGTTAATATAAATCCTAGAAGACGAATACAGAAAATTGAACAAAGATAAAGCTACTTTACACATACAGCAATCAGCACGAGGAAGACCACACGGAAATTAATGGTCAAATTTCTACACATTATATAGTTGTTTCAGCTTCTATTTCATCGTGGTGTGTATGTCAGAGGGGACGTTTTTCTTGACGAATTTGATAATATAATATAAGTATTTTTGCAGTGTGTTATTAGTGCTTTTACTTTAAGCAAACGTTCTGGATACATTTTTAGGTCAGGTACCCTGTTTTTTTTTTGTTTTTTGAAAGGAGCAACTTCTATCCACAGCAGCTCCTTTGGTCTGCAAGACAACGTTGAGGACATAATATGTTTCTACTCCGTTGATCCAGTTCGGTTTGTTACAGCCGTTTTACATCTTCAGTTTCGTTTACAGTTTCAAGTAAAACGCCCAGTCTTTCTGCAGGACGTTAATGTCAAGTAGCTCAACTATCCACTTGACTTTACCGCAATGGGACGCGGGCTCACGGAAAATTCGCTTTGTTTACCTGGTGAATCTGACATCGTTCAGGCTGACAGAGAGTCCCCACATGGTGAGTGTGAAGTACCTCTGCAGACAGGCTCAAAGATTTTTGTTAAAATTGATATTGGCCTCACAGTTAATCTGTTTCAGGGTCCGGTGATTCCTCTATATTTAGGAGCTGATGTCTTCTCCAGCACTGATATCCGTACAGAGAACCATCCCAGATACCACGCCAGGTTTGCCAAGAGGGGACTGGCAACAAAAATACATTTCTCCTCAGGTAAAATAGAACCACAAAGACACCACACTGTGACTTAACATAGCCCACACCAGTGCACACACACATACACTGACACTCGCACCCAGTACTGTTGTCTTCCTCCTGGTTTGTTGCAGCATTCAGATTTCATGGGTTGAAGGTACCTACAGCAAACAACAGCCTCTGGTTCTACAGCGTTCAAGGACTTTTTCGAGTTGCCTTTGAAATGTACAGTAAGAAAGACCAACTTGCTGTGCTGGAGAACTTTCAGGTACAGTTGTGTTCACATTATGTATGTTTCTGCATTGTGTAGTTGCTTATTTTTATGTTTCCACACCCCCAAATTGTCTTTGTTATATATTATGGTCTTTCTTCTGTAGGATGTTTGGAAATCACAGATAAATGACAGCCCTCTGAAAATGAGTTACAGCCTCAGCATGCAGCTCGACCTTGAAGTATCCAGCAGCTTGTGTGATACAGAATCAAGAGATGAAATATCACAACCTCGGCATTGCCAGGTTGGCGGGGAATCAGTGGATGTGTGCGTCAGTGACCTAGGTGATACATCAGCAGATCATGATTATTGTTCTTTTCCTCGGCAGGACTTGCAAACTGAGCAAAGTCATCTATTTTTATCCGCTGTGAGACAAAAACTGCGCAGCCTTGATGACAAACTTTCTTCAGAGACTCAAAACTACACAGAACAACTAGAAACTACCTTGCTGCTTTTGGAAAACATTGATCAGTACTTAAATGGGAACCTAGAAGAAAAGAGTGTGACAGAAACGGTGTTGGCCATGCTAAAGGCCAGAGACTGGGGCTCTGTTTATTCAAGCTCCTTGCTTAGTTGCATTGGACGATGGCTTGGCCAGCAGTTTCACACAGCCAACTGTAGCATTAGTCAAAAAGTGGAGGGCTTTAAAGTTCAGCATATTGAGCGAATAAGTGACCTGCCGCCTGCAGAGGAACTAGCCACAGAGTTATTTCCAGAGGCCATGCAAACACTGCTGCTTCACTGGATGGGCTTAAGTGAGGAGTCCACCCTGGAGAAGAGACACAGTGAATACCCAATCCTGCTTCTTATCCTCGAGTTTGCCAACCACAACCTCATCACCGGTGTGGCTCATGTGCTGTACTCTAGTCTTATATGTAAATAAGGACAGGGGTTTCCATGTAGGCATCAACCGAAAGACCTGCAGTTTAACTCAACACCTTCTAGTATTCTAATAAATGTGTATTTCATATGTGAAGTTGTACTTTGTTCTTCTGGACCGGAGCTTTTCTGCTGCACATGCTGTTTCAATCAGGTTTGTTAACAACTAGGGCTGGGTGAAAATTCAGTATTGTTTAAATGTATGACAGTTAACCACAGTTAATTTAGCTTAACATCAATTTGATCTTTAACCATTTTGCTTTTCTTGTACACCAACATAGATTGATATTAGGAAACTATTTTTTTGCATATTAGATTTTTTTTTCCCTTAATGCCCAGTCCTTATTTGAAACAAAGTGTAATGAGCCACATAAACATCACATGAATAAAAAATTAGGTGAAATATGAAAAACCTTATTCAACACAAAACTAATTTATTTCAAGAATATCTGAAATATGTGATTACTCTTCTTGGGCCCATCTCTGTCCATGGCAATCCTCAAGACAATATGTATTACACCCCACGGTTTTGGTTCTCCCAGTCAAGAGAAGTGAAACTAAGGGATTCTGATAATGACATTGATCTCAGATGCCTTTTGCTAAATCGATGTAAACAGTGTTCACTTGAACCACATTATATTCAGTTTATGTTAAACAATCACATATCAATATATATTTGAGTTAAAAAAAAAAAAACCTATCACATTATTCAAAACAAATATCTAATTTTAACCAGCATCAACCAGTCAGAGTGATGCATCGTTTTCCGAAGATGTACAGATTAATCAACACTGAGACAAACTCAGCATCTGGCTATTTACATTATAATGTTCCAGTAAGTGAGATGTCGGTCTATAAATAAATTACAGATTCAGAGCAACATCCATGCAAGCTTGAAACGCTAGCGATGAATTAGGAGTCCTATACGATCAGATGAGTGGCATTGACAGTCATGGTTTGGCACTAGATAGAATCCATTCCACGTGAGAATGAGGAGGAGAAGCCAAGGCCCATTCCTCTCTGGGTGTGTGTCTGAGACCGAGCCATCTCATACTGAACGTCAAGGTTCCTAAACATCTCCTCCTGTTTTTGAAGAGTCTTCAAGCCTTCATCGTTAAGCGGTTTGGAAGCTTCAGCTTCGTCATCTCCCTGTAGAGACAGCAAATTCAATTTTACTCTGACAAGTTATAGTTTGTCAAGCTGAAAGTTATGACTGAAGATTTAAATGTAGTATCAAACCTCTCAGGTTAAGAAAAATACTTACTTTAATACCCATTAGTTTGCGAAATTTAACATTTTGGTCCTTGTTGCCAAAGTTCAGCTTCTCCCACAACTCAGCTGTCTGGGACTTGTCCTTAAAAAGTAAAAATACATCCTTTTCTAGAGTGCATATTTTCAAAAACCTGTTTAGGCAATTTGATGTTGATAAGTACTTACCCCATCCTTCTTTCCCTGCCATAGCATTTTTCTCTTTTTCTCCTGCTCTGCAAACTTCATTGGGTTTACAGCAGATGGGTTGTAGTAACTGGGCACAGCAATACCAGTCTCTGCAAGTGTTTTTGCTTGAAGGGCTGCCATCTGTGCTGCCATGGCGATCTGAGGCGTAACCTGCGTCCCAGAGGCCAGGAGGGCCGCCACATTGAGGGCAGGGTTCGAGGCAGCTGCTGCAGCAGCAGCTGCTGCAATGGGGGCAGCCACTGGAAACAAAATACACACATCAGCATAAATAACTGAATGTGGATTTGACTCAAACGGTCAAAGGTGTCAAACTTGGCACAACAGGCAATTCTCACCTGCAGCTATCTCCTGCTGTTGCTGCTGCTGTTTCTCCAACAATTCCTTCTCTTTCTGCTCCTGCAGTTTCTTGGCTCTCTCCAGCCTGCAAAGAAAAAGAATGAAGATCATTTTACTCTTTTTACTTCTTTTACTGGTTTAACAAACACACTACGCTCAGTGCAATGCACTCAATCAAGTGGTAAGATGTGTGGACTTAAACCTGTAAACCAAAAAACAGGTAAACACATGCTTGTACATTAGTCATCAATAGTCACATCAAATTTGAAAGTGAATTTTTGAGCATTTTTGCCTTTATTTAACAGGACAGTAAAAAGTTCAAAGGAAATGAGTGTAGAAAGAGAAGGGGCAATGTGCAACAGAGATCCCTGGCCAGATTCAAACCGTGGATGTTGAAATCACATGGTCAGTGTCTTGGACACCTAGGCCAGCCAGAACATTGCCATCCATCCAGCAAATGCCCTGTAAGCTGTTGCCTTACCTTCTGGCCAGGGCCTCTTGTGCATCCATAGCTGTGTTTCGGCCCCGGAAGGCAGGTGGATTAACAGACCTGCTTCGACTCTTTCTGCGCACTTTCTCACTCCTCTTCTTTCGCTCCCTGGTGGAACAACCCAAATAATTCAATGAACATAGTGACATGCACAAAGCAAAAGTTCAAAAACACTTAATCACCACAGGAGGTGTGTGATTTTTATTATAGTTATGCCAACCTGCTCTTGCTGCGACTTCTGCTATGATGACGGTGTTTGGTCCTGGAACTTGAGCGAGACCTAGCCTTCTTCTTCCTGTCCCGGCTGCGTGACCGTGATCGCCGCTTGTCCCTACTTCTGCTGTGATGCCGCCTGAAAGTACAACATCCATCAAATCAAATCAAGATCTAATGGGGTAGGGGTAGGGCTTGATAACATTACTGTCATTGTCATTAAACATATTAGAAGACATGCTTAACACATTTCTTTATGCAGTTTATTGACCAGACGAACCTCTCTCGTGAGTGTGACCTGGACAAACTCCGGCCCTTGGAGGGCCTCCTGTCTTTGCGCCTGGATCGCTCCTCTCCATTCTCCACTGAAAGCCTCTCTTGCTCTTGCTGCTCATCTGTTTTTCTGTGTGATTTTGATGGCTTCTCAGAGTCCCTCTTTCGTGCCTGTTTTAAGAAGAAGTTGTCTCTTTCAGGAAAATAGTGCAACAAAAAGAGTTAGTACCATGGCTTACAGCAGAGGGTATGTAATAAATTTTGACAAGTTGAAAAAAAGACCTTGTCATTTCAAATCCTCTTTCATTAAATATACAGAAAGTCATTCTCAGAGCATGATTGCAACTGTGGGCATTTCGGTGATACAGACAAATTTGACCCCATAATTTCAATCTAATTACAGGAATGAATCAAACCAGCATGTTTGGAACCTCTCAGCTTTCAAAAGTGTGCATGCAAACCTTAAGATCTGATTCTGGGGAAAAACTTAAATGTGGTTTGTCAGTTCAGCAACATCAACAATTCTATACGACCTAAATACTTTGAACTTGAACCAACTGAAAGGTGGAAATAGGGATGGGCATCTAACTTACATTTTACCGTTTCTCTACTTATGTCATCCAAATCATTCAATACACAGTGATAAATTAACATTAAAAAAAACACTAATAAACATCCTTAATGAAAAATATGCTTTGCTAAAATTGTTTTTTGGCCAAGTTTAATTTGCTTATGCTACATCTTATGTCAAATTATCTTAAAGCTGAGTCACACCATGTTTATCTCATGAGAACATGGTTGGACACTAGTTGTTTGACAGGCAATGCTTTATTTTTACATAGGCTATGGAAAAAAAACACCACAAATTTCCATTTGGATTAACTGACAGATTCATTACATTAATTATGCCCATCCCTAGCTGCAAGAGATGCAAGAGTTAATTCCATTCTTTTCTACTAATAGTGTGAGACAAATAGGAGTTTGAATGGCAGATAGTTACCTGTCCCCGTAGTAGACATATTATTTTGCTATGTCAGCAGGGTCTTCTGTTCAGTCTCTTCGTGCAATAGCACGCTGAGTATGATTTATTGTAGAAATGTTATCATGTGATCTACACACAGGATTTAACAAAAAATAATGGAAAAAAATCTACTCTTCACCATTAATATGGTTACAAATAATGACAGATATCCAAGGATGAAAGCTTCCTTTGAGACATGTCTGCACAGGGAGGGTAAAAAAGAACCCTTTCCATGTGAGTAATCCCAGTTCCATCTATTTCTCTCATTCTTAACATTGGTTATTGTAACATATTTAACCTAATAAAACATACTCACCGCGACCTAAAACTAATGAGGACTATAATTTAAGGCCTTCAAAAAAAATCACATCAAATGTGTTTCTAATCATAGAAATTAATTTCTCAATTACCTCTTTGCTCCTGCTGTGACTTCGTCTGTATTTTCTGTCACCTGGAAAGAGCAGAAAGCAGAGTGCTGACAAATACACATTTCAAAAAACTCATGGGAAAAAACAAGGTTGGAAAGAGTATATTTGGACAAACACAGCAGTAGAGAGAGCTACTGTATAAAGGTGCAGATTTTGCTTGTGGTTTTCTTATCATACTGTAATATTAAATACACGCTAGCGCGGCAACCACAGTCACCTCACGCATATTAGTATATTTAGATTTTTGTGGCTAAATCAATGGGTGAATTTCCTTCCCTAACTTTCCAATGATATTTTGCGTGAGTCTGTATACTGAGAACAAATTTCATGCTGTGGCCCCTGTTTTTCTGGCATTTACAGCACAGTCTGGGGACTGTTACAGAATACTAACGTTTTCGGTCCCTGGAGCGTGACCTTGACCGTGAATGGTGATGTTTGGAGCTTCTGGGAGATCTGGATGACTCCATGCTGTGTTTTTTTCTGTGATGAACTGGGGAGCCTGTTCTGGTCAAGTCGACAGAGTCGTTATCACTTGCCTGAAACATGAATATGAGGAAAAACCATTAGCAGCAGATCAGTATGTTGCAGTATACTCAAGTAGTGATGTCCTAGTTGTATACACTCCCAAAGGCAGGGTGAACTATTTCTTTACATAAGCTCATTGTCTATTAGGAAACCTTGAGATAAAATTCAGATTTACACTGATGTTAACTAAAACATATTTTGTCCCACAGCGCTATGTAGAACATGTACTTTAACATCAGTGAATGACTTACTTTATGACTGTGGCTTTGTAAAAGGTATACCAATTACTATTGCCGGAGTAAGTTAATTAGATAATGAATAAGTGTTTAATTCAACCAGCTCCAGTGATTAATAGTTTCTTTACAAAGGAATGATATCATACATTTGAACAATGGCTCACATTACTGCGGAATTTCACATTAAATTTTGATACTAAGTAAATGGGTGTGAGACATTTTACTGGCAAGGGCGCAACAAGATTTTTAAAGACAGTTTTAGGGCATCGATTTCGGTTAGAGTACGTTGTTATTAACATTTATCAGCTTCAATGACTAGCACTAGCCCACTAGCCTAAATACTATCTATTTCATGGGTCTTCACGCTGTAAAATCGATGCTACCGATTTTTCTTTGTGGCCATTCACTTAGCTGCGATACTTCGACATACGCCATCCAGTTAATTTCACTATGTGTCATGCTTTGTTATTTAGAAATGTGTACCTCGTTTATCAGGGAAACCGTGGATGAACAAGTCTAACAGCCACTTATCCAACATGCTATCTGAATTAGCTAAATCCCTCTACGTTCGTCATTCATAATTCCATCACAGAGCATTTATAGCATTAGCTATGTTGCTAAGCTAACTAATGCTAACCGCCATCTTTTAGAAAAATGAATTCTGAATAGAAAATACAGCAAACATACAGTAACGTCATTTATAAGTTTATGCATTCACGTATGTCTTGACTATAATTATGTAATGGTACTTACCGACATAATTCTGAAGCACACTGTATATGTAACGCCGTTGTTTTGTTGACTGTGCAAACGAACACGAAGAGGTAGCTGGCTGCTAACAGCCGTTGAGTGTGGCTCAGCTACTTTGATCTGAGTTGCCAGGTTTTACCTCTCGAATCCTATAGATTCAGAGAAATTACGAACAGTTGTTTGACCAAGACTGAAAGAACCAAACAAGAAGCAGAAGAACAGCAAATACGGCCAAACATAGGCAATTCTATTTCAACGAAGTCAGTTCAACTACATAGGGTTAAACAATAACGGCGACTTTGAAAGTAATTCGAGATATACAATTTTACCATTGTGGGTGCTGATTTTTGCAATGGCGCTGATACTTTTGATCATAAACTCCCCGTAAAAATTACTTGTCAATCCTAAATTGAATCAGTAGTTTGAAAATATATAATTACTGGTGAACAAAAGTGCAATAATCTTTAGACCACTGTGGCAAATATAGCAGTACAATACGCAATACACGTAAAGGTATCCAACCTGGCAACGCGACGGACATTTCTACAATGTCCCGTCCCTCTTGTGCAAAAGTGATTGCTTTTCCCCCTACGTTGGGCATGTCAGGCAGCACTTACTCTCAGGTCGTCTACAGCGTAAAAAGTCTTGACAATTAAATGGGCCAAATTTGGATAACCGATGGATAACATTAACATACAGGGTGTGTCTGGGGTTTACTTCTGCCAGTCCTTGCAAAGAACCGTAAATCTATGCGTAGCCTGCGACGGAAGCTGTATCTGGAAGGCAAAGCTCAGGAGAAATATTCACCCATGACTTCTTCCGTTAACATAGAGCAACCCGCCAAATTCTAAAGCTAACACTGCTGTGTTATGTCGATGGTGTGTGTTATGGCTATCTGATCATTTTCACCGGTGAGTTATTGACAGCTGCATTTACACTGCAACCTCCGTTGCTCACAGATATCAATCGTTTATCTTAAATCTAACTTGTTTTGTAAAGCCCGGTTGAATTGCTAGCATCAGCGTTATCATAACATTAAGCGGACGCCCAAATGCAACTGAAATACAAGACAATGCTAACTTTGCTAGCTAATCTATCTCATTTCAAGTAGCTGAACTACTCAAACTGAAGCGCTTGTACACCGAAATAAAATTTACCACATTTCTGTCAGGTGAAGACGAAACTCCACGAAAATGGCGATGTGGAGCGACGTTGAACTTCTGACCAACGAGGATACAAACACTGTCCGTTTAGGCAGTGAGTCAAGGGAGGAAAATGGCAGCGGCTTGTATCAGGTGGATACGCTGGTCAAAATCTCCACTGCCAATGAGGTAACGTTCTACAAGAATTAGTACTGGATACTATTAGTACAGTCTGTCATCTTACTAGTGACAGCACCGATCAGTACTTAGGTTGAAATGCTGGTTCTTGCAGGTGCAGACTGATCCCCGTCTCTGCTCCTCTAGTGGTTCAAACTGGAGCATTGTTGTTGCCGACAAGACAGTTATACTGTTTGACCAGAGCTATCAGACCATCCTGCTGCTTCTTCACTTTGGTATACATTTTTGTTTTATGTCCCCACCCTTGCATTTTCACGCTGTTTACCATCTGTCAGATGTCAGTTTATGTCCTCAGATATGGCCTGTGTGGCTGCATCCAAATCTGCTGGTCCAAAAAATTTGTTAAGATGACTGATGGACGCTGCTTTCCAACAATGCAAATTGACCTGTCACACAGCAACTACTGTACATTGATATGAAGGTTTATTTTTCAGAAACTGATGTGGATGCTATAGATGTGTGTCTGGAAGGACAGTTTCTGGTGGTCTGTGAAAGAAATGGAAACCTTCATTTGATCTATGTTCCGCATAAGAGAATCCTTCTCACCAGGGTATGCGTGTTTTATGAATATCTCTATGGTATACTATGGCAGGTTTACAGCACACGATCACCTTATATGTATGTTATATGTCCATACTAACCTACATCACTTTAGAATAATACACAACTATACATGATAACAGCTGTAACAGCCCCGGTAACTGTGTCTTTTTCTGAGGTTAGTTTGTGCTGCATGATACATTCCACCGTTGCACGTCATAAACATGTTGTGTCATTTTCTGGGTTTGTAGGCTTTGGTAGAGAAACCATCCAGTGGAGAAAAGAAAACATATCGCTATCTCATCATAGAAGAGGACAAGGCATCCTCAGGTGAAATATATATTTGATATGAGAGGAATCTCATGTGACTCTGTAAAGTGTGCAGGAAACATGAAGGAATCTGGAATTTATTTTCCAGCTGTTTTGTCCAAGTCTGAATTCTTGTGTTTCTTGCTGGCAGGGATGTACCACATGTTTCTTCTCATCAAGGATGGCTTTTTCCACATTACAAATCTTGCTTTGGCAAAAATCGAGACAGGTATCAAAATACTGTGTGCAGTGGACTTAAAGTTTTATTGGAGCCACTTTTTTGATCAAATTAAACATTCCTTTTTCTTTCGTCAAACTAGCCATTGAAAAAATGGATGTGGGAGCTTTGAAAGAGGTAAGTTAAGGCAGGCTTCTTTCAGTGCAATAGCAAATTACTTTTTTTGAACAGCAGATAATTAATCATTCTTTTCCTTAATTCAGCTTCAGTCTCTCATCAAGATAGACTTCTGCTCCACTAAGGAGTACCATGATGAGGGCTGCAGTACAGCAGTGATGTTCAATCTGGGTCATGAAATCCACTTAATGATTGGGGTCAGTATTACAACCCGCGGAGCTGATATGTTGGTTAAATTTCAATGAAAACATATTTAAAGGAAAGAATATAACAAACTCTACATTCAGACTCATTTTATTTCAGTCCCTGCTCATATTATACATTTTTTAAATTTGTCTCAACATTATTATATTCACAGGGAGACAAAGAAAATGTTTTGACTCACTGGATGATGGACCCTCAACAGGCCAAGATGTGTCTTGCTCACTGTGTCAACAATGACTTAATTCCAGGTAAGCCCTTAATTATGTACAGTATATAACTACATTTTTAATGTTCCTTTTGAGAGATGCTAAATATTTAATATACCAACATTTACATATTTACTTCTTTAATCAACAAGCGATGAATGTATGGCCTCAGGTTTGTGCCTCTTAAAGTATATTGTGCGAGAGTTGTAACATTTATTCCCCTTGTGTTTATTTTAAAGGGGTGAGAAAGATGGTGGTGACGGAAAACCTCTTGTATGTTCTTGACACTGAGGTGAGTTCAGCTGTATCACCATTAGCTGTTTGATATTCCAGTGCACCAGTGCATGTTATTCAATCATAAAGTATTTGAAGTTTACATATGGATTACTTGTGTTTTTCCTCAATTTCAGGATGTCCTGAGTCTTTGGGACCTGCATTCCCTTATCATGATTCACTGTTGGCCGGATCTCGCCATTCATGACTTTGAACTCACCACAGAATGTGGCTCCGCCGCCATGGTGGCGTATGTATCAATGCTTTATTACAAATTGTAGATGTAAATATTGAAAATGTAAATTAATATTTGTGTGTGAATGTGTGTGTATGTGTATTACAGCCAAGACAAGGGCAGCATGAAGATGATTGCACTGACAAAGCAAGACAACAGTCAGGTAACAGTACAACTCATTTTGAAGAAAAAATCTATTTAATTCAAATTCTATTCTGAACTTGATGTGCTGGTTTTTAATTTTTTAGATCAACTCACTGCAAATACGATTTCTGCCCTCCATGACTATCTGCTACTCTCTGGATGTCTCCTCAGTTTCCTGTCTTGTCCAGACAAAAATAAACATGGTAAAAAAAAATCAACAGTCAGATTTTGCATGTACTGTTTCTCAGTGTTAATGCTGCTGCACAATTTAAGTCAATTGTTTTGTCCTCTGATTTCAGGACACGATTTATTTAGTTGAGGGGATTTGTCAGAACCCAGAAAGGTAGGAAATGTATCATGATTACTATGATGTTAAGCCACAACTTGAGTGTTAACGCAAATGTTTTAAAATATTAAGTGGTCTTTTTTTTTCTTGTGCAAGTAGTCGAGGAGAGCCTATATCTTCTGTTGTTGTCCGATGCCTCACAGAGGCATTGCCTGAAAACAGGTACCTAATTCGAATAAACACACGTTTCTTTTTGCAACTGTAATCTCCATGGACATATAATCTGACATTTATCTGACTGACTTTTATATTATTCCCAGACTTAGCAGACTTCTTCACAAACACAAGTTTGAAGACGCTGAAAAGTTTGCCATTGCATTTGAGCTGGATTTAGAGGTAAGTGCTTGTGTCTTTCTGTTTGTCTGTCTTGTAATTCATGTGACTATTGTGGCTGACACAGTCACAGTGGAATAAAAGATGTTTGCTATTTGACAAGAGAAGTATGATTTTTAAAGTAGAAAACATTCAAGTAGTATTGTTACCTGAGAATGTTGGTGCAGCTGGTGGTCATTTACTAACCTAACTGGGGCCATACACAACTAACAGTCCTATTTTTGTTCAGCTTGTTTACAAGGTGAAGTTAGACTTTGTGCTGGAACAGCTGGCCTCTGCGTCGGTGGGTGGCTACGGACAGGATGTGTGGTCTGAACTTGTGGACGAGGCCAAAAACAACCTAATGAAAATCACAGTGAGTATAACAATGCTATTCTTGAGCCTTGTTTGATTATTTAGTCTAATGTCAATTTACTCTTCCAAAGTGCTGCTGAAACATGACTTCTTGAGTTAGTCTTACCAAATTAAAATCTTAAAAATAGAGAAATTTTTTTGTGTTGCCTAGGATGAGCAGTATGTGGTGGAATACTGTCTCAAAGCTCCATGGCCGACCTTTGACACAGCAGAGAAGATGCTAAACCACGCCGGCACACGATACTCCTCCTTACAGATCCAAGAGGCCTTGGCCAGACTGGCAACGTTCTGTAGCCTACACGGCCCAGAAAATTTCAAGTAGGTTCATTGACCAATTCTTTATATTTTGTGTGATAAAGTATTGTCGTTTGTCCATTATGTACATTAATGTGTGACTTTAGTATGTTACTCTGTCATCCATAGCGGCATTGCCTGGATTGAGTTTCTGAACAGCACTGACAATTTAGGAGACATTCTGACGCACCTAAGAGAAGGAGACATGAAGGGTGCACAGCTCCTTTGGCTTAGATATGAGGTAACAAATAATGAAATGAGTGAACATACAAAGTTTCTCATGATCACTGTAGTGTATGCATACTCAATAATTTAAGGAAATAGTACGAACCTGACATCATTTAAAATTACCAAAACAAGCTAACTTTGCAGGAGAAATACCCTAGTGTTGGTGTCAGTTGTGATGTTGTTTACTGCTGGGTTTTTTGACAGGGACAGGTTGCAGTGGAGTTTGATGAGAGGAAGCTTGAAGCGGTCCTCAGTGCCATCCCAGTAGACCTGCCATCTCAAGACCTCTGTCCTTGGTTTAAGACAGTTTTTGTTCCTTTTGTGAGGAGAGTGCTCCCAACAGGACAGGTAGGATACATTCTCTCAGGCATAAAATACTTTGATGCTACTGTATGTTTTCAGATGTAAAAGTGCTCTGTATGTGCCCATAGAAAATCCTGGCAAGATGGCTGGAGCAGAGGGCGAGGAATCTGGAGCTAACAGAAAAGGTAACTCAAAAAAACAGCAGTGGCAGAAAATGCTGTCCATTTATGCACAGTACAGACATTATATATCTCAGATTTGTTTTTAGATAGGTCCTTATTTTGATTAGTTAGTTGAATAAAACACAAAACCTCTGAGTCTGTCATCATAGTTTAAACAATGACTGTGAATGTAACATGTTTTTTAGGGTGCTTGGCCCCAGAATGGGTTGAACTTGGCAGTGCTTGGCCTGCCCTCTCTATGGACTTGGATGAAATGTGTAAGTTAATTTTCTCTATTTGCCATGAACCAGAGTGTGTGTTTTCACATTGATGATCTACCTGTGAGCATGTAATGTAACTTAATTATCATGACTTTATGTTGTCCATGTTTTTATAAGGATGATAATTATGGTGCAGAGGAGGTGGAGAACCTCAAATCCCTGGTGTC
Organism: Lates calcarifer; assembly: GCF_001640805.2. NCBI lineage: Eukaryota > Metazoa > Chordata > Actinopteri > Centropomidae > Lates > Lates calcarifer. The sequence continues at coordinate 9,645,604 of NC_066845.1, forward strand.
CAACCTCCGTCAACTGCTGGAGCTTCATCGTAAATACAACTGCAGGCTTTCGCTTTCAGTCTTTGAGAAGGTTTGTGTATTGTTAGTGATGTATTCCAATTACACCTGAGCTTCAAACAATGGTCATGCATCTTATGTAGGCTACAGTTAACTGTATAGGGTTAAATATTTCTGGCAAAACTTAGAAAAAGTGTTTAAAATAGCAACTTTGAGTATTATGCAGACACTTAAGTAATGTTCATCTGTGCCTCTAGATGTCAGCAATATCAAAAGTATCAGAAGTATCAAACTGTATTATGGATACGATGGTTTTCATGTTATTTCATTAAGAAAAAAATAAACTCTCTCTCTTAAGTACATTGTGACTGTTGCCATTAATCACATCACATTGTAAGATATTCAGTTCATTCACCACATATGTAAATGGAGATATTTTGAGTGGCTGTTGTGTTTTTGTTCTTATATTGATAATTTTGTCCTTTGTTCATTTGAAAGGGAAGTGTACGGAGTGTTGCATTCTTCATGCTGGACAAAGTGCCGGCTCCAGAGCTGATTGCTGCCACAGTGCAAAACAGCATCCTGCCATATGCTGAAGAGCATGAGATTCCTTTTGATGAGCTACTTCTGCAGTATATCAAGGTTAAAAACCACACCACAGCCAAGCCTACTGGAGACTTTCATTTCATTTTCCAAATGCCTAATAATACCCTGGGTTTCTCCTCTCAACCTTATCTTCACTAGGATCTGCTGGAGCGCTGCAGTTCTCAGACCACAACACTTTTCACAGAATGGGAAGCCAAAGCAGTGGCTGTACTAGGTTGCATGACGGATACTGATGTAAGTTTTGTAATACCACTACACTTATATGCATTTCACAACATGCTCAAGGTTCATGAGCACAAGTATTTGAGTGATAACCTGCCATAATAGCAGCAGCCAGTAAATAAGTTTGTTCTGGGAGTTGTGAAATCTCTCATTGATGTATTTCCTGCCAGCTGATGGTGGATGCTGTGCTGGAGATCATGCAGAAAGCTGTAGTACCCTGGAGTAATGTGGTGGAAAAACTGGTTCAGCAGTACCTAGAGATGGACGGACCAAAGTATGTTTATATTGTCCTAACCTTGAAATAGTTATGTAACAACATTAACTAACAACAGCAGTGTTTATAAGATTTACTTATTTATTCTCCAGACAAGAGCTTTTAAAGGAAAGCTACCGTCTGATGGAGATAAGGAAACTCCTCAGGGGCTACGGGATCCGCAACTTCAACCTTTCAAACAATGCTCAAATTATGGTAAGTTTAATTTGATTCACTGTGACACATTACTTCTTTTATGCCTATACACTATCTGATCCCTATATATTTTTCCTAGACACTGATCAGATACATCCTGAAGCAAGACTTGCCAATGTCATTAGAGGACTCCCTGACACTAGCTGAGGCGTACAAACTTCCAACCTCACAGATAAATTACTTGTATCTCATCCAGCTGATTGGCCAAGGGAAGGTATGCTAACCTACACAGAAGTGAAAAATAACCAAATTTTAATTTTAAATGTTTTTATGTGTTCTCGGCTTATTTATAGGAAGTCTTTTGTGCTGCTTGCAGACTGAGGAGTGCATGACTGTCCTTAAGAGGCTGTCCTCTGCAGAGGCAGAGTGTGTGGTGGAACGTCTCACCTCCTGGGCTCGGCTGCAGCTGGAGGACAAAGTCCACATATCTGACGAGGTGAGGAGAGGGAAGATGCCATGTGTTTGTGATAAAAGTTCATTAGCGTTGTAGGTGCTTGTATTCAAGGCGTGTGTGGATGCATTTTCAAGACTACTGAAGTCATGTTTTGTTCTAAGATTCTTTAGAAAAGCTTAAGAAGAAAAGAAACCTAACGTTGTTCTTGATATACCAGGATTTTCTGTGTCTACTGTAAAGCAAAGAACCTGTTATCATATATTTGCAGTATGCACAGTGCAAATATGCCTGATAATAGATCATACATGAAATTTGTTTTTTTGATGATGTATGTGTGTCAAACAATAACCGACTCAAGGTCTGAACATAAAAAGTATTATACTGTTTATTCTGACATTTTGTATGTCTGAACTTTCTCTTGGCCTCTCGATAGCACAAGAAGCACCAGATGGTCATAGCTCAGGTGATTGTGGAGGCTCTGAAATACCTGCACATAATCCAAAAGCGTAAGTAATCACTGTACTTAGCTGTAAAACATGAACAGCATGGTGGCACAGGGAGCAAAGTGTCCATTAAGAAACCTCAGTTTCAAAATCCTTTTCTATGTATAGTAGTTGTCTTGAATAAGTCAATAAATTCCTCACATCTCAAGGACTTTAGCTTGACTCTTGGCTCTGACTTGCACGTGTTCAATGCTTTAGGAAAGTGTAGTTTGCTATCAAGAGAAGTAACCTGTCACCTGTAATGAGTATAAAAAGAGCAGACATTGATTTTCTAACAGCTTACAGGCAAAAGTTAAGGAAAGATGTCTTATCAATGTTCACCTGAACATCCAAGAGTGATGCAAGGTTACATGTCCTCTGCAGATGATGCTCTTAAAAGCATGGAGTGTGAGAACAACCTCATCATGTTCAAAGCGATCGCTCACCTGCAAGTGAGTTTCATTTGATAAGTGTTTTTAAATCATATTCCTTCTGTTCTTTGATTTGGTGTTTAACCTGCAGCCTTTTATTCTGTTTCTTTAGGAGGACTTTGATGTTTTCTTCACCCCCTCCAACTACGAGGATCCAAATATCAGGAAACAGATCCAGGAGCACCACATCACAGCTTATGAAAACACACGTGGCCGCCGTTCATCCAAGGGGAAGGCTATGACAACTCCAGTTGTGGCTAATGATCCTGATGGAAAGACCAAGACGATCTCCACAGAAGCTGGTTTACGTCGTCTAGGAAGACAGCTGCAGCGCACTGAGCAGGAGCTCTGGTCTGACTTGGCCCTGCGAGCTTTGGGAGTGGGCAAGGTGGACAAGGCCCTCAAGATTCTCAGGTTTGCATGTGTCTATGCTGCGCCATGAGAGTGAATGCAAGAGTGGGAAACTGATAGGGCTTGCTTCTGTAATATTCCCACCCAGGTGTTCCCACTGAAACAGTTTATATGTTGCTTAAATATTGAAAGATCTTTCTTCTTTTTCCATCATGTCTTCAGTGAGCTGTATGAACACCACTATAATACCAGCACAGGGAAGGTTTTGTTCACTGCTGCCAAAACATTATGCCAGATGCTGGAGGCAGATGTTCCCATGGTGCTTCCTGATAACATGGACTTGCCAGCAGTCATCCATGATCTGGCCTGCCAAGCCATCACTGTATGCCACTCAGGTAAAGAGCACCAAGTTTATTTTTCTTTTAAAACAAAAAATAAAACTTATTTCTTCTTTTCCTTCCCTTTTACACACACGCACTGATGTTCCTGTGATGTGACTAAGCAGTTTATTACGTCGACAGTTTGCACCTCTGCCTCTGTGGTTCACACGTGCTATTTTTATTTTACCATCATTTATGTCGGTTTGACAGTTTGTCTCATTTGGGGTTTCTTGTTGAATACACATTTTTGTTGCTTTGGACTCGGTTTTTTGAAAGGCCTTGGCTAAGCTTGAGCTCTATAAAGCTATGATGTTTAGAATAACTTTGAAAAAATTTTTTGTTAAATTTAACTTAGTTGCGATTTCCCCATTTTTGCATGCAAGTTTAAAATTGTTCTAATAGAAACCACTAATATAAACAAGAATGTTTTAATACAGTTATATGTTGCAGGTTCTACTAGAATCATACTAGTGTGATTTTATGTATCAAAGGGTTATACTGAGCATTTATGAAGCAAGATTTTAAATGATCAAGATATAAATTGTGATATAGCCTAAAAATTGTTCATAGGCTATATCACCCAGTACTACTTTCCACTGCATCTGCAGTTGTTGATTTGGTCTTGTTGAGGATGTTGACTGTGTTCAGGACAACACACAGTAAAAACACTTTTTGACAATTTGAAAAAGCATCAAGGCTTAACAGTTCATGAGACCCAGGATCTGATCTTGTCTGGCTGCTCTCTGTTGCTTCAAATCATTTGTGAAATGCAAAATACAAAAAGTTAATATTATAATAACTGTTACAGATTTGCTCCTGGACTGTCTGGAGCTCTGCAAGTGCACACGGATAGCTATGGATGTCTATCATCAGTGTCAGTTATCAGACAACTACGGCTTCATAGCCAAGGTCAGTTTCTTATTTTTCTACATAAAATGAGATGAATCGAAATGAAATATACTTCTATTTTGGTCTGATTTGTAGTTGATATGTTCTTTGTTTTCAAATAGACCATTATATTTAACTAATTAGTAACTTGGAATCTATCAGATCTTATCTCTCAGAGGATTTAGACATTTAGACACATTTAGACATAAAAAAACAAACAAACTTCTATTTAATATGAATAAAGTAGAAGTTCCCATAAATTTGTTCAAAGAAGAAATAAACAAGAAAAATGTTTGTAAAATGACATTTGGTTAATGGTGCCTTTTCACAAATTAACAGAGTGCATTAAATTAACTGTGTTTTAATTGTGTAATGTCACAGGATTTGACCTTGGAGGCAGAAAAAGATCCATATTCTCAGTGGAGTTTTCAGGATGTTTTTAACGAAGACTGCATTGTTCTGGACCCAGTGTCTGTGCTCCCTGTCCAATATGAAATTACCAACTGCCTGCTGCCTATTTCTCGGGGTAAGAGGATTCTCAATCATCTCAATCATCATCTATTTCATGTCTATTTAGGATTTCATCACCTTAGGCACTCTGGAGCTCACCAGTTTCATCAGCTGCTGTGCTAATTTGTTACAATTCTCGCAGATACCAAATTGTACCCCCTGGACTGTTCCTGTCTGTCACACTGCTCATTTGAAGATGGTAGGTGTTTAAAAAATACTTTTTTTTTCATCTTACACTTTTCATTTTGAAAGTTGACCTTGTGTCTTTGCTGGGCCCACATGTAGGTTCAAACTACCTGCGGCCTCTCCTGGGTCCCCTGTCCAACATGTTGCAGATGTTACAAGAGTGCAGTCAATTGGAGCTGGCCCTCAGAGTGCTGGTCAACTCATACGGCAGCTGCCTGCAGCACGTCACCTCCAACGTTATGGACGTGAAGCTAAGCGTACAGGTATGACTGCAACATATCCACTGATGCTACGAGTGCCACTGGCATTTGTTTTTCTGGACCAATTATACTGCTATTATAGCTTTACCTACTTGTTAGTGAGACTAAGCAAAATATTTTATGTTTGTTTCTCAGCTTTATGATCCCCAAGAGCTTAAGAAGTACAATATATGCCTGAATAATCTCCGAAAGACAACTACATCCACTCTGAACGCTGTGGCTGTGGCCCTTTTGAACAAGGTGAGTCTGCTGAGTCCAGTGTCATGAGAGGGTAGAAGCAGATTTACTGGAGGTAAGTACATTTCAAAATAACTGTATCTCTATTTTCTGTGTGCTGCAGGTGTTCAACTGGAGAGTGGTCGATTGTGATTTGGCTATTGGACTCTGTACGCTTCTCTCCAAAGCAGAAGTCTTCAAAATACTGTGGAAGGTTATTGACAACACCTGGCAAAACTATGACAAAATCTTGGTAGGCAATATGATCACTGTTCTTTTTTTTACTGTATTGTCAAAGCTTTTATTGTTTTAATGATGGAAATGAAAGAGAAAGAACTAGGCAAATAAGTAAACACTGGTAATGGAAATTCAGTGAAGTAGTTACTCTGTGTATGTGGAGGAGACACTGACATCTGTCCATAAAAACCACCTTTTGGAGACACTAAAGAGCTGTCTGAAGTAGATTTGTGTGTGTATGTGCACATCTCCATCTTTGTTATATTCAGCAAATCTAATCAGCGTCTGTGCATTGATTATTTCAGGCTGTGGCCAGGATCGGGGCCAATCTCTGCTGCTTGTACAATGAAGCAGAGGAACAGAAGAAGTTTCTCTCTGTCATCACTGATGCTGAGTGGGGCAACAAGCTTGGCAAATTAGAGGTAACGTAGCACTTGAACTCAAGGGCCAAGGCTATTCTGATCAGAAGAAATATTTATATAGAATTAGTGTCAATATGTTTAGTTTTTTCCAAATTGCTGCCTGTTTTGCATGACTTGACATGTAGCATGTGTACCACTGCTCTGCTGCAGATTTCCATTCAGCCAGTGTTCCGTCAGCAGCCTGAGATGAAGTACAGTCTGATCCCTGTTCTGGTGAAGAACAGGAGGATCACCCCAGATATCATCCTCCAGTTCTGCAGGTCAGCTCACTCACTCTACAATATCAGATTTTTTTAGTCTATTTCAGCATTGAATATAAAATTTCATTTTGGTCGTCCAGTCTGTGCTCAAAGTCAGCCTCTGTGTCTACATCTGCAGCACCTACGGGTTGGACCGTGACCGCGTGATCAACCAGTACATTACCACCTTACTTCTGCTCCAAGAGGATGAGGAAGATGCAGGTGACCTGGGCACAAGACAGGAAGAAGTGCAGCCTCTGTGTCATGCAGATGCACTGGAGCGAGTCCTGCAAATTATCCCGATGTTACACAGCACCAGCGAGCTCACAGACAGTCTCTGTGCCGCCCTATTCAAGGTTTGAGCATGGAGGGCAAATTATAAGCACTTTTCAAGCACCGATACATGAGAGAAATGTCTGTTCCCAGAATTACTGACATACTGTGTTTCATGTCTGAACTGCACCTGTGCAACTGTTTGTTTCAAATGGAATTTGAAGTTTGGCTTTTCGCTTACCTTGGCAAAATGCCTTTCTCATACAGCTCAGCCCGTACAACTATGAGAGGATTGAAGTAGTGCTGAAGATCATACAGGCTGCAGATGAAAATGTGACCACCTTTTCTATAAGTCAGGTAAAAAAAAAATGCACATTTGCAAATTCACCGTTAAATATTTTATCATCCTCTGCAGACTTACAATCAGTGTCTCTTTAATGTACAGGCAATGGGCCTCCTTCAGCACCTGAAATCCTACAAGCGAATCTCTCCTCCATCAGATGTGGAAAACACGTATCTTCTGGAAAACAACCTCCTGCTAAGTCCTCTGTCTAACAGCAGACTGCCCTTCCACCTGCTTATGCAGACCAAAAATTACTGGAAGATTATCTGTGAGTTAGCAACAGTGGTTTTTCTTATTTTCATTCTTCAGTGTCATCGCTGATAAACTCAGATTACTCTGATGGTGATTACTCTGCAGATTTTTTTTTCTGTGCTGTTGGTATCTTTTTATTCATTTTAGGTCCTAACATCATTTCAGATGTTACCACCTGTAAATAATTGCAGTTAAACACTTGTAGCTGTGTTTGCCACCTTGATGTCTTTGTGAAGCCTCACTTAACAAAATCTGTATTTTTATTATTAATATATCAGTTTATTGATATTCGGAGTTTATGAGATGTGTTAAGACTGAGGAAATTAAAATCCATTTCTGTGTTTAGCTCCTGAGCTCAGTGAGGAGACCTTCCCTACACTTCTCCTGATAAGCAAACTGTTGAAGGTACAGCACACTCATCTAAATAATGGTCTTACTCTGTAAAATCTCATAACTTATAGGTTTATCTGTAAAGTTTGACTGATATTGAGGTTATTTATTCCTGTTTCTCTCCAGGTGAGTCTTGACAAGGTGTACATGTCAGCAGCAAACCATGTGTTTGAGAAGAAGATGAAGCCTCTACTCTTAGAGCAGAGGAAAAAAGGACAAGGTCATGGCTACAACAAAGAGACTTTCAAGGTGGCGAAGACCGTGATGAAGTACATCCACTGCATCCAGAGTCCAGAGTTGGCTGCTGCCACAGCCCACAAGATCACCCAGGAACTGCCACCAGGTCTAACCTGCAAATGAGCCACTACACTACACTGCTTGCTATGTGTGTGTGTGTGTGTATGCGCTAAATGGCTTTCTGCTCCCTACAGGCTATGAGAAGATTCAGTCACTTAGGTTCTGTTTGGCTCTGGGAGATACGTGGCTGAAAGATCCAAACCTTGAAGTAAGTGTTTGTGCTTTTCACCTGGAGAAATCAAACTTAAGATGCCTCAGATCTCTATCTAGAAAGTTTTTTTGTTTTGTTTTTTTACATCAGTCGGTTTTAATCTACTCCTTTCTGATACCAAACAGGAGGCAGCACGGGCCAGAGGGGAAACCTTCCTTTCCAAGCTGAAGCTGCAGTTCCAGCGCTCGGCTACTGAGAATACGTTGATAGCCAGCCAGCTGAACAGCCCCGAGCATCTGAAACTGACTGGGATGCCAGCCAGGCTCATAGCCGCCCTGTATGAGCACAGCAGTGTGGAGCAGCGCTACAGAGACTCTGGAGGTCAAACTTGTCCCGGTGAGCGCACTTTCTTACAGCAGCCTGCTTTAGACACTGAAGTAAATTAAAGCTCCACTATGAGGCCAGGTTGCTTTGTACTGCTTTCCATCAGCTCATCAGTCACCAATGAGCTATCAATTATTTTCTTCTTTATAACACCACACTATGCTAACCTCACAATTCATGATGAAATAGTTTAAAATCTGACTGGGAGCAAGTCATCAAGTGTGTGGTCTTATTGTATCGTTCGTTTCAGATATACACACTGTGGTTAAGGAAATAGCTACAGTCAACAACGTGGATCTCCTGAAAATCCGAAATATGATGTTGGAAAAATGGATCTGCAAAACAGGCCCTGCTGTTGCTAAGGTTTGTTAGCCTTAGTTACCCTTATTTTTATTCATTAATCACAGTTTCTTTTAATTTCCTTCTAATCTACTTGTTTAGTGTTTTATCAAGTTTGAGTCCATTGTGTAGAATTTTGACAAAATATTTGCTTTTCTTTAATAAAGGATATCGGTAATCCTGAATGTGTCAGCAACATTGAGGAGGACCCAGACTTAATGAGGTAGATACTGTCACGTCATTGTTTTACAATTTTGTTTATCGCTAGAATACTTTTTTATGTACATGTACAGCATACACCTGTGTCATTTTCAGTTCGGAGTGATAAAGCCAAAATGTGCCAGCTCTGTTTGTATATTTGATGTCCTCAGGGTGGTGTACATGCTGCAGTCTTGCCCCACGGATGATGCCATCCGTCTTCTGAGTCCCATCCTATCTGCCGAAACCTGGGTGAGGAATAAATTGCAATTGAATCAGTATCGGACAAAGTGTCCAGAGAAAGTGGCTGATGTCTGCTTTTGGATTTTCTCTTGTAGCCCCTCAGCACTTCAGGACCTCGTCTGACTTTCTGCCATCGGACTCGAGCGCTGCTCTGTCTCGTTCGTCTCGCTGATGCAGACACTCTGGAGGCTCAGTTACAGATCCCCAGGACCAAACTCCAGTATGAGGCCATAATAACTGTTTAAAAATATGAACTGTAGTTAATTTAAGGAAGGGTTAAACTCATCAATGCCTTTGTCTTTTGTATTTCCATACAGATATTACCTGAAGTGCTACATCTTTGTCTCTCAACTTGAAGCATTAAACATTCCCTACACGGTGCGGTCTTTCCTCAGTAGTCCTAAAGAGGGTCTGGTTAAAGGGCTGTGGAAGAACCACAGTCATGAGCCACAGGTTCTTTCTTACTTTCTTAAAACTATTCCTACTCGTTACTCCATGTTAGCTTCACTAGGTTAGAAATGCCACACACAGCACACACATAGGCTGTATGCAGACAAACTGTAACAACCTGTCACCCACCTCATTTCAGGCCGTGCGGTTGGTGGCAGACTTGTGTTTGGAGTATCAGGTGTACGACCCCCAGCTGTGGAACAGTCTGCTTCAGAAGCTGCTCGGCTTCAACCTGGTAGGGACACGCACACCAGAAAATTCACATAATTAATCACACAGTTTGTCTCGACAGTGTATCAGTTATAAGAGCTGTCTGTCCAGGTTTCCAGGTTTTGTAAAATTGTTGATGGGGACTGTTCAACATCTATAGATAATTTAAATAAAGACAGCATGGCTATGTGTTTTGAAATAAAACATAAATGTATGTGTTTCTTCTCCCCTCAGATCAGCCACCTCCAGAGGGTGCTAGAGGCGGCAGTGGCTGTGCCTGCTCTGTGGGAGGTACAGTTCATCATTTTTATGTTAAGAATTGAAACCGATGTCAGTAGGAAAACATTACTAACACAACCTGCAGAGCCACTGTTCAGATATTTGGCCGCTGGGAGCAGATGCGCTGGTTAATTTCATTTTGGCTCTGTGGTCAGAATCTAAAAAGGGGCAAATCTATAAAAAAGAGCCCAGACCTCAGGTACATTTCCATTCAATCATTGTCACCTTCAAAAATAATATATCAACCTCTATGTACTCTCATGCTTATGTGGGTGTTAATATCTATTCACATACATCTGCACTTACATGCATAAGTGCAGATATGTATGTGGGGGGCCTTCACTTGAGTCAGCACTGAAGTGACACACAGAAAATGTAGGGTAGAGAGACCAGGTGTGACGAACAGTAGAGGTGACTGGTCAGAATCAAACTGTGGATGTTGTGGTTATGTGGCATGTGCTGCAAGCTTTTTTTTTTTTTTGGACTCACTGCAGAAAGGACCTGCAGCAACTTTATATATTTTCTCTTTTTCAAAAATATAAGCCAGGTAAAGCGTCTAGTTCAGAGGTGTTTGAATTTTGCCATATGTAACCTTGTGTGAATTGCCATCTGATATAAACTCATTTGAAGGCAGTCCCAGAATACATGAAAATGATTCTCTTCCACTGACCCGCATTGCCACATTGTCTCCTTCTATTTTCCCAGGGTTGGGGCTAAAAATATAATATTTTTCCAGTAATGTTCTCCCCAATCTAGACCGTTAGTTGAGGACCACTGAAAGCTGAGAGTTTTCCTTCAAGCATCCTCAGAAAGCACCATTCTAGGCTCTTTTCTGTAATGTTTTTTTTTAAGCAAGAAAGAGCATTGTACAGTCTAGAGATGGACTTGAAAGTTGATTTTAGGATTTTTAAGAAATTCAAAATGTTAAAATATGATCCTTATTGATAGCTCTGGTTAAAATAATGTCATACTTGAAGGCATGTTGTCCTCTGTGTGTAAATGAGAGATACAGAAATTCTGTATGTAAGGGTTTTAACATGTTGTGCATTCTGCATGACTCAACCACTTTCTGTTATGTTTTTAAATGAGATAGAGCTGCTGGTTTGTAAATGACATGCCTCTTAACCACTACACCACCGGATATCCTGTTTGGGCAGATATTGAGCAAAAAATAAATACAAGAAGAAATATGTACATTGTTATTGTTAGTGTATCTCTTTCTTTTATTATTTTATTTTCTCCCCAGATCTCTAGTTTCTCCAGGACCTGGAGGAGTATGATCCTGGCACCTTTTGTCTCAGGTACTAGATTTCTAACTGATATTCACATCTATTAACAAACAGTATGGTTTATTTGTCTTGATGCTGAATAATGTCTTATTATATAGTAGAATAATTGATGCTGATATATATATAAAAGAAATATATTGATATGATATACACACACACAAATCCACAGAAAGTGGCAGGTGATCAATACCTTGTTATGGCTGGCTCAACACTGAACATAATGGTCACAACCAAGAGAAAGTTTACTGCATTTAGTTTATTGAAGCAGATGAATGAATACATGATAAACCAAATACCTAGCACCACCAAAGGTGCTGCTGCTGCAGGATGGAGAGAGAGAGAGAGAGAGAGAGAGAAAAAAAAAAAAATATATATATATATATATATATATATATATATATATAGACTCAGCCTACTGCCACAGGTGTGTGCCACTCAGATGATCCAGCTAAGGGGTCAAGAGTAAACACCAAAATAAAACCGAATGCCACGCTGTATGTAACAACCTGAATATGTATACTAAGCAAGATTGTGTATTAAATACTGGAAAGATGGAGGTAGCTAGTTGTAAATTCACTATATTATTATATTTTTTTAAATGAAGCCTCTTTATTTTGATGATCTACATGTTTGCACTCTTGAATGCTCCTGACTATCTCATCTGTTTTCTTGATGACAGCCTCTGTTCCTCTGAGTCCTGATCAACAGGCAACACTCTACAGGACCTTTGTTCTCCTCCTCAAGTATGCTTTAATCATGTTCAACCATTTACGAGCAACTGCTCTGCAGGCTATGACTATGTAGAACTTTCATAGACTGCTAGAATACTGTACTCAAAACTCCAAATTACTTTCAGTTAGATGCCTCATATCCACTGCGTCTGTTGTGCTGCTTAATCATTAGCTAACCATGATAGTATGAAATGAATGCCACTTCTAGCCATTTTATGCACCCAGATATCATTTTCTGAATACTGGAATTTGTCTATGAAAAAAAGACAGTGATGACCTGAATAATATATCATATATTGTCTTCATGAGTATTCCAACTCTCCTGTCGTCTTTCTTCCCAAGGTGCCCTTTCCTGTTAAATCTGGACCTGATAGGAATTGCCAATCGCTTTGCACAGTTTAATCTGCCTGCCTTTGCCCTGGGAACTCTCCTTCTCATCCCCTGTGCCAATAAGAAGGCCCAGCAGATGCAGGTGAGTATATCTGCATCTATAGAACAGATTAGAAATACCAGTTTGGAAGAAGACACATTTTCATGACCATCACTGTCTTTCTGCTGTTTCTGCAGGGCTTTCTGTCTGTTTGTAACCCAGTCACCGTGCTTGAGCAGGTGGAAGAACTTATGAACACTGGGGAATTGGCTGGAATCCCCTCACAGGTTAGATGTTATTTTAAGTTAGATACAATTTTTAACTTTTTTCTTTTCTTTTTTTAACCTCATACACAAAAATCTACATTTCAACTGTTTTCATCTTTTTCTCTTCAAACTAATGAATAAACTGCTTTCATGACTTCACTCAGCTCTTACACTTCAACACAGACTTGAAGTTCTTTCATTGCCCTTTCACTTTTTTATTTTCTTATTATCAGTTAATAATCAATTGATAATTCAGTACATATACGGTAATATGGTAACACAGTACACTGCTGTTTTTGTGACACACACCTACACACATATGTAGATTATATATATATATATATATATATAGTGTAAACATTGATGGTTTCTGGGTAAACAGACCACATACCAGTATTAAACTGCTTTTAGTTACTGAAATAAACAAACTTCATACAGATGGATTTGTCATGTAGAGACCAGCAATATCTGATGCCCTGAAATATGTTTGCATTGTTCCAAGTTTTATCTTCATTTCATTTTGATTATACTCTATTACCTTACCACATTTCACGATTACCTTTATGAACCCTCAGATCAGGGAGACTGTATTAACCTTCATCAGCCAAAATGGGCAGCACCAGAAACTGCTGAAGACCAAACACTTCAAGCATTTGAAGCAGCTCATGGTGTCAAGTGGCCAACCTAACCAGGTCAAAGACCTGGCGGATTACCTGATCAGTCAGAACTGGTACGTTTTTGTTTTCTTTTCTTCCCTCCCCCCAACACCAAATATCATAGCAAAACAACATAAACTTTTCTGATCTGAGTTCAAAAACGTGCAACAATATGCAGATAAATTATACTGGGATCTGTGTATCAGCAGCAGTGAGCTGGACACTAGTCAAACTGGAGGATGCATCTTTTTGCATATTCATCTTACATTACTGATGACGAGATGGAGCCAAATCCAGGAAGTCTAGAATAGAGTTTTGGCCAGAACCTACTGTGTGCTTTTGACCTTTTCAAATAAGTGATTCACATTCTTCACATCAAATTCTTTTAATCTGCTCTACAGTCAGGACGATGCCGACTCACTCGTTCAGGAGTACATGAAACACAGAGAACATCAAAGGGGTAAAACGCTGACAAACGGCTCACCTTCGCCGAGCTGCCTGAAGGTAACTGCAGCTGATATCCTCAACCCAGTTTAGTGTGACAGAAAAGGAGATTAAAATGTTATTTATTTTATATTCATTCTAGTTGTTGTATTCATCATATTAATTCAGATTGCATAACAGCTCTATTTCACCATTACACCCCTGTGATTACTGATCTGTAATAAAACCATAACAACAACATTAATCTGATTTTCAGGAGTTTCTCAACATGCAAAATGGAGTTTCGGGATGAACTGACACTATTTTTTCTGCTGTATTTATATAATCTTACTTGGTCTTCTTGGGCTGAGATGCAATATTTGCACTTAACATTTATCTTTTTGTACTCGCCTAATATTTGAATAAATACTTTTCATCATCAATAGTTGTGTCAAGGAATTCTTGGTAGGAAAGTTTTGAACTTAATTTAGTGGCAGCAGTGTTTTTATTTTATTTCCTCCCAGCTTGTTTATAATAACGCTCACTGAGCACTTCATTAGGAACAAATAAAATAGTTCATTTTTAGATGCTCTCTCATCAACAAGGCGATTCTGCAGCAGAGCTGCTGCACACTGGGTGTTTTTTGTTTTTCACACCATTCATAGTAAAAAAAAAATAGAGTAAGACTGTGGTTTGTGAAAATCCCAGGAGATCAGCAGTTTCAGAAATAGTCAAACCGTTGCTGATTAGACTGTATTTCAGAAATGAGGGCAAATGCAGAAATAAATTGAAGTACATTAATGTTATATATATATATATATATATATATATGTAGACTGCATCATCAATTAATACTCAATAAATAGTTCAGTACGTATACAGTAATATGGTAACGCAGTACACTGCTGTTGTTGTGACTCACACACACGTAGCTATATATATATGTGTGTGTATATATAGAGTGTAAACATTGATGGTCTCTGGATAAACAGACCACAGACCAGTATTAAAGTAAAGATATTGACCAGGAAACAGTGTTCAAGTCAAGTCAAATTTTATTTATATAGCGCCAATTCACAACAGAAGTTATCTCGAGACGCTGTGTTAACATGATATGATGGTGTACAGATAGAGGTAGGTAAGAGGTGTATGGTATAGACTCCATATTAAGTAACTTTTATGACATGAGATGTTTCTTATGGAGGAGACCCCCTCATTCAGTCATTGAAGTGGCCACATGATATTTCTGTGAGGAAGCAGGCAAAAATGTTAAAGCCCCGACTAGCTTGACTCTTAACAACAGAGGAGTATTATCTCAAACAATTGAAGGATACACTGCTGAGTGATTTTGTCTTATTAGATGAAGCTCATACTCAGTCGAGCTGCAGCTCAGATTTGTTAAAGGATGAACTCAGGGAGGTGATGCATTAACAGATGATTCACTTCCCATTTGATTCATAGACAGAGGAAAGGTCAGTTGATCCCAAAGAGTCACAGATACGAGAGAGGTCAGAGCCACTTTGACACGGAACTCACTTCTCATTCAAATTTGTTTGAATTTTAAAAATAATTCTTGCTCGGTGGTGAGCTGTATGACAGGAAGTGACAGTTTTTTTTGTCTTCAGTGCTGTTTTGAAATTACAATTTAACGATCAAAGCTGAGCCCAGGATTGCAGGTTTGAGAGTAGTGTCTATGTTTGGGTGTTACAGTGCCATCAACATCTACATACAGTAAGCACTGTGACGCAGCAAGTGAAATAATACTCTGCCCGTTATCTGACAATATAGCTTCTGTATAATTATTCCATCATATTTCATTTGTGTTACTAAGTCATGCCCAACTTCTCTTTGAGTTTAGCAAAAATGCTGAGCATGAATGAAGATGTTATTCATGTGTTCGTATGTGGTAAGCAGGCAGAGTGGAATATCAAATAGATTAGTTTTTAAGTAGGCAAAATGTGCTTATGTAGAGACCTCAGTTTTTAAACCTTTATTTTCTACTGAGTAAACTTGGTTAAGAGATACACCAGTCAAGTGTATAAATTCGTTATTTATTTATGGCTCTTACATGTATTTAAGTTGAGTAAGTTTACTTTAACTGAATGTATGATGATGAATGTCTTTGATGGCTGGCTGCATCCTTTATGCGGCAACCATCTAAACATAACACAGGAGGTATTTGTGGTCATATTTATTGATTACATCAAGAAAACCAAAGCATTTTAATCAATAAGAGCTGCTAAAACCGCACACGTAGTCACACTCATAACACAGTTTCAAGTTTTGCTTTCTAATTAAGATTTTCTCATTGGACATGTAACATACAAGGCCAGCTTTAACCACTAAAAAACCCTTTTACCACACATTTAATCTAATGTGTTATGTTCCATAACAGTGACAGCAGGATGCAAGTATTTAGATGGTGCTCAGTTCTTGTAGTGATTTCTATGTATTATATCTATGTATAAGAACATGTGTGCACTTCATGTAATGTGAAAATCAAATGACATAATCCAGGAAAACATGATTTATTGCTATGATGAGGATAAAAAAATCTTTATTAGCTGTTCGAGCAGAGAAGTTAATGCATTGACCAAAGAAAAAAAATAAATGAAAAGTATTTTTATGTTGAAATAAAGCAAAACTGTGACTTTTGAAAGAGATACATACAAACACATTCTTCCTTTCACACGTGAGATGATAACTTATTCAGTTCAATACATTCAGGGTTTTGCTCAGTCTGCTGTGACCAGTAGCTTATGTTCGTTCAATCTGAGTTAATGTAACCAGATATTGTTCTATAACAGACTGAGCTTTCTCCACTTTTGCTGCTGTTGCACTGTGTTCCAACAGTTTATAGTTATATAATCTTTCAACAAATAATTCAACACAAGTAGTCTTACAACGTAAATAATTTCACAGCTTTACACAAGCATATGTTCTACAAAGGCAATCAATACTTTTAAAAAGTGCAGTGCAATAAACACTTGATAATTGTAAGACAGGTAAAAAATATCTTGTTGGCTGAAGCACTCACATGACAAAATCTTAGCTCCAGAGTGGATCTCTTAATTTCCTTAATTTTGGTTTTGTGATCACAGCTGGCTGAGCGTCTGGGATCCTGTTTCTCGAGTTTTCTTCTCTGTACTCTCAGTAGGGTCTGCTTGGGGCAGATGAAGAGCTTTCCGGCAGATGTTCTTGAAGACAGGGCTGGAGAAGTAATAGACCACAGGATCCAACATGCTGTTGAGATAGGTCAGGCTAATGGTGATGTAGAATACGATGGTCAGGTTCTCCAAGGCAGAACAGACTTCAGATTTGTTGAGGGTGCTGGCTAACTGTCGGGTCTTGATCCAAATCAGCAGCTGTGTGATGTTGCTCGGGAGAAAGCAAATGATGAAGAGCACCACCACCACTGTGATGACGCACAGAGCCTTCTTGATCTTTGCGTGCTGAGCGAGCTGTCTCCCTCTCAGGTGGCTGATAATGTGGACAGTGCAGTAGAGGATGACACACAGAGGCATGTAGAAGGACAAGACAAACTCAGACTTGCGCCAAATCAAATTACGCTGATGATCAGTATCAACCATGAAGCTTTCACAGTATTTTTTGGTCATGTTGCCATGTTCCAAAGTGAAGATATGAGCGTTCATTGAAATGGTGAGTAACCATATTGCAAATGCTCCAAGCATGGCTTTCGAGACACTCAAAGAGTTGATGGGATGATGGGGATGCACCACACGCATGTACCTGTCCACAGCGATAGCCATCAAGAAGAAGGCACTTCCACTGCGATTCATTGCCAACATGAAGAGGCAGATGTTGCAGAATATATCTCCAAAAATCCAGTTGAGCTCAGAGATGTAGTAGCTGGTTCGGAAAGGTAAAGCCATGTTGAGCAGAAAATCAGCCATTGCCAGGTTGAAGAGTAACACTGTGCTGCTCTTCCAGGGCTTCAGGTGGAAGCAGAAGATCCACAGAGCCAAACCATTGCCAAGAACTCCAAATACAAACTCTGTCACCAGCAGTGGAGGGAGCACACTCTTCAGCAGAGTTCCATTAAATTCACATTTCATCTTGAGTTATGTGCTCTCTGGCTGGCTGCAGTTTAGAGAACTAACCCTATAGGGACTCTGCATTCTTTAAAGGGAAATACATCTGAGGTGTCGGTCTTCACAGGAAGTCTGGGGTTTTCATCATAACACACAAAATTAATCATCCCTACTGATGAAAGATATTTAATATATATAGAAAGATGTCAAAGGTTGCGAGGTATTAACAGGCTATGAACATTATTAGTTCACAGTATAGTTGTATGTGGAAAGCCATTAGAAGGTTTAGCTGTAAAGGCTTGTATAAAATCACCTCTGAGTTCCTTATCTTATTGTGCTCATTTCTAATTAAAAACAATGTAATCATCCGAGTGTGGGACCTTAACCTCAAAGTTACATATTCTTACTATGAAAAAGCATCATTGCTTTTAAAGAGAATTGCTCTCAGCCTTTTTTTGCAGAACTAACATCCTGTTACTGCAGGTTTAATCAACTGTACTTCTCGTTTCTGTTATAACCATGATTAACTCTTCTCAGAAACTCATTCTGAAGAATGTAGATCATCAGTTCTTTTCCCACACTTTGCTGTTAACATGCTTTTTACTTTTATATTCAGTTTCTTGGTCAGATGATCCACCAGCTATTCTAAATGAGAAACTGCAGCAGCTACAAGAAGCCACAGGACTTCACAGTGGTGTTACTTGCTGCTTTTTAGGACTCATGAGACTAAGATTCTGCGGCAAGGTAAAACCACAGCTCAACTCACTGTTGCACGACAAGTGCTTCTGTCCAACAGTGAATTCAGTATTGAGACTTCATCTCCCTACTGAAAATCTGTGGAGAGACCTGAGGGCCCCAGTTCACTGATGTGCTCCATCAAGTCTGACAGAAAAGATCTGCAAGGACAAATCTGAGAAAACAGACAAATCCAGCTGTAACAGTCATAACTAATCTGTAAGAACTATCAGTGGTATTTATACAAAGACCTGAATAAATGGTCTGAATACCTGTTTTAATCAAATGTCCAAGAATGAGTTGAAACAAAACAACAATTCAGTCTGAATATCAGTCAAGTCAAAATGTGTGAAAAGTATGTTGACACAAGAAAATGCACAGAAAGCAATGGAACATGATGTTGCAGAGACCTGAAGTGGACCATGAATATTTTACTGAATTATGACCTTCATACCTTTCCACAGAGTGAGATGAGTGTGTCACTGACTTCCAGTATGTGCATCATTTTTCAACATCAGATGTCACATTGCCTGATGAAACAGAACTGTGGAGGCAGATAAATATATCAAATGTCATCTTAATGAAACTGGAGGATTTTATTTCAGTGCCTGTCACATTTTATTTGGCTGAGCAGAGAGGTTAACACTTAAAGTATGGATGACTCACATTTAAATTAGAACGTGTGTATGTGTGTTTCCAAACAGGTTTATGGTTGCATTTCCACAGACACAAAATTAATTAGTCCACTGTATATGCGTGTGTGTGTACATATGGAGATTCATACTGGTGCACACATGTATGAATGTCTGTATGTATTTGGATAGGTTTGTATGCATGTGTGTAGATGACGGGACGATACACATTCAAGTATATTATGTTTACTATTCTGTCTCCCCCATTGGGTGAGTTGACAGGGGTTTTGGAGACAGGGATGTATAGATGCAAGGGGTGAGCAGGATGGTGTTTTTCAATATGTATCAAGTGAACTGTTGTGTATCTACATGATTCTCATGAATTTATTTATAAGGGAAATAATTTTGTACTTTTAGCATGAGATATAGGTATAATTTTTTATTTAGAGATATGAGGAAGAAAAAAAGATCTAAGCTTATTGCCTGTTTTGCGTCGAACTGGATGTGTGTTTTTTTTTAAATGTATTTTCAGTTATCACTAATAGTGTTAACTAGTCATGTTTAATTGGCCCACTGGTTGTAAAGAATTCACTTTGTTCATGCATTTTACTTAATAATTAGCAGCTACAACAGGCTGACAAGGGTTATGAGCAAGCTTACACTGATAATACAGCACGTAAACCTCCACTGCTGTCTTGTAAATAACATTTTAAAATACTGCTTTTAATATAGACCCAGCTGGCAGTTGATAAAGAAAACCTGGCTCAAACTATTGCAGTCTAATATAACAGTCCTGCAGGAAATCCTACCTTCACAAATGTTATAGTGTTCAGTTGCAGCATATGGTCATCAGTAATACTCAGATAGGCTGTAGCACTCAAATAATGCATGCTACTATGCTACTGCTATGTTTTTACACAGTATTTATGTAAGAGCTTGCATGCACTTCATGCAATTTGAAATTCAAATGAAATAACTAAAGAAAACATGATTTATTGTTATGATGAGAATAAAAAATGTATTGCTTGTTCCAAAAGTGAGGACATTGCATTGACCAAAGAGAAAACATGTGGATGTGCAACATTTGAATGTTTTTTCATACAGAAAATTATCTTTATGTTTCATTATAATAACTTGGAATTGACAATTATTGTATAGTTTTCTCATAATGTCAAGATTATATTTTATACATATGACGTCATCAGTATGAAAAACTTATGAATGCAACAAATGTAAATAACACAGCAATAAAATTAAGTTTGTGAGTTTAGAGAGCTGTTTAATGTCTAAGTTGTACAAAATGTTAATACAGTACATAAATGATTTCACAACTTTACAATAGCATATATTTTGCAAAAGAAATATTTTTAAAAAGTGCTGTCAATATATAGAGAAATTAAAATTGTAGCTTTTAAAGCAAAACTATGTAACTTTTGAAAGACAAGATAACACATTCTTCCTTTCACACGTGAGATGATAAACTATTCAGTTCAATACATTCAAGGTTTTGCCTGGTCTGCTGTGACCAGCAGCTTATGTTTGTTCAATATGAGATATTGTTCTGTAACAGACTGAGTCAGTTTGTTGACTTTATGACCTCTCTCCACCTTTGCTACGATTACATTATGCTCCAATGTTTATAGTTATCCCATAATCAAATAATTCAACAAAAGTAGTCTTGCAACGTAAATAATTTCACAGCTTTACACGAGCATATGTTCTGCAAAGGCAATCAAAGTGCAGTGCAATATATACTTGATAATTTTAAGGCAGGTAAAAATAATATCTTGTTGGCTGAAGCACTCACATGATAAAATCTTTCCTTAATTTTGGTTTTGTGATCACAGCTGGCTGAGCGTCTGGGATCCTGTTTCTCGAGTTTTCTTCTCTGTACTCTCAGTAGGGTCTGCTTGGGGCAGATGAAGAGCTTTCCGGCAGATGTTCTTGAAGACAGGGCTGGAGAAGTAATAGACCACAGGATCCAACATGCTGTTGAGATAGGTCAGGCTAATGGTGATGTAGAATACGATGGTCAGGTTCTCCAAGGCAGAACAGACTTCAGATTTGTCGAGGGTGCTGGCTAACTGTCGGGTCTTGATCCAAATCAGCAGCTGTGTGATGTTGCTCGGGAGAAAGCAAATGATGAAGAGCACCACCACCACTGTGATGAAGCACAGAGCCTTCTTGATCTTTGCGTGCTGAGCAAGCTGTCTCCCTCTCAGGTGGCTGATAATGTGGACAGTGCAGTAGAGGATGACACACAGAGGCATGTAGAAGGACAAGACAAACGCAAACTTGCGCCAAGTCAGATTACGCTGAGGATCAGTATCAACCATGAAGCTTTCACAGTATTTTTTGGTCATGTTGCCATGTTCCAAAGTGAAGATATGAGCGTTCATTGAAATGGTGAGTAACCATATTGCAAATGCTCCAAGCATGGCTTTCGAGACACTCAAAGAGTTGATGGGATGATGGGGATGCACCACACGCATGTACCTGTCCACAGCGATAGCCATCAAGAAGAAGGCACTCCCGCAGCGATTCATTGCCAACATGAAGAGGCAGATGTTGCAGAATGTATCTCCAAAAATCCAGTTGAGCTCAGAGATGTAGTAGCTGGTTCGGAAAGGCAAAGCCATGTTGAGCAGAAAATCAGCCATTGCCAGGTTGAAGAGTAACACTGTGCTGCTCTTCCAGGGCTTCAGGTGGAAACAGAAGATCCACAGAGCCAAACCATTGCCAAGAACTCCAAATACAAACTCTGTCACCAGCAGTGGAGGGAGCACACTCTTCAGCAGAGTTCCATCAAATTCACATTTCATCTTGAGTTATGTGCTACTTGGCTGGCTGCAGTTTAGAGAACTAACCCTATAGGGACTCTGCATTCTTTAAAGGGAAATACATCTGAGGTGTCGGTCTTCACAGGAAGTCTGGGGTTTCTGCTTTTTATCAAGGGTTCACAACCAGTTTTAGTCATCTCTACTGTCCAAATGTATTAGATTTATATAGAAATATACAAAAGGTTGAATAGTTACAACCGAGATGCCAACAGGTGATGAACAAATATAAGTTCACAATATAGTTGCATGCGGAAAACCATTGTGTTTAGCTAGATGTTAAGCTATAAGGCTTGTCATCACAAATGAGTTCTTTATCTTATTGCATTAGATGTTTTTGTTAAAAAATAATCAATTCAACATCTTTACAAAGCATCATTCCTTTTAAAGAGAATTGCTCTCAGCCTTTTTTTGCAGAACTAACATCCTGTTACTGCAGGTTTAATCAACTGTACTTCTCGTTTCTGTTATAACCATGATTAACTCTTCTCAGAAACTCATTCTGAAGAATGTAGATCATCAGTTCTTTTCCCACACTTTGCTGTTAACATGCTTTTTACTTTTATATTCAGTTTTAAAACTCACAGAAGGGTCTTGGTCAGATGACCCACCAGCTATTCTAAATGAGAAACTGCAGCAGCTACAAGAAGCCACAGGACTTCACAGTGGTGTCACTTGCTGCTTTTTAGGACTCATGAGACTAAGATTCTGCGGCAAGGTAAAACCACAGCTCAACTCACTGTTGCACGACAAGTGCTTCTGTCCAACAGTGAATTCAGTATTGAGACTTCATCTCCCTACTGAAAATCTGTGGAGAGACCTGAGGGCCCCAGTTCACTGATGTGCTCCATCAAGTCTGACAGAAAAGATCTGCAAGGACAAATCTGAGAAAACAGACAAATCCAGCTGTAACAGTCATAACTAATCTGTAAGAACTATCAGTGGTATTTATACAAAGACCTGAATAAATGGTCTGAATACCTGTTTTAATCAAATGTCCAAGAATGAGTTGAAACAAAACAACAATTCAGTCTGAATATCAGTCAAGTCAAAATGTGTGAAAAGCATGTTGACACAAGGAAATGCACAGAAAGCAATGGAACATGATGGTGCAGAGACCTGAAGTGGACAAAAGAGGTGAACCTTTTGTGAGATGCATGAATATTTTACTGAATTCAGTTATCATTATCAGTGTTAACTAGTCATGTTTGTTGGGCCACTGGTTGTAAAGAATCCACTAGTTTGTTCATGCACAGTACTTATGAGGATTGCTCACACTGATAATACAGTATATAAACCTCCATTTCTGTCTTGCAGATAACAATTGAAAATACTGCTTCTAATAAAGACCCAGTTGACAGTCAATAAAGGAATAAAGGAGCTCAAAATAATGCAATCTAATATAACAGTCCTGCAGGAAATCGTACCTTCACAAATGTTGTAGTGTTCAGTTCCTGCACATGGTCCTCAGTAAAACTCAGATAGGCTGTAGTACTCAAACAATGATTCACTGGTATTAAGGGACCCAGAAAACATGTCTCACACCACACCACTGCCATCACAAGCCTGCACTTGTTGACACAAGACAGGTTGGGTCCAGACTTCAGTTTCTAACACCTGCCATTAGGTGTTTAGATTATTTGTGGCAGTTCGCCTTTTAATCCCATTGGTCATAATAGTTGTGACAGTTTAAAAAACTATCAGTCCTAAGACGTTAAAAAATGTTGCTGAATAATGTATGAGTGCATTTCCAAGAAATATTGAAATAATGAAGGGTCTCAATGAAATTTGTGCACTGTAATATAAAACCATGGTTAAATGTATGAATCATATCATATGGAAACAAAAGCAGCTGCTAAAAAAGCAGATGTAGTTATTCTTAGAACAAAGTCATATATTGTGCTGTTCACTAATTCAAGTAAAGTTTGTATGACTTGCTTTCACCTCGCATTAAAGGTTTTGCTTCCTATGTATAAACTACTAAAACCACTTTTACCACACATTTTAAAATAATGTTTTTGTATTATATTGCATTACGGTGACAGCGGGATGCAAGTACTTAAATACTTTATGGTGCTCAGTTCTTGTAGTGATGTCTATGTACTTAATCTATGTATAAGAGCATGTGTGCACTTCATGTAATGTGAAATGAAATAAATCATCAAATGAAGTAATCCAGGAAAACATGACTTATTGCCATGATGAGGATAAACATCTTTATTGTTTGTTCCAGCAGGGAGGACATTTGGAGAGCATTTTTTAAACCTCACAAATTATTATCATGTTTCATCATTAAAACATGGAATTATTATGCTCATAGCTCACATCTTTACAATAGCATGTATTTTGTGAAAAAATATTCAGGAAAGTCCAGTCAATATATATAGGAATAAAAAAGAGATAAAAAAAATAAGAGCTTTTAAAGACTGTGTAATTTTTAGACGAGATAACACATTCTTCCTTTCACACGTGAGATGATAACTTCTTCAGTTCAATACATTCAGGGTTTTTGCTCAGTCTGCTGTGACCAGTAGCTTATGTTTGTTCAGTCTGAGTTAATGTAACCAGATATTGTTCTGTAACAGACTGAGCCAGTTTGTTGACTTTATGACTTCTCTCCTCTTTTGCTACAATTACACTATGCTCAATAATTTACAGTTATCCCATAATCAAATAATTCAACAAAAGTAGTCTCTCTTTGACATAAATCATTTAACAGCCTTACACGAGCATATGTTCTACACAGGCAATCAACATTTTTTAAAAGTGCAGTGCAATATATACTTGATAATTGTAAGACAGGCAAAAAATAATATCTTGTTGGCTGAAGCACTCATATGATAAAATCTTTCCTTAATTTTGGTTTTGTGATCACAGCTGGCTGAGCGTCTGGGATCCTGTTTCTCGAGTTTTCTTCTCTGTACTCTCAGTAGGGTCTGCTTGGGGCAGATGAAGAGCTTTCCGGCAGATGTTCTTGAAGACAGGGCTGGAGAAGTAATAGACCACAGGATCCAACATGCTGTTGAGATAGGTCAGGCTAATGGTGATGTAGAATACGATGGTCAGGTTCTCCAAGGCAGAACAGACTTCAGATTTGTTGAGGGTGCTGGCTAACTGTCGGGTCTTGATCCAAATCAGCAGCTGTGTGATGTTGCTCGGGAGAAAGCAAATGATGAAGAGCACCACCACCACTGTGATGACGCACAGAGCCTTCTTGATCTTTGCGTCCTGAGCGAGCTGTCTCCCTCTCAGGTGGCTGATAATGTGGACAGTGCAGTAGAGGATCACACACAGAGGCACGTAGAAGGACAAGACAAACTCAGACTTATGCCAAATCAAATTACGCTGATGATGAGTATCAACCATGAAGCTTTCACAGTATTTTTTGGTCATGTTGCCATGTTCCAAAGTGAAGATATGAGCGTTCATTGAAATGGTGAGTAACCATATTGCAAATGCTCCAAGCATGGCTTTCGAGACACTCAAAGAGTTGATGGGATGATGGGGATGCACCACACGCATGTACCTGTCCACAGCGATAGCCATCAAGAAGAAGGCACTTCCACTGCGATTCATTGCCAACATGAAGAGGCAGATGTTGCAGAATATATCTCCAAAAATCCAGTTGAGCTCAGAGATGTAGTAGCTGGTTCGGAAAGGTAAAGCCATGTTGAGCAGAAAATCAGCCATTGCCAGGTTGAAGAGTAACACTGTGCTGCTCTTCCAGGGCTTCAGGTGGAAGCAGAAGATCCACAGAGCCAAACCATTGCCAAGAACTCCAAATACAAACTCTGTCACCAGCAGTGGAGGGAGCACACTCTTCAGCAGAGTTCCATCAAATTCACATTTCATCTTGAGTTATGTGAAAGATGTTGTAATTAGGCATCATTTAAAGGGAAGCATGTTTGTGGTTTTGTCTTTACAGGAAGATGTTCTGCCTTTCATTTCGTGGTAACACTGCAGAGACCAAGAGAACTCAACTTAAGGAAACACAGGCCAAAACAAGAAAACATCCCCAATGATTTCACAACACATGTGCTGCAAATATACACAACAAATACAGGAAGGTGCTCCATGTAGCACAGGCGACAGTGGGTGTGTTTAGGGGACATAAAAAACGTTGTCTAATTCTACAAGTTACTAGTGCAGTGCCTGTTCAAAATGTGCCTTGCTTGGCCTACATTAATCCACCTTGCAGCTTTCTTGAGAGTATCATCCAAACAACTTCATTCTCGATGGTGCCTTTCTTAAACCCTTAACCCTTAAAAATACATCATCCGTGCAGCTCTCTAATGCTGGCTGTGGCTCAGGAGTTAGTGCGGGTTGCCCACTAATCAGAGGGTCAGTGGTTTGATATGACAATTCAGTCTCAGTATCAGGCATGTCAAAATGTGCAAAAAGCATGTGCATATACAAGAATGCATATGCTGCACAATTTTATCTCTAAGAGAGCAATGGCACATGTGTTGCAGAAATGAGAAGCAGTGGGTTTTCAAAAGGGTTTTATTGGTTCATGTTGGTGCACCCTTGAATGAATGTCTGTATGTATTTGGATAGGTTTATGTGCAAGTGTGTAAATGTAGATGACGGGAAGATAAGTATATTATGATTACTGTTCTGGAATACTTCAGGAATATGAAGAAGGAAAAAGACAGCTTGTCTGTTTTGTGTTTCATGGTTTGCATCACTGGATCAATTAACAGTGTCTACTAGTCATGTTTGATGGGCTGCCATTTGTGAGGAATTCAGCGGTCTGTTCATGAGCAGTATTTATTCATTAGAAGCTACAACAGGCTGAGAATGGTTATGAGGAAGTTCACAATGACTTTATGTAAACCTCTACTGCTGCCTAGTGGATAACATTTGAAAATACTGCTTTTAATATACCTTCAGTTGGCAGTTTATTAGGAAAACCTGGCTAAAACTAATGCTAGTCGAGTGAGAAAAGTCATGTGTAAACTACAAAGAGAGGTGTTCCCTTTATTTAGCCTACCCCCACTGATTAAATGGAGTGGACAAAATAATAGAAAGACCTTTGTGTATAACACAATACAATTTGATAGTATTGCAAACTGCAGCTTACAAAAAGACCATAAGGTTGAAACATCACGTCTCTGAAAGAGTTTCAACACAAATTGAACATTGTAACCATCATGAAGAAAGGATTCACTGCAGGACTGTCGTATTAGACTGTGACTACGTGACATGAGACATTATTTCCTGAGTCCATTTTTAGCAATCATTCCTCTTAAACAGATCGTTTCGGAAACTGTGGGGGTATGCTACCTGGGATGTTAATTTTGGTTAGAAATGACTAAA
Source organism: Lates calcarifer (assembly GCF_001640805.2). Classification (NCBI taxonomy): domain Eukaryota; kingdom Metazoa; phylum Chordata; class Actinopteri; family Centropomidae; genus Lates; species Lates calcarifer. Next base: position 9,673,013 of record NC_066845.1, read on the forward strand.
GAGAGACAACGTGTGAATGTTCAGCTCAGTGCTGTGTGCAAAAGCTGTCATGTATTTTGCAAATATTTTCCTCAATATTTTATGAAAGGCAGTGTGACTAATATAGATGCAAGAGTTGTATGCTTAGAAGTAGGAGGGTGAGTGAAGAAGAGAAGCTGTAGGAGGGAGTATTGCTAAGCATTTGATGAATGAATGTTTTTGTGCAATACATTCTCATACAAAAGCAATGCATGGTGTTTTACAAAGAATGATGGAAAAAAAATCAACAGACTTGTGCAAGTGTACCCATGACTTTTCTCACATGACTTATCATAGCATCATGTGTTCACATATCATAGCTGTCACTTGGTTATTTATCATGGATGTGTTGTGGGCCTTGCCTGTTTCAGAGACTTGATTATGCTTAATAATATGTGTGCAGCATTCAGACAGTGTTAAAAAATGTAAAAGAGCCAGTCTGGCCTGCAGGGCAAACATGTCCTTTTGTTCCCTTCTCCTGTTGTCCCATCAGCCCTTGTGTTTCCTTTCCACCTGCATACCTGGGAACAAAACATCACGGTCGCTGCTCCACCTGCCACAACGAACATGAAATTCCAGTCTTACAACCTTGAGGAGGCCTGAAAGCAGACAGAGCCCAAAATGTACATAAGAAACAAGTCAAGTATCCCTTCTCTTCCTCCAGTCTGCTGTCAGACAGTTGCTCTTCAGGTGTGGTGCTGAAGAACTGCACACGAGCTGCAAAGTGCGAAACAACACTGATAACTTGAAGCCTGACTTAACATGATGTCCGACTGTTAACTTTGTATCTTCATTGTTTGAACTGATTTGTTTAAAGTTTTGACTGAAGCAATCTAATGATAAAAAATGAAGGAAGGAGTGATTGAGACAAACAAATCAGGTTTTTCCACATACCACAGTCACATGGTTTGACAGCCAAGTCGAGTTGAATTGGACAAAGCAAGAGACGCAGTGGTCCAGGGTAAAAACCACGAGCCATTAAAGAAGGAAGAAGGATGACGAACAACAACAAAATGAACTGAGGAGAAAACCTGTCAATATTTACTGATGAGGGAGTATATGAATGATCCATTGCTGACTTTTGAAAGCTTTAAGAAGCCTAATAAAGCAGCTGCTTTAAGGAAGATGCCCCTGAGTGAATTTACCACAGATGTATACAGAATAATGGGGTTTGCAGTCACAAAAGGAAGTAAAGTGATGGATTGATAAGACTCTTATCAAACTCTAACATTTCATTCATTTTTCCATATTGATATGATTTCCTTCTGTGCCTGTCACAGGGAAAGTCACTGTGTACTGAATACAATGTCTGTTGTGAACAGTGTCCATAACATTTCAAAGGACTTCACAGGTTAGCATTATTTCCATTATTATTCTTTTTTGATTTATATATGCACAAGTACCTACAACAACATGACCAACCACTACTCTGATTAGAAGCCCATTAAAATGATTGAAACTATGACAGAGTTTGCTCTGATGCCATAACAGTCTTTATATAATATATGGTGAATTATATGAGTCTTTTAAGGTACTTAAAGTTGTTAAATTGTTGTTGACTAGGGCCCATACTTCTTTGAGTCAGGACACTCTGCTCAAACGTTGGTGCATCCGGTGATTTCAATCTGAGCTTTATTTCCTGGTTTATGTCATCACCGCTTGGCTGTTTTGTACAAGCAGATGCAATCTGCAAAGACAACCCAAAACCTCTGAAATAATCCTCATGGGTTTTGATTTCATTGAAATGACGTCACTGCCCTCAGCTGAGGGAGACAGGCAGTAGAGGCTTAAAAAAAAAACAAAAAACAGCACATTATAATACGGGAAAAGCTGATTTCAATCACTCAAATATCTACGCCCTGTAATAAATGTAGCTGGAAAAACTGACATGCGTGTGGGAGGATGTCGGCGCGCAGAGGACATGATGATTTTCTCCACCTTGGGGGAGGATCCGTCCACGTAACGCAGAGCAAACACACTCACTTGCTCTGGCTGTTCCTCCTTTAGCCGCGATGCATCTCCAGTGACGAAGCCTCCGCAGCAGCAGCAGCAGCAACAACAGCAACAGCAGCAGCTCGGAGATGTCCCTGGTACACACACACAGATCCTGGAGTCTAGATAAAAGGAGAAGGAGAAAGCTCTGATATTTCCTCTCGTCTGGACGTTTGGCGGTCTTTTTCTTTCTCTCTTTTTTTTGTTGGTAAGGGAGGTGGAGGAGGAGAATAGGTATTTCTTGCAGGAGACCGTCATTGTCAAAACTATAGAGGATGAACAGCATAAGACAGGTGCCCACACGGGTGAAAAGCAGGCGGACCGAGGCCAACCTCGGAGCGGAGAGGGAGCATTTTGACAAGCAGCAGGTAAATATATTTTTTCAAAAAAAAAAAAAAAAAAAAAAGCTGTGTGACTCGTTGGGTCAGTGTGGAATGGGAAACCTGCGCTTTATTCAGGCCTGCTTTGGCTTTACCGGCTAAAGGTGTGTGTGTGTGTGTGTGGTCACAGTCTACCGCATAGGCCACATTTCAAATCACTAACTTAAATGCTTAATTGAACGCTTAACCGGCGAATCAAACGTTTTCAAGATGTCGCAGCTGTAACTACTGCAATTTGTCCACTTGAGAAAAAAACAAATCCAGTAAAAACCAGCTGAGGCACGAGGCTTCAGAGAGACGTCCTCTGTGTGTTTGAGATCACAATAAAAAAACAAACAAACAGTTCATCTGGATAACACTACAACTTTTATATGGAGACCGTGAACAAGTTGTTTCAGTGTGAAACTGAACATTCAGCATATTCTGAAATGGTAGATCGTGAGAGATTTGGTTTGACCATTCAATCACAATCTAGAGGCATTTGACAAGAAGTGAAAGTTAACCAAGTTCATGCAGTGCTCTGTTTAGTCACACCATTCATTCTTCACTGATGCCTGTCTATTGGTATCATGCTGATCTAGTCCTTCTTGTTTGGCCACCTTTTCCTCCTCCTCTGTTGGATTTTCGACCTAGGGAATCAGGGCAAACAGCTTTAACTTTAAGACATTTCCCTTGTGGTGAGCTCAGAAATGAGATTCAGTTTCTTTTCAAGTGTGTGGCGCTGAAGGAATGAAGGTTCTTCTCATTCTTCACACAACAACAGGTGCTCTGTGGTTTCTGTCTGTTACTTCACTGCAGCAGTATGCCAAGTAAACCATGCTCCTCACCACTGTAGTAAGTTAAGAGATGAACCAGCAGGTCATACTGGGAGCGAGTGAAGCACACACCCCAGTCCAACAGAGAAATATGAGATTCAAGCGAGGTTGACTAACTAAACAAGCTGCTGAGCCTCTGCCCTGGTACAGCACTTCCAGTGTATTATCTAAAATGGGCGTACATGACTCTGTCAGTGTTTTATTTGCTTTTGAAGCACGTGTAGAGAGGAGGAGCTGAGGTGCTTGAACTCCTGCTCGTCTGTCCTCTGTGGCCCTTCTTCCTCACAGAAAAAGAAGAAATTCTAATCATTAAGCTTTTTTTTTTCTTCTTTCAGCCAGTCCCATCTCTGCTGCTTGTTCATTGCCCTGGGTTCACTTGTTCAATATTGCAGCATGTTTGTTTGCTAAGGACAGCAAATGGCAACGAGTATACACTGTTTTAATTTCAAAACCAGCGGCAGTTGCGCTACTTGTTCATGCTGTGCAGCAAACATTAAACAAGGTGTGTTGTGCGTAAAGGACAAGTTTAAAACTCAACATATACAGAATGGAGTCGTTCGATTAACTGCCTTGACCTGGTGTTTGTTGGTTTTAATTGGACTGACTGATGATGCAGTGTGCAGCTCAGCTGACTGGATCCACTAAGCGACATGCAAATGAACTGGGTGGTAGGAGGAAGAATTCAGACTCCTGATTGGCTAATATGTTTTTAGCAGAAACTACTGCATGATATCAGTGTTTTACTACGAGCAGTTTAGTGAATGTGCAGACTCAACTGGTGAACTAGTTCCACTACGAACTGACCAAACAAAACCACTGTTTAAACTGGCATACTGTGCAACTGTTGGCTAAATAAATGTTTTTTTTTTAAGCTACAAGCTATTATGCTTAAAAGACTGTTCCGTGTGGGAGGGGGCTGCATATGTCTCTGTTAGACTAATATTTCTTTTGTTTATAGAGTTTCTCAGTACTGCTGATTCATCCAGTATCCCGGCTGAAACTCCTCCTCTGCTCTTCGCTCTCACTCCACTCTCTCTCACATTCTCTCTTCTTTATGTTGACCTCGGTACCAAGGTGAAATGTCTCACACAGCGTCCTGTGTGCTTGTGTGTGTCTGTGTGTGTTTGTGTGCATGTGTAGTGTACTGTTTGCTTTCCCTCACTCCTGTTGCCTGAGTGAGTGCTCATGAGAGAGGGAAGGGGGGATGGGAACACCAGAGGGTAAACACAGCAACTGAGTGGGAGTACAGACAGAATTAAAAGCACTTTGGTTATGATTGTTTCACACATTATTAATAATAATAATAATAATAATGATAATAAACCACTGATGTGTTAAGTGAAATCTTTGTTATTGTAGTGAGATCTTATGTCAGCGTTTGCCAACAAACAAAAAAGGGCATTCAAGCTTTTACCCCACCTTTAACCTTTTCTGAGCAAAGTGATAGAAATCTACAAAACTAGACTAAATACTCATAATTAAATCTTTTTTAGAAGCAGTATAATCGTACAAAACACTCACGTAATGCAATTGTTTACAAAACATGTGCTCATGATGCCCATAATATCCTTGTCTTTTCACTGACAATAGACCAATATTAAAGTACTTAACGCAATATAATCATAATACTGTTTACATATATGCTATGATACATGTGTTTTATGCTCTGGCTTACATTATGTTAAACAGCTACCCATAATCATGAACATCATGTGAATGTCAAGTTAACCAGCCAGCTCAGCAAATTGGCTGACTTAAAAAAAAGTTGTTAAAGAACAGTTTATCTTTTGTTGAAGATGCTGTATGTGTAATTTAATTAGGCATAAAAATGAGTCATAACCTAATAAGCCACGATCTCGATCTGTGCAGCCATTCATTAGTTCCTCTGATTCATTCTCTCTTTAAGCTGATCCATTTGGATGGGCTTTATTGATATATTTTCCATTGTGTTACCATTATTTCCAATTATATTCTCCATTCAGCGAGGACTTTCCCTTATAAACATAAACAGGCTTTTAGAGCATCGTTGGTATCTTATTTAACATGAGCGTTTTGTCTGTTTGGACCAGAGCATGAAAACAGGAAATCTGAGGGATTACATGCAGAGAGAGAGTGCTTTCGATACATCTGTTTTGCCCCCTCATACATTGTGAGGAGGGTTTATTTGTATTCACACAGTATGCATTACCATGACATGTCCAGTGTCCTTGGCTGTGAGGATGGTTGAGCATGAGGAGAAGAACAAGACATCCAGTGAGGGCTGGTGTGATTATTGCCTGTGTTGATGTGGGAGAGGTTGTGCTAGTTTAATCAGAAAGAGTCAAAGAGGCAGTAAGGTATGAGAGGAGGGGAGCAACACAATAAGAAGTTAATAAAATACCAAAATAACCTTGCAAAGCCATTTGATCTGAGAGAGAATATTAAACTGAAAAAGTTTTCCAAGTCAAATTGAAAAACATTTTTGAACACTTCTTATAAATCCATGTGCTCACTGAAAATGGTGTCAGGGGTCAGTTAACCCTTAACTTTGAATTTGCGTTACTGCTTCTGTGACACTGTTTCCATTTGTTAGTACCCCCATTGTCAACAGATACATGTAGCTAACTAACCTCAGCTAATAGGTGTGAGCTGTGTCTGACCTTGTCGGCCAGATCCCCAGCAGCAGTCTGTTGAATTAAGCTGATAAGGACCTGCAATAAGTGCTCCTGCCTCGGGGCATTATGTCCAGTGAGAAGCAGCTCAGGTGTAGCGTTGATGCTTTGACTTCATTAACTTCACGCAGTCTTTCACACCAGGATGTCTAAGCACATGGATACGCTGCTGAAAAGCAGAGATGACAAGGTAAGCAGAGGTGCTGAGGTATTAATGCAGCAGAGAGTGTGTGCGTGTGACGTCTTTGGACTGTGGAGCGAGTGTATGGCTACTGTAATGCTAGCTGGCAGTAGACCTTATGGCAGGCCCTGGGGATTAGGCCAGGCTTTCCTTCCCTCTCACTTCTCCTCTCTGCCGGTCAGGGGATTTAGTGACGCTTGAACCAGAGTTGTTAGGCAGCCACACAGTCGACAGTGTCAGCATGTCTGGAGCTCTTGGACCAAATTGCTCTGTTAGTAAATACTTCTGATTTAATCGGTCTTACATCGCACCGTGGCATTAAGGAGCTGGTATCTGTGTGTTTTAGTGTGTGACCTGTGTATAGGCTTGATAGTGAGACTTTGTATTATGTGTAGTAGCAGAGCTTTACCAACAAGGAGTTTACTCAGTTATAGAAATAATAATTTCACCCAGGAAATTAGAGAAGCTGCAATTATTTGTCCATTGATTAATTAGTATTTTGACAGAAAATTAATCACCAACTATTCTGACAATTGATTAATCCATTAAATCATTTTTGAACATGTGTCTTAAGCTCTGAGAAATTGTGATGGCAATTTTTCACAGTTTTCTGTTGTTTTGTAGACTAAGCGATTAATTAAGACAGTAATTGGTGGTTTAATCAATACAGAAAATAATTGTTACTTGCAGTGCTACTGGTAATTGAAGTTGTTGCTGGTTTGATCCCCTTGTAGCCAGTGCCCATTACTTCTCTAGTGGCCTTGAGCAAGGGCATGTAAAGGAATGTACGCTGAAGTGCTCTAAGTAGTGACACTGAAATCGCCTGTTGTTTCCAAAAATGCTGCAGTACAGTAATAGCCAGACACCATGTGCTTATTTAGACAGTAAACTCTACGGAGTATTCGGTCACCTTCCACCGCTCATCCTTCATTCAGTGTCCTTTTCCTTTCAGTCCCTTTCGTCGACTCTCTCTCGCTGCTCTCTCTGACTGACAGCCATTCTGAATGTACCATGAGAGTCTCCCTGCAGCCTCGCTGCTCAGCGGCCATCTGTTGAGGCCTCAGTGCCAGGCTCTGTGTGCCAGAGCGCGGCCCCCATCCAACCCAATCTTCTACCCCAGCTGTCGGCCTTCCTCCCCCAACAAACCCCTCATTGTCACGCGGGCCTCCATGCTAGCCCGCTGCACTTGCCCCTGTGTAAACGATGGACCAGCAGTTCATTTGCGTCAGAGGCAGGCAGGAGGGGATTTGGGGGGGGCGGGGGGGGTTCCTATTAACCAGTGCACCCCTCTCTCACTTTGAACGTCAGTTTTCACCCACAGTAGCCCCTCTGTGCTTTGTTGTGTGGCCATGTATGTTTTGGTGGTTGTGTGTATGTGTGTGGGGTTGGGTGGTGACTCCCAGGTTTCTAATGTATTAAAGAGGCTTTTATAGGGTTCTGTGGGATTAGGGGGCCTCAGCCACTGATATGTGATTATGCTTTAAACAAAGATGTGACATGGATTTCTAAGCCTTCATTTGAGGGTAAGACCAATGAACCAGAGTCTTATGGTGGTATGTGCATCTCCCACTACATGTTATGGTTAAATGTTCATGTTCCTGAACCTGTTTATGTAGGAATATAATTTGAAAAAGACTGCAGTAAAAGATTGAAGATGCTGCAGCTTTAATGCTTGAACTGTATGGTGGATTAGTCTCTTACATAATACTGTGATGGTGAAGCTGGCTTGCTAGCATCATACAGATATTATGGTCTGTATTATTGTGCTCTACAGCTAAAATGAGACAGGGGCATGTAACAAACAAGCAGCTATGCATTTGTGTAACATTTCTGTCCTATTTTTCTGTTTTGGTACAAATTGTCCAGGGTTTTACACATGTCCCTAAAAAAATTAAATAATCACCATCCAGCATTTGGGGATTATTATAAAAATGTAATGTATTTTCTCTCAGTAAAACACCACCCACCACTCTGGTTGATTGTGACACCTAAGTGGGACCTAAGGCTGTAGAACAAAGTTATTCTGTGGCAAAAGTGTTAATGACTTTTTGGGTGCACTTCCCTTATAAAGAACACAGCACAGAATTGTGACTTAAGGCGGGGCACACCACACCGCCTGATTTAGCTATGGGTGTTGTCGCAGTAGTCCAGGGGTAATTGTGCCGTCTAGCCGCAGCTTTAATCATTATGTAATCGTAATGTGTTAGTGAGCAAATGATTCAGATCTCTCATGTAGGGTCCCAGAAGTCGACATCATGGTCAAACATGTTTTATTTTATCAGTTCTGCATTCCTCTGCTGTGCAATCAGGCTTAATTGGCAATGTGACTTTTAGTGGATAATCCAAATTGAATTTAAAAGACAGAAAGCGGGAGAAAGAGAGAAATACAACCAACCTTCAATGTTTTCATTCAGCTTAAGTTATGATGTTTATTTTTGTGTTGCAACATGCATCTAAGGGTTCATGTTAGAACATGTTATGACACGTTACTACGAGAATGTACAGGTGCATTGAGACCAAAATCCCTGCATATGATTTTTAGCTGTGTACTTTTTCCACAAACTTTTTGAAGGCCCCTCGTACATTCAAAGATCTTCATGGAAATTCAGTTCAAACTGTGGATTTATAAGCTCCCTTTCTCCAACTTTGGCTTGCATCAGATTTTGACTTTTTTCATCTAACTACAGCCCCTGTTTGTTTTATGTTTATTTCACTATCAAGATATTTGGAAAAAAATGAAGATGTACCATGAAACAGAGGCCAGACATTTTTTGTTTTCAGACTTATCCATCAAAGTGAGGAAATATGTGTGTACCACAGAGATGCAACATTTTTGAAACATGTACTGCTCTGTTCATTTGCCAGGAACATTCTTGAAAAAAAATGAAAGATGAAAGAAAAACATACTGTGAAGTGTAACAGGGTTTGTGGCAAATTTATAATATAATATAATGTGATGCTTAACTAAAACCCATAGAGAAATTACTCACTTACTTACCTTCAGCCCTGTCTACAACGTGACAAAAGAGCACTGCAGCAGGGCAGCCAAAGAAGTAGACAGCCTAGTTGAGGGATTGCTTCCCCACACTCTTAGACATAATTTTATTGGCACAGATGAGGGACGACCATGATTAGAGCAGTCTAGTGTAACATGACAATACCAACCAGTTTGTTATTGCTTTGTGGCCATGATGTACTGGTTCACTGCAGTGGGTGAAGGTCCATAGGAACACAGAGATCCAGCCTGTGTGTCTCTTCATCTCTCCCTTCCTGCTCCTTTACAGCGAGCGACACTTGTTTTACCTGCTGGACAGGTTGTAGAGTGGCTCGCTGTGTGTCCTGTGGTTGTGGCTGCACTAACTCTCCGAGACATATTATCAACAGGATAATTAGCAATGTTATCTTTAGATCCTGGGTTTGTCGTTGTTCACCTGAGTTCCAGTACATAACAACAAAACAAAAAGCTAAATACCACATAGCTGCAGGAACGAAACAAAAGGAGGTCACATGACATGTTGTGTAATCACTATGTACCTTTTTCCCTCTGCGGTCATCTTTAGCTTTATGTCAGACTTAACTTAGGATCACACTCATTCAAAAAAGCAAGAAATCTAACACCTAGTTCATGGTGAGCAACTGTTGGTTAGTTAAAATCCATTGAATCATAAGGTGAGAGCTGCGGAGTCCAACTGTACAACACTGTGTGTACACAGTGCACAGTCATTGTTTCTCTGATTCATTCCTGTCTTTGCAGAGCAGTCTGTTATCTTTTGCTTGACTCCTAGTCTTTACTTAATTTCTCATGACTTATGTATTTGTTGTTATGTCTGTCGTAAGCCCTGATATTTGTATGGGTGGAGAGGCAAACCAAACAAGAGCTAAGATTAAATCCTCTCCTCTCCTCTCCTCTCTTCTCTCCTCCCAGCTGAGCAGCATCAGCAAAGCCATCAACTCCACTGAGACGCCCGTGAAGGAGAAGCATGCACGACGTATCCTTTAATTTGATATATTTATTGCTTGACCAGAGTATCAGGGTGGAATTTAACAATGAGGGGGATAATTCCTAGTGTTACTGGCTGAAACTTATTTTGTAAGTGTAGAGGCACACAATGAGGTAACCATTGAAAATAATGTTTCCAAGCAGGTAAAAGTCAGATGACTCATATGCAAAAATATACAACAAAATCAAACTTAAGTACATTACCTTGTGCTTTGTGACTTGTTCAGTAGCAAAAAAGGGGCACATGTTGTATGTTGAACAAGCAGTCCTGCAATAGTTTGTGCTTCCGTAACGACAAAAACAACAGGAATCATCCTGGGGACTCACAGGGAGAAGGGGGCCTACACCTTCTGGTCATACGCTCTGGGCTTCCCTCTGGCCAGCAGCTCCATCCTCAGCTGGAAGTTCTGCCACGTACTGCACAAAGTCCTGCGGGATGGCCACCGCAATGTAAGTCCCTTTCTCTCTCTAACTATCCATGACACCATGCAGATGTTAAACAGTGAAGAGGTGTTGAGTGATCAAAGACCAGATGCTGCAGCCTCATGAGTTCAACATACAGCTGGGAAAGATAATTAAGGCCTTTTGTGGGTACGATTACAGCAAGAAAAACTCTTGGCTGTGGAACGCTACACGATTATTTTGTTCTGTACGCTAAGGGTTCATCCTGAAGGCAAAAAGCTCAGATTGTTTTTAAATTCAGACTTGGTCTTCCTGCTTCCTTTTTAAAAGAAACTAAACACGTGAGTTAAAGTGAGTTTAATTTGAGTGTTACCTTCATAGGTTCTACAAGACTGCATGAGACATCACAGCTCTCTAGTTGAAGTTGGGAAACTATGGGTGAGTCAACTTCTAATCACATCTTTTAAAAATCATTTCTGAAGAATGCAGTGTGTTATTTACTGGATTTCCTCTCAAGCCTGAAATACTCTCGTCTGCTCCCGTGGTTTTCAGGGCAACCTCCATGACAAGTACGGACAACTGGTGGCTCTGTACACCAGGCTGCTCTGCACAAAACTGGAGTTTCATGTTAAGGTAAAGGGCATATTCTGTCATCTGTCACACCACACGCTGTGTCACCAAGATGCATGTAATGGATGATTCAGCGAAATGTTAGGAATTCATACCGTGAATGGCAAACGGCACTAATACGCCAAAAATGTACCTCAATGCAGCATTCGGAAATCCCACCGAACCTGGAGGTCACAGACGAAGTCCTGGAGCGCACTGCGGGGACAGACATTAATAATGTGTGAGTTTCCAAATATGGCTAAAGTCTCTGTTTAACCTTAAATCCCAGTCATCATCAGTCATTAGCACTGCTGCTGCCACCCAAATGAGTTCATGAAATAAACAGTCAGACCCTGCTGCTGGTTTAATTTCACTGGGTCACAATATCATTGTCTCTGAATGGGGCCTCTTTTCTTTCTAACGAAGGTATCAACTTCTCTCCTGCAGGTTCCAGCTCACAGTTGAGGTGTTCGATTACATGGACGCAGAGCTGAGGCTGGCTGAGACAGGTGGGGGGAAAAAAAACAACAAAAAACTCCTCCTACCTTCCTCTCCCCCATCCTACTCTTCCAAAGAAGAGAAACCTGAGCCACAGAAAAGTGTTGCAGCCTGCTGGCATTATCTATTCATGTACAAAAGCTAAGAGCCTGTCAAGAAAGGGTTATTGTGAGCAGCTCACATACTGCACTGTGGTCTGTTTAATTTAGAGAATGCTTTTAGTTACTTGGTCCAGTTTTAACTCATGTTCTCTGCGTTTTGCCTAAATTAGTTTAAACTGATGAGGAAATGCCAGCAATTAGAAGACATTAAGTTGATTTCCTCCGGTTCAGCTGTAATGGTATGCTCCTCCCAGGCCTGTTGGGTGGAGGCCCAGGATCGCATCTTAACACCATAAACAAAATTTGAAGTTGCCCTGTGAGTAAGGTTTGCTTGCACTCTGTGTATTTGCTGTTGGTACCTCACCAGTCAGCCAGGTGCTCAAGTAACAAGAGAACCACATGTGAAAACTAACTCTGTGACAGTAACCGACTCACTGGGAGAGTTTGCACTTCTTTCAACCAATGGTATCCACACACAGCTGTCATCAGGGCGTTTTACGCAATGAATAAACAACTAAGAAGAGTAGGCATAGACATCATCTAGAAGCATGTTTCAAAATGATGCTGTTCCTCTTGCATATAATTTTCCAAAATAAAAGCACCCAACAAAATATTTGGCAAGTACTTCGGGGATACTTAACATGTGTGCTCCTGTCTCTGATTTTTCCTCTAGTGCTCCGACAGCTCAACACATCCATCGCCATCTCCACTCTCACATCGGGCCAGTGTCGCCTGTCTCCGCTTATCCAAGTTATCCAGGACTGTAGTCACCTCTACCACTTCACTGTCAAGCTGCTATTCAAGCTGCATGCCTGTAAGTTACCAGCTAAGTCATTACCCAGACAAAATGTTATGCAGCATAAGTATTTTTTCCTGTAAAATCTGAATTAAAATGTGTTAAAATGTTCTGTGTCATTAAAGTAATTCAGGATATCACCCTCAATATTATTTTATATATGTATCTATGCACTGCTAAACAATGAAAAAAGCGTGATCGTGTCATGGATTTCAGGTCTCCCTGCTGATACCCTGCAAGGTCACCGTGAACGTTTCCACGACCAGTTCCACAGGTATGTCGCCTCGGGGCTACGACTGAACGAGAGTGACGGCATGAAAGGGGAAAATTTCTTTATCAAAGGAAGCCTGCAACATAATCCTTCCTCACACAGTCACCACATGACTTTGAACCGATGCAAATGTGCCCATCACCGCTTCCCATCCCCCATCGTTTGTGGAGTGTCCGTTGGTGTCACTGTCACAGGCACATTTCTATCTTTACTGCTGAGTTCAGACTGGAGTCTCCAGGGTTGGGGGAGATGGTGCCATAAAAGACATTAGAAAGTCTGGAGAATGCAACATAAGTAATATTACAGAATAAAACTGAGATACATACATAGAGTAAGTTTGACTTGTTTTCCTTTGTCCCACAGCCTTAAGACCTTCTTCAATAAAGCCAGAGACATGATGTACTTCAAGAGACTGATCCAGATCCCCAAGCTGCCTGATGTAAGAGTACAGTGGGATGGGGAGAGGTGGAGTGACTTCAGTGCTGAGTCACAGCCTCCATCTTGAATGTTAAAGACCTTACCATAAGTCTGCTCCTATTAGCTACAAACTGGAGTAACTGGCTTATTATTACTTGAAGTTTTTCTCATAGAAGACCATTAATTACCTGAACATTTAACCAATTTCTGCTTTTGTCCTTCTCATGTTGTCAGTCCCCACCTAACTTCCTGCACGCAGCCTCGCTGGCCAAGCACGTGAAGCCGGTGGTGGTCATCCCCGACGAGGATGAACCAGAGCAACAAGACGACGACGACGATGAGCCAGAGCCGCTCATCGAGGTCAGCGATGTCTCAACGTCTAGCTTACAGGTGCAGCCACAGGTAATGGCACAACAGTTGCAAGATGCACAGTTAGCAAAAGTACCGTGATGTTGTGTCAGCGTTTAGTTATGTTTATTCTTTTTCCTTTGTTTTTTTTCTCAGCAACTTGACATATTTGATCAGACATTTGGACCTCCGAATGGAGGCTTCGACGACAGGTGAGCCAGGATGTTTTTCACTGTAACCTGTGACTGTTAAATGAATCAGTTGCTTTCAGCACTTCGTCTGTGTCAGCACGCTGTGACAGTAGGTTTTTTTTGTCCGGCAGGGATCTCCAGATCGAGAGCCTGAAGCGTGACCTGGAGTTGTTGAGAGCTGAGCTGGACAGAGTCAAACAAGAGGTAAGGCCTTTGGGGACTCGATAACCTGTTGCTTGAGTTTGGGCTGTTTTCAGAGAGAAAAGCAGAGGGCATTATTATCTATGCGCAAAGGAATCTGGGTCATGTGTTGGGCGGATGCAAATGCTGCTCCTGCCATGTGGAATGTGGCAAGTAGCCTGTGAATGAGAGGTGACGTGGGTGTCCGGTTGATATTTTTGATGTCATGGATATAATTCAAGCTTGCCTTTTCTTTTTTTTTTTGCATATTATCCTTCCTTTCTCTGTCATGTTTGTATTTTACTGTTATTATTAAAGCAGACATGAAGGAAAAAAAAGAAAATATAAGATTTGGCAGGTATCAGTAGATGAGAACTTGTGGAAAATTTGAAGATTTCTATGTTGTTGAACAAACTGGATTTGCACTGACACTAGCTGATTTTTTCCTTGTTGCTGCAGGCTCAGCGATACATCACACAGCTCAAGTCCCAAATCAACAGTTTGGAGGCAGAGCTAGAAGAACAACGTGCTCAGAAACAACGTGCTCTGGTGGAAAATGAGCAGCTGCGCATGGAGCTGGAGGCCACGCGCCGCAGAAACGCTGAACATGAGAGCCTACAGACCACCTTCATTGAGGCAGAGAGTAAGATATGCAATTAACACTCTCGCACAACCTTATCATGGACGAGTCAGTAAAATCACGCTGTCATGTCTCTTGCCTGTGCAGAGAGAGCTCAGGCCACAGAACAACGGTACAACAAGCTCAAGGAGAAGCACACAGAGCTGGTGGCCAGTCACGCTGAACTACTTCGGAAGGTACAGACAGACAACAGACCAGTCCAGAGGTGTTTGATGTAAATTAGATGTCAGCACCTCACTGTGTGTGTGTGTGTGTGTGTGTGTGTGTGTGTGTGTATGTGTGTATGTGTGTGTGTGTGTGTGTGTGGCAACACTAACTGTGTTGATGTGCTGACAGAGTGCAGACACTGTGAAGATGCTGTCAGTGACCCAGCAGACCCAGGAAGAGGTGGAGAGGACCAAACAGCAGCTGTCTTTTGAGATTGATCGGATAAAACAGGAATCTGACATGAGGGTCAGTGGCGTGTTGTTTTGCTTTAAAAACATCATGGGTGTCCAGTGTGAGTGTTTGTGATTAACGCTGTCTCCTTGCCTTTGTAGCTGGAAGAGCAGAAGTTTGAGATGGAGAAGCTGAAAAGAGAGCTGGAGGAGAAGATGGCAGAAGTGACGCACATGAAGGCGTCTCTGCAGAGCAGCGAGACGGTGAGCATGCACCTGTAGTGTTACAATGCAGCTATGTCTAGCTAATCCACTTAGTATCATTTAGTATTCACAGTTACTATCAGTTCTGTGTTTGGAGGCTTGAGGCATGTCGCACATTTCCGGATGGACTATCCCTCTGACACTTGCAGCCATCTGCCTCTTCTGGCTTCCCTCGTCGCTCTCTCCCTCTCTCTCTTTTTCATTTATTTATTTATTTGTTTTTTTGCCAGACGTCGTTGCAAATGAGCAGCTCAATGACAGCTCTGCAGGCAGAGAAGGAGCGTCTGATGCGATCTGTGAGCGAGAAGGAGGCGGAGCTGTCGTCTCTGCGGCAGTCTGCGCAGGTGCAACAGTCGTCACTTCAGCAGGAGCGAGAGAGGAGCAGCAGGGAGCTGGGAGAGCTGCAGGGCAAACTGCAGGAGAAGGTCAGTCAGGACAGCAGAGCCCAGCTCAGCAGACTTGTCTCCATTTCATTGTGTTGTATTCAGCTCAGTCTCCCTAAGAAAAAGTACACCAGCTCATGAGTAATCGATTTTTTTAAATTACCCCAGTTATCACACTGTAATCATGAACAAATGTGATGTCTAACTTTAAAAAAAAAAAAAAAAAATAAATAAATAAATATATATATATATATATATACATTGGCTTTTACCAGGCACAGAGCAAGGGTGAATGTGCATATTTGTATCAGCGGCTATATTCACATGAGATGTGATACTCTAATGTGATTTAGAGCAGTGTCATGATTTTCTGTTTATCTTAACCTGCACGCCTTTAGAAGTTAATGAGGACTATTCCTATTTTAGTCAAATTGACATGCAGTTTAGACACGTATACGCTTAATCAAACTGTGACTGACAATCAGAGTTTTCAAAGCTTTTAGGAAAACATGCTGTGACAAGTAATGGCATCCGAACTGCTTGATGTCACATGCTTTACCATCTGATTGTAATGAATAGCTGTAGAGGAAAACGCTTAACGCACAGGTTTTTGCTAATTTTGTACAAAGTTGGCCACATTCTGCACTTGAGAAAAAGTGCTGCTGTGGTCTAATGTGAAGTGTCTTTACTGATTAATTGGGCTCTGTAGCACATTAACAGGAATAAAAACAGAATAACTTTGTAAACACCCCATGAAAACAGCTCAGCCTAAATAAAGTCTTTTTAAGAGGAAGGTCAATAGATGGAATATGGCCATGGTCCAGTGTGAAGCACAGTCGTTAAAAAGAAAGCGTACATGCTCAGCAACCTCTCTTAGTGAAGAAAGACACTTGTCAGTTTTGAAAGAACATAAAACAGAGTGTGGATGTACATGGACAAATGCATTTATATAGAAAAACTTTACATCTTTAATCTGGACTCTCAGCTCTCTGCTGTTGTTACTGCACCTAAACAAGACCAGGACAGAGGTTTCATTCGGCCAGTGTAGTTTTAACTAAATCTAGCTTTTGTTGATGAAACTGTAACATTGCGTGAAGTGAGCACACTGTGGATATATCTGGATGGGGTGTCACCTGTTCTCCCCTAAGGTGACTATGGACAGATACAAAAAACCCCCAATAATATAGTTTACATATGTCAATATAATTATCTTGTCATTAACAAGTATATGCATGTTTGTGTGCTCTGTTGCTTGTGTATTCATGTGCATGTGAGTGCAGGCGGGTCAGGAGGAGCAGCTGAAGCAGAAGCTTCTGGAGGAGCAGTTTGCTCTGCTGCAGGGAACTGTCACTGAAGCTGAGAACATCATCCAAGATGCTGTCGCTAAGCTGGACGATCCCCTCCATGTACGCTGCACAAGCTCTCCAGGTCTGTCATTTCACAGCAAACATGAACTTAACAGACTGACAACCACAATGAGAATAGTGTGAAAATTTCAAATCTGTTCTGGAGACTTAAACAAAGCTTAAATCTTCTGTTTGTCTTCCAAACGCAGATTACCTCATAAGTCGGGCGGAGGCCACACTGGGCTCCATTGACAAAGTGAAAAAGGGCCATGCAGATTATCTGAGTAACATGGGGGGTAAGATTCCTCTGCTTCTGATTCTCACTCGATCCTGCTAACCTCCTGACGCTGTGTGGCTGGTTTGTCGTGTTTGTTAATGTGGCATACTTCTCTCTTACTGTATGCTCTTGTAACCAGATGCTGGAGGGCTGCTGAGGGCTCTGACCCAGTTCTCCCACTTGGCTGCGGATACAATCATTAACGGCAGCGCCACTGCACACATGGCACCCACTGACCATGCAGACCGTAAGAAATACCTCTGAATATTCTTTTCTGCATTATTACAGCTATCTTCACATTCATTTCAGTATGTATTAACCAGACCATAGCTGGTTAATAGCAGCTCTATATATGCTCACATTCAGCGGAGCAGGAGCAGCATTTCACTGATGAGTTTTAATATTCAGTGGCTGATGGTTGATCTCTGCTCTTTTACACCCTGCAGGACTGACGGAGAACTGTAGAGGCTGTGCCACTCAGAGTCTGCAGTACCTGAAGGACCTGAAGTCCAAGACCACCCTCCAGAGGGCAGACCCAGCCTCCATTCGTATTATTGTTCAAAAGATCCTGCACTTGGGCCAGGTGAGGAAACAACACAGTTACTTTATCAGGTTTTTATACAGTAAACACACTCTAAAGCATAAACTAATAATCACCAGATCCTTTATATTAGGAGAAACCCTTGTTTACAGTAAGAGATTTGCATGACACTGTATGTTACTTAAATAAATACACTTTTCTGACACACACGGTCAGAGTCAGTAACGTAATGAAAGTTTGTTGCAAACCAATATGTTTTCACTGGGACGGTGAGGTATCATATTAATTTAAAACAGAAATGACTTTTCAATGAGGCAAAAAATACATTACTAAAATTGAGAATTTGCCTCCAGCTTTGACTCCGTGTCAGTGGGTGATGAATTACAGTTATCTTTTCTCTACAAACAGAGGCACTAACCACCTCCTAAATCCAGAACATTGTGTTCTAATGCACTATTTGGTTTTGGTAATGCAATTTGTGATATTTTTGTAATTCATTTTCTTTGGTAACACAAGGCTGCTACTTGAGATATGGTCATTTTTCAAGGTTGTACACTAAATAAATTGTATTTCTTATCACGCAGACTTGTTAACATTTGAGTTCAGTTTTCATCAGTGATATATTATGTAATTTCCCGTATTATTCACTTGTGTTTTTCTTATCATGACTAATCATTTTTCCACTTGCCATGTCCAGGATCTGCGGCCGAAAAGCATGGATGTTCGTCAGGATGAACTGGGAGATCTGGTCGATAAAGAAATGGCTGCAACATCAGCAGCTATAGAGGAGGCTGTCCGCAGGATTGATGTAAGTCTTGTAAATGTTTAAAGTGTATTGTACTAATATTATCTGTAATAAAAAGACCTCTGATATGCTACAGTGTATCTGTAACTGTAAAACTTCTCACATGGGTTTGTATTTAGGAAATGATGAATCAGGCACGAAAGGACACAACAGGAGTTAAACTGGAGGTCAATGAAAGGTTTGTTCTTTTTTGGCACTTTATGACAAGATGAAGCTTCGCGCTGGGGATGTAACAGTGTAACTGTCCTAACATGAAGAGCACAATATCACAATGTGTTTGTTGCCTGTCGCCTTTTCTGTTCCTGTACCTTTTCTTTCCTGTTGTTCTTCACTGACTATTGTTCATTGAATAAAAAGGTCCAACTTATAAATAAGTGGGTTAAGTTTACCTCTGTTTCACTCTTTTTCAGAATCCTCAACAGCTGCACAGACCTGATGAAGGTACAGTAGTTTGATGTCTTTCATATATATATATAGTGTTTTTAATTTATATTTTAATGTCTTATTCCATCTTTTTATCTTCCACTCTCCTGTAGGCCATCCGCATGCTGGTTATAGCATCTACAGATTTGCAAAAGGAGATTGTCGAGAGTGGGAGGGTGAGTCACACTGCTCTAACTTTGAATCCACAGCAAACAGCTTTTTTGTGTTTTCCAACAATTCAACAGCTTTTGTCTCTCAAATCAGAGTGAGATGTACTGTTTGATTCAGAAAAACAGCTAACAGGACTGATTCTTTGCTTGTTAAGGGCGCAGCTACCATCAAGGAGTTCTATGCCAGAAACTCTCGCTGGACTGAGGGACTCATCTCTGCTGCCAAGGCTGTGGGATGGGGAGCCACAGAGATGGTGTAAGTTCTCAGTCATACAGGACTTACCAGTTTGTATTATTATATATTTAAATGTATTTTATGTAGCTGTTTTTAAACTCCATTGTCAAATTAAATATGATGCTCATTACACACAAATGGTCCAGCAGGCAGAGCCAGTCCTTCCCAGGAGCTAGAAATGCTGGGTTGTCTGCCAGCTGAACAAAAGCTCAGACACAATAAATATCTATTCCTGTTTCCCCTTAATCATTCAGTGATAGTTCAGATGATCCAGACATTCAGCATATTTTTGATGTAATTCTACTCTGATACTATAAAAAGGCTTAAAGGTTTAACATAATTATACTCATGACTCAAAACTGACCTAGTAATGATTTCATGATGTTAAAATGTTGTGTGTAGCACCTCAGGTGACGCAGCTTTTAGCCAGTGTGCAGAACTCAGCCATTTCCAGTTAAGTGAACTGAAGTGGTGTTATGTCTTTTCCTGCATTCTCACAGAGAGTCTGCTGATAAGGTGGTGCTGCACACAGGCAAATACGAGGAGCTGATTGTCTGCTCTCATGAGATCGCTGCTAGCACAGCACAGCTGGTTGCTGCCTCAAAGGTAATGGTCTAATTTCTGAGAAAAATACAACAGCAAAAACCCTCGAGGTAACTCTGTTATTACTGTGGAAACATGCTGTGTTGCATTATGTTAAGTGCCAGAGTGTGAAAGTCACATTTTACACTTCTCTAAGGTGGGAGTGCCACTGAAAACATTTCTGTGTGGTCCCTTGAAGTTAGGAGCAAATTAACCATATAACATTTAATTATGCAGCTGTTTTGCTAATGTAACTCTTCCTTCTCTTTTCAACACAGTTCAGCTCTACGTTGACTGTCTAGTTGGTCTCTCTCACTGAGTTTGTTGGTTTAGTATTTAAATTGTGTCATCTCATAACACTCAGCCGCTCTCCTCTGCTCTCAGGTTAAGGCAGACCGCAACAGCAAGAGGCTGCCAGTTCTTCAGCAGGCATCTCGCCATGTGAATGAAATGGCAGCCAAAGTGGTGGCCTCAACAAAGACAGGCCAGGAGCACCTGGAGGACAAAGGTTTGTCAAGTTTGATTTGGCCATCGCAGACTCCGATGAGAAACCAGAACTTTAATAATTGTGTTTTATCCAAATACGTTTCATGTGCAGATACCATGGACTTCTCTGGGATGTCCCTCATCAAATTGAGAAAAGAAGAAATGGAGTCACAAGTAAGTGTCTTACTTACATGTCGTCAGAACATTCACTCATATTTTCTCATGCAGTAAATTTAATTAAACTCTCAAATGCAAAGTGTCATGTCATCATCAAAGACACTGATCATTTTGTGTTTGTGTGATCTGTTTGTTAAAATTAAGTTCAGAAAGATTGATTTTTTTCAGTGTTGTTGTTGTGATCACAAGGTTTTTCAATTTTACTTAAAACTGGAGGCAACCAATTATGTTAACGTCCTCAGCACTGAGTAAATTGGCAGAAAACACAACTTAGCACAAAAAAGCAAAAGCATAAGCACAGGCGAAAGACTAATACCGTTTTAAATGACCTGGTTTATTTCCCATTTTACATGGATGAGCTCGGCCGTCAGCTGCATTGACATGGTGGAATTAATGAACTGACCTTAAATAAATAAAGCACCAACAGTTTTAAACCTTCTGTTTATTTCTCGTCCCCCAGGTGAAGGTACTGGAGTTAGAAAGTCAGTTGGAGAACGAGCGACTGCGTCTGGGCGAGCTGAGGAAGAAGCACTACGACTTGGCTGGAGTTCCTCCAGAGCAGGTTCCTGAGGGGAATGGTGAAACCCCGTTGCTGCCCCATCCTGTGACTATGTCACCAAAACCCACCAAACCTGCGCTCATGAAGAAACCTGCATTGGCCCAGAAACCCAACATTCCACCTAAAACTTCAGTAAGAGCTGTGAAGAAAAGTCCATGTGTTGTATGTGAGAAAATAAGATACAACTTATTGATGACTCTTACCTATTCTCTTTTCCTCTGTATGTTGCAGTTTAAGTAAACGCCTGAGCAGAGGGTGACAATGCTCCGATACTGGATGTTTGGATTGCCCAGAGAGAGATCGCCTTTTTGTGAACACGGTTCCTTTAAGTTGCATGCTGACAATCCTCTGCCTTGTCCTGCATCTCACTGTTCATCCTTTCTTTATTTTTTGTTTTTCTTTTTGCCAAAATGGACCAGAAGCCTGATTATTGACCTTTGATGCCTGTAAGGGATATGCTGTATTTACCCTCCACCCCATGCCCCCACCCTTTTTAAAGATGCATATGCATGCCACCCAGGCAGAACCCTTTTTATTTTATTACTTGGCATCAAGAAAAAAAAAGGTCAATATTATTCTTTTAGGCTGTGTGAACATTTTCTGCATCACAGATATTTTTAGATGATTAAACACTACTGCTTTTAGAATACAAACCTTAATAATGACCACATATTGACAGCATATCTTGTATGTCAGTAGTTAGTTTTGATCATGCTTTGGACAACCTTTTTTGCACACTATTTTGGATGTTCATTACAGAGCACATCACATTTTTCTTAATGTACACTGTATGCTATTTATGTTGTGGTGGGCGGTAAAGGAAACTGGGGAAAATCTTGTGTGTGTCCACATTACTGCAGAAGTTTTACATACCTCTGGCTTTGCCTTCATGATGGACACTGTTCCTCTTACGTGCGAAAAACTTTCTTTCTCAACAGTACAGGATTGTCTCAGAGGCCTTGAAATGTACCATACCTAAAGCATTAAATAATACCTGTAAAGACATACAGTCTGTATAGCAGTGTGCAAGTCACACCTAGTATAATTTATAACTACACTCATCTCTTGAATGTCCCTTTATTAGAGCAGAACTTGGATACAATGTTAAATCATATACATAGACTTAATGCTTGCACAAAGATATCAGATGTAGGTGTCCTTAATTATCAACTGCTTCTTTTAGGCTGAATATGAAGATTTAGGGTTAGTCAGTGTACAATGTGAAGGTGTTCACGTCCACTTTGCCTCTGGGAGCTTTTCTTACAGGGTCTTAAAATGCATCTTTTTATGTTCTGTCCTTTCCTCTGTACGAAATGTCTTTATACACTCAGATCTATTAATATATTTTAGTAAAGATAATGGTGGTTTCTCCTTGTAAGAAGTGTAAATGTAAAACAAATGAACAATAAATGTTTGATTTAATGTTCCATTGTGTTATTTCATCTTTAGATTTTCTGAAGCTTTTTAAAAGTATTAAAGTATATTTCCTATTATCTTATCTAAATGTTATATTTAGGGTCAAACAAAAGTATTTTGTCCAGCCAGTAGGATTAACTATATTTGACTTTTATTTACAGCTTATTAAAACTGATGAATGAAAATTACTATAGAAATAACAGAAAATTGTTGGTAGCTAAAAATAAGTGAAATACTTGCGTTTTCATATTTCTATCAAGGAGTTAATTCATCTTCCGTGTCAGTAGTGGTAACATTTTAATAAATGATTTTTGTCTAAAATTTCATTTTATTATAAGCTGCCCATACATTAAGTCCTTAAGTGTTGGGATATTTTAAAAGCTTAATGATGTGCATAAAAGGTAACACGCTAATAATATCATGGCATGCGCAGTAGGGCTTAGAGTCAACGTGGAAGGAGGGCTGCTGCCTTCAGGAGCTGTTGTAAATATATAAATAACTCAACCGCACGGTGTTATGGTGTTGACTGGAACATGCGAAGCAATAATTTTATTTTTTTTAATTATTATTATTTACTATTAATAGTTATTGTGTTGTCATTATTTGTCTGTTTACGTTAACATCAAGCACTGCAATCCGGCCACCATCTAATATCTCTATCGCTTATGTCTTATTTGCGCCCTGTCCACTGTAGCACAGATAGCACTTTGCTGTCTACCTTGTCTGAATGAAACATTAAGCACAAACCACCCAAATAAACCTGTACTTCACGTATATATATATATATATATATATATATAGACTTGAAATAGGTCAGGGTTGTATTAATTATTGTCGAAGTGACATATACGAGTTTTTGAGGGGATAGTGAACGCAGCATCAGACAGACCTTTAAACTGTCAACAAACTTAAACAAGTTCCCTCTGCTCTCACACGCCCCACATAGCTGGTGTAAACCACAAACTGTACGGTTTAAACTCGTTTTTCTACATCAAGTGTGAGTGTACTTAGAGCGTCAGAGGAAAGAGAGATATGTTGAATGTCGGAGGTGTACATAAAGCAGAGGACAGACATGGAAACCCGCGTTGTGTCTGCGTTGGAAAAACCCGCGGCGGAGCTGACGGTTATGGACGTGTACGACATTGCGGCGGTGCTCGGACAGGAGTTTGAACGGACTATCGACAGGTTTGGGTGCGAGTCTCTGGTCGGTGTGGTGCCCAAAGTGGTGCGGGTTCTGGAGCTGCTGGAGGCGCTGGTGGGCCGCGGAGCCGCCGGACAGGAGACCGACGAGCTGCGCAGGGAGCTGGAGAGACTGCGGCAGGAGCGGAGCGACAGATACGAACAGGAGAGGAAACACCAGAAGGTCTGTCTGTGTACCTGTGTACCTGACTGCGTATGTATGTGTGTCTGTCTAACCCCCATGTCCACCTGTCTGTGTATCTGTCTGTGTGTACATGTGTGCTGTGACATTTACATTGACATTTTCGACCTAAGTAACTGAGTGGCATCAATTATTAAAGTTTTGACATTTCAAAATTCCTCTTTTTTTCTGGACAGCAAACAAACAGTACTTAACCACTGATCACATTAGATGAGTTGAATGTAGGAAGAGCAGTGTAGTTAACTATCCTACACTATTTTATGTATTACTGTGCTATTATAATGAATAAATTGATTTGTGGCAAACTTTACACTTTATATTACTTCATCACTCATTTACAACACACTTTCAACAGCCTCAACAGCTTCAGATAATGTATGACAATAAAACCAAGTAATAATGACATTATTGTATGTCGGTCCAGGCTGCTATCTTTTGATTCTCTTTTGGAGGCAGCTAAATCTGA
Organism: Lates calcarifer; assembly: GCF_001640805.2. NCBI lineage: Eukaryota > Metazoa > Chordata > Actinopteri > Centropomidae > Lates > Lates calcarifer. The sequence continues at coordinate 9,697,391 of NC_066845.1, forward strand.
TGCAAATTTTTGTTCTTGCAGCTATGTCGATCCTTTCAAAACAAATATCCAGTGCTTTGTGAAGACAGTTGACTACATTGGTGTTTCCCTCTTTTAAATATATATTTTGTTTATTTTTATTTATTTTGTGTCTCCTTTTCTCAGGAGTTGGAGCTGGTGGAGGATGTATGGAGAGGAGAAGTCCAGGACCTGATCTCTCAAATCACTCAGCTTCAAGCAGAGAACAAGAGGCTGTTGGTGAGCCTCTCTCTCAAAGAGTCCCCCGTCACAGAGGAAGACCTGCAGAAACAGGAGGGTGGGTTGTCTACAGCAGTGGTTCTCACTCAGGGTTTGAAAGATGGGTGTTTGGAAGTTTCTCCGACTTTCCTGGTGGAATACCACCCTTAATTCTATTCTATTTATATTCTGTGTTGTTTGCAAACTGTCCTGCATGCTGCCCTGTCTTTCGTTCGCAAACAGTTGTTGCACTGCCCTGTGTGATGTGTTCTGTCTGTATTTGCTGCTGGAAACGTAATTTCCCAGAGGGAGTCATCCCAAAGGGATCAATAAAGTCTGTCTAAGTCTAAGTCTAATGTAATGACTAGGTTTCAGCCTCCAGACATCCTGTGAAATAAAATGTTCAAATTATATGTTAATAGGGAGGCACTGATCTGATACGCCAGATTGGTAGCTATACTGATATTGACTTTATCAAGCAGATTTGGCAGATAATATAGAGACATGTTAAGTATGAAATATGATAATCATAACAACACCGCATGCTCTGTGGGCTATTGCCCTTTGAAGTCCTGTCATGCATGTTGTATTGTACCTTGTGATGACTGGACACTAAATTAGTTTGCTCTTGGCTGAGATAGTAAAGATCTGATATGTGTTCCATATGTGTGCTCAGTACAGATTTGTGTTGTGCCGATTAACCATCTGCTGTCCGTTACACATGCCCTGTGCAGTCACGTGGGATTGTGCAGTTTATGCTGCATGCTTGTATGGCGACATGAAAGAGGAGGCCGTGACGAGAGGCAGTCAGGAGCTTGTGAGGAAGACTATTTTTGAAGCCAGACCAAAATGTAGCTCATGTGTGTGACTTGCATGGTGGCTGCAGCTATATTTGCTGACTGTCATGGCCACAGTACAGACTGCTTATAAACATGTAAATGTAAATGAATGGGTGCTGTGTGATATAATTACACTGCTTACTGATCCATTATTTGTTAAGAAAAATACATTCATGGTGCAACAGATGCTTTAATATCAGGAGGGAGCAATTCTTACAGAGACCTGATTTTAAAGATTTTGTATTTAACTGCAAATTGCACATACTTCAGGTGGATTTCTTGTATTATTGCACTGATGTTACAAGTGTGAACATTTTTATGATACCTGCAGGAATGTCAGAAAAAGAAAGACTGGTGATGAAAAAGCTGGAAGACTTGGTGGATAAGCAGAGGGATGAAATCCGGGCAAAAGACCATGAGTTAACAGTAAGAAACGAGGACGTCGAGGCGGTGAGCATTTTGACTATGTGCATTAACAAATACTGACCTGAGAAGATATTAAGTTTCCAATTTTCTGTCCTTAACTGGAATAAGTCATAAAACATTTCCTTTATTTTTAGCTCCAGATGCAGCAGCATCGGCTGATAAGGATCAACCAGGACCTTCGTCGCAGGGTAGGAGTGATAGAAACCCAGGGCAAGGCACTGATCCAGCAGAGGGCTGAGCTGGAGGCTGCAGCCCAGGCACAGTTGCAGGAGGTGGGGGCTCTGCAGCTGGAGGTCACCAGGCTGAGAAAGGAGCTCCAGGACTGGGAGCTGGAAAGAGAGATCACTGAGGTAGAAGAGTCGTCTCTTACAAGATCTGGGATGTCGTCACCTGCATCACCACAGACGACAGTAAGAAGGAAAAGGGCTTATCTTCTGCTATGTTGTATGTTGTGTGGTTCATTCATGTTGTACTATAGTTCATTAGGTCTCGCAGTGTTTTGTAGTGTCTAAGTGTTACTGTTTTGTGGCACAAATCCAGTTCTCAGAAGCAGCACCATCTAACTCCATCAAACCAAATTCAGTGTGGGTGGAGTGTGGAGGGGACGCTGGTTTCCTGGCGAACTGCTTTGAGCGTGACAAGAGCCCTTCCCTTCTCTCAAGGTCGTCCAACAGAGAAAATACTGAGGAAGAGGGTGATGAAGATGAAGACACGACAGCTTTGTTACTGGTAACACCTGTTTAAGCTCTCTCATATACCCAGCCTTACTGAGGTTACAGCAGCCCACTAAAAGACTATTTTTATTGAACACAAAGCATTATGTATGCTGGTGTGTCCTGGTGTGGGTCATTGACAGCTTTACGTCTCTCACATGCGACATGCTTTCAGTTTACACCGAAAGATTTTGTTTGTTTGTTTGTTTTTTTTAAATCAGAATGTCATATCATTAGATGTCAGATTTCTTAAGTTTGTCTGTATTGTTTGAGTAAAAGTAAATCAGTAAATGATGCTGTTTTGACTGCAGAAGGTGCAGACTGATACAGAGCAACAGGAGGAGACAGACAGCCTGGAGCAGGAGTCGGACCAACCTCGCTTCACTCTGCAGGAGCTGCGGGACGTCCTGCAGGAGAGGAATGAGCTCAAGGCCCAAGTGTTCGTGCTGCAGGAAGAGTTGGCATATTACAAAAGGTCTGTTGTTTTGTCAACAAACTTTAGTTTGGATTCAGTTTTACAAAACACTAATGCAAAAGTTAACATTTCTCTTCTCTGTATCCCTCAGTGACGAGTCTGAGGATGACATCAGCTCCATTGTTTGTACATCTTCTCCTCCACCATCCTCCAATTCCACCGATCAGCCTGAATCAGGAATTAGGCGCTTGTGAGTAATGAGTTTGACTTGACCCAGTTTTCTTAATATACCTCTGTACTTGTTATGACGGCCATAATGTATCTTATAAACATCATCAGTTAACATTTTGATATTGTTCGAGGTGTCAATAGTCAGTGTTGCTGTGACTGAGGGTCACAAAACATATTGATCACAACAATTCAACAACAATTCTTCTGTTGTTTTTCATGTTTTCTCTCTAACTTTAAATTTCTCTCTTGTATCCGTCCTGTTGTGTCACCACTGCCCCTTCTCCGTTTTCCTCTCTGGACAGGATCTTCACTGCCATAATGCCAATGGTGGCAGCCGGTTTGATTGCAGACGACCCCACCTTGTTGCCAATCAGAAGACTTGTTTCCTTTGTATGACATTGAATTTCAATTCTTGCACAGTTGCTCTTAATTTTCCCACATCATGTCGACACCATGTGGTTTATGAGATTGAAACTGTGCTGAATGAACTACAATTGTTTTAAAGTGTCAACTTATACATTACATGTTGATAAGACTTTAGCTAACTTGGTAAAATTATCCTGAGCAGTTAAAATGTGAGACAGCTGGCCAAACCTGGACATGTATTTATGACCTCTCAGGCCTTTGTGGTTTCATAAAAAGTCACTACCTGTCAGTTCTTAATTATATATATATATATAAATGAAAAAGCTATGCTTCATTACTTTTAATGCTGCACATGCTGCTATATTGTCAAATAACTTCTAAGGTTCTCACTACATTGTCTACATTGGCTTGTTCCTCAGCCTAAAAGTGGTCTCACTGCACTTCATAAAGTTTTTGCTTGCCATGTATTCAATAATGTATTTACTTCAAAATGCATTCACTTTTACAATCATATGACGAGTAGTGCCTGTAGTGCGAGGTATTCCCTAGAATATGAACTGTTTTTTTCACAGACACTTTAAAGTTCCTTTGTGGTCTCTTTATAAATAGCATCAATGTCAGAGATGAAGAACCATAAAAGGTGATGGGACATGTTTTGTCATTCAGGTGGTGTCAAGATGTATCTGACAACAAATTATTGTTAATGTGTTTTTCAGCCAGAAAATCGTGTACCTCTGTTTCCCTCTGAAAGACTGTGTGAAATAATGTGCTGAGTGTCAGCACTGGGTCGTGTTGAAAAGAGTATGTTACTTACAGCACTACAGCCTACATGCCTTGTGATTTACACTGGTGCAATCATACAAGTAAAATATTCCAAAAATAATTAGTACTGTAAAAATACACCCTAACTATCAATATGTGCTGGGTTGCATCTGTAAAATAATGTTTGTCCAGAGTAAAGTAATAAAGTTTTGTTTTTCATTTTTTTTATTTTGTCACTGTGTTACTAATATTGCTAAGACAAGAATGCTAAATATAATAGAGGTCGTATTTATGTCCTAAATACATATATAATATATATATATTTATTTATTTAAAAAATTAATTATTAAGACTTATTTTTGTATTGACGAGAATATTTCCAGGATCATTTCATTCTAATAAATATAACCTAAACAGAAAACAGAAACCAGAGTAGACTATAACCAAATTTAAAAACATCAACTCGCGTGCTCTGTCACCTGATTCTGATATGCCTTTGATGGAGGAAAGTGAGAAATTGAGAGCTGTCGGTCACGTATACGTCTCTTGCTCTCTGTATAGTGAAAAACGACGTCCCGGGCGAACGGATCGACAGCGTTGAGGGAGTTATCTTGAGGCACAGACAATCTTTGTACTTACCTGTCGCTAGGATACTTTGCCCTCCTCTGCTGCCCAGCGAGTCACGCCATTGGCGGGTGAGTGATGGGGGAAGTGCGGCTCCTCTGGAAGTTAGTTACCTTCTGTCTGTAAAAGTGAGTCAAAAAGAAAGAAAGCGTTTAAGTAGTCGTTGGTGGCGAAAAGCTAACTTTATTTATTTAAGAAGTAGCTGCAGCATCGCTCCGTTATGGAGTTTGGAGAGGAGTCGTCGCCCGCTCTAGCTTTCGAGAAGGACGCGTTTGAGCTCACGGTTGAAGATGTTTATGACATTTCCTACGTGATCGGACGAGACTTGTTAAAAATAAGCAGCACGGGAGAAGAAGTGTCGGATTTGCAGTTCAGAATAGTCCGTGTTTTGGAAATGTTCGAGACTTTGGTCAATAAGTACAACTTATCTCTGGAGGAGCTGAAAATGGAGCGGGACAACTTGAAGAGTGAACTGGACAGGATCGTCAAGGAGAGCTCCTCTGGGCAGGGCACGGTGAGTGTCACGGTCTGTCTGGTTTAGTTGAGGTTAATGTCAGACATAAATGGACGGTTTAAAGATGCTTTTCCTGTCTCCCCGTCATAAAGCAAACGGCGGGGCCAAACCAGCTGGTGGTGGACCTGACGGACCCTAACAGACCGCGGTTCACCATGCAGGAGCTGAAGGAGGTCCTGCAGGAGAGGAACCAGCTAAAGGCTCAGCTCATGGTGGCTCAGGAGGAGCTGCAGCTGTACAAGAGGTGAGCAACTGAGCCTAAAGTTCATTCTAAGATAAGATGTATTTAGAGGAGTTTATTGCAAAAAAAATTCAACATCCTATCTAAAACTTCTAAACCTGCCTTACATCGCAGAGTGTTAGTCATGTATTCACAAACATGAGGGGATCAGAGCATTAGAAGCACCTTATTTGAGTGTGATCTAACACAACACCACTACTAACTACAGCCTCAATAATGATCATACAGCAGGATTTATTGCAGGGCTGTTGCGTAGCACTACATGAGATTGTTAAGGCGAAGCTAATAAATCAGTTTCACTCACCACAGTGGAAATTCCAGTGTGGAAATGTTATTCTGAACCATAACAGCTCTTTTTTGTTTTAAAGTGACCAGACCATCTGTAGGCCTCCTTTTACACACACTGACAGTATTAATATACACTTAATATCTGTACACATTTGACTCTATTATACATAGATGTTTTGTGTACAGGCATTACCAACTTGGTTTAAAAATAAAAACAGTCTACTTTTATTGTGTTGCTAATTTGACAAATAAACCACAGCATTATCAGCCCCACAATTAGACACATTTTGTAAATATAGAAATGAACTGCAGTGCCTCCCATTTCATTGTTACTTTCATCTTTTTGATAACACTGATACTTTAGTTTTGAGGTGAAGATATGAATCCAACATCATAAATAGCTACAACCTGACAGTGTGGATTTTGTTTTACTGCTCCTTTTCACAACACCGTCAACACAAAATATTCGGAGAGATTGTAAATCTGTACTTTTCCTCTGCAGCGGGATCCTGCCGCAGGCTGAACCAGCCATGGTGGAAGTGGATCTGGAGACACCAGCAGCGACAGAGCACAGTCCAGCCACAATAAATGACGCAAAAGAGGAGAAAACAACCATAGGCAAACTGTGAGTAACCAGCTGGATTTCTTTACTGGATGTATAGACAACAAAGAAGCATTTGAAAGAAGTAGCATTAAGTGATTAAGACGTTTATTTCTAGCCAAACACCATTTTAGCTGTACACCTCAGATGGCAAAGTTTCAAGACAGCAGCAAGCACATGATGCTGAAGTAAGCTAGGAGGAGGATTATTCTCACAGCCTGTCTCCTGTCTTGTAATGATATACTTGTGACCAACTGAATTCATGCTGATGCTGAGGATGTTTGTGTGTGAGCAGTGAGTGAGAGAGAGAAGTTGGAAATTGGCAGTGCGTATGCCAAACTGCTGTCAGTAATTACAGTCTGCCATGACTCAGTGTTGTTTTCTCACACTGGGCAGACTTACTTTAATGTTCCATGTTCACCCCACTGTGCTCGGCAAGAACCTCCTTAAACTGACTCTGGACCTTTTCTGTTCATAGGTTTTCGTTCAGGCGAAAATAAGGAAAGACTGTTCACAAGAACTGACCATGTAGAAGACAAACAGGATTTGTCGGCACATCAGTCAACCACTTTTATATTGACTATTTTTTACAATAAGTATTTCTCAGTCTAACAAGCACTGTATTTTATACATAATTATAATAATTAGAACATAATGATTTATAGTAATACAGAGCTAACATTGTAGAAATATATATGGAAAGTTTGATCAAGATATCAAATGAAACTGGAAAGTATTATGTAGCTGCTGTTGGAGAATATGTTGAATGCATTCACTTAATATGAAGTAATCTATAGGCTTGGAATTAAGTCTTAAAGGGGCTTCATATGATCTAAAACACACTCTGTCACTCTCAACTGTTAGCTCTCAAATTAAGGAGAAAGGGCCCCATCCCATCCCAACCCATAATTTAAGATAATAAAATGTTATGACATTTTGAAACCTTTTTTTTTTTTTGCATATTTAAAATGTTTCCATGTTCTTTCACATTGGTGTTACAGCTTCTACTTGTCATCTGATCTCGTATCAGTGTAGACCAATAACATACAGAGGCCACAACCTACAACATCATCTTACATCACACACATTAGTGACAGGATAATGAGGATTTAGGGTTTAATTACAAGCCATTATTCAGTCAAGTCATACACCAATCTTCATGTATGACTTCTATATGGAGATACTGTCTGGTTTGAATTTTGGATTTGATTCCCTTTAGTCTTAATCTGTTTCAGAACTCACTAAATCATACTCATATCATTTTCCTGAATTGTAGATTTCTTGTTGCAAAACAGAACCAAGTAAGAATGACTGTATTCCACTCAAAACTTTGCTGCACATATCTGAGGTACTGTCTACATTGTTGCTGTAGATTAAGACTCAGAGCATCTAACCACAACTCTAGGTGTGAATTTGAGCCAAACACAAACAAAGGGTGTCATTTTAAAGACCATAGTTCATTTCTTCTTCACCATTAATTATGCTACAACTGGAATGAGAACTCATCTGTATTTTATTCTTCAGTTTACAGCACAAGTAATAATTTACAATTGCAAATTTGAATTATATTCATTACAAAAGGAGACCCCACGGACATTGTGAAACACTATTTATCCAGGGGAAATACTCACCAAGCTTAAATATCTCTGCTACAATTTGATAAGAAAAATATAAAAGCATGATAAAAACAACTGGCGCAAAAATACACTTTTCATGAGTTGGAGCTTTAGCCTCCATTTAAAACAAAAACTTTTTTTTTTTACTTCATAAAAAAAGCATGTGGAGGACTGCTCATCTAAAGCATCTTTTACAGCATAGAGCACCAATTTATCTGAAATACAAACACTTGTGGTCAAAGTTTCAGTATTTGAGCCAAGGGTGAGCAGAGATTGAGGCTTTACTCCGATCGCCGTAGTCATACAACAGCTCCTCCTCTGCTTTGATGTCTCGGGAAGCCACCAAGATCAGATGAGGGGTTCCATCGATGGCGTGGAGCTTAGTCTGACAGTTTCCAGTTTTACTGTGGTTAATCAGCCTTCCAAGACGACCTGTCTCCTTTGTAGCGTCCACACTATAATACATCAACAAGCAAAGAGAAATCTGTCACTACAACTCAAGACAGGTCTCCACATTAGAAGCAGAGACATTATCTGGGCCTTGATAGTAGTCAGGCAGAAAATGCGAAGAAAACTTTCCATTTTCAATCCCACTGCAATTTTAATGCAACCATGGAATTAACTTTTTACTAGGAGGCTGTTTGACTAGAATAACTAATTTCATAAGATTAGTGATTCACAGAAAGCTGACAAATTGAACAAAGAAATGTAATGAAATGAGTGTGAAACAATGTCAACCCAGTGGTGACATTTGAACTTACCAGTATGTTTTACATTGATACTGGAAGTAGTACATGTAACAGCCTGTTTTGGGATCCTGAGCGTATTCTGCCTCTCTTATTTTAGCCTCAGCTAGTTCCAGTAGGTCTCCGTGGTACTCCACAACAAACTCTCCTTTTCTGAAACCCTTGGCAGCAAATACTCCTCTTCCTTTTCCTTCTATGTGTTTGACCTGTAAACATTCAAAAAGTGTGAAGCTTATCTGATGCAAAATGCAGTAATGGCTTAACCACTGTATAGATATTTATATAACTGTCACAAAAAGAAATCATCAGTGCTTATTACTGATTTACAGAAAATATCACAAATACACACAATATAATTTAGACTAAAGTGACAATACTCAAATCATTAAATGTTACCTGCATTCCTTCTTCAATGCCATTCTTTATCAGGTCATCAATGTGTCTATGTTCTTCACTCTGTTGACAATTTGAGCAATTGGATCAAAGTTAAACTTTCTGTAGAGTTGCACAATCTTTATAGACTTGTACACACAAACAAAAAAGAGGTTTAAGACATTATAACTTATTAATCATCAGTAAAACAGGTATTTTTTATACAAACCTTTAACTCTGCCTTTGTTTTTCTGTTACTCCGTCTGATGGGATAATAGTCTGTGACCTTTCTGTTTTGGGAAGCTTTATTCTCCATCCTGAAAACACAGATATGATCAAAGTAATGAGAAATTATGATTGAGTGACCATCTGTGAAAGGGCGTATGTCTGGTCTTCTTTCCTCTTTAAAAAAAAAAACCAAAAAAAAAAACAAAAAAAACAACAAAGTTTACACTGACATCTTGACTTTGTGCACTCACTTTTTTGCTCCGAGTTTGCGACCTGTTCTACTCCGAGGTTTGGATGCTGACACTTTGCTGCCTGCTGCAGACCCGACATTGGTACGTGGGGTGGACTCTTTTTGATCAAGCTGGTCAGCGAACTGCTCTCTGTTCCCGTGACTGTGACAAGGCATTTCAGGCTTCTGCTCTTTGGACTCGCAACTCTCTGATTTTATTTCATTAGGCATGTCTGCATTTAGGGAAACACAAAGAATAGATTTGACAGCTGACCCAAGTATTTAGTCTTAATCACGAGAGTGACGTTCCCTCAAAAACACAGTGAAGTTGTGTCATAAGATACTATGTAAGTGAACACTGGCGCCATTCACATGCACTGGAAATTTTTCTGTGGTACACGTGCATCTACTGACCCCACGATGACCCCAGAGTAGACAAATGGATAGAAGATTACATATAATAGAAACAATCAAATAACAGCATTTCACATTAGTTGATTCAGACTGTTTTAAACTTAGGTATTTACCTTTTTTCAGCTTTGGCGCATCAGGACTAGCAACATCAGATTCATTTCCTTCCTGGATCAGCATGCTTGAACTGTCACTCAGAGGGGATCTAGGTTTGCTTGGACTCCGTAGACTCTGAAGAATTGACTGCACTTTACCTGCGCAATCCTGCAAAATGAATTATTATTATTTGCCTTGGTGAAAAAAAATGGAAAACCATTCCCAGCAGTAACACATTCAGCTTCACAATCATTAGCATCAGTATGTAAATCTGATGGGATGCAATAAATGAGACATCATATTTTATGAGGCATGTAACTGATGCAGACTGAATTTAATGTCTTTATTCCTGCTCCAAACCTCTTAACATGCATGCTCCAAATTCAGAGGCAAGTTAAACATGTTCAGAGCTGCACTTTGAACCATTTAATCACTTAAAAAGCATGTTAGAGCCAACAGGAAACACAGCAAACAGACTGTTGGCTTGTGAAGACTTAATACGTCTGCCTGCCCTCTCCAGTTGGGAGTGGTTAATGTCTCCATGGTAACAGTACCATCTCGGATTGGCAGAATATGTATTAATATTGCTGGCTGATATATTAATTAAGCATAGTGATCAAGTACCCAACCAGTGCCACATATACAGAAATGTAAAAATATTTTAGTGTGGTTTCAGTGGCTGCATTATGTTGACATCTCAAACTCGGAAGTTTCAGCTTTATTTGCTGCACCGACAGCTATGGTGTATGTATGGTTACACTTTGTTTAAACGCCTAAATAAAGGGGCTGCGCGCAACCTGGGTAACGCTGATTACAACCAGTACGAAGCTTCCTGCAGTCTGTTTGATTCATGAATGATAGTTCATGAAAGTTATATCCGTTGCTACGACCATGACCCCTGTGAAAGTAGCGTTACCTTTCCAGTTTGTGAACCAAGAGCTACTTGGTTTGCTACATAGAGGCTGCAAAAACGTAAAGCAAAACAGGGAAGTATACCTTATTAGTTGATGGTTTGTTTTCCTTTGTCTCCTTACGTGAAGTGACTTTATGTTCAGCAGTGTCCTCGGGCTTTACCTCGGTCCTCAGCACATTTTTCTTCCCTTTATAAACATGGAGATTAAAAAAAAGTATAAACACTGCTGTCTAATTCAACAACACTGCACAAAGGCCAGCCATTACCGGCGAGTTTTATTTGTTTACATCTGCTACGTTTATTTTAACGAAGTTGGTCCTCTATTTAGGCTAGGTAGCATTAGCTGTTAGCTACACATTAACTACTGTAGCTTGTATGACACAAACAATTACTGAAACGACAGTGCATTAGCAGGTTTACCTTTTGCCATCTCAGTCGCCACAATAAGAGCTAAAGAGGACGAGGAGTCTATTGAATGTTGCCCTGTGTTTAGTTCACTGTTTCTGCAACGACAAACATCAGCGCATCACACTGCGGAGTGGGGCGGTGAGAGCGTGGTGGATTTAAAAACCATCCCGCTCCTCTCATTGGCTGTTTCGTACAGACGGGAGGGGCAAGAGCATGAAAAGTAGCTCTCTCATTGGCTGCAACTCTGGCTGTCACATAGCCGCGTTCGCAATAGCGAACCTCTGATGCAGAAATATGTTCCACCAAAGACTTTAAATCTGCTGTACTCCTGTATGTTGCAAAACATGGAGCAAAAATGTAATAAGGGTTATTAAAATAATTATTGGTCTGCTTCAATGTGCATTAAATAGATAGGCAAGTGCGTGTTTTTGATACACACTCAAACAGGCAGTTTATTAGGTACACCTAGACAGGGACGGGTGTTTCTATTATTTTATCCACTTCATTTATATCAAAGAATAATGCAATACAATTCAACAGCACAATAAACTGCAGCCTCCAAAAATAACAGTAAAGTAACAGTAAAGTTGAACAAACACCTGTCTAAAACTGTTTCAACACAAACTGAACATTTCATCTGTCATGAAGGGAGACGTTTTTTGTTTTGTTTTTTGAGGGGCTGCTATATTAGGCTGCATTGGTTTAAGCTTGGCGTACCTAATAAACTGCCATCTGAATGTATAAACATAAAATAAAGATCCTCTTCCAGGCATGTTTGAAGAGCTATAAACATTTTCTGCTTTAAATAATTATTTGTGTCTGTTCAATTTCCTGGTTAGAAATGATTAAAATGACATGTACACCTCCCTCACTGAAAATGTGTTATCTATAAATATGCACAAATAGTTAATTTAAAATGTAACTGAATACAAAGTGAGTGTCCATTCTCAGTGTATATTCCAATGTTCACATCACATGTATGTAAGTTACCTATTGGACCAGGACTAGCTTCTAAACTAGTTTTGATGGACACACCTTAACATCTGAACATACATCATTCTGCATGGTGAAGGTCAAACAATGACCAAAACATATTTTATCTAGTAAAAAACTGAGTAAAAATGTTATGCTGTAAATGCTAGAATTAAATAAATATGCATTTAAGTCAAACTACACCTACAGGTAAAGGTTGCATACCGCAGCTTTAACCTAGCACACATCCCAATGACTGACTTTTTTTTTTAATTTGTTGAAAACACCACCGCTATATTTTATTTCTTTTTTCAAAATCTTCTTCTCTGTCTTGTAGTACATTAAGTACTATGTACAACAACTTTTCATGAAAGATGCTATACAAACAAAAGGCCAATTGGATTTGACAGAGTTGACAGTACTTTTTCAGGTTTAGTTAAACCGTCTTTGCAGGCATAAAATACATGATCACTTGAGTACTCATGTCTTTCTACGTTCCACAAAAACATTTTAAACCATGTCATTCCCAGCTTTGGAGTCTGCATCCAGTCCTTCTTTAAACAGTCTTTTTCTCTCCAGATTCTCATTTGCCTTCTTCTTCTTGTCTTGTTTCCTCAGCTCAGATTCTTTCTTCTTTACAAGAATTTCACTGAGTTCTCCTTTATATGCAACATCAAGTTTCTCTCTCATGATTCCCCGGGCACGCTTTCGATTTATATCCACAGATCTGGTTTGATGGCACTGAAGGGAAAATGGTACAAAAGATTAAATGAGCACTGTCTGTAAATCACATAACACTGGTTGTTACAAAAGTCTCACCTTAAAGTATGTTTATTAGCTATTCTGGGGCTTACAGTCAGAATCATTTCCATTATTTTCTGAGCACTTTAAGGACTTCAATGAGTTGTGAAACTCAACTTCTAAGCCAATAAAAATGGAAATTTCAACGTCTACATTTCCATGACACCCGAGCGTCTGCTTATGATGTAACTGAGAGCATCTGAGGAGTTACTACATGGACTTTGAGTTGACACCGTTTTGTCAGCTGATGTTTCCAATGAATGGACTTAACTTTGATTTGGGTCCTTATGTCACGATTAAATTTTCTACAAATAGATACCAATAATGATAAATGCACACAGATTAACCAAATAAATAAATACCTTCACTACAATCCCAGTGGGGATATGCTTGAGTACCACGCAGTTGCTCGTTTTATTGGTGGCTTGTCCCCCGGGTCCAGATCCTCTCACAAACTGTTCTTCAAGCTCATCCTCATTCAGGACAGGCAGGTCCGTCAGGTCCTTTTTACCAGCTCTAAACACATTTGTCAGTCCAGTTGGGAGTGGTTTAAGAAATGGAGAGATGCCGGGAGACCCTCTCCATATGACCCGACTGGACTCACTGTGTATAGATCCGATGAGCGGAAAGAGCCGTGACATTTCTTTTAAAAAGCGACATACAAAGCGGAGTCTTGGTGGTGCGGTAAATATAAAGTTATTGACGGCATTCTATCACACTGTTTGTCACCAAACAGAAATACCAATTCAGTGCATTACTGCGTTTTGTTTTTCTCTTCGTGTCACGGTCGTTTAAGTGTGCTCCTGTTTATGTCCTGCCGTTCTTCTTCTACTCTCCCGTAGAAGAAGAACGGCAGCAGGCAGTGTTTTTCTTCGTGGCCAAAATTGGTCTGCGCTGACCCTCTGCTGCCATCGTGTGTCGGTAGGAGGAGGAGGAGGTAGGAAACTGAAAATGTTTTTATAAAATGCCTATAAGTCGACGTTTACAGTTGGGGTTTCTTTAACGGTCCCTTTCGACAGCTATTTTGAAAGGTCTGTTGAATGGTGATATATATGTTTTCAGTGAAGAAATGACGAGGTCTTCCTGTTCAACTCAATGAAAGTTCGGTTGCTGATTTCTGTGAAGGCTAATTAACTAACTACCACCAGGTGCGACGGAAACTTGCTGACCGCTCACTCTCTTTACTATGTATTACCTGGTAGGAAAGTTCACATGTAAACGCACATAAATAATGATGAAGGGAACTAACTTGTATCGGCAATGTGGAAAATTACATGGTGTCCCAGTCTGGAGGATTGTAACTCTGTGGGCGTGTATGCTGCTTGGCTGTGATGTGCATATTTAAAAAAGAGCAGTATTGAAAGACTAAAGGAAATGAACAACGTGTTCCTATGAATGTTAAGATGTTCTAATCAACATAATATGCTCATTGACTGATGCTGATGAATACTGTGCGCGATAAAGATGATAATTGTATTTAAAAGTCTTAGAGGTTGATTTCACTCGCTAAAATGCTTTCAGAGTTGACATTTTGACTTGTCATAGTAGGAAAAGCACAGGTAACAGGTTACTAATAACATTAATGATGGCTCAGTTACACTCAGCTGACAGTGAGTCAGCACCAGGACCCTGAAACCAAGCCAGCTACATGAAATTGAGCCAACAATAATTTTATTATTTACATCAGTGATGTAACTGTAAATAACTGTAAACACAAACCTAACCACAGCCTCCACTGTACAACCATCTTTCAAGTCTATGGGGAGAAGTGTTGTAGGCATTTTGGATGAAGTAATGACATGAACTCTCATTTTCACACAAATACAAGCATCAGCAGGATTCGATTACCACTTCACCTGACAGTCTAGCAGGTTTGCAGGTTTGTTTTATTTATTTGTCATTCACCTCACACATTACATAACACAGTATTTTATACTGAAAACTATAAATACATTTATCACAGAATAGTTTCATTTTTACATATGGATATAAATAATGGACTGTTATGTAATGCTTCCTCTTCTCTCCCTTGACATGGACTATAATTAGTAAATCAGGAAACTATGTAGGTCACAGGAAAAAGACAATCTCTCTGATGACCTGTGATGACATCTCTCTGTTATTGCGGGTGGGGGAGGTGCATCTCTAATTACTTGCCCACATTAAAACTGACCCTCATTTTGGTACATTTCAACCTTGACTGTGTCATTCTTAATGTGGATGCAGACTCACCTTTCCATTAATGTGCACCCTGCTGTATTCAGGAATCAGTTTCTACATTTGTCATGTGATAGGTTTTTTGATACAAAAGAAAGATCCCTACAATCTTGTCAACAGTGTGTGCTTCACAGGTTGTGTTTGCAAAGATCATTCAAAATGTAATATAGCCCAATGCCACTGAGTATTATCCTTATCTGTCCTTCTCATCTACGGTTACTCTTACTGTGACATTCTGAAACAGGTCAAAGCAGAAATGTCCGTGCTGATTTTCATGCAGTCATCAAGAATTCAAAGCTTTGTGGTTTGTTCAGATCTGAGCTGAATGAGGTGTGATGTTAAGCCCACTGTAGTGTGAAGACGTATGTTGCCACCAAGACAGTCAGTGAAAATAATTTCCTTGTACTGGGTAAGAAATTAAACTAGTCAACAGGCACACTGTGATTCCTCTGAAGGGCAGCAGCAGCCTAGTTTCTTCTTTTATTAGTTAAAAAAAGCAGTGCAGGTAACTCTTGTGCTGCTGTATATGATGATGGTATATAATGATGAAATATGCATATATGTTGTATTATTATATGTTATATTAATATATCACTAAATGTATGAGGACAGTTTAGTGCCACACACAATTTAAACAAGCATTTACTCAAGACAGATTTCCTTTCAGTGTTTGTGTTAAGTTCTTGGACATGCTTCAGACCTGGTTTAGAAAATGCCACCACAGAAAAGAAATATTTATATATTTCATATATCAAATGAAGTAATCAAGAAAACGATTAGAAAGCTATGACATCCAGTCTGTAACCATAAAGTCTACACCACCTATGAAAAAATACGTTCTGTAATTCAGTTTATCTCCAATAAAGCTATATGATGAAATTAAATGTACAGTGGCAAAGCAGATGTGGTTAGATACATTTAAAAAATAACACACCAGTCTGTGTGCATGTAACACGACAGGCACTGACAGCTATAAATATGCTTTTGTATCTTTACATCATATAACTATGTTGATGTCTGCGGAAATGCGTGACCGCTCGACCATATAATTGCCAGCAGGAGGCGCCCGTCTATCGGCAGTGCCTAGCTGAATGTCCGTGCAGGTCTGAGATTCGTCAAGTGCGCAGAAGGAAAGACAGATACCGGATGTTATGTGACCAGTCACTCAGAATAAAATACTACATGTACGTGCGCTGCGGTGGAGAACTATTGACATTTTTGTTTTCCTTCGTTACTTAACCTGTCGCAAATGAGAGCGAGTGTAAGGTGCACTGTGTGTTTTATGTGAGACATGTAGGGCGTGATCACTCACTGTGAAAATGTACAGTCAGTAGGTCTGACATGGATTTGGATGTATTGCGTGAAATTGTCATTTTAAGAATGATGGAGGGTGTGTAAATGCTCAGTGGAGAATCTGTTTTTAACTTAAGTTTTTAATGTATGTATTTAAGGTCAGACCTTTATTTCGAAAATCAACACGGAAGCTCGTTGCACCCGGGTCAACTTGACGGCATTTTGTGTCGTGCCTGAAAGGACTGTGAAGTCTTGCAGCGGTTCAGACTTGAGGAGTGACAACTTACGATGGCGGGTGCTCTTCATCTGTTTGCTCTTCGTTCTTCCCGGTTCTCTGGACGGAGGCGACAGCTGCTGGGCTGAGCTCACAGCCGGTTCATTTCCCTCGCCACAGGAAAAGCCCAGCCGCCAAAAAACTCCTGCGAGGGCAGCTTTGGATATTCAAGGACATTTTAACGTTACCATAGCTACTTTGGCCTTTTCTGTCGATTGAGGAAATCCAGCGTGCTGTTCTCCGGCGCAATGATGTGTCCAGATTTTGTAAACACGGCCAGAAACGGCGGCTGATATCATATAAAGACATCCCGCGGCTGATGATGTTTCTCTGCGTGTCATCTTTACATGTCGTACCCGCACCCCTTCCCCTGCTGAAGGGCCAAACAAACGGCGAGGTAAAGGAAATCAACGGCTGACTTTCGATGCGTCCGTCTCAATCATGGCATCGTTTCCAGACCTCGTCAAGTCGGCGGCTGCTTCGTGCTGAAGGAAAATCGTGTTACTGGTAAAAAAAAAAAAAAAAGAAAAGAAAAGAAAAAAAAAGAAAGAAAGAAAAGAAAAAAGTAGTGAGCCCGAAGCTCAAGGAAAGGCCGATGAACTTTGGTTTGCTGAGTGCTGGAGTGTGGTGAAGCCAGAGGTGCATCGCTGGCGTGCATCAGGTCCAGGTATGTGATGAGCATTGCAAGCCATCAATTTGTCATTACCGTGCTGCCATGTTGCTAGGTAACTAACTGACGGTGGGTTTACTCCAGTTCA
This sequence comes from Lates calcarifer, assembly GCF_001640805.2. Lineage (NCBI taxonomy): Eukaryota > Metazoa > Chordata > Actinopteri > Centropomidae > Lates > Lates calcarifer. The sequence continues at coordinate 9,714,961 of NC_066845.1, forward strand.
AATTTTTATCATCCACTTCCGAGGATGCGTTGTCACATTAAGTAAATCTTATTTTACAAGGCTTTTAATACTGTGTGCTGCCGTAACTCGCCATTAACTGTGCTTAGACTAACTTTGTCTTCCTCCTTTGGCCTGAAGGAGTGCAGCATATTTTATGCTCTCATGCTATGGCCCTGTTGCTGTCACACAGACATGCTTGTTAAAGCTGATGAAATGTTCCTCTCTCTTACCCTGACGTAAGCTGTTCTGATGTTATCATACACGGCCTCCAGTAAGTAACAGCAAAATAAGAATAGCTGGAATTACGGGTGGTTATGTCAGGCTTCATGTTCTTGCCCTGTTGGTGCATGCTTTCCTCAGAGACACTTTCCAGTGTTAATCTAGGTGTGCGAATTTATTTAAGACTCTCCTGCCTATTACAGTTTGCTTGACTAGCCACGGGTTTGACCTCAACCAGCAGTGTTCACCATGAAGGAGATGAAGGAGAGCCCAAATCTTAAATAGGCTGCAGTCAGCTTGTTTTTGACTTAACTAAAAACCTGCGTGCCACAAGCTTGTTTTTGTATCCCCTAAGCCAGTTTCTATTTCAGTATGACTTTATGAGTTTTTCAGCATCAAGAGTCATTCCACTTGACTCAGCAGGGCCTGGGTGAGTCACTGAGGCAGTGCTGACTCGGAGGCTGTGGCATCCGCTGTCCAGATGATGGCTGTGGTATGAGGGCAGGAGCCACTGCACAGCCACTCCACTGTGATCCCCTGCTTTATTTCCAACATCATAGGATGTCTTTTGATTAGGATTGCGATCTGACACTAGTTTTGTTATTTACTGTACCTGTGCTAGTGATCACTACTCAGCCAGCGAGAACAAGATCCAGCCTGCACTTGGAGTATGTAGACAAAGAAAGAAATGCAGGAGACACATACCTAGATCAGTTATAGTGTAGTTTCTGGGTCTGAAGAATATTGTACTAATTTGCACACAGGGTGCAATCTCTCTTTGACATGTTAAAACTTGCATACTGCCTGACAGGATTGTGTAACCCACTTAAAGTCAGCTCCTCTGTGATCTTAAAGACTTCATTGGCTCTGTCATTTTTGAGGTAAGAAACTGGAGTGGTGAAGTTCACTGGAAGTGCAGATGGCAAAAATTAGATTTTGTGCATTCTTTCCTGAGCTGAATTATAGGCAATCTGTGCTTGAGTTTTTTAAAACACAGATTGTTCTCCAAAGAGTCACTTTTGGTTTTTACTTTTAGATGGGGCCATTACTCATGTTCCTCATTTTAGCTGCTTTTGTTGCTGATTGTAACGATTACCACACAAAAGCCACTGGGTGTCTTGCAGGATATTTTTTCATTCCATTCATTTGTGCTAGGAGGAAGTAGATGATAAACACACGTCGCTGATGTTGCTGCCTGTTCTTCAGTCAGTGAAGTGCAGCTCTAATGATCTAAGGGCAGACTGCTTGAAGTGAAGGCCATCGATTACAGCATCTGCATAACTGATGAACCAGAATTCACAGTCACAGCAGTTATTTCCTTTAACATACTAAAGAGGTTTCCGTGCTGTAAAAATGGCAGCTCTTCAAAGTATATTTGCCTAACCAGTTCTCTGATGGGGGGGGGCTGCTTTCCATCCCCCCACCAGACACACACACACAAACACACAAATACAAAGATGTGGTACATGGGCAGGGCAGTGTTGACAATGCAAATTTGAGAACCTCTATAGTGATTTTCAAGCTTCACGAAAATCCATGTCTTTTTTGTCACTTAACACAGTTTATTTCTACACCCTACATTGTTAATGAGTAAAAGAAAAGAAGCCATTCATTGTCCCTCTCAGACTATTAGTGGTATTTGATATTGCACGTTGATCAAGTGGAGACCGGTCTGATTTGGGCTCAGTCCCATTGTCCAGCTCAGTTAATTGAGCACTCAGTTTAATGACATCACCTGTGTGTTCAGTGGAAATGTGTGAGTGCACGAGGGTATAAGGACTCAAAATACGCAATGAGGAAGGGAACAGTACTTCTGTCAAATCACGCGTCACTTGGGCAGTAAAAGAACTACACAGGCTTTTTGCTGTGATGCACATTATCAGTGTTTTTTTGTTTTTGAGAATGATTTCCCTTTGCATCCTCTTTCTTACTACTATGGATTGTGGGTTATTCCCTCAGGCAAGTTCTGCAGCATTTCAGACACGCAGACAAGTGCCTATAGATCTCAAAAAGTCTTCAAGAGACCTCACAAGCCCTCACTGAGTTCACATTAGTTCTAACCATCGTATATAAATATACACTGAGTATATTTGCAAGTCTGTGAATGCAGACATGGGGACTTGGCCATGCTGTTGGATAGATTTAACTCGACAACATGTCTAATCACTCTAATCTTACTAGCAGTACTCTGTCTTATTTTAATTTTTAGCTCCTCTTAAAGGCATAACACAGATTTCTTTGACACAAGGATCATATAATGTTTTAGGTTAAGAGGTTTGTACTTTGTTTTGTTTACGTAATTTCAAAGACTTTTTAAGTAACTAACTCATTTTAACAGATTGCAAATATTCATTAAATATAAATATTATATAAGTTAGTTCTTGGAAAATTTGAGCTGTAGCTTTGGGATTACACATTTATTTGCAACTGTTGTGCTATTGGAGTTTGACACAAGTTTTTTGGAGAGACAAACCACACATGGACTTATATTTATATGTTTATCTAATTTTAATTCAGGAAAAAATAATTTTCTGTGGCAAAGCATTTCTAAACCAAGGCGACATAATGTCTTAAATCATGACTTAATACATCTACAGGAAACCATGGAATAGATGAAGACAGTAGTAGTTCAGAGGCTGAAACCTGATAGCTCTTTGCCTCTCAGGTACCTCTCTTCTTGAATCTAATACACCAGGCACAGTATCACACTAGAATGAGTGGAGGTGATTCTGAATCAGCCCATTGTTTTTACAGTTGATTTTTTTTCATTTCCCTGTTCACTAGTAGTATTTGTTGAATTAAAGCCGCTGTGGTGCTGTTTTTTAAGCCGAGACAAAAAGCAAAAGTGGAGACACTGCAATGACCTTTTTGATAAATGAGGATAATAATTGCATTCAGGTACTAAGCTAATGTTTGCTCATTCGTGTCACACAGGTCTCTCTCCGTAAGACTAAAATTACCCACCACTCCTCTAATGTTATACAGTTACAGGAGTACCTTACAACCTCCTGATGGTCAGGAGGAAAACGCAGTGAGAATATGTAAATATATGCTGTATGTCTGAGCAACTGTGGAGTGGAAAATTCCTGACAGGGGAGCCTGTAGTGTGTGAGCAAGTGTCCCAGCCTTGTTTGAGTATTCATACCACTGCGTGGAGTCTTTGTGAGAGAGTTTTTTTTTTAATTCTTACATGTGACAGGTCCTCTGTGTTCCTATTACAATCCTCAGTTCGCTTATATTTGACTTAATGCATAAGTCAGTAATCCTGTTGCTATTAAGAACACCAATGACAAATGAGTATACTGCCATTGAGTAATAACATTTTAGTATGTAACATTTAGAGAGTGAAGAAAAGACTCGCTTCCTGTCAGTTAAAGTCTGAGTGACGTATTTAGCTGCTCACCACATCTTTTGGTTCCATGTCTGTACTATTTGAGCTGATTATCAGATGAGATCACTGCTACAGGAAGAGCAGAAAAACTTACACAGTGTGAACACAGTAAAATGGGCTGCAGGGCTTTTTGAAGAGTTAAACAGGTGGTAAATGAGGCTGAAGTTTCAGCATAGCTTTGACTCAACTGCTGTAACATACTGTACATGTTACACTGTTAGATTTTATCATAAATGTACTTGCCTGTTTGTGTGGTAATTTGATATTTTCTCAATTGTGTTGCTACATCGCCATTAATTTTGTAAAAGCCTATGGAGCTGTTGTGTAAGACTGGTGTTGCTGTTTGTAATTTCTTTGTAATGTTTAGTCCAGTTTGGTCATTTAAGCAGAGGAGGGTACAGTCTTGGCTCTTTGGAACTATTTGGAAATCTCTTGCATGCTGATCTCCTGCATCTTGTATCCCACTCACCACTGTTAATTTCACCCAAGAACAAAGTGGTTGTATATTCATAAAAGGCCAGATGATAAGGTGAAGTGGAGCAATTTTCCTTTTTTATAATAGATTCCTCACTTCCTTACCTATTTTCTTCTATTCTGTCTGTAAAATAGATATAATCTTTCTGCGGCTCATTTTTCACAGTAGGTGAATTGTTCATCTGGTTGCATCGGCCAGTTTTCTGTGATTGCTCTGTAAGGATATTAGTAATGTCTATTTATTTTACAGCTTGGCATGTAATGTGGGAGTGCAATTTGTTTAATGAACTTGGAGAAAGATAGTGAAGTTATTAAACAGGATTCACAACACGCCCTTCATGTTGTCTTGGACTGTATCTTTTAAATTATATTTCCCACAGCTGATATACCTCCCGGGTACAAAGACTCATATCATGTTGGCATCATTTCTTTGACAGTCAAGAGAGACTGATTTTTACTTGCACTGACAGCACCAGAGGGGATTTTAACAAGTTAGGAGCGGATTCTCTGTTAAGAACTTTTAAAGTGTTTAATCATAAACAAAGCTGCTTTATTAAATATGCCTTGGTCTTTATTTATTGTCTGTCAAAGGGCAGGACTGTTAGCTTGTTTGGTTAGCGGTGCTGGAACAGGATGTAGCGCTAGGTAAATGTTAGAGACTGTTTTGTGATGGGTTAATCCCAGCTATGATACCCGGCAACATGCTGACTTAACGACCCATAAGTACTAAGTTGCCATTACTGCATTAGTGCATGACAACTCCACACTCATGGGTAGGACCACACCCATCCTTGAACTCGGCATTCATTTTGATGTCAACTACGCACTTGTTGCAGCGCTATTTGGTGACAAAATCTGTCCATAGACGTATTGTACCTGCCAGATTAATCAAAACCTGCCTCTGTGGTATTTTCCGCTACAGTGGGTGTCTCCAGGTCCACATTTACACACACTGACTCACAAGCTGAAAATGATACCAGCCCTGGTGTTGAGGCTGGTGAAAAAGCAGAACTGCCAATTGATCTGCCTGTGCATCCATGTCACCATTTAACTTACAGTAATGAGGCATGTGCTGATCAGGAATCATTTCATATAATGATAGAAGGTGCTAGCAAATGTTTGTTTTTTGAGCTATATAAGTAAAATTGATGTGACTTGACCAGCCTGAATGATCAGTTAGGGACCTGTCTCACTGTGAAAAATTGGATTGATTGGATTGGATTTTGTGCATCATCCGTTTTCTTCATCATGCTTTAGAAATTAATAGTTACATTTTCCAGTCCTATATTTAGGATGAATATTGACTAACTTAGTTTGTGCATCACTTTAAATAGTGATGTGGAAAAGATTTCTCAGGACTCCCCAAAGGAAGTTTAAACAATTTCACTTCCCAGGAGCATGGAAACCAAAGATTTTCACAGGTGCCTTTTCAATCATTCAGGCACCCCCTGGGATTTGAAGCTGCCCTGAAAAACATCTTTTACAATTTATGATCTCCTCTTAGGGGAGAACAAGGATACATTGCCAGCTGGTTGGTAATCTGAAGGTCTAATTTTTCTTTTAATTTATCTTAAGCGGACAATCAGGCATCAAGACAGTATTTCAGATGAGCCTCCATCATGCACCTGGGTTCCAGCCAAGCACTGAATGGAACATTGTGTTTTCTCTGCACCTCGGGCTCCACAGACTCTGTCCTTCTCCCCAAACCTGCCCTCCCACCTCAGCTCCCTTGAACAAAGCAGGTGATGCTAATATTGGTGTTGAGCTGTTGACAGGGACAACAGGGGTACAACCTGTCCCCACGCATCCCTGATGAGCCAGCTGATGAATGGCGCATCACTGCTAATGCTCCTACGGTGTGTTGTTCGGGAAATGAGACAAAGACGAATGCTTTGTGCAGGTCTGCGCCATGTCCTCTTCCCTTTGGACACCAGTTTCTCTGGCACTGTGGGTGGACCACAAGGAAGATCTCAGGTTCTTTTATAGCAGAAGACCACCTTCCTGTGTCCTTACTTGAGTTAGATTTTTTTAGAAGGCAGATAAAGTCTCATATGTGCATCCTGTCATGGAGGGTGAGGGGGTGTTGTGGTGAAACTCAGGCACGCTGACACACACACCTACCAGGAAATTTCTTAGCTCTTAAGCAGAGAGATGCAACAGTATCTGTTTCTGTGTGGCAAAGTCCTGAATCCCAGTAGATGAACTATTAACTAATCTAATCTGCAAGGAGCATAGTCTGCTGTGAAATAGAAATACTGCTTGCACCACCCAGTCACTACAGACCATGTATATCCCTACAGTTTTCAGGTTCATTTCTCTTGTGGTTTGTGTCAGTATGGATCATATATGCCATTTTACATTTGTTTGTGTTTTGTTCTACCCCACCCCCCAAACCCTGCAGCGCTCTCTGACTCACATGGATCATGTAAAATGAAAGCGACAGCACTGCTTCATGTCACTTTACCCACGCTTCCCTTTCTTTTCCACTGGCTGCAGACACCTGATTTCTCTGAGGCTAAAAATAGACTCCTTCAGACCCTAACTCCCCCTCGTCACTGCCCCCTCACCTCTCTCCCTTTTTTCTTCCCGGTGTACAGGCTTTTATTGAGGAGTCTCTCTGTGTTATTGTGCCCCCCCCCTTTTTTTGGCTTCCATTTGCCGGACAAAGCACCATGTCTCCATTCAGAGTGGTGTGTCTCTGTGTAAGAGAGATGTCAGAATCCTTTATGGTTTAAGACTGATAGAGAGTTTCTGGTTAACTCTGAGGCTGATAAGAAAACCCCAACATGATAAAGCCTGGTTTTCCTCAGAGCTGGAAACCTGACCTCATAACCCCTCAAAATGTTAGCCAAAGTCGTAGAACCATGAGCATCTTTGAAAATGGCCTTTTATGGTCAGTGTTAGAGACAGCTTCTGTCTTTGGTCACTGGGTAGAACACTTTTGGGAAGCCTGTATTATCCGTGCTGCACAAGAGGGTTCGAGTTATTTCACCAAAGGGCAGAATTACAGCCTCAGCTTTTTATGAACAGGTTTCTGTTGACTGACAGTTAATTTACCTTGATGCATGGTATCCTCTTACAGGCCTATTCATTGAGCCAGTGAGTCAATTTTTTTAAAACCAGAAACTAAAGACAGAAGACTGTTGTGTTAAGATCAAAGCTGTGCTTCTTTTTATGAGTTTATTGGTTGGGTCTTTTGCAACAAGAAGAAGTTAGTCTTATGTTACTATACTTGTAAGAGGTTTATCTCTTCTGTCCTGAACTGAAATCCCTCTGAATGAAAGCTGATTTGCCATAAAATAACAATTAGTCTGTCTAACAAATACACGGATTAGACACAGTTTAAACTTCCCTTTCCTACTCTAGTCTCTCACTGTTCCTGTAATGTCCTTTTTGTCTAATGCTTGCATATTTTTCTGTTCCTCTGTCCCAGGTTTACACCAGAGTTTTCAGATCCATTTCAATTCCCAGCCACTAGAGCAAGAGAAATTAGGGCACGACTCATTTCCTCTCAAGGTTTCAATAAATTGAATATTGGTTTTCTTTTTCTTCTTCAAACTCTCTGTTAGATCTTTGAAGTCAGAGCTGTTAGTAGTAGCTAAATTAATCTGAAACTATATAAAGAGAACTTCCATCATAATTGCATTTTTAGTCCTCCCATTGATGCAGATAGTAGAAGGCTCACCTTGACATTATTGTAAACCAAAGTCCAGTATTAGCAGTAAATCAGAATGGCTTTTAAACCAGCACGTTAGATCTGTGAAGTGCACATAGCTGTATTTAGGCTTATGGCTTAACTAATGTGTGTCCCACCCACCACTTTATTTTAATCCTGCATTCTATTATGTACAGAATTATCATCTACATCTATACACAGCACTACACAGCACTACACAGCAGCATATATTTAGGTTGAATACATGGTAGCATAGGTGAGTGTTGGCGGCTGCTGTAGCCAGCAGACAGAAACCAGAGTTCAGTGCAAATGAGCCGTGGTGGGGAGGAACAGAGACTGACAAAAGTGAAAGTGGAGACAGGAGAAACAGGAGAAAGAAGTATCAGCCCCAGCAGCGTCTGGTCTCTACTTTCCTCGTCACTCTGACTTCATCTTGGCAACCAATAAGGAGAGGGTCCTGTGTGTCTCCATGGTAACCCCCCAGTTCAAGCAATGATGGAGAGGATAAAGGGGCAGGAAAGGGAATACATTTTGGCCTCAGGCGAAACATTTTTCTTCACAAGTTTTGTAGAGTATAATCCATTTCATTTCTCTTCTTCGACATAGTTATTTAAAAAAAAAAAGTTGCACGCCAGTTATGAGAGTGCCACTGAAGTTTTTATTTTTCTTATTAATGTGGGGAAACTAAAAATGGACTGAATAGAGATGGCAAAAATGGTTTGTATTTACATTTATCTTTTGATTTATGCCACTATTTTCTAAATTATTTAACTGCTACACACATTTCACAGTTGAGAAGTTTGCCTTGTCTTTATCTTTGTGTAAGGCTGTATGCTCTTAGAACTTCTCATTTTATATATAGTTGTTTTTTTAAACTCTTCATTTCAAATGCCCACTCTAAACTCCTTTTGAGTTATCATAAACTGGTTGATTGATGCAGTCTGATAATATGAGAATCTGCCCAGATTCTGCCATAGACTGATAATGTAGGTTTTGTCTTCCTGCAATAACAAGTCCCGGCCACATCACTGTAGTATTTCATAGAGTCAAAGCCACTTTGCACTATTGTGAGAGATTGCTAGTGGCAGTGATACTGGAAATCCATTAGTTATTATTCCTCCAAGCCTGCCAAGCGTCTGAGCTGTCAGTGGTGAGCAAGTACTCAGCAATGGGCTCCACGTTAGGAAGAAAGCCTTGATTTGAATCAGCATCCTGTTGCTACCAAACACTAAGAGAGGGGCCTGATGGAGATGTTTGAGAGAGATTGTCTAAGTCTATAAAAGCATTTCCTGCACTGTGGTCCGTGGGCTACATGAATTAACTAATGGGGTGGACAAAATGCTAGGGCAGCAATGCTTTCCTTTTCTGTATCTGACCAAGTTACATAAGACCGCTCTCTGCGCAGTTGATTTAGGCTGTCTGAGCACTCGGAGAGAATGACAGCGAGGGGAGATCCTCATTTAACCTTGGCACGTAACTGATTAATCCAAGTGTAATTTGCATATAAGGTCATCTAATTTTGGAGTTCAGAGTGAAGCGTGGCGTTGATTAGAGATAGTGTTGGTATGTAACGGGCTCGTTTTGGAAAATGGTGGGCTGATGAGCACCACTGAGGCATAAGAAAACAATGGCTCCACTTATTAAAGCAGCTTAAAGTTCTCAGCAGTCACTGGGCTCCAGATTTATTTATGTCAAATTTTAATTACATGCTGTGGGGGTATCTAATCTAAAACTTTACTTATTTTCCACTGGTTCTTAGCTTCAGATGTCATGACGTTTGCTGATCTGCCTTGGAGTGAGTTCTTGTTTGCCATATTTGTTAGTTCAAAAATATGACAAATGTCTTGCCTAGTCTGTATGAAGACTAGAACTCAGAGTTATTTGATGATTAACTATTTGTTTGGCTGGTTATTTATGCTCTTGCTCTGCACTAATCTTCTCTGGAAAGTTCTGCTTTCCTCTGCTGTGTGTCTGTGGCTCTCATTCGTTCATTCCCTGTGTAAACGAGGATCATTTTTAGAAGCGGTTTTTACTTGCAGGACTACTGTAGGAGGGAGAGGACGAGGAGAAGGAGGAGGAACGCACTGGAGAAGATGCTCACAGGGTGTCGAATATTTTTAGCTTTCTCCTTGTACTTCGATGATGAGTATAGAACAAGGGCAGATTGTGCATCCCACCTCCTTAGCCTGTGGAGGAGCACGGGCCTGTTCTAGGGCGCATCATGGAGTTTACTGTATTTACAGTATGTGGGACAAGACAAGGCACCACTTTTTATTGTGGTTAACACAATTTTTAAATCTCTTGCATTTTTAATGATCAAACTGCTCCACCAACATATGGCACTGCTAGTATCAGTGGTTACTTGTGTTGTTGCAGTGTTTCTTTGTGATGTACTCTTCTTTGATTGTGATAGATCTGATGTTAGGGAATCACGTTATGGTTCATCTACACTGGTCTGTTTTGTTAGACTAAATAATGGATCACTCACTGTTTTCCCTTCTCTTGCTCCTCCTCTCTATGAGTCGTGCATTGTGTGGTGTAGCATGCAAACAATCCTGACCACTTTTTAAATATGGAGAAAAGATAAATGTTTGCTCACCCCTTTTGGTGCTTTATTGAAGTCAAACAAAGCAAAATGTGGTCTTTGTGAGATATCCTCCACCCAAATTACACCTGTATACTGTAAAAAAACACTGTAGTTGCTGTACCATGGAGTATTTCAAAGTGTTCAAGGTAAAAATATCTTGCATCAAGGGTTAAATTGTTGCACTCTGCACATTTGCAATGTAGTTGTAGCTCCCCAAGTTACCATTTAACACCTTAATATAGATTGATTTATAGATGAGAATAAAAGTAGGCAGACTGGAGGGCATTTTCCATTCTTCATTATGCCCTAAGGGGGCAGGCTTTGTAGGGTGTAAATCAGTTGAATTCAGTAATCTGTGCCAAATGGTTTATATTTGTCACAGTCATACCCCTTATTAACGATGCCTCATATTTTGCCCCTTTTCGATACACCATGGGGCAGGGAAGTCTAATCTTTGTACAGTGTGTTTTTTTTGAAATATGCTTCATGGCTTCTTTGGTCATTGCAAGCTCGTTCTGGCCACGTAGTGCACACAGCCTAACACAAACTGCATTGTCTTAAGCCTTTTGACATTTTAACAGGATTGGCAGATAAACCCATCAGCTCAATCAAGGGTTCTTGTCACAGGCCGAGGCTGTGTTTGCAGCGGTTGTCATAGCTGAAGTTGTTTCTGCAATGTCAAGGCAACGCAGTGTGAAACTGATCTATGGTATTTTAGGCAGTCCAGGGGCTAACATTTTCCACTTGTATTTTAAAGGGGTCTTGCCTCCAGTAAGTCAAGAGGGAACTCCTGCCCCCACCACCCCCCAAGCCCCACCTTCTCCAGCTCCTCTGGGATTCACCTCCTCCTCTGTTGCTCCGCCTCAAAGTGGTGCTCTCTAAAACAGGGCTAAATTTAAAGAAGTGCCACCATTGTGGCCTCTGGGAAAAATCCTCCTGTGAATCAACAAACCCCCCCACCCCACCCCACCCCCCGGCATTCTACTGTGTGTCGACAGCAACACCCGGCTGTTTCTCCCTGTCCTATGGTCAACCTGTTTGCTGTGCATATAGCTTCCAGTCCTAAGATATATGTTCTAACTTCAGACAGAATTAATAATGCCACTTTCCATTATTGTGGTACAGAACAGCCTGAGGTTGCAAGGAAAATGGATCTCAGAGGTAAAGGTAGATTTAATGCTAAGGTGGAAGCAGGAACCTTCGGTCTGTGACGGATAATCCAGTCTTTGCTCTGTGGACTAAGCAGGTTTCATCTGTTTAAGTCAGACACTTATCCCTGTTTAGAGGTGAGCAGATGTGCACATCTTTGAGCGCTTGATTGTTTATGCTGGCTCTTGCAGTCACACAGATGTAGCTTTGTTTACAGGCACTGACCTTATGGCTCCTCCTGTGGTTTTTAAGCATTATGTTATCTGGAAAGTTCCAGCAGATTGACAGATGTCTAACCTGTTCCTCGGAAGAAGCTTTTAGCTGATGTTTAGTGTTTAACTCAGCTCTGAAATTGATATAAAAATGAATAACCTGTGATTTTTTTTGGGGGGTGGGTGGACTTTTCACCTTTATTGGGTGTGACAGTAGAGAGGAGACAGTGGGGGAATGACACGCAGTAAAGGTCCGGCTGGACCGGGAGTCGATCTGGGGGCCAGCTGCTCAAGGCACTTAGGTACGCACCCCAACCATTCGGCTATGGTGGGGGCCCTGAACTTGTGATTTTAAACACTCTTGCCTTTAGGCCTAATGGTCCATGACACCTTCTGAAAGGGTCACACATGAGATAGTTGCAGCATTATACACCTCAGGGTGCATGGTTTTGCCACAGCTGGCCACACATTTTACAGATTAAGAAAGCAGTGGTAGGCAAAGGTACAAAACACAGTCCCACTCAAAGTATCTTGTAGTTATCGCTGGCTTCAGTTTTGTGGAAACAGGAGCAGGAACATTGGAGGCTGCTTTGTGATGAGTGCTGTGCATTGGCGTGTGCTGCTATTGCGTCACTGCCTAGAGGGGGGCAGAGACAGTATTTTTAGAAGGGAATGAGCATATTCTCTGAACAAACAACGTCAAATGCTCTGCTTGCGTATGCTAGGATTATTGTGACCGGGCTATTTTTAAGCTCCATGTGTGAGAGGGCTTTTTTCTGGGTCAAGCATGGTGCCAGTACTCTCTCGAGGCTGCTGGTGGATCGTGCATTACAGGTCCTTTGCTGCGCACAGCATCTGCATCAGTCACAAAGGAAGAAGTCAGAGAGATAAAGGTTTAAACCATCAGGGAGTTATGGCATTTCAGGGTAGGTCTGAGTCTGCAGTGCTGCTGTAGAGACTTAGTGATTATATTTGTAGAGAAGTGAGATGGCCTCATTAATCTGTAGTATATCATTAAAGAAGAAGATATTGCATACTAAATCTTAGCCACAGCCTAAATGCATAAACATGCGCGTGTTGTGTTACTGTGTAATTAAATTAAAGTAATCGGCACATCACCACATTACAAACTTGCACTACTAATAAACACAGGAAAAATGTGAAACAAACACATTTTTCTGGGAGCCAGTTTGGTTGTGTTCATCTATGGCTGAAAATTAAATTTTAAAAATGGAGAATTAAACTTATTGTCTGAAAACCAAGTAAAGAAAAAAAAATTAAGATAAATATTTGATTACAATCTGTAAGCAATTAGTTGATCTGTGATTAACAGAAAATAAATTACATTTTGAGTCAATATGAGGGGAAAATGACAAACATCTGCTGGCTCTGGCTTCACAAATGTGAAGATTTGCTGTTTTGTCAGTGATTTATGATGATTGTAAATTGATTATCTATAGATTTTAGAGCAAGTTTTTGAGCAAAACAAGCAATTTGAATACATCAGCTGGGTTTTGGTAAACTGTATTGGCCTTTTTAACAAACATCTGACATTTTATGGATTGAATAATTAATTGATTAATCAAAAACAGTCAACAGATACATTCTAATTCTAATTTTTTTTTTAAATTGTTGTGGCTCTAACAAATAGTACAGCTGTCATAATCCTGCTTGGCAGTTGGGCCCATAATTCACATGCACCAACATCTCTGCTAAATCCCTGTACAGTATCATCACTGCAGGCTCCTAACACATGCTGCTTGTTAGAGTAATGTCATGACTGTACGGTGTCCCTCTGTTGCTGCCTGTAGCTTTTCCTGTGTCTCTTTGCATACCTGGTGTCACTTCCTTGTATGTGGGTTGCCAGTCTGTGGCAGCTGGCAGGGCTTTGATTCACACAGTGGTCATTCTCCGGCAGATGATCAGACAGTAAAAGTCTGTCTTACCATGTCACACTGAATGACTTCCAATCAGTACAGTTGTCACATCCAGAAGCGCTGGCCAAGAGGAAATTCTCAGAAACACTCTGAAGTTTGTTGCAGCATCAGTTGCAACCCACATTCAAACTGTTGCCACATTGTTGAACCATGCCTAGAGTAGATTGTGAAGCTGTTTATCATCAGCACTGTCAACAAGAATGAGTGCTGTGACCTTGTCTCCATAGTGTGGTTCTAACATCTAGAGGCCTCTCAGGCTTCTGAGCCGTAAGCTTTTCTTTGGGCCTCTCCAGCTAGCCTAGTTTTGTCTCAGCCTTTCCCAAGAGTGAAGTTATTTTCAGCAAAATGTGGAGTTCTGCTCCGATTTTGTCAATGCTTTGTTCTTCTATGTAATGCGAAGATAATATATGAAAAATGTATTGAAGACAGTGTTACCCTCTTTTCACCAGAGCACCTCCCACTGTGTTAGGTGGCACCTGGCCCAGGTTGAAAAGTTAGATGGGCTCCACCGTTGTCCAGCCAGTGAATCTGACACATTAGGTGAATGTGTCTTCAGTGGGGAGTTGTGGAGTGAGTACACATAGGTGGAGGACCCTTGTTTACATCAGGACTCTTACCAAAGCTGGCCTTTGTGCACTGGATAAGTGACGCAGTGGGAATATTAGCGTGATTAGTGTGATTATACAGAATGGCTGGGTGCCAGAGAAAGGTCCAGTTGCTGCCATAGATCAGAAACAAGTGAATATTGGGGTTATGCAATGCTATGTAGTCACATTTGTATGGCCAACTGCAGGCTGTGCCAGGACAGTGTTGTTGTCCTCCCTCACACATACTGTACTGTACAGTACACTCTCCTCAGCACTGTGACTAAGATCCTGTCCACTGTGTTTCCACCAGACATATCTGAACACAGACTGAACTGTCCCTTCATTAACTAGACTTTAATCTTTGTTGTGGAATTATTAACAGGTGTGTAGCTTTTTCCCCCAAAATGCTAGATATCCACTTTCACTAGATATATAATAACATAATTTGGGATTCAGCCTGTAACAGGGCTAATTAGGACTGAGGTTACTTTTCTATAATAATATATATATAATAATGTGCTTCTTTGTGTGTGCTATCACTCATTTTGACAGAAGAGCTATTTCAACTAGTGGATATCTCCCTTTCCTTATTGACTCCTCTTCAGTTAATATGTCACCTTAGCTGACACCTGTGATATTTAATTTAGATAAACTCCCACTACAGCACAGTTCAGTGCTGTGTAGTCATGATCTTGTTTTGTACTTGCTTGGCTTTGGAGAGTTGTTCTTCCCTCAGCGGTTAAAGCAGAATTCTGCAACTCACGCCACCCACACGTTGCGTATGTTTAGCCCACACCTACCCCTATCTGCCCAGTGGTTTGAAAACAATGCTTTGTGTAATTCTAAGGCTGCTATTTGTGAAACCTTGATCATGCACAGGGGGCTCTTACAATGTTATGTAATGCTCCCCACTCAACTGTAATCCCTCTTATGCTGAGTGAGTCCCCCATGTGACGGTGCTGAAGGGCTGGGAGAGACAGGGTGGCTGTTGGGACCATCGGCAAGGCACGGGTGCTTTCCATGGACTCTGGCCACCCGCCCCACACACTCACACATGCACACACACGCACACACACACAGTGAGCTGTGGACTGTGTATAAGAAGAGAAGTTTATCCTTGAAGTGCCTTACTTGGATCTGAAATGCTGGATGGAGACACATCATTGATGCTTGTCCTGGATGCAAAGGCTTGGACCGGATATACTACCTATGATATATATGATAATAACTACATTGAGCATATATAGTGAATGATGTTCCGGCTTTTCTCTCCTCTTCATCTGCGTGTGAGCCATGAGAATGAATGTTTGTCCTTGATTATGTGTATAGGAATCTTGCAGCTTCTGGAATTAGTCTGTGTGCTGTTATCTTTTGCTCATGATGAATTTTGTTGCTGATTGAAGCTGGTTTCTGCTTTTGAGCAATGGATATCGATGAAGACCTGTTTGAACCACCATCAAGTATTTTTCGAGTTTGTTTGTTTTGACCATAACAAACAGCAGTGATTGGACACTTGTCTGTATTTATTTTTGAATGTATTCACAGCTTACGTACCTCATGCTTTCATTTGCTTGTCTCCTGCAGGAACCATCAATGTGGACTTCAGCTGGTGATTTGACAAGTCACATATAGGAGCCCCCGGAGCCTCTCCTGTCCCCTCTCCCCCTCCCTTCCCTCTGTCCCTCCCCCCCCCCCTTCCCTTGTCAGTCTTCTCCCTAATTCCCCTTCCCCCCTTCTCCAAGATTCACCATGCTTATCAAGGAGTACCGCATCCCCATGCCCATGAGTGTGGAGGAGTACCGCATCGCCCAGCTCTACATGATCCAGGTGAGGTCACAACGCCGCGTTACCCACCAAATTCTCTCCCACCTGGCTGAAAACAGCTAAATGATGCAGAAACTAGGGGGTGGAAAACAAGCAGCCAAAGAGGAGAAAAAGTTAACACTGGATTTTTCAAGAGTGCGATCACAGCGTGCCCAATTATGAAATGATTGGTCACACGGGTACTGACGCTGGTGGAGTAACGGAACAAAGAGAGCTTGTGTGCTGATAGATTATCCAATTTAAACTCTCTGAAGCTGGCTCTTTCCATTCGTCATAGGCTGCATGTTTCCTCAGAAGGAGGGTGGGGGCACCCTGCTTTCTTTGCAAATTCGGTGCACACACATACTTCACAATAGAGATGGACATACTGCTTTGTCTGTGTCAGACAGTTTCATTTGTCCAGGCCTTTAGCTTGAGACTGAGGGTCTGTGTAGGAGCTTTAGCGTTTACAGCCGCTAGCAGGAAAGGCTGATTTACACAGCTTTAGTTATCCTATGTGACAACATATTTTATCTTCATATGGTATGTGTACATGAAGGAGGATTTATTTAATCCAGTGGTGCTGCCAGGTGCACTGTGAGCTGCAGTACACAGGAGGGGCATGGAGCACAATCACAATGACTCAGACTGTGATAAAAATTCTGCATTATTTGTTACTATTGTTTAGACATATTGTACACATGTCGATATTTAGGTGTGTTTGTTAAATTTTTCGTCATTTGAAGCACATGCTGACCTTCTGCACTAAACATTCAGCAGGTTTTTGTGGATTTGAGCTGCATGGTTATGTAATGTGTAGCACAAGTGGTAGTTTTACGTTTGTTGAAGAGCAGGTTGAAGTTGCAGACCTGTTTGATCAGGTTGAGGCGTTTTGCCAGGTTCAGTGTGTGGCTTCTTTAGTGATCTTATATTGTGATTTTAAAGTGGTGAAGGAGATCATTTTTAATCAGGAAAGAAGAATCACGAAATGTGAATAAAATGTTCATAGTGCATTGTCAAGAGAATTCTGTCCAAATCTGATGTATTTATGGTGGGTTTACATTATTCGGTAGTTTGGTGATCATACACAGGAGCTGCAGCCCCAGGGAGTAGCTCCAGTGAAGAGGGTAAATATTTAGGCCTTGCATAAGGAAACCCAGCATGCCTGCAAGCTGTTGACCATGCCACAGACCTGTCTCTCCTACGCCTGTTAATCTTACACGCAAATTAATGAGAGTTTATGTTGACAAAGTTGTCTGAAATTAATATCCACCCACTGCTATAACAATACTACAACACAAACTACAGCTTTGTTCACCTGTGTTACCTCAGAGGGCATCTCCTTTTTTGTCTTGGTACTAAAAAAACAGTTTGAAAGTGTTTCTGACATTCTCCAAATACCAGTTGTAGTAACACTGGATCATTGTAAAGACACATCTTTGTCCTGTCTGCACAAATGGAAATAATATTTAATGGTTACAGCTGAAGTCCATAAAGAGCATATTGGTCTCAGACTTTTCAGTTGACAACCATGTCAATTGTTCTGTTGTTTTTCTTCATGTCCTCCCCCCATGTACCAAAGAGACAGGTAATCCAGTTGAGCTGTAGATGGTTGAGGACATGACTCAGCGGACATGCTCCAAAGCAAGCAGACGTTTCAAGATAACACAGACTAGTCACTGTGCCACACTTCTGCACACTTGATCATTTCTTTGGCACCTTTGTTGTTTTGGACAGTGTGTTGTGGAGAATTATAAATTATGTGATGCACATAACTACAATATCTGTTTTGACCTTCTTTGCTTCCAGATCCTCTGCATGGCCTGTGTAAAATTTTGTCAGACAGAACATTGTGCAACATTGTGTACATGACGCATGTGCAAACAAGATTACACAAAGTCTTAGTCTTTGGAAAAAAAAAAAAAAACTGAGTCCACATGTGCGCTCTTAAGCATGTAAACAGACCTTAGGAAGAGGAATTCTTACATTAGTGACCCATAGTTACCTTTCCCCCTGACCTCACCCTCTCAGCACAGCCTTGTTACTGTGAGGCTTGTGTCGCCATGGCAACCATGACATCAGCAGCGTGCCGGTGGTCAGGTTTTGTTCAAGAGAGAGAGTGAATAAAAAGAGGAAATGGAGGATAAAAAGAGAGGCTGCGAAGGAGGGAGGGGAAGAAATAAGAGAGGGGGTGGAAGGAAGAGAGAGAGAGAGCTGTATTCTGAGCAGAGAGGAAACAAGGATTTTGCTGGTGCCTGTAGATACCCTCGCTTCATTGCTGTATGTTGCCAGGGCAACTGCAGCATGTAGGCCTGCCTGCCTGCAATCCATCCCTGGTGTAAGCCTCATAGATGAAGTCAGGGCCTTAGGACAGTCTGGCCATATCTGCACCTCAGCAGGCAATGCCCCACCCCGTCGCTCCTCTCACTTCTTCTCCTTTGCCCTAACAACACCGCCTTCTTATTGGATAGCTAATTGCAAATTTATCATTGCCGCATAGGGATTTGCAGTAATGTACGAAGCAAATGTGCGGAATGTGTGAGAAATTAAATATGAGAGGATCTCACTGTGTCTCATTCATTCGCACACATCCATCATGTTCTGACTAAGCAACTGTATCTGTGGAGCGAAGTGAAAAGCAGCATCTCAAACAGGAAACATGCCTCACTAGCTTGACGACAGGAGGAAAAAACCAGGATATGACTCCCATCCTGTCGGAGCTGTTGTCTCTAAACACATACAGCACAGTAGGCTTTCAAGGTGATAGCTTTTATTTTGTAAGTGTTGATAGCTGTTTAAGGAAAAGGTGAGCGGGAGAGAGAGTGAGAGCCAGTGCTATGTGGCAAGGGCAGGACTTGAAGTCACAACATAGTGGGCACTTTGTTTTTGTGCACAAAGCCAAAAATGATTTTATAGTAGGATGGTGTAGGTGAGAGCCCCCCTCCCTCTGCACTGAAGCCAGGCGACATACTTGTGGAGCCTTTGAAGAACTGTCTCTTAAACCTGCCTCAGGTATAGTTTATATCTGTACACAAATGAACAAAGCACACTGTTTTCATTATGAATCTAACACTACATTCAGTGTTTATTTAATGTTACACATGTTATCTACTCCCTCACTTCCTCTTTTACCCTGAGGGAATGGCAGGGGCCCTGGCCAGTGTTTTGTAATCTTTCTCTGGGTGAACTGGAGAGAATCATCTGTTGCTCCAGGAACAAGAGAAGAAGGGACACTGCTTTTGATAGGCTGCAGTCACCTGTCAGCCACTTAATTAAAGGAACAGTCCACCACAAAGCACAGTGAAACTTATTTATACCTCTCACCTGGACTGCTGACTTTACATACATGTATCATTATGTGACATTTGGAGCTGTCAGCTATATACAAAGCAAAATAATGATATCTGGAAAACCCGGTAGCATTTTATTTTTCCAAATATAGTGATAATAGTACTCACAATAATGCACTGACCTTATTATGATCAGTCTAATTGAAAAAACAACTGATAGTCTTCTATGTAAGTGGAGGGATGTGTTATATCACGTTTTAGGTGAACTGTTCTTTTTATATGATTTTCTTTAAAATTGTTAATCTGTGTTGACATGTTATGTGTTTATCCATGTGTCTATTTCATGGTGGCATACATTGTCATAGTGTTTGAATGCGTACACTACACTGTGAACTTGACCTTTACATCAGCTATGTTCCAACATCTCGTGTACTGGCTGCTGTGGCGTCTGTGCTGTGTCTTTGGAGCTGTGTCTGGGCTGTTGAGAGCAGAGCGGGTGGCTAATGAATGACCTGTCAGAGGTAATGAGGTCCGGAGGCCTCATGGCTTCCTCCTCCCTACTCCACTGATTCACAGCCTTGCATCGCCTCTCTCCACTGGACTGACTGGAGAAATCTGTCTCCCCATTATCCCAGCACTGTGCTCAATACTATGTTAAACATACTTTGAGCTATATGTGGAAAGACTGGGAAATGGCCAATAAGAGAAAAAGAAACGGCGATACATCAGTAATCTCTGACATTTATGGTCTTTGCTCCTTGCTCCCCACGTTTTTAATAGCGTCAGCACTTGCACTATGCTCTGCTGTCAAGGTTTTCTGTTTCATGATTTCATAACCATTGCAAATCATCCTTCTTGCCATGCCACACATTCTTGTCTTTGAAGTTATGCGTCACCTAGCTGTTACTCTACTTAACTGCAGCTCCACCCAGCCTCTCTTCCTCCGTGCACCTGGAATGTAAATATTGGAAAGGTGTGGCTCCATGGGCTGTTTTTTTTTTTGGGCTTCCTGATTTGCAATTCAGCTCTGACAGAGCTTTCAGGAAGCTATTAATTCCTGTGTCTGTGCTGTTGTTCTATCAACTGACTGTGTGAAACCCTTCAGATTTTTATCTGCCAAAGAAAAGAATGAATGTTTCAGATAGAGGAAAAGTTGTATTCATATTTTCTAGTGTAATACAAACACCTTGCCAATTCACTTTAACTTCATTTCTTCTTGCAGAAAAAGAGCAGAGAAGAGAGCTGTGGTGAAGGTAGTGGGGTGGAAATCCTAGAGAATAAGCCCTACACAGATGGACCAGGTGGGATAGGCCAGTACACCCACAAGGTCTACCATATTGGCATGCATATTCCTAGCTGGTTCCGCTCCATCTTGCCCAAAGCGGCACTGAGAGTTGAAGAGGAGTCCTGGAACGCCTACCCTTACACCCGCACCAGGTGAGATTTGCTTCTGTAGGAAGGCCACCTCCACACCCCTTCAGAACAGGAGTGAAAGTGCATTAAACTCTGCCAAGGCTGCATAAAAACATTATTTTATTTTATTTTGATAATAGAACTGTGCTGTGCACACGTGTCTTAAACGCATTTAGACACATTTAAAAAAAACAATTTAACCGCCACATTTTGAATGTAAAAGTTATAACTCAAACCCTGCTTATATTCAGAGTAACACATCTAAAATACCACGAGAAGTGAGTTTGATGATGCCTAAGCTGAAGTTCTGCTTTAGCTGCTGTTCCTCAGTCAAAGCCAAAAAAATAAAGACCTCAGAGCAAGTTGTCAGAATATTCCCAGGCAGACCATCAGATCGGCCTGTGGCCAGCAGCGCTCCCAGGCTGTTAGATGGTGATGGCCCCTCATTCTCAGGGTGTCAGTCTGTTTGTCTGTGTGCGGCCTGGCAAACAGAGAGACGTGAAGGTGCTGAAAAGAGATGTGCCCTTGACTATACTGTCAGGATATTGATAGACTGCATGCGCCTGTTGACACATCTATTCAACTGGTGACAGCTTTGCTCCAGACACCTTAGATGCAACAGATGGGCATGGCTCACACATATTCTATCCTCAGCAGTGAGGGGGGTATTGTCACTGTTAATAAAATAATTCTAATCTTTAGCCATTCAGTTTTAAATTAAGTCTCTGAATGAGGACAGATGTCAACCCATTATGCTATCATGCTTTGTTGGGTCAGTTCTGTATTTGTCTGCTGCTTTTACTTAATTTTGTTGCCTCTTGTCCTTCAGATACACCTGTCCCTTTGTTGAGAAGTTCTCCATTGATATTGAAACGTACTACAAACCTGACACAGGCAACCAAGGAGATGTATTCAACATGTCTGCAGCAGAGAAGCGGCAGAGGACTATTGGTGAGACCACTTGGTATTAATCCCAAACCATTATGTGAACATGAACTCTGTATCAGGCTTCATTTAACTTTCAAAGTCTACCACATAAGAAGTTCAATATGTATGTGCTACCATGTAGTTACATATGAGAACAATACAAAAAGTAATGAGCTCACCTTGCCTAGTTAATTATGGTGCCAGGTTAGTATTTGTAGGTTTTGTCTGATGGTGTCTCGATATCTGTCCTTGTTACTCAAACATAAGCAGCTGGTGAGGCCCACTTGTGGCAGTTTAATGGTACTGCATCTGTTTTTTTCGCATGTGTGCGTGTGTGTTTTTTTGTTGTTGACAACATGTTTGCCCATCGATGATGAAAGTGGTCGGAAATTAATGGTTATAGGGCATGCAGTGATTCAGTTACACTGATTGTAATTATTTTAATCAGTCACTCATTCTTGTATTTGTTCATCAGCCAGAGATTCAATTATAAAAGAAGAATTTAAAACCTTTAAACACAAGCCCATACAAGTTCTACTACCCCACCCACTTATGTACACATCGTGACATGATATTAAAGACACTGAAACCAAACAGAATATGTAGAATATGTATTCTCTTTGCACTGCAATCAAAACACCTGGCTACATTAGTCACTACTTTCTGCATATGAATTATCTTTTGTCAGACCCAATCGACATAGTGACAGATCCCATCCCCCCTCATGAGTACAAAGCAGAGGAGGACCCGCGGCTCTACAAGTCAGTCAAGACCCAGAGGGGTCCTCTGCAAGATGACTGGATAGAGGAGTACAACAATAACCCAGGGAAGACCCCCATCATGTGTGCCTACAAATTGTGCAAGGTGGAGTTCCGCTACTGGGGCATGCAGTCGAAGATTGAACGCTTCATTCATGATGTTGGTGAGTAAACGGTCACAGTCACACAAAGTCTTTCACCTAATGTGATTTTCAGTGTTGGGTTTGTAATATCTGCCATTATCTCTCCCTAGGACTGAGAAAGGTGATGGTGCGTGCCCACCGGCAGGCCTGGTGCTGGCAGGACGAGTGGTACGGTCTGACCATAGAGGACATCAGGCAGCTGGAGCTGGAAACCCAGCTGGCCCTGGCCAGGAAGATGGCTCAGTTCAGTCAGGCAGAGGAGGCCACTGAGGCCAACGGAGGTGCCCCATGTCCGGACAAAGACCAAGAGGTTAAAGAGGCGATCAGCTCCATTGAGGCTGAGGAGGTGGTTGTCAGCTCAGCGGGAGAGACTCTCCAGCCACGAGGTGTACTCACCAAGCAGTGGTCCACCTCCTCCCGATCATCCCGCTCATCCAAGAGAGGAGGTGAGGAGCATGCCATGTTCATCTATTTACCTCTGTCACTTGGCACTGGTGTGAAGGTTATTAAAGGAACCTGCATTTATTATGCATGTCTCACCACATAGTTCCCTTATTGCCCCATTGTCACCTCCTCAAAACACTAGCTCCACAGGGAGTAATGGCTATATTAAAAAAAAAAGATTCTATCACCATCAACCCAACCATCCATCAACCAAGTTGATCACTGCTACATGTCCTAGTGAAGAAGCAATCTAAAAAATTAAACATCTTCCTTTTTCAGGCTGTTGATTCTCAGAGGATCTATCTCCATAAAAATGTAACTTGACATCAGTGGGGCCAACTGCTTCATCTCCTCCAAAACAGAGAAGTCACTGTATAAACAGTCAAGTTTAAAATGCCATGCCAGCCTAATAAGTTCATATTATTCTCCAAACCCCATACTTCACTGTGGTGAAAGTTCAACACATTGCAACAGACAACATTTTCTATATGAAGCAATTGTCCTTGTGTTTTGTGGTTCAGCTGCACACAGGTGTACACACTGAGAGTTGCTCCCAAGCTGAATGAATCAGAGTCTAGTGAAGAGCTCTGAGCTCAAATTGTTGAATTGGTGTTAATAAAGTCAAACACCTCGGGAGCAGCTTTTTAGTATGCACACTCTGCTTTTGTACCACGCTTTGCTTTTCTGTCCGGTGCCTGATGTTAATTGGAATGTTTTTATTCTGTGGGACTATATTTACTCACGCCTCCACATTTACTGTACTATCCAACTTACCTCACCTCACCCTTACAACTCGGTGGATCTCACCTGGGTTATTTTTAGCAGCAGCTTCGACATCATGAACCACATATCCGAACACTCCCCATCTCCAGTGTCACCCCTACCTCAAGGCAGTGCTCGCTGTAGCTGCCACCTGGACCCTGACTCTCATCCAGCGTGCCTTGTTTCACCCCTGTAACTCCCCCCTGTGGTTCTCTCCTGAGCTATTTTTAGCAGCAATACTGACATCACAGACCAGAGGAGGCTGACGCTCTTCGCAGTGACCCTCCCCTCCACCACTGCTGTTTTCTTCTGTGTGCTGACAGCTACAGCTGTGCCCCCCCCTTCCTCCACACTAATGATATATGAGGCATAGACTGAAGACTCGAGATAGACAAGGCCTGTTTTCAATATCGCCGTTTTCCTCAGCTGGCATTTAGTTGTTGGTGTTCTTGTAGCTTTTCTGTGTTATATTGGGCCTCATTTTTCACACACCCCCTTGACCACCAAGCAGTCCATCTGTGATGAAGTAATGCACCACAGAGACTGTTGCATGTTTATATAACACCGTGGGTGTGTGGGCTGGGGGAGATTGTGCAATATTTCTTTGTTGTAATGTGTGTGTGTGTGTGTGTGTGTGTTAAAAAGAGAGAGAGGCTGAAACACATGTCCCAAAATAACAGAGGAATTTTTGCTCATGTGCTTTTTTTTTTTCAGTGAGCCCGTCACGTCACAGCATCTCAGAGTGGAGGATGCAGAGCATAGCACGAGACTCCGACGACAGCTCGGACGAGGAGTTCTTTGACGCTCATGGTAATATTTTAAATGATTTTAAATTAAAGGCAGAAGTTAGATGAGATGTTCATTGTGCTCAGTTTTCAGACAACCTGCCTGCTCCCTCCTCCCCTGACTCTGCATGCGTCTCTTTAACCACAGATCAGTTCTTAAGCTTCCCAGATACCCAGCATGCTTTGGGGCTGCAGTTGAAGTAAGTGGGTGTGGTGCAACACCCAGGTTCTCTGCTGGATGAGTTTGGCCAAGGACACGGGGCCAGGTGTCTCATCCTGCCGTCAAGTTCAGAAATCACATCATTGCTTTCCATCAGTTCCTCACTCACCAATACACTCAGCGCACACAATCATTTACAACTCATGTTAAATCCAAGCAATAAATGCCCCTCCCACCACATAATTCATTAGTGTTGTTTCAGAACATTTACTCATGATGATGAAACAAGAATAAAATCATGCACGTTGTTGTCATTTATTATATTGATACTGATTTTGCTGCACTTAAGTTTCTCTGCTGTCTCTGCTCATGACTCTATGAGTAACTGAGGAGCAATCATTAGACTGAATTGTGTTGACATCTGTAAATTTTTTGTGGGTTGCAGTGTTCATGTTTGTATGGATTAATTACTATGTGTTGGGTGCCTGGAGTCACAGCACATCACGTTTTATCAAATGAACTGATTAAAGTTATAGCTGCACTGTCATTAATTAGTGTACATACTCCTCTGTCTCTGTGACAGTTAATACAGTGATTACTGTTGTGCTGCTCCAGTGCCCCTTTCAGTTATTTTGTGAATTACAGATGTTACTGCTCTGTAAAGACGACCTCATGAAATAAGCAGTTATTTAATTATGGTAAATAAATGAGGTTGGAGTAACAAAATAAACTTGAGATACAGAGTATATGAACACAAGTGTGAGCTTTGGAGCCTGGATGAATCACATGTTGAAGGTATGCAAATATGGAAACAGGCTGACTTGGCTCAGATTGCTTTTGATATTAGATTTCTATCATTAAAGTTTGTTTGTGGTTATGGTCGTCTTGCAGTAAACATCTATCACAAACACTTGAGATAGATGTCCAGGTTTATTTTTAACTGTCACGTTCTCCTTCTCCATGTGGCAGAGAGATATATATTCTTAGTGAAAATGAATAAAGAAAAGCTCTAGGAGGAGAACTCATAGTGGTGTGTTTAGTTTACTAAGTTTAGTTTAGTTTACTACTTTATTGATCAGACATTTGAATCTATGAGTGATAATACACACTTATCTTGTTTTTCTCAAGATAGCACTGCAGTAATTATTCTTAAAACTGATAACAGAACTAATGTATCTTCTACAATGGAATCTAAAAAAATTAGGTGTATGAGAACGTGTAAAGCTATGATTTATTGCTAACTGTGAAATTTATGTATCTACAGTAATACACAAGTTGCAAATGAAGCCGAAATAAAGTTATTAACTGATTTAATTCAGGTAGAGATTATTCATTAACACTTAAGGCTCGATCATTATTCATGTTTATAAATGGAAAAAAATGAAGCAACTAAAGAAATCATTTCAAAGCAATAAAACAAAAAAGTCACTTAATATTAAACTGTTTATGGGACAAATTATGTTTCTTTAGAAATTCAGAGTCTTACTCTGGTGTTTGTGTTTCTGAGAAACTGGTTGCAACCAAACCACAAAATAAAATGATTTCCACTCCTTCACAACAGTTGTGTTATTTAGTTGTAATGTAACTACTGTGGAGGTAAATGGAGTTATATGAGAATTGTACATAAAACATTAGATATTATTTTCAGTTTGCCAACACGAACTAAAGTGAACAGGAGGTGGCTGCCTGTTTCTCAGAACAGAAGATACTGGCAGAATAACAAAAATGTCCCAGGAGTGAAATTAAGGGATAAAAGGGGATATTTTTTTTTAGATCCTGAGCTTTCCTTTTTAAGTCACAGATTAATGTCTGTGTATGGATAACCTAGTCCATCTAGATATTTTGTTAAATTCAAAGACACATACTAGTTTAAAACCATTTCTCAGTTGGTAATGGTTTGGTAAAAAGATGTGTTTTTCTTGAAAATACATTATGGTAATAAAATTACACCACTGCCTGTCCATTGTTCCCCACCACCACTATTTTGTGATTTCTTTTGACAATATCTTATGAGAAAGCTTGACAAGGGTCCTCTATGTTGGTTAACCATTTCATTACATAACTGAATGAGGAAATGTAACTCACACAACACCACAGTGTGTTCTTTAGTTAATAATGATTTATCTTGTGTTGCCTCTGCAGAGGATCTCTCGGACGGTGAGGAGGTCTTCCCAAAGGAGATTGCCAAGTGGAACTCCAATGACCTCATGGACAAGATTGAAGCCGCAGACACAGAGGAAACTTCTGGTACAGTGATGACCATTAGCACTTCATCACGGACAGACACACTGCTGTAATACAGTGCTTGGTGTTAAGAGTGTGTGTATGTGTTTTCAGGTGAGCTGTTCAAGGAAATGACCGTGGATTATGAAAGGGCAACCAGTGAGGAAAGACTAGATGAGGTAAGTGTGTCAGACACTGAGTGTTTGTACAAAAACACAACCCTAACCAGCTTCCTCTGATGCAGAAAACATGTCTGAAGTAAATATCTCTGCAGCACCATCTACAGAAAATGTCCTTCAGGCCCCAGAGCTTTTCCTAAACTTGATTTCATTCTAGTTCTGGTTTTACTATGAAAAACAAACTTAGTGTTCTATATCATGCTTTGCACTCTGGAGGATAAGAGAAGGGCTGCTTGTTCCTGAGCCTCTCTGTCCTCTTGTGTTCAGATGCGTGGCTCTGTTAGCGGCCAAGCCGATAGCTCTCCCATTCCCACCATCATGGTAACAAGGCACCAGTCAGTAAGTAAACATTTTGGCCCCAGTGCACTGTGGACTTCCATAGCTCCACAGAGACCGCCAATTCCCCCCCGCCCACCCGAACAAACCCAGTACTTACCACCCCTGCCCTTTTCCCTGCCGTCGCTCAAACCCAAAACCATGTGTACTCCTCAACCTCGCCACCCTCTGTTCAACTCCCGTGTACGTGCAGCTGTGGTGTTTAGTGTACATACAGTGCTTCTATCAGAATGTGAAGTTTTGGAACAGATGCATAAAACAAAACTACACATTGTGCTGTTCTATTTAATATCAGTTGTCCTCAGGAAGCATTGTCATTGTTTGCTGTTAGTTGAACAGTTGTCCAGGTGGAGTGTAGGTTGGCTCTGTTCTGTTTCCCTTCATGATTCTCCGCCCCTCTATGGTTGTGAAAAGAAGTTTGTTGTGTGACACGGATGCCAAAAGCCAGAAGCCATGACTTACAAATCTGATAAAAGTAATCTGATGCCAAATTGCAAAGGCATTATTGTTTATCTGTGATTTTCCCCACTCAGTAAGCATGCTTTTTTAGCTGTTTTTGGCCATGCCAGTAATTGAACATTCTCCAAGACCCATCCCTCTGTGTTCCTACCCATCACCTTTCTTTCAATTCACTATTCTCAGGAGAGCTCGTCCCAGCAGTGCCTGCAGCCCTCCAAGATCCATGTGCTGATCTTGGTTCTGCATGGGGGGAACATCCTGGATACAGGCGGAGGGGACCAGAACAGCAAGCAGGCGGACGTCAACACGATTAGTACGGCTTTTGACACAGTCATGCGTGTTCACTACCCTGCTGCGCTGGGACGCATCGCCATCCGCTTGGTACCCTGCCCTGCCATCTGTGCCGAGGCTTTCTCCCTGGTGTCCAAGTAAGAGGACACACACGTAGACATTTTTTCTGCAGGCTACAAGCATTGTGGATAATGATGAAAGGTTTCTGTTTATTGGCTTTGACTGCTGTTTGCTTAGGATGGAAAAGGTCCAGGTGCAGCCCATGACCATCAACCCCTTCTTCCTGTGTTTATTTCCTCAAATCTTTGTGGTTGTTTTGTTTATGCTCATAATTTGATTTTGTCCATTTTTGTCCCTTGTGGCAGCCTGAGCCCTTACAGCTATGATGAGGGTTGTCTGTCCAGCAGCCAGGACCACATCCCGCTGGCAGCTCTGCCCCTCCTGGCCACGTCTGCTCCACAGTACCAAGAGGCTGTGGCCACCGTCATCGTCAGAGCCAACCAGGTGTACACCGATTTTCTAAAGTCTCTGGATGGGTCTGCCTTCTCTGGCCAGGTCAGTTACTGTCCTGTGAATTCTCACAGAGGAACAGTTTTAGGTTAAAAACACATATAGCTCATTATAAGATGAGCTCATTATAGCTCATTATAAGATGAGCTATATGTGTTTTTTTGTTTCCAAAGATATATGTACATAATCACAGTTGAGCCAGGTCTTTAATTTGTTACCTTTTATGACACAATGTAAAAACACAAATTAGTTCATTCTGTGTTAGTTGACTATAAATGCTGACTTTTCTTATGTTTACCTCCAATTTTGGATGATTGAACTGTGTAGGAGATGGCATATCAATATTTTTGGTAAGCTTGAACCATAAGAAAATATAAAATATTATTTCTGATCCTTGACCTCTTTAGGTATGCCTCATTGGGGACTGTGTGGGAGGAATCTTGGGATTTGATGCTCTGTGCAGCAGCAATCAGACAGTAAACGAAAGCCAGAACAGCAGTCGCAGGGGCAGTGTTGTCAGTGTACAGGTAAGAGACTAAACACACAGTGCAGTGCAGTGACTACATATTCTTAACTCATAAAAGAACTTTGTAACAAATCTTCCTGAATCTCCCCCACAGGATCAGGACCTCCTCTCTCCTGGCATCATTGTCAACAGCGGGCACGGGTCATCTTCTCCGACCCTGGAGGGCAGCCGCCACCTCAGTCGCAGTAACATCGACATCCCTCGTGCTGGTGCAGGTGACGACACCAAGAGACAACTGCCACGCAAGAGAAGTGACTCCTCCACCTACGAACTGGACACAATAAAACAACACCAGGCCTTCCTATCTAGGTATGCTCTGTGTATGGGATGACAAAAATCCTTACCTGGGAGATTTAAAGAAAAAAACCTCACTCAGTCCTTGTTCCATGTGCTGTCAGAGTGTGATTTATTTTTAGGTCCGTGCCAGGAAATGACTTTGTGCTGTCCTTTCAGCTTACACTCCAGTGTCTTGCGGAACGATGCAGCTTCACGCAGGTCGAGCAGCAGCACTATGCTGGATGGAGGCTCCCTGGGGAAGTTTGAATTTGAGGTGTCTGACTTTTTCCTCTTTGGCTCTCCACTTGGCTTGGTACTTGCCCTGAGAAAGACTGTCATCCCTATGTTAGATGGTAAGCTACTTCATACAGAGAAATGCAACATTTGCTATAGTGTAATCAATGATAAAGACAATGGCAAACATACCTTCAAAACAATATTGTATTGTAAATATATTAATTGTATTGATATTATAAATACTTAAATGTTAGTAGACCTTGTGTTTTTGATATCTAAATGAAGATATTGTTACACAACTTTTCCATCTGAATCAAAGGTCCTGCTTAGGTTCCTCCCTTCCCCTTTCTCATGTCTTTGGTTCACTTTCTCCCTCTAGTGGCCCAGCTGCGACCCGCCTGTCAGCAGGTCTATAACCTGTTCCATCCGGCCGATCCGTCAGCCTCTCGCCTGGAGCCTCTACTGGAGAGGAAATTTCACCTTCTGCCTCCCTTCAACGTGCCCCGTTACCAACGCTTTCCCCTGGGGGATGGAAACTCTGCCCTACTGGGTGAGCCCTCTGCCTGATGATGTATAAAAGCTACTATCAATTCAGTAGATATCCAATCATGAATTACAGTGTAGAATCACTTATGTAGTTCTCACTTGGATTCACATGCACAGACACAAATGCAAAATTCCCTGTGATAAAATGGCTGTTTGATTTCTCCTTTTAACTTAAGATCACATCAGCTGACACTTCAAACACTGTCCCGTTTCTCATGGATGCATGCCATAGACAACACATGCCTTGAAGATGCTTTACTAGCACACTATGAGTTCTTTCGCACACAGAATAAACATTGTCTCAAAGAAAAATGGAACATTTTTCTACTGTTTGTGCTTCAACGTCTTTTGTGAAGCAGTTTATTCATCTAAATGTGGTCATAGTCCTGCTGGTGGTTTCTGTTCAGACTGGTCATTATAGTAGAGTAACCCTTAGAGCCTCACCCTACCCTTTTACACAAGTCTATGATTCCCTGAGAAAAAGGACAGAAATTGGTAAAGTAGCAAACAAGGATTTTTGAAATAAGTTGAAATAGCTTCCACCACTGAACCAAGAACCAGGGCTTATTAAAGAGTGACATCAAGGGTAATAAGCATGAAGATATTTCTTAATTATTTTAGGCTGGGGTTTCGATGTGTCAAGAGTCCTAAAAGTGATAACTTTCATCAAATGAGCTGTCACTGAGTGTCTCCAGGTCTGCCTTGTGTAACTAATTAATTTTTCAGTACAGGTAAAGTTTCAAAGACAAATTCAGGATAATTTTTTAGTTAAGCGCAAAAAAAGATTTTATGACTAGCAGATTCTAAGGCATTTACAATCTTAGCACAGTGTGATATGACAGTGTTTGACTTAGAAGCAGTTGTGGTTCAAGTAAGAGGGCTCGACTAAGGGCTTGACTCTGCTTTCTTGTCTCATGTTCAGTTGTTCTTGCTTCATATGTTTTTGTGTCTTCCTTGTCTTCTTTCTTCTTTCTCTCTTGGCCTCCTGTCCCCATATCTGCGCACCTGGCTCTCTACCTCTAAAACCCCTCCTGACCTCTGCCCCTTCTGCCCCTCCACCTCCCTCTGTAGTGGAGACAGTCCAGAGCAACGCTCAGCTGCTACTTGACAGCGGGCCTCCTCTGTCCCTTCGCTGTCAGGAGACCATCAGCGAGACCTGCATCCCTGTGCCTGTGCTAAACTGGCAAGAGGGCTCCCTCAAAGCCACACCCGCCACTATGGAGTGTGTGTAGCCTCTCCCATTCACCTGCATCTGTCCGCAACCCCATTCACTGTGTTTCTTTTGTCTGTCTGTCCCATCCCTCTTGCTGTCAACGTCCAAGATGCTCAGATTTGTATCCACCATGTTTTCTCTCTGAGTATTCCCATCGCTGTTGGTTCAAGAATGTAGAGCTGCAGACATAGATACACTGATGGACTATATATATTTTCCTTTTAGCATCCAGTTGTTTATCTAAATTACTTTGTACAGGCAGTTCAGTTTACTGGTTTAATTCTCGGCCTATTAAGATTTTCTAGTTTGAAAAAGAAATTTTTACAACACGCCATGGAAATACTTGACAAAAATCTGGTGAGCATCTCGTTGTGTTAGTTTTTGTTGTCGTCATCATATATTCATGTAGCATTCAGTGTTTGGAGGACGCAAGCATTTGTGTTTGTGCTGTGGTTTTTAAGCCGGGTTTTAGTGTGTCTGCATCATCCCCATTATATCAGATTATTGATGTGGACAGAGGGTATCTCTACAGTCGTCTGTGTTTCAGAGACAGGTCTTGATGTGAAGATTGTGCTGCTTTTGATGTTGTGGTTGCACAGTGTACTTGGAGCCCTATCTATACATCCTGAATATACTGTGCTCTATGTTTCTCCTTGTTATAATGATCAGAGGTCATCTGATTTTATAAAATGTCCAGCA
The DNA here is from genome assembly GCF_001640805.2 of Lates calcarifer. Lineage (NCBI taxonomy): Eukaryota > Metazoa > Chordata > Actinopteri > Centropomidae > Lates > Lates calcarifer. Next base: position 9,747,173 of record NC_066845.1, read on the forward strand.
CTATCTCAAGGATTTTTACATATCACTGCTATTAGATAAAAAAAATCACCTTCATAAGAGATACTAACACATGGGTGTGATTGTAACAGATGTGGACATTTGTGATTTTGCATTCACTAAGTGTTTTATGTATTCATTTTCCTGTGTTTCCACTTGGTCGGTTACAGAAATCTGACCTTGGCCACCACGTTGGCCGCCTTGTGGTTTCACAAGTCCTCTGAAACCATGGTGCCTGCCGTCACATTTCTCTCCTGCCGCCCTAACCCACATCCCCCTCCTCCCATCACTGTGAGCTCCCCTTACCTGTGTCTCTGTCTAATGGGATCTCCTTGTTTCGGCTCAATAGCGGATGTTGTTCAGTCTCATGGTGGTGTCTTCATGGACAGTTCGTACCCCTCATCCCCCGTAACGGGCCCCCTCTCCCGGGGCCAGCGGAGGGCCAGTGAGGTCAGCATTGCCAGCCAGGTCTCAGGAATGGCAGACAGTTACACTGCCACCAACATAGCCAACAGTAAGTGCTCTCAATACGAACCAGTCTCTTTCTCTCTTCCTTCCACTCACACAAACACTGATACTAGTTATTCTCCTTCTTTCTCTTTCTCTCAGTCCAACTTTTCTCTATTATTCTGTCTAGTTTCTTTTTCCGACTCTCCTCCCTCATCTTCTCTCTCTCTCTCTCTCACTCTCAACCCTGTTACTCTAACTCTACACACACCCTGCACTCCAGCTGGAGCAGTCTAGTCAGCCAGGTAGACAACAAATACCCCACTCCTTTTGCTACTTCTGTTTAGCAAGACTTAACACCTGCACTGAATGGCGATACATGCAGGGCGTTTTCGCCATCTCCTGTTAAAAGTCCCAAGCAGAGTCTTGAAGAAGAGCAAGCTTAGCGCCACTTTCCACTGTCTGTCTTACTTTTATCCACTGTCTAAATGTAAATGCAATGAACGAGTGCTGCATTTATCTAATGTTGTAATGCATGAATACACCTGCCTCCCTCAGCCATTCCTGCATTGTCCACTCCCTATTGCAGTGTTTGCTGAGATAACCAGTACTCTGTTTCCTGTTTGTTTGATTGTCCTTCAAAGTCCCACCCACCCCACCTCCCTCACTCGTTCACTTTTGTTACGAGAACATTTTTTTGTGCCTCACATTACTTTTGTGAATACTGTTGTTATAGCATCTACAGCACAATCCTGGAGATGCATGTAAACTAACTGTGACAGATCACTGCTCCTGCAACACTAGAGTGTCAGAAGATCTTCAACAGCATCACCCTTACCCCACTACCTTAACTGTTGTTTTTCAGCTTTAACATTCACAGATCTGTTTAAGGCAGCTTGCTGACACTGGACACATCCCAACATTATTCTTCAAACTGTATAAACTGTCACTGTCACACTATGCATCCGTTTTTTCATGTGGTTTCTTTGTCTTTGTTTTCTTCCCATAGCCAAATCATGCCAATTTAGCCAATCCAAAAAGTTCAGCCTTTTGTCCCAGCTCGCCCTATCATCACAAAATAAATTCTTCCTGAAAAGTCCTCCTAAGTCTCGTAAGAAAGCAGTGGCTGGCCAGGCCGCAGAATCTCCTGATGCAGATCTAGGGGCAGAACTGGATGGTGAGGCAGACTGTAGTGAAGGTCTAAGTCCCACTGGCCAGTACGAGAACTGCCTGTCAGCGGGGCTGGACTGTGCTATATCTGATCTGGTCTCACTGGACTCCCAGGCTGAAGTGGATCAAGGTATATTTCTAAGGGAGGGGACTACTGAAATCAACATGAGCCTGCAGGTCTTTTCTGTGTGCTGCTCTATACTGTCACAATTCAAAAACTGCTCTTCCAGAAAGCCTCTTTTTCCTCCCCTGTACTTGTCTTCTTTCAAAATTAAATTCATAAACATTTTAGGCACTGATCACTGATGAGGAACTTGCCCCTTCTTTTCAAATCCATCATCTGTTTTCATGCCTATACTAACATGAATAACCATCTTCAGTTGCTCATATAATCATGTCAGTTCTAACTGTCTTTCTTCTTTCTGTACTTGAATTCCAGCACTTGATTTTCTTGTTAATAACTATTATAAACTCTTTCCTTTTCCTCGTTTAGCTGAAGAACTTCTGGGATCGGTGATGATTGTGGTTAAAAACTGAAATAATCTTTTGGCTTTAGCTTCAGGGGTGTTTCACCTTTGCGTGGCATCACATACTTCACATCACATACTTCCCAGTTTCACCTTACTTCTCTGCACCCTATTCACTCCATTCTCACCGCAGTTGCAGCACGGTGGTGGGGCACAAAGCGGCTGGACTTTGCCCTGTACTGCCCCGATGCTCTGACCGCTTTCCCCACAGTGGCTTTACCGCACCTCTTCCATGCATCATACTGGGAGTCCACTGACGTTGTGTCTTTTCTCCTGAGACAGGTTAGTAAACTTTACGATGCCTGCCATTCTTTATGGCCTGTTAATATGTAACCTGCGGGCTGTAGGACCTCTTCAGAGATACTGAGGATGACTCACTGACGTGTCCCCTGTAGGTAATGAGGCATGAAAACTCCAGCATCCTGGAGCTTGACGGGAAAGAAGTGTCTGAATTCACCCCCTCCAAACCACGTGAGAAGTGGCTCCGCAAGAGGACTCATGTAAAGATCAGGGTAAGAAGCCAGTTTCAGGGTGTTTACACATTTATATCTAATCACAGCATTCTCCTCATTGTTGGCCAGGAAACTGATCTTATGTAACTGGATAAAAGCAACGCCACCATCTCATAAACGATGGGTAGAGGAGGTGATGGCACACCTTAAATTAGAGCATCTTAGATTTAATTTGCAGGGCAACACTAAGAGATATTGTAAGGTCTGGCAGCCTTTTATTTCTTATTTTGAACATGAGTTTTCATCTGCTCCAACATAGTTGGCAGCTTGTAGAAACCCCCTTTCCTTTGCTTTCACTCCTGGACAGAATGTGACTGCCAACCATCGGGTGAATGATGCAGTGTTCACTGAAGACAGCCAGCAGGTTGTGACAGGTCGCTTCATGTACGGCCCCCTGGACATGGTCACTCTTGCTGGGGAGAAGGTGAACTCTCTTTTGTCATCACTTAGAGCAGCACAGAGACTGGTTTTAGTAAAGCCTGTGTAATTTGTGTTTGCCCTCATTTTTCTGTTGAAAGGTAATGCTTGGGTTTTTTTGTGTGTGTGTGTTTTTTTTTTCCCCAATCCTGTCCAGGTTGACCTTCACATCATGACCCAGCCTCCATCAGGAGAATGGGTGTACTTCAACACAGAGGTGACCAACAGCAGTGGCCGTGTGTCCTTTATCATCCCAGAAGACAAGCGTCTGGGCATCGGAGTCTACCCAGTTAAAATGGTTGTCAGGTGAGATTAGTTTGGTGCCTTTTCAATAATAATGTTATGTCTTAGTTTACTGAATTATTCAAGCTTTTTGGGCACTTTTTGTATTATTATGTTTCAGTGTCCTTAAGGTGAATTTTAAGAAAAAATATTTTTCTTTTGATCTCTGTCTCTCTCTGTTTTCTTACCCTCTGTCATTCTTTTTATTCCCCAGAGGTGACCACACGTTTGCAGACAGCTACCTGACAGTTATTCCACGTGGCACAGAGTTTGTGGTATTCAGTATTGATGGATCTTTTGCTGCTAGTGTGTCAATCATGGGAAGTGACCCCAAAGTGCGGGCAGGAGCTGTGGATGTTGTCAGGTACCTAACTGCTCTTCTTCTCCTGTCCTCTCAGGTTTGAAACAAGAGTTTCTTTCAGATTGAAGTACAAAAACATGTGATGTTGTTATTTATGGTATTTTCTCCTGTGTCTCCTTGCTGCAGGCACTGGCAGGATTTAGGCTATTTGATCATCTATGTGACAGGGCGTCCAGACATGCAGAAGCAGCGGGTGGTGGCTTGGTTGTCTCAGCACAACTTCCCTCATGGCATCGTCTCCTTCTGTGACGGCCTGGTCCACGACCCGCTAAGACACAAGGCCAACTTCCTCAAGGCCTTGACAGAGGTCAGAAGTGTTGATGTGTAGTCTTGATATTTGTGAAATGAATGAAAAATATACTTTCAGAGGTGAAAACCAATGCTGACGTGGTGTTACTATCTGCTTTTGACTGATTCCAGGCTCACCTGAAGATTTTTGCTGGCTACGGATCAACCAAAGACATCTCAGTCTACACCTCCATTGGCCTCCCTCCCTCCCAAATATACATTGTCGGCAGACCTTCTAAGAAGATGCAGCACCAGTGCCAGGTACAATTTGATAATTTAACACAACTTGGAAAAAGATCTTACTAAATAATCAGTCTGTTATTACATTTCAAAAATGCTAAAGTAAATACCCAAAGCTCTACAAAACTGGTCTGCTTTATGAGAATATTTAACCAAGATTTATAAATGCTTCCTAGCTGACAGTATGTCTCTGCTCTGATCCTTTCAACAGTTCATCACAGAGGGATATGCAGCTCATTTGTCCCAGCTGGAGTACAACCACCGTTCTCGGCCAGCCAAGTCCAGCAGCGCACGCATGGTGCTGCGTAAAGGCAGCTTCGGCTTGGGTGCAAACAGCGACTTCCTCAGGAAGAGGAACCACCTGCTGCGCACCATCTCCTCCCAGCCAGCCCCCAGTTCCCCAACAGGCAGCATCCACAACAGACCAGAACGCACGCAGAGCCAATCAGACAGCGAGCGGCTGGAGCGGGAGCGGCTGGAGCGCGGTCACAGCCACAGCCAGGGAGCGACCCAACGCAGCATGAGCATCACGGCGAGCTGCTGGGGCCGCAGCAGTAGCACCAAGCTGGAACCAGGAGTTCTCAGCCCAAAATGAAAAAAAAAAAAATAGAGAGACAATGTGAGAGCACCTTCGGGAGAGTGACTTATAGATACAGTGCTAAGGAAGAGACATGTGACATTAAGATAAATGGAAAGAGTGAAAATCAGTCGGCTTGCACCAGATGGGTAATTACCACAAGGAAAATCATAGGTGCTACAAACCACTCTTTATAAAACTAATGCCAGTCACACTTATGGACACAAGCTATGGCTATATTTATTATAAAACACACAACTCAACAGGCATTTCAAGAAGCATCTTCCTGAAGCAGGAACATGCACAGAAACAAACATAGCTAATATTGTAGGAATCCAGACTGTTTGTACTGTTTAGTAAATATTTATCAGTCTTGAATACAAGGTCAGTTTTCCTCCTACAACAGGTTTTAGATTGGAGATGGTTACACATAAAAGCACCCCCATGCTGTGTACTGCAGCAAACAACACAAAGTGGTTACAGACAACTCGTATCAGGTCCACATTTCTGATACTGCACTGCAGCTGAATACTGTGGCCACTGCAAGCACAACAATTACTACAGAGGCAAACTTTGTGAATAGTAGTTTTAAAGCTATGTCCTTTTTATGTGATAATCAGATACATTGTAGTCTGAGAGGAGAGCTGAGAATCAGGTCAAACTGGACTGAATGTGTTTGTTTTCCAGGTGTGACCACACAATCATTTAGCCCAAATTAATATTTGTCTGATTTTTTTGAGAAAATCATTCTCATTTATCAACAATACAGAGTGAAGTTGGTGATCTGTAAGCCATCTAATAAGGGTTAGATCAAGAGCTGCTACATCTTGCCATTTAAATGACAACGACTAAACAATGTGTCACCAAACCATACAGTCCGGTTTTGCTTGTTTTCTCATCGTCCCTCAGACCAAAGAACCATCCAGATATCACATCAAGCAAACCATGAAATTACCCTTTAACTATGGCTGCAGCTAAAACTGTTCCTGGGTTTTTATAGCATTCCACCACATCACACCATACTGCGCTGCTGTACCTTCCTACATAAGTAACGTATGACTCAGCTATAGGGAAAACTCCTACTACTGTACGGTTAATGTGCCAAAGTAAACAGTATAGAATGATATGCTGTACATGAACAGAGAGGAAATGATGAGGGTCTGCTGTATAAAAAATGGAATAGATTGTGTAACTATGTAGTTGAATGCCTTAACAAGGCTTGTACATAATTGTTATATTACAGTGCAGATCTGGTATCTGGTCCACTGAAGACCAGTTTCAAGTGTCTTCTTTCCTCTGGGGGTAAACACCACCTCATTCAGGATACACTTTATTGATTGATTATGATAATTATTGTTATTTAAGATTATAGATATTTTAAAATGTATTGATTTTGTGAACAAAACGTGTTTTAAGATTATTTAGCTATGTTGTGTTTTTTTTTTTTCTCTTCAAACTTCCGTTGCAACAGCCAAAACTCAAAGAGGTCTTTGCCTGGCACAGTATTGCATTTTTATTCTTTTATCTTGCAGATCACCAGAATTGTATCAACAGAACTGCTATCTTGTGTCATATATTGTATGTTTGTTATTATCTATTTTGGAAATTTGGGATATGGCTTCTCTCTGGTTATCCCTAAGCTGTAAATGAGGCGTTGAATGTGCTCATAGATAATCCTCCTTAGGTTAAGGTCTCTTTCTCTGTTCTGCTGCGCCTTTAGAGGAAGAAAAATCTGCAAATTGTAAATTCTGTACAATATGCTATCAGACGTAGGAACACAGAGCTAAGATTTACTTTATGCTGTTGGCCATTTATTTCTGATTTAGTCATACAGATGATGTTTAATTGTCCTTCTAACAGGCATGTACAGAGCTGACTGCAATGGACCAACATGGGCTGAAACATAAGGGGAAATGTGCAATATTACCCAACCACACCACAAGATCAAACAGACTGTACTGAAGAAACGTCACAGTGCATTGACAATCAGTTGAACAGGCACATATTCTACAGACGTCAAACTGCAGAGCGTATCTCAACATGTCTCGGCGCTACACACAAACGCACACAAATGTGAGTCCATTTTACAAAGAAGAGATTTCTCACAATAAAGTGCCACTGACCTGATAATGCTATGGGATATTACAGTAGGTTTTCTCCTGTGGACACATGCTCTGTCTTTTTTTTCTTTTTGTTGTGATGTTTCCATTCCAGCACATAACATTTACTGTAAGAGTGACACAGAAATCACCCATTAATTGCCAGTTTATTAGGTACACTTAGCTAAAAATAATGCAGTCTAATACAACAGCCCTGCAATAAAACCTACCTTTATGAAGGTCATAATGTTCAGTATTTGTCTAGAAAAGTGTTAGTTAAAAGTGAAAGGTCATTTTGGAGGCTTCAGTTTGTGATGCTGTTGCATTGTATTGTGTTACACCAAGTGGAGTTTCTATTGTTTGGTCCACCTCACATCAGTGAGGGTAGACTAAATATTACACAACTGAGTGAACATCCTTGTGCAAAGGTACCTATAACCTCCCTAACGAGGACTGTTTCTTTTGTCCTGTAATTCATACTGTTCTACTGTCCCTCTGCATTTTGACTTTTCAAGATTCGGCTTGAAGCCATATTGACTACTCTTTGGAAAGCTGCTATTTAAATAATGGCTGTTTGTACATTCATAGTAATTAGAAAAAATAAGAACAGGCAATGCTGGAAAATATGCACTCATGTAAAGCTGACAACTACTGAACCATTTTCCCTTCCTCAGAGATCTGAATTGCCTGGATATGAAAATCCAGAGAATGTAAAGGCAAAGCGGTGCGGTTTGGATACCTCTGGGCAGACACTTGCTTCAATTCTGCTACTGACAGGCACATTACCAGAGGCCTTACATTTCCCTTTTCTGCCTTACATTGACCATTGTGTTTCGAGGCCTAGAATGAACGACTTTGTGGAAAAGGATAGACTGTTCATGTTGACTTTGTGGAAATAGGAAAAGGCCATATTTTCTTAAAAGGCTGTGTTTTGTTTTCACTTTAAAGGAAATGTACAAAGGAGAGATCTGTTTGACGAATTCCACCAACATTAGGTAATCCATCACTGTCTCAAGCTCTGCGCCCGGGTTAATGCAATGCCACAACTGTTTCATCAACGGTTTGCATTCACAGACTGTATATACACAACATACCTTGGTAAATTAAGCTTGGAAATATTTTCATCGTACAGGGTGTGTATCTTCTAGGTTTTGGATAACTTCATTTTATCCATTCCCTTGTGTTTTTATGTACAGTGTATAAAGAACATATAAAGAACAACTAAGTAATTTTGGCCTTTTTTCACACTCAACTTAAAATGGTAACACTGTCATGAAGAATAATGTGGTTCTGCCTGATTACGGTCTGCAGTAAACAGGGCTTATTCAGATGTAGGAGAGTTCACACAAACTGTTTATTTTTCTGGGATCAGTTCACACAAATGCAGATTTATTCAGAGAACCAAAATGTGAGATTTAAAGGTGAGAAGACATCTTTGAGTGGGTGTAGAATAAGTAGCCAAATACAAAAAAAGGAAGAAAAAAAAGTTTGCAGAGTCACGCAGGACACTGAACTTTTAAATCAGCCTCTTACTGTGCTTCACATTAAGTAGAGATTATGTAATATGATATCACTGATTTCAAATGCACAAACCACTTGAACATAGTTACCGGCCCTAAATTATCAGACATCCTGAGTCAAGTTCATGGATCAACACTGAAATGCTTTGAAACATGGAGAAAATAAATATATGCATGAATCAGTGTAAACATAACATTGGCTGTGCAAACTGTTAGGGACAGCTCCTGCTCCTTTTATAGACTTGACACATTTTAATTACCCATAACTCTGCTTTCTCTTTACAACAGGAGATGATGCCTTTTGCCTGGATTTAACTCATTAGTGTACATCAGGAGTACATGTCCCTGTTGTTTTGTACATTCATTACTATACAGTTCAATCACAGGTGAATCACTGATATAAAATTCAAACCAAATATACAATTCTGTAAAAGCCAGTCACCATCAGCAGTCTGGCCATCCCGACGAAGGTAGTTTCATTTTAGCGAAGCTACTCTGACTTTGGAAGGAGGCTGCTGCATCTTCTACCTGTTGATTCCCAGTTTTCTCTGGAAGGCATTCCCGTCTCCCTTGGTGGCTTGCTAATGGATGAATGGAAGTTCACTGTTATGTACAAAGTAACGTTGCTACGTTCATTCCACTAAGTTACAGCTGAAAATTTCTTTTACCTTGTTGATCTCTTTGTGTTTGTCTCGACTGACGATCTCCTCTATGATCTCTCCTTCTCCTCTCACCAACCTAAAACAAACAAAAAACCAAAGTGAGTGGGTGAGTTGTTGATCGCCAGTCGCGTGTTATGGATTGTAGAGTGTGCTCTACCAGCTCTGCCTCACCTGGTCCGTCCCGTTTCAGGGTCCACCACCCTGCGGATCACACTCTGCCTGGCCTCGTACTCCTCTTTGGTGAGAGGCCTCTTGGTGGAGAGCCGGGCCTTCTGCTCATCTGTCATAACTGCAGAGAGAAAACAAAGCTTAATGTACCACACCCTACCTGTTCAGTTACTGACCAACTGTAAGCCACTATGAGCCATTCTCTGAAATTAATATGGTAAGATTGCCTTAAATGGTCAGGTATCATATTTGCTAGAATAGACAAAACAGACATTACTGTCATATTTAGAAACAGGACCACAAAAAGATACGATTTGACTCTAAAGAGACAACAAGTGACCACAAGAGATGCAGCTGTGTTTTGCGTCTCTTTCAGGAGAGAGGCCTTTGACTTGACTGTGCCCTGGAATCCGCTCATGCATATAAATAAAAACACATTAGACTCAGAGTGAAGTAATGCTATGTCCCACCAGGTCCCAGCTCCACTGCCCCCTCATCACTCTGCCACACTTCCAGGTAGGACGGAGGTTTCTGTGCCGGACCAGCGGACGGAAGTCCCTCCGCCTTCTTCTTCTCCTTCTTCTTCAGCTTCTCTTTCTTCTTTTTCTCCTTTTTCCTCTGTTTCTTCAGTTTCGCCTTCTTCTTCTTCAGCTTCTTTTTCTTGGCTTTACTTTTCTTCCTCTTCGTCTTCTCGTCGCTCGACGGGGGTGAGGATGACGAGGAAGAGGAGGAGGAGGAGGAAGAGGATGAAGAAGAGGAGCTTCTCCTGCGCTTCTTTCTTTGAGTTTTCACATCTGAGGGACAAAGAGGAAGTTTAACAGAGATCTTAAATAAAAAAATTTAAAAATACTTTCGCTGCGGTAAAAAAACTTGTTCATTTCAAGCCCCAACCTTGGCTCTTGAGTGCTCCTTTCTTAGACGATCTGCTCCGACTCCTGCTGCTGGATGAGGAAGACGACGAAGATGATGAAGAAGACGAGGAGGAGGAGGACCGCCTCCGTTTCTTCTTCTTCTTATCTCTGCCTGCTCTGTCAGGTGATCTGCTGCGATCCATCGCCACAGAAACCACACGAAGAGAAATGCCCACTGAAAAGTTGGTTGAAGATCATAAAAAGTAACGACTGGGCTTCGGCAGCCATAGAAGACTGGCTTTTTTTTTTTTTTTTTTTTTTAGTTTACGGAAGCGTGTTCGTCTTCAATTTCCTTCCGTCGGCGTCGGGGAACACAATTTTAACGTTCCTACTAGGAGTTTGCTCATTTGCTCTCAGTGGTGGAAGGGGTAGTCAATAAACCAGTGTAGAAATATTCTGTTTCAAGTAAAAGTCTGTTATTTTACTCAAGGCACAGTATTAGCATCAAAATGTACTTAAAGTAAAATAATACATTTTACTGACTTGCCCATTATATATATATATGTGTGTGTGTGTGTGTGTGTGTGTGTATCTAAATAAATAAATGCACTAGAATTAATATATTATTTGTTTTTTTTTTAAATAAAATATTAATGTGCAATATATAAGTAACTAATAAGTAAAGCTATCAAATCAGTGTATGGAGAATAGAATATAGAGTTCCATTAATTTCAAAAACTCAAGGGAAGTACCTTAAAATTGCACAGTAAATGTTTAATTTACTTTTTAAAATCTTGCCCATTCAATACATTTCATGTAGCAAGACAAAGAAAAACCTACAAACTCGATGAACCCACACGGACCTCTCCACCCTCTGCCTGATAGGTCATCCCTTTAGACCTGTGGTACCTCTCACAGCACCAAAAAGAGAAAAAGATAAAGAAGGAAATCAAAGGGAGGAAAAATGATCTAATGGCTGGTTCACCTACTTATCATCAGGTCGAATGAGGTCAACATTAAAGTAACCTAAAAAAAAAAAAGAAAAAAGACCACCGGGTCCTATCAAAAGATATCCATGTGCAGAGTGTGACTTTTGTGTGTGAAGGGTGAAGGTTTGTCCCTTAAATAGTTTGCAGTGTATCAGATATTCAGGTTGCACTGATCATTGAGTGTTCCACTCTATTGTTTCCGTGTCATGCAAAAGTGGGTCAGTGAGTTTAAGGAATGCAGTGATAAAACTGTGGGTCAGTTTGTAACGTAGGATATGAGTTGATAAAGTGGGGGCACTGGTGTAGAATAAAATGTCTGGTGTTATGGAGGAGAAAAAAAAGCATGTGATACATTTACAATGCTGGAACAGATGATGAAGACAGGATTAGATGGTTATTTAATACCAGTGCTAAAAGATTTATTATTTATGACAACAGCACCTTATTATAGTTATATTTGGAATAAGTGCATAAATATGAATCTGATCCTGTAAACAGGGATTATACAAAATCATGGTCACTTAATTTAAGACAAGACAGAAACAAGCATCAATGTGAGAACATATCTGTAATATTTATTTCAAAATTTTTTACAAAGGCAATTGTGAATCTTTAAAGCTTGTATATTGATAAACATACTTGTTCCTGATGATGTTAGCCCTTATCACTCTTGATACATAAGGCTAAACTAACTGAAAAAACAAAACAAAACAGAACAGACAGGCCAATCGCTCTGCTTTAACTGCTCACTGTTAAATACTGCAACCTGTCTCCATTCATGTTTAAATATTATGCCACTGTAACAATAAATAAATCAATCTCTCTGGATTCCTTACAACTCCCAAAACCCCACGGAAATACATTGCAAATCAAGTTAAATACTGAAAACCCTGTTACAGAAAACATGCAGCTGCATGAGTGAATGTAACAGTCTTAACATGGCTGGACTTGAAGTTAGGAAAGGTTAAAGATGTCAGCAGGAAGAGAGCCTTAAAGCTATCATCTTTCCAGTCCGTGTGCAAGGGGAGCTTGTCTGGTAGCTCCGAGTAAAAAATGAAGGGGATGGTGGGTTGGTAGTGTTGGGGTGGGTGGAATGTGTCACTGTTGCTGGAATTTGTTCCAGGCTCATTAAGACGCAGCCGCCATGCGAATCCTCTCTGGGGGATACAGCAGAACATTCTTAGCTGCTTTGATAGTGTTCTTCATGAGCATCGCCACGGTCATTGGTCCCACGCCTCCAGGTACTGGAGTGATGAAGCCCGCCTTCTGTCTCACGCCTGGATGTGAACAGAAAAAAGAAAGACATTACAGAACGCCTGAAACGCCTGAGCGATTATCCTCCTGCAGAAAAACAGTCACGTTCGCCATCTGGCCCTACCTTCGAAATCCACGTCTCCGACCAGCCTGTTCTTTCCGGTGACCGGGTCCTGCACTCTGTTTATCCCGACGTCAATCACCGCTGCCCCCTCTTTTATCATGTCAGCAGTAATGAGGTTTGGAATGCCTGATAGTTCAGCAACACAGTGCAGTCAGACAACAGAAATAACTCAATCTACTCAGCAGAGATAAGCTTCAAAACTGTTCAGTCATGATCAGATAGAGGCAGATGAGCAGTGACACAAACCTGCAGCAGCCACAATGATGTCAGCAATTTTAGTGTGTTGGCAAAGTTGATCCTTTGGAGTGTAACGGTGAGAAATGGTGACCGTGGCATCACCTGTGACAGAGCTTAGGTTTAGTGCGTATACTTTTCTATGCTCCCCTCATACTTATCACACAATCGTACATAGAATCCCACACATGCACCACAACCTACCTCCGGGCCTCTCGTGACGGCCGTCTGTATGCAGTAACATGGCAATGGGCATGCCCACGTTCTTGGAGCGTCCTGCAACCACGACATTCTTCCCAATCGTAGGAATACCTGAACGATAAGAATTCACATAGTTAGTTTCAACAGTTTGTGCAGCAGCATTACAGCCCTTAGAGGAAGCGAGTGGTCTCTCCTGTTACCTGTGCGTTTAATAATTTCCCACACTCCCCAGGGAGTGGCGGGAAGCATGGTGGACTGATCCAGGCACATGCGACCCACATTGACGACATGGAAGCCGTCCACATCCTTGGTAGGGGAAACTGCATTACAGATTGTGCGCTCATCGATGTGGTCTGTCAGAAAACAAAGACAAGTTACAGTCGTAGTGTTTTTACTATGACACAAATCAGCCTCTCTACAGATGTATGACTCCCCATGCTCATTGTCAGTCTTCCTGTTTCACTGTTTTAAGTTTCTCTGTACCTGGCAGAGGCAGTTGGACCAGCAGGCCGTCCACACGGTGGTCTGTGTTGAGTTTGTAGATCAGGTCCAACAACTCCTCCTCAGTAATGTCTGAGTGCTTGAGAATCGTCTCACTAGAGATTCCTGTGGGAGGTTGAAGTGAGAAAATGACTCAAAACACAAGGAAGAGTTTGTTCTCTGCAGAATTGTTGCATTTACACGTATGAATCTGTGCATTTTTTGTTTTTTTTTTCCCCCACTAACCGACATCGGCTGCAGCACGCGTCTTATTCAGGACGTAGGAGTGACTGGCTGGGTTGTCTCCTACGAGAATCACACTCAGATGGGGTCTCTTGTGGCCGGCTAAAATCCATTTCTCCACATCTGCCCGGGCCTCCTCCCGAATCTGCCGTGCTAGTTTCTTTCCTGAGATGACGACCGCCTCCTGCCTGAGAATTGGTACAAAAACGCTGAGGTCAGAGGCCAAATAATCAATAACTTATGAACAAGCTGGTGTTTGTCATACTCAATCTAAGGGCTGTACCTAATGATTTTCTTTACTCTTCATTATTTTTTTCAATTAAGCTATTACTTATTTAGTATGATTACAGCCATAAAATAATCACATGAAACAAAGAAAAACTAAGCAAATTGTTTTGCCTTTCTTCAATGTACAACCAGAAACCAAAATTACTGTACTCCAAAAAAAACAAAAAAAACAAAAAACTGAAACAATTAAATCATCATTTTTGTAACTTCAAATTCTCTCATCTCAATTATTTGAATAATCTTTATAACTCTAACCTCAATTCACCTATCTATGAGACATGGTTTCTTGAACAGGACTTTTGACACCAGAAACCTGTAATCAATCTCAACCCTCCACCCTTGGCGAGCGATTCTAACTTCTAAAATTAGAGCCTGCACATCTCCACCTGACTGAGCCATATGTTTTATCAGCACTTGTACTGTAGTGTTTCAGTATTTTCGATCCCGGGGTAGGTGTACCATTGCTAAGAAAGACAAATTCGGTCATGGGAGATCAGCTTTTTATGAGGATCTAATTACTAGGTACAAAAAGATTGATGAACAGAGATATTAACTGTTAATCTATAAAGACAGGGTTAACCTGTTGTGCTGCTTTATCCAAACAAAAGCAGCAAAATATCTGTTATATAACAACAAACACTGAGGGCAGGAGCTAATAACTGAAGAGTAATGAGCCATCAACAGTGATGTAACAATCCCTTTCATTCTGCCATGACTAATTAAACTTCACAGAAATATAATCACATCTTTAGGGAAAATGGGGTGAGAGCATGGGGCTAGTGTACCAGGTCCCAAAGAATGTGAAATGAGAAAATGTGTCAGGATTATAGAGCAGCAAACTGCTCCTGAACCTCATGAATTCAAAAGCAAAACTGGTTGACTGAGGAGAAAATCACTTTTTTAGATGTATGGCCACATGTCCATGTTAAAACAACCAGCGTGAAGTGAGAGAAGGTTGTTAACTTTCTGTGGGTTTTACTCCTTTTGATATTGCTGCATGTGTAAGTGCATGTTACTTGTTGCTGTATGCACTTTGAAGTAAAGCCCATTAAGTTTATGTGTAATGACTGTATTCTGTAAAGTCACCTTGCTGTTGTCTCAAAATATTATGATTCCACCAAATCTAATTTAAAATGTTTTAAATCTGTATTCATATTGGGATATATTAACGCATGCATAATGTGACATATGCTTTAGATTATCTATCTTGTGACTCTCGAGCTGCAGATCATGTGCAGGGGCCACACGAGTTTTTCAGGCGTGCGCGCAACATTAGTTCATTACATGTATCTCAGTCATGCTGCACTCAGCACGGTTCCAATCAATACCTGCACGGGATGTCGCACAGAGACTCTATCGTTCATTATATTTTGCCATTTCAAATCATCTCATATCGTCCCGGACATAATTGCTTCAGTGCACGTGCACGTCTTGTCCCCCCCCCCGTGTGCAGACCGGCACCTCGGTCTCCAGCTGGAACCTGGCTCCTCAAGCCACAGGGTGCAAGCACTCAGACCGATTTCATCAGCCAGCCCACCGCTGCAATGTTACCGGCATAACGCTAGGGGCGCGATTGAAATGTGACCAATTGCGGACATCTAGTACAATACAATCAAACAAACCGCCATAATAAACCCATATACAGTCAATGAATAAAACTCACGGTAGTATACATGTGCATACACGATATTAGACAAAATCAGCAAATAAAGTCGTGTATTAATAGGACATAAACCTGTCCTCCCAATGTGAGAGGGAATGTGCCGTAAAAGTGGTGTGAAATTTCCCCACATTTAACCAGATTTCAAAGCCGCTGGTCGCACTCACCTCGAGGCGGACGTGTGCAGTTTACAGACTTGGTGCTGGGAGTGTTGGCACAGTTTCCTGAGAGTCCTGAGCGCTGCCATTCTGACCGGCTGAGAGGAGAAGAGACACCACGGCTGGTTACGAAACAGCCTACCACCACCAACCGGGAAGACAGAGCGACGTCTGTGACGGAGGAAGAGAGGCAGAGTGGCTTTAAAGCCCTCCCCCCCGGTGAACGCATGGCGCCTGCGTCACTGTTATCTGCTGCCACACCTACTGCACAGATAATATTACAGGGAGGAGCCTGCCAACAAAATGTCATGCCTGTCTATCTTTGGAGTGGAAGATACACTGTAGCGGCCGTGAAGTGTTTGGTATATTCAACTGGAATATAAGTACTTCAAAATTGTGCTAAGAAAAAATACCTGAGTCAACTGTATGTAGATAATTTACAGTATCTAAGTACAGAAATATTGTCAGCAAAATATACTTGAAGTCCCAAATGTGAAGCACTCATTCAGGCAGAATGGCTCCTGTCAGGGGAATACTATCGTAGATTATTAGATTATTATTAATGATACATTAACATAGAAGCAGTGTTTAGCTGGTCAAGATGGGGCTAATTTTAAGTACTTTATATATACTGTTAGGAAGTTTAATGTACTTTGTATAAGCCCACCATAGCCTTTTTAAACTGTATACTGGAGTAAAAACTACAGTATTTCCCTCTGAAATGTAGTGGGGTAGAAGTATTAAGTAGTATAAACTGAAATAACAGTTAAGTACATATACTTCAAACTGTACTTAAATAGAGCACTCAAGTAAATACACTTACTTACTTTCCCTCTTTGCCAGATTAACCTGTCAGGGGACCCCAAAGCAAAACTTTGCTTTTGGGCCACTACTGATCCCTCACCTCCGTGCCTCACTGTGTATATGACCTGTCCCAAATTCCAAGTATGAACTGTGCACACATCAGACTCTACCCTGATCTTGAATCATGGAGGATTACATGAAGAGATTGAGAAATCCACAGAAAGACTATGGCATGTTCTCCAAGATGCTTAGAACAATATACCTGCCAAGTACCCTGGAAATTTATGCATGTGTACCTTAGAAGAATAGGTGCTGTTTTTAAGGCAATGTAGGGTCACAGCAAATATTGATTTGACTGAGGCTTTTTTCATTTACTGCACTTTGTCTGATCTATTTATTGCATTATTGTTACTTTTAGCACTCCAACCTTTTGCACAGTACTGTACTTTTAAGCTCAGGTGCGCTTACATATTGGATTGTAAAACTTGAGCATTAGATACATTTGACTTCAAAATCAAGGTCTAAGAGTGTGAGAGTCAGTGTTTGCACCAAGGTTACTTTAAAGTGTGTGTACTGATGGACACAAAGTTACAAGTTTGCTTAATGGGCGTCCTGCATGTACTTTGTGGAGTGGTAGTAGCTACTTACAGCCGCGGGGGGGCGACAGTCTGCCTGCCGAACCTCTACAGAGAGCCGATAGAGGAAGAGCTACTGTGGGTGCAGTTCATGTTAGCCTAAACGTTGCTGTTAGCAGGCAGCGCTGACAAGTGGTTCGTAGTGTGTAATTTAGAAACTAATTTCAGTTTACTAAACCAGGATTAGGAGTCGTAACCGAGGCTCTCCGACGACCGTTTCGCCAAGATGAGCTTCCTGTTGTAAGTAAAGTTAGCAGTCGCTTGCAAAGTTGCAGCCGGAGCTTGCGGTTAACGTTAGCTACGCTTCTACGAAGTTCCACCAGGGGAAGTAACTATTAAAACAAGACACCCATACAGAAAACAAACCAGCTTACCAACAAGCTTGAGCTAAACTTAAACAACATTTTCTTACATAGGGTTATCATTCGTCGTCGCATCATGTGGGAACTGTACTTATTAATAGTACCCCAGCAGTGGCCAACTACAACTTTTTAAAACTACGTGCTAACTTGGCTAGTCTGGTGATTAATGCTAGCTCCCGACTGGATAGTAAACTTGGCTGATATTATCAGTCTTTACTCAGATAAGACTAGACATTGCTTAGCATTAGTCATGAGCCACACCTCTGCTGCTTTACCCTCGCTGGGAAGTTATTAAATGTCGAGCAGTATAATGAGCTGTTCCGTTGTTTACAGTGACACTGTGATACTGTCGCATTTCCTGTCTAAAGTGGGTAATCACCTAATTCACTGTACTGACATGACAGGTTGTACAGTCATGTTTCTGTCACAATTAAAACAGGTCAAAACAAGTCTTCAGGTTTGAACGTTGGTATGACAGATGTGGCAGCCAAGCACTAAGTTCACAGATGATCACCTCAAAATGTTACTGCAGCTGCTGATTGCACAAACCAGACAGGAAGGATCATCGCATGTGAAGGCCAAAGTGGAGCATCCACTCCTACACATGCCTTTTAAAAATGTCACTGTCTCGCCTTGTATACGGACAGTTGCTTAGCTCCACGCTCGTTCGTTCCTTTACAGTGGCAGTCGCTCATCTAAGACCTTCAAGCCGAAGAAGAACATCCCAGAGGGCTCCCACCAGTATGAGCTGCTGAAACACGCAGAGGCGACGCTGGGCAGTGGGAACCTGAGGCAGGCAGTCATGCTACCAGAGGGAGAGGATCTCAATGAGTGGATTGCTGTCAACAGTGAGTGGATGAGTACAATAAGCCGATGTATAGAAAACATCACTCAGGGCACAAACTACAATGTAAATTTTTTCCCTATGGCCAGTGCATTTGCATCACTTGGTGGTTTGAGAAGAGTGATAGGGTGATAGAAACACACAGGTACAAGATGGTCAAATAGATTATTTATTAAGTAAGTAGTGTTGGTAGCCACTGAATAAGTAAGGGGCACTGCACCAAAAATATGAAATGTTTTGATATATTTAATATAATCCATCCATCCATTATTTAAACCACTTATACTTTGAGGGTTGCAGTGGGGCTGGAGCCAGTCCCAGCTAACATTGGGTGAGAGGCAGGGTACACACTGGACAGGTCCATTTAATATAATTAAGAATAAAAATGTAGTACTTTAAAATTTGAAGAAAGAGAAGTCATGCCAGTTCTTCTTCTTACGCATTGGGGTGGGAAAAGCAACTAGATATGTTGTTAAATATAATCATTTCTGGCTGTAGATAATGCTCACTAACATGTAGTTTATAAACTGTTGTAAAAGTATTGGTGTTATTTCATTATTGTTATGAACATCATTTCTAGAGAACAAAAAATGACTATTTTCACTTTCTTGCAGCTGTGGACTTCTTCAACCAGATCAACATGCTGTATGGCACCATCACCGAGTTCTGCACTGAGACCAGCTGCTCTGTGATGTCTGCTGGACCAAGGTAACTGCCTGTCCCTGTTGCCTGCAGCTTCTTCTTAGTACAGGGTCTTTTTAAGAAGCCCATTATTTTTTACAAAAGATGTTTTGACATATCACAGTAGGGAAAGGTATTAGTGTTTTGCATGTTGGTTCACTGTCACACAGTTATAGTTTACTGGAACACTACAATAGAACAGAGCCATCATTAATGTCATCAGTAGAGCTTGTGCTGACTACGACAAGTCAAAATTTCTACAGTGAAAAAGGCTTATTGCCGTGTTGTTTTACAACACTGAACAATAGTGGAGTAAGTAGACTTTTTTAATACAAAAAAGATTCAAATGCCAGTGAAAACAAATGTCTTACTGTGTTACTGTTAGTCATGTATCAATGTGAAACAAAAAATCTGATTGCACAAGTACTCAGCTCCCTTGCTATGATACGTGACTGGCGTAATTATCTGTTTTTTAAAGTCAGTTTCCTGGCAGAACATACACCATGAGGACATAGGAAAGTTTTACCAAAATGTTCAAAACAGTTTCAAACAGTTGTTAGTCAAAGGCTTATGATGAAAGGATTAAATTAATGGGTGGGAGGTTTTTTAAATATTTAGTTATTTGTTTTAGCAAGGCAGTGACCCCAAGCTTTTTTTATATGTATTTGTTGTAACATGTATCATATAGTGTTAGACAAACTTGCTTTGTTGCTTTGCTGTTAACAGCCCAAAAGCAAAATGTGTCATCAGTCAAGTTCCATTGAAACAAAGGAAAATTTTTTGGCTGATGTATGCGTTTACGTAATTGTAGGAAAGAAGGAACTTCACAGGGGTCGGATGAGACACAAGATGTGTCACACTAAGATCAAGTGCTTTAAAGAACATTATGAGCACGAATGAAAATCCTCATCAATAATAAATTATTTGTGATTCAACAGCAGGGTGATACTGGCTTCATAATAAAGAGCTGTTATTAAAGACACATTCTCACACTGCTAAAGACAGTAGAGCCTGTCTTTATAATAAACAAATAAGGGTTTATCAGTCATTAAGGAATGTGTTTTTGTTTATTAATGAGCTATGAGATACTCACTTTACCTGCTATAGTGTTTGAAACCATCATGAATACTTTTTGACTTCAGGAACTGAGACTTAATTCCTGACTTTTTAGTAAACAAAGATAGAGGCAGTTTAAGTAAATTCAGCAGACTAAATGTTTAAAGTATTTTGGCACATGTTCTGTATTTATTAAAGAACAAACAGCAGCCACCTAGCAGGAAATGGGGAGAGAGAGAGAGACTGGGAATGACATGCAACCAATGTCCACAGCTTGTATTGAATTAGACTGTGCCAAAATTAACTGTAACAACTGAACTGAGGCTTTGTACCCTCACGGTTTCTATTACATTACTTTTAAGTCAAAATCACCTTCATTATAGAGGGTAGCTAATGACACCTCAGTTGACCTTTAGGCCAGGATTTGGAAATGATGTGTATAGAAGAACCAAGCCACAGATTCAGATTTATAATGGTTAAAGTTAATGAAAATGAAATGCACCATCTGAATGTCACATGAGAGGAAAACAGGAATTAAACTTTGCATGTGGTCCCTGTAGAAGCTGTTTAGTTAGAATCTAGATTTGGCACTTCCTCTATCCTCTCTCCTGCCAAGACTCTACAGTCTCTAATCAGGAGGACGAGACCGGGGTTCACTTCCTGTTGACATAGACGCCATCAACAATATGATTGTAGATACTTTTGCATTTCCCCCCCTTCTGCGCCTTTTTTTTTTAGCTTATCTACGACAAAATTCTATTTTCATATCCTCACAGAATGAATGCATGTTGTATGTAGAGCTTTCATCTTAATGTCTCATATGTAGGTCTGCTCTTAACTAATGAATCAAGTCAATAATATGAGAGGTGTCGATGAATTTTGTCTTTCTCTGTAGATACGAGTATCACTGGGCTGATGGGACCAATATTAAGAAGCCCATCAAATGCTCTGCGCCCAAGTACATCGACTACCTGATGACCTGGGTGCAGGATCAGCTGGATGATGAGACACTTTTCCCCTCCAAGATTGGTGAGGTTTCATTCTTGTCGATAAAGAATTTTCATCATTGGCAGTTTAGCAAACAGAGTTTCAGTTAAAACTTATATTGATTGCAGTTTTTATCATATTATCTCCATGAATTTCCCAGGAGACCTTCCTGTTAGCAAAATACAGGGGGAGAGAGGAACCAACAAATAGGGCGTAGTCACATTGTTCTTTAGCAGACCAAGCAACTGCATACACTCATTTTTTCAGTTTTAATATTGTCCTCCTACAGGCAAAGTTGCAAAGTTTTCTGTGACTTTTACCTTTTGAGGATTACGTTTGCATTGTCTGTCTTCTCTTTCATACTATTTTTTTCAGTCACATAGCTTTGTCATTTGATATACAGTACATTCTTCTGTGGTGATATAAGAGAAAAATGCCCATCCAGGGTGTATTTTCTTTGAGTACTTCTGTAAAATTAGTGTTTGAGAGAACAGATCAGACACTAAACCTATCAGTACAGGCTCCATAGTCGTGCAGTCATAAAGTGTAAGGACAGTTTTTCTTTTCATTGAGCTGGCTTTACTTACGCATGGATGTGAAATGAAGCAATGATTCTGTGGTCAATGAGCTGACTTTCAGCTCTAAGAGTATTTTAGGGTGTTCACAGCCAAAACAGTGTTGGACCTTCAGCCCCTCTTATGCAAAGCAGTGTAATTTTATTTTCAGTCACCTGATTTCAGTCCAACTGATTATGTGTCTCACATGAGGACCAGACGACTGTAGTCTTTCTCCAGTTGAAGCAGCACATGCCCTTCTCTTGACGTCAGCATTTTCCACCTCCTTCTGTCCCACAGGAGTTCCCTTTCCCAAGAACTTCATGTCTGTGGCCAAAACCATCCTGAAGCGTCTGTTCAGGGTTTACGCTCACATCTACCACCAACATTTTGACTCTGTGATGCAGCTGCAGGAGGAGGCCCATCTCAACACCTCCTTCAAGCACTTCATTTTCTTTGTTCAGGTGAGATTATCCAACTACAGTGTGGGGGTTTTATCACTGCAATGTATCCTAAAGCCTCCATTCACACATGCAGTGTAATCCACGCTCTGCCAGTTTTACATGCCATTTAAAAAGAAGTCATTTTTCCATAAAAGTTGCCATGGCAACTTTTGTCAACTTTTCTGTCTGCTGAGGAAATTTTAACATTAATATGATATTTTCTAGAAGGCTCCAGCGTGAGTGTAAGCAACCATACAGGTAAAAGCATCAGCGAGATAATAACAACCTTATCTGTGATGTGTCTGTAAACCAGTCAGACTAGGACTAGAAATGAAGCTTTTAATGCTGCTCCTTGATCAGAGAGACCCACTGCGAGCTGCACTACTTTTACTATAATGGCTTGATATTGATCCAACACAGCAGTGAAAAAACTGCTCCCACTCTGTTCTAAAAGCAAGATAATAAGACATCTTGATGGGCTGTGTCAGTAAATAATATCTTGTTTCATGCATTGTATGTAAAGTCCTGCAGTTTCTAGTCTCAGCTACGCCAGATGCCAATTGTTATGCAAGCTTTGTTGCTCTATCTGCAACAGTTCTGTCATGTTTGAACAGAGTCAGCATGGATCCTTTCCATAACAGAGACATATGCATGAAAGCCACAAAGTCATTATTCGAACAAAGAGATAAACCCAGCACTTTCCCATATTATAGGTCTGAAAGGGGCTTAAATGAATTTGACATGGCAGGAGGATTTGTCATGTGTGATGAATACTTTCATCCAAGTTACACTAACATGTTTTAAGTTAACTGCACATTGAGAGTCAAAGACAGCACCAAGTAACCAATCTGATATTGTTTGTTTGTCTTGTAGGAGTTCAACCTTATCGACAGGCGAGAGCTTGCTCCCCTGCAGGACTTGATCGAGAAACTTGGATCCAAGGACAGATAGACATTTCATCACATAACTCCTTTTTTCAACAGTTTTGTTCTCTCCTTCGTCCCTCTTTGTGACCTCTGCTACCTCTATGACTTCTAGTCTCAACTCTTAAAATCTGTGCCTTCTTCTTTTCATTTCCTGAACATTTGTACTGTATTTTTCCTTTTATTTCCTCTGTTGTCTTTTATGCTGTCTTTGAGTCTTTTTTTTTCCATTTTGCCACTCCAGATCATAAATAGTGTAATGTAGTAAAAATATTTTTTCACAGGACTGTTTAACGACTCTATAAGAGCAACCTACTGAATTTTATATTGGACTAAGGACATTTGGACGTTAAAGTGAAAACCAGTTTTTTTTGATTGTCTAAAAACTTTTTAGTAATTTAGTTATTGATAGATAGGTAATTTTCTTCCTATTAACTTGTAGCTATTGTAATTACATTGACTGATCAGATATTCCAATCTTAGATTTTTTTTTAATGTCTGTCATTGTGTGGAAGGTATTTACAGTCTGACATGAAGGCAGGCACAAAAAGTCACCAGTATATGGTGCATATCACTCTGTGTCACAGGCTGGTGGATGTCTGATATTTCACATTAACCTGCTTCTGGTTGACATGCTCTTTGTCATAGTTACATGTGACGAGCTGATTGTGAGATACCTTTGTTCTTGCCCCACAAAAAACACCACCATTGACTGCATTATAGCTATTTCGATTTGGTCATGCAATATTGTTTTTTTGCACATTTTTTGGCTGTTTTCTTAATTAAGATAGTAAAATGCAAGATATAGTGCTTACAGTGATATTTTTAATCTGCTTTATAGGTATTATTAATAGCCACTTAAAGCTTGTATAATGACTCTATACAGGAGTTGTATAGTAGAAATCATCCTTTCAACAGCAAAAATAGTCTGTGAATTTTTAGTTTTACTGTCATTTTTGTTCATTTCTGTGGTGCCGATTAATTGTGGAACTCTTCATGTTTGTTCTTTCAATGCTGGTACTTTTTTTTTTTTTTTTTCAAGTATTTTTCCCCCAGGATTGGAAAATAGAATAATAACTATTGCACCTGTGAACGATAAGGATGAGTGACCTGAGATGTATGTAGTTTTTCAGCAGAAGCCTTTATAAGTCTTGGTGCATGTATAATTATCATGGTCATTTCCTGTGCTTAACTCAGGCTACAACAGCAGGGCTGTTTGTACTGCCATCCTTTGAAAAACTAATGCAGCTAGTATTTCTGATGAATGTTTTGTTTGGTGAAGTATGAGCAAGGGAATTGGTCCATAACCTACATGTTGGACCTAAATTCAGACAATCATGTAACCAATTAAGAGTTGTTAGATAATAATCTTAATTTGATACATCATTAATACATCATCAGGAACCAACCAATGTGATTAGGTGCAGTAGAGTGTTCGCTTTGTAATTTACCACTTTTTGAGAAAGACTGTTCCCATACATTGTTGAAAGCTTTTTAACAATGTGAAAAAACATGTTTAATTCATTTTTAGGTGTGATACTTTTGGGCCCTCAAGTTGCTTGGTAAAAAATCAAGTCAGCATCCATTATGTTACTTGTCTATGGGCATATCAATATATTTTGCAAGACTGATTTATTGTGAAGATTTTATTTGGATATACAGTTAGTCCTTTCTTTCAATCTTGTCACAGTGTTTTGAAATGTATTGCTTTTTCTCACCATTTTATTTTTAAACTTTTGGCACAGAGTTACATTTCATATTACATTTTAAAATGACTCAACCTTTTTGAATATGGAACAAGGGCTTTGAAATGAATTAAAAGTTTTATATATTTACAGTAATCATCCAATCATTGGCTGGTCATTTTGACTGGGAGGAGGTGTGAGGATGTACTGCATCCGAACATTTGGTGTAAATAATATCAGTGTTTTATCTGAACAAAGCTGTGCCTTACACAAATGAAAATGTCTGACATTGACAGTATTGGTAGATCAAATACTCAATAAACACTGAAAGGACGATGCAGTGTTGATTTTCATTTTGTGTATACTGCATGTCAGGAGGACTGCAGACATGTGCAGTAGAGATTGATGGATCAACAGTGAAGTATTGATACTTACCCACAAGTTTCCTTTTGCAAACAAAAATAATACCATTAATACCACGTTTTAGCATTTTTCAAATTAAAATGTTTATGTTTGTTTTGTATACTGAGTGAATATGGATGCATGAGTGCAAATCTGTTAAAAATTTGAATTTCAATTGACAAAGTTACTGGAGTAATTAATGAGAAATGATAGGAATCTGTGTAGTCTATCGTTTTTTATTATCTTTTTTTTTTTTTTTAACCTCAATATCACAATTTTAGAGGAACTGTTGGCGGTATTATCAGATAGCAGATCGAAATTAAAAGCAGTGGCAACACCCGAGACATTTTTACAGGCGCACGGTTTTTACTCAACCAATCAAATTCGAGCCTGCAGGATTACACAAACATTTTGCCCTGAGTTTGGATTTACAGTTAACCTTCGACATATTTCATATATTGGCCCCTTACAGATTCAGATCACCCTTCTGTTTAGTGAGTTTAGACGAGGTGCAGGTTAGTAGTGTTGTAGGTTTTGACTCGGTTGTGCCAGTGTTAAAGGCGGTGTAGTGGAAGGTACGTAGGCAGCCTGAGAGTCTTTACACTGGGCTGAAATATTCAGTGTTTGGACAGAGCAAGGAGGAAATAACGAACTGTTTTTCAGGTCAGCATCACGTACTTAGCTGTTGTCTACGAGTTTCTTTTTGGTTACATATTTAGAGGTGAATTAACTGGCCAACGATAACCTCAAAACGGTTTTATTCGTTTTGCCTGAACCGGGCGACAGGAGCCAGAAACCCGTCGTCACATTAGCTTCCTGCCTTGGTACCTACTTCGTAAAGAGCGTATAAAGTTAGTTAGCTAGCGTCAAGTTTACGCTACGTGGTGGTTGCTGGCCGTGTATGTAATGCTAAGCTACCTAGCTAGCTAAAGCCAGCACATTTAACGTTGTCCACCTTGTTTGAAATGGTTCAAGATGTTTGTTGATTAAGGTTGACGGGAGATTTAAGCCATCGCTGTCAGCTAACATTAGCTACCTGCCAGGGAGCACTGGGTGAGGAAACCGAAAGAGCTGTCAACCAGTCTCATTTGCTAACGATAGAGGAAGCCACCTGTACTCTTTCCATTAGCCCCGATGATTCACAGGGCTATTCTTAAATTAACTGAGTACACAGGTGTTGGTGCATTTAATTTGACGCCACGAAACTAAGATACCATCTACTGAGCTAAACAATCACAAATCCTGTATATAGCTACAAACATTGCACGTTTACCTGTTATAAAGAGATCACCAAAACAGAACAAGCTGGTTTGCATTATTCATAACTAACATTACACTTTGTCCTTAGGCCTTGGTAAAGCCATGGCAGATGAAAATACACAGTTCTGTGGCAATTGGTAAGTATGAATAAGTTACATTAAATGATCAGTCAATTTGATAGGGTGGTGAAAACAAGTTTTCATTATGAGCTTTACCTTTTTTTCAGCAAACATGACATTCCAGAGGCTAATTTCACCACCCATGAGATCCACTGTCAAAGAAACATTGCCCTGTGTGGTGTGTGCCAGGAGCCAGTGCCCCGGTCAGATCTGCAGGAGCACATGCAGCAGGAGCATACACAGGTAAAATCTGAACAGCAATACTGAGACTTTAACTTTAAAGGGTAGGCCTAACGCCCAAAAGTAGGACAATGTGATTATCTGTTTGGCTTAAAACAATTAATCACTGTACTAATTAGTGAATCCGTCCCAAACACAGGAAACCAATAAACTGTGAATTGAATTGGTTTCTGATATTTTATTTTATTTTTATTTTTTTTGAAAACATTAGACTCTGAAGAGGAAACTCTCCTATGTTGTAGTAGTCTTTGACTCTGCTTCATATTAATTTACTATATTAGTAAACTTTATTGTATTGTGTTGCTAATTAAACAATGTTTCTTCTCATAGTACATGTATTGCCAATATCATTTGATGACTCTTTTTGCAGTGTTCCTTAACTTAAACCATCTACATGCGTGCCCTGTGTCGTTCATGTCACATACTGCAGTCACCAGTGACCTCAAGCAATGAACAAGAAAGCAATGTCAGACTGAAACTGGATAATATTAAATTTAAAGCATTTTCATTTTCATTTTAGATTACATGCAAGTGTGGTTTGAAGATTGAGAAGAATCATATTGACGTTCATCAGGTATTTCTGAAAAACTTCTTCCCTCCTTTTGTATAACATAGCAGTCTTGATTAAATCATTTAATTGTGCATCTTCATGACTGTTGTCTCTTGCAGAGCTCTGAATGCTCTCAGCGGTTGGTCCCGTGCCAATACTGTGAACTGGAGCTTGTTTTCTGTCAGTCCAAAGAGCATGAGGATTATTGCGGTACCCGCACTGAGCCCTGCCCGCACTGCAAATGCAATGTAATGTTGAGGGAACAAGCTGTGCATCCAGTCCTATGTGGAAGCCTCACACCGCCCCAAGAGAGGAACAACAGCAGGATGAGTCGCAGTCCAGTAGAACCACAGTCTCCAGGGGCATGGTTTGAAGCTCACTCCATCCACAACATCATAAGAGCCCAAGAAAGAGGTCCCAAGAATAACAACATCAGTGCAGCTGAACAACAGGCCTTTCCCCACGCATTTGATCCACAAGGTTATAACAGTTTAAGGGGACCTCAAAGCTCAGGAGACTGGAAGAATACTGCACAGAGGAATCCAGCATTTAGTCACTGTGAGTTTTACCAACAAAGCTTATTGTTTATTGGCCCAAAATAAATCTGTGTAGCCTAAAATAACTTTAATTGCAATTCAAAGGTGCCCCTGGGGAGTTCTCATGGTAACAAACAAAAGTTATGTTTATATCCAGAATCCTTCCTCATAAAATATTAAAACTGATTATAATGAATAATTTAAAGCATGCATTGTTTACATCCACCTTTTGTTGCTGGTTGTTGTGTTCCCTGCCTTTCAGGGTGCAGTGTTACGCTTGTTTACATGTTACTATCACCAAACGAAACCAGGAGCAAGAATGTGAATTGCGTCACCTGCTTCCTTGTGTGTGTGCACAATACAAACAAAACGGCGACCCATTTGTAAAGACATTGCTCCATAGCATGACTAGTGGTTAAAAACTCCACAGGGTACCTTTAACCCTCCAACTCTTCTGTAGTATCACCAGAATTGTTTTACTTAATCTTTACATCTTGTCTGCAGAGTCTGTAACACACAAAAATTTCTGACTGTAAATGTTTTGTCAACCTTATGTAAAGCAGTCTTTGTAAAATACGTTTTACTGGCAGAGGACATGTTGCAGATGCCCCTGGAAATGATCTTATATCAATATCAAACCTTGATTGGTTTAATATTTTGAGTTTTACTTGACCAGCAATAAGTACCTTTTCATCACTAATGTGGTTAAAAGAAGTATAGGTTTATCATCAGTGCTTTGACAAAGCATTTAAAGATCTTTCTCTCCTGTGACTGAGCTCATAGACCTGTTGAAGTTGCCCTGCTGCTATGAGCTACAATTTTTTGTATAATTTTTCTTTTAGTGCTGGGACAAAGTGATTTTCTGAATAGCAGCAGCAGCAGCAGCAGCGTGTGGCCACATGGTGGTCAGACACATGATGAGGATTCATCTGGCCTGGACTACATGTTGGCCCTCAGCCTGCAGAGTGATGGAGAATCGGTGACTGGAGATGTAGACGGTAACCTGTGGCGTGATATCTGGGATCACAAGATCGGGAGGACATCCAACACCTCTGTAAACTCCCCACTCTCCCCACCCAACAACAACTACCCACACTTCACTACCGGGACAAGCACAAGTACAGTCCAGGACCATGATCAAACAGGTACATTAGTGTTGATTAGAATATGTTTAGCGTTATTCTTTTATCAGTTTGTTAATGATTTAAAATTCTTTTTATAGATACCATGCTGCCTTGTGAGTTTTGCGAAGAGCTGTTTCCAGAAGAGGACCTCATTTTGCATCAGGTTTGAGATTTACTTTTAATCTTTTGCCTGCACCATAGACAGGTAGGCTGTCTGCTTTCAATGATAGTTAAGGTTCACTAATTTAGTTTTTACCGATTCTCATGATGACCCAAACTTCAGTTCCTCAAGGTTGTTGTCGTTCCCGCTGCAAAAAGACAACAGCAACCTCATAAACTAGAGATAAGATAATACGTAAAATGTTAAAAGTAAAAACTCCCCAGCTGACTCACTCCACGAAATATATAACTAGAGAGAAGGATGGCAGGCAGTTTGTAATACCAGGTCAGTGCAGCATATTTTCACAACAGCACAACAAAAATGAAAAAAAAAAAAAACAACAACAACCAGAACCTGTTCGACTGATGTAACCATCCATGTTTTCAAATATTTCAGCCTAATTCTAGCACCATTTACTGTAGTGTGGGAAAAAACTTTCTGTGACCCTTTTTTTTGTGTCATAGTACGTTCTGTTTTTCCTCTGAAACCTGGCCACTGGCTGCCTCCCTCCCCACTAGGGTCCTACATTGTCAAATGGCTGAGAAATACCTGCATATGCACAAATCTAATCAGTGTTAAATGCTCTGCTCCAGTCAGATATCACATGGCGTGCAAACATTTGAATGCCTTTCTTTATCTTTGTCTCAGACTGTTCACAGTCCAGTTACAACCTTTGCCTGTTTGAACACGTGGCCCTCGTCTCCACCAAAGAGGCAGACAATGACTTGATTTTAAACAAATTTAACATAGATCTCAACCTTTTGTTATATGTTCTTTGTTTCAGACTGGGTGCAGCCCCGCCTCTGCCTTTGCGTCTTTCAGCAAGCAGCCCTCCTCTCCACCTAAAGAGGACAGGATGGGCAGGAATGCTTCAGGGCTGATGCACAACCTCCCTGACACACTCGCTTCCAACATCCCCACCTTCCCTCGGTCAGTCTCCCCGGCCTCTTACAGTCCTCCAGCCAGTCCACTAGAGGGTGACGTGGTCATTCCATGTGAATTCTGTGGCGTTGCTTTAGAAGAGGCTGTTGTCTTTCACCATCAGGTACGTTGATAGTGGCAGAATAGTAAACATTAAGGAGAAGTATTTAAAAACAAAACAAAAAAAGAGATGCATTTGCATATTTTTTTTCTCATGTTTTATAATATTTGTGTGTGTTTTACTTCCAGGACAAATGTGATATGCGCCCTCAGACTGCCCATCCACTGAATAATATAACAAAAGCATCTGTCAGAAAACCACTGAGCCCTGCTAAAGACACCTTTGGACAGACGTCTCCAGATTTTCAGAGGAGAATAAAGCACCAAGGTAATCAAATAAAATATTGCATTTAAGTTTATTATTAAAATACTAAGAACTTAAGTGTATTTTTGATTTATTTTGTGTGACCTCACAACCCTGTGTGATTGAAACTTTAGTGACGAGTCTCCTCTTTTAGGAGTTGGGCCAAAAAAATGCATTAAAAGTAAATCTTTCCCTATCCTCTTATTGGTCATTTCTGAGGCTGTAGTGGTGTTTCGCTGATAATATACATTATGATATTGAAGTCTAATATTTAGATTTCACATGTATGTAAATGGGGTATGACAAAATCTTCAAAAAAAATACCATCCAATTCAAAACCACAATCTCCGACTCAGTATCAACTAACACTGAACACATAAAGTTAGTTTGTAAAGCGATGTTTATTTAATTGCATTATATTCCAGAGGACGTGTGGGGTTTTTCTGTTTGGTCCCTGTATCTGTGTTTATTTATGTTCTTACCGTATAGCAGACGTCCTGGATGAGGACTTCGGATTTGACAGAGACACATCACCAGGAAAAAACCCAAGGGACTGGCAGAGAGGCTACATTGGACTACCAAGTCAAAGGAAGATGCCAAACTGTGACGTCTCTGTGAAAAACCGACCTCAGCAGGGCAGGGAAGCAGAGGGGGCTCATTCATTTTTCTGTGACACTGACACATCAGGCTCTGCATCTCTAAAGGGGTAAAAGCATTGATGAAGTCCTATGGAAACAACTTTTTGAATTTAATTTGAATTACTTTAGTTTTGTGTTTTATGTATGTTATTAATCTTCTGACTTGATTTTGTCCACTAGACCTCATCTGCCAGAAAATAAAGAAGGGAGAGGAAACAGAAGTAATCCAGTGACAAAGGTACAAAATATAGCACACAAATTAACAACCAAAGCAAGACGCTTCTGCTTCTATACTGTATGTGCTTTCTTCACAGAATGATTAAAGAGAAGGGATTTTCCCAACATACTTTTGTGTCTGTAAAAAATTGTATTTTTTCCATTTTCAGTTGCCCAAGAAGCAGAATGAAGAACAGCAGGAAGAGTGAGAGTATGAATGACTGGAGAAATAGTAAAACCAAATCTCCTACTCTGCTTTTCATTTATCTTTTTGCACACTTTTGAAAATTAAATATACACGTATCTGACAAGTGCCTGTGTGAGCATTGGTATCTTGCAGTTTTATTAAAGTCTAAGTAAGCATTTTGGTTTATTCATGCATATTCTGCTTTATTTCAAGATTTGTTTCACATGTTTGTATGTCTTAACAGCTAGCCTTAACCGATAAATTATGAATTGAATTTTATTCACACTAAATTTGATTTGAATCTTTTTTTGTTTGTTTTTAATTGTACAGGTCATATCGTAGCTCATTAAGACCGATGAGAACATCAAACACAGACACATGACTTTGTCTGTGTGCATTTGTCTAATTTAATCTTTACCTTGTTACTTCAGCCAAGGACAAATTGTTTTCACCCATTTGCCAGTTCTTTCAGGGCATTCCTCAGTGTTCCTGTTGGTGTCTGCATCTTTATGTAACCTAAAGCACTTTGATAGATTATTTTGGTAAAAAGGGCTTGAGGAACAGATTTGATAAATTTATGCATCTTTGACCAAGAAAAAAAAACTGTATTATTGAACATTTGTCTTTTTATATTGTTGAAGATTTGTCTTTAATACTCTTCAGTAATATTTAGATTTTTTAAAATCATATCTATAGAACTATATACATGGTGTTATGATAAGATGGCTATTGAAGCAGTGTCTCCTGTCCATCATTATTTTAAGTAGTATGAAGAATTTTGTGTGTTGATCTCTAAATAGGATTTAAGCTTGATAAGATGTATTTTGTGTGTAATATGGAGTCCACTTTAGGAATACATATAAAATAGGCAACCTTGTGCCACAGACTGTTGAGTCTGCAAATTTCCCTTTTTAACTAAAGACAGCGTTGGAGTATTTTGTCAATTAACATCTGATCAACGAGCCCAAGTACAGAGCAGCAATGAATCAGTGAAGTCACCTGGTGTGGTGTTTAGTTGGACTTGTGGTTCATGGCAGGTAGAGGACTATTGCTGTTTAAGAACAATCGTCTGCTCTTTGTCTTGTGTGGTTATTAAATGTTTTAATGAGGACATTCTTGGTTTCATGGCTCCAGTTTGTATTCTGTCAGTGCTGTTTCATGCCTCTTTATATGACTACCTCAGCTTTTTTACTTCTCATATTTTCAGTCGGTTGACCACTTAATGGGCTTCTCCTTTCTTATCTACTGCCTTTTATATGTGGTGATAAATGCCACAAAGAAGCAGAAGGAGCTTTCACAACAGTGCAGCATTTATTTATTTATTTATTCTCTGCTGTGGTAACATGAGTAGTATGGACACATAATTTCTGTCACACCAGCATCCAGCACGTCTTGTTGTGCCTATTAGAACCTTAAATTTCTGACGTTGCAGTCTACAAATTGATCACCTTGGTAATGGTAAAGATTGAAAGTCAGCTGGTAAAATGTAACTATGTACAAATATCTCCATTAAATGTTTCAGCAGTGAGTTTTATTTTTGTTACTGTCGGTGTGAAGGCAGTATTTTCCTAAGACAGTAGTTTACACAAAGTATGAGGTGGAGGATTAGGACTGCTTGAGAAAGTATGTACCTGCTGTGATGTAAAGTTAAATTATATTTTTTTCAAGGAATTACTTATAACCCCCTACAGAATGAGCTAAACCCTAGTAAGCATCTAATAATAGTCTCTGTGTATAATTAGATCCCCATGAGAGAGTTCTTTTCTAAAGTAAACTAAAGTAAGGAGATGACAGACTTGGAAAATAAAACAGCACCATTTTATTTCCCAGTGAAGGTTGTTTCAAATCCCTCTCCATGTGGCCAGGAATAACATTCTGGTGGAACTACTGAATGTTATTTTGTTGTTATTTTCAGACTGGATTCTATAAAGATCAGGTAATTACAAATTTGTTTACTTTAACTACATTAACACAATATGAAACTATAAATAAAATGTCTTTATTGGTGAGGTGTAGACTCAGTAGTAGCCAGTAGGGATGATAACTACTGTATCTAAAGGCAATTACAGAATGTAAACATTACATGGCTGTTGTTGAAAAAAGCTGACTATTAATTGTATCTACAACAGGTTAAATGAAATTATTAAACATGCAATAATAGATTTGTTGTGCCATTAGGAAACATTAGAAACAAGCTGTGAACACAACACTGACATGTAACCTTTTAAGAAGTAGTAAATATATTCATTTGTTCAGTAGTTATGTTTTGGTAAGATCAGTATTCACTCTGTTTTAACTGTTTTTGGTCTCTACCAACACGAGGTGAACGTCCGACTATTGAGCTGCTTAATGCGCCACTAGTTCATTGCTAACTCTTGTTTGCTGTGCTGCGCAGTGTAGGGGCAGTAGGTTTTTAGTTTTTTTTTTTTTTTCCACTGAAAATAGCCACCTGCTGCGGCTGAAAATATTACAATGAAAGCAATGAGAGTGAACCTAAACAGTAAATGAGCTGAGACCACTTGCTTGAAAGCGCCATAAAACTGGGGGGAGCTTCAGATTCAGGTGATAATTATCTGTCGGTCCAGCGCTACAACAGATCCATTTCTCACTGTTATATTTTATTGATATCATCATTTAACACATTGTTGGTGCATTAAAGGATTGTAACTCCTACATTTCAGTGTTCGCACAAAAAAAGTGGCACTAACAACCCCCCATACAGGACTGCAGTTTCGGGTCTTCCCACAGAGCGGCGCGCTTTGAATGAGCTCGGGAGAAGCCGGGGACGGAGAGGGGCGGGGATTACACCTTTCAGTGGGAATCCTCTGTTCAAAAAGCTGCCAACGTCCTCTCGTAAGAGCGTGCCGGCCTGTTTGTGCTTTCACTACAACTCAAGAAACGAAATAAGAGGACCGAAATATGCTCTCCACAAGCCGGACACCAGTTTACGGTCGTTGACTCAGAAGAAGTTTCTGACTTTGACTCCGCTGAAGACTGAGACTGACTGCAGTGAGACACAGAAAGAGAGAGAGAAAAGAAGACACAACAAAAACAGCTTACAAGTCGTGCAGGTGGTACACGCTGTTGACCGGGGAACCAGATCACAGTAAGACTCAGCCGGACCTTCTCGTCTCACCTGAGCCTTCCTAGAAAGATTAAAATGTCCCTGGAGAGTTATTCAGCGCTGGACGAGTCCTCTCTCCGAGCCCTGGTGAGTAGATGAATGGAGATGCTCTGAGCTAAAGTGGTGTCACTGGTACAGAGGTTGGAATATAAGTTTATGTCACTCAGTTTATCATCACTATCTTCAGTTTGCGTAAAATTGCGGAGACGGGGGGGTTGAAGAGAGTTGAAACTGTTAGTCACTTGATTTATTAGTCAATTGCCAAGAAATAATCAGTGATTCTTATTGTCATTGATCATTGTTTGTTTGGGTGTTTGACTGTTGTTTGACTGTTGATTTGTAAAAACAATACACTTTGAATAGTCATCTTGGTTCTGAGGAATTTTGAGGATATTTTTTTTTTCTTTATAAAATACATTTCATAGAATAAACAATTGATTAAGAAAATAAGTAGAGACTAAGGAGTCAGGTGAGTAATGGATGTTCAGTGTGTTATCATTGCAGCTGTTAGACGTTTTGGTCAGAGACTTGATATAAATGAGTTTTACAACCATAAGTTGATTCATCTATTAGTCAAATTTCTGTCAGTTTTGATAATAGATTAGCCTGTAAGTCATTTATGAAGCAACAAAACACTCACCTGCTCCAGCTTCTCAAATGTGACTCCTCTATTTTTTTCACTAAACAATTAATCGATTAATCAAATAAATACTTTTTGAGAATGAGCCATGAAGAAAATAATAGTAAGCTATAGCCCAGTCTTGATATTAAAGAGGAGAACTGATTCAAGCAAATGTTTATTTTTGGTGTGATTCCTCATGTAGAAAATAGAGGAAGTAAGTTATATTCATTTCACTTGTAGGTGATTTATTTTGATACACTGTGTATATCAATGTTTTGGTCGTTACTGTGAGCTGCAAATCATGTTTGATAAAGTGCACAAAAAAAAGAAGACGTCCTGGTTCACAGTCATGTTAGTCATGATCTAATTATTTCCTGAGGCAGAGGAAGGTGAAACATTAGTCTGTCTGACATATATCATGACACCTGTAACACAGACACATTTACAAGGACGCATGAGTCAGACTGGCGTTGTTTAGACAATGCTGCACTGGGTTTCCCTGAATCACAGTTAAACATACGCAACAGTGACACATGAAACATCTGATCAAAGGTATTTATATAACAGTTTTTAATTTTCTAGCTAATACTAATATATAGTGAGTAAGAGTCATATTTAAGTGTTACTGAATAGTTTTCCAGTGCAGCTTTTTATTACAGTTCTTATGAATGTTGAGTTTCTGTTTCTATTGTCACCTTGTGCACTCAAAGCTCATTATTCATTTTCACTTTACACTGTTTCAGGGGCTGAATATTGATTTTAAGTGGTAGGTTTACGACATGTAAACACAGTGGCATTGTTGAGCAGCTGTCAGATTAAACTACACTCCTCTGTATGATAATGACCTCCTGAAGTCATCATCCTCTCCAGCTCCTTTCCCAAGAATGAGCTCCCTAAGAGGAGGCCATCTCAGAAAAACATTTTGATTTCTGTTCTTAAAGATCAGTAAACCTGACAAGAAAATGCTGTTTACTTTGGATCCAGCTCAGGGTATAAATGTTGTGACTGTTTTGTTGACCTGCACGATGCTATTTAAACTGTATCCATTATTTTCCCATAGTCTGGAATCATCTGGCCAAGAACTACAGTCGCTTTCTCCTCATAAATCACTTAAAGGACAAACCTTTACCACAAGTGACATAGTGACAGTGGGAGAACAGGAGTGTGTTGAGGAAATAATATTTTTCCTTCAGCATTATGATTTACTTTTAACTAGAGTATTGGTGCCTTTGATCAGTCAATTTATGAGTTTATTTATAGAGGGGCAGAGCAGGAAAGAGGGAGTTAAATTGACCATAAGGGAGGAAGTACTCCGAGTGGTCACCACAAATTTTGGCAGAGAAAGGAATGAGGAAATTTAAAGCTTTATACTAGGCCTCTTAAGTTTTCCAATTCTGTGTTTGTTGTCCTTCAGCTGCCTTTTTATCTCTGCAGCATTAAATTTCAGACATGTTTTTCCAATAATAACATCACATTTAACCTCAGCTCATTGCTATTAGAGATATCAAGCTCATTTGAATCTCCCTGTGCGGCCTGTGTCCTGCAAGAACTTGCAGTCAAAATGCTGGCATTGTCTAGAGAGCCTCGGCAGCATCACGCAGACACTGGAATTTATGGGGTTTTATCTTCATGTGACGCTGACGCTCGAACCATCGCTGTGCACGACTTGATATGTCTCGTCTCCTCTGCGCTGGATTCACTGAGCTTAGCGTCTCTCCCCTCCCTTCCCTCAGATGTGACCACCGAGCTAGAAGGTCACCAAAATCCCACATTTTCACTGATGATGTTTGCGGTGACTCCAGCGTCAGGGTTTTCCACAGTGAACTCGGTTTCAAAGGAAACAAACTCTGATTAAACTCAGTGCTCAGAAGAGAAGTTCATGTGGGGCTGTGATGGAATTTAAATTGTGTTCAACAGAGACATGAATGGCGCCTTTTGTGTTTAGTTTTTATGAAATGTAACACTCCATTCTGTGGTGTTTACATTCAGTGACTGCTGAGGAGTTTGTGAATAAAGAATTGTTTTTCAGCTCACTGGTAAAAGATGATGGACATTTGGTTTAATTAAACTGGTAGTAAACCAGTGGAGGAGCTGCTCTTAAACAACAGTCGGATAATGAACGCAAACTCCAGGCCTCTGTTGTAGTTAATGAACTAAACAGTCAGAAGGTCATATGGCGGCCTCTCTAACGCCACTAATCCCATCTCTGCTCTTCTATTCAAAGCTCAGGCTGCCCTTTATATTGCTCATTTAATCCCCTCCATGGCAACCAGGAAAAGCATTTTTCTTTTCTCTTGGCCACCACAATTATTTAAATATCCACAAAAATAATCAGTTGGTGTTCCAGTTTCTTTGGGAAACAGGAGCTGAGAGGATGGGTCATCTTGTCTGAATGGTGCTTAAGATCTGTGGACACACACAAAAAAGACAAAAGCTGCTGCGGCCAGCTGGAGAAAAGCTCTTTCCAACCGAACCACTCCAGCCACTGTCACTTAAGAATAGATTTTATCAGCTCCCAGGGTGATGATTATCAGTCATTACGCTCTGAATATGCCGCGTGTGTTTCAACCCTGCAGGATGAACCAGGTCTACGGGTGTCTGTTGTTGTTGTTGTTGTTGCACTTGTGCACCTGCCTACTTAGCTGAGGATAAGATTTGACTCTGCTAGCCACACCATGATCTCCCTTCTAATTATCTCTGAAAGTCCCCCCCCAGCTGCTCTGCATCACAGGAGGAATGCAGGAAAAGTCAACGTGACATCGAACACGCTGACAAATTGGTAAAATCTCAACGTATACATAAAGTTTTATTGTCTTTCACCACTTGTAGTTTGCCAGTGCAGAAGTATGTCCTTTCATTTCTGAATGGACATGACCACATAGAGACTTTTCTGCCCGTCCGTGGCGCCTGCTGGGCTGATTTCACATGCTGGATGTCTCACATGATGATTTGTAACTGGTCTTGCCAGCCCTGCAACCATCCTTTCTCCCTGGTGAACAAGAAGCATTCACACATGTTTAAAATAGGGTAGTTTCACCCTGTGGTCCGGCCTCGCTGATATATGGGACCCCCGGGGATTTGGTTTTATGGCTCTCTGGACCCTTTGTGCGTTGACAAGGGTTCAACGGTTACAGTCTTAGAGGAAGAATAGATTTGTTTTGTAGGCTCTCAGTACAGTCCCCAGGTTCTCTTTATCCCCCAGAGGCACGGTCCAAAATGTCAGCCTCATCATCAGGCACGAATAAATCGGAAAAATTACGCCGTATTATATAACTGTCGTCTGGGAGGTTTTTAGATATATGTGCAGTGTGTTTTCATTTTGTCAGTTATCAGGAACTGTATCTTCTTTCTTTGTTTTGGTCAAAGTAAAATGTCCTTGTCTACTCTCATGAACCCTATTTTTCTTTCTTCAAAGACAGAGCAAATTTGACTGAAGTGTTTTCTAAGAAGTTCCAGGTACAAGCTGTTACATGCAGCAAATCTTCCTTTGAATACATCTCCTTGCTGTATACACAAGCAGAGAAGTGTCTCGAGTGTTTTATGTTCCTGGCTGTTGATAACACCTGCTGCTTCTGAGGTTGTGCTGGTGGTTAGTACTTTTGACCTTAGTGGATGGTTACAGGGTGTTTTCCTCACCTGGAGTGGGAAAACAAGCTGTTGAGGGTCTAAACTACAGGCACACGGTTCATAGCGCACACCTGATTTTTTTTTTTTTTTTTCTGTTTAGCCTGTCATCATTCTCACAGGTATTTACGTCCTTTGCATTTGCACTAAGCATTTCCCGTATGATTAAGTTTCAGAGACACCAGTGGAGCGATAATGAAGAAATGGGCCGTGGGCAGTTCAACATTTAGAGCAATTTTCCCTATCTAAAGTGACACAGTATGAGTTTATCAACACTGTTGCAGTGACAGGACTGAGCCTGCTTTAGTTGCTATATGCAGACTTTAGCCTCTGACAGCGAATATACAAATGCACGAGCCAGGGAGCAAATAGATAAGAAGTCACTTGTTTGTTTGAAAAAAAAAACAGGAAACTTTTGTTACTGCTTAGTGCTATAAATAGCTTGTCATATTTTGGCTCTGAAAGGATGAGAAAAGAAAAGCTGAGCAAAGTGAACTTTGGGATGATGTGCATACAAAGTCCTCCAACGTCTATTTTTGGTCTGTGGCCTTTAAGTTGTTTGTTGCTGTGGAACAATAACTCAGACTGAATGTAGCACAATTTAACACAACCTCAGATATATTTCAACAAACATTAACTCGACGTATAAAGTTGAAACTGAGTTCAGTGTGTTGTATTTCCTTATAAAAGCCGATACTCAGTATTGTTTTGTCATTTTGAAAAGTTGGATACTGCATTTTATTATTAAAGAGGATACCAGATACTGTTTTGTCATTTTTAAATGTCATAAAAGAATAATGTGGCAGTTTAACTGTAAATTAAACAAGAGTAGCGTTCAAAGAGATTGATACTGCTTGTGTCAGTGTGGTTATGTGATTACATTCCTAAAGTAAGTGAATCAACAGTTTATGACTGTGCATTAGCTTGTGTTTCAGGGTGTAAATCACATGCCGTATTACTGCTTATGCTCCATGAAAAATATCATACCTCATTACCATACCAATTATACCAATTATAAAGCATTTGAAAATCTGATATATATATATATATATCTGTTTCTTGGTATTTTACCACCGACTGTTGATCAGCAGAACAGGAGGGCAGGAAGTCAATTGTGTCAAAAACTGTGTCAAAAACTCCACAGAGTACTGTTAGTTAAGTCAAAATGTAGTCAGTGGAGAGATATTGAGCATGACAGACGACTCAGCAGAACCAACCTCTGGCTACAGAGGGAGACAACATCATAGACTCAATAAATTAATCGAGTATATTCTATGTTGAAAAATGAGGCTGTCCACCCAGGGGTGACCCAATTTGTGTAAGCATCAGATATGAGACAGACTCCATGTCCGTCCAAGCTGCTCTGGTCTTTTCGTCTGTCTGGTAAGTGATCCAGCAGAGAGGGTTTCTGTGACTGATCTCCATCTGTCCGGATCATCACTCTGTCAAATGGAAAAGAAGGGTCTGGATAAGGGGTTTGAAGGTGTGCTTTTTTTTCCCTCTTTGTCTTTCTTCACTGCCACCAGGCATTTCTGGCCAGTGAAATCTCAGTCTGAGTTTTAATGCTTTAGACTTTCTGAGGTTTCTGGTGACAAACACTTCAAGCTGCAGTTCAGACTGTTTTCCAGGTGTTTTGGACTCAGAGGAAACACTTACCAGATGTGTACAAACTCCTCTGTGGCTACTGTTTCTGTGGTCTCTGTGCCTTATCTATTGTGTCCCAATACAAGCAGACTTTTTGCACATATTTTTCACCATCTCATCAAATTGAGGAGGATTTGAAGCTCAAATTGAAGATTTCATTCATGAAAAATAATGACACAAAACACAGGAAGCTGTGTTTTCCCTCAGGGTAAAAGAAAATTACTCTCATCTACACCGAGATGATATGGAGGTTTGCTTTACTGTAGCAGGGCTTCAGTACAGTTTTCACAAGCTTTGGCTTTATATTGGAACACTAAGGTGTGGCTCTGTTTATAGAGAAAAATAGCATACAGGAAACAACATGCAGCAGTCTGCAGGATCAGAAATGTTGTTTTCTGCCAAGTCACATACTGAATTACACCAATGGAAAAAGATAAATATATCACATTTGCTAGACTGGGAAAAGATGGTAATTTTAAAATGAAAACTACAACAGATGAGAGAGAAGTAATCAGAGATATCTAGTCCAAGTCAGAGAAATGTAGAAACACTATGGTTTTGGCTTTTTCTATATTGACTCCCGCAGGAGAGAGTCATTTCCTGAGATCCACTGAATATCATCCAGCGGATGTTGATGTTTTGCTTTCCAGCTCACTGTTGTTAATGTCATG
Source organism: Lates calcarifer (assembly GCF_001640805.2). Classification (NCBI taxonomy): domain Eukaryota; kingdom Metazoa; phylum Chordata; class Actinopteri; family Centropomidae; genus Lates; species Lates calcarifer. The sequence continues at coordinate 9,788,298 of NC_066845.1, forward strand.
GCATTCTTGAGATATACACAGCTGATCTGTTAATTTATGTTTGGCTTTGCCTGTCTGTCAGTGTGTGACTCTCGCTCCCATTGTCATAGTCACTGTGGATTTTCGGAGTCAGCATGGCTGGCTCTCGTGGATCCATTAGGAAAAAACTGTTTGTGCTCTGCAGCCTCCCAAAGAGATTTAACCCCTCCTGTGGGACACCCCTCTCACCTCCTGGCTCTTCCCTCATTAAACCAAAAAGAGCTGAACACGCAGAGCTTCAGTTTGACCAGCGATGTCCCATATTTGGAGTGTGCTATGACCTGGGTCTGCTCACAGGACAAGGCTAGTTAAAGTGCAGGATCCAACACAGTCTTTCTTATCTGCTTATTTATGAAGGCTCCTTCCTGCTGAAATCTATCATGCTTTATCAGATCTGCTCATGACCACTGAAGGAAGATACTAATGTACTCTACCAGCAAGGTGGAGGCTGCTCCCTTCCTTTGTTGGTCTCCCATGATTAGTTATGATGATGTCAAAACTCTGAAACAAAGAAACTGTGAAAAGACAATATCCTACTTTTGGGTAAATGATTTTGGAGCAAACTTGGAGAACCAATGTGACAATTCATAGTAGAATAGTGTGACAGCTTTCTGCCTCATAACCTCATAACCTTTTGATGAGCTTGAAAATGTGGGCCGCCATTGTCCCGACCAGGCTGTAACTGACCTGGATCCCTCTCTGTGACCTGACCTGCAGCTCTGAAGAGAGACACATTCAGAGCGGGGAAAGCGTGTGAAGCCAGACAACTGAATTGGGCCAAAATGTCTCACAGAGGCAGTTGAATGAAGCCCAGGAGAGTTACATTACTGTAGATGATTTAAGGACTGTTTCTGGTTTACTGACATGCAACAAAGCAGAGAGGATTAGAAATAATTTTGAGGTCCTGCACAGAACTTAAGGACGAATATTTTACACTTCAGATCAGACCACTGACCATGTGTGCACAATCAAGTGTGTGCTGATTAATCCATCAGCATGTGGCATCCGCTGCAATAATCTAAGTCTCTGTTCTATGAGCATGAGTTGGTAACATGTGTGAGTTCAGATCTGTCTTCAGTGCATCATTACAGAACGTTTTTGAAGCCTATACCCCCCCACCCCCGACCCACATGCATTCCTCCATGCGTCCATTCTTTATGCCTGCTACCTCGAGTGTAAAGGGGGACGCTGTTTTCCCAGGTCTGCTCTGGGCCTTTGTCCTACCATCCACTTATTAGTAAAGGTTAAGCTTTCCTACACGTGTAGCTCCACTCACAGAGAACATGTTGCCACATGTACAGTAATCTTTCTTTCTCACTCACTTGTATATTTCTCAGGAACTCCCTCTTTATTTGACCCCAGACATTAAAACCTCAGCGAGCAGTGCAGCACAATGAGTTTTAACCTTGAATCTGGTTCGTTTCTTTGTTAATTTTTCAGCAATGAGGTGACTGAAACTCCCTCTTCTGAGAAACTAGGAGTCCCGTGCCTTGCAGGGCTCTCGTGTAGCCTGATTATATTTCCATTTTTCAGTGGGTGTGGTGTGTGTGCCGGCCCACTGTACACATGCATTGTTTCCCTCAGGTGTTGAGAAATGATTTATAGGCTCCCACCTGACTCAGATTAGAGCTTTTCCCCAAAGCAAGGCAATAAAGAGAATTGAAAAATATTTTTTAACTTTCTCACCCTTTCAGTCTTTCTCAGTTGTTTATTTGTGTCTGTCTAAATGTCTGTACCAGTCTGGCTTCCTCAGTGGCAGCTGGTAATCCACTTCAGATCTGCTGCAAGAAGTGTCCCGTGTGTCCTTATAAGGGCAAACTCACTTGTGGGCTTGACACAAGTGAGTTTAAAGCACTGATCCGATCTGCTGCCTGGCTGCACTCTAACCTCAGCCTGCTCTGGAAATTATTACTGTAGCCCCTCATTTTATGCACAAAACACACGGTACCCCCAACCCTCACTCGTACATATCCCATGCACACGTGGATGCATACACATTTCTCACAGAAAGTCCACACACTCCTGTGTGTCTGGGAATTTACTCAACACGTCATAGGCATAAGCTTTAAGTGCAAAAACAGCAAATGAGACAAGCACACACACACACGCTGGGGGTCAAGAGGTCAGGGCTTGGCTTGAAGGGTCGTTGTGCTCCCAGGGTGTGTGTGTGTCTGTGTGGGAAGGTGATGGTAGATGTCTTCAGCACACCAGACTGTGATGTTTTGACCTGACCTTTGTAATCCACAGCACAGAACGTAACTGCAGAGACACACAGTTTCAGTGTGATAACCATAATGGTACTTTTTCCAAATACCTGTCTGAGGAATATTTAAGTCTTTCTACAAAACCGTTTTTCATTCAACAACTGAAGCCAAATTTAATAAGTGTTACATTTTGTCTGAAAGCACACAGCTGTAGAAGAAACAAAAAAATAAAACTAAAATAGCGGCAGTACAGGCAAATTTCTGATCGTAAATCCAAAGATTCCTGGTTAAAAAGTCAACCCTCATGTAAACCAACATGTTTTGCCATTCAGCAAAAACATATCTAATCTGAAAGACAGAGTTTAGACATCATAAGTGACTTCAGTTGCTAAAAATGCTCAGAAAGAACCTAAGACTGTAGCTGTTCTGTGTAATGCTGTGTATTCCTGCGAGTAATGCCCTATGTAACTGAGCAGAATAGAGGAGTGTAATTAAGAAAGCTTGTACAATATTTCCTTTCTATTTGCACACCACTTTAACTGAGTGGTCTGTCTCTTTTCACTTCCACAGGTTTGACATAATCCTGTTTCAGTGCTGCACCCACAGGTGGTTGTTAGAGTGTGTGTTTAGCTCAGCTATGGATGGCAGACCCACTAAATAGTAGCTCAGTGTATTTTGACTACCTGAAGAACCTTGAGTTCTTGCCATATGTGACCACTTCTGAGGCTGTTTCCACTTGTGGCACAATAAATTTTGACCAACCCTGTAAACTTAAAATCATATTTAAATTCATTCCTCTCATGTGCAGCAGATGAGTTCAGAGAACACTGCTGTCCTCAGGAGTGTGTCACCAGCTGGTCGGGATTACTGGTAAACCATGAAACACTCTCTAATTGGCCGTGATTGATTGAGCTGCTTCAGTCCAAAGTCTTTGGATAGGTTTGAGGTTTTGACTCCATAGAAAACTGCTGCTGGTGAGGAAGTGAGTCAAAGCGAGCAATGGTACAAGCCTTAGCAAGCCTGCTTGTGAAACATTAAAACATTTTTTTGTACCTTGTTCTACACCACAGTATAGTTTCTGCCAAATAAGGTAATCATTTTCGTGTTTCTATCAGTGAGTAAGTGTATTTGAATTTAAAAAAAAAAAAAAAGAAGCTTGTAATACACATCTACAAGCTTTGTCTTGAAGCGACTGCCCTAGTTTTTACAAGATTGTCTTTTCTCTCTTCACCCTGTCAGTCATATCCACCTCCTCCATCCTGTTTCCTAACATTGTGTCGCAGAGGCTGAGTCAGGTGATTTTGCAGAGGCCGACAGGTGTGATGAGTTTTCAGTTAGCAGAGCAGACCAGACTGTAAAATGACTATTCCTCCGCCGTCATTACAGGTGTTGACAGTTCAGTGACGTCTCGGTGACTGCATATTTTCTGTAAAACATTCGTCTGTGTGACTTCTTAGTCATGCGTCTGTTAGCAGCAAAAGCAACGCTGCCTGAAAAGCTTTCTGTCTGGGTATAACGGCTGCTCTCTGGGTCACAGTGCTGTTGTTATTTGGAGCAGTGGTGACAGTTGGTTTCCCAGAGGTCTGTGGGCTGGTTTGAAAAAAAAAAAAAAGCCTTTGGGGATGGTGAAAGTGGTGTAAGGTGCTGTCACTGAGTAACTAGATTGATTTTTTTTTTCCCCCTCTCTCCCCTCCTCCTGACACAATTCACTCACTGTAAAGGCCACTGTCATGTGGCAGCTTTGTCAAATGAAGTATTTCTGGATGTATGTGTTTCCGTCTCTGGTTCTTTAACGGTTATTCTGTTTTCTTTGGCAGACGCCCAAGTTTAAGGTGTGTTTTATTTGCTTGAGTTACACCCACTCGTTACTTTCTCGTTGAGTTATTGGTCAGTTTTTTCTGTTTTCCTCCTCTCGAACACGTAAAGGAAAAGTCAGTTACAGCCACTGGCCTTGTGCCAGCTGGATTGGCCAGTTGAATTCAGCGTATAAACGCTGCAACCAATCCACACTGAGTTCACATGCAGCCGTCTGTGCACTGATTGGTCTATTTAAAAAAAAACATCTTGTGAACATCAACTGCAGCCGCTTGCAGTTGTGTTGTTAGAGCAGGTAAAAGTCAAAGTGCTGACGTGCACGTGTAGTGATTATATTTCATCTCTTATCATCACTTCATGACTTTAATTCCCCTCTGTGAGATTACTGTAATTGATTTGGACAGTTCTGCTGTCACATGCTCTGCTTTTTTTTTTTAAATTTTGCCTGTTGAATGTTTTCTTTTGTGATTTTTGTTTCATGTTTAAACTGATTTGTGCAGTACACAAGGACAAAAACACAGCCTGTTATGAAATGCTAAGCAGAAGTTGCTGTTTTTGAGCAGAGGCCCATGCCCAAGGCTGTTCTCTGTTATATTTCAATAATGAATAAATAAATCAGTCAGTCAGTCCTAAAACTTGGCAGCATACTGGCTGTATAATCACATCATGACATTCATTCGGCAGTGAGCTTGACAGTCTGGTAACAGACGGCTCCCTTGAGTGTTTGGTTAGTGTGTATATGTGTGAGAGTAGGCATGTGAGAGAGACGTTGGCCAGCGATAGAAATGAGCAAGTGTGTTGTCATTTCCTCTCTCCTCTCATTATTTTCTTGCCTCACAATCAAAAAACTCTGACACTGTTGCTCCCAGCCGTCGTATCATCTCGCTGCTGAGTTGGACCCAAACCCAGTTCCTGATTTCACTACCATGTCTTTTCCTTGTGAGTCAGCAGGAATGCGAGGAATGACCCGTGCGAGGCCTGGCCCTTTCCCACCCAGTTCTCATCTGCCCATTTTTAGGCATACCCAAGTCTAGCTTCTCTTTCATTTTTCTCCTTTTCGCTTGATCATCCTATCTCTCTGTTAACTGCTTTACTCTCCCCTCTTGTACTTCTCCTCCTCTCCCATATCCTTTCTTCCTGCCTTTTCTGAGCGCTCATTCTTTTCTCTCAGATCAGCACTTTAAATTTCCACAAATTACAGTATATAGGAGAGCCCCTCTGAGCCCAGTGCAACTCTGGCTGCATATTTTGTCAAACCACAGCGAGACCTCAAAACCACTCACCCTCTTCATCTCTTGTGAGATGCCCCCCCCCATCCTCCTCCTCTGGGCCCAGCGGGGAGGGTGGGGGCAAATCAACCCCCCTTTTCAGCCCATCAGGGTGTAAGGCTTAGCTTGACAACCACATCCAGCTCCCTTTAGTAGAAGGCAGTTGGCACAAAAAGGTTTATGTCTCAACTCTGCAGGTTTTAACTGGTGCCGCGGGGGAACCTTGAAAGTGTGTGTTTGAGTGTGAGGTTTATAAGAAAAGCCTGCCAGAGGAGCAAGCTCATCTCTGCATGTGTTGACAGGTTCCCGCTGTTGACCAAAAGAGGGATCTGTCTCCGGTTTGACAGGAGAGGGCTCCCTCTACCCTCCTATGCTCATGGCGTTCGCCAACATGAAAGCATCCGTCTTGCTGAGGTGGTGTGTCTGTCTGCAGGCGTGCAATTTATACACATTCGCACACCTCAATTACTCCTCTTTTGCTTGAACCCTTTAACTAATAGTTACTCAGAGTGATGAAATGGCTTAGTGAGTGTTCTCAGTGAGCCACTTCCCCCTTTCGTCTGGGGCCTTCTGCAGCCTGGTTACTGTTGAAATACAGCCAGAGAAAAAGACTCCTGGGTGATAAGCTGACCCAGAGAAGCTGAACATGCTTCTCTCTCATAGCCGAGCACCAGCTGTTGGCGTGCCTGGTTCTCATCCTCTGCTCCTTGCTCAGGTGGTCCTGTCTTTTCACATTAGTGAAGTCAGATCACTTGTCATCGCCAATCTATAAGCCGTCCGTCGGCCCTGCTGACCCTGTAACTCCCTACCACACATTTAAAAGTAAGCCAGGGATGTTTAGCCCAGCTTTGTCTGAATGGTACATGTGCCTGAACACTACTTAGATTTATTACCTGTCAGCTGTGACTGTGCTCAGGCTGGCATAATCAAAAAATCACGAATGGAGTTCCCTTGAAGGTGGATTCCTGATGTTTTTAAGACACTCTGTCTGACAGCTGTGTCTGTCTGCCCCTTCTTGTAAACGAGTGCCTTATTGTCCTTGCTTGGCAGGGTTAATTACAGAGGGCAAGAGACGGCTGAAAGAAACCAGCTCTACAACTCGTGTTTTGACCCAAGAACCCTGCAGTTGTGTTTATTGACCGCCCTGTACTTACACTGAAAACAAGCCTGTGACCTTTTAGGAGCAGATGCTTATATAACTAATTTCTTCACCATGCTGTCATGGATGCAAATATAAGAATGATAAGTGACTAGTCTTCACAAAGCCAAATGTTTGGGTTTCGGTGTGGCGTCCTGCTGTGATAACACACATTTAAACACTTATGTTCACCCTCACATCCTGTTTGTGTCCGTTGTTTTGTGTCGTGCACGCAGCTGGATGGAACCGTGGATCTGGACGAGAGACGCCTCATCCGTTCAGCCATCCGGGAGTTGAGGAGGAGGGAGATCGAGGACATGGAGGCCGCTCTGGCCAGCAAGAGATTTCGACCCACACGCCTCAAACAGCAGGAGGACAAGGAGAACCAGCACAGGTGGGACCACACATAAACACAGACACACACACAGACACACACACACACACACACACACACACACACACACACACACACACACACACACACACACACACACACACAGACCTGTCCCAATGACAAACTGCACAGGACTAGGTGAACTGGAGATGCTGAGAAAACACTCACAAACCCAGATGCAGCATTCCTCAACTCCAGTGGGAAAAGTCTGGAAAAGTCAAGTTAGGGAATCATAGGGGACAGAAAACTGCAACCACAGTAAATTTTCCATTTTCCATCATGTGCGCACATTTCACAATAAATACCCTCACTTTTAAAAGATTGTCCTTATGTCAGCTCAGCAGTCAGTGTTTAAGTTGTGAGAGTGAGATTGAAGTCTCTTTTCTCTGTTAATTTAGTCATTCATCTTTATTTGCCGTTCAGAGCCTTCACAGTGTTTTCAGTAATACATGGTTTCCAGCACTTGTCATTCGACTGAGGAATATGGGACAAAGTGATAACTTGGCTCTAATGCCACCTCTGCCGTTTTGTCACTAAACATGTTTCTGTTGACGAGCTGAATGAGAAACAGGTCAAACAGGCTTTAAATGATCATCACTGAATTCCTGTAAGCATTGTAGTTATTTGTATTTTAAAGAAGTGTAGAGGGATATACATTCTCATGCAAACTATACGTTACTGTTATTGAAAATATTAAAGATATCTTAATATCTCTGATGGTGAGAGATGCAGTTTGTGTGATCAAAGCAGATCAGAGCTTTTTTCTGATGAACTGTAATAAACTTATAACAAATGAACTTTTTCCTGAATTCCTGAAAGCTGTCCAATCATGACAAATTGCAGCACTAAAATTTGAAAGCCCAAACATAGCAGGTTTTACTTTATGAGATTAGAGAAGCTGCTGCAGTCAGCCAATCAGCACCTTGCCAGATCTCATTCAGGAAATGCCTGTCACATTCAACAGTTACATTCATTTGCAAAATATCGTAAAGACCCTTTTGCTCTCCTGAGACGTCGTGTATTTAACAACACAATCACAAAAATGTGATGGTATGGGAATTTTAAACCTTTGATGGTCTTTAGTTTAGTCTTCTGGGTATGAAATCCTGAGCTCTACAGAACCGGATGGACTGAGTCCTTTTACAGGTGTTCATTTAAAGACTGGCACTAGATCAAGGTAATGGCACGATCCCAGCATCTGGTCTGGAGCACAGTGGAGATTTAACGCTATTGGATGTGAAGAGGATACCCAACCTTCTGCTGTAGTCCTCTTTTCTCTGTCACTGAATCCCATTAAGACCAGTGGCCAGGCTTAATCATTTCCATTCACTGCAGCTCTCAGATGACTTGGGTTACAATAACAAAAGAGGTGCCTTACTGAAGCTGTTAGAGAAAGCATACCTGCTGTAGCATATGCATGCACGTGTGCACATGTTAAGACACACACACACACACACACACACAATCACACACAAAACCCTTCTGAAAGTTGCATTATCCCGTGCCTCTCCTATCCCGTGGAGGAATTTGAAACATTCCACTCCAGCATGCCACACATCCTTTAATACCAAGAATGGAGGAAAGCGAGGATAATGAGAGAGCTGAAGGAGTGCATGAGTAATAGAAACCGACCTAAAAGCAAGCAGTGAAATTGAGAAATATGAGACTGAAAAAAAAAAGAGGATGAAGAGAGCAGCCAGGCGCTGTGTGTCACTGCTGTCAAATCTGTTATGCCACAGTATCACTTTTTCCACGCTCAATTTGGGAGCGTTTCCTCTGATGGTTTTTCTCCCGGCCAAGAAAACTGTGAGTTATCTTGGAATTGTCTCCTGCTGCCTTTCATAAGAGAAACCTCGGGTTAGACAATTAGCATATTTTAAGATGCTATGATTTCAAATTTGTCACTTGGTTCATGAGCACAATTTGATGGTCACTCACTCATACGGGACTCTATTATAACCACTTCACTGTCTCTCTCTTCTCTCACAGGTCAGAATCCAGCGACAACTTGGACGTCCTGGCACGGAAACTGCAGTCAATCCAGGACATTGATGAGCTTACCAAAATGGTGAGTATTAATAGACATAGACCATGAAACATGGTGACACTTCACATGTTTGTCCTCTGCGCACTGAGATTTTGTGTGTGTTTGCTCGTAGCTCCGTGCTGCCAGCGAGTACGAGGAGAGGAAGCTGATTAGAGCAGCAATTCGACAAATCCGAGATGAGCAGCAACAAGGTGAGTCCAGCTGTTTGATAAAATGGAGTCAAGCTGTGTCTACATGTTAAATGTGATATCACTTGTCTGGTTGAGATGAAAACAAGGATTAATCCTCTCACAGATCACAGGAAAATGTATTAACTTGGATGTGACACCACTTTTTAAGAAGCTTAAACACTTAAAAACTGGTTAGCCTGAAGACGGTGCTGTTAAAATATAGTTAAAAGTCAAAATGTCGGAATGTGAAATGCTATAATTAGGCTCTGGTTGACCAAAAACTTGTGACACTTAGCCAAAATTAAAAATCTGTTACTCAGTATTCTCAATATGACGTAATATTCTAGACACCCCTGCTCCAATCTCAGTTCAACACAGGGATTTGATATGTTTCATCACCATGCTCGGGCAGCCAAAAAGGAGGGCACTGATTGTCCTGATGAGGGCGCTGAAATGAACTGCTACAACTCCTTAACTGCCAGTCTAATTTTTATTTAGTACATTTTTCCCTTAAGAAACTCAGGGGGTAAATAGACATTGTTAATGGGTGTGTATGCATATTTCATGTTGGACAGATAGCAGACTGTCTGTGGTTGGCATAGTTTCAGTAGTAGATCTACCTATGATACTGGATCAGATAGTGGATTCCTTTCATTCCTTAGCGCTGTCTGGTCTGCGTGAGGCCCCTGTCACTGTGAAACACTGATATGTGGGGCAGGGTGGTGCATACAGAGTCACTCAAAATTTTGATCATCTTCCACCCTGCCCAGCCCCTGTTTAAGGGCCATATCAGGACACCTCTGTCTGGTTTCAGATTCTGGCTTCATATGTGACAAGAAGGAAAGAGAGAGGTGTCACCTATTTCATTCTAATTACTGTCTAAGCACTGCTGCTGCTGCTGTGTGTGTTTATAGGGCCTGTGGAGAGGGCTAAAGCTCCTGGTCGCTGCCTGGATCCTGAGAGTGTGGAGCCCCCGAGCAGCATGGGAACTGGAGTAAGTACAGCAGAGTTAATAGAGTGTTCATTGTCATTTATGGTTGGAGAAATGATTAAACTTTACAGTGTAAGGCTAATACAGTCTGCACATCACCATTACAACTGATGAGTAAGCTGTCTCAGATCTAATATGCACTCCTGTCAGCTTCCATTTGCAAGAATGAACTGAGCACAGACCAATTTGCGGGTGCTGAGTTTGTTTGCATGGCAACAGTGACCACTGAGGTTTCTCTGCTACCACAATGAAGAATGCAGCAAACAACAACAAGCATTGTGACTTGAGTCACACACTGCGTCATGAATGTGGCTTCACCACATGCGCACACACAAAACACATGCCTAGGCTGCCACGGAGCAAGGAATGTGTTTTGTTTTTTACACCCTCATTCAGGTTTGGCCAAGTACGAGGAGAAAGATAAATTTTACTTTGAGCCTTGTGTTTAGTGAAGGCAGTAAATTGTTTTTGACAGGTACAGTCTCCCAGCCGTTTTGCACACTTCTAAATGCACAGGCTTTTATGTTTGGACATATCCACACACTGAAATCAAGCATTTAGAGTGAGTGTCTATGAGAGAGACAAGAAATTATACAGCTGATCAATAACTTTAATTGCATTTTAATGGCTGTCATCACATCTCTCTGAATCTCTCTGTATTCACTCAAAAAGTCCAGACTCCAGCCTCCACTCTCTCTCTCACAGCTGACTGGCCCTCTAGTGGAGGACAGCAGGATTGTGTTTTCAGAGTTGAACTAAACTTTTGTCTTTTTAAGCGAAACCAATTGAGTTATATGGCTGTTGCAGCGGACATGATGTGAAGACATGAGGCTTAGCTGTGTGGGAGAGCCAGTCAGATGTTATCTTATCTGCTGTGTTTGATCACTGTTTTCTCCTCTTTTCTTTATGAAAGCTCTGTTTGTAGTGGATGAGATTTCTATGGAGGAGAAACAAGTTAATTCTTACTGTATGCGGTCACCACTTTTGTAACTAAGCCTTTTGAATGATGAAAATGAAGGAATACTTAAGAGCGCTGTTTCTACGCTTTGAGGAAAAATACAATCAGTCACATTATCAGTGGTTCATATTCTGATAGTTGATGCGTGAAGCACCCATTTTTCCCACCACGGTGATATAAAGAGGGAGAAATGAAAGGCTGTTAATATCACTGCCATTGTCTGTCGCAGCCTGTGCTTCGCTTTGTGTGCATTCCTTTGTGTGTGTGAGTGGGTATTTTCCTTGAGTAGGAAGCGATGATGGGATGTTGGCGTCACAGGATGCTCCAGCATTCAAGCCACTTTACCTCACTTCCTGTAAGACAGCTGAGCGGCACGGTTGTGAGCTTGTGAGCCACAGGTGGTGTGATGGATGAGGGGTGGTGGTGGTGTGGGGGCTGGAGATCTGGATGGCGATGAGGGGGGCAGAGGGGTCGGACAGACAGACAGGCAGCCCACCAGCTGTGTCTCAGCAGTCTAGTCTGTGCTGGAATGGGGACGTGGCCAAAAACAACATCAACCAGCAGCAGCAGCAGGGCTCCTTCCACTCACATCACAGCAGCGGATCTCTTTGAGTTGAGTGCAATTGTCCCATGGCAGATGGAGGTCCTAGATAAATTTCTACAGCAGCCAAACACACAAACACATAAAATGCAATATGTGTACACTGGCAGCAGCTTGAAACAAACACCAGCTTGGGAACTTGTGTGACAAAAAGAGGAAAAATATATTGAGTATGCATATTTAATTAGTGGACTAATGTAGCTGTTCATCTGTAATTTTACCAGAATCCAGCTCCCATTAGAAGTTAATGATTGTTTTTAATGGGCACAGTTGACATGCAGGGATAGCTGAGAAACAGTAAAAGTTTCCTTTTGCTCATTTGGGAGAAACCATACTGTAACAGCTTATAAAAAACTTTAATTATATGTATGTAGCAAAAGAAAATGTCAGTAGGAAAAAGGGATCTTTATTCATTATTTTAGGATAAAGCAGCACAAAATATCTAATAGTTTAGATGAGTTGTTTTCAAGTAAAGCAGAAGTTATAGAAATGAAGAAAATGAAGAAATGAGGTCAAAACAATGGCAGAAGTTAATGTGTCAACCAGGCAACCCTTTAACCTGTAAGGAAAGTGTGTGTGTGTGTCTGTGTGTGTGTGTGTGTGTGTGTGTGTGTGTGTGTGTGTGTTAATGTGTGTGTGTGGTGGGGGTCAGATCCCTGTGGAGACAGAATGGGAGGGAGGGGAAGTCAAGGGAGTGGCTTGTTGGTATTATACGTGTGTGTGTGTGTGTGTGTGTGTGTGTGTGTGTGTGTGTGTGTGTGTGTGTGTGTATGTGGTTGTGGTGGTGTTGGTGGTGGTGTACATGTTTGTGTGTGTGAGTATGTATGATGTGGCTGAGGCAGTAGAGCGGCAGAATAGTGGACGTCCTGACTCCAGGAGGGTTACTACTGAGAGAGAGAGAAAGAGAGAGAGAGAGAGAGAGAGAGAGAGGCAGTCTGTCTGGTGAGGAGAAGGTAAATGTCACTCTGATTTTTCCTGCTGTCGTGTGTCACAGACCAACGCTCCTCTGACTCTCCTCATCTTTTTTTCCACTGAAAGATCATTCAGACCTCTTTCCACGTCTGTCTGTGTTTGTTTCTGTCTGAGTGAAGAATGGGACGTGCTGGCCTCTGTGTTTACCTTCCAGGTTTGTGCACATAATGGTTTATTGCTGATGGTTTATTTGTTCATTTTAACTGATAGGTCATATGTTAGGATATAGACACCTTAATGACGCATGCAATGAAACTGGGTCATTGGACAAATTCAGAACAAATGTAAAAGAGTTAAGATAAATCTTGAATATTTAATGCTTGTATTTAGTAATTTAACCCTGTAAGTTGTCTCTTTGAGGCTATAGGTTTGCATGCCATTGAGGTGTGATGGGCGAGCGCAGGTAGGCTGTTGTGTGGGCGGGTGCTGCAGCTTGAGACAGAGTTTTGTTTGTTCTCTGATCTCATCATAAACATGTTGCAAGAAGAGACCTGAGCAAGAGTAGCTTAACTGTCTCAAACCAGGCCTAGCTGTCACAGTAGAGAGGGTTTATCGGACTTTGGAGATGACTTGAGAAAGTGCGCTGGATGGGAAAAAAAAGAAAAAGTACAGTGGATCCATTTTGGGGAAAAAAAGAGCAGTAAGTAAGCTGAGAGTGGCATGTGATGATTTGCAGTAAGTAAAAATGGGTATGAGGCTCAGGGCTGGCTTCTTCTGTGGGTTTCCTCACTCCAGACTGAGCGTGTGCGATACAAAGATGATTGCTACTTCATTCCAGCTACTGTATTTCAATTATTGGAGGTGAGCCCGAGTGTGCGGTTCCTCAGGCTGCAGTAATGGAAAATGTGCCGCCAGGTTTCTTCTTCTCTCGTCCACGTGGAGGCATGGAAGACCCTCAAATGGTCTGACCTCACCAGTGAAGTGATGGGTTTAGCTTTCATGGAAAACTGGAGCATTGGAACTCAGCGTGTTAATCCGTAGTTGATCTCAGCTGTCTGAACCGGTTGGTGAAGGAGGTGTGTGCCTCAGTTTTTTTAGTTTTCTTTTTGTGGAGTTGAGGGTTCAGAGGAGTCCAGATGGCCCACGCCTCACTGTGGTCACGAGAGAAGACAGTTGTTTTTGTGTTTACGATGTTGAGATTTTGCAATTATAGTCCGACACAAACAAGCTCCTGAGGGCCAGATGGGACAAGTGGTTCGGCTGAGCGTTGGAGTGGGACGGTGTCGGTGTTGGTTCCACTCCGTCAGGTCCTGAATGCCGGGGCCAGAGGAAAGCCGCTAATGACAGCATGGTGGCTGGCAGCAGGTCCCAAGCTCTGGTCTGCGTCTCCAGTTCCACTTTATCTTCCCTTTTTTTTCCCACTCTGCCTCACTGTCTGTGAGAAATATGTTCCCTGTGGTTTAGTGGTAGCTGTGAAATGATGGCTGTCTGTCTGAGTCCTGGTAGAGGCACGAGGGGGAGAGGAGGGGGGGGGCAGTGAGGAAAGACTCGTTCTCTCTAATTGTGTTTATGGCTCAAACACAATTACCCCCCCCACCCATGACTCTTTGATTGAGTGACTCCACTCAGAAGAAGACTGACCCTTGTGTGTGACCTCTCTCATTGTCACACTGTAGTGCTCTGAGTCTTTTGTATTGCTGCAGAGGACTGTTAATGTCCTCATCACACTGTTAATAACTCATTAAAGGAACATTCCACTAAATCTCTGCTTTCCACTGTGGTGTCCCAGACTGTATCAGCAACATTTACCATCATCTCTATTCATGCCCCAGAATCTGTGCTGCCACATTTTTTTTTGTCTCAGCATGGAGAAAAAGTAGAAGCTGGAAAAAGTGAGATTGGAGCACCTTCAGTGTCGATCTACATCACTATGACGCTGCGTTTATCTTCCTTTAGAGGAAACTTTTTATCTCTCTCAGACACAGATTGGTCTATCCTGGTCACAAAACTCCACTTATTTTACAAAGTAAATTATTGGACAGGTTTCATCACCTGTCTTTGTTTATAACCCGAGCAGTGCCACTCCAGACTGACCTTTCCTCTTTGTGCTGCCATCTCCTGCAACAGTGTCTGATTACGTTTTCTCCTCAGTGATTGAGCCGTTCTGCCCTGTAATCTGCTCAAGGTGGGGAAGGTCACAGTCAACAGAGCAGAAAGCCTCGACGCCTTTCTCACCTCTGCCTCTCGCTTGTGTTTAAGTTCAAACTGGCTTTGTGTTTGGTCACTGCATTAACTCACAGTTTCTCTCTGTCAGCTCTGATCACACACTGCCTTGATTAAAAGCCTTTAAAACACAAAGGTGTGATTTATAAGATTTTCACACTGTTGTTGACATCTATGCCAGTCTCTTGTCAGGGATAACATTGTTTACACATGGCAAACTGATTGTGGCGTGTGATTGTGTGGTTGGGTGTGTGTGCTTTCTTTTCTTGCTTGAAAGATTGTGAATGTGTTTTCAGAAGCTTTTTGAGGTAATGGTAGGCTGTAAATCTGGTCTAAGTATTATATTTTCAGTATGTAAGGTCATGTCCTGTATGTTTATTCAGGATCCACCCAAACCTCTGCTGGACTATTCTTGACCCAGATGCCTCTTGTAAAACACCTTTAAGGAGGATTATGTTCTGTGATACAGTTACCGAATGATGCATACCACCTGAGGCTCCACACAAGAGCTTTTTGCCCTTTAATAGAAAAGTTTGCAAGTCCTCTGAGTGTTGTGGATTAAGAATATGCGGGGGAGTGATTTAAAGAGTGTGTGCACACATGCTCAGAGGAGCCTTATTTGTGCAGCTGATTCTCCTGTGGAGTAGCTCAAGGTCAGGGACCAGAGGCCCAACAGTAGTGCTGGCATTTTCATCTTTCCCTCTCCGTCCTCCCCTCCACACCTCTCCTGTTTCCACTCCATATGCCAAAATACTGCTGCCTTTCCTCCGAGATATCCCCCCTGCTGCGCCTTTCCTCTGTCAGCACAGGATATCACCAGGGTGCTGTGTTTTGAACTGAGTTAGACTGCAGGTAATCTTGAAAAAGTAGGAGCGACCCAAGTCAAGTCAGGCTGCAAAGCAGAGAGATAGCACAGGATTGAACCATGCGCTGAATGTGTATGTTGGCTCTTCTGACTCTCAGGACGTCTCTCTCAGACATATACAATGGAAAATAAAACAGATCTTCACTTTTCCAGCTGGCCAAGCATGTTGCTCATCATGGCTGGAGCATATGACCTTGACCCCCAACAAAGGACCAGCTGATGTCAAACAGATGATCGTAGAACTGATGTTTTCAATGTGCTGGCTGCTGTCCCTAAGAAATAGCTGAAAACGCCATGACCAGAGAAATTAAAGAGCATGGTGCTTTCGGAGCTGTATCGAAGTGCACTGGGCATGTGTGATTGTGTTTTTTCTTTTTTTTCCTTTCCCACAGGAGACAGAGCGGGAGAGTCACAGTGAGCGAGAGCGTATGAGATCTCAGATTCGGGAGTTACACGGCCAGCAGACACAACAAAGCAGAGAGCTGCAGAGAAGAGGTGAGAAACACTCATTCAGCACCAAACTGTGCAGGACTGCTCTTCAAATTAGTCGGAAATTGTTCCATCTTTGGACTGGCTACATTAATGCAAGATATACATAGCTGCCCTCACATTTAGATGTTTAGACACGCCACTCTTTTGGGATTGCTGAAATACAAAAGCTTGTATATACTGCAAACATTCAGCTAAAGATTAAGTTTAGGTAAGCACTAAAAACTTGAAGCCAACACTGACCACTTTTGTTGCGTCGTACCTGTGACTGCACACATCCGTCCTGATGCAATTTCCTCTTCACTGCCTGTTAAAATAATCAGCCAAAGGAGCCATTCTCCTGAGGTGGCGGTCAGAAGGTCATATTAGTTCAGGCTCTTTAAGCTCCTTCATCTAACTTTATTAACTGTTTGAGGTCAGTCACAGCCATAGGCTTAATGACCTCAGCTTCTTAAGTGTGAAGTAATTTCATTAACCACTCTGTTAGCCCCACCATTAATAAAGAAGTATGAATGCAAGCTTTCAGGAGGGAATGAATGTGCTTCGTTGACTTTTATCCTTGAAACTTTGCAGGCACACTTACAGAGCTGACAATGAATAGGTTGTAAAATGACAAACATACATTGCTGACGAGTCATAAATGTTGTGACAGACCTACCTACAGCTTGTCCAGCTTAAACACCTAAGGGCAAAGTATTATTTGGACATTCCCCTTCATACAGAATATCAAATCTAACCTTGATCATCCTTGAGTGAAGATGAAAGTGTTTTTTCATCTTTGATTTAAGCTCAGGCCTGGCTGACTTGAACTTGGCCTGAGGCTGACGACCTTTCTGTGTGGCCTGGTTCGCCCCGGTCTTGGCTCCCAGTGTCCTTCTCATGGACTCGGGGGTTGGTGGTGGGGTTATGGGAAGCAACAGAGGGAAACCCAACAGCCACACCTCTGCTAAATAAAGCTGATACCAGAACAGAACTAAAGCCCGCTTGACGTGGCGAAGAAACTCCCGAGTGTTCCTGATTTATCCCTGCCTTACAATTTAAACCAGGGTGAAGCTAGGGTGAATGAAAAAAGACCACCGTAGAATAGCAAAAGGAGGAAGGAGCCTTTTAGAGTAGACACCATCCAACAAAGATGCAGGACGTTTGTGGTTGGGACAGGACAGTGCAGCCAGGGTGGGCCTGTGGTTCTTGTGTTTTCAGTAGAGTGAAAGTAGCAGAAAATAAAAGATTAACTTGGACGATCAATGGCTGGCTTGTTTTTGGTCTTTGAATGCAGCACAAATACATACCTCCACCTCTCAGACAAAAAAAGCTTATATTTACATTCTTTACCTCAAAGACCATGTGTCCAGCTGTACTACATTCTGGTGCAAACTGTAACCGGTAAGGCTGTGATTTAGGAAATGAAATGTTTGCAGAGACTCTCAGTGGAATGTGCTGTGTGCAAAGAGTTCCCAAAAGAGAGAAACTCGCCCTAGTTGGAGCATAATACTAATTCTCAATTTCACACAGAAACTTTGTAAATGACATGGAGGGCTGAACACAAGTTAATTGTTAATTACCATTACTATAAGGCCTCCAGTCATGCATTTCATATATCAGGTCATTGTCATTCACAAAAGACCCTGATCTGCAACTGTGGCACCATTAATGTTGGTAGTAACCATGGAGTTGCATGAGACCTTTTATAATCCCAGTGTAAATTCTGAAAACAAATTGTGTAACCACTCTCAATTAATGTCATTAAATAAAGACTTAAATATTTCAACAATATATCATGTTCCCTAGCCCTAGAAATTTAAGGGCATTGTCATTGTGAGCATGTTAGCATGCTGACATTAGCATCTAGCTCAAAGCAACAATTTGTACAGCGCAAGTCCAGCTTCCCAGAGACGCTAGCGTGACTATAGCCTCTCAGTCTTGTTAAAAGGGCAGTGCACACATGGTAACATTATGAAAAACTACAACTATACTACTATAAGAAGAGTGGACTTCATGGCTAAAGACGGCTAGAAGTCTCTCACTCTCATTTATAGTAACTTACTATAAATATTTACTATAGAAAACTGTGTTCTTCCTGTTTGACCAAAGCTGAGGTGTGACAAACTGGTCACCAGCATTCAAGGCAAAGTCGAAGAACTCGCGTTGACCCGTTCACAGCAAGGACAAACGTGAGCGTTCCTCGGGTCATTGCTTGAGTGTGAACGAAGTATAAAGAAAACCATTTTTGGCTCTTCTTTGTTTGTGCTCTGTATATTGACTGGCAGCAGAGTGCACAAGTGCAGCTTTTGTAGCTATTTTGAAGCAAAATGCAAACCTCTCATTATGCAGCAGCAGTGGGGATTTTCCCAGAAATTGCTACACAATGGACATAACAGTTTCTCAATGGCAAAAAAATATGAACAATGAAATGAGAGTTTATAGAGGAGTGTTTTGGCTCTCACAGTTAGAGCTGACCAGTAATTGAGTTTGGTTTGAGTGCATCATTATATGTAGACACTGCTGTCTAATGGACCATTCATAGTGTCACATGCCATTTACTGTCCCAATTGTGTGCCATAATTACATTTTCTTTTCAGACGGTATTACATAATCACCTGGTCTGTTTAATCAACAACTCGCTGCCATTTATAAATTGATTGTGCACAATTTAGCCAGCGTCTTTTTTTGGGAGGTGTTATGCAATAATGAGTAAAAAAAGATCAGCTGCTTTAAATGAAGCTGTGAATTTCCACCCTTGATCCTGTGTAGTTCAAAGCAGAAAGAGATTGCGGAACCCCCCTAACCCCCCTGAGTCCCCCTTTGATTTGGTTTGTTAATGACAGACATGCATACTTGGTGAACCCCATTTGGTTGCAGAGTTGGTGCAAACACAGGTCATACAGAGGTGTTTTCATGCCTTGGTGTCTACATGTGATGTGGGAATACTCTTGGGTTTCTCTGTTTTCCTTATCTGTGGTACATATACAACCTCAGGTTGTTCACTAGAAGCACTACAGGGTGTTGGAGGTAGTGACTATCACAGGGGGAGGATGTGGGCACTGCTGTGTTGTTTGGAGTGTGGTTTCCTGAAGAGTGAATGAGCAGTGAAGGAGCTTGGACAGAGGGGAGGGGAAGCACTTGCCCTAGTTTCTGTTTCACCCCCAGCTTCCTCCTCAACTCCTTGTATTCACTCACCACCTACGGTTGTGCCACATGCTCCAAATCTCCACTCCTGACCCTTCTTTCTCCTTTACGCACATCCACCGACGCAATCTCACAAATCTTGCTCAGGAACTGAGGCCAGTCTGGAGGAAATGCCTACATCCCCTCATGTCTCCACGTGCCTCCTCTGTGATCCCGAGTGATATTTTCTTGCCCGGCCTTTATGGGGCCTCAATGCCTCGGAAGTATTTCATTTCCATCATTTCTCTCCAACTTCACCACCTCCTGCTTTCTTTGCTCCCATACAGTAACACCCACTCTCCACTTTAGCTTTCTACTGTTGTAAGAGGAAGAATAGACGAATAGAATAGATGAAATCAGAAAAGCCACAAGGTACAGAAAGGGTTTTATTGCTCATCTTTTATTTGTGTTTTCTGTTGCAGGCTCCAACTCAGGCATGGTGTTGGTTCTTGATCACCTGGTGAAGGATGATGGCCCTGGACCTCTGCTGATCCAGCCTCAGAGAGAGGCTGTGACCACAGAGCCTGACCTGGTCCTGTCGCACCATCAGAGGTCAGACTCCTCAGCTTCAGACCACAGCGTGACTTCGGTGCACTCCAGGTCCAATCTGGATTCTGTGGCCTCAGACAAGAGTCTGGGCTCAGCCTACAGAGCCCGGCTAGACTCTGGAGCCTCAGACAGGAGCCAGAGTTCCTCTCAGCGCGGCCGTCTAGACTCTGGGGCTTCGGAGAGAAGCGTCAGCTCCCAGTCCTACGTCAGACAGAGACTGGGCTCTGATGTCTCCGACTCTGGTGTCAGACCCCGTTTGGGCTCTGGGGCTTCAGATAGTGTTGGTCTTTTGTCAAGGAAACGCACTGACTCAGGGACATCTGATCAGAGCGTGAGTATGTCCTCTGAGGAGAGGGGTCCTGGTGAGGAGGTGGAGATCGCCACAAGTGGTTCAACTTACAGCACAGATTCAGAAACTGAGAGCAGAAGCCAAGGTCCAGCCAGCCTCCAGGCTCAGTCCGACCAGGATCACATCGCTGACCAGGACCAGCCTGATGGAGCCATTTTATCTCAGAGCGATCCTGCCAATGGGCTGCTCAGTGACAGTGCCAAGGGAAAAACTGACTACCAGAAACAAAAGGTAAAGTATACAGTCCCTTTATTAGATAAATGCCATGTTGTTTTTGAGTCTGGAACATCCATGTATCTCAGAGCAATTTGAGCCATCTGAATAATGCAATAATGATACATAGTATTTATCATAATTGCACCACTAGAGTGGGGTGTTGAGCCACATAGCCACAGTCATGTGCAGCGGCAGTCCAAGTTCCCCTTTGTTTCTTTCCAATTCATAATCGCCGACAAGAAAGCCCATCTCTCCATTCTTCAGTGACACCCAGGTCACATCGGCATCCATAAACACATCACACTGAGCTCCTGTTTGGAGCTGTTTAACTTTTGTTACTTGGATACACAAATAAACTGTGCACCTGAGTGTCTCTGCTTCACCTCAGCGGCGTGTTGGCCTCACCTGCTGTCAGGGATGGATGGCATTTACGGGCCAGAGGTTCTGTCTCTCTTCACCCCACAGTGCTGAGAACACACAAACACACAGAGCTGCTGTTACTGCACTGACTGTTGACCGTAAAGCAACATTTCCCATCTTGGGGGCTCAGGTCACCGTGACGCCATCGTGTCGCTCCTCTAAATGTGTTTACCCAAGGCTGGCCCTGGACCTCTTTTATTGTTCCCTGCTATATACGCTAATGCTCAGTCTCTTTAGAGTAATGTAAACACTCCGGGGCCCATCACGGCCCTGACTGCCAAAAAAAGAACAGAGGCCCAGTGCTTCACTCCATACACAAATGTTACATAATGAAAACACCACCGGTTGAGTCTGTATTTAGGATTGTGTAGATCCATGTGTGTGTGTGTGTGTGCGCAGTTGTCACTACAACCAGACTTTTGCCCCTCGTGAATGTGCATTGCTGCCCTGTTAAACATGGAGCTGCTCAGTACAGCGACTCTGTCGTTGTCAATCCAGACACAGTGCATGTTAACACTTAATCTTCTCTACTTCCTCCACTGTCATGTGCCTTTGATTTTCCCTTCACAGATAACAGTTAACAGGGATCTTCCCCTCACTCATGACAAAGCAAAGGATTCTGGTAAGAAACTAGTCCAACTCTATTATTCCTGAACTGATAAATCAACATTATTTTTGATCATCTTTTAAGACATTTATCAAGGAAAAGTATGTGAGGACTTGCTGAAGCTCTGTGTTTAAAACCATTAACTGAATGTGTTCTGGGTTAAGTTGGCCTGATTTCAATATTCTCAAAAACTGCAATGGGAAGTTTTCACTATTTTCATTTTTTTGACGTTGTTATTGTTATTATCTATTATTTACAAAAAAATTTAATTGATTAACTTTAAAAAGACCAGATGGTTCTTAACTCCAGTATATGGAGACAGTCACAGCCATTAGTGTGACTGTGTAGGGCCACTCACAGGAGAGGGTGCTGGGAAGAGAGCATGTTATAATGTACACCATCTCCTCTTTTTCTCTCAGACTGTGCTCTTTGCTGTGTCCACTGTACTGTAAACTGTGGTTTTCCTCCCAAGCAGCACATCCTTTTTTCCCCTTTGTTAGGATGACCTCAGTGAATATCTTCTCCTCTAATCACCAGTGTTTTTTTTTTGTTTTTTTTCCATCGGAGGATCTGTGCCAAATCATGAGCTTTGTACACATTATCTGACAGTATTAAGGATCAGGGAAAGAAAAAATATCCATGAGAGGAAGAAACATGTCCTGAAAAGTCCAAAAAAATAGTAACTCAAAGACAGTGAAATGGGGGAGATTAAGTCAAGCAAAATAAAGGGGCTGGAAAAAAACCCTAGAGAGAGGAGGAAAAGAGGAATGGGATTTATAGAGAGCTTTTGAGGTGGAGGAGGAGACGGAATAAGGTGAAGGGGATCTAGGCTCTGTGTCTCTGATGTATTGAGCTCCTTTGAGTGTTTTTCTGTTTCTCATTCAACTTCTCTCCTGCTTTATGTCTTTGTAGCACCTGTGAAGAAAGATGCTGTTTTGGAAAAATTTAACCACACCAACTCTGTACGTGATCGAATGCGCAAGTTTACAGAGCCCAGCCAGAGCCCAAATGTCCCAGCTTTTAAAAAAGCTCCTCTGAGGAATGGGACAACCTCAGGCAGCAGCGGCCAGACAAATCTCTCCAGAGCTACCGAGCTGTTTACACACACAGCAGCATCCCTCCACACATCTGGAGACTCCACATCTCACACCTCTGCCACATCTCAGAGTCAGGCCACACCTCAGCCAAGAGGAGGGGCTAACAAACCTCTGTCCTCAGCTAGCCAATCGCAGAACTCCGTGGGTGGGACGAGGCACCCAGATGAAAAAGATGTGCACGCCTACAGTAACTCAAAGGAAGACAGGACCCCAGGGAGAGCAGCTGGACAGCAGGTCACCCAGGGAGAGGCAGACCCGGACATGAAGACTTTCCTCACCATTGAGATCAAGGATGGGCGCACCACCACCACCTCTACGTCCTCCCCAAGGGGCAACATCGTCCCCATCACCAGCATGACCCCACGCATCACCCCTAATGCTCTGGGGCAAAGAGCAGGTAGGAGCATCAACCTTATAGCAGCAGGAGGTGCCTATACTGCAGCTCACATAACCAGTTTAATATTGTGAAATATTGTGCAGCTTTTTGTTCGCCTTGCACTTGGAGTCACAACAGACCATCCATTTATTTTGTTTGATCGTAACTGATTTTTAATGCACTGGGATTTTTAGGTAAAAATTAATTACACTGACCTTTCAAGCTTTCTGCGGAGCTGGCAGAGTATGCAAAGCTGCAGCCCACTGTATTTCAGGATTTAGCCAGTACACTGTATGTCTGTTCTTGCTAATATCAACCCTTAGATCATAATGGAATCCCAGTTGCTGTGGGAGGCGACTGGGACCAGTGAATCAGTCAGACGTGGGACGATGACAAGGGGTTTTGTGAGAACAAGCAAAGCACATGGATGAGTGGGGATAGTTGTTGGGGTTGAATACGAAACAACATGGTTGCACTGAAGGGTATTTGTTATATAGTGGGCATGTTGTTGCAGTGTGGACGGGGGGTGAGGTCAACAGTCAACAGCAGAGAGTATGTTGGGACAAAGGAAACAACAACTGGCTGTTTCAGGCCAAGCTCAATAGTAATACTGTGCAGCAGTGCATTTGAATAAGCTCACACTGCAGAATTTTGTGATACATTGTTTCTTTTAAATGAACAAGCATTAGCTTACATTATTACTTTACTAAATGATGACAAAGATTTGGGGAATTCACTTCGTTGGCCAGTTTGCCTGTTAAGAGATGAAAAAATAGAAAACACAAATAGAAACCACAGTCACATGTATCCTGGTGGTCCTGTGATTAAAGACACTGTTATATCACTGTGACATCTGTGGTTTGAAAGCAGCAAGAGACCTTCAGTGCAAGTTGGACCTCTCATTTGTTTTCATTAATATTTTGGTAGTGTGTGGGTAGTAGAGAGAGGACAAGAAACGAGGGAAGAGAGATGCAACCAAGGTTCTCTTTTTTCTCTTCAAAATATGAGGCGATTGTCCCTCTTTTCTAAGAAGTTGTTGCAATGGATGATCTATACTCTGTATATAAATATCACTGTGCAGCAAATGAAAACATTGTTGCTCCAATTATTAAAATTATAAGAATATATAGTGTTTAGTAGTTGTTAGAGAACCACGGCAAGTGTTCAATGGATCATCCATAGATGGTATGAGTTTCTATATTCTAAAATCTTAATATGCACATTGAGCAGTGGGGCAGTCTCCCCAAAACATCCTTGTCATGTACCGTACATACTCAGTACAGTGCATACTCACAGTGCAAATAGTACCAGGAGGGATCCATTAATTACATGAAACAAAAACAGTGTGAATCTCACTCCATTTCAGAAGCAAAGCTGCTACAGCTGCTGTTACGGTCTGTCCAAACAAGACATCTTAAGTTTCAGCTCTTCCCAGCAACCGGGACCTCCAACCCAAACAGTTTATTTAAGACTCAAGCCGGACCTGTGCGATTACAGCCTCCTCACCTCTTACAACCACCCCATCTCACCCCCCCCTCTATGACCCATTCTGGCAGCCCCACTGGGCTCCTCCACGAGCGTCACATGATTTTGTTTCGACTTAATTTGCTTTAATGGCTTTGGGCTCCTTTTTTGGGAACCCGCCTGTCTCCCACTGACTGAGAGCAGGCTGCGAATGTGTCTCCAGTTTCTCTCAAAAGCCAACCTACCAAGACTCTTAAATGTACACTGTGCTGCGCTGGTGTACATCAATCCTGTGTTTTATGATATAGCTCTTATGTGTGCAAATGTAGAGGGGGGGGGGGCAGGTCACAGGGAAATGCATGTGTGTACTCTTGGAGGCGAATGACGAGGGCTGTTTATGTTTAAGGTGGCGTCATTACATTTTCTCACTTGTCTCTCACTGGAAATCACTCCGTGTTGTTTATGACACTATGGCAGCTTATGTAACTGACTAATGGCTACCACCAAAGTGCAAAGCCATGCACACATCTCAGCTGTATACATGTTGCGGTCACCAGGGATGTTTCTTGGCCTTTGGAGTGTGTTCTTATTCATCCTGTAGCTGTGGATTAAATCTACCTGAATTTAAAGTCTTAAATCTTTGTCTTTTCTATGTCTGTTTCAGAGTTGACTCTTGGCCTGAGAGCAACACCATTCAAGATCTCCTCATCCAGCCTCTCCTCGGGGTCCTCCATCAAGGTACAGCCAGCTTTAGGAAATATTTTTTTAGGAAAAGATCACAACACTGAGGCTTTGCAGAAACTTGACATACTTAAAGAAATCTGCTTCCAGTCCCATCTAGTAAAAGATGAATGTTTTGTTTTCATCATGCTGTTTGATTTCCAACTGATTCAGCTGAGTTCCTCCAGTTTTTCTGCTGCGGCCCTGTCACAGCAATCACCTATAAAGGCCTGAAAAGCAAGGGAGTCCGAACAATGAAAGGCAGACAGAGTGTGAGAAAAGGAGGGAGAGGAGGGAAGAACAGTGTTTATCAAACACAGAGTGGGTAGCCAGTCACATCTGTCCTTGTAGGGTATGTAAAGGAGAGAGGGAGAGGGAGGGAGGTGCTCTGGGCATTCCTTGTTTTCTCTCCGCAGGCCATGCCCACTGAGATTTATCTGGGAAATGTTTCCTAAATCACACCTGTCTGTCCACATCCTCACCACTTACCCGAAAACACATGTTGACACAAGTCTTTTCTTTGGGGGGAGGTAAAACTCGAGGATGCAGCTCAGTGTGCACTCTGATTGGTCTTTTGCTGATGGTGGAAAGTGACTGCTGTCAAAATTCCCCTCCCATCTCACAGTGACCTCCGGGGGTTAGGGAGAAGAGCTAAACTCCCATTCGCCTCATTCCTTAACCTACTTGCTCCTCCATGAAAGGAAGTGTCTTCATGAATGGAGAGTTGGGGATTGAGAAGGTGAGGAGAGGAGAAGCGGTGTCTGGTTTACTCTTTAATGACTGTGTATTCCACCCCCTGTATCGAGCGCAGCGGTAATCTGGCTATGGGATCAAGGAGCTGGTTAATTAGGGCTGGGAGGAGGCTCCATGAGGCTGCAGGGAGGATTTAAGGTGTTGGAATGAGACTGTCTCCATCATTTAGGTCTTTGATGAAACATACAAACGCAGGTCTAGGCATGAACTAAGATACTGAAGCACAGTCCTTCTTATATGAAAGGAAAAGGACAAAGATTCTGCAGGACATAAGGTTCATATTTGACTGAGCTGAGTGCAGTTACAACGTTACCATCATAACAACATGCAGGTAACGTCTTTGTGTGAGTGCTAGCATGTGCATGATATTACTAAACATGTATTTTAAATTTTGGTGAGAAAATATATGCATTTGCACAAAATCAGCTTTTTTCCATTTTAAATAGTTTCTTCTCCTACCAGGACCTCTCAGTGTTTACATCTGCAACCCACCAGTATAGCACGGATTCCAGGCTACCTCATGTGTCACTCACCAGTCATTAGTTGTACCTTAAATTGTTATGATCCTGCTTAACGTTGTTATTTATAATTGTTATGGATAATGTTAAGCCATAGGCCTTAACACTGGCTGCAAAGGGTAATACACTAGGCATGACTATGTGATTGCAGCTCAAGACTCTGTAGCACACACTGTTATCCAAACAACTGCATCGTCATATAGGCTTAACATGAATGCCTCTGATAAACCACAAGGCTGTGACAATAATAAGTTTCATAACATCTCTTTCATTCTTCATGTCACTCAGATGGGCAGATATTTGACCTGCTTTTGCCAGACTCGCCCAAGTTTTACTATACAAAGACAGAGCCTGAGTGACTTGGTTAATGAGATTGCAGCAGCAGCAGACACTGTTGGTTAGCATCAAACCAGGGTGGGGGGAAGTAGCTTGGTTACTCTCAGACTGATCCCGAGACCACCTGTTCTCTGACTTTCCCTGGTTTAGTCAAAGTTCAAGGTTGTGTGAGAGGAGGTTGACATGTCACGGGAGGATTCATATTAAAGCAGCTTATGTAAAAACCCTTTTCACGTTAGTCTGTTACAGCATGAAAAGTGTGTAATATGTGGTGTAACCGTAACTACAACTCTTCCTATTTAGTGTTGTTGATGGTTTTTTATTGACCACAGTGGTTCCTGTCTGGGACTCTGATCTGTTTGGGTGGTCTGGGCCTCTCCTTGGTGGTCTAACTTCAGAACTGACTCTCTTATTTCTTTAGTTGTATTTTATTAATTCCAATAAAAAAAAGTTGATGCTGATAGTATCAGCTCTTGCAGTGGATTGCCTATAAATTACAATCTTGAGATTCAACAGAGGGAAACGTTTCAGATGAAATAAACACTGGAAAGACTCCAAAACAATGAAGGGTAAATGTGAGTAAAAGAGATAGAGCTGCTCCTTATTATTTATTTTAAAAGCAAGACAAAGATGAAGTTAATGGCAAGGCCGAGATGCGAGTGTTTCAGTGCAGTGATGAGAGCTCATTTCAGACAGGTGAAACCGGCAGCTGATTATTGATGCCTCCTGCTCCGAGTGATCACAGCTGCTCCTGCTCGTCTCAGCCGCTGGTCCATGCCGACCGCTGTGCTCAGCCTTGAACACAAATACAAATAATGCCTTAGCTCTATAACCAGGGTGATGACAGGACAGTCAGTGTCTCTCCTGTAATCACAGAGATTACTGCCAAGCCCTGGATCACACTGGAGAAATGCTGCTGCATGAGCACAGACGCAAGGGCCCAGAGTCTGTGACAGATCGTCTCTCTGTCATACAGAGGAATAAGGACCCCATTGTTAACATACTGCTGATCCATGACACATGCTGGTTACTCAACCTGCTCATATGTGTCGCAGATTTAAGCCTGGTCTGCAGATCACCATGCAAACTGGGGAGAAAAGCTCTGAGATTCTCTCGGTGTCTGGATGAACTGATTTCACAACCACTGTGTTGATGTTTAATTAACAGCCTAGATGCAGATTTCCTTAAGAGAGGTTTTCCCTTTATTGTTTCTTCTTTAGACTGAAATATCTGCATCACTTTATTTTTGAGCCCTGTTGGAAGCTGCACTACTTTATTTTGGTAGCTCTCGTAAAGAGCAGCAGAGGGTTCACAATAGCCACAGAGTGTGAAGGGATAAAATTTCAGATTCTGCCATATTAATCAGTATTACAGACTTCTATACAAGCAGTAAATAGTGTGTATGTACGTCATAATCTTTAGTTGTCATGCTCTTTCTTTCCTCATCACTTTCCTTTACTGCTGGTGAGGTACTTTAGTGCTTTGATGCATGGTAAGACTCGAGCCATGTCCTTCTTGGGTTTTGACCCACTTTCCCTGCTGCCTGTCACGTTTCTCTCCACTCTCCCTTGAGGCCAGATTCTTCCTGGGATCTGTTTTGGTTACCTGTAAATCCCAGGAGAGACCACTGTTGCCCTTTGTCACATTGTTCTCCACTGAATGCCAGCACTGACTATTTTGATCTCTGATGATTCATGCACTGTGTGCATTTAGAAAAAATAATGGTTATATAGTCACAGTGTTCCATTTTGAGGTATGAAGAATGTTTGTGATGCATTGGCATGTCATCAAGGATGTCATGTGTAGCCTTATGCCACTAATCAGACTGCATTCAGAGAAACAGTATGTGCTGTACCACTTGATTTTTCTCCATGGACTGCCAATAAATCTTCAGTAGACGTTTAAAACATGCACTTGAGTGTCTTAACAGCATGAACAACATAAACACACAGACTGTCAGTGCTCTTGGAGAGCTCTTAATTTAACACTAAAGCACTTGAAGCATCTGCATCAGCAGCAGCTAGACCTCTGCTGCTTTGTCTTAAAGCCTAAAACAAAATCTTGGATGCACTGCGATGTCCTTCCTAACAGCTCACAGCTCTGCTCTGTCACAGGCCGAAACAGTTTGTCCTTCATGGACCGATCTTCCCTCTGGAGGTCTGCCTTGAATCACAGTCAAGCGACACAACTGACCTAATTAGTCGGGACTCAGATGCATTTTGTCAGAAAGCAAGTTTAAGAGGAGTGAAACGATGATGTGTAACTCTTTCAACTCAGCCCAGGTCTAGAGCTGCATCTAAACCCCTCGTTGCCTGCCAGTCGAGGTGTGAAGGACAAGAGGCTGTAATAAAAGGAAAGTTGAGAGCAGGGGGAGTGTTATAAATTGTTGCCACTACCACTCCCCCTCTGGCTTCCACCAGTGACTGACTCTCAGTGGAATAATGGCAGGGCAGGAGATAAATAGACATGTCCACAGCACCTGGAAATAAGGGGGTGGAGCTACTGCTGTCTGGGAAACCAGATTTCTTGCATGCTCATTGGCTGTCAGGGTGTTGGCCGGTAGAGAGGGGAGATTTGCAGGGGGTATAAAGACCATGCATTGTTTTGAAAGGTCTTTGAGAGACGGACAGGGAGACACCTTCCACCTTCACCTCTGCAGCCTGCTCTGATCTTACATCTTAACTTCAGTTTTTGGGACATTTAAGTGGATCTAAACTCAGAGGACCAGTGTAACTCTGAGTGCAGCTGGTCTGACCATGCCTGGAGTGAACCTGGACTTCCTCCCAGCCTCACAGGCTTCAGAGGCTTTGGGCAGCCCAGATAGTGCTTGTGCCGAGTCTGGCCTGGAGGAGGTGATCGGTGATCTACTTGCTCAGGAGGAAGCTGAGAGTGAAGGGAAGCAGTTTTGTGAGAGGAAATTTGAGTTAACATTACGGTGTGCAGTTGGGGAGATCCACAGTGACCTGCAGGCCTTTGGGAAGCGAGTGGATGCCCGTCTGGAGGAGGCAGCAGCTCAGGTGGCTCCTCTGGCCAAGGCCATTGTCAGGCTGCAGGAAG
This sequence comes from Lates calcarifer, assembly GCF_001640805.2. Lineage (NCBI taxonomy): Eukaryota > Metazoa > Chordata > Actinopteri > Centropomidae > Lates > Lates calcarifer. The sequence goes on from NC_066845.1 coordinate 9,818,018, forward strand.
AGAACCTGATCCTAAGGGTTCAGCAAGAAAAGTTGGTGAGGCAAGTGGAGGCCCTGTGCCAGGCAATGGGGCTACTTGATCCCTCACTCCACGCACCGCCTAGCAAGGAAAGCTCACCTTCAATTCCTTGTGAAACCAAAACTCCATCCACTGATTCTCCAGCTTCATCCAGTGATCCTCCAGCTTGCTCTTCCCAGGACACTGCACTTGAACCACTACATGATTCCTCATCCTGCACTCCCCAAGATTTTCCATCCAGTGGACCCCAGGACACTCCAGCTAGCACTCCTCTGGATACTCCATCAAGCATACCCCAGGAAACTGTACCATGCCCCCAGGACTCAGACTCTGCAGGGACAGGCACACCTCAGAACTCAGAGCCTTCACCTGTCCCTCACCCGCCCACCTTTGCAACCCGCCGTTCTCTCTCTGCTCCCTCTCTGATGGCAAACATTTCTTGTAACAACAGCGAGGTACTGCTCTCTGTTAATGGTTCTGATCATGACCCCTTTTAATTCACATAAGCCGCTTAAAGAACGGGGAATGTCCTTTGTTCCAGTGTTGGCAGTTCCTCCGATTCAGCTGGCCATGAGTTAGAAATGCCACCGCTGACACTCTGCTCTACTCACGTACTACTTGACCTACTGTTCTATCCATTATAGCTATCCATTGGTTTTAATCACACATTATGTCCTCACTTAATTTTAAAAAAGCTACGCCATCTCAGCTGTCACTCAGTTTTGACAGGTTGTGTTTATGTGGAGGACTTCACTGCAAACTGTCACAGAGGTATTCCAATCCTGTAACACTATGTGTTTCTGATTGTGTCCTGGCTAGCACTGCTGTGTGTGTGTGTGTGTGTGTGTGTGTGTGTGTGTGTGTGTGTGTGTGTGTGTGTGTGTGTGTGTGTGTGTGTCTGCATGCATGTGCTCTGTTGAGTGGATACACTTCCTGGGGGAGGAAAAAATACCCACATTTTAACAGTAACAGTGGCCCTGGCCCTGTAGATTGCCATCCATGATGTTCACTTTGGCAGGAGCATGAAGTGAGTGTTAGATGTTTTTCAAAAAGGAGCCAAAAATGAAACAGTTTTACTTGTCTGTGTGTGTGTGTGTGTCTGTGTGTGTGTGTGTGTGTGTGTACAATGGTGACATTTTGAGGGATACTGGGTATTTGCTGTATTACCCTCAGTTATTCAACTGGCCAGCGTTCATATTCCTGTCTAATCCTGCAAAGACAGCTGACTCTGCCAATCAGCTGCTCCAGTGAAGGTGATGGACTTCTCTTAAATGACTGTGATAATGAGGGCTGACCTTATTTGATCAGGTCTAAGCAGTCAAGTTTTCAAAGGGGTTGTAGCTCCTCTCCCATTAGAGGAAAAAAACATAAACAAAAAGATTTCTGTGCCGCTGTGACTCAGATGCTGAAATACTGAATTAAACATGACTGGAGCACTAAGGTTATCTGGGATGTTCTCACCCCACATGCATTCCCCCATTGCCTGACTCAGAGCCCTTGTTTGGCTGTGTTGTGTCCCAAAACATTCCTGGTCGGTCAAGTGCCTCTCAGTCCAGCCTGTCTCATAGGTCAGAACTCTGTGTCCAGAAAAGTCTTAAAAACCAGGAGGCCACCCTTGATCATACAAGTTCTTGTGTGGGCAGTGCTGGGCAGTGTCCCTTCCTGCTGAGACCTGGCCCTGGTTTGGAGGCCAGCGGAGAGGAGAACAGATAGCGTGGATAGGGATGGGGCCAGCTGTCTGAGCTATATCTGGACTAGACTCAGTTAAAACAAAAGCACTGAAGTGACAGCTAGAGCCTAAAGTCTGCCACAGGCATTCAGCACCATATGAAAATATATGAGGTGGTTTCTGGTGCTCTACTTCCTCTTTACTTCTGCCCCTATGCTCACCAGTCCTTATGTGGTGTACATAGCAGAAAGGATGACTTTGGATGTTTACCCTCGGAGTTTATATCTGCTAATGCACTGTTCCCATCTCACTGCCACAGGGGTGTAGCATACCTGTCACATAAACTCATGGTTTGCAGGAGCTCGGTATCATTTAGACACTTCATGTGTCAGTCACACTCCATGAACTAAGCGAACAGTAACTTGGCAGGCTTTCTCTCACTCTCATTTGCTTATTGTCACTCTCTTTGGCCTGGCTGGAGGGTGGAGGGGATGGAAGAAATGATGAGATATGGAGAGTGGGCAGTCTTGGTACAAAAAGAGATTATCAGAGGGAGGGAAAGATGTGAACTCTGCAATCTGCTTCACACATTCAGGCCTATTATGGCTGCAGAGTGTTTAACCTAAAATCCTCTTGTGCATATTACGTCCTAAATGTCAGCGAGCTTCAGTTATGGTTTTTTTAAGCCCTCCTCCTGGTTTCATAAATACAGAATGTAGAACCTGAGTGCCAGATATTCAGCTTGCAGGAGCTCTCAGATGGCAATGCACATATCCAGCTAAGGTGACATCTTACTTTCCAAGTCTGTGCAATCTGAGATTAATAAGTACCACACTGTGTCCGTCTGCATGTCTGCATATGTATGCTCTTTCTTATGTTGGGTGTGTGTGTTTGTGTTACGTGCAGATGGAGACAGAGCCCGTTATGGCCTCCGAGCCGGTGTTTTCAGCTGGACCGTCTGCGCAGATGGTGTGTCAAGACCCAGCTATCCCCAACGGCTCCAGCACTCAGGCCAAGCCGGACGAGCGCTCTGGAAAACTGACTGCTGAACAGCTGGCTGCCATCGAGGATGAAGAGCTCCTTGACAAAATGGTACGTCTTCACACCCAAGTTATAATTCTGGACAATTTAGATTTAAAAGCACTGCTTTGCAGCAAACACAACGGCTTCAGTCACATATACACAATGTTAGGACTGCATGCATAAATAGAGCCATGCCACTTTGGCTTTTTGTGTGGAATGACCTCTCATTGTTTCCGTGTGTGTGTGTTTTTCTTTCTTTCTACAGCTCGATGAGTCAAAGGACTTTGAGGAGAGGAAGATGATCCGTGCAGCCATGAGAGACCTTCGCAAGAGAAAGAGAGGTAATGGCCTAAAGAAAAACAATCTTCTGTTGCTCCTACCACTGTAAAACTTTTGCTCTAGTCAGATTTTCAAATCTTGAAAAGTAGACACACTACCTCATTATAAGGTTTAATTTACATTAATTTACATCTTGTTTCTCATTGTTAGTATTTTTTCTGTCTCTCAAAGTTTATAAACAAACTTGCAATTTCCACGTCATTTCTATCCACTCTGCCCTCAGAGGCCATGCTGGGATGTACTCAAGAGGAAATAGGTAGGGCAGGTTGGTGTGCAGTGTGCATTAACAATTGATACTTGCCTGTGTTTGGTGTTTTGTGTGCACCGTCCTGTCACTGTCAGACCACTACAATTTTTAATTTGTTAATCTCTCCAATTTCTGCAGTGGATGATTAGAGATATGTTGACAGTTTTGTAAATGTGCATGAATCCTTCTTTTTCTTTTCTTTTTTTTTTGTGGAGTGTTTCACTCTCACCTCAGTGTGCTGCAACATCATTACTGAAACATCTACCACATTGAGTGTATTGTATTGTATCGTGCAGTGAGCACTCACCATATGGTTTGACCAGGCATCTGGTTGCATTGAGCTGACAGTTGAACCTTCTAATTGGATGTCCAGATCCGAGTCTGCTCTAGAAAAATCTGTAAAAGTTCAGTGTACTGAGTGGCATCGAGCATACAATGGGTCAAAGACTGACCTAATCTCTTCAGATACAGCAAAAAATATCAGACAGAGGTAATAGAGAGCTTAAGTGTGGATATCTAAGTGTGCAGGTGTTAAGATATTCTGGACGCTGCTGAACTTGGCGCAGGCTTCCACAGGGGACGATCAGAGTGTGTTTGCTCTCTTTGATCTGTGATGTTTGTGCAGCACGTACTGTATTACTTGACAGCTTTTGGCGGCTGCGATCCCTCCCACCTGTGGGTGTTTGTGTGTTCGGAGGAATTTTACGGTACTGTGGAAAGAATCCTGAAATGTATTGCCTCAAATTTGGAAGCCCGGTTTTAATCCATCTTTGTGGCAGTCAGATGAGGTGCTGTCAGTTTGTTTAGGACCTCTTGTCCTCCTCCTCCTCCTCTTTTTCCACTGACATCATCTCTCCACCTTCCCCTCCACATCTCTGTCTCCTCCTATCCTCTAACCTCTTTTCTCCTCCAACCCAGACCAGAGAGAAAAGGAGCGTGAGACCCGTCTGCAGGAGTTGCGGCAGCAGAGGGAAGAGCGCTCGCAGAAGGGTCGTGCCGGGGTCGGAGCTGGAGAGGTGGTGATGAGGAAGGTGGAGAAGTCGGCAGATGGTTCCACACTCAGTCAAGTCACAAAGACAGACCGCTTTGCCCAGTCTGGTACTTTTTTTTCTTTCTCTATAATTTTAAACCTCTCAAAAGAACATCATGGGAGGGAAAACAGAAAAATAAAAGAATAGCTGTGAACAGAGCGTAAAAGAAAACATAACAATTGTGTGTTTATGTGTTTAGATAATGGGAACAGATCAACACGCAGCACTGTTGTTGAGGCCAGTTATGTGCAGAAAACAGACAGTGAGTCATTACTTCATTTTGCTTTCTGGCTTTCTGGCTTTCTTACATCATTATCAATGTATATTTATCATAGCAGTTTCAGTATCATTTATATGTGTGTTGGTTTATCATGACACAATTCTGTTTGCTTTTCAGGAGGGACAGTCCAGTCAAAATCATACAGCTTCACCTCTTCCACTTCCTCTACCTCCTCAAACACAAGCAAAAAAGTGGGCAGGTGGGTCATGAAACATCAGCAAAACAACTGCACTAAATCTAAAATTCCTGCACATTCACACATTAACTTGCGTGCATGTCATTGCCTCAGCGTCTTTGATCGCGAGGATGACACGTCGTCTCGCAGCGGCAGCAGTGGGCTGGCTGCAATGGAGCGAAGGCAGGCGGAGAGGCGCAAGGAACTGATGAGGGCGCAGACTCTGCCAAAGACCTCTGCCATGCAGGCCCGCAAAGCCATGATAGAGAAGCTGGAGAAGGAGGGAGGCGGGTAAGGATAAACACAGAGGTAGTGCTACCAAAGAAAGAAAAAGAGCAGGTCAAAGCATGTAAATATTAACACCGACCTAACTTTTCTTTTTAGCCCTGGAAATCAGGCGGTTGCCAAGGTAAACAAGGTCCAGCGTTCCACCAGCTTTGGTGTACCCAATGCAAACTCCATCAAGCAGATGCTGCTTGACTGGTGCCGTGCCAAGACCCGCTCATATGAGGTTAGCCAACTAGCCACAGCAGCCCACTGTGTGCTGAGTGCTTTTCTTTAATGTCAGCCAATAAAGCTCAAGCGTAACCTGATGATTAAGATGAGATAGGCTGAGATAATATTTTCCTACCTTGGGAATGTTTCCATCACTTATCCATCACTGCCTTTGTATCTACTCTTGTCTTCTCCCTCAGCATGTGGATATTCAGAATTTTTCATCCAGTTGGAGTAACGGCATGGCCTTTTGTGCCCTTGTGCACCATTTCTTCCCTGAAGCTTTTGACTACAACTCCCTGAGCCCCAGCAACCGCAGGCACAACTTTGAAGTTGCCTTCAGCAGTGCAGAGTGAGTACGCACAAAAGTCATGTTTGTCCTGGTAACGTGTGCACTAACCACATCAGTTTGGGTGTTGTTTAGTTTTGACTGCAAGTGAGAGCTCCAAAAGACTTTGTTGGAGAAACCACGTCAACTGCTGTGAATCTTCTTTTTTGTTAAGATAGGCAGAGAAAATGTGAAGAATATGTGGATAAACCAGTGGAAGAAGCTACTGCAAACTTAGCTCTCCGTGGCTTAATTATACAGACATTATCTTCCTCCCATGGCTGTCATGGAGTGAATACACAATGGAACAATTCAAGCCAGTTCCTGTGGACTGACCTGGGCCCAAACAACACATTTTCCCTTCCTTGCTCTATACAGATTTTCCCATCCTTCTCTCATCTCTCTGTAAAAATCCACTCATAGCTTTTATTCAGTTTTTGCTCTTTACCAACATCTACTTGAACCTGAAGCACAGAGACGGACCCAGAACACGTGGAAGCTCCTCGACTGATGTCCGAGTGTTAACTTTCCCTGTCTCTCCCAGGTGTATCAAGCCTCCTCCTCCTCCTCGAGGCTGAGTGAGCCCCATTACTACTCTAATAACTCCGCCTCTAAACCTCAGCTCTTCTCTGCTTTGAGTAACCGCTGTGACAACCCTACATCAGCTACAAACCAGAGACCCATGAGCAAAACCTCCCCAAACAACCACCAGGTTAAAAAACAACCAAAAAAAAATCGGACGAACTCTTGGCCGCACCTCCGATAGTTTATCCCTCTTTTTTTTTTTTTTACTTCTAATCTGTCTTCTTCTTTTCTCTTCCTCATCCCTCTTGCATCACAGCATTCTCACTTGTGATGCCCCCCTCCCTCCACCCACCCACCTGTGTGTGTGTGTGTGTGTGTGTTCACATGCTCCAAGTAGGATAATGTCCATGCTGATGTTAATAGTAATGACTGATATTCTCAACACTGGACTGTCACCCAACCACAGCCCCCGTCTTTCCACCTTTGTGTTGCACCATCACTCATCACCCCCCTCCCTCCCTCGGGCACTCCCGACTGTTCCAACAGTTTGTTATCATCTGGAATCCTGACACACATATTCACACACACTCCATCCTGTGTGCACCAGTGTGTTTTTTCAGAGTCACTATAAGGTTGTATCTTTGTGTGTGTGTTTGTTGTTTTTTTTTTTTTTTTGCAGAATCCTTGTTGTTTTTTTCATTGTGTCTTGTGTCTCTGACAGAACATAGTTGTATTGAAATGGTCAAAAGTCTCTTGTCTTAGTGCACAGAAAAAAACAACAACAAACAAAAAGGCTAAATGAGCATCACCTGACGCTCATTTGACATTTTGTTTTGACTCATGTATGTATGAGTGTGTGTGCCACATACTGTGCGTACTGTGATGTTCATGAAGCATGTCAACTCATGGATATATTTGTGAACACAGAATGTAATGTTATTGTTTCTTTTTGTGTTCTTTCTCTCTCTCTCTGTCTTTTCACCCTGAACCTTTTTACATTTGGCTGCTCACTGCTCTGTCTGTTTTTCCTCCCCTCCTTCCTTCCTTTCTTTCCCATAATCTGTCCACTGTCTCCGTCCTGTTCCTTCTGTCTCTCTCTCTTTTTTTTTTTTATCTGTACTTCACTCTCGGTCCTTCCTGTCCTCTACTTTGTATCTCCCTGTTTGGGTCTTCCTTTCCTTCCTCTCCCCGCCCTCCACCCCTACCTTTTTTTTTCTGCCCCCCCTTGCTGGGCGTGGGCGCAGGAAACTAGTGGACTGTCCCCAGCTGTTGGATGTGGACGACATGGTGAAGATGCGCGAGCCGGATTGGAAGTGTGTGTACACGTACCTGCAGGAGTTCTACAGGGGTCTGGTGACGAAGGGCCTGGTTAAAACCAAAAACTCCTCCTAGAGTCGCACCACACCTAGAACTGAACCCATGGTGAGAGATGGGACTAGCCTAAGAAGGAACCTCGCTTTGGTTCTGACAGACCTAAAGGGGTGAAAAGTGTGTGTTTGTTTTATGAGTGTGTGCGTGTGTGTAACTGCATGTTTTTACCAGCTGATAGGATTTATGTCAAACATGGTTGCTCAGAAAACTCCTTTATTGGCTGTTTTCGGATATTTGTTCTTTCATGTTAATCTGAGGCTACTGAAGTCCAAAGTACCAAACATGGTGTGTGTGTACGTGTGTGTGTGTGTGTGTGTGTCCATGTGTGCATCTCTGCATAGCCAGACTATGGGCCAGGCGTGGAGCCAGGACCATCTGCAGCTTAGCACTTTAAAAGGAACTGCTGTATCACAATGTTTCAAACAGAGGAGTTAAGAAACAAAGCAGAGAACGGAAAGGCTGTTGTCCACTGACTTTTTATCAAGTGTGAGTTTACAGGTGTTTATGCATGGGGCTTGTAAAGGCTTTTAAAGATACTGTAATAGTCAAGTGCAGAATGGCCTATTTCTTTAAATAACAAAGCAGATTTTATGATGTTGACATTTATTCTCTCATGCGAGAGATTTATCCTGGTGTATCCTGGTTATTCCTGTTACTCTACTCTGTTTGTGTGGGATGTCTCAGAGGTTGACAGCATGTGCAGATATTGCCACCCTGTGGTCACTCTCTGAATCACTCACGAGTGAAGTCTCTGTTCCTGCAGCAGTTTATAGAGAGTTCATTGATAAAGAGCTTTTAAAGAGCTTTCCACAAAGTGGTTCAAGAAAACAAAAAGGTCAAAAAAAGAAAAGAGTAGAAAGTAGAGCATAAACACAACAAGTCTTTGGTTAATGATCACGAGAAAGCACCTTATGGACGATTAATTAATAATAATCATAACTGAACATGATGGTTTGGAAATCTGCAGAGATTATCCTCCTCTCCACTCCATCTGTGGTCCTCTCCCATCCTGTCTCCTCATCCTCCTCTTTCTCATACACATTGTTTCTCATATGCCTGTTCCTCAGGACCTACGCCAACTGCATGCCTTTGCTGGAAGTGGAGGACATGATGATCATGGGTAACAAACCCGACTCGAAATGTGTGTTCACCTACGTACAGTCTCTGGTCAACCACCTGCGCAGATACGAGATGGCCATGGGTCGGTCCTCTGATCTCTGACCTGTGCTCAGTGAGCTCTCGGCCTCGATGTGGCATCAACCCTCTGCCCCCCCGGCCACCTACCCACGCTCCCCTTACCTTCACCAGCCCTGACCCTTCCCCAGCTCCATCGTCACCTGATGACCTCTGATGGACATGTTAGGGGATATGTATGTGTGTGTGTGTGTTTGTGTGTCAGTTTGCTTTTTATCTATGTTGGCAGTGGTCATTATTTCAGCTTTCTTCTGGACACACATTTTTAACACCTTTCTCTACTAAGTCAGCACCAAAGTTTTTGTAAGACTACCTTTTAAGCTTTAAAATGTTAAATACTTTTAAAACTCAAACTCAGCTTTGTGTCAGGTAATATTTAATATGCAGTAGCTCTGTCACTACGCTAATGTGCTGAGAAACACCTCAAGAGGAAAAAGATAATTTTTTTGGAGTATTTCCCCTTTTCATTATTTATACCTACATTTTCTGTGCTACACTTTTGTAATTATTGTAAATTGTTAGCATTGCTGTTGGTAATTCCACTGAAGAAGAAACATATACCCAGCCCAATATATGACGCATTATCTGGTTTTCATTTTTGGTACTTTTTAATTTCTACTCTGATTGCTTTAAGTATTTTAATTAAGTTATTTTTATTCTCATGTTGGTTTAATCAATTAGCATCTGAGTATTTAATGCATGAGCACAGGGATGTTTTGTCTTCATTGTTCAAATGGATTCAACATTGTTATGCTGTTGTTATGCATCAGGAGTCCAGCACTGACTAATCTCACCTTTCAGAACTCTACAGTGCTACTGAGATCATGTTTCAGATTTTTTGAACATTTCACTCCTTGTATCATCATTACTGTATCATCATTATATTATTCTAATGGCAAAAAATACTGCAGGTTCAACATGTGTTATGTGTTTTATCCAGGTAGAAAGAACACAAGAGCAGAAGTGGGTTGCAGTCTGATATCATACAGCTGAATTGTATCAGTACTTTGTTTCTTATTGCGTGACTGATATGATGTATATGTACAAAAAACCTTAGCCATCATCCCCCAGCATCACTGCCACACCCTGCCAAACACACTCACACACAGCTCTGTTAGAGGGCTCCTTATTTATGCTTGGATAGATTTTTTGATATATATCTGTTTTGTTTTTTAAAATTTTGTTAGTGTGTACATTATACTTTTAAAAGTTTTGTTTAAAGTAAGTCAATAAGCTCAAGCTACGACGATGTTTTGTGAAACAAAATTGGTGTCACTTTTTGGACAAGTTCATGGGCCTAATGAAAGCCGGCTTTCAGTTTAAACATGAGTAATCATGGCTGAACATACCTGCCAACTGTATATTTTACAACCTGAAGCTAAGGAAAATTTTTGAACAAAGATTTTTATTCTGCTTGTAAAATTAAGGTTCCTTTGAGAAGATGTCTAAAATTTGGTTTCAGAGCCTATTTTGGTGAAATTTATTTCTTAAAGCTCTGTTTTAGTAGATTTAGAGAAATTATTAGAGAATTATTCCACTGCTGCTGAAAAACAAATACCTTCCACCAGGCAGTGAGTGCTGTATATAAGAGCTTAAACACGTTAGAATTTCATGTTTCTGTGCACCACAGTTAAATGTGAATTAACAATTAAATCAATTTGAGAAATGAATGTGTTTGTGGGGGTTTATTGCTGCCAAATGTACACTCCTGAGTATAAAAAAAACATCCAACACGGTAAGGACCAGGGATGCAATTTTTTCAAACATTTTATTATTTTCTTCTTCTTTTACTATCCTTCCACTTGAATCCTCTTGTGTGTCATTAGTCCAACCCACCAGACCATGTAGCATCAGCCTCAGGCCAGTCGGACGATTTTCAGCCTGAGGCTTCATTTAGTTTCACAGTAGATAGGAAGCAATCAGACACACAAGAGGACTCGAGAGGCAAAGATCCTGAAGACGGATGACACATGATGGACCAAAAACCAAAACATAACAAACACACTTCCAGTCTTAGTGTGGAGAGTAGAAAAGCACTCACAAAGCAGCCTGCTGGGCTATTATCACTGCTTAAAAAAACAAAAACAGAACAAACAGCAAGAACAATATGTGCAAATTCAGACTGTGGACCTTTAAAAGGCCTTATGCTGATGCTAAGATTGTGTCGTTCCCCAAGGGCTGATCTATGATCTGCTGGCCTCGTTCTGAAATAACATTTCTGTCATCAACTGCAATAACCAGCTGGTCATGGAGCAGCTTTGGGGAAGAGTGGTACTGTTACATTTCTACTATTCTCCACTCCACTGATGGGTTATAGGTCAGTGTGCTTGACTTCTGCGTTGGGCTCTGAGGAGGCGTTGTCTGTAGCAAGAGAAGCAGTGGAGGACTTGTAACCCGGGTCGTCTTTAAACGGGCTGTCTTTGGCAGGAGAGAAGCGAAACTCCTCTGGCACCTCGTCCTCAGGTTGAGCCTTCTTGTAGAAACCCAGTTTCTCCAGCAGCTCATTAATCTCAGAGCGGGTCATGTCGGACAGGGCAATCCGCTGTGGAGGAAGCAGATGGGTTAAAGGATAATTCCACTGTAAATTTACTTCTCTGTCTCTATTAATATTCCATGAAAAACTGCAATATACACTACATTTATGAATTATGGAGGCCACTGTGCTCTTGGGAACCTCTTATGCAGCATAAATAGTTGTAGCCCTCCTCAAATCTGTTCCTCGACACAATCTTGTCTGAGCTCTGCAGGCAGTTCCTTCGACCTCATGGTTTGGTTTTTGCTCTGATATGCTCGTCAGCTGTTAGACCTTATATAGACAGGTGTGTGCCTTTCAAAACCAACATCCAGTCAGTTGTATTCACTATAGCTGGACTCCTGTCAAGGTGTATATATAAGCCTGGTGGCCACACCAACATTTATTTTTGTTAATTATTTTATGAGCACTGAGATAAACATTGATGGCTTTAAATTAGATAAAACATTAAATAAGTAAGGAATGTTAAAGCTGCAAAATTCAATATTTTTATATTAACAGTGGGTCAAATGACTATGTGTAATGTCAAAGGGGTTGTTCATTATGACGAACCCACAAAAAATTATCACCTGTTTCCAGCTGTAGCAGGCAATTGTTTTCAATGGAAAAACCTTTTACAAACAATAGGCAATGTTACAGGTGAATACAGGTGAGCAGCTAATCAGCTAAAGAGCTAGAATTTCCCTCAGGAGTTGGTTACGACCAAAACAGAGTGGTGAATATTATGACTCCAAATTAATGCTTGTGTTGCTGCATGTCTGCTGGATGGCAGTTGTTTGCTAACAACTGTTGTTTGCTAACAAAACAAAATAACATTTGCCATCACTTTTTGAAGAGGTAAAGACAAATGGACAGATTTCTGACCACAGGTGACCAAAAATATGGATTATTCATCCATCATCTATAATGCTTATCCATTAAGGGTTGCTGGGAAATATGGATTATGCAGCTTTAAATTACACCATTATTCTTATTTACTTTTGGAATATGCCAGAAAATGCCACAGCCTTGTTACCATCACACAGACTGCACTGATTTTCAGAAAAACTAGACCAAAAGCTTGTGCCATCAAGATCACTTTATAGGTGCCATATGAGCTTTCATATATTGCATGACAAACAATAAATACAATAAAATAAATACACTGCAAAGAAAACTTACATCCAGCTCTTCAAAATAGTGGTTCAGGAGGACAAGCTCAGGGTCGGCTCCAGGAATGTGCTTCATCACCAGGTTATGGCTGAGGGAGTGACCGTCAAGGATTGGCACAGAGAAAAAAAACATGCTGGATTTTTTTAGGCAACTTATAAAAAGACACATTTAAGAACAAGTAGTGGTGATGTACTTGAATGAAAGGATACTAAAGAGGAATATCCTGGATCACAAAGGCTTTGACCTGCAGACAGAGGTGGAGATTAATGTTTTTCACTCAGGGCTGGTTCCAGTGACAAATCTGTCAGGGATTATGTGAAACCCTAGCTGTAAAGCGCAAAATGCCTCTCAGACGACAAACACTTTTAGGCAGGGATTAGGCTTCAGTCTGCCTCTGACACTGGCTCTCGGTGCGTTGGTCGTTTTGTTCCTGTTGATTACATAACACAGAGTAACTCACCTCTCTGAGCCTGTTCAGCTGTCATCCACCGCATGTCTGAAAAGAGACAGAACATGAGATACAGGAGATTATTAGAAACATACTTAGGGAATGAGACATCAGCAGGATTAAGGGAAAGATTTATTAACTAACATGTTGTGGCTACTGAAATGTGTCTCTGCGTATTTTCCTTCACAGCAGCTCCTTTGCTGCAGCTTTGGATTAGGGTTCCTTGTTCAAATACACCTCAGCAAGTCTCTAATGTTCTCCTAACAGTGCAGTGCTGCATCTTTTGCAGAGAGCATTGAATTAAGTAGGCCCCAGGGAGGGATACTCTGGGAAATCTGAGCCTTAGGTATAAAGTAGCAGGTGTGACTAACACAACAATAGCAACAGATAACATGCTTTTCTTCAGTGATGTTGGCACGTTGGTGATTGGGTGACACCCTGGGGGGAAAACTGCATGGTTTCTCACAAAAAGAGAGCTAGAGTTTCAGAAACTTTTGTGCAGGACTCCGACCTCCTGAAACACACCCTGAACACTTGTTCCATCTTAGATAACCACCAAGCCACCTCAGAGTGGTTTTAATGGTTGTTCTAATTTTAAAAAAATGCGAGTTAGATTCTACACAGCCGGTGTCCTTGGTTGAGCACCTTAGACAGATGGGGAAGCGTTCAGTTTACTATAGCTCTATCCACTCCCCTAGAAGAATCACTCACGCATGCGCCCGACACGAAAATTTGAGAAATAAAGTGCATCCATTCACACGTTTTAACAAATCCGATTCACAAACTATCCACATAACCTTCCGGCCAGAGTCACTGTGGACATATTTCAGCCTACTTCCATGTATGAAGCGTAGGATAAAGGAGGCTTAACGTACCTCCACCCTCGCTTTTGCCAGCCCCTCCAGTTTCTTCAGATCCACATCGTAGGCCGAGGCACAGTGAAGTAAACTGGCCAACAGAATCAGCCACATTGTTCCTCCTGGTTCAGATCGTGGACCAGGACTCGCTTTGTTCCGGGACCAGTACCTGCAGATGCTTGTAGGTGACTGAGCTAAAGACAGCAGGAGTAGTAGGAGGGGAGATGATGAGCGACTGTGTCACGTCCGGACCTCTTGCCACGTCAAATATTTCTCCCGAGAGGAGAGAGAGGGAGAGAGAGGGAGAGGCGGGGGGAGGGCTCCCATTGGCTATCTGCGAGATCCCCTTCAAGATAACAGTTAATCCCATAGATTCGATATTCAATCTATGGTTTATCTTCGTAAATATTAAAGGAAGAAATATTCCTCAATAAAACCATAAACAACACGACATATTGCCTACTTATTCACTGCTTTTATTTATGCGCCTGCAGGTGTGTTCTGTACTTGGAAAAAGCTACTGTAATATTATACAAACATAATGATAACAAGTCCCTACACGTATGATCCCAGATTTAGGAGGAGCAACCTGTGGTAAAAAGGTAAGAGTCCTGTCAATCTTTGCCACCCTGGCACAGTTGTTGTACCCACTTGCATGTGTCTGGGGGTTATTTATCTAACTCTCCAGATGTTACACCATGAAACAGGATTTGAGCCATCTTTGGAGGATTTCAAAAGACTTTCAGGAAATATTAGAATGAATCAGCTTTGATAAGTTGCAAAGGGACAGCAGATACATGGACTCTGAAGAGGGGAGAGAGCAGCAGAGGCAAAGACAGCAGGTTATGACACATGCACACTGACCTATATACTGCACAAAAACCTGTGTTGTTGTCTGTGTGATTCAGAACAGAGGCACAGGAGAAAGACATACAACACTGCTGATCCATGCTAGAACAGACCCAGTGAAAGGATAAAAGCAACTTCTAGTTACCACTATCCTACGTCCTATGTGTCCTATTTACCAGTAACTGGGCCAGAAAACTAGTGTTTTTAAATGTTGTACTTGTGTAGGCCTCCTATTTACTCTCTATGTAGCACATACTAACACATACATACTATACACTCACTTATTATTGTATAGCAGTGTTGGAAATGCCTTCATGTTAACGATAAAGAAAAAAACATAAACAATAAGCTGCAATTTGTTAGTCAGTGTTCACTGCATCACTGCTGAGTACTACGGACATGCTGTAAGTTATGATCCATCACATGAGGGCACAGTATACGGGTCTATGAGCAGTAACACATCCTTCAGTATTTAATTTACTCCTGCACCACCAGTAGCTTCAGGCAACCATCGAGTTCACCACATTCACTGCACCGCTGAGCTTTTACCAACACGATTGGCCTTAAAGGGCACACACACACACACACACACACACATAAACACACCCACACACTAAGATACAGTTTTCGACTAATTAATTTTAGAAAGGCTACGGGCATTTAAGAGGTCATGGAGACTGATGAGGTACCCTCAGGTGTTGCCACGGCAACATCTTATCCCATTCTTTGGCTCAGTGTAGAGGTGTTTTAGCGTCAAACTACAAAGGTTTTAGTGGTTATATGGATGTGTGTGCACTAGTTTAGTCTTAATTTAAACATTGATATGTATATAAGAATATAATAATATTTTGGGTCATAAATAATCAACCTTTAAACTTTTCTGATAGAGACTGAAGCAAATGAAGCTGCTGTTTTACCACATTTAAACAGTCCTGGGCTTATTCTTAAGGATTTTTCTGCCAAGTCTGAGGGAAACTTTGCATGAAAACAAAGTCGTACTGTCCATCTCACTCAGATTAGGAGGCACACTTCCTCTTACCATCAAAACATCCGTCACAATCATGTTTCTGGAGCCTGCTCTGCACTTATGATTCTGTGCCTGCACAGTTTTATATTGAAGACTCATTATAACCACAGTTGATTCCAGAGTCTGAGGGAAAGAAAATCTAATGGTACATCATGGTGTAGCTGTAAAAGAGCACAGCATATATACTTTTCATTATAGATATATGAATTTCTAATATTAATCTTTCAATTACTCTCTTTTAGGATTCTGAGCTGTTATTTTACTGATTGTTTGGACGGTGGGGAAATGAGAAAAAAAACTAGATTGACAGAGCACCTTTCAGGAGGAGTTTGTACTGAGCTGCATCAAGGCTCTATGGTTAGATGGTGCTGTATGATGCACAGAAAAGCCCTGAGGCATTTTGGTGATGTGTACAGTACACAAATTGACTTGATCTGACATACAGGTTATTCCAGTTAAAAATGTTGTACAGGTGACTGACCTGCTAGAAGACAGTAGAAACACACAATACTGTAAATAACACAATGGGAAACTAATACCCCTGAAAAAAAAAAAAAAGATATGTTTAAAGTGTAAATAGAAATATTCATTCAGCTTTATTTACCTCAAAGGAAAGTTTTTGTTCCAAAGATGCACTTATTAATATTTTACCATTACACATAGTGAAATAATGATGTATGGTACACAGTGTACATATTGACTGAATTTACCAAATAAATAGGATCATTGCTCATCTTTACTTTTCAAATAGAACTGGAGAGAGAGATGCAATTTTTCCTCCTTTATTGTAACAGGTATTCTCATTTTCTCATTAAGGGATTCATTGATATTATTGAGTACACACAATGCAGCTGTTGTTGTGCTGTGACATAATCCGGTAATCCCAGGTGTTACAGCCAAGAATTATTTAAAAGATGCAGATGTTTCTCTTTAATTGGAAGGTAAGGCCATTCAACCCAACTGCTCTCTAATTATGACACGCACTTCTCCATACCAACCACCAGGCGGCAGTAGTGCTTCATCCTAGAGTTAAACTACATAGAACGGCCGTTTCCTGTAATATCTACACAGTTGAATTGTATTCTGGCTCACACCCTGTTAAAGGCTAACAGTTGGGTAATGACAGAAACCAGTATCGGGTGTGCGAGCGCGTGACCGTTCTTTCAGCTCGCAGTTTGTGAGTGCTGTATTTCCTTTCTACCTGCTGTGGTTCTGTGAGCCTCAGAGTCGGACTCTACGATAATCATCAGCCTAACATCGTTGGCAGGCAGCGGCCGCTCGTTTACGGAAGCGCTCACGGACGTCTTGTTTAATTTGAAGGGCACGGGGGGGAAGGCACAGGACACGGGCGCGTGGGAGCCGCCGCAGCCTGTGTCTTTAAACGCAGGAGGAGACGTTTGTGTTTCTAGAAGAGATGTAGCCTGCCTGGCACAAATCTGTCGCCAGCGTCGCTTAAAAAAAAAAAAAAACCCACCTGCTCCTCCTCTCTGTCCCCCGCCGAGGAAGGAAAGGAAGGAAGGCAGGCGCTGGGATGCCGATGGTTTCAACTGGGAGGCGACTGGAAAGGAAAAGTTCAGTGTGCTTTTAGGTAGAGAGGTCGATTCTTGTAAATTCGCTCCTTCGAGCCACCGAGGCTACCGGACTGACAGACCTCTACATTTCCAGAAACGGTTTACTCAACATCCATCAGCTGGTAAAAATCCTCAGCACAGACGAAAACAGGTAAAGGTGATAATTAATCTGCCGCACGCATGCGTTATGTACAAGCTTGAAACCGATCAGTGTAGCATGTATAATGTATTAGGACTGCTTCTATCAATTATCAGAGGCAGAGGCAGCTTAAACACACCAATCATCCAAGACAGGAAATATTGTTGTTTACTTTAGTTTCTCTCTCACAGCAGCTGTGAAGACATCCCTGAAAACTGATCCTCATGTTGTATCAATATCCCTACATGAGAAGGGATATTGATACAGTGGTCACAGTGTGTGTTGTGTGTTGCAACATTTATTTGTAACGTTAAACCCTATAATTAAGAATAAACCACACACTTTTCTCACCTTCTTCAGTGCCAGAAATAATGCTGATGAATCATAATAATGTAGTCACACATTAGAAATGTGTACACACAGACTCTGTGTTCCTCCCTCATCCCTGACACACTCTGGCACCCATAAGTCTGAGATAATATCTACTGGCAAAACACTGAATTAAAATGACCTTCATCCTTTTTTTTTCCCCAGTCAGGAGAAAAAATTGTCCTTGAAGCAGGAGTGTAATTAGGCCACATACTATATCTGCTGCTGTCCTCTTTCAGCGGAGACGTCAGTCATTTCTGTCACAGTACATAAATATGTGTGTATACCATGGGCTGAATATTATTGTCCTCTGTCCTGGTAGTGTACAATTCCAGTGTCTACATAACAGATATCAAGGGACACTTCCAGTCAAAAAGCCTCCTCTTGGTTGTCAGTCACATTTGCATATTCAAATGCAGTCAGAAGCAATTTGTCATCTACTAATGTAGTGTATCATTAGGCATATGCTTTACCCTTATGCTGCCATACATTTCAGTGCTTGGTACTCAGACTGCAGTTACATTTACTTCTTTCTCATGGGACAATGTAACATAATAGATGCACTGAGAGAGGATTTAGCATTGGACACCATTAACACTGGATTCCAAAAGAATACATTTTCATTTTTGTCCAAATGCACACCTATTAGATCACCTAACATGTTTCCTCAGTTGTTACTGGAGCAGCAATGACTGTGCTGCGGTCTGTGGTTTATGACACATGTTTTTCAAGTCTTTCTTGAAAACCAGTAACTGGGCAGGAAGGAACATGGAGGCAATTAACTGACTTCCCTGTGTGTGGTTTTATTTTTTGTTGTGGCCCCTAATGAGTTTTTGAATTTGATGCCATGGTCAAGTTTCTTCACAGATTATGTTGGGCTGAATAAAATTGTTTATCCTAACTAGTTGACATTGTGCAGTGTGTGCATGTCAGTTATTTGGTAATCCAGATGCTGCTTTTGCATCTGATAACAACACGATGACTGTTTTCCGCTACAGAGAGCCTTTTGAGCAGAATGAGTAAATGTTTCTATTTGGCTGATTTCTGTAATTGGCAACTGAGAGAATCTGAAATTACATTAATTTTACAGAGCAAACATTACACTGTCTGCATGTGTCTCCAGTGTTGGACTGAAAACGAAATCATTTTGACATCCTGCAGCCTTGGTTGTGACCTGATCAGAGAGATGAGGCCCCCTAGATACAGGGGAGGAATACTCAGTGGCACTAGGACCTGGAGGAGCCATTTACAGCTGTGGAAGCAGCTGCCGGTATCATATCTGTCCGGGGTCATCATTAGTATCCCTGTCACAGGGGCATATGGCCCTGGAGGCCCTGAACACCAACACTCTGCTTGGCTGTAATTTCAACATTAAACACCGAAGTGGTGAAAAAATGTGATCAACATTATAACTGGATTTGCTGTGTCAACAGAATGCAACCATGCAGAGCTGAGGATTTAAGATAAAAAATAATTCAGTGTGAGGATGTAGGCAACCTCCTGTATGTTGATCCCTAAGCGGAGAAAGACATGAAAAGTGTTGTCTGACCATTTGACTGACTCTGTTTTCCAAAACTATCTGTGTTGTCAAATAATTCCATCAGAGGAGCCAAGAGGGCTGCCTGCTGTTTGGGTTTCACTGTATCCTTCCTGGCTCTTTCAGCTCTCACCCCCTCAGGAGGGTGCATGTAAACACCATGACACATTTGTTATTATCACATCATTCCACTCTCTCCTCTGTGGACGTGAGTTGAATAAGAAGTAGTCTGTGATGACTGTTCCCTGAGAGGCAAATATTTGGCTCTTGCTCAATCATACATAAAGAAAATTAGTATTTTTTGTGTTAGAAAGATTAACTATGCTGTATTTAGATTTTGGCAGGTGGAAAAAACACGTAAAAATGTTTTCCAACACACAAACAGAGAAGCCTCTGCATGTGCTGCTCCCACCCTAATCAGTGTCCATATCACCTCCACATAGCCCTGCATAGTTTCCCAGCTATTTTTGTGCAGTATTTCATACATGGACCGAACATGCTCTCATTCCTGTGGTCACACTCCATCTCATTCCCCTGTTTTTTTCCATGTTCCCACATTATCGCTGATTATGATCCACGTCCGGACGTTGTGACGGTGGCCGCTGAGACTGTGGCATGTTGACGTCATTGATAGTGACTGTGAGGTGGTTGGCTGAAGGAAACAATACAGAGCATGTCGCTGGAGGAGCACAAGTGTCACCTCACAGCATTGGTGGGGGGATAAGAGAGGAAAGGAAAAGATTTTAGGTCCGCTAGATGTGAAAGGGAAAATGTAGGATAGGAAAAATGCAACTGGAGGGGCGAACGATTCAGTGCCTGTGCAGTGAAGGTGGGTAAGATGGAACAGGGAGAAGATGGGTAGAGAGGAAGGGAGAAGATGGGTAGAGAGGAAGGATTAGAGAAATGGGACGATAAGAGTGAGAGAGAGAGGGAGAAGTGGGGGGGATTAAAGCTTGGAAAAATAGACAGTGCCAGAGGGAAGTGTGAGAGGATCAATTTAGAGACATTCTGCAAAGAGACAGTGTTGTCACTGAATGGGCTGTCTCGCACAGCTCTCCCTCTCGCTTCCCTCGGCTCGTTTTGCCCCCACCCACTCCCACGTGTGTGCCCAATCACCCTACCACCCTCCTCCACACACCCCCCACTCTCTGCCCACTAAATGCCATACATGGACCATAAGAATACATTATACTCAGCCAGGCACCAGGTTATTGGTGGACTGAAAGACAGTGTGCATGTCTCTGGGCACATGTGGAACACAGAGGCAGCTCTCCTCTCTGCGTGAAAGTCGTGGCCTCCATCTCTTCAAGGTCATGTGAAAAAATTCAGAGAGAGAGCTCTGTTGTTTTCTCTGCCCCGAGCCAGATAACCCCATCTCCTCAGAGACTATAAATATGTGCATAATGTACAGGACATAATATGTAGACAATATGACAGGTTTAAGTCTATTGTGATTTGGCTGTGCACAAGGTTAGATGTCTTCTTAGTAGAATAAATTTAAAATAACACTGAGATTTTTGGTCCTGTCTCACGTGGTGTTACACTTCTCTCGCTAGTTTTGTGCCCAAATCAGCTCTTTTGAGGCTCAGCCATGTCCACGAGCGCAAGACCATGTCCCCATCTATGTGGGTCCATGTTGTATGGCCATATTTTTCTATGGAAGCTTGAATTTCTGTCAGCTGTGTTAGATATCACCTTAATTATTCAGCTATTTGTTATATTTTCACTAATCAATTGGAGCAGTGTAAAACACTTGTATGCATGTATTTTGCATTAAAAATCAATAGCAATTCAATAGCTTAACTGCTATTGTGTTATCGGCAGTAGAAAAGAACAAAGCAGACATTTATTCACACAATAATTGAATGAATTGTTACGTGAATCGGTTGGTTTATGTATATTCCTCATTTATCCCTGTCCTTCTCCTCTGCTGCTCTCTGTCTGTCTGACCTCTCTGCAGCTCCCTCTCTCTGTGTTGTTGTTTATTCTGTGCTGTTGACTTTTGCTGTTCTGGACTGTGCAGCAGTTCCTCATGTTAGTGTGTGGCAGGTGCTCTGAGCTGATATGAACTGACTGAGTGAGCATCTCCCTGGTTACTGGAGGACCAGCAGGCAGCTTAGGCAGAACTAGAGAAGATGATAAACTGTGTCCAGGCTTTTTTTTCCTCCAAATCTCCCATCCTAAAGCTCTAGGGGGGTTGGACAGTAGGAGAATATATCTCCTCTTGTCTCCTCCTGCTCCTTAGCAGCTGTTTTTATGTATTGTGTTCTTTCAAATGTCTTCTCCTGTCAGCACATGCAGTTGTATTTATCTGTTTTCAAGGCCATGAGAAGGCAGGTAATTGAATAGTCATGACAATTAGAGCTTGAATGACTCACTCCTCACTCAGTGTTCCTGCTGGGTCAATAAGACCTCATGACAGTCCTGCACTCATCAGCTGCATTGACTGGTCATTTGTGAAAGAGGCTCCATGTTTTACTTTCCAGTGTTTCAGTGGTAGGAATCCTCTCTGTGCCTTCTTAGCGTGCAGTTTGAATTTATTTTTCTTATCACATTATGTCATCATTGTCTGGCCACAGAGGCCGAGCTTTAGTCCTGATCCCTTTATTAATCCCTCCATATAATTCTGGGGTTAGTTGTGGAAGATGTTTGGGGTTGAGTACAAGTTAAATTCCTAACATGCAAACATAACGTGCATCTGGGAAGTGGAAACAGTCCAACAATTGTTTTCTTTGTCACAGATATCTTAAGAAATGGAACAAGATAATCAGAGCCAAAGTCAGACACAAGAGGACAACCCAAATGGAGCAGCAGAAGCTTCAACAGCAGCTCCGGCATCAAATACAGCGGCTCCAGCCAAAGATCCCACGGCCGGCCAGCCTCCAGCTCCTGCCCGGCCTCGACGGCCCCAGAGGAGCGCGAGGGTAGAGGGCTCTGTAGACATCTCCGAACCTAAAGCTGAGCCCAAAGCTGAACCCACTCCAGCTGCCAACCAAGATGAGAGCACTACTGATGGCTCTGCGGCGAGTCGTCCCAAACCCTCTCGCCCTGCAGCAGTCAAACCCTCAGGGGAACACACGGCGCCCGGCATTAAGGCCGGTCCTAAAGGTCCAGGACACCACCCGATTAGGGCTGCCTCAGTCCCCCACCCACCTGCTAGCAGGCCTGTGCCTCCTCACCTGAACCCTCATGCGCAGAGAGCCCTCTCTGTAGCGGGTACAGCCGACACTCAGGCACAGACTATGGAAGACTTCAGGCAAGTGTCCCGATGTCTGTGTGTGTGTGACATTCTTGTCTCAGCATGTCTCCACAGGGCGTCTCATTCCCAGACAGCTGAGAAAGATTAGCCTTGGCGCATAGCACGTAACTTTTATCAATATACACTGCAGCACTGCATGACTGCATGACTGCATGTATTGCAATTATAGTTATTTGTCACAGTTATTTGTTTCTGTGCCAGGAATCATTCATCTCTTCCACTTTTATTTAGAATTTATAAGCATTATACAAACATTTGATAAATGATTTGTAACAGACAGTGATTAAGCAGATACCAGTATGTATTAATGTTACAACTTTACCTATGGCACCTATAAGTAGGGGTTGTTGTATAAACAGATAGAAAATGACAACACCGATGTAATATGATAAAATATGTCTTTATAGGAGAGATTAAGTGTTGACAACTGATGTTTCCTCCTCTCTATGGGTGTGTCTCTAACCACATCCTGGTTTAGAATGTAGTGAATCATTGTACAGAGAACTGAATTTCTGGAAATGATTATGTCGCAAAATCAGCAAAGAAAGAAACACTGATAAGTCCTGTGACCTTAAACACAACTCTAGGCAATAATGATGTCATCTCAGTAACACATAACCAGAGGTTAGATCAGAACCAGAGGAAGATAATAATTGCAAATTGCAATATTATGTCCTAACAATATGTAGATTTGGTTCTTAAGGAGCCCTTTTCAAAGTCAGGCACAGAAAACACAGTTGCAGGTAATAGAATTGCTTGAAGGCTGATTTAGGTTGTTCACTGAACAAGGACACTCGCAAACCCAAATAACCCCTTTACTTCTCTAATTGTAGGGGTTACAGCTGTATTGTGCATGTGGTGATGCTGTGAGAGGGGTTGTTGGGCATTCAGACAAGTGTAGGTTTAACAAATGACACTGCCAGTCAGTGAGCAGAAAGAGCTCGCTGCTTTTTATAGAGCATTTTTGGAATTTGCTTGGGAGCTGAACCTCACCCTCACTGGAACAACTGCAGCGCTGGGGCAACGTAGAAAATGTCGGACTCCCTGGGACGATCACTCCCTACTGAGTTAGGGAGATATTTCAGACACGTGAGGGGGCACTTCATGGCTCCTAAATGTCCTATATATCCTCGGCTAATTTTGGGCAGATATGGATAAGAGCTGGCTGTTCACTCATATTTATAATTTGGGAAATGTTCAGTAGTTTCTCTGACACTGCAAATAATAAACTAAATTCAGGTTCTTTAACGTTTGTGACATATTCCGGCTGCCCAGTATGTAAAAACCACATTGCTTGAATGGTTATAATTACATCATAATGATTTAGCATGGTGTAATCGATGTGTAGGTTTGTCAAAAAGACAAATCAAGCAAACAGTCAAGACCTCGCATATTGTGGGAAGAAACTGAGAGAAAGGACTGTGTCACTGTCAGGAGAGATATGATACATTGGGATATATTAATACAGAGGTTTGTGCTGTCTCATTCAGAGTCCATAGGTTATGACACTGAGGTGTGTAGGAGATGAGTGTTTATAAGAGATATTATATAACACCTTTTTCCAACAGGGTGCACATCATCACTTGGAACGTGGGTTCGGCCACGCCACCTGACGACATCACTTCCTTGCTGGGGCTGAATGTAGGTGATGGGAACACAGACATGTACATTATCGGGTGAGTGTTTTTATGGTGTGTGCAGCAGTTGTTCCACGTAAAAGCTGAAGTGTCCATTTATGTTCACTTGTCCCACATAGATGCCACAGACAATGTAGCTAATGAGCAGTCAGGCCCAGATTTGAATGTCTCTCTCTCCCTATGGCAACAGTTCTCTTCCATTTATTAATCCACCATTACATTATCAAAGCTCCCTCTCATCAGCCCCTCTTACATCTCTGTCTGCTGTTGACCCTTTTGCCTTGTTGTGTGTCATTTTTCTTCAAGGCTACAGGAAGTGAACTCTATGATTAACAAAAGGCTGAAAGATGTCCTCTTCACAGACCAGTGGAGCGAGGTCTGCATGGAGAGACTCAGCCCCTTTGGTTACGTGCTGGTCAGTAATGGCTTTTACTATAAACACATATGCACGCTCTCATAGTAAAATGCTAAACAGCTTAGATTCATAAGCGCTACGTGAACGCTGATGAGATCTCTGCTTCCTGCTCCTGCTTCGTCTCATTTTGTTCCCTGAGCAACGGATGGGGTGATAATTTATAACAGGCATGTAATGTCAGCGTATCTGCTATCTTCTGCTGTCTGCCAAACTCATAATGCAAAGTCAAGCTCACACTGTCTCTTGGTCTCCCTCTGTGTGCCTTTATGGCTGCACATCTACCCACCACCACCTTTTTCTCCATCTTTCTATTTCATGATGCCTACACATACCCAGTGTTGAAAGTATAGTATGTTAAGAAATCCAATAGGTTTCATGTGATGCACATATTGAGTAGGATGCAGCAAATACTTAATATATCCCATGCTGTATATCAAATAAGACATTAAAAGCATGCCATGCAAACATGTTGATTTTCTAAAGAACTGTGCAGTGTTTTTAAAGGCACTTAACTGGTTGCTGTTTGTCTGGCTGCATCTGAAACAATGCTTGGCTCTGTTGGCATGGTGAACCAGATAGCGTGAATCAGCTGTCGAGCTGAAAGAGCTAGACAAATGTCTCCCAGGGTGCTGTTTTATTTTTGGATCACGTTGTTGTCAGCGTTGATGGGCCTCTGACAGTGAGACTGATGTTGTCCTCCGGCCATCTCATGGTCAGCTACGTTAGCTGAAACCTTGTTAAAATCCGTCTCAATGCGATCTTTTTACGTGCGTTGTGCTGCGAGCATTTTGGGGAATGGGTTAGTTGGAGGTGCGTCAAGCTCTTAAGTAGATAGAGATACAGCACGTGGCGGTGTCAGTGGGAATGTGTCTAGTCATGACATGGTGGACAGACACGTAGTAAAAAGACACGGCATCTGTTCTTTTCTGCTCTGAGATACTCTGCTCACTAAGACTCATTGTCAGGTTCACACTGTAAGTGCTGCAGGCCCAAGAAAGCTGACTCAAATCAGCCCTTCACTACAGAAACACATAGCCAGCAAGACACTTTTTCTGGCTATTTACCAAACAGTTGCTGATTATCACCATAATTTCTGTTTGAGTAAGCCACACCTTGGATGCACAAATTATCTAAGGCAGTTCACACCTCTCGCACTCACTCTACTAAATGCATTGCAATGCATCATGACTTTTTGTTTGTAGTGCGATTTATTAGATTGACCTTTTCACAAAAATGCGTTGACTGGGCATTTACAATATGAAGCAGCTAAATGTGCATTTTAAATATTGCCAGGTTCTGAGATGTATGTACATTACATGCATGGTTCATTTTCATATCAGTTTACAATAAATCAATAAAGTTTCTTACAAATCCAGTCTATATTGTGTAATGAATAGTTGAAGAAGATGTTGATGTTCCTGTGGTTGTCAGTATTAGAGACTGGAATTAATAGGCTGTTATTTTTGTACTTAGCTTCCTCCAAATTCCCGGGCTGCCTTGCTAACATCACACTTGTTACTCACAGCTCATTTCCTCAGTCATATGTGCTACAAGGTCAAACATACACTACTGCACACATGCACCCTCTCTCTCTCTCTCTTTCTCTCACATGCACACACACACACACACACACACACACACACATACTTGTCTTGAGCTTCAAAGTCTTTTCTGTTGTAAGCCAAAATGTAGCTTGGCAGCCTTCAGGAGCTCTTCCAATGTTCACTGATGTTGATAAGAAATGCTTTTCAACCAGGCAAAGGTACATTCTTTACATGCACGCACACACACAGACACACACATCGTCTGTGTCTGTGCATGTACCACAAAATAAAGTCGGTCCACTTTATGGTTCAGTAGAATCTATTACGCAACAAAGTCGTTCAAATACACAGTTAGTGTACAAACGAGAGAGTCACGTGGAGATGTGTGCCTCCATTACTGCCTGCGGGGCATTTCAGGCGGGGTGTGATCGCGCTTCTTCGGCCTGCAGTTGGGGGTTGGGATGTGTGGACTACTGGAGAAAGGGAGAGGGAGGGATGAACATGAGTATCTGTTGAGGGGCTCGGCATAGCATGCAAATAACTCGTCTTTTTCCACTCAAGAAGTGCACGTCATATTCCCGCCCCTCTCTTGTGCAGCACAAAAATATCTACACAGTTTTTTCTTACCATGTGGCACACGAATGTCAAAATCTGCATATTATGATGTAGCATAACAAGTAGCAAGTGCTTGAAATGATGGTGGAGGGCTTGGGAAGGGTGTACATCATGTTCCTTTTACAAAGTGGTTTGTTTCCGTTGCGAGGGTAGACCACAAGCTATGGTCTCCTTAATGTGCAGCGCTTCATGTAAAGTAGTGGGAGAGCTGGGCCACAGGGCAAAATGAAAATGGCATAGAAAGAGGAAGAGTGCGAGAGCAGGGAAGAGAGAGCGAAGCAGAGCAGCAGAAATGGACACACTGCAAAGCCGAACTCAACCCAAAGAATTTGTTTATTTAAATGTTAGTGCAAGCTAAAAAGGAGAGCTGTTCTCTTATCAGAATTATGTAAAATGTCTCCTTCTAACCCTCGCTGTGTGACTATCAGAGACTTTATAGGCCTATAAGGACTTTGTACCTATTCATGTTTTCCTATCTTGTTCATTATCTGCCTGTCTTTGTCCTCTTGTCTGTTTCTGTCTGACCCTCAGGTGACCTCCCAGCGGATGCAGGGGCTGTTACTGTTGGTCTTTGCCAAGTACTACCATCTGCCCTTCCTCCGCGGAGTCCAGACTGAGACCACCCGCACGGGCCTGGGGGGTTACTGGGTGAGACGGCCACTGACACCATTCTGTGATCAGCACTGTGATATGGAAGCTTCATAGATGGAGGCTTAGCTATTCATCTGTAGGAGCGACAAGGTTTACAGTTGCATTACAGCCACTGGGACCCTGATAGAGATCTAAGAGACACAGTTTTTCCACTACAGTCTCTACACACTGCTGGTGCTTGGTTTGTAAACAGTGCAGGTTGTCCTGGTGAGGGTATTGTGGGTGTTACATCTGCTGAACATACTGTATGTTGGTAATCTAATGCAAATGACCTATCATATACATGAAAGACTGGAGCAGCTGCATACCAACCCTATTATTAAGTCTTGTTATTCAAATGCGGTTCCATTCAGTTTTATAAGAAAGACATAAATGTTGGTATCTCACAGCCTGCAGTTATTAATGCTTGGAAAGTCAAGCATAACAAAAATTAACCAGGGGCAAACTACAGACTGGGAGGGGTGGGGTTCATAGTCATTTTTAAAAAAATTTCTTTTAACTCCTGCGAAAACTGACAAAACTATAACAAAACAAGCATAGGAATATCTATAGGCTCTATAAAGACAATGACATGCTTTAAGACAGAAATAAGATCACAGTAGGGGGCAGTTTGTATCGTCTTAATCACTGAAGGCTCTTATAGATTTGTGAAAAGTTCTGTGGTTCTACATTTTAAGTGCTTTTGTCCTCACTGTATGAACTCAGACACACACACACACACACACTCACACACACACACACTGCATATTTAACAGTGAGGTATCTTTTGTGTTTTAGTGGGTCAGGGCAGTTGGGAGAAGAGTGGGAAGAAATCCACAGACTCATCCTGTCCCCCCACTGTGCACTTCACTGTCAGCATTAAATATTGATAATGCTTTTCACTGGTCCATAATGAGTAAACTTCCTGTCTCTCTGTGGCAGAGACACACTCACCGCTCAGTATAGTGAAAGCTGACACACTAATCGCTCTCTCTGGACACTTTTCCATCATTGACTATATTTTATTCAATCATTCTTTCATTTATTCATGTACTTTTTGGTTTGGGGGAACTGTCAAATAGACTTATACAAATGCCTCTTTTTTATCAGGTGTGCATGCCTCTGTCAATTTAATAATATTTAACTTCCACTTTGGTTTGTCTGCGTTACAGGGGAATAAAGGTGGAGTGAGCGCCCGCATGTCAGTGTTCGGTCACACCATCTGCTTCCTCAACTGCCACCTGCCGGCTCACATGGAAAACTCAGAGCAGCGCATGGAGGATTTTGAGAGCATCCTGCAGCAGCAGCAGTTTGAGGGCCAGGCTGCCACCGGGGTTCTTGACCATGAGTGAGTCAGCACTCATAATTACATGCACACACACACACACACACACATAGCAACACACATATAGTTTAATGTATCTTTAAAAAACAAAAAACCTGATGGAACCTTTTCACTCTAACCTCTTCTCTCCATATTTATTGTTTCTTGGGGAAATGGCGTCACAATCAGCATCACAAAAGTACTTAAGTGCTTGCACAATTTGTGAGTTCATGAAATTATTCTTTTTTGTACAGTGTGGTGTTCTGGTTTGGGGATCTGAATTTCCGCATTGATGACCTGGAGATGCAAGTGGTAAAATCAGCCATTGATAACAACAAGCTCCCCACGCTGTGGGAAAAGGATCAGGTAAAAATAATGGTCTGACTGTCTGACAAATATAAATATAGAGGACTGTGAAAATGAATTTGACAGCATGTGGTCTTCATGAAAGGCACTGGATACAACTTGTTCCTTACCTCATCTGTATTCATAGCAGACTATTGGGTTGATTTTAGATTTCTTATTTATTTATTTTTGAGCGTAATAGTGGAATCTATACAGTGAAATGTCATCCTTTCTTATTTTCCAAACAGCTGTTCACTCTAAAATCCTGACTTTAGGTCAGCATGCTTCTGAAGACTTGTCATTTCACTGGCTTAAAAAGTCAGGACCTACATGATAAAACATCCTCTCTCATCTGGACCATGCACTGTGTAGTTGCATACACTAGAGGGCAAAAGAGGAGCCTTCTTGAAAGAGCTGTTTGTAATTTCCAAACAGAAATCCTCAGTGAGTGATGTCTGTTAATTGTCACTGTTACAGCTGAACATGGCCAAAGACAGTGAGACAGTGTTGGAGGGATTCCAAGAAGGACCGCTGAAATTCCCTCCTACCTACAAGTTTGATGTTGGAACAGATACATACGACACAAGGTTGGTGTTGCCTGGGGTGCAGTTATGAATTCTAGGCCACTGACCAGACATGTCAGTGTCTAGCTCAGTAAACTTTTACTTTCTTCCCTGAAAGGTCCTCACTTGCCTGGGGACACATGAAAGTGCCTCTTTTTTGTTTCCTCCAATGTCATGTTTTTAGATGAAATGGTCTTTAGGGAATTTCTCTCTTTTGCTTCATCTCTATCTTTCTGTCAACATCCCAGTGGGAAGAAACGTAAACCAGCTTGGACCGATCGGATTCTGTGGCGCCTAAGGGTCACTGCACCTGCCGGTGCTGCTCTCGCTGCGGGAAAGCGCGGCTCCATTTCAGGGTTGACCAGCGGGACCAAAGTGACGCAGCACTGCTACCGAAGTCACATGGAATACACTGTCAGCGACCACAAACCAGTCTCCTCCATCTTTACCCTGCAGGTGAGACACACCAGGGTGCAATGTAAAGATGACTTTGACCAATCAAGTATTATCAGGGCTTGATAATTGATGCTGTGGGCACATTTTGGTCTCTCTTCAAAAAGTATTGAGCTTTAATACCAAGCCCTTGTTGTCATTTCATTTATCTTGGTAAATGTTCTTTGTAGTTCCCGTACAAGGTGGATGTTCCCCTGGTCACACTGATAGTGGAGGATGAGTGGAACAGCATTGCCGATGCCACAGCAAAATTCAAACTGGCACCCAGCTACTCACGCAGCTCCTGGGACTGGATCGGACTGTACAAGGTAACCTCTACCATATAACCTCTGAGTAATCAATGTTAGCAAAGCATGAGGTGTAGCATAACAAAATATTTACGTGCATCATAAGTTTTCAAGTGGTTACAGTTTGTGATTTTGCTGCTGCCTCCATAGGTGGGTTTCAAACATCACAAGGACTATGTGGGATACGTGTGGGCCAAGCAAGAGGAAGCTGATTTTCATCGACAAGAGCATCAGGTGGGTAATCTGGATGCGTGCTGAATTCTCTTCAGAGATAATTTTGTTTCACATTTAATAAATGTCTGACTAACTGTTTTCTAGGTAACCTTTACCGAGGAGGAATTGCCCAAAGGCTCAGGGGACTTTATCTTGGGTTACTATAGCAACAACATGAGCACCATTGTGGGTGTAACAGAGCCATTTCAGGTAATCATAACCCTGCCACTGCTTTCTTGAGATTAAAACAATCATATGCATTCTCTGTTAGAGGGTGACTGTTGAATGCTATTACTTCTGATGCTCCCATCTGCATCTTTACACTTTTTTTGTTCCAGGTACTGACATTTTGCTGCTCTTTCTCCATATTCTACCCCCTCCATCCCACTCTTCTCCTCTGATTCATCCATTCTCAGATCCAGCTTCCCACTTCAGGCCTTGACAGCAGCTCTTCTGACAGCTCTGACTTCAGCTCAGAAGACGACAGCACTGTTGTCCTCATGAAGACCAGGTCCCGCAGTCCCAGTCCGCGTAAGGGCAAGCACCGCAGGCATCGCAGCGGCAGCCACAGCCGTAGCCGTAGCCGCTCTAGCAGCCCTGCACCGGCCAAAGCGAAAGAGCTCACCGTCACAGGTGGTCCTCCATCCGGCACCACCACAGCAGTCGAGAGTGAGTCCAAAGGACGGCCAGCAGAGGGCAGCAGCAGCCCAGCGTCTGCTCCTGGGAAGAAAGACAAACAAACAGAGGATTCAGGAGTGTGATGCACCACCAAATCATGCTGTTGTCACAGGTCACATAGCCAACTGTTGTGTCTTTTATTTGATACATCCACTACACTGTAGGTTTTCTGTAATGAAAATGTACAGTTTCTGATGCCATCCTTTTCAGGAACAGCCATCTGGCTTGTCCAGAAGGCTTACTTTGCCTTGAGTTGTTTTATTAAGCTGTGCACATTGTATATTTTTTTATTTGGAAACCTCTCACTCTGTCCTGTGTTTCTTCTATCTTTGTCCGTTCTCAGGTGTGGACAGTACAGGGAGCTGACACCTCGCATTAGGAAAAACTCAAGGATTTATGGTCATGTAGAAAAAAAGAGTGGTTACTTAATACTCTTTAGAAACCATCTTCCCTATATTACAACAATGGTTTGAAATTCTGCACTTACTTTGCAGTCATGTCAGCAGGCTGCACACAAGACGTATGACATATGTGATTGCTCACTCTGTTTGCTATAGCTGTGGAAGATATATCTTAGACCAAAAGGACCATAGTGACATAGTGACAAATGCTTTTTATTCCAAAACATCCTATGAGATGCATGCAGTTTGACTCAGCAGTATGGTTCTACTCTTGTGTGTGTCCTGCTTTGGAAGTTCAGCATTATTTATAACATGCAGGGAACATTTCAAATGATCCACCAATGGGAATAAAGTCCCCCTGGGATGTATTAAAACAGCAGAGCCAGTGTAGGTGGAGACTGGGGTTCGGGGAGCTCGGCCACCGGCCATGGCAGCAGCATAGCACATGTCAGTGTAGGGAGTGAATGTGAGCGTAAAGGCCTTTAAATAGACCGCCAAATCAGTGCAGTGGGATGTGGTGGGTGGGGGAGGCTAGCTGTCAGCTGACACAGCATAGCTGTCTTACCAGTACAAGTTAATTAATTGGTGGCCACTAACTCTGTTGGTCCAACTACAGTGGTAACTACAGCAATATCTGACCCAACGTGTATTGCTTTTACACACATACCTTTATGTGAGTTAATGGGCCTTATCTAATCCTTACCTACCCTCACAGCAGCAAAGAGGCTAAAATACTTTTTAAACTAATTTACTCCAAACACAGAAATCACATGCTTGTTTTGATGGCACTTTTAACATGCATTCTATTTTTGTTGCAAGACATTTTCAGCACAGAAGCAAGCAAGACTTGATTTTTAATCTGGATATCTCTTTATGTGAACATGAACTCTACTATGTAGAGCTAGCACAGGGCTTTGTATCATACTGTAAGTAGTATGATACAAAGCTGACATGTTCCGCTATTGTGAAATATCACAGTGCTAATGTGATATTTCAAATACATGCAATGGTCCTATTTAATATTTTACTTTTTGTATGATTTGACTTTTCAGTTCACTGTTGGTGTTTTTGTTCTCTCTTGCTTAGAATCAGATCCTGCTGATTAGCTGACAGTGACAATAGTCAGAGTAGTTGTGTTGTATGTTACCGTGTGACCTCTGATACACCATCTTAGACACTTTGTACTTTTGGGCTGTTAGCGTAGGACAGTGTATACTGTTGTAGCTGTAACCTCAGTGTGTATGTCTATAATCAGTTTTTGTGTGTATGTGTTTTTATGGATGAGTGTGTGTTTATGTGTGTTTTGGATGGTGGAAATTTGTGTGTGGGTGTGTGTGAGTGGCCAACTATGGCAGTGAAAGGGGTGTGACTGTGTTTGCATGGTTTGCTGCTGGACATACTGTACATTCCGGTACTGTGATTTTGTGCCGTAAAGTGCTGTTTTTGACTCCTCTTTGTTATAATCGTGGCTGTGAAAATTGTTAGAAAAACATGGTAAGGACAGTATACAACTTAAACTTCCGTGTAAATGTTAGGTGAAGAAAATGCAGGTTAGTTATGCTTGCATAGACCTGAAACCGTTTGAATCATTTCATAGTGCATTCATGTATTTTCTTAATTTTGAAATGGAAAATCTACTGGACCTTTGTTTAGAGTATAATGTTTAAAAAAAATTAAGATTGTATGAACCTTGTCCTACTTAGGTAATTTAGATAAATATGATCAGTACTTCAGTCCTGACCAGTGATTATCTATTGTGAAATGTTTATGAAAAAAAGCTCTGTCTACAGAATGTTATTATTTTGTAATTATGTGGCTAAATAGAGGAATATGTATGTAAAGGACAAATATGAAGTATGGTATAAAAAAAAAAAAAACATAAAATAAGAGACAATCTATGCCACAAAAATTATTTTACTTACATTATGTATTTATTTTCTTATTTAACTGTTAAATGAGCCTGAATTCTGCTGGCCAGTGAGGGAGCATTATTTCAATGGAAATGTCAAAATGGTATTACAAAATATTGATAATTATTTTCTTTTTGTATTTGGAACTATGAAGAGAGAGTCTGATTTCTCCAGTTTCCATTTTAGTGAATTCAGATCAAATGTTGCTTTTAATGTCTGAAGTGTAGATTGTTTAGTCTACAGGTGTTTGTATAATTGTGAATGGAATTGATAAAAAAAAAAAAAAATACAGCAACGAGATGTGAGGTATTGATTATTGGAATGTGAGGATGGTATATCTCTGTGGAGTCATCTGATCAGTGAAGTGAGGAGGTTTTGTAAGGGTTGCTTGCTTTATTCTACAACCCCAAAACTAGTGCAACACTGTCCAAAGAAAAATATATATATTCCCCTTCAAACTGTGGTCTGTTTCTTGAGTCTCTTCATGTATCTAATCTATACATAATCAGTCTATTTTATATCTGTCTTGTGGTATTGGTAAGCTTGAGAGTGCTCAGTTGAAGTGACAAGAATGATGTATGAGGAGTTAAAGTGTGTGTGTATGTGTGCAGGAGAGAGAGGGGGAATAAAAGAGGGATAAAACAGCAGAAACTGCCTGAGCGTATAATGTTATCTTTAACTAGACTTTATTTAAAGATCACCAGTATTTGAGTGGCCCTCCCATCTATTATTTATCTTGGGACAACCAATCAGAGCTTTGCAGTTTTGTTTTGTTTTTGGTGGAAATCCCTTGTTATTTTTAGGCTTCCTGAGTAAATGTGGGTGACCAACGTAACAACGCATCCTGTAGACGGCAACAGCAGGTGCATCTTGCATCATGCTTTTGCCCTCTGAAAAGAAAGTGTCCACCATGCAAATTCATGATGACTGTACCATTCTGATGCAACACTGGTCTGGGATTGAGCTGTTTGGTTTGCAGACACTAAACACCATAAGCCCAGGTAGAAATCAAAACTGCAAAATGAACTGACTAACATGATGCAAGCTGACAATACAAATGAATTCTGAACAATATAAATTATTTTTATTTTAGGTTCTTCCCATAAAAATTGCAAAATTGAAAGGTTAAATTTTGACTTCTCTTTGGATTCCATCTCCAGGAGATAAATAACAGTATGTGTGTGTGCTGAAGGCAACCTTTGATTTTTGACCTTTTATGACCTCTGGTGATCTGATCCTCTCTATGTCTGAGTGTGTGATGTCACACACTCAGACATAGAGAGACTGACTCACATTAGGTAATAAAAGTCAAAACTCAACAGTCACTGTTAGTTATCGCACCTTCACAATGACCACTGACTTCACTTGATGAATGTATTATATCTCCTGACTGTAGGTAAGCCCAAACATCAGTTCTCTCTGATTCATGATGCAACACTAGGCTTGATTGAAACACCCTATTTTTGTGCTCCACACCTTCATAAATGCTCTGTCACTGTGACAAGACTTATTTTGAGATATTTTATAATATAATGGAATGTTAAATAGGTGCTGGATGTCAGTAATTCACAATGACAAGCAGAAAAGCTGTATTGGTGGACCAGTAGTATGACTCACAAACTTTGTGACCATAAAGTTCCAACATGTGCGTCAGATTAATTTATTTTAAATCTAATCTAGCCAAAAATTTGCTACGGTTAAATGCAGTGTTGCTGAAAACTAGAAATACTCTCAGAGCTACTCTTCTTAGTTTCAGACCTTTGGTCTCTTAAATAAATAAAATGGTTCTGATTTGGAGCTAAAACCATGGTAAACCAGCCCTTGTAGAGATGTTAATTAAACCCATCTGCGGCCTGCAAAGGTACAACATGTTCACAATCAGAGCTTTTGATTATATTACACAAAATGGCCTGCAGCATAAGAGGGAGATTGGAGCTTTTTGAGTAAAGTATAATCAAGTTAGATGGAGATATAATATCCTCAGCCTCTGCTCTTCTCTCCACTGTCCGCATTTCACTTTGTTGTAAATGTATTTCCAGGTTTATCTGGTTGTTTCACCAGGGAAGCACATGTTCTGATGTTCTTGTGATAGCTAAAACTAATACAGCTTATCAGATTAATCATATTGGTGTTGGTTTATACCAAACTTTAATAATGGTTTTACAGAAACATTTATTTGTTGTCTGGTACACATAGGCCTATAATTAAAAACAAAAAACAAAAAACATCACTCACAAAAACATAGGAGTCTGATATATGACATCATAAAATATGGCATTCACATCTTCTGGGTGTCAGTTAACATCTTAATTTATTGTCCGCCTTGATTACATGTTAAACTGATCATAGCTCTGCTTTCACCTGTGCAATGGAACATGACATGGTATGGTAAGTATTAAGCAGTGAGGCCACATGCTCATGTCTACACAGGAATCAGACAATCACAATCCTGTATTTAATTTTTATTATTATTGGAATAATGTTTGTATTATTATTGTAATAATGAAAACTTCAACAAAACAAGAGCAAAAGCTATTTTGTGTTCAGGGATTGTTGTCAACTTTGAGGTTATGTTCCGAGTGTTTGAGCAATGGTTGAGGTGGGGTGCAGCAATGGAGGTATCAAGGCATTAGAATGAAGAAATACATGAATGGTGTGTGTGTGGAACGAATGATTACAAGGAGGCAGACTTTGGAATCAGCTGTTGTATAGTTAATTATAACAACTTTATTATTTAAGGCTGTTAGGCTTTGTATCCTGGCCATCACGTGAAATCAAAGCACAACACAAAGTGCAAATACCTTTATTGATCTATTACATCACCATTCACCACACTGACACACTCACGCTTTGGGGTGATAAGGTAGTTGCTTAGGTGAAAGGTGCAGATTGTGCAACCGGGTTGTCAAATCACTGTAACATTTCCCCAGCACCTGGTCGCTGCCTGATTGCTGTTCTGTAACACACACCGCTGGTTACACTATGCTATTAACCCCCCTCGGTAAGCTCAATGGTACGGCCCTCCCCGTGACGTCAAAGCTTCTGACTTCATAGAATAAATAGTGGAGCTCTGCGCCATAAGTCTCACACTGGAGGACCAATACTGAGAGGTTGGGCCAGGCTTTGGGAGAGCAGGGAAAACGCAGAGGCACTGCTAGTAATACGAATTACAGGGTCGGCTCGATATCAACGCCGTAACATATTTTAAAATTTCGCACCAGCAGCCGCCGTTAACGATGATGAACGGACAGATGAACGGTTTTCATAACTCCCTCATTGACGAGGACTGCTTCTTGTTCACCTCAGAGTCGGTCGGAGAAGGACACCCCGGTAAGACCAGACATGCCGGCCTAACATCGGTGTGTCTTGATGAAAGAGCTAAATTACCAACAGTGTTTTTACCACGTTTCTGTCTCTCTTACTGTTTAATTTCACTGACCTAAGAAAAGGCGGCAAAGACATAATTCATATTTGAACGTTACGGCCTTTCCGCTACTTAAACACAGCTGGGCCGGTTTTTGAGAGCACGCGCTACCTGCTAACGTTAGCTAGCTAATCTCTGATGATGCTACCGCGTGCCGGCAGTTTGTTTACCGACAGCAAATATACAGACGTGCTCGAATCACACAGTTACTGTAAGCGTTACTTGAATGGTCCCGTCGTAATATTACTTTTTGTTAAATGGTTTACACGTTCCTGAACGTGCCGAAACAACCAGGGCTATTCCCGAGGCACGCGGGGCACAATGACTGACTGATAACGTTGTCCATTGGCCTGAGCAACATGGTGCGTTAGTTTATCCCATATATCACCCTCACATGTACTAAGTTAGATGTTTTGAAGTTTAACACGCTTGCTTTCCGGTCGCCGGTCAGTTGCGCGCGCTCCCGGCTTCCTCGAACACACGTGCATATGCTGAAATGGCGACTGTAGAGGGGCTCGGGCCACTCCCACTGAGCACGAGTTGGGCCGGTGACGCTAACGTGCCACAGTTTACATCCAGGCCCGGTGATCTGGTTTTGCTGCGTTCGACGCCGGTGTTCAGTTACATTTTTTGTTCTCGTTTTTCAGATAAGATCTGCGACCAGATCAGCGATGCAGTTCTAGATGCCCACCTCAAGCAGGATCCCGATGCCAAAGTTGCGTGTGGTAAGAAAATAAAAATTGGCTTCTTTTTTCGTGTTTGTTCGCCCAAAATGTTTACACTGAGCGACTGAACGTCTTTTGCTACTGGTAGTTACTTTCTCTCATCTCTATCTCTTCTTACAGAGACTGTTGCCAAGACTGGAATGATCCTGTTGGCAGGTGAAGTGACATCGCGTGCCACAGTGGACTACCAGAAAGTTGTCCGTGACACCATCCGCCAAATCGGTTATGATGACTCCTCCAAAGGTGTGGCATGTTGTTGTGTTTTCTGGTTTGTGTGTGTCTATGATTTGCTGCAGGATTTTTTGTTTATTAATTTTAAATGACTGTCATCTTAATCTGCTGCTGTCTGTCTCCTTCACAGGCTTTGACTATAAGACCTGCAATGTCCTGGTGGCCTTGGAGCAGCAGTCTCCTGACATTGCTCAGGGTGTTCACATTGACCGCAATGAGGAGGACATTGGAGCCGGAGACCAGGTCAGTAGTGGCTATGGTGCATTTTAGTCTGTCAAGTGTTCTGAAGTTATAGGTTGGTGTTCATTATTGCCCTTAGACAGGGCTTGTGCTTTTCAAACACTGACTAAATGTCTCTTGCTCTGCAGGGCTTGATGTTTGGATATGCCACCAATGAGACCGATGAGTGTATGCCTCTTACAATTGTCCTTGCCCACAAGCTGAATGCCAAGATGGCTGAGCTGAGGCGCAATGGCACCCTTCCATGGCTCCGGCCAGACTCAAAGACACAGGTAGAGCTGTCACACTTGCTGTTATTGACTACTATGAATTTTCTTTTTCTCTGTTGGATTTAGCTCATTTATATTTTCACCCTCCATCCAG
The DNA here is from genome assembly GCF_001640805.2 of Lates calcarifer. Taxonomy (NCBI): domain Eukaryota; kingdom Metazoa; phylum Chordata; class Actinopteri; family Centropomidae; genus Lates; species Lates calcarifer. The sequence goes on from NC_066845.1 coordinate 9,856,452, forward strand.
GTTACGGTCCAGTACCGCCAGGACCGTGGTGCCATGCTCCCAGTGCGTGTGCACACAATTGTCATCTCTGTTCAGCATGATGAGGACATTTGCTTGGAGGAGATGAGGGATGCTCTGAAGGAGAAAGTCATCAAGTCTGTTGTTCCCTGCATCTATTTGGATGATGACACCATCTACCACCTGCAGCCCAGTGGACGTTTTGTCATCGGAGGCCCACAGGTACATGTCAGAGGGTGTGGCTCTCAGAAACTATTTAGCCTGTAAGTTGCTTACCCACCTAACCCCTGCTCGTCTCTTTCAGGGTGATGCTGGCCTTACTGGACGTAAAATCATTGTTGACACTTATGGAGGCTGGGGAGCCCACGGTGGTGGAGCCTTCTCTGGGAAGGATTACACAAAGGTGGACCGCTCTGCTGCTTATGCTGCACGCTGGGTGGCTAAGTCTCTGGTGAAGGCTGAGCTCTGCAAGAGAGTGTTGGTCCAAGTAAGTGATAGTGTCACAATCCACTAGTCTTCATTTTGGAGAGAGGGACCGCAAGAAGTTCCTACCTGAAGTTTCCTGTGTTTTATTATTTTTATGCTTGCTATAATTAATGTATGTGCTGTATTAGGTGTCCTATGCCATTGGAGTTGCCCATCCCCTCTCCATTTCTATCTTCCACTATGGGACGTCCCACAAGAGTGAAAGGGAGCTGCTCGACATTGTGAAGAAGAACTTTGATCTCCGTCCCGGAGTCATTGTCAGGTAATGTGTAACCTCTAAAGCCATCTGCTACTCGTTCAAAACAGCAGCACTGGCTCCCTCCTGTCTTCTGTGCCTTAGTTTTGTCCTTTTTAAAAATATATTTATTGAGCCGTCTGGCCCAGAGTTCAGAATTAATTTAATCCATTAGTTTATTGTGAGTATTCTGCAAAGCCAGTGCCATTTTACTTTGATACGGCGGGCACTTTATTTAGCCTCAGTAATTGAAATCTGAGTTTGCCAGATGTCTTTTTACTTAATTACACAGCACAGTAGGTCACATTGGATGGCCTTAGTGGGGACAAAAGTCTCATTTATTAGTGCAGATATGTGTGATTTCTGATGTAGCGAAACTTTTCAGTTGATACTTAGATTAGCATGTTTTTTTTCTGTAAATTGGATGAGTGTGGTTTCCATCTGCAAGCTGCAGTGTCCAGTTTGGTTGGCAGGGTAAGTGTCGAAGCCTCATGCGTCTTCCACTTTGCCAGCTGGTCTAGCAAACCTGTTTTTTATTTATTTATTTTTTTTGCTCTCGACACACCCTCCGGCTAATGTACGCATTATGTCTGTGTGAGTATGATTGGGTGCATCTGAGGTTGCTGGGTGTGTGACTGCTGCTAAATATGTTGATTATGTATTCCAGGGAGCTGGATCTGAAGAAGCCCTTGTATCAGAGGACTGCAGCCTATGGCCACTTTGGCCGAGACTCCTTCCCATGGGAGGTGCCCAAAAAACTCAAATACTAAACCTGTTAAGCTTTTCCCCCCAGGCTTGTTGGTGTATACTACAGAGAAGCCACCAAGGTTCCAGGGGGTGAAATGCCTTTCTCTCTCATCAATGGTACAATTAACTCATGACTCCCTTCCTCACTCCACCTCCCTCCTTCGTCTTGTTACTGTTTTCTGCTGATGGCAGTATCATGCTGGGTCCTAGGAGGCATGCCTCAGAAACTTGATGTTTAAAGAATTGGATGGGTTCCATGAACTCATACACCATAGTACTTAATGTTCTCCCACGTCTTGAGGTACCCCGCTTCTCGTTGTGATAGACTCAGAATAGCTGCGTTCAGTTGCTCTCCTTTTGGCATTCCACACTCGTCAGTATCGTCAGTCTCCTATTCAGTGTCATGGCGGTAGCATATTAGGCTATATGCGATACCCCTCTTAATTTACTGGTGCTACTGATATAAGGCGTCTGTGCATCTAAAAGTTTTCAAGTCTACTTAGAAGCATAATTTGATAGCTGGAGGGACCTGTGATCTGGCACCTTCCTAAACAGGTTTAGCTTCTTTCTAAACATTCCTCCTCTGTCGGCCTGGTACAATAATCCCTGCCCTAGTGTTCTTTATCCTTTCTGTTAGCTTTATTCCCTCGTCTTTGTGGAGGATGCTAGAATGGCACAATTAAAATTCAAGGGTTGTTGCTGTTTTCACTAAAAATGCTATGCATTGCAGGCTAAGGGGCGAGCCAAATCATAATTATTCAAGCTCTCAAATGAGCATAAAACCTCAGATGCCCCTACAGACCTTTGCTGTTTTCTGACGTAATACAGAAAAGTCAGAAGCTGCTATGTCACTGCTCTGGTCTGCAGAGGTATTGGTTATACTTGATAATGATGGAAAAATTGGATTGTTTATGCATTGAAATTGAATTTTAACTGAGTCCTTTTTAAATGTAGTTTCACTTGCTTTTTTATGGTTTGAAGTGACTAAAGGCCCTTTACTCCTTAAGTGTATTGATGGCAGGTGTAGCTACAGAGAAACCTGATTCCCATCTTTATCCTTTAAGGAGGTGTGTTCTTTGCCACAGGTTCTTATTGGCTAGGAATTAAACCTCAACACTATTTATTTGTTCTCTGAAACTCAGCGTGGATACAGAGTAGCTGAGGTCTCAGAAGGCAGCTTTAAACACATTGAATCTTGAATTCCTTTTGACTTGATCATTTTTAAGTGTTTGGCTTGAGGCCCCAGAGTGTCCTACAGAAAAGCTTTGGTCCGCCTCAACAACAAAGTGTCACTGGCTACTGTTAATGACTATTTTACAGCCTTTTTTATTTTTGGACTACAGAACTTATTTTTTAGGTGGGTTAGTTTAAATCCCATTAAATATCTGGTGCAATGCCTTGGCTCTTACCTATCCTCATTAATGGGATGGCAACATTTGGTTGGTGTAGTACAGAGAAACCAGCCTTGTTTACATAGCCATCTCTTGTGTTGGATAGGGTTTCAAGTTTCGGTTTATGTTCCCTTTTACCCCTCGGAGGGCATCCCGTTGGCTACAGTAAGTTAAGAGTGCCTTTTCTATTTCCTCTACTCCCCATTTGCTTTTTCTCCCCTTTATCAACACGCATTCAACTTCCAGAGGAACAAGTAGCTCATAACTGTATTATGCTTCATGTCTAGACTGGATAGTTTCCTTATGCTCTGTAATAAACAACTACTCCTTTCAAATGTCTGTGACTCGACTTGAATGTTCATTGATATATGCAATTCATAATGAGAAAATGGAGATGTAATATTGACCAGAACTACTCATTCAAACTAATCTGTCATGAGTCATGCTGGCTCCAGCCTACAATGCTGTGAAACTAATTTTAGTTTTTTAGCTTTTATTGAAGATATTTTGACGTCATGGTAGAAAAGCACTGGGATACTTGAATGCAACAGAACCAGAAGTGTTATAATACCTGTGGTGAAAGCACAAAACATTACTGAGAAGCCTGCAAAGAGAAATGTTATTCTAACATATAGAATTATGAATCCAAGAGAGTTGAACTTAAAACTCCTGCTGTTTATAATATTTACCTGCCAATAGTCTTATAATTCATCCATGGATAAAATGTCCAGAGCCATTGTAGCGAAGATTTTAGTAAACACTCGACCTGTTTACTTTCTTCCTTTTTAGATTTGTTTTCTGGTGTGTAAGCAAAATTGAAGGTTATCTAAAAAGCTTCCACATTTTGTGTGTAACTGGCAACAAAAAACACCCTGGCCCTCAGAACTGTAGTCTTGGTCTTTTTGACAGTTAAGAACATAACTCAAAACACTAGAAAAGTCCATTCACAGGTCACAATGTAAAAATCCACGATGGCAGGTAGATTTCCCAAGATCTTAAAGCTATGTGTTTTAGTTCTCACAATGAAACAAATTCTCCAAGAGCTGACAGTTAAGCATTCATCAGTTGGGTCATTGCTGGGGCCACAGTGTGTCTTGCCTGAGGGACTAATGAAAGCGTGTTTCAGGCTTGGAGGGTATGTATGTCATATCTTGCTCCTGTACCTGGTGCAGCCTTGAGTGATGCTCACAGCAGAGTTTGACCCCAAACCAAATCCCCCTTCTTATTGGCCTCTGACAGCTGTCTGTACCTAATTTAGAGTGACAAGTGTAATAATGCTGATTAATAGCACGGCCAGCTGCCTTGAAACAGGTAAATCAGCTGTTTGCGCCCCCAGGTGAAATAGTTTTATGATACTCTTGTGAAAATTTAGGTTGCAGTGGAAGATTGAGTTGACCCTTTTGATATCCTGTTTTTCAACAGGCAGCATGAGCATGGTGTTCGTGCAACAGATATTGCCAGTAAATTTGAATGTAATTTTAAATTCAAATTTGAAATGATTTTTTTTAAAAATATGCAGCACTATGTATTTTACTGTTTTCTCAGTAGGATCACCCTCCAACTTACAACACTGTCATAACTGGTAAGTAAAACAGAATAACTATAATAGTGGGGTTTTTCGTATGTGTCAAAATTATGTACCACAACAGTACTGACACCACTCTCTACCACCTAGCATTGCACTCGCTCTTTTACAGTAGGTGTCCTGAACAGCATTTACTATTGCCCCTTACTCACCATAACACCTACAATAGCCCTTTTTGATTCAACATCCACCTTTTAAAAAGGACCGAGGCCAAAACCCTGCCTCCGCCAAATGAGTCAGTCATTAGGCAAGGTGCAGTGCATAAAGGGAGGAGTTAATTTTTACACCAAAGCGTTCAGAACAGTCAGTGGTTACATGATTAAGCATATTTTTTATTTTCTTTTTGTCCCATTGCTTGTGTTTTTATTCAAACGTATAATAACAAATAGTTAGCACATGGCCAATTATTTAGTCAAATAAGGTGTCTGAGCTAAACTAGCATATTTTACTTTCTACATAAGTATTTTCTGTGATCACATCTTAAGAAGGACTTTTAAAGGGAGCTTTAATTGACTGCTTTCAAGAAGGAAATGGGTACCTTTGCCCAAAAAGATGCCATTTACATACCCAGCTAACCTCCTCAGTATTTACCTTCCACTCTACTTAACATTCAGTTTGCAGTGTTAGCAAACTAGTGCATGATTGACTGGATCTGAGTGACCTTTATCTAGATCAACGCAGGAATTCCCATGTGTCAAAGTGAACCTTGAATTGATAGCAGACTTTAGACACAACAGGACAGAAATACTAAACACTGTGACCATTTGTACCTCTCAGAACGTCACCAGGCACATTTGGAACTTTGACACATTGACAATGAAACCCAAGCACAAAGGGATCCTGAATCTTGAAGGCCTTAGTTTTGGCGTAAGTGAGGAACAAAACAGTACAACTGTAAATGTAGATGCAATAAATGGAGCAAATGGCAAACTGTGATAACGTCTCTCAAGTTAGACAAACTGAGAATGTGTGAAGCAGAAGAGGCTTTTTTAAATGAGATGAATAGTTTTATATTTGGTGCTGCCATGTATTGTTCCTACGGAAACCGTTTCACCAGACATACACAAACAGATTCCTGAACAAAAACGGAAATATATGATAACGTAAATGAAATAAAATAACAATAATTAAGAAGGTCATGTGACAGCTGCTACAAAGGCACTGTGAAAACCTGAATTCACACATAAAATAAACACATGATAATGAACAATGCTCAGGGTGTTGATTCAGAGACTGTAAAGCTACCACAGAGAACATTATCTGTAAACCTGGAATTAATGTATTCAATGTCCCCAAGGAGAACTTCCTCACAAAGTTGAAAACAGTTTGTCAAAATTGCAGTGTATCTGATAAGGTCAGGGCAACATAAACAAAGACTTGCTAATCAGAGAAAGATCCATGTTACCTTGGCCACATGGTCACAAAGGCCACAGGGTGAGAACAATGGCTGAGATCAGCTCTGTGAGCAACTAATTTATCTTCTGTTTGCTCAGTTGCATATTGAGTACTCGTTTTAATTGGATCTATCTCTGAGGCCAGGAACATTTTCTGGGAAAATGTGTTTAGCACCAAATGTTCTGAATCTACTCTCCTTCTCTTTAATTCACCGTTCAGGGTCAATGTTGAAATTGTACGAAATTTTGAAATGCATGAATTAAGTTGATTGCTGTGGGGCTCTGGGATTATACTTTGTTTTGGGTCTAAATGTGCTGTTCCCAAGCAAGCCAATTAATAAAATGCTGCTTGTCAAATAAAATTTCAAAACAATTAAGGATACTTGGTGTCCTAATGGACAAGAACAAGAGACATGATGTGTAAATCAAACTGTGTTGTATGGTGTTCAGGTCCACAAGAACAAAACCTTAAAACCCAGCAGATGATTCAATACAGCTCCTTGAGCTTTAACAAAGAGGAATATGTTATACCCCCTCTTAGCCCCAACACAGTATTAAATCTTAGGTAAATCCTGGTAATCTCTGGGCATTTGGAACAGGTCTGGCTGTTGTTCCAACTGTATTTGAAGCTGTAGCAAATGTTACACAATGACAATGATTGGAAAATATCAGCGGATGGTAAAATTACTCAAGACTCAAGATTACTCAGTCTAACTCAGCAGCAATGAAGGCATGAGCAAAACTTCTGCTGCTGGGAACCTTTGTACAACACATCTCAGGTAATGCAAGCACAGGCCAGAGGTCAGTGTTAGTGTTACATTGCTTTTTAACACTTTCTTGTAGTTCTGATGCCAAAATGGATGAAATACAGTGCGTGTGGATAGTGGATATAAGTTTTCGATGTTAGAAAGCTAAACATAAATAAATATGACATGAGAAGATTGTCAGTTCTTTTCCACTTGTTCACACCTGCTGTCAGGAGGAGTTGGAATATCCACTCAGACAAGTCTGGGCAGTTCACACTAGTCAGAGCCTTAGGGGAGTAGTGAAGATAATTTCTATGTTGTAGTGTTCAGTAAAACATCAACCTACACACAAAATACAATGAGAGGAAATGTTAAAATGGGCTGTGTTATTTTGTCTTACCAATGGAATGTCTGTAACTGGTACCAACAAATTCACATCCTGACTGAAGCTCATTCAGTCGGGGAGATTTTAGCGTCAAATCCTGTTCTAGAGAAGGATCTCTGAAGCCTATTCAGTGCTGAATTGTTAATCCAATGGACTTTTCCCACTACAATTAGCTTTGTTATTGTACCACATAAATCCTGCCAGCTTTGTAAATTAATGAGTGGATTTGTGGTTACTGCACCATGAGTTTCGGTGTTATGGAGACCTGCAAGCTTGTATTTCAGGTACTTTTCAGTCCCATGGTGATACCAAAGACTCGGATAAGTTGACACATGGTGACTCAGGTTTGATTGTATTATTACCATTCTTTTTTGTTATATGTTTTATTTTTATAGCACAAACTGTCACTATTTTTTCAGATCTCCAGAGTTATTATACAACAAATATAAAAGGCATGAGAGTTCACTTTTCACATTCTCTCTCTCTCGCCATTTTAGGACCCTGAATAATGTCTGGATGTACCCCATGTCTCTAAAAGCTGGCTGGGCTCATTTTACAAATTACATCACTACAGTTACAGTATATCAAGCTATGAGTAGCATTCATGCTCAAGTAACATCATCAAATTCATAGCTCAGGTCCTGTCTGCTGTTTGGCCACAGCAGCTGTGCATTTCCACAAACACACTGGCTCAGTCAAACGTCTATATTTAACTCTGAATGGTGGTGGTGGTGGTGGTGGGGGCTGTGCTGGGGGTACACTTCCACAGCCTTGAATGGGCAAGATCACTCACTGCTGCACCAGCATTGATGGAAACTGCTACAGCTGAAGTGCACTGAGCTGTAATAATACAAGTCTATGAGTTTCTTCCTCGAGAGCACTGTGCCACCTCACTCACACTACGCTTGGTTTTTTGGTGGTGGTGCTGGTAAAGCCTCAAACCTGGTGATGAGCACAAGCACTGCACTGCTGCGGGCTTTTAGACTGATGTTAAAAAATTATTTTTTGTGGCACTTGGGTGAGGTTTACAGTAGTATATCTTTGTTTCTCTGTAATGAAAAAAAAAAGAGCACAGAGAATTCTTCCCACAACAAAGCTCGCCAACTGTGCCCAGCCCAAACAAAGCACTGTGGACACCTAAACAGAATATGATGTTGAGACCAAATATTGTTGTAGACTGAAAGATAAAGTCTTTGGGTTTAACTTTCTCACACCCAGTGCACACTAACTGGGGTTGTCACAGTGAGAAGGGCAGAGGCGGGTCAGCTGTTTCGTTGAGGTCAGTGGGATTTCTTGGATGGATTGGGTGACAGCTGATGCAACATTTCTAAGACCTTGCTGTTGCACTACTGTACTTTTGCAGAAAATAAAAGCACCTTGTTAATATTGGTGCACTTAAAATTGATGTTTGTTGACCAGAAATTCTCAGAGTGAACAGTGAATAGAACCTATAAACATTATATACATATGCATACATATACAGACATATACATACAATTTTCTTTGATTTTTGTATAGGTAACTACCTAACACATTTTTCAAGGGTGGAATTCAAATTTGTTATTTATGTGTAGACAGTAGCCTTCAGTTTCTTCACACTGCATATGTGTGTGTAATTTAGGTGTGTTGAATAATAAGACTTTATCATCACAACAATCTCCCAGATTGGCAAAGGTTACGTAGGTGTTTCCACGTAGACATTTAAATCAATCAACATCACCGTCACCTCTGCAGTTATGCAACTTTGTTTTCAGTTGCTTGGAGATATTTCAAAATCAGATCTAAACCATTATTAAGACTTTGTTTTGTGAGTTTGTTTTGCCTAACCCAGCCTAAACATCCTCAATTTATTCAGCTGAGAAATGTTAGAGCCACTTACAAAAAGGCCAAGGATGTAGACAAGAGGTAGACATGCTGATCCTATTACAAACTCCAAAATGTGCTTTGTTACACTAGATTATCTTGAGCATATTATCGTAGTTTATTTAAGTTTTGCTGCATAAAAAAAGAAAGAGAAAAAACAAGCAAGTAAAAGAAATTAGAGAGAATTGATGATGCAGGAAGACTAGGACCTCACCATTTTATTTAACTGAAACAAATAACAGAATTAAAACAGGATGTAAATATGCACATTCAGCCATTGAAGTAAACTCTATTAACCAAACAGAGAGAGGGACGGCAGAGTTTGTGTACTTTTGTGTTAAACAATGGCGCAATATTTACAGAAGTATTCAAAAGTACAGTACCTAAATAAATAAATGACAGTGTAATATAAGCCCTGAGAAGGTGGAAGCTCAAACTGCCTGAGTGTTTGCTGTTGAGTAAGAGATTTTTAGAATGGAAATGTGAGCAGGCCTTGAAGGGTTTGGTAAAGGCACTGAGCCTGTATGAGTATTTGAAAATCTATGTAAGCAAAGCATTAGTTCTAATGCAAACATATATTTTTCTTTTTTAAACTTTACAATGGCTACATACTTAGCTTTAGCTTCTCTTAGACTATATGGCAGTTGGTCAGTAAATGAGTACAAAAAGTGAGGTATAGATACAATGTCTAATTTGATTGAAATGTTATATATTACATTTAAATAACAGGTTAGGCAACGTTCAACTCCCAGTCTGCCTGTCACAACAGATTCTCCACTAATTTGCATAGTCTCCTGATTTCAAAACACTGGACAGGTGCTCCCTGGGTGTGAATTCCAAAACTGCAGGTTATGCGTTACATAATTAGTTTACGTGAAACTACAGTAAAGGGGGGGTGGTGTCAAGGCGTGATTTTGATTGGGTCATTTTAAGCCAATTGAAATAAAGTGATACTGGAGATAACCTGGTGAGTGGCAGACTAAGTGGGAACGGGAGTGAGTTTCCCCCCTCGCATAACTTCAGTCACATGCAGACTGAAGGAATGTAAAGTGAGCTGGAGAAGGGCGTTGATGATATAAAGGGGAGTGTCTTTGCTCCACCAATAGCATGGTAGAGCCCACTCCTCCTTGACAAGGCTTTGCATAACACTGGAGACTTGGCCTGCCATGCGGTCTGAGAGTGACGTCAGCATATTTTCATTAATTTATGAAAACAATGAATTAATCTCAAACTATAGAGTGGATCAACAGCTTCTCTGGCCAAATGTCAAGTCAAATGTGTTTTTTTTTCCACTACCGGGGAATGGCTGTGGAACTTCCTTGAGCACAGGGGTGGGAAGATTTGTCTGTTTGATGTGACACCCACACATTTAACCTGTGTGCTGCTGTTGATATCTAAGGGAATGCTACCCTCGTTAAGAATCTTTATTTCCTTACCTCTATGTCAAGGGGCAGTTGGGTCAATGTTTGTGATCTACTGCTTGACATCCCTTACAACAACCTTATTGTAGGCGACAGACTTTTCTGATGTGATACTGAGATGTAAAGTCAGCGGCAGCTCCACAAACAATGTTGTACTGGATTTTTGAAGGCATAAAATGCAGTTTTGCTCATACACAGTGTGTAGCACTGCAAACTTTGAAATCTACACCTCTGAACTGGACCTTTATCTAAGAGTTCAGCCCAGTTTAGGACACAAAAGACAGTAACAGCTTATCTTGCATATTAAGTCAAAGAGCTGCTCATTATCAATTTTGTCCACCAGCAACCCTACAAATCCAAGGTTAAGTTTAGCATAGTCTTTAAATTATTTTTTAAATGTATTATTTTATTTATTTGGCAGGGGATTATGTTTTTATGAGGTAGCTGGCAGGAGAGAAATGACAGGAAATAAGAGGAGAGAGAGATCTATCAGAATGCTACAGATCTCCAGCTTTTCTTTCAGGTACATAAAAAAAAGATTGAAAATAAAAAATTTGTTGTCTTCTAAGTGGAAATGGTACTATATAGTCTCTGCAGTCTATAGCCTGTTTCTACAGATAAAATGCACTGCCACTGTGCACCTACATGAGAAAATCTAATTTGACAGAGGCTCATGTAAAGTAGAAGCAGACAGGAATGCAGAGTGACAAACTGATTCATACTGCCACCTGCTGAAAACATGGTGATGCCTTCATCAGTCAGCTGAAGCTGATATTATATGTATTCCTAACAATGTATAGGAGTGATCAGTGTCTCACAGATTTGAGTTTATATAAAACATGAAGACAATAAGAAAACCACATTCACATTTTATGGCTGTTCAATTCCACAAGTGCACATTCAGACACATTTGAACAGTAATAAATGTTTTATATGTATATGGCATTGTATATGTAAAGAGATGTGTCCTCAAAAAATATTACAGTATCAAAAATAAAAGTCTTTCAATAAGCCAAAATAAATTAAAATACGACAAAACACAGTTGCCACACAAACACATTATCATGGCTACATCCATTAAACTCTTCAACTAAATAAAAAACAAAACTCACATTTCTAAACATAAGATCACTGACAGACTGACAGATGTTCTGTTCAAAACAATTTACCAAAAAAAAAAAAAAATCTTATAAATCTTTAGAAAAACTAGATTTTTGTAAACACAAGAAAAACAGAACATGCTCAATGAAATGGGAAGGTTAACAGCGCTCTGTCAAAAGAGTACCTGCTCCTTTCTGGTTTTAACTGTTAGAAACAACATAACTTTATAGGTCCAGTCAACTTGAAGGAGTTACAATGTGTTATGAATCAGGATTATGAGGTAACAGTACAAGGTGAGTAAAATGTAGTAAACATGAACATGACAGTCAACTCTCAACCTCTCAACCATACTGTCTATGGTAAGTGCTGTTCCTTCTCCTTTAACAACAGCTTGATTCTGGTACAACACATTGGATCTCTGCTGACAGTCACTGTACAGGATCCAGTTCCTCATTATGCCTCTGACACCGTCAAAAGCATTAATGCTTTGGAGGAGCACCGAACTGCAAATGAAATATTATTCCACAGGCCTTTGCTTGCAGCCCCTTTGCCATCACTTGGTAGCTTTTGATATCATTCAGCGTTTGTCCCGTCTTTTGTCCATTTCCTTTTGAATCCGAGCCTCCAGAGCTGCCCTCATGGATGAATCCAAGATGTTCTTTTCTGCAACACGCTCCACTACCTTCTCAGGCTTATCATTCTTGAGAAACAGAGAGAACATTAGATAATTGAGACCAAATGAAACTAAAGTAGACCAACACACACAAAAAGCCAGGAAATGAGGCAAAGGGATGCACATTCACCTTGTGCACGAGGAAGGACGTAATGGCACCAGAGTCCGCCTGATAGTCAAGCCAGAAGAGTTCAGTCCCATGGGTCTCTGTCTCAGTGCTTGACCCACTCTCGTTCCACTCTTCAGCCTCAGCACCGGCCCCTGGCTCTGATCCATCTGGAAAATGCACATACATATATTCTCTTTACTCTGTGTAGTGGAAGTTCTATCATCAACATGAAACCCAACAAGAGGGCACATCAATCTTACATCTTCGCCGTGGATGGTACACTTGGATGTCAGGTCGACGGGGTCGTCTAGGAGTTGTGGTGTGCCTCCGCCGCTGGAGTTCTTTGGCTTGCTTCACCTCTTTATCATAGTCATCTCTTGAAGAGAGAGGGAATGAAACTTTTGTTATTGCTTTGAAAGGTATATTACACCACAAGCTTGCTGAACACATGTACTGCAAATCATTTCCGACCAAACCTGGTTAGTCAAGTGAGAGCAAGTAGGTCATGTTCTTGTTTTGCTCTGCATAAGGATGACTAAGTTCATATTCTGATTCCCTGATGTAAGCAAAATTTAATAAGGCTGAGCTTGAGTGTACACATCAATTCTGCTTCATTTTACATTTAGTGTATTGTAGAGATAGTATTTTAGAACTTTACTGAAATGCATTTCAAAACCTAAATGAATTTTGGTTTTCTCAAGTACATTTACATATTCATGCTGTGTCAATGTTGTGCAACAAAGGTTAATATTACATTTGTAGTCTTAACACAATCCTACAATTTGATACAAGTACCAGTCAGCAGAGATAACAAAATCAATAAGAAGGTAAAATTTACTTCATTAGAGTGTCTCTTGGAGATCCTGTCGTAAAGACATGAAAAGCTGAATTACCTAGCCTGTTCTTTGATAGCTGAATCTGACTACAATATGGGGCACTGATTCGCCCCTAACAATACTAAAAATACTCTGCAAGTAGATTTGTTTTTCAACAAGCAGTTACATTTTGTCTCCTGTGTCCTAAACCAAGGATAAGTTTGACCAATAGGCCTGTGCGACTTTTGCTTATATTCATTTTAGGCATAACATGATATGAATATATTATTATCTGCTCTGCCAGGTAACTTTTCTTCACCATCAGAACAACTTCTTTTAAAAAGAGAAAAGTGCACATGCTGCCCCATATATTGTGGCTGGATGTTGTGAACTAGGTAGCATGCTAACTGCTAGCTAACGGTAGCTGAGGAAATCACCTAGCAATCTGGTTCCTCCGGATATGGTGCAGGAAGCCGTGGCTCATATCCAAACGGCCCCCAGGTTTGTATTTCAGCTCATGCCCTTCATCGTCTCTCAAAATATCCATTTCAACAGACAGTTCCAATATGATGACAGTATTTATGTGCTAATGATGCTACTGATTGCAACAACCCTCAATCAAAGCACTGACAAAAAGCTATATGCTAACTAATGGTAATATGTTGTCCAACTGCAACACTCCCGGCGTTTATAAATGAGTACTAACCAAAAACAATATTTCTTTCAAAAAGGAAATTTACAAAACGCATAAAAACAACAATGACTGACATAATATTCAATAAAACAGCAGGTTACATTGCAAAAAAACTGAGACTTATCACATTGATTTTAGCACTGGGCAGCTCTCGATGTAGCTCCTAACTCCGGAATAGGTTTTTGTCCATTTGCTGACTGGGACATACAAACACCGCGAGTTTCGACGCATACGGCGTATGACCCATTCATCTAATCCAAATAAAGTTGTGGCTTCTCTGTTGTTTTGACATTAAGCTTGCAGGCTAACCGCTGCGATGGTTTCTCTGAAACGAGAAAGAGAAGTTGATGTGGACGACGATGACAGCGATGACGGGGGTACGTTTATTTAGTTCTAACGTATGTCCTACGTTCAGTTAGCTGGTAGCTATGCTACTGGTAGACATCTGAAAGTGCGTTCGATTTTTATCATGGGTTGGCCCAACTATACAGAGGCGGCTCAGTTAATATCTCTGGTGTGTGGTTTTAAACTGCTGAAACAAAGCCCCGCCCTTTCAGCGCACCTTGTGTTTCAAAACCAACATCTAACAAAACTAAAAGCTAGGTTAGCTACGTGTTTAGCTAGCTTTCATCCTATTGATTGAACATAAACTGTACTGACTCTAATCTGTATGTTTCCCTTCGTGTTGTAGTGGCAGCCAAAATAGGACGAGGGCGTGTAGTAGAAGACCGAAGAAGCCGCCATTGCCCTTATCTTGACACCATAAACAGGCAAGATAAAGTTGAATGTACACAGCTGATAGGGCTAAATGCTAGTTAGCCCGGTCCTCCTCCATAGCTGATGCCCAATTTTGTCTGTTAATCCTTCAGGAGTGTGCTGGACTTTGACTTTGAGAAGCTCTGCTCCATCTCTCTCTCCCACATCAACGTCTACGCCTGCCTTATATGTGGGAAATACTTTCAAGGTAGATGAATTATCTGACATTTAAACCAGGATTAAACATGGTGGTTGTGTGAGAATAATTTATTCACGTGTGCTCCCTTGCAGGTAGAGGTCTTAAGTCCCATGCCTACACTCACAGTGTACAATTTACCCATCACGTGTTCCTCAATCTGCACACTCTCAAGTTTTACTGTCTGCCAGACAACTATGAGATCATTGACTCTTCACTAGAAGACATCACTGTAAGTAAAACCATGGGGGTCTGTTCTGCTCATTTGTTAAAATGCTGTTGCAATTAAATTTGGAATTGATATTTCATGTTCAGTCGGTATTTCCAAATTCTATTTTTTGTCTGTAATGTGTTAACACTTCTTTTTCTACAGTATGTGCTAAAGCCAACTTTCACCAAGCAGCACATCGCAGGGCTGGACAAGCAGGGTAAACTGTACCGCGCTTACGATGGTACGACATACCTGCCAGGCATTGTCGGGCTCAACAACATCAAAGCCAATGACTACGCTAATGTGGTGTTACAGGTATGATTATCTGCCACAGTGGACATTATCTGGATTAAGTCATAAACTTTTTAATAATACCCGCTGTTTTATATTTGATTCTTCTTCCTAGGCTTTTTCCAATGTTCCACCTTTGCGAAACTACTTCCTGGAAGAGGAAAACTATAGAGGAATCCGCAGGCCACCGGGGGACATCATGTTCCTCTTGGTGCAGAGGTTTGGTGAGCTGATGCGAAAACTCTGGAATCCAAGAAACTTCAAGGCCCACGTGTCTCCCCATGAGATGCTGCAGGCTGTGGTGCTGTGCAGCAAGAAGAACTTCCAAATTACTAAGCAAGGTAAGATTTATGTTGCAACACATATTACAGTACAAGAACAGAGGATTCACATTACATAGGGTTTTAACACGTTGATAACTGTAGGCTGTGGTCCTGATTGATTGTTTTCTGTTCCGTAGGAGATGCTGTGGACTTCATGACATGGTTCTTGAATGCTCTGCATGGTGCTTTGGGAGGCACAAAGAAAAAATCATGTGAGTATTAGGAAAATTAAAGAGGTTTTATCTGTAATTGTTAGATCATAATGTACATAACCAATGGGTATTTGACATGTTAATAATGTATTTTTGCTTTTTTTCTCCAGGGCTTATATTTACAACATTAATCTCTGTCCTCATGTCTTTCTTCCATTATAGCAATCATTACAAAAGCATTTCAAGGCTCCATGCGGATCTTCTCCAAGAAACTTCCACACCCTGATTTAGTAAGTTTGCTGCTTGTATTTGAACTTGAACCATATGAATCAAGTTACTAATGTTGAAGCAAAGGGCGAGGGAGACAATATTCATTTTTCACATGCCCACTAATGTACCTCTCCTAAACCAGTCATTTAGTGTTTAACTGTGTAGCTACTTTTGTCAACCCCTGTGAAAACATATTTTTTTAACAGAATCTGCATGGTGTTTTTTTTTTTTTTTCATGTTCATTTTCCAGCCACAAGAGGAGAAAGAGGCATTGCTTATGACAGAAGAGTACCAGGAACAGATGTCTGAGTCCACCTTCCTGTTTCTGACACTTGACCTCCCAACAGCTCCACTGTACAAGGATGAGAAGGAGCAGCTTATCATCCCGCAGGTCCCTCTCTTCAACATCCTGGGAAAGTTCAATGGTAGCACAGAGAAGGTAAAGTTTCCCTCACATCCTGTTGTCTTTCTTGTAATCAAGTGCAAAATAAAAACATTGCAAACAGTGGCAGTGTTACTATACAGCTATCTTTACTAAAATGATTTTCTGGAAAAAGGCTGGATTGTAATGTTTTGACATATACTCATACCTAAAGCAAAGTGTGTAATCTCTGCAGCAACTTCATTCAGATGCCAGATATTATTTATAATATATATTATATTAATATTATAATATGTATAATTCAAACATAATACCTCTGCACACTCTTCTATCTCATTTATATGCAGGAATACAAAACCTACAAAGAGAATTTTCTCAAAAGGTTCCAGCTGACCAAACTGCCACCGTACCTCATTTTTTGCATCAAAAGATTCACCAAGAACAACTTCTTTGTGGAAAAGAATCCAACGATTGTCAACTTCCCCATCACGTAAGTGCTGTACATACAGTGCTACGTGAAAGTATGTGATCCCCTCAAGCAGTTTAGATTTTTCTGGTGCTTTACCATGATTTTCTAATTTTATCATCATTTTATAAACTAATTGTCAGGTTTATGTTTGTCAATTGCATGTACTTGATTAGAGAGAATTTTGTGAGTAGCCAGAAAAACTGTGTGAAACATGGAATTAGTGCAAAAGTAGTCCAGTGAACTCACAGCTTCACTGGTAAAATCAAGCAGGTAGTAGATTGGAGTGAAACACATTTGGGTGCTCAATCAATTAAGCAGGCCAATCAAGAGGGACATCCTTAGGAAAGGGTTTGGGCAGCACTGATTAAAAGAGAGAGGAAACCAACCAAAGCACTATAGTACAATGCTGAGAGGAAAGGAGACATCCAAGGACATCAGTAAGAAGGTAGTGACAGCCCATCAGTCTGGGGAAAGCTAGACCATCTCCAAAAGATTCCAGCTCCATCCATCCACTGTACGATAGATCATTTACAAGAGGAGGGCATTCAACATGCAAGATAACAATGCAAAGCATTCCAGCAAAACTACCAAGGATTGGTTTAAGAGAAAGAAGATTCATACTCTGGAAATCCAGACCTCAATCCCATAGAAATGTTGTGGGTAGGGCTGAAGCAGGTGGTACATGCCAGATGTGAGTTGTACAATGAGGAGTGAGCAAAAATCCCTAAAAGAAGAGAGTGGTTAGTGGTTACAGAAGATATATACTTATACTTATCATATACTTTTGCACATGGCAAAATTCTTTGTCTTTGTGAGATAAATCACCATTGTTGAATGAATAATGAAAATACATCTCCTTTTTTTGTATGTTTTCCTTATTTAGAATGTCTGCTTTATTTGGATGTACATTTAATAGGGTTATTTTATTTTTTTTACAAAAACAATGACTATGTCTAGAGGGTTCATAAACTTTCAAGCAGCGCTGTATACTGTAAGATGAAGTACAAAGGCTTTTATTCAGAGTGCCTGAAGCAACCATGAAGTGCATGTTGACAACAGTGATGAAAGGTTATTATTGTTGTTCATTGTAACTCTCTTGAGGAATGAAGCCAAGGTTGTGTTTATCTTGTCCTCATGTATAAATATGGACTCATTCATGTTATTACTTTGTATTTGCTTCAACAGGAATGTAGACCTTCGTGAGTACTTGACAGAAGAAGCTCAAGCTACAGAGAAGAACACAACTTATGACCTCGTCGCCAACATAGTGCATGATGGGAAACCCACTGAGGGAGCATACAGAATACATGTTCTGCATCATGTAGGTCACAGGCAAATATTTCTGAAATGGGTCTGATTTCTTGTAACAAACAAACCTAACAAATGCATGAAATTGTGTTAATGGGTTGGTGTTTATGGATTTGTGTTAATGTAGTCACTGACCAGATGTTACAATGTCTCTTTGTGTTTAATCAGGGGACTGGGAAGTGGTATGAGATGCAGGACCTGCAGGTGATCGACATTCTCCCCCAGATGATCACACTTTCAGAGGCCTACATCCAGGCAAGTCCTCCTGCTCGGTTTTTGTGTGTATGTGTTGGAAAATGTAAATGTTGCAGAGCCTTGGCTCCGTACGTCTTTGTGCAACATGAAACAACATAAAAAATTCATCACCTTTCATCTGGTGGCATTTACAGCACACTCGTATGTCTCAGTTCTTAGAGGCAAATGTACATTACAACAGACAGTTCCATCTTCTGATTATGGCATGAACTGTTTTTGGTGTATTTATCTTCTAATGCTTTGGAGCAATAGTAGTGATGAAATAAAAAATAAAAATGGACAGTATTACTCTTTACAACATGCATTTCCAGTCGTACACATAAAAACATTACTTAAAATCTGCATTTTTTATTTATTCTGTACATGAATTTAACTGTTGTACAATAACCGTTTTGTAAAGATATTCATATAAAAACAAATATTAATTAATTTTTCTTACTATTAAATAAAGAGCCAGGTCATGCCTCCCTGAAGAGCTGCTGGGGAGATTTTAATTAATCTGGTGTTTCAGCAGTGATATTTGGGGATTTCACAGGCTTTGTCCTCTACTGAGAACAAACTTAGCAGGGGACTAATCCTTGTTATTTCTTAGTAAAAAATGTCAAAGGTAATGATGCAGAGTATTAAGACAAAGTATTAGGAATTTTAGTGTGAAGATGTTGTTAGCAGCTTTCAAAAACCTGTATTAGCTGAATCTTATTTCATATCAGATCAAAGTTTAGGAGCCCTAGATTATGCATAGTGCTCATTTTGATAATACAGTAATTGTTTTTTTTTCTCTATTCTAGATCTGGAAGAGACAAGAGAGTGACAATGACACAAACAACCACACAGGGGTGTGAGTGAGGCAGGATTTTCTTCAGAGTGAATGGCCACAACTGTTGTCACCAGTTGGGGAAATGAACCTGGTATTTAACAACAGAATATAGTATGAGAGTGACGAGAGAGCATCAGGACTTTTTCCTTTACAGCCACAAAAAAAGCAAATAAATGTAAATGTTGACATGTTTTTTTCACAGTTTAATCTTTTTACTATGTGGAAGTTTCTAAATAAACAAACTCCAGGACACGCGTCTCTATCTGTATGTTGAATTTTAATGACAAACCTTTGATTTAATTTAGTTTTGAATGTGGGTTTTTGCATCACAGATCACAGAACAGCAATAACACAACATGATAAGAAGCTTTGCAGTCAAGTTGAGTCGTCAATTGTCCAAATTGTCTTTAATACATACTGAGAGTTCATCTTGCAGCTAACATATGGACGGACAAAGGTTTTTTGCCATTTTTTTACATTCATAGTGACATACACACGTACATGTACTGTACAGACTAACGCTTCACAAAACTGTTCACTACTGCAGAAATTGATGTTTCAGACTGAATCCCAGCCCCAGTCTTGTGACACATGACTTCATTACTTCATGCAAACTGCAATATTTATTAATAATATTTATGGATGATTTATTGAAATAGCATAGGGGGTGAATAATTTACCCCAAAAGTGAAAAAACATTCAGTGCATTACATTTATAAAACATTTACCTGCTGATCAGTGTAATAATGTGTAAAAAGAAAGTAGCTGTTTGTGTACACGTATCTTCAAAGTTGCAGTCAGTTTGGCAGTTTGGTTCAGTCAGTCTTCTTCCACATGAATTTCTCACAGAAGGCCTGGTTCTGCAAAGAGAACAAAAAAAACAAACAAACTAGAATTACATTGCTATTTTAGACTATCAAGCTTTACTGTTGAGGTCAGTGTTGGGGAGAACAGACTAGATTACTGTAGGTAGCCAGTACAGCTAAGTTTCTGATGATGGGACTAACCTCTGCATCACTTTTATCAGTTAAATTTGGCAAAAACTTGAACTTACGCCACACTTCTGAGCAGTTTCAATGTCTTTGCACCAGTAGCTTGGACCCCAAGTACAACGATTCTTTCCCAGTGGCTCCAACTTCTTCGAGGCAACACACAGATCTGCTCTCTGCAGGACAGATGGGGAAAAAACATCCTGAGAGTCTGCACCAGACTAAAGAATGACATGATATAAATCAACTAATCATTGTGCATTTTTTAGACACCAAAAGATGCGTTCTGCCACAAGTTATGGTACAATTCATATCTTCCTGCGATGAACTGGTGATCAGTCCAAGACAACTCATATCAGTCAGTGTGTTTTCGATATACAATATGAGTTTCCTTTTTGTCCCCCTACTGAGATAGGTCGTTGTATGTATGACTTTATTTAAAAGCTTATTCTTACCTCACAGGCATGTGGAACATCCATCTGGTTTCCCAAAACCTCCTGCAGTCGGGAGCCATAGATTCGGGTGAACGCCTCACACTGAAAAGAGCATGAGGGTTACTTCACTTTATTTCATGCAAAGTGACAAAGATTTTTCTGAGTCTACCTGATTAAAACCTGCTTAGATCAATTTACTGGGGCCTCTCAGTTAAAGCAATAAATAATGTAAAAGCATGTAAACAGGACATATAGAGGCATGAGCTAAAATCAGCTGAGTAACTACATAACAGTGTGGACACAAACAAAATATGTTTGCTGACTGAGCTTTACAGTTATTTGTGAGGGGTTCTGTTGGATGGGAGTACTTAGGGATATTTAGCATTAGTAGGAGCTGAGGGTCAGACCTTAGGGATGGCGTTGGGGTGATGCACACACACAGTCTGCAGGAAAGAGGAAGTCTGAGGTTCAGTAGCGTTGAGACCCAGGTACAGTCGGCTCAGCACAGCTAGCGTGCGGCACGACTCGCAGTCCGAGGGGAGGAACACCTCTGGGAAATCAGTAGAGCTTTAACTTGGTGACAGGGAGGCGGGGAGTGTGAGGTTAAGGTTTAACCTATAAGCAAATGATGGCAAAATGTATTTGTGGCGGATGTGTGACTGACCTGGAAGAGGCTGCTCGTTGAACAAGCACAGGTGCAAGAGAGTACATATTGTGTGAGGTGCAGCGGATGATAAGAGGAATTCGACTATCTGTACGCCATATTTGCTGACAAAATCATCACACTGGTCCTTGTAGCTCTGAGGTATGAGATCACAGACCTCTCCCATGAGCTTCATTAAAGCATCCTGCAGGTCAAGACAGAGAAGATGGTGACATTTACACGATGTGATGTATAGTGAGGGATATGTGCCTTAAGTAACAGCTATATTGTGACACAAACCTCACCTCAGTCATATTTTGGGGGAGCAGGGTTTCCAGCTTCCTCATGATAAACAAACACAGGGAGCATACTGGGCTGAACTGCTCCTAGAGAGAGGATCAGCTGATAAGTGGGCCATTTATAATAATATAATTTAAAAAAAAATCACTTCAACTTTCATTTTGTATTACACTTCTGCTTTCTCATACTAACATGACTGCTGAGGGCTGTGTCGACTGCAGAGCTAGATATGTCTTTAACAGTCAGGTGGTGGGGAAGACGTTCTTCCTCCTTGTGAGCAGCACAAAGTCCAAAAACCACACAGATCTCCCCCGGTTTCTACAAAATAATACATGACCTGACATTAAAAGTCATCTCTGAAGGCAGTAGTGTTTGTTGTATTTCCATGTGTCTAAAAAGAAGAAGAAATAGAGGCTAAACTCACCAGGTGACCAGGTGTTTGCTGCAGGACTTTGGGCAAATACGCCTTCACCTGTGAGTCACACTCTGACGCCTGTTCTGTTGGGAGGCTCTGGCAGAGAGCATGCAGGGTTTCATATACAGTCTCCTGCAAAGGCACAGTAGTTAGTGGATTGTATATGCTTTACCAAAGATACTGTGTGTCTTCTTGTGTTGAAAATGGTGAAATGTGTTTTTCTACACAAATAGAATTTTAGGTTTAAGTTTTTAAGATATTAAAAGAGATCTCAGCTGCTGGGTGTGGCTGCCAGTTTCCAATTCCATAAAGTACAGTACAGTAAAGCGAAGTGAAAGTAAAATGAAACTGCGCAGTGAGTGAATTGCCAACATCCTCACCTTGGTATCTCTGCTGGAAATCATGTTGGTGGACAGCTGGATGATCTGGCTGCATTCTGAGCAGATGTCCAATGTCTGACAGGGAGAAGCCACAGTGAGATAATTATTTAAGCCTGACCACAGTCACGTCAACATAATTCAAACATAAAGAAAGACTTGTCAGTGTTTTGCTTCAGGATGTGCACTTTTTAAGAAAAGTGTGAAGAAATGTTTGTTGCTGAAGCCAAACAACTGTAGGTGGTACTCTAATAAATGCAAAAGACTTTTAAAACAATTATTATTTCAAATAAACATTAATGTGCAAAAACAGGATGTGAATGAGACTAACACAGTTTAGTGAGTGTAAGAAAGTAAATCAAAGTATGTATAAACATAGTTGCATATATTAGTTTGATCTGACAGAACTGTGATATAAGAAATAAAGGTCAGGATTACCAGAGATTTCTGTTTGATCAATGACAAAGGGTCTATGACGAACCTGGAGTCTCCTTTAAATTCCCAGACACAAAGAGAAACATTACACACAGTCAAAATTTTAACGGTACAACATTTTAAATATACAGGCGTTGGCCAGAATATCTGCGCAGTGATTGTATGTCATACACCCCACAATAACAACCTGATCCACGAGAGCAGAATTAATGGCGACCGGTCGGGCGACAGTGAAGCAGACATTAAAGTCGTTGTCATTAAACCATCATCTTACCGGGACACAGAGACGCCGCGAGGATCACCAGCACAAGCCCAGATGTTAACATGGCTATGGAGGGGAACAAAACGATGTGAGGCGCAGATGATTTTGATTATAATAACATCAGTGCGGCTGTTCGGGTCGCACCGGAAATAATAGGCTGATCGTCTCACCCAATCAGATCGGTAGATGTAGAGCGCAGGCGTTCTAAATAAACAAAAATAACTCTAGGGTAATAATCAATTGGGCCATTATAGACTGCTGCTGTAAATCTCTTTATACCTCCACTGCAATGTTTCATAAATATAAACTGACCTCCAGCCTGCGATCACGAGATACCTAGTCTATACTATTCTAAATGTATTAATCCTAACAAAAAAACAAAAAAAAAAAAAAAACAAAAACAAAAACAAAAACAAAAAAAAAAAAAAAAAAAAAAAAACAAACAAAAAAAACCCAACTGATATAACGTAGGCTGTATAGGCTCTGTATATGTAGATAAAGTATTTACTTACTTAGAGGCTAATTCCTTCCTGCTCATACTTGGAGTTTGGTAAGACCTATACTGTGTGTCCACCATAAATTGTTTGTGGTCTGTAAGCAAAGAGGAGTGTGCCTGGATTCATTTTTAAAAATTCTTTTACTGAAATAAAGTTCACAACTCATATTTCAAAATAACAGTTCATGTAGGTTTCTGACGTGACCAGTAGATGGCAGCAGAGCAGAGGAAACACGCGTTGATCTATTTTGCCCCACGGATGATCTAATAGTATATCAATGCTGTGGCTTAAGAAACTAAGTTGAATAGAGCCACATGCTTATTTATGTAGAGAGATTTATGTAGCCAAGAATTGAAGGTTCTGTTTGTCATGTGACATGTGTACTCAAATGTAATGTTGAGACTCATTGTGGCAGAAAAATACGAATTAGAAAAAGAATGAAGGCCTACAGAGCACAACACAAGAGGGCGCCACTCTGTAGGGTTTACAGAGTTCAACATTCTGTCAGTCTGATGAGAGAAGTCTTCTCTGAGCCCCTTTGTTTTGGACTACAGGGGCTGGAACGATGAGGTGGTGAGGATCCCATATTATCCCACCAGCTCTGGCTCTGCACCCTCTGTACAGCTCTACAGTCCCGAACAATGTAATTTCTGTACAAGGTAGCGTGTTTTCCACAGCACCAGAATAGATGGTCTTTAGGATCCCCTGAGGAACTGTCTGAGGTGGTCTGTGTGTAGACCATGTAGGATTCTTGGAGATGTGGACTCAGGGTGTATAGTCCCTCTGCTACTTCCTCCATAAATCTACAACCAGCTTCATGGTTTTGCTGACATTTATCTCAATCCTCAGTTCTGTGGTATGCTGTGCTTGTTGAACCTTCAGTTTATTTGCAAGAGTGACTGAAGGCCTCTTTATTAGTGAGTATGTGCAATACATCAATGACAGAATGTTATGAAAACAGAAAATATACAGATGCAATCATCTGTGAAATATTATGCAATCCAACACAATAGACTCTATGAAAGCTGTGTCCTTTATCCAGTTCTCCGTGATGTAACAGCTTCTGGAGAGCCTTGTTTACTCTGCTGGTCAAAAGTTTTATAACATCCCATTTTTTTCAGTTTTCTGTAACAAAACTAAAAAAAAAAAGTGTAACAATTGGAAGCAGCCTTACAGTGCAGTTATTGCACCATCAAAGTGCACTTTTTCTGTGTTACTCTGAAATGATCGTTGGTGTTTTCACTTATGGTCAATATAAACTGACTTGTCTGTTGAACATTTCTAACAACTAACCCTTCATCTAAAAGCTCTTCCGCCCAACGTGGGGCTCGAACCCACGACCCTGAGATTAAGAGTCTCATGCTCTACCGACTGAGCTAGCCGGGCCACAAACCCCTATGAATCATATCCCATCAAAACAGAAAAGTTTGCTCACATGACACATTTATCATTAAGCTTAGGTTACTCTTCAGGAGATTATCTATAATTCTAAAGAGCTGCATAACAAGCTTTTGACATTGACAGTGTTACAAGAATGAGACCCTTTGGTAAAACGTCTGTCAGGAGTGGGATTTGAATTTTGGACACTCTTTGTTCAGAAAGGAGTCAAGGAGTCCTCAGTACCGGAGCCCGCTCACCATGGTGATTAAGTGAATCCCTTTTTGGGCAAACAACCTTGTCTTTCTGATAAG
Source organism: Lates calcarifer (assembly GCF_001640805.2). NCBI lineage: Eukaryota > Metazoa > Chordata > Actinopteri > Centropomidae > Lates > Lates calcarifer. The sequence continues at coordinate 9,881,567 of NC_066845.1, forward strand.
TGAATTCTGAGATAGTAATGATTCTCGCCACCAATATTTTGGGTGTGTTGTGACCATAGATAGACCATAGATATATAAAGATTCTTTATAAATTTCTTTTTAAAGAGTCTTTATATACAGTCTATGGTTGTGAGAGAGTGTAACAGAGTAAAAATTACAATTGGAAAAATTGATTGATGAAATCCAAGGTCCCTACAACCACCTCAGCTGGGAGAAGCAACTAAATTCTAAAAAAAAAAAGAGAGAGAAAGAGAGATTCAGTCAAGCTACACAAAAGGGAAAAAGAAAGGTGTTTAAAGCAGACTGGAAAGCATTTGCTTATTGGCCTAAGGAAAACAAAAGGCAGGGACAGAATCTATGCCTCAAACTAGACCCTGATCTGGACTTGGCTCCACCCAGAAGAAGGCCAGCCATGAAGGTCAGTGCTCCGGACCTGGAGGAGGGGAATTCAATTTAATTCAATTCAGTTTTATTTATATAGCACTGAATCACAACAAAAGTTATCTCAAGGCACTTTTCATATAGAGCAGGTCCAGACCGTACTCACCCAATAACCCCCTGGGGAGTGCACCTGAAAGACCATTTTATCAACAGCATCAAACAAGAGAAAAATTCCTGGATGAGAAAGGGCGCGGGAGCAGAGGAAGAGGAAGGGGCTGTGGAGAATCAGACGCCTGCTTCAGGTGTGGCAAGACGGGTCACTGGGCCAAAGACTGTCCTGACAACGGGGACAACAAAGGCAAGACTAGTGCTGGAGCTGGGGCCAGTGAGGGATGCATCTGGTTCTGATGCAGAGATTGAGACCAAGACAGCAAATCACCCCAAACAACTGATAAGTGAAAATGCACGCACACACACACACACACACACACACACACACACACACAATGACACAGAATTAGAGACACATAACACACAACAGCTCCTTTTGCAAGCCATTCAACATCTTGAGTCTCTCAAGGGACTGACAATGATTTTGAGGAGAAATGGGGCCAGGATAAACACACATTTAAACTTAACTGGTTATACTGGTCTGATGATCACTCTGCTGTATCAGTTACTCTGTCTAACCAATCTTGTCACATTTTATTCAGGGTGCAACAGGGACCTTGGACAAGAGCATGTAATGAGGAAAGAAACATCAGACCCTGGTATAGATTTCCATTTGTGTTTAAGTGACTGAACTGTTGAGCTCATTCCAGACACAGATTTTCACACAACCCCCAAGGTAAAGGATCCATTTTGATTTGTTTCATGAATGCTACAATTTTGTGAATGATATCTCTGAAATTCCTGAGTTAAATCAGGTGCTATCTTGTTTGTGGGTGAAACACTAATATGATGTAGGACGGATCAAAGGCGCCGAACCATTTGTGATCACACAAAAACTCAAATTGGCTAGAGACAAAACAGTCAATATCTACACAGACAGCAGATAAGCATGGGGAGTGGTGCATGATTTTTCTTAACATCCACTGGGCAACCTACTGCCCACCATACTTTGGTTGCTGAGCTTCTTGATGCTGTCCTCCATCTCACACAGGTTCCTATCTACAAATGTGAAGCACACACTAACAAGTATGATTTTGTTTCACTGGGGAATGCCAGAGCAGAGGCTGCAGCGAAAGTAGTTGCAAAACAAAAACAGACTTTTTAATGTTTTACCATTTTCTGACTCACTACTAATACTCACAGCTGATTTGCAGGAACTGCAGGCCTGAACCACCCAGGAAGAGAGACTCGCTTGGAAGAAAGCAGGCTGCTCTTTCACTGACAAAGTAAAGGGAAACCTTGTTTACCCAAATACCTGTTCCTTCATTAGGCAAAAAAACTGAGTATGATGACTAAAAAAGGATTCTTTAACTTCTCCCAATTTTTTTTTTTTGCAATTTTGCTACTACAAATGTGGGCAGAGGCACTTGAACGCCACAGAGTGCATATCCACCTCCACAAAAACCAATGGAAGAAGAAACAAGAACGGCCTCAGCCCCTTTGAGATCCTCTTTGCATGGCTGACGGAGACAGGGATTGGGCCTGTTGAAAGACCCCTATGAAATGCGTTATTGTGCAAACCTGTCCTCTGTGCTTTCTGATATTCACAAACAGGCAAAGGACGCTCTCCCAAAGGCCACAGAACAAAAACTGCACCACATGGTTACTGGATCATAGTGAAAGACCTGAGGAGGAAGAACTAGAAAGCACGCCAGTGGAACGGGCCCCACCACATTCTCCTCACCATGTTCTGAGTTCACTCAGAACCCAACAAAGCCTGAGGAAAACTCCTGGTATGCAGTAGTCATGGCTGCAACCAGGAAAATCACTAACAAGAGTGTCTGCACACAACTTCCTCACAGGGTTGGTGCATTGATACTTGTGACACTACGCCCACTTAATGTTTCAGAGGTCCCAGGGGTAATGGTAGCCTTCACCCTGAATGCTCCCTATCAAGAGACAGCTGTGGGAGACCTGACTGAGGAATTGAAGGGGTGCAACATCAGCATTGTGAACTACAGGGGTTCAACTGCCAGATTCTGGAACATGACTTGACATAACAGGGAGTCCACCAACCTGTTATGACAACGAACCCCACTGCTCAACGAGGTACTGTTTGTTTCACTAGGAAATGTTTCACTGACAGCAACCATTTCCTAGGAATCTCACCATTCAGACAGACTGTTATAGCAACTTGTTGGGTACAGTGGGACCATGGGGACAAGAGCTCATGCAGGTATGACATGGCATACATGGCTCCTTTAAACCTGACTGACACAGTTAGCCTTAATCGCCCAGGGGTGGACAACTCCCAGCTGTTTATGCCCTTCAGTGATGGAAGCAACATGTCTGGGTGTGAGAACAACATGTGTATTGGGGCCTTTTTCTTTGCATTACAGCCTTGATTGCTTTTGTAGTTAGAAACTCTGAGGGACAGATCCCGAACCTGTCTCAGAGTGACTTCTCCCACAGGTCCCTGGACTGGGTCCCACCATTTCAGTTTGATGACACTGAAGTTGCTTGAAAGAGACAATGATGCATTTAGAGAGAAAAGAAAATCAACTCAGATTTTGTGTAATTCTCACAATGATTTGAGCCAGTGTGTGAGATAGTATGCAATCTGAATTGCATTTAATCTATAATCTATTGTACTTAGTACTCATTGTGCATCTCATGCTTGAGGAGTGTTGCTTAATCTAAGTCAACAGAGCATCTGACTCAGTGTTGAACAGTTGTTTCAGTTGTTTGTTAATTCAGCTCTATAAGGTGACTCATAAATATTCAATGAGATTTTTACATTCAGTATTATGATGGATGAAACCTGTGACTAAAAACACTGTCAGGACTCAGATTTGAACCCACACCTCCATTTGGAGACCAGAAGTCCCTTTGCCCAGGAAGGAATCACACCTTGAGTCTGGTGCCTTAGACCACTCAGCCACCCTGACAACTGTAGGTGTTAGGTCACCACAGTCAGTCTGAATCTGAAAGCTGGCATTGATGACTGCAAAGACTTGTTTTATTGGCAGCGTTGGACATACATCTTTCAAGCCCCTGACTCTAAAAAATCATATCTTGTCAAAATGAAAAAGACTGCTGATATGAAGAAGAAAAGCATGCTATAAGCAGGAGAATCTCCAGGCTATTATCCATAATCCTAAAGAGAGAAGGATTGCAGAGACTTCGCTGTTGGCTGGAGGTTGTAGGCAGATGAACAAAACTTGACAGATCAAACTGTCTCATAAGGAGTAATGCAAAATATAAAATGTCACTTCTGTTAATCAAATTTCAGCAAGGTCTCTGACATGGTCTGTGTCCTGGATTTTTTTTAAAAAAAAGCTGCTCTCTTCATTAACCCCTTGTTTGACCAACTAAGTGAAATATACATAGCATAGCTTTTGTATCATGTGATTAAGCACATTCATGCCATGCTTGAGAAGAGACCCACTCAGTTATACACATTTATAATTAAAGGTAGGATACTCTCCAGTAGATTATCTATGAGTATGAAACCTGTTGGTATAACCTCTGTCAGGGGTGGGAATTCAAATTGGATTTCAAACGCTCTTTTCTCAGAAGGGAGTCAACCATTAAGTCTGGTGCCTTTTACTGCTCGGCTATCCTGACAACTGAAAATATGAGCTCACCAAAGTCATTCTGGACTTAACAAGCTGCGTAAACACAACTTCCCAGACTTATAGGAGACTTCTAAAAAACATGCAACAACAACTAGTGAAAGAGGTATTCTCAAATTAATCAAACATGCTCATTCTCATTTCTTTGTCTCTTGCTTATTGCTTGATTGGTCACATGAAAAAAGTAAGTACACCTCTACATTCATCACACCCCTCAAATCCATAAAATTAGAATCAGGTGTTCCAGATTAGGTGCCAATGATTAGAATTTCCATAGGGAGTAAAGGTGGAACCTGTCTCATTTAAAGGAGCTATTTGGAAATTTTGCTACACAGAGGAAATGTTGTGAGCTCAGCATCAAACTTAAAGGGATCTCCAAGTTATATGAAATAAGTCATTTCATTGAAAGGAAATTCATATACATATGGTGCAGATTTCAGAGGACTGCAGCAGCAAGTTCAGCCCAAGAGCAGGCCATTTGATGTAAAAGAAATCTCCATGATGCCCAAACTTTCATCAGAGGATTTGAAGGTAACGCTTGCTACTGTTTGAGTCAGTACATGTGTCTACAATGACTAAGAATCATATGCAAATGAAATTTATGTGAACCTACAAAAAAAATACTTTTTGACAGGATCTTCTTGAAAAGACACTGAAAAACAAAACAAACCAACCAACAGAAAAAAAAGAAGTAAAGCTGCTCCCCGTCTAAGGCAGCAAATTTGCAAGAGACTTAGAGTTATTCTTTCATTTTGTTTGCCAGCTATTTGTTGGTACTTCCTTGTAGTGGAGACAGTATTCCCTTTAGCACAAATAATTAAGACCAAATATGAGGAAACATTACAAACCATCCGACTTTCCCATTCCATCAGAATGAAAGAAACATGCATACGAGACAAAAGAAGCCCAGACAATGAGGAAGGTGTAGACAGATAGTCAACTTGTAGACAGACAAGAAGACAAGAGTTCATGCATTAGTTCACACACACACACACACACACACACACACACACACACAAAAATCAAAATCTGTGTAAAAGGGAGATCTGGCACAGAACAAACATTCATCAATGCCAAAGCTGCTGTGTTACATGTCACGCCTCTGATTCTGTGATGCCGATGTGTAATTCTGTGTAAACAAAGACAGCATAATCAAGGTTCTTCTTAATGCCAATAATAATCATCTCTGTGTAAAAGGGGCTATTGATGGAATACATTTCCCAGTCCCTGGAAATATATCATATCATCTATCACCATGTACCATTTGTCTGATAATGATAGCCTCACTTAAATCAAGTTATTTACCTGAAGAACCAATCAGCTGTTAGCTACTTCCTTGTGCAGAGGACAACCTGATGACAAATAAGATATAATGAGTGGGGATGTCTCAGTCAACATTTTAAAGCCCTGATCCTAAAAGGCGGCATCTCACTCTGCTGGATCTGTTGGAACTCAAAAAACCTCCTTATGGAGGTTCTTCAACCTCAGTGTCTGAACTCAGGAATAAATAGAAATAACACTGGAAATAATTAGAGAAACAAAAGCAACTAGACTGTTATCTTAAGAGGAGGAATTTGTCTGTCATAGGAGATGTATTAATTTTGAGTGGCCAGTTGTAAACCAGCAGTTTAACCCACTGCACTCCATCCATGCACTCAAGCATGAGATACACAATGAGTACCGAGTACAATAGATTAAATGCAATTCAGAGTACACACTGTCTAACAGAGTAAAGTTTGTAGGAGAAAAGAACAACATCTTCAGAAGACTACACAACAGTGTAGCCCTGAGAGAAAGGTGCCATCATCCTCAGGAGATTACACAGCTGTGCAGCCACCTTATCACTTCCTGTTCTTGATGGGGCTAGGAGCCCTGCCAGTTTAGCCTTGCTGGTGTACAGAGAGTGAGGCCCCCATGATCTGATTGTTTGTTCACAGATCTGCGGTCTCCACTATCTGCCCACTTTGCTGACAGTGTAGAACAGGCCGCAAAAGAGTTGAACATATGATATTTCTTATGGGGGAAGAAAATTAGTGATTTCTTAAACCTAATAATTATTATCCAGTTCAATGACAGTGATTTGGAGACTGTTTTAGATGTACAGTGTTTCAGTCTTAGTCTCAGGGGGAAACAACATAATAACATACAACGTTCTTTTGAGCACTCGCTACAATTTTTTGGTTTTGGTTTTCTCTTTCGCAAGCCAGGAGCTTCTTATTACCTTATTTATTGTATGTCATCTCTTTAAAAATGCTGGGCATTAAATATTTTAACACATCCTAAGCCAGATGATCTTAAGCCAGATGGCTTAGGATCAAACTTTTAAATGTCAAATAGGCTGAAACCGCACTCCACCCAAATTGATTATTCAGTTTGAAAAAAAAAAAAAAAAAAAAAACATGATCCCACTTGGTTTTATGCCAGGATCATGGAACCTTAAAAAGATGTGAAAAGTCTTGGTGTACAATAAGGCATGAAGGGACCCAAAACACAGAAACTTCTCAAAATCAATTCTAAAATGAAAAAGGAGCCAAGACATCAAATTTCAAATTCTATAATAACTGGGCAAGTATGTGCCATGTGATTAAGAGCCTTTGACAAACTCATGTGAACTTATTAAAATTCTTTTTTAACAGTTGCTCAATGTGGGAACTGCTGCCTGCCAACCTGTGGCCAAACTGCATTTTCCCTCCTGCAGAGATCTCCTCCAGGTAATGTTTTACCTGGCCACACACTGCACCCTGCCCACTCACCATTCCTCACATAATTTTGCCATTCCTTTGTCTGATATGATCAGTAGCTGTCTAAAAACATGTCTCAAGTTTCAGTCGGTGTACCTAGTGCCAGTTACAAATAAAACACAATAGAATAATAATAATAAAAAACACCAAGACTTAACTCCCTCTCAAAATCTCTGGGACAGTTAAAGAGCAGGAAACGCTGCAGTTTAAAGAAAATACAAGAATATTTAGAATTCTTATTTGGGTACCTTCAAAATTATGCAAGTTGAAATGATCATATAGAGCACACTACATAACATTTTGGTGCTGCTGGAGTTCATTGTGGAGAATTATTACATTCAATATACTGTTGGGTAGTTTATTTGGAAACACAACGCTATATCTGAACATAAATTTTGTTTTTAAATCGTAATCTGCAAAGTAATTAGTATCTCTCAAATATTTGTAGTACAGTATTTCCCTCTGAAACATTGCAGTGATCAAGAAGAAAGCAAAATAAAATGGAAATACTCAAGTAAAGTAATTACCTTAAAATGGTACTGAAGTTCAGTACTTGAGTACATGTACTTACAAATTTCTCTTTTCAGTTCTGTGCTTAACAAAACTGAAAATGAAGTGAAAGAACACCTGAATGCTCAGTCAGCACAAGGAGGAGTCTCAAGAAGAATAAAACTTCCCAGCAGCACTCATCATCACACAGTTTCCTAGACAAAAAAAGTTTTCCATCTCAGCAACGAAGTGTAACGAACAGCTAACAGACATCCACCTCCATAAAACACACTGTGTATTACAGACCTGGAGCCTGAGCTTAAAACATTTCTTACATCGTTATTTTAAAGCTAAAATATTTGATTACTTTAAGATTAGTTTACTCTTAGGTGTAATATTATTAGGTTAGATTATGGTAACTGGAAAGACAATAATATTTATGACTATGCCAATGATAGTGTGTAATTATGGTGTGTGAAAACCACACCTGATAAACATGCATTTCTTTTTCCTGTATCACTAGTCACTGCCGGTAAATACATGACCAGTGTAACACATTATGTAAGTAGTATCTGTTAATAATTAATGGAAGCCCATTACCACTAATGTTATGGGGAAAAAAGACTCTCTAAGTCATCATACTGAGAAAATTAAAAAAAAAAAAAAATAATGACTTAGTTTCTGAAACTAATGAGAAACTTTATTTTGAGAAACACTGGGAGAAAAGGGCTTCCACATAGTCATTATGTACTATGGACACTGACGGTCAGTATTTTGGCTCAGTTCTGCTGAACCTAAACAACAATGACACTTTTTACATATAGCTACATAATTTTAAATCATTTTGGGCTTTCCTTGTTCTTATGTCAGTTGTGATTGATACACACATACTGTAAATCTTGGATAGATTGTATCACCAGCTGGTCATGCAGTAGAAGTAACAAAACCAGAGAGGCCACATGTCTGAGCGAGTGCCAAGTTAGTCCTACCTATTGTCTCTGATTAAGTGCTATTTTTAGCGTTGAGGAAACCTGTAATGTCATGTAATGAAGAGTGCATGCAGAGTGGGGAAATGACCTGTAACGTTACATTTACAGGTCATTATGGTACTTTGTACGTCATATCAAACATAATAAATGGATCAAAATTGTGTGGGCTGTGTTTTAGTGTAGTATAACTGTACAGGGACCTTGAACATCTATTCAACTTATATCAAAAGCAGGTTTATTTGTAGAGGACTTTGCAGCAACAAAACAATTCAATGCCCTATACATAAGACATGAAAAAGGCATTAAGACAAGATAAAAAGATATATATAAATAGGATAGAAAAAGAGTAAAATAAAATAGAAGGTAAGCAAAGTTCAAAGTGAATATACAAGATAAAACATGAGAATATACAATCTTTTCTTTCTATAAAATGTGTCCAACTCTCACCAATAAAAATCAAAGCAAAATTGAAATGACTTTCTTTGTACAGTATTTACTGAGGTTAAAGTGCTTCACAGGTGACAAACTAATGAGGAGGTAATACATACAGTAAATCAGTGTGAGACTGATGCATGCAATGGTTGGGGTAAATGTTGAATAACATATTAAAACACATACAAATAAAACAAATCACAGAATTACAACATTAAAATTTAAAGTTTTAATCCCACAGAAATCTCAAAGCATGTTGGACATTAAAATAAACAGTAAAATAATTTTTCAAAATCAAACAAAACAAAGCACTTGAAAATGTGTGGTTGCGCTTTTTCCACTGCTCTTAGGCAGTGGAAGTCTTTATCATCTGCACCTGATGACTGACTTTTTTTGGGTAGATAGGGGTGCACTATGTATCACTCCATGTCTCATTTAGAGAGAACAAGTCCTCCAACGTAAATGACCATTTTGTGCTTTAAGCTTTTGTTTAGGAACTTGTTTTGTCTCCTTGACTGAATGACATAATTCAAAAGATGCCTCCATTAGTCACCAGACAAACCAGGAAGTTGTTTGCACCTGACAGGTCTGAGCGCTTTAATGTTGAACTGTTAATGAATGAATGTTTCCACATTATAATTGAATTTAAATAAGATTAAAACAATACAAGACCAATGCAAACAATGAAAGAGCCAGTGATCTGGACTCTGGAGCAGGATGGATTTTTACATAGAATAAATACAAATGTTCTGTCTCATAAGAGAATAAACCATCATTAAAAGGGTGACATCTGCCTAATTGAAAACTCTGTGTGCTTTTGTTGCATCTTTGAAAAATACAATTCAGTTCTGGTGTAATAACGAAATTAAATCATCTTTTTTTTTCAGCTTTCAGCACCTTTAAGCTTAATGGAGCAACAAGAAAAAGAAGAAGCCACAAACATGTCCACATCCGCTTAATGTTTGCCCCTGGGGCCAATTTAAGTCTTGTCAAAGATTTTCTTCCCAGTTTTGACTTCTTCTTCTTCTTCTTCTTTTTTTTTAAAATTCATTTCACTAATAAAGATGTTGAAAATAGTGGATACTCAGAGCACTAACATTCCTTTTGAAAAATGCTGTCAGTAATGTCAAAGACTGGTACATGCCATGCTTGGTACACCCACATGCAAGACAAAGAAAAAGAATAATAAAGTAGTTATTTTTCTTTCCACTGGTTCGCCAACATACTTTTCACCTGCTGGCTCCCAGCTGTGCAGTAGGATAATATCTCTCTGCCCACAGACCCTTTTCTTTTGGATTATGATGTAAATGCTGTAGAAAAGTAACTGTAAAGTAACTTAAGTAAGTACAGGGCACTGAGCAGGATCTTCACAAACATGAATAAAATGCAGAGATGTCTGCAACTTTATGACTCCCAAGAAACTGTAAGAAGCTGGCTCTGAAAATGGGCCCATGTTGGCTGGCATCAGTTTGATATTCACAACTGTATTTTACCCAGAGGAACCCCAGTGTCCTTGACCAATAATTGTATTGTAATAATTCACTATATATACAAGAGCTGCACATGTGTTTGCTTGTCAAGTGGGAGAAAAGTTTTAACACAAAGGACCCTCTTAGTCACAATGAGACATCAGGGAGCCATTTTGACTGATAGCTTTGTGTTGGTGACTTGTTGAAATGCTGGACTGTGCAGGTTTTTTTTTTTTTTTTTTTTTACAGTTTCCTGTTAAACAACATATTTATTTCTTTTCAAACTCTTTTTAAACAAAAGTGCCCCAGGTGTCACCAAGGGGTGTCTCATCCCAGAGAAAGTGATATATATAGAGACTCCTGAGTGCAGCAGAAGGAAACAGAGACTTGCAGGACATCACAGGTACTGTGGTCAAACTTCTTCTTCTAACTTTTTGACTTTTATATAGTGTGTCTTCATGCCTGTGAATGGCAGATTTAGCTCACATTCAGACAACATATACTCCGTATATAGTATAAGTGTATTTTAGAGAAATATTTTGTATTTTATCAAGTTTTGGTTATTTTGTATAGTACAAGGCTGTGCTTGTTTTTTTCAGAGATGAGGTGGTTTTTGTGCCTGATGGCTGCAGGTCTTTATCTGTGTTTGCAAAGCAACGTGGATGCTGGTGAGTATTATATTCATAAAATACAGTCATTATAAATGTGTATAAAATTGTCTCTTACTACAGTACCATTTTGATGAAAATATATAAAGATATATAAAGAAGATTAAAGATGAAAATGCAAATGTATTTATTTATTTAATTTATTTACTGCATTGTACACCAGAAAACAAAGCCAACTTCAGTAATCTATTTTTAAAAATCAATCAATACTAAGACAAATTGAAAAATAACAAAACCACAGTGAAAGGTGACTGGATTGTGTTAAAGACAACAGTGAGCAAATTAACTGAGATTTTTTTTTTTTTGCCAGCAGAATCAGGTTTGAGCAGAAGTGTCATTGAAAAAGCTGTGGTTGAAGCCAAAGCAACTGTTGACTCAGCTTATGAGTACTCCAGAAAAGAGTGAGTGTGCAAATCTGCTGACATGTTGCATAAGTTCAGTGGTGATAGAAAAACAAATGGCACAATATGAATATATAAAAAATATTCAAAATGTAGACTATACCATCAGAAGCACTGACCGCCTCTCCACACAACACAGGAGCATTGACCGGGTGAGGAGGAATGCAGCAAATCCCTCAGACGTCTTGCGGCTGTTGAAGCAGCCTGCTGGGCCAACACGTGATGCTGTACGTGCTGCAGACTACATGGATAATGCTGTGAAACTGATCAAGAGGTCTCTGGAAAGACGTCAGAAACGCTCCATCAATGCTACAGGTGTGAATCCAAAACTGTTTTATTTTCACCAGGCAGGTGGCTTTAAGTTGCTAAGTCAGCTAAGATGTCTGTCCCTTGCCTCTGTGAATTAGATCTGATCTCTGAGGAGGATCTGCAGTTAATTGCTGAGCTGACAGGCTGCTCTCCCCGACATCGTGTCCCCTCTTGCAAAACTACTCACAATTTAGACAAGTTTCGCACTGCAAGCAGCGTTTGCAACAACAGGTGAGGCAGCTGCCAAGTGGCAATCTTAAGATTAATGGAAAAACCAGGACAATTTTGTCTTTTTTCCAGTTTAATTTCACAAGTAAACTTGGTAGAAATGGGAGTGAATTCTTGGAGAACTCACATTCCTTTTGAAAGCTGCTGCCAGTAATGACAGAGACTTGTAGATGCCATGCATGATACACCCATGTGCAAAACAAAGAGAAACAACAATAAGGGATTTTTTTTTCATAGACAGAACACTCGCTGGGGATCTGCCAACACACCTTTTACCCGCTGGCTCCCTGCTGAGTACCAGGATAAAATCTCTCTGCCCAAAGGCTGGGACCCTAAGCGGAAAGTCAACAAACGTTTTCTTCCATTGGTACTGTATTCAAATATATAGTCTATATAAAGTATACAATATACTGTACAAACTGGATGAGATTAAATGTACAGGAAAGATAAGTGTTCCTCAGAGGGTTTAAAAAGACAACGGTACAATATACAGCAGTGTAACACACTGAACATTTAATCACATCTGCAGTGATGCTTGATGTATTCTCTAACGTGATCTATGTATAAATCACTTTCACCAATGTGCTCATCGTCTGCATCCTGTCCACAGGTGAGGGAAGTGTCCAACCGTATCCTGAGCACAGCAAATGCTGATGTGGAAAGTGACCCACTCTACACTCACCTGGTGACAATCTTCGGCCAATGGACTGACCACGACCTGACCTTCACTCCTCACTCTCCTGTGATCCGCTCATTCAGTAATGGAATCGACTGTGACAAGAGCTGTGAACGCACAGAGCCCTGCTTCCCCATCGAGGTCAGTGTCATCTCATTACACAAGAAAAGATGTGAATACACCTACACACGTACTGACTGCTGACTGCTTCTTGTCATCTAAACAGATTCCCAAGAAGGACCCCCGCTTCAGCAAACACCCAGAAGAGTGCATACCCTTCTTCCGCTCAGCAGCAGGTTGCGGTTCAGGAAACACAGGCTACATCTTCGGTGCAAGCAATGTCCGTCAGCAGATGAACTCTCTCACAGCTTTCATTGATGTGGGCCAGGTGTACGGTTCAGACGATGCCAAAGCTCGCTTCCTCCGGGACCTCACCACGGATGAGGGCCTTTTAAGAGTCAACAAACTGTACAATGACAGTGGCCGTGAGCTCCTGCCCTTCACCAACATGGGTGCTAACATGTGTGCCACACGAGCCCGCATTACTAATGATGCCGATGCTGAAGAGGTGCCCTGCTTCCTGGCTGGTGAGTGTCAGGAAAAACACTGACTTACAAAGTGCACAGCGAACATTAACTACACATTGTGACTGTCATAGTTACATCTTAGATCAAACGACTTTTAATTGTGATTATTAAAAGCTGCCCTCTGCTTTGTCTCTCAGGTGACGAACGCTCCAATGAGAACATTGGTCTGACCTCTCTACACACACTTTTGTTGAGGGAGCACAACCGTCTGGCACGTGCTCTGGCCAAACTCAATCCTCACTGGGATGGAGAGAGACTCTACCAGGAGGCTCGCAAGATCATGGGTGGATACTTCCAGGTTAGAGAGGGGCTTAGCTGAATGAAGAGCAGAAATCTTGCAGAAATGATTGAGGGAGTGGTATGTCCTCGTCATTTAACTCAGTCTCTTCTTTGTTTTTCAGGTCCTCACCTTCAGAGACTACTTGCTCCACATTGTTGGTCCGGACTTCATTAAGAAGCAGCTGTCCACCTATCCTGGTTATGATGAAAACGTAGACCCCAGCATCTCCAATGTGTTTGCCACAGCTGCATACCGATTTGCTCACCTGATGGTTCAGCCTTTCATGTTTCGTCTCGATGAGAATTACCAGGAGCACCGTGACTACCCCAGCCCCCTGCTGCACAAAGCCTTCTTTGCACCATGGAGAGTCATCTATGAAGGTACGTGGCTAAGATCCTTAACTTGTTACTATTCACATTCATGACAGACCTGTCAGCAGTCATTGCTGCTGCTTTATGGCTTGAAGATTTATTGCAGTAATACTGATGTAGGAGCAGAGCTTGCAGCACTGTAACCCAGCCCACTGGATTGTATATGCAATCGTGTTCTTATGGATACAGTGTAAGCAGACAATTGCCTACTTACAACAAATCACTGGTACCAAATTTGACTATCAAACCAAAATCACAAAGCAGCTAAAAGCCACAGTGAGCTGTATAGTGGCAGCATGATTCTCTGTGGGATCAGCAGCACTGTCTGTGCTCTCACATGACGGAGGTCCATTAGTTAATTCAATATTAATATAAAAAAATGTAATTAAACTGAGTTTTTAAATAGTCCAGATGAAATTGTTCCTATCTCTCCTCAGGTGGCCTGGACCCAATCCTGAGGGGGCTGGTGGGTCGCCAGGCCAAGCTGAACACACAGGATCACATGATGACTGATGAGCTGAGGGAAAGGCTGTTTGAATTCTCCACTGAGTTGGCACTGGATCTGGCTGCTCTTAACTTGCAGAGAGGCAGAGACCATGGACTCCCTGGTATCACTCTGATTCAATCTGTCTATGAATTTGACTTATATCTTTAGAATGTTTTCTATGCCTGAGCTTTTGGAGGCTTTACAGAACATACACATTGTGCTATTGTCCCTCTTTAGGCTACAACAAATGGCGCAAGTTCTGTGGGCTGTCACAGCCAAAAAACCAGGAACAACTGAGAAAAGTACTGAAAAATAACGACCTGGCCAAGAGCCTGATTAGTCTGTACGGCAAACCTGACAACATTGATGTGTGGCTGGGAGGAGTGGCTGAGCCGTTTGTCCCTGGGGGAAGAGTGGGACCACTGTTTGCCTGCCTGATTGCTACTCAGTTCCAGAGGATCCGCCAAGGAGACCGGTGAGCAGAGCTTAAAGTACCTCACAGACAGACGTGTGCTAAAGATGTTTAGCTAGCACAATTTTAGACATTAACGTTGACTGTCATTTTCAGACTTTGGTGGGAGAACGATAGAGTCTTCACCAAGGCTCAGAGGGAGTCCCTGAGGGACACGTCACTTGCCCGCATCATCTGTGACAACACTGGCATCACTGAAGTACCTGAAAGACCCTTCCAGTACAGGCCTCGAGGTTCTGGTTACACTAAATGCAGGGACATTCCTGCCTTTGACCTCAATCCATGGAGGGAGAATATCAAGTAGAAATTCTCAGTGCAGCAGTCTGACTAAAGACAGCTACAGCTCAGGATCAGGGTTAGGGTTACCTGATGTGTGGGAGGAGCTCTTTCGTCACACTGCTGCTGACTCAGATGACATTCTCAAAACATTACAGACAGAAAGCTATGATGTTTAAACCCTGAGTCATTGTTTGACTTTGAATATTTTCTTTCTATGTTGTGTCAAATATTTTTTTTTTGTTATTCTTATGCAAACAAATGTGAACCGTCTGATAATTTCTAAATAATGTGATTTACAAGATGTGTGTTCTTACAAACATAAATACATAAAAAAAATTAGTGTTCCTAATGAATACCTATGACTCAACATCTAATTTTCATATCAATATTTGGAAGATCCCTGGTGTTTTCTGCACAACACTGAAACCAGGAGAAAATACATGCATCATTCAGCATACAGGAGTCACACTGGCTTGGTGTAGACAACATTTAAATCAATAATGTGTGATAAAAATTAATCTATATAATAAGTACAATAAACATATGTAAAAGGTCTGTGCATGTAATAGTTTCAGTGAGAGTAAAACCAAAATAAGTTGATCTACTAATGAACATTTTTGATCTTATTCAGTTACAGCTTGAGCTCTTACAAACACGAACAAGCTTGGAACCTCAAATTAGGATAAGACATATTTAGAAGGCCTGTTTGATATGCTACAGTAAATGCTCAGTATTTACCTGAAAAGGATTGTGTTTTCCAGTTAGAGTCAAAACAAAAAAAACATCATTCCAGTTTGTTGGAATTCCAGCGGGTTGGAATGAAATGACTCACCTCGCAGCTAAAAGAAAACAAAAGTCAACAAAAGCAACTGGAACATCCAGAAGGAGAGGATTGAACGACAAAGGAAAATTTTTCCTCTCACAGTTCCTCATAGATTATCAAACATCTGAGCCCTTCTTCCTCTTTGGAATTATAAAGAGCTTAAGTATTCAACCAACAACCGACAGTGTGATCAACAAATCTTTCCTCCTGGGGTTTTCTCGAAAGGTGCAGATAAACTCAATCCGTGAGACATGGTTTTCTGGAACCCACAGTGTGTTCAGGATTTACACTGCCCCATAGAGATGTTGGCCAGGCAGCAGGTAAACTGTGTAGCAAATAAAATGAAAGTTGAGGTGTGTTTTCACTGCACATCATACAATAACAAGGATCCAAGCATTATTTTTCAGTAGATGGGAGTACATTCCTGCTCAGCTCACCATAGCTCAGCTCTCAGTGTGTCCTGTATGCCATCTTTGAAATTTTGTAACATTTACCAAAAAAAAAAAAGACAATGAGATTTAAAGTCCAGCATCATGATATTGTTATGGAGCACATAAACAAAAAATGAACCACATTTGTCAAGAAGGCAAAGGCACTGGGAAGGCTGGGCGTTAACACCAGCAGAGTCATTTTTAATTATGAGGGCTCATTAAGGGTGATTGTTTTTGGATAATGACTCTATCAATCACACCAATTCTTGGAACAGAGTTGCCTTACTAATATCGGATATTCCGTTGCAACCACGTGGCCTGAAAACTTTTCTTGAAGGAAGACGAATTCGTTCGGGAACAGCGGAGTCCTGGTTTCTTAAAGAAAGAGGGCAAATCTCTTACACTTCGATCGAGGTACAGTTATTCTGTAAAGCTCATTAATAAATAAGACGCGTTGTCAATCTAAGATGAAGCCTTTGTTGCTTTGCGTCGAATGTGCGCAGCTTTTGATGCGCACAAATCTCTGTCCGGTTGAAAGACAGCTTGACTGGGTGACATGTGGTTATTATTAATATCATACTTAGTAGGCATTTTTCACAGCAGATATTCGACTCGTCACAGCAGGAAAAGCACCAGTAATATTAACGATGGCTCACTTCTATTCACGTGCTACCGTAAACCATGGTGACGCACTCACATAATTGTGGAAAATTTGGATTATTTCTTACGTTTAAAATTTCACATTATTTCAATTTTGCACGTGTATACGAGCGTCTTTTAGCTTTTCGTTAGTTAAAGAGCTGAAAAACAATAATTGTCCATTACACGTGCTGCTGGGAAAATATGAAAGTTTGGCCTTCTTAACATTGGTGCAGGAAGTTGTCTTCTTTTCTCTGGTCACGTAATGCGGTGATTTTCAAACTATTGTGTAGCTTGTCGGAAAATCTATTGCATGTCTTCACTTCAGGAAGCTGTGGGCACCTTACATATCTAACATTACTGATGTTAGATATGTTTACGCTTACTGTTAAGCGTAAACTGCAGAAGTCAGCTGATTAAAAAAAGTATTTCTCCTTGAATTATAATGACTAACATTAATATTTGTAGAAGCAGGCTACAATATTCATACAGCACTTTTCAAAAGCATTTAAAATGACAATAAATAAACAATAAATACCTGGGAACAAGAACAGCGGACAAATAATAAAACAAGAAAAAACTGCAGTAAAGGTGAAATGAAAAATAAGAGATAGTGAGATGACAGATGATGACTGGATTTAACTTTATATTATGCTAAAACTATATTTATAAATTGCATGTGACTTTGTCGGGATCATTCCTTCAGATGAAGCGATGTCCTGCAGCTTTCATGCACCTGACCGAGAAACTATTATTGTTTTTTTTTTGTTTGTTTGTTTGTTTTTCTTAATGTGGTTTGATTAAAAGAAAATCCAAAAGTGTGCCAATTGGTCGCAAATTAATACATTTATAAATCCAGAATGGTCTAACTTTAACTAACACAAAAAGGTTGTAATTGACAAGCAGACAGAAAAACACACACATTCATAACGAAAAATTAAAGAACAACAAATTGTAACGTAAAAGTATGTCTGTATTTGAGCTCATGTTTTTCTTGGGTTACCCAAAATGCCGTTCAATCAGTTACATTATTCTTGGCAGCTTGTTCCTCAGCCTGTCATTCTTATTTTTTCTTTACACGCTTAAACGAAAAAAGACATCTCCCGATATTGACGTTACAGTGAGTTCGTTTTCTCTGTTGAGCATACTTACGTGAAGTTTATTGACAGGGATGCTTCGGAGGAGGAACTAGGAAGAAGAAAATTAACTCGTTGTCTGAACAAAATTCCTGACAACAAGTGTCAGGTCACGTCAAATGACGCGGCGGCGCCTGTCATTAAAACCAGCGGCGGAGCTGATGTGATGACAGCAGTTGCAGCCTGAAGCTGGATCCTGCAGAACATTAACGATAGCGAGCTTCACCTTTCGGAAAGGTTAGACTTATTTTACACACGCTATTTACTTTTTTTTTTTTTTTTTTTTTTTACACATGGTTCAGTTAATTTCTATAGTCAATTCTATAGTCAGTTATAATGTATTAGATTGGATTTTATATGCTTTTTCATTGTATTTTTCAACAATTTGTTAAGTAAATTCTGAAATGTACGAAATATTTTACCAGTGCGTAAATAAGTGGAGAATATTTGTCTTTTTCGCACAGATGAATCGTTTTCTGTGGCTGCTGGCTGCAGGTCTTTACCTATACTTGCAGTGCCTAGCGAGTGCTGGTGAGTGTTACATCATCTACAGCTACAAACAGCCTTAAAGGCATAAATGTAATCACTGTGTTATTGATCCTGCAACGATTTATTCTCTTAATTTTCTGTTTCTGTTAAGATTCTGTAAGAGTGACACAAGCTGATCATGAAATGCACTGACAGCACTGAAATTAAATTAAACGAAATGTGTTTTATTGTTTTGTTTCTAGAGTCAGGTTTGAGCAGGAGTGTCATTGAAAAAGCTGTAATTGAAGCCAAGGCCACTGTGGACGCAGCATATCAGTACTCTAGGAGAGAGTGAGTGTACACACATGCTCTTCGTCATATTGCATACGAGGAAACAACATATATAATCTGTACAAATGATACTGGAGATATTCTGAACGGAGATAATGATAAATCTGACCTCCACACAACGCAGGAGCATTAACCGGGTGAGGAGGAATGCTGCGAATCCTGCGGACGTCCTGCGCCTGATGAAGCAGCCTATTGGGCAAACCCGTAGTGTTGTACGTGCTGCAGACTACATGGACATCGCGGTCAAACTGGTGAAGAGATCGCTAGGAAATCGTCACAAACGCTCCATCAATGCCACAGGTGTGTAGCATTTACATATTCTGAACTGTCTTTTTTCTTTTTTATAATGCAAGTCGATTACAGCTGAGTTTGCTTCTCTCTGCTTCTTTTTTTAATTAGATCTGATCTCTGATGAGGACCTGCAGGTCGTCGCTGACCTGACAGGCTGCTCTGCCCGGCATCGTGTCCCCTCTTGCACGACAACTCCCAATTTAGACAAGTATCGCACTGCAAGCAGCGTCTGCAACAACAGGTGAGGACCTTTAGTTTTCAAAATGAAAGAAAAAGAAATTAGGCCAACTCCATAAACGATTCTAAGTATGATGTCCCTTTGGGTGTGGCTCGGTACTTTTGCTGCATATTGACTAGCTAACTAACCTAACCGTTAATGGGTTTAATTCTCTTACCTATAGGGAAAACACCCGCTGGGGAGCCTCCAACATAGCTTTCACCCGCTGGCTTCCTGCAGAGTACCAGGATGGTATCTCTCTTCCTAAAGGCTGGAATCCAGAGCACAGAGTTAACAATCAAATACTGCCTTTGGTATGTACTTCAGAATATCATCTTTGCTGACTACAACACAAATGACCATGAAAAAAAGACACTTGTCAGTATGCAGATCCTTTTAATCACTGGGGTTAACTGTCTGCATCCTGTCCACAGGTGAGGGAAGTGTCCAACCGTATCCTGAGCACAGCAAATGCTGATGTGGAAAGTGACCCACTCTACACTCACCTGGTGACAATCTTCGGCCAATGGACTGACCACGACCTGACCTTCACTCCTCACTCTCCTGTGATCCGCTCATTCAGTAATGGAATCGACTGTGACAAGAGCTGTGAACGCACAGAGCCCTGCTTCCCCATTGAGGTCAGTGTCATCTCATTACACAAGAAAAGATGTGAATACACCTACACACGTACTGACTGCTGACTGCTTCTTGTCATCTAAACAGATTCCCAAGAAGGACCCCCGCTTCAGCAAACACCCAGAAGAGTGCATACCCTTCTTCCGCTCAGCAGCAGGTTGCGGTTCAGGAAACACAGGCTACATCTTCGGTGCAAGCAATGTCCGTCAGCAGATGAACTCTCTCACAGCTTTCATTGATGTGGGCCAGGTGTACGGTTCAGATGATACTCAAGCTCGCTTCCTCCGGGACCTCACCACGGATGAGGGCCTTTTAAGAGTCAACAAACTGTACAATGACAGTGGCCGTGAGCTCCTGCCCTTCACCAACATGGGTGCTAACATGTGTGCCACACGAGCCCGCATTACTAATGATGCCGATGCTGAAGAGGTGCCCTGCTTCCTGGCTGGTGAGTGTCAGGAAAAACACTGACTTACAAAGTGCACAGCGAACATTAACTACACATTGTGACTGTCATAGTTACATCTTAGATCAAACGACTTTTAATTGTGATTATTAAAAGCCGCCCTCTGCTTTGTCTCTCAGGTGACGGACGCTCCAATGAGAACATTGGTCTGACCTCTCTACACACACTTTTGTTGAGGGAGCACAACCGTCTGGCACGTGCTCTGGCCAAACTCAATCCTCACTGGGATGGAGAGAGACTCTACCAGGAGGCTCGCAAGATCATGGGTGGATACTTCCAGGTTAGAGAGGGGCTTAGCTGAATGAAGAGCAGAAATCTTGCAGAAATGATTGAGGGAGTGGTATGTTCTCGTCATTTAACTCAGTCTCTTCTTTGTTTTTCAGGTCCTCACCTTCAGAGACTACTTGCTCCACATTGTTGGTCCGGACTTCATTGCCAAGCAGCTGTCCACCTATCCTGGTTATGATGACGAAGTGGACCCCAGCATCTCCAATGTGTTTGCCACAGCTGCATACCGATTTGCTCACCTGATGGTTCAGCCTTTCATGTTTCGTCTCGATGAGAATTACAAGGAGCACCGTGACTACCCCAGCCCCCTGCTGCACAGAGCCTTCTTTGCACCATGGAGAGTCATCTTTGAAGGTATGTGGCTAAGATCCTTAACTTCTCAGTCAATCTTTTAAGAGACAATAAATATTAAATGTTCCCTCATGCTCCTCAGGTGGTCTGGACCCAATCGTGAGGGGGCTGGTGGGTCGCCAAGCCAAGCTGAACACACAGGATCACATGATGACTGAAGAGCTGAGGGACCGTCTTTTCAAGTTCTCTGCTGACTTGGCGCTTGATTTGGCTGCTCTTAACTTGCAGAGAGGAAGAGATCATGGACTCCCTGGTATTCATTTAGCTTATGTGTCCTTTATATCCATTTATTTATATCCAATTAATTTTGTCTAGGCTTTCAAACGCATTACTCAGCATACTCTGAAATTATACATGACAAAATTTTCACTCTGTGCTTCCCTTTTTAGGCTACAACAAATGGCGCAAGTTCTGTGGGCTGTCACAGCCAAAAAATCTGGCAGAGCTGGCAAAGGTTATGAACAACACTGATCTGGCCAAGAAACTTCTGGATCTCTACGGCACGCCCGACAACATCGATGTGTGGCTGGGAGGAGTGGCTGAGCCATTTGTCCGTGGAGGAAGAGTGGGACCCCTGTTTGCCTGCTTGATTGCTACTCAGTTTGAAAAGATCCGCCAGGGAGACCGGTATATATTTTGACACATTGCTAAATATTTTTGACATAGTTGTTAGCTGCACCTTTATGTTGATTTTTACATTCAGAGACTTTAAACGTTACCATACTGTCCAATTTCAGACTTTGGTGGGAGAACGATGGAGTCTTCACCGAGGCTCAGAGGAAGTCCCTGAGGGACACGTCACTTGCTCGCATCATCTGTGACAACACTGGCATCACTGAAGTACCTGAAAGACCCTTCCAGTACAGGCCTCGAGGTTCTGGTTACGCCCAGTGTGAAGACATCCCTGTTTTCGACCTCAGCCCATGGAAAGAGAATGGTGAGTTGATATTCTGAAATGCTCTCTGACACAGATGAGTGAGGATAGCTAGTTCCAATACTAAAGTATTTTGGAAATGCTGATTTTCCTTTTAATTTTCTTTAGGAGGAGACTCAGGCTCATCCACAGGACCAGCAGGTAAATCCACCATTTCATTTCTGTTATTACTGAAATTGATATACTAAATGTGTTACTTTAGAATGGGAAAGTTCTGTTGGTATAATTGCACTTGTTCACACAGGACCCAGAGGGCCACCTGGACCAAGAGGCCCTCCTGGACCCCCCGGGCCTGAAGTGAAGGTTGCATTCTCCGTGCGTCTGGGCAACAACTTCCCCAAAACTGGCGTGCCCATGACCTTCCGTGACGTCATCTACAATGGACAGAACAGCTATAATGTCAAGACAGGGGTTTTCACATGTGAGCAGCCAGGTGTATATGATTTCCAGTTCCACTGTACGGTCTATGAGAATGCTGCCAGTGTGGACCTGCTGCGTAACGGAGAGCTAATTGTGCACTCATACACCACCAAGCACACTGGCCACATCATAGCCAGCGGCAACGCATATGTTAAGCTTAAGAAGGGAGACAAGGTCTGGCTGGTGGCCAACCATGGAGCCAACGGTGTGACCAGTGACAGTTACTTCTCAGGAAATCTGCTGTTCACTGAGTAGAAGACTTCTTGATGCAGCTGCTAACCCACAACATCCTCAAAACAATGCAAATTAATGTTCAGCAAATTTTAAAAAAAGGCAAAATAACACCTTTTTTCGCAGTGAGCCTTGCTGACAGAAAAGCACATAGTTAAAATCCTGTGGTATTTTTTAATGTTTAAAAGCTTTTGAATAACAGAACCATCATTCTGCACTGATGCACTGATGATGTAAAAGAAAGGGAAAGGGTTGAAAACAAGCTTAAAAAACAAGCAAAAATGAGCAAAACCCTAGTTGATATGTGATATTTTATCATTTTCTTTTAATTTAATCCTTTTGTTGTCTTTTAAAATTGTCTTTAGCTCTTTTCTGAAAGGTGCACAGCACAGTAAAATTGTCTGGAAGATGAATGCATTAATGTGTAATTAAGTGTAATACTTTGAGTCACTTTAACTTTGTCATTAATAAATGATTGTTGATTAATTTCTGCTTCTGAGTGAAATTTATTATGACTCACAGTAATACAAAAGCAGACAATGTATTTGTTTTCAGACCCAGCTGTAAATGTCGTTGAGCAGACCAGCAGATGGCGCTGACATACAATTTTTCAAGGACAGAAAAGCAGGCCAGAACATAACCTGTGGGGTTTGGGTGAATCTTAGTCACTGCACTACATACAGGACTTAACAGCTGGTCCTCAAGTTGAATTGTTGATGTGTATTTATAGCCTATACTGGTATCATGTAAAAACTTCATGTCATAAAATGTCATCTTTGCTTCAAACACATGCAGTCTTAATCTTTGTGATAGTTTCAGTTAAAGCAAAGCAATGAATCAAAACAAGCTGTAGTAGCTGTAATATATCGACAGTGTAATTAGTAATAATTTATTTTCTCTCTTTATATTGATTGGAAAGACCTAGCTTTTTAATAGCTGGTGAGTTCTTTTTTCCTCAGCAGGAATGTAAACGTGATTACTGACTCTAAAGCAGAGTTTCTATTACTGTACTAACAAATCATACAGGTATCATTTAGTGATCTTCAGGGAACAAATAATTTGTAGTACTAAGGATTTTCTATTATTACTATTCAATAAAAAATACCAACCTGGAAGCAGGTAAAAAGGGTTTTACCTGCATCTGTATTGCTATAAGCCAGGATATGACTTATTAAATGGGAGTGAACTAATGATATTAATTAATGCCTGGGGCCTGGGTATTGTGCATGCTGCCTCAGTGGCTTGGTTTTAACTGTGACAGAAACAGCCTCAAACAGTATTTTGTGTGTCTTTTAAGTCCACGTTGGTTGGACACTTGTATGTGCATGGCACAATAAATAAAGGGGAAGTAATATAAACTGCACATGTGCTTCTTTATAAGTCAGAACGTCTGCTGTGAAGGTGAAAGCCTGAGCATAATTCAGAGTTTTGAATAATGTGCTGAGCAGATGCTAAAGATGAAATATATTCACCAATTCACCAGAAAACAACCAACCAACAAAAAAAGAAGAAAAAAAAAGAAAAAAAAAAGAGAGACAAGATAAGGTGATATTCAGCAGTAACTTCTGAACCTCTGTGGTAGTTTTACTCCATCAATAACTCTCACGATTCTCTCAAGATTTCTATGGGATATTTTCTGGTCATAGATATTTAAACCTCTCTAGTTGTTGCATTGTATCCTCCTGAAATGGATCATAGCCCACTTTTTTTTAAAGGATCTGACTCGATCCCAACAGACTTCGTTTTTAGATGCGTCCAAATGTTTGTTAAAGTTTAGCAGATGGTGGTTTTTGATATTAAGGAATGAGGCCATAGGTGGTCACTCCGCTTTAATTGCGGATGCCGACACTCCCCTTGGGATCTGCATCATTTGCCTAAATAAGTAAACAGAAAAACCAGCACAATATATGGCGATCGATGGGAGACGTGGTGGGTCGCATTAGCTCTGTTGTTTTCTACACAGTGGAGAGGAGGGACGGGAACCAGCTGCTGCGTCTCCAGCACACACACCCCTCCTTACAACACACACACACACACACACACACACACAAACACACGCCACGCCCCTCCTGACCTCAGTGGACACAGTGCCATCCACAGAGAGTGGCTCCGGGTGTCCCATGGGAGCAGGGGAATGCTGGAGAGGACGAGCGGCACACGATACCCCATTGTTTGGTTTAGCAGTCACTGATTTCCCCCCTCCAGTCCCCCCTCCTCCTCCTCCTTCTCCCTAAAACACACGGGCTGACCGTCTCAGCGGGTTAAATTGATTAGAAAGACGTTTGTGTTTTGACTAATCCCTCCCCACCACCACCACCAACATGTTCGCCCCGGCTCTCCGCTTCACCAAATTTAGAAAAAAGCCACACATTTTAGTCTTGAGGGCTGTGATAATCACGTCCGCGCCTCTCGCACCTGTGGGACTGAAGTGGAGAGACAAGTTGGATCCGCGACATGAAATCGACTGCAAAACACACAGAAATTGGTATGAGAGAAGGATTTTCTGTCAACTTGGTACACGATCTGTTTCTCTGTTAAATTTGCAACTTTCAGCGAGCTGGAGCCTCACATCAGGCTGCAGCCGTAACGACCCATATTAAATTATTAACGTAATATCGATTATAAAGAAGCCACAAAAATTAAAGATTGTGAGATGGGGCAGGGTTTTTTTAAACGACACACTCTCCATTTAAAGGTGAAACAAGTGTGTGTCTGTGGCAAAATTAATTAAAGTTTGTCTGAAATAAATGGAACGGGCCCAAATGTGCACACGCGACTTCCTAATTATACAAAACACTCCCCTCTGATCAGCCTAATGACTGATGTCAACTAAAAACGTGTTTGATGACTCAGATGGTTTCGTTAGTCGTGTTTTCCCGCTCCCCACACATCCCAGACTAAATGTAGTCCAAATCCAGTTTCTAAATGAATCTTTCCTCTTAGTTTGCAGAGGAGCCAATCAGAATCCTTAATTTTCTGCACATATTCATCCAATCTGCGCCAGTTACCAGAGTTTCTCAACAAGGTGCTGAAACCAGTCCTGTGCTGGATGCAGTGTTCATGTGGTCCTTGTCTTAAACGGGACAGTCAAAGAACCAGCGTCTTTTAAAGAGACGCGTTTTAAGTTTCGCAACGAGTGGAGGAATTTTATTAAAGTGTGTCATCATATTTGGATTTTTCATGCGTAAATAGAGCTGTCAATCATGTTAGGGGAAGTGTGTGAGGGACACGGCGACAGGGCGGAGACTCGGCAGCATGGATTCCCCAAGACTGTTCTCATAATTGGGAGAACATCTGACTTTGTCCCGCGCTGGCAGATGGTGGGTTGGGGCGGGATCCAAAGGGTAGGGTTGGGTGGGGTGTGGGGAGATTTACATTCATTGTCCAGACGCACAAACTCCACACAGAGACAATAGTCTCGGTGAGGGGGAAAGGATCCAAGATTGGAAAAAAAAAAACCAACTTTCCTTTTCAAAGCCAGACGAACAGGAGCGGAAATAATTTTTTTTTTAGAAAAAAAAGCATACATCCATTCAGACCCAGAAAATTTTTTGAACAAAAATGGTATTAATATAAAACGCAGACCATATGAATTTACATTATTGACAAAAATATTAAAAAATGTCCTTGGGGTTGTAGCCTACACTTTGTGGGTTATTATAGTTTTTCAAGAATCTTTTAAGATGTTAAATTATCCAAATCAGCAGCTAAAAACTTTTTCATTGTATCCAAAAATTACTACTTTTATATCCACACATCATTTATATTTTTATATATTGATGACTCGCCAAATTACGCTTTTAAAAATCAGTGTTACTTGTAACTGATTTCACGAGCAGTGTGAATTCGTCTGTTGTATTGATTAAGAACTCATCTCGGGCACTGTCAGGCAGCGGTCCAAACGCCAATCAGAGCGCAGCCCCCTGTCCGCTGCTGGCTGGAGATTGATGGACCAACCAGACGGCCATTGTTGCCGCTGACACTGATGCGATGCCTCCTCAGCGGAATCATCGCGTTCAAAGGAGCAGACGGTCGAGCTGCTGAATACGCGCCTGTCGAGAGCGCACTTGTGTTACATTTTGACTCGAATGAATAGACCAAACAGGATTTGCTGTTCAGACTATTCAGGGCAGCGGTAGTCCCGCACACAGGAGAAGTGAAAACATAAAATTAACAAGTGGCTTTTAAAAAACATCCAGAGGTGATCAAATATGAATAAAAACATTTAATGAAGACAATACAAGCTTTTGATAACATTTGAGGTTGAATAATATATGATTGTAAGGGTTTCTCCGTCTAAAAGAAGAACTTTAATTTCAGTTACACCACAGATGTATGTCTTGCTCAGAGAATTGTCAGATGCCTCTATAGCTTCTGCTTTAAAACGTGTAAAGCGTCGTGTTTCCTTTACATTATCACCCTGGTCGAACTCAATGTGTGAAAAGTTTCCTGCAAGAGTCACTGGTTGGATGCTGAATCTGGCAGAAGTCCAAACAACGGATGCACTTTACACCAATGAGAGCATCCATTTCAACAATCGGTCTCCCATATGGCACTAAGGCCCCTCCTCCACGCTCTATCCCGGCAGAGGGTCTCATTCATGCTTCAAGACAGCGGTTCACTGCGAGCTTCCTGGCCCCTCGGATCAACTGTTTTGATCCGGTCCGGCCCTGCGACAAAGGGAGACTTTCTACAAGCAGATATTTTAATGAATATACCGAGAGAGACTCTGCTCTAAACTGTCTGAGGAGTTCAGCCCGACCGAGCAGGTGATCGTTTGCGCTCGAACTGACGCTGGAGATTTGCGCTTGGACAATGCTCGCAATCAGTGGGGGAGTGTATTTATCACCATCTTTTAAGCCTTAAAAGAAAGTCTGCGTGGATTCTTATTCAGACGCCCGTTTGAAACATCAAACAGCACCGGTCATTTATTTCTCAAAGCTCCGCAAGCTCTGATTTCTTGTGGCGCTCTGGAGGAGCGCAGAAACCCTTGGGGTGGACCTTCTGTTGTTTGCCAAAGTGCTTTAAGTATCCAACTCATTTTTTCCCCCTTTAAGTTCAAAAAGTAGCACCACACGATCGGGACAGGGCTTAAATGTTCGGGATCCAGGAGCATCTGATACGTGAAGTGAGCGGATTAAAAGAGAGAAGTCTTGGAGAGGAGATGGATCCAGTCCGGTCATGGGTGCGTAATGTCGGGGTTGTGGATGCGAACGTCGCGGCGCAAAGGTACAGTACAAACCCAGCTCATCTATTGACTCTTCCTTCTCACCAGGTCCTTGCATCATGTGCGCTCAGGCTCGTTAGCAACATGACAGAATTTATTCTCATGATCTACATCACGAGCACAACACGATTTCTAATATATAACATCAGAACAGAAAAGAGCTGCAAACTACTTGTTGCAAAAGATGACACGAGCCCACTTCAAAATGCATCGCCCCTGAACTCATAAAACCTCTTTAAATGAGATGAGAGAACAACACATGACATTACTAATATTTTTTAAATTGATTAAAGCAAAGTTCTGGTTGTCTGCACCAAAGGAAAAGGCCTAAAATGCTAAACGTAAAACTAATAATCAGAACTGGCTGACTTTGACATAAAGTCACACACAAGGAGCATTTGATCAGAGAATTTACTGCTGCAAAAGGTCAACTTACCATTTTAGTTCACGCAAATAAATGTGAGATAATTTCTCAAAACTTGTGAACAAATATATATACTTTCCTAGACCAGTTATTGTGGCTGATGGAGCTGATGGTTTTCAGCTGAAAAACACCTTTATTCTCACAACAAAACACAC
Source organism: Lates calcarifer (assembly GCF_001640805.2). Classification (NCBI taxonomy): domain Eukaryota; kingdom Metazoa; phylum Chordata; class Actinopteri; family Centropomidae; genus Lates; species Lates calcarifer. The sequence continues at coordinate 9,910,063 of NC_066845.1, forward strand.
TTTACATTTACCATTTTTCATCAGTCGAGGTAATTATTCTACTTATCCCAGACTGTTTTCCACATTAAAGTAGATGTTCAGTCATCCTCTACATATTTTTAATTTCTATCCCACACATACATTAGTCTTCTTATGTTCCAAACTAAAGTTTAGAAAACAGTCTAAACAGGGTCTGAAAACGCAGTAGAAAGAAAGTACTCAACAAGTTAATTATTATAATACAAACAGGTTAATTAATACAATACATGTCTTAATGTACATAAAATAAAAATAGCAATTAATAAGTCATACAACAAACGTTATCCATCTCGTATTTAGGTTATTTGATATCAAGTTTTCTGGTGAGCATTAAAATGTAATTTAAAATAGCTCGTTTGTAATAGTTTATATATTTTTAAAAAATGTCGTGGATATTTTTTCCCTCAGGCTTTTTTGTTGTTGAAAGAAACGCTTACGGCAGTCAGAACAAAATCCATAATCTACTCAAGTGTGAGTTATCTGAAAAGATAGAAAATGGGCCATTTTACAGCGAGGTTACATTTTTAGAAAAACACTGTGCAGGCTCTCTGTTGTTCAGACCTGCACATTTTCTCATGTCTCTCTGTGCTGATCTGAGATAAAACTAAATAAAATATAAAACTAGACTAAATCTCTAAATGTAATGATTTAAATTCAACAGTCAGTGGCCTATTGTACATTTTTCAACTAACATGTTCCAACACCAGTCCCAATCAAACAGAGCTGATTCTATTGTCGACTTCAGTTTTAATTGAGTCAAGTTTTGCTTTTTCTGTTTTTCCTTTTTTTTTTTTGCCTTGGTTTATGTGTAATTTCCCATACCATATGATATTCTTCAAGATATTTAAAAAATACTTCAAGTTATAGGAAAAACATTTTTTTTTTTTTATAAATTTGTTCTGTCTTTTCTGTTCTTTTTTATATTTAGCAAATTATTGATATACTGAAGGCCTTAACAATTGGAGAACAAAAAACTTTGTAACTAATGAGAAGTAATATGCTTTTAAGAATTATTTTAGTATGTGAATAACTTCATTTAAAGTGTAAGTAAAACAAACATATTTGATTGCATATTAATTTAGTTTTCATGCTTTAGTGCAAGTTGAGTAAAGTGGATGGTCTTTAGTTCTTGGTCATTTTATTTGGATTACTTTGAGAGATCACCTGAGAAATATTCAATAATATCAACCACCACAGATATATGTTATTAGCTGGTAATTTTGTTTATTTAGCATTGTAAATCACTTTATTTGAGTGTCTTTAGTATGATGTTGCCGAGTGTGGGCTGACTGTTTCTTCCTGTTGTGTTCTCAGTGGAGTTGCTCTGTCAAGGGCTCATTTTGAGAAGCAGCCGCCCTCCAATCTACGCAAGTCCAACTTCTTCCACTTTGTCCTGGCGCTCTATGACAGACACGGCCAACCTGTGGAGGTGGAGAGGACTGCGTTTGTAGACTTTGTTGAGCATGACAAGGTGTGTGAGTGTTTCTGAGTGCCTGCCTGTCTTCGAAATTATTTCAGGATGTCATCAGTTCATTGCAGTCTTCATATTTACAGTTCTTTTGGGGACATTTTTAACACGATAAAGCAGGAGTGGCTAAAAACTGTGACTAATAACAGCAACAGAACGTATCAGTTATATACACTGTATTTCAGCTGTAACCAGGTGCTCAACTTGATCTTCCCCATCCCCAGCAAAGCCAAGCATATCGAACAGCTGACGGCTACATGTTTACACAAGCTTTACCCTCAATGAGCTGATGATGTGGGATTGAAAAAGAATATCTAATGACTAATTAGCAGCCTGCCTCATTAGGAGGACATCACTACTTTTTAAAATGCAAATTATGCTCGCTCCTGTTAAGTTATACAGTGAACTAATCATCAAAGTCTCTTTTTCCTTCATGCCCCCCTCCCGTACTCTAAATACTGCTGTGGGGGCAGCTGGATTCCTCAGGTTGGACAAGACCAAAAATAAGGAGGGGTGCAGTGCGGAGACAGAGTTAGAAAGAGCCTAGAGAGAGGAGGCTGCCTGGAGTGGGAGCCTTATGCCCAGTGTTGATGGATGTTTTTGCCTTGTGGTGAGGGGAGCAAGAATCTCCTAATCTGGCAACAGCTCTCCCCTGTGAGAAAGACAAGAGGACACCGTCCTGTCAACTGAAGTTCAAACATAGTTTTGCAATGAATTTCATGGTGGTATAGGGAGGGAGGGAGGGAAGGCAGGCAGCAGTGCTAATGCCAGGGCTGAAAGCTGTCAGCGTGCCCCCCCCCCCCCCCTTTGTGCCACACAGGCCAGTGCAGAGTAATATGACGGCAGCGGAGGAGTTCATTTTCTGCATGGTTACCCTGGCATCTGTTTTTGCTTTGTAATTATGCAGAGGTAGAGCGATGGCATGGCGAAATAAACGTTCCTCTGTGTATATTTGCAAAACTTATGAAGCCAGGCACTCGCCTATCTCCTGATGTGTCTCAATCTCACCTCTGATATTGAGTTCTGAGCTCAGTTACTTTCCAACTTATCTTCATGCATCTTAATTCCCCCCACTTCTTCTTCCCTCCTCAGAACTGTCTCCCTTCCCCAGTTTCCTCTCTTCTCCCCCAACCTCCTCATTCTCTCTCCTCCTCTCTCTTGCTCTCGTCTCTGTGATGCCAGCCTCCTGGGTTATTGGACCAGAGAGCATTCCTTTGAGACCACTTAGAAAGACCAGTAGAGGTAGAGGAAGAGAAAGAAAGAAGGGGGAACGAGAGACAGAGAAGGGGGGAGAGAAGGAAGAAGTGAGAGGCTAGTGGAGAGCCTGGGGGAAGGAGGGATAGCGGAAAGGAAGTTTTTCTGTCAAGGTCGACTGCTGCTCAGTCTCACATACAGTACTTTCCAACCCACTGGAACACACTTTGCACACGCACACACATGCACATATAATCATGCCTGTGCTACCTTGTTGCAGGGAGGACTGCTGCATTTGATCTCAAGGTTTTAGGAGTTTGAATCAGACATGATAGTTCAACCTCTACAAAGAACATCCGACTCAAGGTTAAGCACTCAGCTTATGAGCACAACGTGGGGTCCCATATGGGCTTTGAGCCTACAACCCTCTGATCTCGAATGCTGCTGCCAGGGTAGGGCGAGCTGCAGGATTAGAAGAGGCTCGCTGTGCTTAACACTGCATGGGGATGCCCAGCTGTACTTATCTGTGCCCCAGATGTGCTTAACTGCATGCCCTGCATTTGTCTGTCTTTCCTCTCTTTCCAAGGAGCAGACGGGAGAAAAGACTAACAACGGCACTCACTACAAGCTGCAGCTCCTCTACAGCAACGGTGAGTAGAGTCAAACACAAGTTCTCAGGTCGCAAGTTGATTCTTTGCTCTCTCAGGTGTCTAATTTGATCGTTTAGACACAATGCTGAGCCCTGCATTTAACAAGAGATGAAAGAGGTTGCCGGTGACACCCGCACGCCAACATGACACACACCTTTCCACTTAAGTAATCTCCCTCCGCATCCTTCTCTGCCTTACTTCGCTTTCTCCCCTTCTGAGTTCATAAATATCCTTCCTCTTGTCGCCTAATCACTGGGTTTGTATCAATTTGGCGCTCGGCTCTGTGAGGAGCCTCTTCTGGGCCCATGTATGTGGAAATAAGGTACATGTTGCCACCCCACTACCCAACTCCCCCCTCTCAGCCCCCAACTCCTCCACCCCCATCCCCTCCCATGGCGCTTCCACATCAGATCGGGGGGATACACAGAGAAATTTGGTTCCCATGAGCCTCTGCTGCCCCTACTCTGCCATCGCAGTGGCACCCATGGGAGAGAAGATAAAAGACATGTTCTAGAGCAATCCCCTCGTACACCCTCCATGCTCACACACACACACACACATGCATGTACATACAAGCACACCAAAAGCACTTCCTCTACATCCCCTCCTCTCATCCCCTTCCCCCAAGCGATATCAAAGGCATCTCAATCGAGACTTTGATGAGAGGAACACATTTTAAAAGCAATACGCTGCAAAGTCTCTATAAAAATTCCTCGGGTAATGCGCTCTTCTCTCAAGAAGCAATTCATTACATGTCGTTTCCCTCTTTAGCGTGATTTACAGAGGAGGTTTTCGAAAGCATCCAGAGGTTCAGGTGTGACTAGAAATCTCACTCAGAGGGGCGACCCGATAGCTCAGTGGTTAGGGCACATGAGTGTAACATGAGTGTAAATGCCCTCAGCTGTGAGTCCCCGGTTTGAATCCCAGCTGAGTGGACCATTTCCAGCACGTAATTCCCCCACTCCCTTTCCCCACATTTCCTGTCTGTCCTCACTGTCGTTACACAGAGGCACGAAACAGTGATAAGAGGACATTTGCTCTTCAGGTAAACCCCTCAACAAGCTGTTCAGTTGATATTTTAACCTGTTGGTGTATAACTAATCTCCCATCAGTCAACTAAACCTGGAAATAAATCAGAAGTTAACAGAGAAATAACCACAAAAAGAACAGAGGGACAAATCGTGAGAATCTGGTTGTAAATTCTGGCCTCAAAGCAGAACATGACTAATAATCATCAAACATCAAATAACTCTCAATCCCCTCAGAAACCATCAGAGAGAAAATATGAACTGCATGCCAATCTTATTCCTCCATGTTGGCTGGACAAAGTTCAATGCTTTCTCTGAGAGCTTGTCCAGAGTTTGAGGGAAAAAAAGAAGATTTATATCATAAATCTTTCCATTTTATTTTGAGAATCCTGAGCGCAATGTACTTTTTTTTTTATCAACCAGTAAGAGTGGGTTAGCAAGTTTAAGTACAGTTTCAGTTGCTTCATTAATAGTTACACTTTAATTTACTATTGTTTGGTGATGTGAAGGTCATCTGCACAATAAAATGTCTATTTCTAGCTTGATCTCACATCTCCTCCCAGTTTCTGTTTAACTAATGAACTGAGGGCAAAAGATCATACATCCATTTTCTTTGGAAAATGTATTTCACAACAATAAAACTTTTCTCATGCCTAAAATAAAGTGATAGAAGTGTAGAACAAATTCTGTGTTTTCTTTTTGCAGGCGTTCGTACAGAGCAAGATCTTTACGCACGACTCATTGACTCCGTCACTAAACAGGTTGGTAAACTCTCTTTAAATCTTCTCGTAGGGGATTCCACCTCCAGCTACATAAACAGGCGTTTAATTGAGTCATCATGAAACTGAATCTGTCCCACTGCTCCATATTTCCTCCTCTCAGCCCATATCCTATGAGGGACAAAACAAGAATCCAGAAATGTGCCGAGTTCTGCTCACACACGAGGTTATGTGCAGGTGAGTGTTGCACACACACACGCATTCACTGAAACCTTCACCCACAGGGACGAAATCCAAATATCCATTATGCTCCTTCGCTCTGCCTTGTCTCAGTCAGCTTGAAATGTGGTTTTGGGGTTTTGGGACGACGCTTGGGGCTCCACATTTTTGAAAAACTAGACGGTGGTTGAACCGTAAGTCGAGCCTGTCTGTCATCATCCTTGTTACAGTGGTAACCCCCCGCTGCTTTCTGCTGTAACGCAGCGTGTTCCTGGCCAGCTCCCGTTTCTTCCCGGAGCTCCTTTTCTTTCTGACCTGGAGTTTTGCAGCCAGACCTCAGCTGACAGCAGCAGACACACTTTAGGGGAATAATCCGCCTTTCCCTCGTCAAAACTGCAACACCTCTGTTTAGTCAAGACAGCATGTTTGAACTTTGTCAACAAGTTCTTTTAATAGCAGAGCAAATTTAAGAAGTCTAATCATGGCTTGGGCACAAAAGGGTTTTTTGTTATTTTTTTGGCAAGTAAAGAAAATAGGTGAACACAGGGTTATGGACGGAGAAGAAGCTGAAGAGAGCGCTCTGGAAGTGGGGCAGTGACCCAGGATTCGAGGGCAGCAAGGGGGAAGGATAGGGGGCTGGGACGAGGGGAAAGGGGCTTAGACGGAGTGGGCTTTGCCATTGTGTAGCCAGCAGATGCCCGAATGTGACTCACAGCTGGCTAATAACAGAGCCGAAGAGGCAGAGGGCAAGCGTCACAGCTGGGGAGTGAGGCCGTCTGACAGGGGGGCGGAGGGGGGCAGGGCAGGGCCAAGCTGGGACACGAGAGGGGTGAGGCGAGGTGTAGGGGTGGCAGATGGTTAGGGGTGGGGGCACTTTTGTTATGCAGCGAAGGGGACTTTGGGAGGGGGGGTGGGTGGGGGGGGACTGGGTGGCCAGCAGGCTCCTCGGACAGGACTGCTGACGAATGGTAGGATGTTGTGGGATGGTGTGTGTGTGTGTGTGTGTGTGTGTGTGTGTGTGTGTGTGTGTGCAATGAGGCTGTGTGGGGGTTGAGTTTGATTTTGAAATCAATGTGACAGATTGCCTGGCTGGCTTTTCACTTTTGAATGGTCTCTCACTGTTTGTAGGGTGTGTTGTTGTACCTTTTCTTCCTCTTTTATTCTTTTGTCTATTCTTCCCCTCCCCTCTCATGCCTCCTTTGTGTGCTCCTGGATCTTGGCTGACTGCAGGGCTGAGTAGTCTGGGCCTGAGGATGTGGATGGGGCCAGACAGATGATGGCTCCACTTGTTTAATTTGTGTTTTTTTTTCCCCCCTGCAACACTGACTTTTTCCTCTTTTCTGTCTCTTTAACTGCCCACTCAGCCGCTGTTGTGAGAAGAAAAGTTGTGGCAACCGAAACGAGACGCCCTCTGACCCAGTCATCATTGACAGGTAATAAGATCAAACCACGTCCCACACAGTGTCCACCACCTCAAACAAGCACCTCTTCATACTGAGTGTTCAGGTTGCCCTTTCCTTGTGTGTATGCACCTACACACTTACGCACAGTGCCAGAGAGAGATCGTGGTTTGATGTGAAGGTTCAGCTGCTCCATTTACAGCCAATGACAATAGAGACCATAGTGAGAAAAGTAGCTACTTTGTAGATAAGAAGCCCTGGAATCTCCATGTGTTTCTACAGTTGTATTATTGTTTGTGTAAATATTAATTTGTGCATGGAGGCATCACATATAAATATTAACATTTGCAACACAATGTTTGTGCAAGTAGGCAGCAACATACAGTACAGAGTATGTGAGTCCATGTCTGTCTCCCATGTGTTCCTCTCACTCTTCAGATTTCTGTTTATCTGTTGATCTATCTTCAACCTTCTGGGATCTGTTTCAATTTGGTCTCTCATTATGTTTAACAGCCGACATTGCACCTGAAACCTGCCTGAGGCATAGATTTTCTTTTTATCAGAAGCATGTGGATCTACCATACCACCAGACAGGCTCACATATGTAGTAAATGTTCACCCTGACAGCCAGTTATCAGGCTCAAAGGTAGATGACCACCGCCGTAATCAGCGTGTGTGAGGGCCTTCACGTCCGAGGGATTTCGGAGGTCTCGCACTGCCTGCCTGGCATTAACCGGGATGATGAATGCTCATAAGTGGACCGCATGTGAAATACTTTGGCTGTGATGTCATAGACGCAACCTTCATCACCTCTCCCTCCTCTCCTCTCTCCTTCCTTCTCTCCTTCCCCTACAATTGTCTGCCGAGAAAACACTCGCTTCATATACGTCAAGGACCCTTTTCTTTCTCCTCCTCAGTTCAAGCTGGCTGGCTGTTGACAGTGTGTCTCAAAGGATCTCAGCTGAAGATAGTTTTCATATAACGGAAAAATCGGGCTGTTGTCTTTTGAATTTTCCCAGAATACCTTGGAGCAGCTGCTTTTCTCATTTACTGTAGCACATTACTCTCCCAATAACCCCCTCCGCACCCTTTTTGTACTTCCTCCTAACATGGCTAAATCTCTTCGAAATTTGTTTGCAAGTAGCGTGGTGGCATGCTGCTGAGGAAAGAACGATCTGTATCTCATTGTGACTCAGTGTGTGAGTTTGTGTGTGTGCAGGCTGGTGTGCGGCTGCGAGGATTGATTTAAATGGAATCATTGACCCACTGTACTCCCTAATCACACTGGGCATATCCCGTCCTGACGGGGGCTTCTCCCTCTTGACTGGCCTGCAAAATCCTCTCCTCCGGGAGCAGCCTATTAGCAGCCAGTTAATTTCTGATAAGCCAATGGAACTGTGCGTTGGCCTGTGCCCTTTTATCCCACCTTATGTGCACTGTCTTATTTGCCTGCGTGCGTGCGTGCACACAGTACACTGGAAAGGAGAGAGAGTCGAAAGATTGACAGGGCAAGATGTGTGTGTATGTTCTGAACAACATGTTTGTGTGCAGACAAACGGATGTATATTTTCATGCGTGTGTGAGGATCCTCGCACTTTTATTTATGTATGTATATGGGTGTATGTGCGATTGTCTATGTGTCTGTGTGACCCCTACTCTGACCTTTTTCCCTAGTCACTGCTTGGGTATTAAATTATTCATGTGTGTATGGGTGTGTGTGTGTGTGTGTGCAGCCTATGTGCATTTGTATATGTGTGTGTGGGTGCCTGTGTGTGTATGTGTGGTGGAGACGGTCTGTTTCTGTGGCTCCAGTAATCAGCCTCCTGCTCCCAGCCCCAACACCTGTTCTCCAATTAACATGCAGCGTGCTGGGGCCCACTCACTCCTATCGCCCAGTCACTGCTTTCTACCCCTTTTTTCTCCCTCTTTTTTTCTCTCTCACTCTCAGCCTCTTGCTCCTGTCCTCTTGCCTAAGCTTGTGTCCGTACTTCTGCGCTCCCCTCTTGCTCTTTTCATTTGCTCCCACATGCTCCTTCTGTGCACTTACTTCTTCACTCCCTATCGCTTAATTCCCTTGCTCCACTTCTTCTTCCTTCACGTTACCATCTCCTCCACCACCCCCCACCTTCCCTTTAGCCTGTCTAATTTTGCCATAATTAGGCGGTGTCATTAGGACACCTACCCAAGCACAAGGGAGTTTGCAATTCCCCAAACGGCCCAAACCCCCTCTTTTCTAATCTCCTTTCCATATTGTTTCAGTTTTCTCTCCCCCCTCTTCTCCTCCTGCTGCTGCTGCTGCTGCACCCTCCCTCCACCTCCCCTTCTCCCTAATCCTGATTTGAGTGAAAGGAGAGAGCGGAGATCACAGCTGATCCTTAGGGAGGGGTGAGGGGATACAGGGTGGAGGGACTGAGGGATGAAGGGGGCAAGGGCAGTCGTTGACAAAGAGATGACTTTTAAGTTGCCTATGGGAGAGAATGATCTGCCCCTCTATCAGCCCCACTGCCCGCTGTGTCTAATAATTTTACAATTATCTAATCTTTACGTTGGTGAACTGTTATACTCGCAGGCCTGATGTGACTTCTCTGTTTGGAGAATGTCACCTATCTTTGACTGATGGACTGGCCTGCTCACTGATTGGTTGGATGATTGATCAGCTGAAAGATAGATTGATTGACTCCTCTGGGCTCACGACCATAAACCCTCACTAACGCTTCAAACTCATGCAGTCAGTGTTTCACTACTTTTCTTTTTTAATTAAGTATTTTTCAGTTAATTTTCTTTTTGGCTATAATATTTTTTACTATGTTTTGTTTTTTGTATAGCTAGTGCTGAAATGACTGGTTAACAGAAAATTAGTAGATTTTTTTTTAAGTCAATTATCAAGCAAAAAAACCCTTCAGAAGTGAGAACATGCTGCTTTCCTTACTTTTAAACATTTGGGTTTTATTCCTCATACCTTATCAATAACCAAGAGATCAAACAAATTAAAAATATAATCAGCCCCACCAATCTTTTTACTACGTAAAGCTTCTCTTCTCTGAGACTTCTCAGTATTAACCCAGGCAGATCTTTTAATGGCAGCATTATTGTCATGCTGACCTCTGACCTCTGAGAAACTATATTGGTTCTGGGCCAAAGCTGGCCTCTGTATTTATGAGTGAACCATGGGTTTACAATGGAGACAAGCAGATGTCAGTATTAGTATTAGGCGTGGGTTTGGATGTGAGGGGTCAGCTCTCAGTGTGAGCGTGTGCTTTTATATTTGGCTGAGAAGCTGAGATCAATAGTCAGTCATAAGGCGTGTGTGGAGGGATCCATCGTAAGGCAAGAGCCTTATGTGGTGGAGGGTGGGGTGGGGGGTGGGGGGGTGATCAATGGCAAGCACTATCTCACTAATTGATTGTGTTTCCAAGAGGGGTCTTTTTTAACAAGCCGGCGCTCAGAGAAAAGAAGAATAATCAATGGGAATTTTCCAATCTTGTCAATAAGGCTCCTCCCTCCGCCAGACTCAAAAAGAACTCACAAAGACTCAGATATACTCATATATATCAGGCTTTGATTTTTGAATGTTTAGATAAAAAACAAAATTCCCATCTGGAATGAACAAGTGTCATAGTTTTGTGTCTTATTTTCCTTTTAAACAGTTAATTTTGTTTTCTGAGTTCATCATTTTACTATTTAAACAATGAGTGGTCGTCCTGGGCAACGGCTTGACTTCAGATGCTCGGCTCCAAGAGGAATCCATTACTCTTAATCTTAGGTTGTGGGTTGTATTGATCTGTTTGTGGCCTTGGTTCTAGTTATGTGCGTGTATCACAGGTTTGTTTTCAACTAGTCGGTGCAGTGTTTTGTTTTGTTTTTTTTTCTTTCAGCACTAATCGATGTGTAGTAGATTGCTTCAGTTTCAGCTCAATTACAAAATTCCCCAGCTGAATGTTTATTATTGCAGCCATTAGTTGTTAATTGCTTATGCTGATATTAATTCTGAAACCTATTTTCCTGTGAAAAGACATCTTACAGTATGGTAAAAAGCAGGCACAAATGTACACAGTCTCAATTCTTTCTTTAATATAGTTCTTTATGGATTAACACTGTCTTGACAGTTTGACAATAAACTATTCAGATATCATTTGTTGCTGTATGTAAATGTCTGGTTTCAGCCACTGTGATGTCTCAGAGAAGCAGTCTGACCATCTGTTTCAATGTTAGTCCATCCACCTGCTTATGCCTCCTCATCTTAAACTAATTTTAAAAATAACAATATGTGACGACTGAGGCCGCCTCCCTCTGTGCCTCTTGAATCGCGTTTTTCACTGCCATCTACCTGTTCTTTACAGCAGGGCCAGATAGTTTTTTCCCTTTGTACCGGCGATGGTGGGGAACACCGGCCTCCTCATTCTTCAGCTTCAACCAAAAAGAAAATAGAAACTGCGAGTCTTTGGGAAAAGAACATTAAACTATCAGCCAAAGAATAAATGCAGCAACATTTTTTGGACTGTGTCAGGGGTCGAATTCCTTCCCTTTCCCAGATGCATACTCAAGTTCTGCCGCCAAGTCGCTCTGTTAGGTCATCATATATGCACTTGAGAGTTTTATGTGTGAGACAACATTGTCATTTTAGGAGACTGTTTCTCATACTCCCCCTATAAGATTCTCCTGCAGCTGTAAAGTAAAACTCATAGCTCTCTGTGTTGACACTGCTTTTGTGCCAGGTTCTTTTCTGTCACAAGACAGATTTTCCAAAGGTTTGTCAAGAGGTGAAAATATAAAGTGGCAGTGATTTGATTTTGGTGAGTTCTAATTTACATAGTTCAGAAATCACAATCAGATTCTCTTGCTATGAAATAATCACAAAAAGTTCATTCAGTCAAATAGGATTGAGGATATGGAGAGGTGTATTTTTTTTCCTTCCTCAGTTTGAGTCTTTGGCTGTGGAAAGAGCTGAAGATGATTTTGGCAAATCTGTTGCAAACTGACACAGACCTACTTTCAACTATAGTTATTACTGCTAGTGAAGCTTAGCCAGTTAGATCCATGGAGTTTTTATAATGGGAAGAGTTGGCCAGTTGGTGGAAAACCTCAAAATCAAATTAAAATTCTTCAAAGTGGGAAGGTTTTTTCTGTTTAATCAATTGATTATGTAATTGTTTGGTAGTAGAAGTAGTATTGTTTGGTAGTTTTTGATAGACAGAGTTTTAATATACCATCCAGATAAATATATATGTCTCCATCATAATGACAGTTCATAGCTAAACAATACATGCAAGGGTGTTGGGGGAAGGCATTTTCATTGAACTTGTATTCGCATTCAATGCCGTCTCCAAAAATTCTGACACAAAGTTTATAAGTAAATAACATGTCCTGATGTACATTAATGAATACTATATGTAGTGTCTTTATTTATCCAGGACAAGCTGACTAGGCATTTATGCTTTTCCTTTGAGCTTTTCCTCAAAGGTGGAGGTGAAGAACATCACTCTGTTTGGCATTACGATGTTCTTCCACATACCTCAGAGTCTATTATTATACCCTGCCTTTTACCAATTTTTTGACAATTGTGTACAGTCAGTTCATGGTGTATAAGTTTCAGCAGGTGAAGTCAAGTGTTGCGGTAGCATGAAATATTTTGCTATGGTAACATGGAGTTTAACATTATTATTATTTTACAAATATAAGCAAAGGAATTCACTGAAGACACTGATTCGTACAGGTGCAGGTTTGCACTCATCACAGTGATGCAGATATTAATATGTATGCATAAATTACCTGTCACATACATACATGCAGAGCGACAAAGTCAAAGACACTGGTCCCCTCAGTCTGCTGTCACAGGTCTCTCCCTGGTGGGCTAGTACTGTCCAGTCCCTCCAGACCCCCTGTCAGTGAGCCCCTCAGGCAGGGGGGGGCCAGGCAGCGTGGCGACAAGGCCCTGAGGCTCCAGTGCACACAACGCCTCACACAGTGGAGCGGCACACAGGCTGGACCACTGAGCAGCTGGCACAGGACCATGGGGATGGGTCCTCCCTTGGGGCAATGCAAGGGGGAGAATGACACAAAGACAGACAGGGAGAGACGATGCAATGTCTAGAATATCAAATTCACTGACAGGTACTGCTTCAAACAGTGAGAGCTTCTCTTAGAGTTAGACTGGTGAAAATGAGTTCAGGGACCTTTTGGTGAGGCCTGAGCTTTGTGCTACACGGTCTCATGTGAACTGGGAAGATCCTGGACTCTGGTGTTCACAGGAAGTGTATAATGAGTGGCGGGTTATAAGCCGAGTTTGTGTTTGGTCACCTTTGCTCCGCTTTGGCCAGCGTTGGCTGTTGTGGCTTGAACCCTGACACAAGAAGTAGGTCTGGTTTGTTTTCTTTGAGAGCCTACAGAGGGGGCAGTCGGAAACAGAGAACGGCAAAGAAATGTTTTGACAGGAAATGGGAATGGACTACCAATGGCCTAATGTGGAGGAACAGCGGGGAAGGGGCTTGTGTGAGTGGGTGGGATGCAGAGGGGACTGGGGGGGGCTAGAAGTTTTGAGTTGCAGTTCAATGGCTCTCTGAAAGGCCTCGCACTCTCAGAGAAGCTGGAGCAAACCCTCCCATTTGTCTGGCCACTAATAGGGTTCACCTTTGGTTGAGCAGTGTAGAGATTAAGTAGGGGCACTCAGAGGATCAGAAAGGGGCAGATTAGTGTGATTTAGAGCCACTTCAAATCTCGAGCAAGTGAGCGACGTGTGGTTTTGCGTGTGTGACTCTGGATTCAGTCGACTGTAGATTTATTTTTCATGTGAAATTCCTGCATTTTCCATTTATTTTGTAAGGGGATCTTGTATCAGTGTAATCAGGATCTTGTGTGTGTGTGTGTGGAGTCAGAGGCCAGTTAGCAGTGGTATTTAGGAACAGGGGCTGTTTTCTTTGGCTGGATGCTGCTGCTGCGGGTGGAGCTGTGAGGGTGTGTGTGTGTGTGTAATTGGGATCGGTCATCCTCCTCTCTTAAGGTCTTAAATTTCACTAATGACTTAACAATGGCCCCTGGTGCTGGGCCGGCCCCACAAGCCACCTTGTTTGTTTGTTTGTCTGTTTATCTGGAATCTGGACACACTCTGCAGTATTTATCCCAGGAGTTGGATTTCTCCAAAAATCCCTACCTTTAACTTTTTAAAAACATTTCCTAATGCAAATATTTACACATCTGCAGTATTCTTAAAAAAAAAAATTATTTAGTATCCCTATTGGCTTACGCTTGAGGCAATAGTTATTCTTCCTGTAGTCCATGAAAAAGCAACCAGGCTAGATTATTGTGTACATACATTTTTAAAAACTTGTACTGGCACTTTAATTACTCCATTCTAACAGAAGATGTTAGGGAGTGTAGTGTAAACGTGTGCAGTATACAAACTTAAAGAGAAGCAGAAATCATTGTTGGCTCTTTTGTCCTTTGCTGCCTTATGCAACAGATGTTGTGTTTTCTTCATCATGGAGGAAAATGTAAGATAGGAAAACACAGGAACAGCAATTTAACAATTGCAGTGTCACTATAATTTTTTGGATGCAAGCGTGTGTGTGTGTGTGTGTGTGTGTGTGTGTGTGTGTGTGTGTAATGGTCCTGATGAATCTGTCAGGGCTGAGGGCAGGGGTGATGTGACTGCTGACAGGCTCCCAGCAGGCATGCTGAGAGCCCCAACAGTCTGCATGCCCTCCCTTCAGCCCCCCCATCACCCCGGCTCCCCTTGTCTCCTCTCCCAGTCCTCGGCTCCACACATTTGCTGTGTATTAGCCACGGACAGTAAATTACAGCACCCTGGACCTCTAAGCGATTCCATTCCCATCTCTTCACACGTTCCACGTTCCTCCTCCTCTCACTCCAGCACCATTATCCGGCTCACCTTCTCCGCGTCTGTCTATCTCCCTCCTTTTCTCTCATTTTGATCTGTTTTCCTCCCCCTGTCTGTCATATTCGTCCTGGCTCTTCGACTCCCTCAACCCTGTCAGATTTCTCTCCCCTGTCTGTCTTTCTCTCACTTCTGTTATACTTCTCATCCTCCGTTCCTCTATTGTGTCACGCTACACAGCGTTCCCTCCCTTACACATCCCCTCCGCTCCCCCTTTACTTTCTTACAAGCAGGTCCCTGTTGTCTAGGCTTCACAGGTTTCTTAGCCACTTCTTTCTCTGTCTCTCCTTCCTATCCCTCTCTCCCTCCTCTCCTTCTCTCTTCCTCTTTGCCCCCCCCCCCCCCCCCCCACTCCTCTCACCACCCCCTCTTTCTGGAAACAGATGTTGTTTGTCAGATCTTATCATTACTGGCTAATTAAGAAGACATCTCTTCTCCTTCTGTTGTTGCTTCTCTTCCCACTCCTCTCCCTCTCGGTGGCATCCATCCCAGATTCATTGTTCTTCTCAGAGAAAGGTTCAGGTCGAGCTTTGATATACACATGTTATCGGTGAGTCTGATTAGTGGCTGACTGATTGAAAGGGTATTGGAAAAGCTAGATCAGTGTTGGTGTATTGCATATGACCTTCTGGTATGTTTGAAATCTGTTCGGCTGTAGAGGGTGCTTCGTGTCTCCATTTGACAGTTATGAGAGTATATTTTGAATCCTCGTCCCTCAGGATGTACCAAGCATGCTGGGAGAGGTCAGGCCACTGATGGGACTTCTATTCCCTGTCCTGGTTGTGAATTCATACTCTCTAGACTCTGAATATCTATCCATATCCATCTATTTGGCAGGCTGACCGTAGTCCCATGTGGCCATGCTTTGTATGCAATCTATGGCTGAGCTAAGCTTGGGAGACTGAAACATTCATTCATTTTAAATTGTTGAAATGCACATTTAGCGGCTAGCAAGCGGTTATGCAGTAAAACACTTTAGCACCCAGGAGAAACCTTGTTGAAACACTCGAGTGCCTCTTTGTGTACCCTTCCCGTCATCCCACTTTCCTCCTCCCAGCACCTCTTTTCTTCTCAGCTCTGCCGCACTTCAGTCACTTTTTTTGCGGTGGCAGGCCTGAAGTTTTTACAGCACTACCAAGCTCTATAAATCAGCACTAGTGGTTTAAATGTTTGGCTTTGTCACAGTTCTCAAGTTAAGGGGCGGGATGGGCCGGAGCTGAGGTTGCAGGGATGAAACCGGCCTGGGAGGCAATGAAGAAGAGGCCAAGAGGGGCACCAGGCAAATTTACACAGAGCTGAGTTCCCCCCACGTGCTCGCTTGCCTGCCCGACAAATTACTCACACATTTATGCATCTGAAATTATAATCTCATTATATAATGTATATTAACACCATACTTTGTAAGAGTACTTTTACTTTCTGTACTTTTGGTACATTATGCCAACAACACTTGCGTACTCAAGTAAAATATATGAATACTTCCTCCACCTCTGTCTTTTACTTGGTTGGTTTGAGGTGCATGTCAGCATGTGGGTGCAGATGTTGTTTAAACTCTCTCAGCTCGTATAGGTTACGTACTGATGCCACAGAGAGACTATTAGACATCAGGCTAATGTGGTGACCAGTCGGTTGCTGATAGGTAGCCAGTGGAAAGAGGTTTAAAAGTCTTGTAAAAATCTACAAAACTATAGCTGCTTTACTGATGACTGGGTGTGTGTTATAAAAGATGTTACAAAGTCAGTTTGGCCCTGTGGTGTTTGCTGATGAAAGGCCAGTGAAGCTGATGCCAGAGATTTCCTTGTATGTTTAGGAAGGGGGGAGTCGTACTGGGAGGACTGGTGTGAAAGGTCCTGTGGTGGTATGCGACAAAGGGGGTATCAGTTCGTGGAGGGTTTTCTGTGCCCCATTAGCAGTGTCAAAGGTCATGTGCCCCGGGTGTTAACCCTGGTGACCAGTCTAGCTTCCAGTCTGCCAGGGGACCTGGGTCCAGGGGTATTTATTACTAAACCGCCCCCCCACCTCCACCTCTCTCCGCTCCATCCCCCAAACAGGGCTCTCCCCATGGAGGAAAACAAAACACCTCCATCCCTCCCCCCCCCGGCCGTTCCTCGGCCCGGGTACATGTACTAATTGGATGCATATCCATACACTGATGCATGACGACCCATCTGTAGATCTGTGCTTTGGCGTGAAACATTCTTAGGTCAATAGTGGTTTATCCAAATCCTTGTCCATAGCCACAAGGTACAGAGTGTTTTTGGCCCATTAGATTCATGTTTTATTAGAAATCAGCCAACACTTACATGCATATGACTTTTACACATTTGTTTTTGAGGCATCATTTTTTGCTAATGTGTATAATTTTGCATGACTGATTGTGCACACATGGTTGCTTGCAAGTCAGTATCTGTCTTTGTGTGTTTTCCCTGTGAACTCATGCATGTGTGTGTGGCTTGTACAGCCTGTGTGTGTGACACATGCATGCATACGTGCATGTATCTGGGCCTGCTGTATGAGTTAGTGCTCTCAGTGTGTGAGTGTGGCAGAGGAAGGCCCTCAGCATGTCAGTATGTTTTAATGCTTCACATCTGGTTTCCTAATTTTCCTCCCTCCCTCCCTCCTTCACTCCCTGCCCTCCCCTCAGCTCCCCTCCTCAGCGATGTCAGGACACTGTTTTGTTTTTTTAGGGTGATGGTGGTGGAAGGAGGGGGGTGGTGATAGAGGGGATGTCTGATGAGTGATGGCCCTGAATACAGGACGTCAACATTCTCCCTCTCTTCCTCTGTCTCTGGCTCCTCTCTTCTTCATCTCTTTCTGTTGTGCAGTCTCTTCCTATTTCCCACACCCTCTATCTATTAGACATTATGGAATGGATCAGGGGCTACATGTATGAAGAGGAGTAGCTCTTTATTCTGTCTCCACCTCTTTGTCCTCACTCCTCCTTACTTCTTTCCCTATGTCTGCGCAGCGGGGCATCCACGTCTGCTGAACAAAAATGATGACAATCTCCTCCTCCTCATTCTTTTCCTTAATTTTTTTCCTCCCATATTTTTGTATTAAGGCATAAATTTGTCATCTGTGGCGCTCTGACCCAAAATTGGAAGGCCGACCCCAGGAAAAAGAGAGGCGTGGTGAAAGTTTTCTAGCTGTGCTGCTAACTAACTTGAACTCTGCTTTAAAACCTTTTACATCACATGCTTCAAGAGCCACTGCTACCAGTAAACCTCCATTTACAATGAGCACAGAGGGCGATGTGTTTTATGTCTATGTGAAAATGCAGTTTATGTCAACAGTGATTAGTGCTGATGAATGCCTATGAAAATTTTTGTTGGAGGTCCTGTGCTGCTTAGGTGCACGCTGCATGATTAAGTCCATATGTAAAACATTGTGAGTAACACTTACGTGTAACAGACGGCCCCGTGGACTTGGTTGGAAACTGAGCATCAACAATGAGGAGTGAAATTTAACAAAAAGCTGCATCTCTTTTATTGTTTCTAGTGTCATGACTTGCTGGTCGGTCGTTGAACTAATTTTTGGAAAGCAAGTTGTCACCATTGGGACGGCCGCCTCATGCTGCGAGGCCTGTGTTTAGTCTTGGGAACTGAAGCAGATGCAGACAAAGGGGATTGGAGTCCTTGACAGAGATGCAGAAGTGAAGACAGAAAAGAAAAAACAGACTCCCTGTGGTGCCACAGTGGAAAATGATCCCAAGGTTTAAGACCTGGGTCTATGTTTTGTTTGTGTTTCCTGTTTTAAGTGTGTCTGCGAGGGGTAAGCGTTGCAGAAGGTAAAACTTGACCACAGCAGACTATGTTAAATTCAGTTATTTTTTAAATGTGTCATCAATATGTAGCAACAAAAATTACAAATAAATTGCCCTATCAAGTTTAGATGTCATTTTTGCTTATTGCCTTTTTCTGCAATAAGACTTTATAATGGCTAATGACATTGAAAATAATGACTTTTCAATGCTAGCAATTAAAAACAAAATTAAGGATATGTGTGACAGTTTAAAAGTTGAAACATGTTTCCAATTAGCTTTCTTACACTAGATAGTGACTTGGCTTCTGTTTTAATCAAACAGGAGCACAATTTTAGACTTGTATTACAGAATAAAATACTCAGTAAATGCACAGAGCAAGGCACACATTAAATATAAACACTCTAAAGCTAGTGGAGCTCTTTGAAAATAGCCTTTCTCTGCAATTTCCCTGTGACATGAGGATCACCTCCTATTCTTTGCATGTTCTCCTCATCTCTTCCCTGTGGATGGGGAGGTGTGTGGGTGTATTACATTACCAAAACAAAAACAAACAACAGCAATATTAAACTTTTGCAACCACAATAGAGGAGGGGATAAAAAACAGAGGGTCCTCGACTTCTTATTAATTATGCAAGATTAGTCTAATTATAATTCAGCAAATGAATGTGTGGCAGAAGGTGCGAGGCGACGGGGCTGGGAGATTTGCATGTTAAGTGGGCAGGGGGAAGCGGCTAATGCATGCTAATATATGCGTCAATGTCTCGCTTTAATTTCAGCATTTGCAGCTGTGTGCGTCCGAACTGAGGGGGGTGAAAAGTTGACTCAATGGGTTTTTGGAAGGGGGGCAAAGGTGGGGGGGTGTCAGTGTATTAGAGTGTGCATGCATGCATGTGAATGTGTGTTTTGCTCTGCGTGTGTATGTGTATGCGTGTGTATGTGAGGCATCTGGTGTCATACAAACAGGGAACGATGAGAAGAAGTCAACAAACAAGGTCAAGAACCCTCAGAAAGTGCGCAAAACCTGAGATGGATGTAGACAACCTCTCAATTAGGGTTTGTAATTTCACTATCTGAGGCATCACCACCATGGAGATTTATCATGTCAGTCAGTCAAATGAATGATGACTGCTTTTTAGATTAACTTTAAGTGGCCAAAAATGTAAGTGGCAAGGAAACCAGTGTTACCAAATCACAGCCAGGCCACGTGCATGGGTATTAAACCAAAATTATGGTTCCTGTGCTGTTATGAATTACCCCCTTATACATGATGGCTATAGCCTTTAAAATAAGCCATAATGTAAGAATCATTGCCCAGGATATAATGTACATATTGTATGACCCTCAAAGGAGGCAGTAAAATGAAACAGAACACTTTTGATCATGGTCTCTTTTCGGAGTCAAATAACAAATGGTAGAACTTTACTTGTGAAATGTACCAAATATATAGTGATTTTAAATCCTGCTAAATCTCTGTCCCGGTGTCCAGCAGGCAGATGTAAGTCAGACATTGGTGAGGAAAGAAATGGAAGGAGGAAGTGGGAGAAGTGCACATGTGCCCTTTCACATGTTTCCATGAGGTCTAGCGCAGTTTTTGAGGTTGGAGGTCCGAGCATTCACTGATAAATTATAATCGCCCTCTGCCAACAACAATATTGATTGTCCTCCGACGAAATAGCTCAAATCAAGAAATATTGGACACACTGTTGGAACTGAGAGCTAGTTGCAAGCCAGGTCCTGTTCGCAAGGGAGGAAGCTGGAGCGAGTGATGGAAGAATAGCGAGTAAAAGCTGACAGAATGAGGGAGAGATTAGTATTCGATGGGAGGGTTCAGGGCTGTGGGGCCAATGTGAAGTTCCTCTCCAAACAACCGCTCTCCATTAAGATGACTTATATTTGCAGAGAGCACAGTGTGGGTGGGATTGGAGCTACCCATGTAGCCCAAAACCGCTGCCTCCCTCTGCAGCATTTTTCTTCTGCACTGTTGTTGTTTGTTTAATTGGAACACTAATGGATATGTTTTTCATAGGCAAGACAGAGCTGTGTTCACTGTGAAGTGAAGTGGACATCTGGTTTTGGAAGGCTATATATTTGCCAATTGCCATTGTTATATCAAAACACTGCATCATTTTTCTTTTCTCTTGCTCCAACACACCATCCTCTGTCTAAATTCTCCTCTCCATGAGATTTGTGTGGATCTTCTCACCCTCATCTGCACCTGCTCTCTTGATATACTTTCCTGCATCTCACCTTGCCAAGTCTCTCTCCTCCCTCCTCGCTGTATTTCAGTGATGGAATGTGTTCTTGTTGTTGCCTTCTCTTTCCCATCGCTGTCTTTGCCTCTCAGCATGGGGACTTTGGGATTGCGGCAGAGCTTCGTTGCCATGGCAGCGGGCTGTGTTGCCGAACTGTGTACACCTGGGATTTGGAGTCTCTCTCCACAGTCTCCCTCGCTCCTATTTATTCCACCTTCCTCTCAGGTTTTCTTTGGTGTAGCAGAGGCTATCAGTACCCCACCCCCCCTCCCCACCCTCTCTCTGTCTCCTTCTCTCTGTCTCCACAGTCTATCACACTCAAAAGTGAGCTCACATACGTAATGAGACACATATACTTGAAAACAAAATTCATGTCCATACCAATGCCTGTGCCTCTATCACTACCTTCCTCTTTCCACCTCCTCATTTCACTTTCTCTGTAGTTGTCTCTACTTCGTTTCCCTCTCCATTCCCATGTGGGGGTTCAAATACAGCATTGCGGGATACCATGGTCCCCAGAGTCCCCTGGCATACATCACTGTCTCTAGTTTACTTTGAAACACAGCAGCGCTTTTCACTGGACTGTGCTTCAAATTCTCATCACTTGATTTAAATTGTGATAACATTGACTTTAATATTAAGCTAAACAGCTGGGATTCATGTCAGAGCTGTAATCATATAGATGTGCACACACACACCCATGTGCATACAGCATCCATAAGGTCTGTCTCTGAAAAATAATTAATGTTTCCTTTGACTCAGAGTGTGTTGAAGGGTTGCAAATAATGATATACATGGTTCTTTCATGTGATTTCTTAGTTGCTGATGTACAAACATGTGTCCTCTCATTTACCTTTGCAGGTTTTTCTTGAAGTTTTTCCTGAAATGTAACCAGAATTGTCTGAAGACAGCAGGAAACCCGAGGGATATGAGGAGATTTCAGGTACAAAAAAAAGGAGCATGTGTGTGCTTGTGTGTGAGTGGAAAAAGGGAAGTTGAGGCCCGAATATGGAAACCAAACTATTACAAAAAGGTTTTACAGTCATGCAGGACATACCCCCTTCATGCCCCTCCACCCTAATAATGTGATTTTATAATTAATTTCTTATTCACTGTGTTCTAAGTTGAGTTTATGTCACAGATTCTTAAATAGTGAGGCTCTGAAAAAGTTTTTTTTTCCAATGGAAGACATAGTGAATGGAGTTAGAGGTGAAAGTTAAAAATCAATAAGAAGTCAGAGGGATGGACAGACAAACGAAAAGGAGTTAGATATGTGGGAGACTTGGTTGTTGGGGTGCTGGGGTGCAGGAAATAGGTTGAGGTGTTTCAGGAAGTTGTCAAAAATTGAGTGATTGGCTCCAGATGGAGGAGGTCATGCTCCGTGACCCAGGAAGTGGTCACAGGGGACACTCCCGCCTCACTTCCTCTGCCGTCTTTCAGCACCAGCGGCCCCTGTCTGGCATTCTCCTTCTCCCAGCATACCACCTCTGTCCTTCCTTCTTCTCCTTCTCCGTGCTCCCCCAGTCTTCAACCGTGTTTGCTTTAACTCCTGCAATGTGACACATGCTGAGAAGTTATGAGCGCACAGGACTCTCATCTCTGGGTTAAAAGGTGATCAGGGCTGGACAGGAGTCTGCTGCTTGATCGATAATTTACAGTTATTTTCCTTTAGGTTCCCTTTCCTTTCCACCACCTACAGCACATATGCTTTTTTCTTCTCTTCTTTCTCGTGTTCCTTCACCTGAAAAATTACTGCCAGGTGTTTATATTGAAGGGAGTGCAGGGTTTTATCTTTCCTGTCTGATTTTCTAAAGATACATGTTATAAAATATTTATGTGTTACTATTTAATTAAAAATGACTTTTTCTCACTGACCCAGTCCCTCTAACTCTAAAAAACATGTTCATAAACACACACTCAAACTCATTATCACTTTCAGAAGTAGTATCACATCCAACACTCATAAATATCCAAAGAGAAAAACCTACAAGTATCCTCTCATTAATTATATGTGTGTCATCCATGTGAGGCAGATGTGGGAAGGGACACACACATGCTGCGGCCAGAAAATCAAATTAGGGCCACTATATATCATCCACTACTTTAACGGCCGGCTAAAATGGGAGATCTGGTCCATATGTTTGGTGTCATTGAAGGATCAGGAGGAGACAACGATGAGCCTGCTGCATGCTGTATGAATCAAAAAGTTAGGCAAGAGGCGGTAGAGAGGCCATCTGGAGACCTGATGGAGGAGTGGAGGGGTGTATGAGCAGTGTCATCACCAGAATGCAGACATATTATGGAGATCCCAGAGATGTCACATTACATATTGAGAAATATTACTATCACCTGTATGTCGAAACAAATTGCTGCTCAGGGATTTTCCTGCTGTAACCGGAGACTGTGACTCGCAGCGTGTTGTCCGAGTCCTGAACATACACTCATGTATCTTCCTCTTGGCTCTTGTCCCCTCTATCAGGTGGTCTTGTCCAGCACTGTGAGCGTAGACGGCCACGTCCTAGCGGTTTCTGACAACATGTTCGTCCACAACAACTCAAAACACGGCCGGAGGGCCCGCAGACTGGAGCCAGGCGAGTCTGTCGAGAATACTATGGAATATGGTAGGACACTGACACTGCAGCGCTACAATGTCACACCCCATTTGTCTGTTTTTATTTCATTACATGTCTGCTACACACACAGTGCATACTCACCCAAAGTACTTCAACAGCAGGTATTTGAGTTGCCTAATGTCCATTTCTAATCACCATGATATATCAAACATTATCAGTGATGCTACTGAGGTCATTAACTGAGCTAATTAAAGCATTAATTAAATACTATTTCACATAAATGGTAATAATATATTATCTTAAATCAATTTTTAAAACAAAATTTAACCAGTTGTAGGTCAAGTTGTATTTATCTCTAAACCAAGAAACACATATTATATTTGCCTGTGCTGTGTTGAACAGTAACTGAGTACATTTACTAAAGTACTGTACTTGAGTGAAGTGTATTTTACTTGAGGATTTCAGAGGTAAACACTTTTTTTTTTTTACTACACTATGTTTATCTGACAGCGGTAGTTATTTTAATGCTAAATATTTGACATACAAATCATATGACAGACTGTTATAGGATTAACTATCCAGCAGTAAATGAAGTAGAACTACATCATAAAAATATTGCATACACATTTGTGTATTAATAAAACTAATCAACACAACTCTCACAGGGGCCATTTTCCTCCTGTTAGTACTTTAAAACTTGTAATACTTTAAGTAGATTTTGTGGATAATACTTACATATTCTATTTTCTACACTATTATTTTTGCACTGTTGTACTGTATGTCTATACTAAAAGATCTGAATAGTTCTCTTCTTCACCACTATGTCTGGGTCTACGTACTTTTATTAAATTTTATTTTATTTTTTTTTCTGTTGTAGATGACTGCATTGCTTTTAGATTATGTGACTTCTTGACTGACATTTGATACAGAGTTAAAGTAGCCGTGAAATAATACCAGCTTTTTAACGTCTTTTTTGTTGTTGCTGTTGTTATTCTGTCATTCTGCCTCTGAACTTGTTATTACACAACCCCAAACTAAAGAGCACCTTTCCTCCTGAGACACCTTTTACAAGCCTGTTCTGTCCTCTCTTTTTTCAATTCTTGTGCATCCCATGTTGAAACCCTCGGAGTAAATCTTACTTTGCTCTCCTATCCAGCGACCCCGTGTATCAAAGCCATCAGTCCCAGTGAGGGCTGGACCACTGGCGGGGCCATGGTCATCGTCATTGGGGAGAACTTCTTTGACGGGCTGCAGGTGGTGTTTGGCAGCATGCTGGTGTGGAGTGAGGTAGGAATTGTTTTCAAAATGTCTCACTAATGATACAGTCTAAAGCATATTTGAAATGATATATATAGCATATGGCTTGTCTCATTACTTCTATGATTTATGGGCAGTCTACATAAATTAATCTTTCCACAGTATTGTGTTAGCCTAAATATTTACAAGGCATGGGAGGGGGGATAATTTGTTACTATTTTGTAATGATTTCCCTGCCGTATTTTCAGCTGATCACACCACACGCTATCCGTGTCCAAACACCTCCTCGACACATCCCTGGGGTTGTGGAGGTCACATTGTCTTACAAATCTAAACAGTTCTGCAAGGGAGCTCCTGGACGCTTCATCTACACAGGTATTAAAACAACACATTGTGCTCTTTTTCCACTTTTTCCACACAATTTGAGGAATTTTGAATACAAGGTTTGACCTGTGACTGAGATTTGATGTACTGTATGTTTCTTTTTTCTTTTAATTTTCTCAAGCCCTCAATGAGCCAACCATTGACTATGGCTTCCAGCGTCTTCAGAAGGTCATTCCTCGACATCCTGGTGACCCAGAGAAACTAGCCAAGGTAAGAAACTACTGAATAAATCATCTTATTTTTCAAGGAACTGTACATACTACACTCTTCTTAAGATATTAATATAACAAATTCTGTTCTTTGCAGGAGATTCTCCTGAAAAGAGCAGCAGATCTTGTGGAGGCTCTGTATGGAAATCCACACAGTAATCAGGTAAACAGACTCATGTTTACCCATACTCAATACTAGACTTGAAAGACTATTAACAGTTAATTTTATACATTAAACCACTGTCTACCATTTTGCAAAGTATTCCATTAGTTTATATAGTAGATCAATTTCCTACTTCCAAACAGCTACTGGGTTTCCAGTCATTTCAGTCCCATATAAATTAAATTACAAAGATGTGAAACCTACTTGAGATAGGTAGGTAGGTAAACTTGTAGTTAATGAGCTGATTGCATGTAGCTTACACATTCTCCATTTTAGAGATTAACTAATGCTTACCTGTTCATTGGCCTGACACAGTTATGTGAGTTAATTGGTAACATCTTAACAGCCCAGCCAAACTGCATTATCTTTTGTTGAACCTTTGCTGACCGTTGCACTTGATCTCCCCTAGGACATGCTGCTGAAACGTGCAGCTGACATTGCTGAGGCACTCTACAGTGTTCCCCGTCCTCACAGTCAGCTGCAGGCCCTGCCGAGCTCACCGGCCCACGGCAGTGTCATGGGTCTGGGCTCCTACCCCTCTCAGTTAGGCGTTAGCATCGGGGAGCCAGGACAGAGCAGCCAAGGTGAGCAGAGAGAGAGCCAAAAACAACTTCCTGCTTCAGTTTTTGCCACTAATGAAGCTCAGATCTGACTCAGCATTTTCATTTTCTCTCCAGGTTACATTCGAAACTCCAGTAGTTTGTCTCCGAGGGGTTACCCATCAGCCTCCACTCCTCAGCAGTCTAGCTACGGGGGCAGCGGAGGGATGACCGGAGGCTATGGGACAGTTCCCATGACCAGCCTTGGAGTCCCTGGTTCTCCTGGTTTCAGCAGTGCCTCCCCCACAGGCTCTCCCTACAGTAAGACCTTATGTGCAACCTGATTGTATGTAAATCTGTGTGTTTCATTTGCTGATTATGCAGTGCTTTTCAGACCTGAGACTGACTGTTCCTCTCTGGTCCACAGTAATGCCCTCCAGCCCCACTATACCAGGAAGCTCCAGCTCCTCATCGTCTCTCTTGCCTTTCTCCTCATTCCCATCTGCTGCTAAACAGAAGAGTGCTTTTGCTCCCGTCCTCAGGCCCCAGGGCTCTCCCTCCCCTGCCTGTCCTGCCTCAGGGGGGAACAGCTTCAGAGGTAGCCACCCGACTCACTATCTGACCCCCCTGTCTGAACTCACGAATGCAGTCTAACCCCTCATACTAACCACACGAAAAGCTATGACTGAACAAGACAAGAAAATAGTTGCTGGATGTACATTAATGCAAGACCTTATTGATTAGAATCATAGATTTTGTATATTTTTTTCTCTCCAGCGATGACGGGCCTGGTTGTTCCCCCGATGTAGCAAAGCACCCACCCCAATCTACCCCAGACCACTGCTTCACTTAGCCCCTCTTTTGGCACTGAGAGGGCAGGGAGAATGGGAAATTGATCACTAGCGACTGTGTATAACCTTCCTCCCTGAGCGACCCCCCCCCCCTTCCCCTCACGCCATTTCTTAGTCCCTTTTTCATCCATGTGGATGAACAGGACGGGGTATGACAATGTCCAAAGACCAGCCATCTACTCCAGAGGCAGAGGAGATTACTCAACCCACAACTACAGACAGACCATGCTCCTTAGCTAACAGCACCAAACTGGATCATATATACTGCTGCAAGCGTGTGTGTGTATAATGAAGCATCTGCGTTTTGAAAGAAAACAGAGGAAAACCGTTTCCTCTCACCTCAAGCTTCATAAGCATCTGTATCGACCTCTGGCCTGCTATCACATGCAGTATTCGATTCTTGCAACCTGCCCAAACCTTTGCCAGAGACGTAAAGGATGCGTTGCAGCAAGAGCGCTGTTGGAGGACGGACGGCTCTTATATAATGTTGCAGCTCTAAAAAAGCAGGGTGCTATTTTGTCTGTGTATGGACACCTTAACTGGCATGTGTGTACACTGTCTGTGAGTTAGCGAGAGGTTTTTTTGTAGTAGACTTTTTGAAGACAATTTACATTCCAGAAAAATAGACCCTTTATTTTTTGTTCTGATCTCTACGGTTTTACAAGGGAGAACTCTTTGTCTCAAGGGTTATTACTAAAGGAATTCATATATTGATTTATTTAAGAACAAGCAATTTAACTTATTATAGTTAGTTTAGGGAATAATATAAACGTGTTTTTATAAAGTGGTCCATTTTCCAGCTGTTACTGAAATGAAGTTATCTCAACAATTGCTAATTAACTTGCTAAATGATCAGAGGGAATGGTTTTTTTTTGGTGGTGGTGGTGAAGATAAACTCAGTTATTTGGATTAAAACATCCCCTGTTTGCAGGTTCTTGCATAACAAAATCCCAATGTTATGCCCTCAGTTAAAGAAGGTTATTGTCCTTGTGTAAAGGAAAAATGTTAGTTAGCCTTATCCTTTTTTAATTTCACTTATAATGCATGCTTTGTCACACCAATGCCCTGATATTATTTAATTCCACATTGCAAATTTTAAATGTGTATGACTACAACTTACAGACTTTACAGTATCGTTTTAAATGTCTCAACCCAGTACAGGTCTTTTGTCACTATGCAGTACAGTAAATGAAAGCACAACTGCTCAGTAGAAAAGAACGGGGGCATATTAGGTGTTCATTAACCCATATCATGCTTTTCGTATTCAGTGATTTTTGTCATCACAACACAAACTTCATTCTCAGGACGTGAAAACAAAGAACACAAAGAGTAGGTGACATTTGCAAATTTGTTTTGTTTAGAGTTTGGTTTATTTTATTTATTTAAAAATTATTAGCAATTTAATATTATGTTTTTTGAAGCCATCTTTCCTTGAAACCGTACAAAAAATGGTGCAAATGTGATTTGTATATCTCAAGGTGTAATTATATTTTGTGCTCCAAATAAAACAAATCAGAAAAAGAAACTACTGATGTTGATTTAAAATTTTTTGTTTGTTTTTTAGTTCTTACATTGCATTTGATTCTGAATTGTCTTAGTCCTTTCTTTTTGCGTGTGTGTGGAATAGAATTACAAAGAAAGTATTTTCACTCACACTGTATCTGACAATTTCCAGGACACTGAGATTTTCCTAAAAGACTCCATGTTTCAAGGCTCTGCTGGATCTATTTTCGACTGTGCCCATCACCTGTGTGCTCGTGCAGTTTGCTACACTTTTTGTATACATAGCTGATGAGCCGCAGCATCTTAATTGTGATGCAAGCGTTAAAGACTGAGTAGAGCATGTCAAGATAAACAACAACACCCCCCCTCCATCTCTCTCCTCTCCAATAAGCCTGCTTTTCTCTGAGGACCAAGCCTCTGGGGGCCCCGAGTGAGAACCACATGAGTCTCCCTCCAACGTGGCCTCCTCCTCTCTGTCTTTTTCTCCCTCTTAAAACACACACACACACACACACACACACACACACATACATACACACACACATAGGCATCAGCCTCACCACTGCCTTGTTTTTCAGTCTTTGTTTGGTACCGCTTCATCCTGTCTTTCTTTCTCTCCTCTCTTTTGCTCCCCTGAAATGGCCCTTCTCAGCTAATGTAATTAGCACTGGTAAAGAAGGGCAGTTAATTACCCACTCTATTTTGATCGGGTAATTAATGTTATGCCAGGAAACAGCAACGGTTTCATTAACATAGCGCTCAAAGCAGTGAGGGGGCAGGGTAGCGCCCATCGGATGCATGTCTGTGTCTGTTTATATGATACATGTATGGACAAACAGTGTATCAGCAGCTCAGCTCAGTGACAGTTAGAGACACGAGGACTTCAAACATCTGACAGTGTCTGTCTGTGATCTGACCTCAACAGCGAGTCACTGTTTCTCTGTGTGCTGTCTTTGTCACCATCAAGTAGCACTTGTCAAAAAAAGCTCAGGCTGCTGCCTCTTCCTCCTCATCCCTCCCTCTCCCTCTCTCTCTCTCCCTCTCTCTTTTGATATGCTGTTAATTTGACAAGTTAAAGTCAGCTTTGTTGCCGGCACCTCAGCATTCATCTTGCTGAGTGCTCCTTCTGCCCAGTGGTGCAGGAGCCATATGCTCCTCTTCCACATGACTGTTTTGTTGTCGCTGTAGTGGCTGCAACAGCGCCGTTTACTGTCTTCTGATCACAGTTTGGATAAAGACAGGATGAGGTGCCACCTGCCACCGAGTCGTTCCACATCACACTGCATGCACAGCTTCAATAGAGCATCTAGAGAGCAAAAACCATGTCATCTTTCATTATTGATATGACTAAAGTACTGATGAGCCTCCATGTTTAAGTTACAGTGTTGTCTTCCTTACAATAGGGGGAGCATATAGCACAAAATACATCCTTACCCTCCTGCCTCTCAAGGGATGTGTTTGTGTTTATATACCCAATTAGCCCTCCGGCCACAGCATGGACATGCATTAGGCTGACATTAGCCTGGGGTGTATGTAACGTCTGTGTGTGTGTGTAAAATACAGTGCACCCCTTTCTCATTTGAGGCATAATTTCAGGGGTGTGCGTGCCTTATTAGGCAGACTGAGGCAGAGCTTGACAGGGGTGGCCCACTGTTTTGTCAAATAGATTGGTAGATTGGTTTCCACACACCCAGCCGGTGTCCTTTGCCTTTGGCCTGTCAGTAAAACCTGCATTGTTGCCCATTAGACCACTGGACCCCGATTCCTTTTTCCAAAATGAATCCCCCACCCCTTCTGCCATTCCCTTGGGTGTCAGTAGAGTGGGGTGGCAGATGGGACAGACACAGAGCTGCCCCATGAGACACCCCCACCCCACCTCACCCCCCCAACAAAATACACACACATGTAAACACACACATGCACATTCACATATAGGTGCACACACATCCTCAGACATGCATGCATGCACATATGCATAAGCAACAACACACCATTCTCGTGCTCATGTGTGCACACAAATACACACACACACACACACGCACACACACACACACAAACAGCAGCAGCAGCAACACATAGCTCCCCTGCCCCCAGACACAAACCTCATCTGTCAGCCTGCTGCTTTTGTCCAGACCACAGGAGTATGTTCTGTGAACACAGAGTGATGTCTCTGTCCCTGCCTCTCAATCTGTGCTTTGTGTACCTGTGTGTGTGTTTGTGTGTGTGTGTATGAAAAAGAGAGACAAAACCACATAGTAACAGCTTCATGAGGTGAAAGGGGTAACTGGAATGACGCCTCCAGGAGAAATGAAATTTTAAGAGTCATCATATGTTCCTTCTACAGTATAACACTCACATCCTGTTTCTGATCTTGCATTGAAAACTTAATGAAATCTGACAAATTTGATCATTCATGTAGATCTAGATCAGTCGTTTAAATCTCATTCAGTTTAAGTAACCCACATTAATACTGATAGTACACTTAGAAATTCAATTATATTATGTATGTAATAGTTTAACATAGAGCTAGAGTTTTTCTACTGTCTGCATTTGCCAACAACAAATCTTTGACAGCATTAGAAAACATTATACACTGAGATCCAGTTGTTTCGGGACCAGTGGATTTTGGGAGGTCATTAATTAACTGAGGCCTGTTGTGTGAACACTGAGAAAAGCCAGGATGTGGCACCCAGTTACTAATTTTTACTTGTACAGTTCCACAAACCTGCCTCTCACGGTTTCACCCTCTATTTATTTCATGGCTGCCTTATTAGTACATTTGGAAAACATCAGCTGTTTCTCTGCAGACTGTACTGCAGGACGGGTGTTCTTGTCGCCAGGTAAGAGATTTTATATCACGATCTTTCTCCTCCTCTGGGTATAATATTGACAATTAGCCAGATTAGAGGAGCGGGGATGTAATTTGGGCCAAACGCACGTATTGGCTGTTTGTGCGCGCGGCGGTGTGAGGTGAGAAGGCCCCACACTGGTGATTAATTACAGCCAGGGCGCGTGACAGAGGTGGGAGCTCTCCTGGTGCCGTCTGCAGCCGACATGGAGGGAAATCCAGCCTGGCTAATTGACCCGGCTTCTGTAAGGCCATCCATCAACCGTGGCCCGAGTGGCCCCGTAAGAAACACATTATTCAGAGGTAAGTTAGTTAACCAACTAGCGCTCCACCATTCATTAATGGTATTAGCTCCTCTCCTGTCTGTCTCCGAAAACCAGCACGTCACGAAATGTGCGGTTGACCAAATGTAATTAGTAGACAGTTTATCCGAAGCCGTGCTTGTGGAAAAGTTTTATTTTGTGATTCACAGTCGTTTTGATTGATGTTTTTCATAACTCCGCTTTTGGCCTTGTAGTACTGCAGCTAACTCAGCAAGGCCCAGGGTAAACAAAGCACGCCCCCTCTGACTCATGAAACAACAACTAGTTACTTCATGCGATAAAAATCGTTTTCTCTGCACTTTTTAAACAAGTAACTGTCCCGATGCCAGTGCAGTACATCATTTATCAAACAGATATATGTATTGTCTTCTTGAGGCAATTATTTAGGGCTAAAAAAAAATCAGTTCCATGGCAGATTTTCAACTGTTAAGAGAAAAAACAAGATTTTATGACTCAATAATTATTTAACTGACTTTTTTAGGATTGTCTGGACAGCAGAAAAGTCTTAGTTTCCTTTTCAAAGTGGAGAAGTCTGTTTCTCTCTCTTTCCATGGAAATCCATTTGAAAGAGAAACTCAGGTACTCCACCCTTGCCATGGGCTGTAGGTGATGTGCTGTTAATCTTTTAGTCAAAGCTCCATTAAAAGCATCATGTTAGTGGAAAACTAAATAGAAAGATCTTATCAATTTGGCAAATGCCCACTCTCTCTGATAGACTGCTGTTAATCCTGTAACCATAAAGCTGAAACCATTACCTCACATCAGCCTGTGTGGTAACTGTCAGTCCTGTCTGTTTTGGATTTCATTACTCTGTCTTTTGAAACCTGCTGCAGACTGACTAGGAGAGACAGGTACAGTAGTGTCCAGATCAGCTGTCAGAGCAGTGTCTGGGTGGTGCGGTTATGGCTAAGTGAATGATGGAGAGGCCTGAGGTCTCTGCTCTTCACACCTGGCCGGGGCCCACATGTGCTTTTGCTTGCCTTCTCCGCAAAACTTCACCCCCCCACCCCCCTTAGATATCTCACAAGAGAAAAGACATATGGAGCCATATATTAAAGTCAGTGAGCGGTGGGGACGTTTCGATGGAAACAGGAGAGATGATTTCTCATCCCCAGAAGGTGACTCGTCATACACGAGTCTCTCCCCAAATATCCCCCACCCCGGGTGTTGCAGGGGGCAGAGAGTAATTGCAGTTGGGTCACATCTAGTTGTCACAGTTGACCTTTTTGCCAGTGATGAAGTTATAGCTCAGTGTGTGCGTGTCTATGAAAAGAGTGACGGTGTGTGTGAGTGAGTTTGTGTGTGTCTGTGTGAGTGTGTTCTTCAAACCAAACCAAAATCTTCAGACTTACAATAACAACTTAAAAAAAAAAAAAAAGTTTTACAAATTCCAGAGGGTGCATCAGCTCCGCTCACGATCATCTTCATTCATGCAAACTGTGGCTGCTGTGTGTGTGTGAGGCAGCCTGATAGCACCACCTACCTGTGAAGGAGCAGGGATTATTTCTCTTACTTCAGTCTTCAGTGTTCTTACTAGAATCTTTTGAACTGGAAGTAATGTAGTATGTCTTTAGTTTTAGCAGAATTTCTTTTTTTTCCAATTAGTTCTAAACAGTTTCATTCATTTGTGGGTTTTTTTTATACACGCACACACACACACACACACACACACACACACAAACACATATATATATTTAGGATATAAATTCTATGAAAAATAATATCACATGCAGTGTTGTGGTGTTGTAATGCCAGTGGTAGCAACACTGTCACACCAACCACAAACAACCGTTTTATATGTTCCCTGTATAGCAGCATGCATAAATATGCAGGAGGATATCTAATCAAATAAATCCATTCATTAGGAGAGCTGCTGGTATTTCTGCTTTTGCATTAATTACATAGTCATTACCATATCAATTAGAGAAATCAGAGATCATGTAATTAAGGTTTAACCAAAAGCACCTGCTGCCTCTGAGCTGTGCTGTGGTTTGTGTGCGTGCTTCAGTCCTAATCTAATCTCTGGCCTTTGACAGGACTCCCCCTCATCAATCCTGAGCTGTCGGAATTCAGCTTCTGTTTTTTTTTGTGTGTGTGTGTTTTTGTTTTTGTTTATGGGGGTGGGTGGTGGTGGCAGCAGTTGTGCTGGTGGTGTTTTGAGGGGGCGTCATGCAAAATGTTGTCATGGCGATCAAATTGATTGGCAGGGACGCCTGATTAGAAAGGAAGAATAGGAGACAGGTGGAAGGAGGCGGGTTGTACATCTAAAGGAACAGATTGGGACAAAGTGAGGACTCGCTGGGTGTCATGAGGGGAGACACTGTCTGGTTGGCTCTGGTTACACCTTGTAAAAGATAACCAGTAATTACCCTAACGGTCCATGGAGAGTATTTTTGTTGTCTGAGGTTTCTGGTTTTGGAACAGTATAAGCAGATGCTCTTGTATTTGGCTTTAATGTAACTAAACTGAATCACATACTTCTAAAATCTGCTACAGTGACAGACTAATACCAACACGTTTCAGAGGTGCGGTGGAGTGTAAACGGGGAGTATTTTGTGGTGTTGTTTTGGCCACCTGTGAGGAAAAGATGGATGGAGCTGAGATGAGGATGGAATAATTCTTTTAATGAAGGGGTCAGAGGAAGCCATGTGTAAGGAATCCATGGAAGAAAAATACACAGAGGAAAAGAGGGAGAGCAGGAGAGGAGATGAGGAATGAGAGGAGGGAGGAGCGAGAGGAAGGGAATAGGGCTCAGGGGGATGGACACCAGCCTCCGGCCTCCTCCTCCCCTGCACTTCCTGTTCCACTTCCTTCCCTCTTTTAATTCTCCCTCTTTGCTCCTTTTGCTCTTGCTGACATCTTACCCCTGTTTGCTTGATTGCTGCTAATGCAGCAATATTGTGACATACTTTATGCTAGAGACGTCATTTCAGCTTTAAGCTGGTCCCAAGACTTTCAGCTATTAAAGTGGAGTGGATTGGGACAGGTTTGCAGTGAAGCTTTTTGGAAAGTCGATCTAATTGTGTTCAGCGTCTGCTTAGGGTTAGTGTTTTTTTTTTCTTTTTTTTTCTTTTTTGGTGAAAAAGTTTCAGGTCCAAATTTGTCTCAGTAGAAGTTGTTTCGGAATGTTTCAGGCCATTTGGATTGGGACAGGTTTGTTTTTGTTTTTGCAAAAGTTGACCTAATTACTGTTGTTCAGTATTTTTTATTCTGGTTCCTTTTCCTTATGTTTTTTGGTCACTAACAGCGACAGTGGGTGGCGGCAATCACACACGTGTTCGTCAGAAAATGCGAGAAGATCTAGTTCTTCATTGAGGTCAAATAAGACTTCACATCACCAACGTTACCAACCATTTTCTAAAGCATAAGGTTTTTTGTTTCCTACATTTCAGGCAGCCATTGTTTTATAAAAATCAAACTGCAGAGACATAAAACTGAACAATGGGCAGATTTTACTTATCAACTGTCATTTAGCGACGCAGTTACAGCTAGAGACAAACTTTTTTATGGTTGGTAAATTTAAGTAGTTATGTCCAAAACTTGTGCATTTTTTTGATGCAAGAAATACATTTTATCTATCGCAGGCTTGTCTCTACTATGTGCAACTTGATTATGCTTTGGAAAAATGCAGTGTAAAATTCAATTTAACTTAAATATAATTTTTAGTAAATGGATTAAAACACCCACCAATATGGCTCATAAAGCAGAAGCTGTCTTATTGTTTGGAAAGTCCACTGAGCTGATTACACTGACAGTGATTTATCACTAACACTGGCCCTCCAACACATAAAAAACCACCCACCTGATATCTGCAGTGATCGTGTTCCCTGATCAGACAACCTTTGAGTTCATGTCGACTCTCCCTGTGTGTGCCTGCTAAGCATTGAGGTAGTAAATCTTTTTCCCATCATGTCCTCTTTTCACCTTCCTTATAACATTCATTCATCCATCACATCCTTTGCACCTTGTGGTTCACTTCAGAGTATGATAAAATCAAAAGATTCCAAAATGTTATGTCTCCAGAAATAATCTGTTTCTCACTGGAAAAACACTCAAACATTATCTTTGACATTTTTAGTACATTCCATGAATCAGCCCCTTTTTAACAATAGGGCTCCTGATTTAGAAGTAAAACCTAAAATCAGCAGAAGGCTTTTCTTCTATTATACAGTAGGTAGCAACCACTGACAAGAAAAGATAGTCATGCATTAAAACAATGTGTACATCAAATTAATCACCTTTTATAATTTACCCATCAGTCAACTATAAATCAGAGAGTTGAGACATTATCACTCAGTGCTTCAGTCTGATCAATGAGCCATTGTGTTGTTGTATTTAGTTATGTGCACTATAACACCACTAGATGGCAGAAGAGAACCAGATAAACCTACCTCAGCTGCTGTAGCCTCATTTTTCAAGGGGCCAAAACATTCTGTAGCTTCTCCTTTACCTTCATCTTTGCAGTGTCCATTTATTGGTCGGGGACTTTGCAGAAAATGCTCCAGTTATGGAACCAGAAAGTAAGCGTGTTACTTTGGATATTACACACTGAGTCACTTCTGAGAGTTTAATTTTTCTTTTTTTTTTTTGTAGAAGTGTCTCCAGAGGTTTTGACTCGGTGACTGGAGTTTGTTGGTATGGCAGTTTAAGAGATAAAACAGTACCACTCTTCTCACACCTGACTACACTGAGAAAGCCAAGCATTGCCTGTGTTCACATTTCACAGACAGCAGCCTCTGTTATTTACGGCAAGCAAGAGACTCACTTGTGTGATTTATAAAAACAAGGGATTTCAATCTGAGCTATTATTAAAATTCCAATCAAGAAAATGCTCATCAGACTCAGCACATTTCTCCCAGCAGTTATGTAATTGTTACGATCGCTAGACACCGCCCTTTTAACAATGGAGAACAAAGTATTGCTTTTCTTACATGCTGCTGTGCTGTGCTTCTGCAGAGTACGTTACAGCAGCAATTGTCAATCTGCCTCAGGCCACTGTCATTCCCAGTGGGTGTGACAGTGATATTTGCTGCTGACTCTGCAGCCATGAGACGACACAGAACTGCTGTTCACATCGCCGGGCTGGTGATGGTGCAGCGTCAGTAACGCTTGTGTCATATTTATACCAAGCTCTCGTCCACATACTTCCCTAGAACACAGAGCCAAATCAGATGAGCTCTTTAGATGAGGTGGCAGGGTGCCTGAGCCGCAGCACAGTGTGGACATGAAGCCTGCCCTTGGTTTGTTACCTGCCATATGGCTTTCCCAATCAGTGCTCTCTCTGCTGGTGCAGTGCCAGCACAGAGGGGGAGAGAGACACAGAAATACAGAGAGAGTGAGAGTGTGAGAGACAGAGATGTTTATAAAGGAGCATTTCATGTCTTTCAGCTAACCTGTGCTATCCTCCCTTTATGCACCACCACCCAAATGTCAGGAGGGGAAGGAAGACAGAAGAATGTCGATAGCTAGTTTTGTTGAAAGTCTAAATAACAAGTACACCTGAAAATACAACATGCCTTAGCACCAGACCTGCAACAAATAATAGTTTAATTAACTTGATGTGATGTGGATTTGCTGATCAAGACAGACTGGGCAGTTTAATTAGAAATGTCTACTTTTTGTTTGACCTGTACAGTACATTGCATTAATTTTCCATACCAGTTCATTTTTATGTTAGATTTTGATTTGAACAGTTTCCTTGAGCGCAAGAAGACATCTTCATTCAACCAAATATAAGCCACAAATCTGTACATGTGATGAGCTGGAACCAGGGAATGTTTGCCATTTCTGCCTCATAAATAAATTACATGATTAATTGCTTCTCAGAATTATTGTAAATCCATTTTCTGTTGGTTCTCTACATAACAGCTTCACTAATTAAACACAAAATTCAGTGCTCATGCTCACATAGAGTTTGTTTCATCATGGTCATTTGGACGTGCGATTATATGTGAACAGTGTGTTCTTATCAGAGCAGCACTGAACTGAGCAGTCCTGTGGTGTTGCTCTGAGTTGGCTGTGTGCTGCAGTGCAGTGTTGAGCTTTACTGTGAGTCTGTGTCTGTGTGTGTGTGTGTATACACGTCGCATGATCATAACACTGTATTATGAATTACTCCTGATTCTGCCATACTTGTTGGCATTTTGTCTTGTCAGATTTCACTGAAGCTGGCTCTTTCAGTTCTTAACTTGTTCTGTATGTTGTTTGATGAGTGAACCATTTTCAACTGTTGGTTATCACCAAGACCCTTCATGTTTGACCATACACTTGAACATCCAATGTTCCTGTCCCTGTTTGTCACAGTACCCCCCTTTCTTCAGTAGAGGGAGCTGTCTGACCTCTAATTCCCCCCAGCTTCATGTTTCTTGATTTCAAATTGATCTTCTGTGACGACCAAACATAATCTGCTTCACGTGGTTAAAAGGGCAGTATCATGATCCTTTGATCCACTTGAAATCACAAAATGAGTCCACAGTGTTCATCCATACTGTCGTAACACAAATACAAGCAAAGATTTTTCTTTATCCTATCATCTCATTTTGGCTGATATTGACTAACGCTGCTGCTAAAATAACTCAGGCACAGGCCTGCAGAATACTGTATCTCACTGTAGACTGTGGACCTCTGCCAGCTAACACACTGGAGACTCGCTGTATCAGAGCTGTTGAGGTGGATTCAACATGAGCAGCACAGTAAAAACCAGCAGCACGGTTAACTGTATCTGTACATGAGCCGCTGCTGCTGCTGCTGATGTGTGAATATTACTGACGCAAAGCAATAAGATGCATTATTAGCTTTCCTGTCATTATTACCAACTCTGATCTAATGAAGTGTTTGTTTGAGAAATATCCTCCAGACCTGTGCGCCCATGTGATCTGTATCCAATGAGGATAGTGACTAAATTAGCGAAGGAAATGAGACTATTGTCCCAAGAGTTTCACCTGTGGCGTGGGTGTAAATTAGTGTAAAACTGACATTTACTTTGGAGAATGACTGGCAAGAAAATCCAGTCTGAGGACCGTGTACTTCTCACTTGTTAACACACACTTGACCTGCAGAATGTGGCATTTTAAGACATGGGAACTAAAAGTTGTTTCAGTTTCAAGCTGAGACGTGTCACTGAACTGTAAGGGCTACACTTACAGTTACATGACTGACTGGCTGCGTTGCTTCCCTGAGGGTCCGGATTTGAGAGTGAGGTTACATACAATATGCTTCCATGTGTTGAATTGGCTGCCCCTCCTGTCTCTTTTCACCGCGGTGAGTGTATGTGACGGTGTATGTGTGTGAGTGTGTGTGTGTGTGTGTGTGTGTGTGTGTGTGTGTGTGTGTGTGTGTGGCTCTGTCGTGTCCCATCCACTGTTTTTAGAGGAGCAGTGGAGCAGTTAATGTGCTGGTGGGTGCTGGCCGTCACACTGAAGGGAACTCGGGCAGTAGCTGCGTGTTTCTTTCTCCCCCCAGGTCCACACAACCTGTCCCTTTGTGTCCCAGGCAGGAC
This sequence comes from Lates calcarifer, assembly GCF_001640805.2. Lineage (NCBI taxonomy): Eukaryota > Metazoa > Chordata > Actinopteri > Centropomidae > Lates > Lates calcarifer. Next base: position 9,948,813 of record NC_066845.1, read on the forward strand.
CACCCCAGGGACCGTCTATATGCACTGGGTGCACTCTGAAACACAAAAAGAGACTTATATGTGCTTTTTAGGTTCCATTCTAGTGGTTTTGTATGTTTGCGCACTCTATATTCTAACAAAAAATATGTATGATAATCATTTCTTTATACATTAGTGCTTCTTTTTAGAAGAGTCTGACCACAGTGCTGTTTGTGAAACATAACACTGCCAGCCTTTGAGATTCAAAGTTTAATCTTGACCTTGAAAACAGCAGTCTTAGAAAGTTGTTGAGCAGTAGTAAAAATTCCAATTTTAACATCTAAAACACTGTGACAACCGGGCAGACTCCATCTGCAGGCAAAGAACATGTGATATGTTTGAAAGCTCCACAAGCCTGTTGCACAGAAGCAAATGTGAACATTGTTTACATTCAGATCTCTAATGGTGGCATTGTCACATTGCACAAACGACAGATGCTCAGAAATTATTAGGTAATTTTTTACAAGTGGTTGCGTACATGGCATGTTGATTAGATCAGTGAACATAGTCAAAATGAACAGGACAAGAACTGATCTCATTTTTCAAATCATTGTTTGTATTTTGCACACAGATGAAACAGACCCCACACCAGCTGCTAATGGACTTTGTGATGAAAGTCAGAAATGAATTTTGAACTTCAGTATTCCTCTTATCACTTAGGCTCGCTTTTGATGCATTTGTCCTATTTTTTAATATACTTGTCTGTTGGCTGATTGGTTCGTTGATCTTCTGGTTGAAGTCACTGGTTGCTGTAGCTATTGTCAGGTTGCAGATGTTAATTGATTTTTTTTTTTTAATCCAAGACATCTGAAGTCATTGTTTTGGTACTTTATATTACTATCCAAGTTTTCCAAACCAAACCATGAGTTTTGAGATTGATTTACTAGCCTCTGGTTTCCATTTAATTTCAGTATGGGACAGTAACTTGCATCACAATACAACACAAGTTACATCACTGATATATGTTAATGCAGTTGCAAACAGTGAGCATTTGAAAACGTATCCTTGCCGATGCATTCAAGGAAACTCATGCCTGCTGAGAATGTGCGGCAGCCTACCAAAAACCTGACAGGTGTTTGAAGCATGTTGCTCCGGTAAAGCTACTCTCTGACTATTAAGCTACGCTGCTGCTTAAATCCTCAGAGACTGTAGGTTTGGCAGTATATGATGGGTACGGAACGCCCTCCTCTCCATAGGGTCTCTCCAGGTTCAGCCCCAGATGATCTTGCTACAATAAGTGGTCCCACTGGCTTTATTAAAATTCACTGTAAAACTGGCCCTCCATTAGGTCAGCAAGAGCCTATCTTAACAAGACCAATCTAGTTGGCTAAGCAAAAACCTCCCTATTACTAGGGCAGTCAGTCCTGCTGGTGATTCATTTAGGCACATTCCACAGGAGTTCAATATTGTGATGGATCTCTTGCCACAGCGCTGTCAGCCTCGTCAGTGTTTGTGTTTGTTTGTGTCATAGCTCGGCCACATGAGCAAGTGATTTGTGTAGTAGCATTGCAGACAGAGGGCAATATCACCAGCACTATTCATTAGTATGCTGCAGTATAGAGAGAGAGCCGCTATCAGATCAGGGGAAGCCTTGGCAGGAGAGCAGAGGAAAAACAGAGTGAGAAAGACCTAAGTACAGCGATATGGACAGACAGGAAGTGGCAGCAGATAATGAGTGGTATGTATGAGGAATAGCTCAAAAGATGGCAACAGTCTTAATTTTGTGACATCATTTTGCCATTAAATAATAAAGGAACAGCCTAGAGTTTCTCTAAGTTCATTCTTAGAAAAGCATTTTTCATTCAGATTGGGCTCAATATCACAAATTAACTAATGGGGGAGAGTAAAAATGAGCCAGAAATTAAGATGTTGCTGCAGAATACAGCTATTCACCAGCTATCCTTGTGTGTGTGTGTTTGTTTGTGTGTGCAGCGAAGCACTGTGTCAGCATGCATGTGGACAATGTGTGCGTGTGTGTATGTTTGTGAGTCTACACTATCAGTGTGAACTGTACGTGTGATGTATAGTGAGCCGGGCAAAGAGAGATGTTAAAGGATCTTTTTTGCCTGCGTCAGCAGCATTGCAGGGAGGAAGAGAGAAGGAGGGGAGGGGAGGGGAGGGGAGGAGAGAGGGGAAGAGAGAGAGAGAGAGAGAGGATACAGGAAAGCAGTAAACAGGTGCCGGCTCTATCAGCACCTCCCTTCCTATGGACCTCTTTCTCTCTGCGCACACTTCCACACATACATTGTACATGAGCACTATACACAGAAGCCATTTAGAGTATAATACATGTATTTATACCACCCACTGTCTTTTATTGTATGCAAAACTGTGAGAGGAGATCATGGAAAGAGGAGGAAAGGGAAGGCAGGAGACCAGAAAAAGAAGTCAATTAAGCAAAGCTTTTGATGATGTTACTGTATCACACTTTACAATAGACAGTCAGGGAGTGATATGGAATAGCCTTTTATTGCTCACAGCCTCACTCTAATACACACAAGCACACTGCACCAACATCCTTGCATGGGTACCAATCCTGTCTGCTGCAGCGCCTGAACAGTAAAGAGGGAGGAGGGAGCACAGAGGGGTGGGGGTGGGGGTGTGGTGGGGGTAAAGGAGTGAGAGGCAGTTTTTTTCCCTCATGCATGTTTTAGGTTTTTTTTATTTCCTCTGGTATTCTGGTGTGTGTGTGTGTGAGTGTTGGTGTGATTGGCTGTGGCGATGACGGGTTCCCTGTGCAGCCTAGCGATCCTCCACAGATGGACACACAGCAGGACTATGAGATACTGAGAAATTAAATACAGGAAAAGGAAACAAAATCAATGCAATGTGAGGAGGGAGAGCTGACTTTGATTTAAAGCTGCTTGTGCTATTCCTCAACTGACTGTCAGTTCATCCCTTTTTAATCTTTCTTGATGGGGGGGGGGGGTATGTTCGGTGAACAGTTTTATAGCATGTGTGAAGCAGTGAAAGCAGGGATGATGTAGCGAAGAAAAACAAGTAAATAAGAAAAACCTGTTTGTTCATTGTTATTTACCAATTTTCTTCATGCACCGAGAGGGAGGGAGACCAGAGAGGAAAACAGCAGAAAAAAACGGAGCGAAGGAAGAGTACATGAACGATTGAGAGAGGGAGAGTGTGTGAGCATTGGACAGAGAGAGAGAGAGAGAGGGAGAGAGAGAGTGAGGGAGAGAGGGGGAGAGAGAGCTGCGCTGCAGTAGCATCCCACAGCAGACGGCTGAGGACTGCCGGTGTGTATGTGACTGCACTGCTGAAGAGGAGGAGGAGGAGTAGGAGGCAGAGGGTGAGCACGCTCGCAGACTCTGCAGGGCCATAGAGGAACACAGCAGCAGCAGCAGCAGCACCGGCGGCGGCGGCAGCAGCAGCAGCAGCAGCAGTAGTGGTGCTAGTGTTGGCCCGAACCAGGTACCAAGACCCCCCCTCCTCTGCCAGTCCACCGGTGTAAGATCCTGGACACGCCAACGCCGCCTAGACCCCCACCACAGACGCCATGGCACAAGCGGCCAAACATCTCCGCAAGAACAAGGATTTAGAAGCCCAGGCAGAGCAGGAGCGCAAAGAGAAGGAGGAGGAGAGGGTCAAAAAGAGGAGTCGTTCACGGGATAAAAAGCGCAAGGTACTGGGACTATTCACAGGTGGGGTAGCCAGGGGTGGGGTGCTGGTTGGGGAGTGGGGGGATAGGGGTGGGGAGGGAGGGGGCAGCCAGAGAGGGGGGCAGGAAGGTTGAGATGCTCCCTCCCACCCCCCTTCTTTCTCTGTCATGCTAAGCTGTGGTCAGGGGTGCCGGGGCACACATGGAAACCCAGTCACGAGTGTGTTTCTACTGTGTGTACACAGAGTCTCCCTGGCACACATGTATGTCCTGCGCATACAGACACGGGGAAACGGTACAACACACTGCATGCTCTCCTACTCCTCTCGACTGCTTTATACCCGCTTTATTGACTGTCCCGTCTAAGCCGTCTGATAAGGCAGTGGAGTACTCTACCTCTCACTGTGTCTCCGTCCCTCTTCACATCTCTGTATCGTCCCCTCTCTCTTGTCTCCTCTCTTTCTTTTGTTTTCACACTGCGGTATGGTGTCAGTGAGAGAAATTTCACTACAGTGCTAATCTTCCACGAGGACAGCTACAGTCCGTTCTCTCCTCTCAGCTTTTCCTCTATGTGGCATTGTAATGACTGCAGAGCGATACCTGCAGGCTTCTTTCTGTCTGACTGAGAAGTCCCAGGCAGAGCTGGAGCAACTGGCGCACGGGGGTGGGGTGGTGGTGGTGGTGGGGTCTTGTTGTAAACAATAAATCTCTGCTCTGCCAGTCACCGACTGCAGGGACATATCATCAAGCTTCCGAGTCTACTTTATTCCTCTGGCCGCTCGTCGCATTTCACTCAAACTCATTAATGAAAATGAGTCATCTGCAGATTGTGCTGTTGTGTATTGGTGGCAAATTGGCAACCGAGTATGAGTCCAGCCGCCGTGCGAGCCTGCCCTGTGCCAGGCTGGCTGTAAACCAATCTGATGCTGATGCAGTAGAGACAGTGTCATGGACAAACGCACAGTACAGCTTCCACTTTCCCAGAGAGGGGAGGCAGGGCTGAAAGGGCCCGTACACGGATTAGATTTTTCTTTTTTCAGTGTGCTTGTACAAAGTAGAGTAAGAAGGGGTTAGATGGTGTGTTTGAGCAAAATCAAAGGAAGAAAAGAAAGAAAGAGAGTGAGAAGAGAGGGGAAGGTGGTATGACTCAGATACACCCAGGGTGGTTGTCTCTGAACAGGGGTTTGCTCCACAGCTCTTTTTGTTTCAGACCCAGACCCAGTCGTTTCATCACAGACCCCGCTGGTCTGTCTGTGATGACTGACGCCGGTGACGCCTAAGTTAAGGTTTCTTTATATTCCTCAGCTCTACCCTCTCTGACAGACAGATCCTATCAACCTCTCTAAAAGAACCAGTGTGTGAAAACTGATACACAGATGCCTGTGGGTAATATGCATGTGTGCGTGTGTGTGCAATGTGCAAGTCAGGCAAGAGGAGGTTCAAGAAGGGAAAACCTGCAGCTCTGACAGAATGAATGAGGCAGGGATGAGATTTCTGGTGAGGTTACTGATGCAGCCCAACTTTGACTGAAAGTGTGTGGTTTCACAGGATCCCATATCACTTACGTAACCATCATGCAGCTTAAGTCGTTCAAATAAGCTTCCTGACTCCCCTCCAGCTCCCCCTCCCAACCTCCCTTCCTTTTTTAAACACCGGCTTACAGCCATTCCTGGTTTCTGGAGCAGATGTTAATACTGGGGGAATTCTCTTTCTTTATCTCTCTTTCTCTCCAGTGCCCTCTTTGTTTCCTCTCTGTTGCCTGCAGCTATGAAGTCAGAGTCATAACTTGACTGATTGTGTTTCCTACCATTGCATGTTGGTTAACAAAATTACCGTCGCACTTGGTCATTTCCCTTTTGTTTGCCACTAGACACCTGTTTTGTTTTTTTCGGTAGTTGTACCATTAGCTGTCTCGTGTATCGACCTGCACCTCGGGAGTGTCCCTATCCTCGCGGTGTAGGCAAGGTCAACAGTTTTCTCTGTTACAGAATAACATTTTTTTTAATTATATGACTATTCACTATTTTACTCACACTTGTGTTAAAAACAGGCACACTCACCAGTTTTTTTTCTGTCATTTTGTTACCAACAAACCAGGCTTTTGTTATGTAAGTCTCAGTTTCCTTCTTCACTAGGGGCATTTCCATCCTTTATCCTGAGTTATTATGTGACAAATCATCAATCACATCACTCAAAGCTTCTCTTATTGATCCTTACGTGTCTTGCACAATGAATTGTTTCAACTTATGGTGCTTGATTTATTGTTGCTCATGTACTTTTTGCCTTTAAAGGATGGTAGTGTTAGTCGGTCAGCTGGCTGCTTAGACCATCACCTGGTTTAGTCTCCTTTAGTCGAGTTGGGTTTAATAAGTATTGTGGCTTCCAGGGGCTGATAGCTGATGTTTTTTAGTCAAAAGCTTTATTCGTTGTTTAGTAATTCATTTTGATTTAGGATCTTTTGAAGACATTACTTGATTTGCTCATCCTCTTTATTGTTTTAATCCCTATAATCTACTGTTTGTGACTAATGTATGTCGCTGTTTTATGTGATTATTTCCATCCCTGTGGTGACATAAAACAGTGTCCGCTGATGAACGTCCAGAGTCATAAAGCAAACAATTCGTCATCAAAGGGTGAAAGTGCCATTTTAATTGGCTTCATGGTGTAGTGGTATTATACAGCACAGGTCAGTTGCTGAGCAGTGGATAATGTTGTCCTCAAATTACTTTTATTGATGAGTTTGCTCCTCTTGAAAAATGAGCATTGTCAGGATGCGAACAAAGCCCTATTGTCCTAGTCAGCACCTATTTTCACCTCATTCTGTATGTGTGTTTGTGTCTACATCCAAAGCTGCTTCAGAGTGAAGTGGTTTACCTGACGACAATGGCCCTGAAGTACCAGGTAGTGCTTTGCTGTGTGCATCGTTTGTCTCATATCAGCATCACGGCTAAAAATGGAGAAAAAAAATGTATCTAGTGCAGTTTTCATTTTAGGCTGTTTACTTTATTAAAGATTCAGGACTCTTCCAAGGTCACAGGAAATGTACACCTGGTATTTATTTCTAAACAGACAGTTTGAAAATATATTAACACTCCAGGGCCACAAAATTTTCTTTATCCTTCTTTACTAGTGTTATTTTGGCCCATACATTCTTAACATATTGGGAGCTTAATTTTGGTAGCTGGCAAAGGAAAACGTTTTTTATTTAATTGCAGTTATTTTTATCTTTCTCCATTTTGATGATCTGCTCTAAATGAAATGAAGAAAGACTAGTGGGATTGTGACCAGAAAACAGAGCCAAGTGTTCATCAATATGATCTATCTCTTCCTTTTGTTTCTCATCATGATGAAAAAGTCATTACATTTACCAGTGGATTGCTTTTTTTAAAAAAAATATAAAGTGCAATTTTAAGACCTAATAGCAAATTCTTAACAAAACAATAATGTGAATTTGTCTTGTGAGCTGGTATTAAAAGCCTGGACTCTTTATGACCATATAGATATTAGCTTCCTCCTATTACCACTTGTTTTAGTGCTACAATATGTGACTGTTATTTGATGAGCCCTCCAGGCTGTTTAACAAATCCAATAGTCGCGTTCAGGATGTATGTTCAGAGCAGTATTTTTGTGTGCAGTAATATGGATTTCTCTCTGGTGTCATTTGCTTTTTGCTCATTTGGTTGAACGAGTATGTGTATGTTTTGTGTTTCAGTGAGCACTAATCTGGAAACAATGTGGATACATTGGAATTCATATGTAAATCTCTTCACAGGCACCTGTTATATTTTTTACTGTTGTGATTAGAGCTGCAACTAACCATTATTTTTTATTCTTATCAAATTGCTTGTCCAACCTCTAGTTTGTTTAGTTTACGGTCATATAAGATTAATTAAACTTGCAAACACTTATAGCTGGAATCAGTGAATCTGTGGTACTTTTGCTTTAAAAATAACTTAAATGATTGATTATCAAATTTGTTGCAGATTAATTAATTGTAAAAATCCAGATATCTTTGGATTATTACCAATGTAAATCAGCAGTTTTTCTCTGACAGCAAATTTACATGCTCACCCAAAGCATGAGTTAAAATTAAAGTTGTCACTCTTTAGTGTATTGTTATTAATACCGTAGGGCTCCAAGTAATGATTATTTTCATGACTGATTATTATGATGATTATTTTCTTTATTAATCATTTTATCTTTTGATCTACAAAACAAAATCTAACTCTATGTTTGGGCTATAAAATGTTAGAAAACAGAGCAGTATGCCCTTCACACTTTCCTAGCGCCCAAGATGATGTCATCAAAAAGCTATTAAATTATACTGTAACATCAGACATCACAGAAAAAGCATCAAATTCTCACATTTGAGAAGCTGGAAATATCAAATGTTTTGCAGTTGTTCTTAGAAAATGACTGAAGAAATTCATTGATTATCTGATTAATTTTCAATTTCAACTGACTATTGTTGAATCGTAGCTATATGATATTGTATTAATGGGGGTATCTGAGGATCCTTAGAATAATATAAAAGAATATGTTTTGTGGCTAAAGGGTCATCATTAGTGTTTGACTTGTCAGGCTGTTACTTACAAGGCAGTGAAGTGCAGAGGAACAGAGTCGTGGCAGCTGAGGACTGACCTATTAGTGGTTCTGTTTCTCAGACTCATCAATACAGTAAGTCTGGTCAGGAGGCATTATGGCTCCTTTGTAGCTGTATATTGTCTGGCACTCAGAGGTGTTGGCTGCAGATCACAGCTAATCAGGCATCTTAAAGGTAAAAATCAGTTGCATAGACAGCTCATTGTCCTAAACAACCACTGTGATGCAGGACTGTGCAACTAATATGGCTGCCAGCGAACATTGCAATGGTGAAAGTACCTATCTAAGTGCTATCTCCATCTTCATATAAAGCGGAGGTGGCAGCAGTAGATCAGCATTCCAGCCTCGTCTCTGTCTGCCCTCCAAAATCTCTTACCCTCCCCTGCCTGAACAGGAAGCAGAGCCCTCACTGAGGTTAATGTGTCGATGTCTGAGACAGATTGGTATTGTAGTGTTGTCTATGTGTTGATGCTGCGTTTATGTGTATGTTGGACTGTGTGTGTTTTGAGTGTTTGCTCAGGTTTGGTGCAGTGGATTAGGGTGCTACAGCAGTGACTAAGCCCATCAGAGCCAAATCTAGCACCTGTCTGCTGATCAGCCCTGCTGGCCTGCTTACCTGCACCTCCATTGGCTGTGATCAAAGTAAATGAATCTTAAATGAACCATTCTTCAGGTCAAACCATTGGGAGATGGTTAATTAGTTTCATCATTGGCTGCTACAACATGTAAATACTTAAAGTTTTTATAGGTGTTCTTTCTTTGTCTCTTCCTTTGACTTGGCTTCAGTCAATATCTGTTTCAGGCTCAAGGCAAATAAATAGTGGCCTCTTACTTCACCTCTTCTGTGTATCATTAGTTGGAAATTGGCTGGTCCAACCAGCTCGGGCTACATTATTTTTCTGATGAATTGTTTGGCCTATGGAATATCAGAAAATCAGACATTGCTTGTTTTGTCCAGCCAACAATCCTAAACCTGAACATATTTGGTTTAAAGTGACGTCAAACAGAGAAAAGCAGCACATATTTTGGCATTTACACAATCAGTCAATTGATCATCAAAAGTGCAGACAATACATTTTGGTCCATGGACTCAGAAAACATTTCAGCCATAGGTTTACCAGTAAGTTTACCACTCATTTCTGTCTTGTCAGATGCTTAGAGAAAATCCCAACAGAGTGGAGCCAGGGCAGAGCTGACTAAAGTGTGAATGTGATAGCTTACGACACCTGTCAATCAAGGCACCCCAAATGCTCCAAACATACTTCTGTTTGAGCCTTCTTCAAAACAGTGTTACACATAAGAAATAGAATATGCTGTATTCGTGCTAAGCTAGCCTAACCCACAAGTGCGCCTACCCAAAATGTCAAACTATTCCTCTCTGAGCTCTGTGCAAACATTGTATTTCCTTTTTGTGCTGTAATGGAAATTGGAGATTTTCCCAAGACAAGTGACTGTAGTTTATTTCAATTCCACATAGATCTTGGTTTTAATTAGGGCCCGAGCAACGAGTTGCGTGGGCCCAACGGGGCCATGCAACGAGTTGCAAGGACCCTCTTGTTTTCGGTCGGTTTATTATTATTAGGGCCCGAGCAACGAGTTGCGTGGGCCCAACGGGGCCATGCAACGAGTTGCAAGGACCCTCTTGTTTTCGTTCGGTTTATTATTAGGGCCCGAGCAACGAGTTGCGTGGGCCCAACGGGGCCATGCAACGAGTTGCAAGGACCCTCTTGTTTTCGTTCGGTTTATTATTATTAGGGCCCGAGCAACGAGTTGCGTGGGCCCAACGGGGCCATGCAACGAGTTGCAAGGACCCTCTTGTTTTCGTTCGGTTTATTATTATTATTATTATTATTATTTTTTTTCTTCTTTTTCCGCCTCTTTGATCGCCTTTTTGAGGGCCTTAAAATGCGTCAAAACTCCTGAAAATTTGCAGACGCGTCAGGCACGGCGAAAAATTTAAGAATTTAGGGGTCTTGAGCATGGGTGTGGCAAAATGGCCTCGGTAGCGCCACCTACATTTTTAACGGAACAGCCCCTCAAGCCCGTTGCGCCTAAAAATCTGAAAATCTGCACACATATGTAACATCCCATGACGCACCAAAAAGTCTCTTGGAGCCATATTCTAAACCCAACAGAAAGTATTTTTATTTTGACCGGAAGGTGAAAAAATTGTGTGTTTTTGGCCATTTCCAGGGGTCGCTTGAACGCGAACTAGTCCTAGACGCATTATCCGATTGACTTCAAAATTTGATAATTTGTTCTTAAGACATAGACGAAGTTAAATTGCAAAAGTTTCGGACTTTTCATTGAAGGGCGTGGAAGTTATGGCCCCTCAAAGTTCGATCACTCGCCACAAAACAGGAAGTTGCTTTAAATTTGCTATATTTCGGCCATACTTTGTCCAAACTGCATCAAACTTTACAGGATTGTTAATGGTACCTATCTGCACACATCCATATGTCAATATTCATACAATTGTTGTAGCACCACCTATTTATAGCAGGAAATGACATATTTTATAGTGTGATGTCCAGTTTCTAGACGGGTGACCAGATTCACTTCAAATGTTGTCAGGACAGACTTAAGGATTTTTGGAAGACTGGCTCCGAAAATTGTGAGTTTGGGTCGAAGCGTGTGCCGGTTCTGGCCCGTCAAAGTTCAGAAACCCAACTTCCTGTTTGAAACCTCAGATTTTGGGGTAACTTCCTGTTGCGACTCTCTACTTTATCCTACAGATGGAGCCATTGTATTACTCTTTGATGGGTTTTTGGAAGGGGGTCTCTGTGTGTGTGTGTCTGTGTGTGTCTGAGGGGGGAGGGGAAGAGGAGTTGATTGTGTCTGTGAGAAGCTGCCACAGGGAGGTTACAGTCAATAGAGCCATGATCTGTCACAGATGATGAGCTCTGAATAATATTATCACAGAAAATAATTAGCATAAAAGCTTTTATTTAAAATTTTTACATCTGGGAAGTGTGAACTGTTACGCCAGCGTGTGCCCTGCGACCTGCGTTGACCCCGCGGTTGCCGGGGTCCCGCGGTCGCCGCTCCCCCGACGGGCGCCGGGTGCGAGGGCCCGTTCAACGCTGCTCGCAGCTTTAATTAGGGCCCGAGCAACGAGTTGCGTGGGCCCAACGGGGCCATGCAACGAGTTGCAAGGACCCTCTTGTTTTCGGTCTGTTTATTATTATTATTATTATTATTATTAGGGCCCGAGCAACGAGTTGCGTGGGCCCAACGGGGCCATGCAACGAGTTGCAAGGACCCTCTTGTTTTCGGTCTGTTTATTATTATTATTATTATTATTATTATTATTATTATTATTTTTTCTTCTTTTTCCGCCTCTTAGATCGGCTTTTTGAGGGCCTTAACATGCGTGAAAACTTACCAAAATTTGCAGACGCGTCAGGCACGGCGAAAAATTTAATAATTTAGGGGTCTTGAGCATGGGCGTGGTAAAATGCCCTCGGTAGCGCCACCTACATTTTTAAACGGAACAGCCCCTCAAGCCCGTTGCGCCTAAAAATCTGAAAATCTGCACACATATGTAACATCCCATGACGCACCAAAAAGTCTCTTGGAGCCATATTCTAAACCCAACAGAAAGTATTTTTATTTTGACCGGAAGGTGAAAAAATTGTGTGTTTTTGGCCATTTCCAGGGGTCGCTTGAACGCGAACTAGTCCTAGACGCATTATCCCATTGACTTCAAAACTTAATAGTATGTTCTTAAGACATAGACGATGTTAAATTGCGGCAGATTTTGAGTTTTTGTTGAAGGGCGTGGAAGTTATGGCCCCTCAAAGTTCGATTACTCGCCACGAAACAGGAAGTTGCTTTATTTTTGCTATATTTCGGCCATACTTTGTCCAAACTGCATCAAACTTTACAGGATTGTTAATGGTACCTATCTGCACACATCCATATGTCAATATTCATACAATTGTTGTAGCGCCACCTATTTATAGCAGGAAATGACATATTTTATAGTGTGATGTCCAGTTTCTAGACGGGTGACCAGATTCACTTCAAATGTTGTCAGCCCCTCCTTGACAATTTTTGGAAGAAGTCCTCCGAAAATTGTGAGTTTGGGTCGAAGCGTGTGCCGGTTCTGGCCCGTCAAAGTTCGGAAACCCAACTTCCTGTTTGAAACCTCAGATTTTGGGGTAACTTCCTGTTGCGACTCTCTACTTTATCCTACAGATGGAGCCATTGTATTACTCTTTGATGGGTTTTTGGAAGGGGGTCTCTGTGTGTGTGTGTCTGTGTGTGTGTGTTTGAGGGGGGAGGGGAAGAGGAGTTGATTGAGTCTGTGAGAAGCTGCCACAGAGAGGTTACAGTCAGGAGAGCCAAGAGCTGTCACAGATGATGAGCTCTGAAAAATATTATCACAGAAAATAATTAGCATAAAAGCTTTTATTTTAAATTTGTTGCAACAAATTCAGGTTTCTTACAGCATTTTCCTTATTGAAAACTAAATTCTACCTGAAATGTATCAATAAAAATCTTCTTTTGCAGTTAATGTCACCAGTTTATAGTTTAGTTTTAATAGCATTCCCTGTTACTGATGTGCCTTTAATTATCGGTTCTATCAGGGATCATTTATGTGTTTATCTTACGGGGGTGAGCCACCTCACAGGTTGGTTATATTACCTGTTGACCTCAGCTCAGTGAGCTAAGACAATGTTTAATGCAGTGTTTTTTCTGATATGAAAATGGATATTATTCAGCACATCTAACCTCAGCAGGCCCCTCTTCAGAAACTCATATCTGCAGATGTCAAAGCTGGCTCAAACGTTGTCCACAGTCTCATGACATGTTTAACACGAAGCACAGCACGCTGGTTAAGCTCATGGCAAACTGTTACTAACAGCTAAAATGAAAGCTTGTCTGTATGTAGTCTAACTGGTTAGTTTGTCACTAATCTCCAAATTTTGCAAATTGCTATAAACTTCACTCTCTTAAACCAGTAACAGTCTGAGCTGGACTGATAGGGGTCTGTATGGATAAAGATAAAATCCTAATGATACCCATCCCTACAGCTGGTTAGTGGCTTCGCCCTGACTTTAGGCAGATGAGATATTCACTGTTCAAATAACTTCATTATAAGCCTTGTTTAAGCATAAATGATTTATATATGCACCCAATAACAGAACTTGCAAAAAAATGCTTTTGCTCAAAGCTCAAAGCTTGTAAACTCAAGTTAAAACTGAGTTTTATCTCCTTTTGGGAGGGGGTATCTGTGTGTGTGTGTGTGTGTTTGTGTTTGTGTTTGTGTTTGAGGGGGGAGGGGAAGAGGAGTTGATTGAGTCTGTGAGAAGCTGCCACAGAGAGGTTACAGTCAAGAGAGCCAAGAGCTGTCACAGATGATGAGCTCTGAAAAATATTATCACAGAAAATAATTAGCATAAAAGCTTTTATTTAAAATTTTTACATCTCGGAAGTGTGAACTGTTACGCCAGCGTGTGCCCTGCGACCTGCGTTGACCCCGCGGTTGCCGGGGTCCCGCGGTCGCCGCTCCCCCGACGGGCGCCGGGTGCGAGGGCCCGTTCAACGCTGCTCGCAGCTTTAATTATTATTATTATTATTTTTTTTCTTCTTTTTCCGCCTCTTAGATCGGCTTTTTGAGGGCCTTAACATGCGTGAAAACTTACCAAAATTTGCAGACGCGTCAGGCACGGCGAAAAATTTAATAATTTAGGGGTCTTGAGCATGGGCGTGGTAAAATGCCCTCGGTAGCGCCACCTACATTTTTAAACGGAACAGCCCCTCAAGCCCGTTGCGCCTAAAAATCTGAAAATCTGCACACATATGTAACATCCCATGACGCACCAAAAAGTCTCTTGGAGCCATATTCTAAACCCAACAGAAAGTATTTTTATTTTGACCGGAAGGTGAAAAAATTGTGTGTTTTTGGCCATTTCCAGGGGTCGCTTGAACGCGAACTAGTCCTAGACGCATTATCCCATTGACTTCAAAACTTAATAGTATGTTCTTAAGACATAGACGATGTTAAATTGCGGCAGATTTTGAGTTTTTGTTGAAGGGCGTGGAAGTTATGGCCCCTCAAAGTTCGATTACTCGCCACGAAACAGGAAGTTGCTTTATTTTTGCTATATTTCGGCCATACTTTGTCCAAACTGCATCAAACTTTACAGGATTGTTAATGGTACCTATCTGCACACATCCATATGTCAATATTCATACAATTGTTGTAGCGCCACCTATTTATAGCAGGAAATGACATATTTTATAGTGTGATGTCCAGTTTCTAGACGGGTGACCAGATTCACTTCAAATGTTGTCAGCCCCTCCTTGACAATTTTTGGAAGAAGTCCTCCGAAAATTGTGAGTTTGGGTCGAAGCGTGTGCCGGTTCTGGCCCGTCAAAGTTCGGAAACCCAACTTCCTGTTTGAAACCTCAGATTTTGGGGTAACTTCCTGTTGCGACTCTCTACTTTATCCTACAGATGGAGCCATTGTATTACTCTTTGATGGGTTTTTGGAAGGGGGTCTCTGTGTGTGTGTGTCTGTGTGTGTGTGTTTGAGGGGGGAGGGGAAGAGGAGTTGATTGAGTCTGTGAGAAGCTGCCACAGGGAGGTTACAGTCAGGAGAGCCAAGAGCTGTCACAGATGATGAGCTCTGAAAAATATTATCACAGAAAATAATTAGCATAAAAGCTTTTATTTTAAATTTGTTGCAACAAATTCAGGTTTCTTACAGCATTTTCCTTATTGAAAACTAAATTCTACCTGAAATGTATCAATAAAAATCTTCTTTTGCAGTTAATGTCACCAGTTTATAGTTTAGTTTTAATAGCATTCCCTGTTACTGATGTGCCTTTAATTATCGGTTCTATCAGGGATCATTTATGTGTTTATCTTACGGGGGTGAGCCACCTCACAGGTTGGTTATATTACCTGTTGACCTCAGCTCAGTGAGCTAAGACAATGTTTAATGCAGTGTTTTTTCTGATATGAAAATGGATATTATTCAGCACATCTAACCTCAGCAGGCCCCTCTTCAGAAACTCATATCTGCAGATGTCAAAGCTGGCTCAAACGTTGTCCACAGTCTCATGACATGTTTAACACGAAGCACAGCACGCTGGTTAAGCTCATGGCAAACTGTTACTAACAGCTAAAATGAAAGCTTGTCTGTATGTAGTCTAACTGGTTAGTTTGTCACTAATCTCCAAATTTTGCAAATTGCTATAAACTTCACTCTCTTAAACCAGTAACAGTCTGAGCTGGACTGATAGGGGTCTGTATGGATAAAGATAAAATCCTAATGATACCCATCCCTACAGCTGGTTAGTGGCTTCGCCCTGACTTTAGGCAGATGAGATATTCACTGTTCAAATAACTTCATTATAACCCTTGTTTAAGCATAAATGATTTATATATGCACCCAATAACAGAACTTGCAAAAAAATGCTTTTGCTCAAAGCTCAAAGCTTGTAAACTCAAGTTAAAACTGAGTTTTATCTCCTTTTGGGAGGGGGTATCTGTGTGTGTGTGTGTGTGTTTGTGTTTGTGTTTGTGTTTGAGGGGGGAGGGGAAGAGGAGTTGATTGAGTCTGTGAGAAGCTGCCACAGAGAGGTTACAGTCAGGAGAGCCAAGAGCTGTCACAGATGATGAGCTCTGAAAAATATTATCACAGAAAATAATTAGCATAAAAGCTTTTATTTTAAATTTTTACATCTCGGAAGTGTGAACTGTTACGCCAGCGTGTGCCCTGCGACCTGCGTTGACCCCGCGGTTGCCGGGGTCCCGCGGTCGCCGCTCCCCCGACGGGCGCCGGGTGCGAGGGCCCGTTCAACGCTGCTCGCAGCTTTAATTATTATTATTATTATTTTTTTTCTTCTTTTTCCGCCTCTTTGATCGCCTTTTTGAGGGCCTTAAAATGCGTCAAAACTCCTGAAAATTTGCAGACGCATCAGGCACGGCGAAAAATTTAAGAATTTAGGGGTCTTGAGCATGGGTGTGGCAAAATGGCCTCGGTAGCGCCACCTACATTTTTAACGGAACAGCCCCTCAAGCCCGTTGCGCCTAAAAATCTGAAAATCTGCACACATATGTAACATCCCATGACGCACCAAAAAGTCTCTTGGAGCCATATTCTAAACCCAACAGAAAGTATTTTTATTTTGACCGGAAGGTGAAAAAATTGTGTGTTTTTGGCCATTTCCAGGGGTCGCTTGAACGCGAACTAGTCCTAGACGCATTATCCGATTGACTTCAAAATTTGATAATTTGTTCTTAAGACATAGACGAAGTTAAATTGCAAAAGTTTCGGACTTTTCATTGAAGGGCGTGGAAGTTATGGCCCCTCAAAGTTCGATTACTCGCCACGAAACAGGAAGTTGCTTTATATTTGCTATATTTCGGCCATACTTTGTCCAAACTGCATCAAACTTTACAGGATTGTTAATGGTACCTATCTGCACACATCCATATGTCAATATTCATACAATTGTTGTAGCACCACCTATTTATAGCAGGAAATTACATATTTTATAGTGTGATGTCCTGTTTCTAGACGGGTGACCAGATTCACTTCAAATGTTGTCAGGACAGACTTAAGGATTTTTGGAAGACTGGCTCCGAAAATTGTGAGTTTGGGTCGAAGCGTGTGCCGGTTCTGGCCCGTCAAAGTTCGGAAACCCAACTTCCTGTTTGAAACCTCAGATTTTGGGGTAACTTCCTGTTGCGACTCTCTACTTTATCCTACAGATGGAGCCATTGTATTACTCTTTGATGGGTTTTTGGAAGGGGGTCTCTGTGTGTGTGTGTCTGTGTGTGTCTGAGGGGGGAGGGGAAGAGGAGTTGATTGAGTCTGTGAGAACCTGCCACAGAGAGGTTACAGTCAGGAGAGCCAAGAGCTGTCACAGATGATGAGCTCTGAATAATATTATCACAGAAAATAATTAGCATAAAAGCTTTTATTTAAAATCTTTACATCTGGGAAGTGTGAACTGTTACGCCAGCGTGTGCCCTGCGACCTGCGTTGACCCCGCGGTTGCCGGGGTCCCGCGGTCGCCGCTCCCCCGACGGACGCCGGGTGCGAGGGCCCGTTCAACGCTGCTCGCAGCTTTAATTATTATTATTATTATTTTTTTTCTTCTTTTTCCGCCTCTTTGATCGCCTTTTTGAGGGCCTTAAAATGCGTCAAAACTCCTGAAAATTTGCAGACGCGTCAGGCACGGCGAAAAATTTAAGAATTTAGGGGTCTTGAGCATGGGTGTGGCAAAATGGCCTCGGTAGCGCCACCTACATTTTTAACGGAACAGCCCCTCAAGCCCGTTGCGCCTAAAAATCTGAAAATCTGCACACATATGTAACATCCCATGACGCACCAAAAAGTCTCTTGGAGCCATATTCTAAACCCAACAGAAAGTATTTTTATTTTGACCGGAAGGTGAAAAAATTGTGTGTTTTTGGCCATTTCCAGGGGTCGCTTGAACGCGAACTAGTCCTAGACGCATTATCCGATTGACTTCAAAATTTGATAATTTGTTCTTAAGACATAGACGAAGTTAAATTGCAAAAGTTTCGGACTTTTCATTGAAGGGCATGGAAGTTATGGCCCCTCAAAGTTCGATCACTCGCCACAAAACAGGAAGTTGCTTTAAATTTGCTATATTTCGGCCATACTTTGTCCAAACTGCATCAAACTTTACAGGATTGTTAATGGTACCTATCTGCACACATCCATATGTCAATATTCATACAATTGTTGTAGCACCACCTATTTATAGCAGGAAATGACATATTTTATAGTGTGATGTCCAGTTTCTAGACGGGTGACCAGATTCACTTCAAATGTTGTCAGGACAGACTTAAGGATTTTTGGAAGACTGGCTCCGAAAATTGTGAGTTTGGGTCGAAGCGTGTGCCGGTTCTGGCCCGTCAAAGTTCAGAAACCCAACTTCCTGTTTGAAACCTCAGATTTTGGGGTAACTTCCTGTTGCGACTCTCTACTTTATCCTACAGATGGAGCCATTGTATTACTCTTTGATGGGTTTTTGGAAGGGGGTCTCTGTGTGTGTGTGTCTGTGTGTGTCTGAGGGGGGAGGGGAAGAGGAGTTGATTGTGTCTGTGAGAAGCTGCCACAGGGAGGTTACAGTCAATAGAGCCATGATCTGTCACAGATGATGAGCTCTGAATAATATTATCACAGAAAATAATTAGCATAAAAGCTTTTATTTAAAATTTTTACATCTGGGAAGTGTGAACTGTTACGCCAGCGTGTGCCCTGCGACCTGCGTTGACCCCGCGGTTGCCGGGGTCCCGCGGTCGCCGCTCCCCCGACGGACGCCGGGTGCGAGGGCCCGTTCAACGCTGCTCGCAGCTTTAATTATTATTATTATTATTATTTTTTTTCTTCTTTTTCCGCCTCTTTGATCGCCTTTTTGAGGACCTTAACATGCGTCAAAACTCCTGAAAATTTGCAGACGCGTCAGGCACGGCGAAAAATTTAAGAATTTAGGGGTCTTGAGCATGGGTGTGGCAAAATGGCCTCGGTAGCGCCACCTACATTTTTAACGGAACAGCCCCTCAAGCCCGTTGCGCCTAAAAATCTGAAAATCTGCACACATATGTAACATCCCATGACGCACCAAAAAGTCTCTTGGAGCCATATTCTAAACCCAACAGAAAGTATTTTTATTTTGACCGGAAGGTGAAAAAATTGTGTGTTTTTGGCCATTTCCAGGGGTCGCTTGAACGCGAACTAGTCCTAGACGCATTATCCGATTGACTTCAAAATTTGATAATTTGTTCTTAAGACATAGACGAAGTTAAATTGCAAAAGTTTCGGACTTTTCATTGAAGGGCGTGGAAGTTATGGCCCCTCAAAGTTCGATTACTCGCCACGAAACAGGAAGTTGCTTTATTTTTGCTATATTTCGGCCATACTTTGTCCAAACTGCATCAAACTTTACAGGATTGTTAATGGTACCTATCTGCACACATCCATATGTCAATATTCATACAATTGTTGTAGCGCCACCTATTTATAGCAGGAAATGACATATTTTATAGTGTGATGTCCAGTTTCTAGACGGGTGACCAGATTCACTTCAAATGTTGTCAGCCCCTCCTTGACAATTTTTGGAAGAAGTCCTCCGAAAATTGTGAGTTTGGGTCGAAGCGTGTGCCGGTTCTGGCCCGTCAAAGTTCGGAAACCCAACTTCCTGTTTGAAACCTCAGATTTTGGGGTAACTTCCTGTTGCGACTCTCTACTTTATCCTATAGATGGAGCCATTGTATTACTCTTTGATGGGTTTTTGGAAGGGGGTCTCTGTGTGTGTGTGTCTGTGTGTGTGTGTTTGAGGGGGGAGGGGAAGAGGAGTTGATTGAGTCTGTGAGAAGCTAACACAGGGGAGGTTACAGTCAAGAGAGCCATGAGCTGTCACAGATGATGAGTTCTGAAAAATATTATCACAGAAAATAATTAGCATAAAAGCTTTTATTTTAAATTTGTTGCAACAAATTCAGGTTTCTTACACTGTTTCCCTTATTGAAAACTAAATTCTACCTGAAATGTATCAATAAAAATCTTCTTTTGCAGTTAATGTCACCAGTTTATAGTTTAGTTTTAATAGCATTCCCTGTCACTGATGTGCCTTTAATTATCGGTTCTATCAGGGATCATTTATGTGTTTATCTTACGGGGGTGAGCCACCTCACAGGTTGGTTATATTACCTGTTGACCTCAGCTCAGTGAGCTAAGACAATGTTTAATGCAGTGTTTTTTCTGATATGAAAATGGATATTATTCAGCACATCTAACCTCAGCAGGCCCCTCTTCAGAAACTCATATCTGCAGATGTCAAAGCTGGCTCAAAAAATTAAACTGGCTTCAAATTAATTTGAAGGAATTGTAGGTTATTTTGAATTCATGTAATCTTACCATATGTCTCCCCTTGACCAAAGTCTTTACAGTTTGGTTTTGATCAGTTAGGAAATTTCACAAGGGGTCGGCTGATATTTTCATGTTACACAGTGTACGGCGACAGGAAAAGTGCACGTCTACATCCACCGGCGTCGAGGTGAACCAGCTGAATATAAGCCACTCAAGTTGACGACAAGTGCATTGAAAAGTAAAAGCTGCTGGCCTTTACCTTTTCTTTGTAAAAGCGCCTGTTCGGCCAGTAGTTAGTAAAGTAATATTTTCAGCGTTGTCCACAGTCTCATGACATGTTTAACACGAAGCACAGCACGCTGGTTAAGCTCATGGCAAACTGTTACTAACAGCTAAAATGAAAGCTTGTCTGTATGTAGTCTAACTGGTTAGTTTGTCACTAATCTCCAAATTTTGCAAATTGCTATAAACTTCACTCTCTTAAACCAGTAACAGTCTGAGCTGGACTGATAGGAGTCTGTATGGATAAAGATAAAATCCTAATGATACCCATCCCTACAGCTGGTTAGTGGCTTCGCCCTGACTTTAGGCAGATGAGATATTCACTGTTCAAATAACTTCATTATAACCCTTGTTTAAGCATAAATGATTTATATATGCACCCAATAACAGAACTTGCAAAAAAATGCTTTTGCTCAAAGCTCAAAGCTTGTAAACTCAAGTTAAAACTGAGTTTTATCTCCTTTTGGGAGGGGGTATCTGTGTGTGTGTGTGTGTTTGTGTTTGTGTTTGAGGGGGGAGGGGAAGAGGAGTTGATTGAGTCTGTGAGAAGCTGCCACAGAGAGGTTACAGTCAGGAGAGCCAAGAGCTGTCACAGATGATGAGCTCTGAAAAATATTATCACAGAAAATAATTAGCATAAAAGCTTTTATTTAAAATTTTTACATCTGGGAAGTGTGAACTGTTACGCCAGCGTGTGCCCTGCGACCTGCGTTGACCCCGCGGTTGCCGGGGTCCCGCGGTCGCCGCTCCCCCGACAGGCGCCGGGTGCGAGGGCCCGTTCAACGCTGCTCGCAGCTTTAATTATTATTATTATTATTTTTTTTCTTCTTTTTCCGCCTCTTTGATCGCCTTTTTGAGGGCCTTAACATGCGTCAAAACTCCTGAAAATTTGCAGACGCGTCAGGCACGGCGAAAAATTTAAGAATTTAGGGGTCTTGAGCATGGGTGTGGCAAAATGGCCTCGGTAGCGCCACCTACATTTTTAAACGGAACAGCCCCTCAAGCCCGTTGCGCCTAAAAATCTGAAAATCTGCACACATATGTAACATCCCATGACGCACCAAAAAGTCTCTTGGAGCCATATCCTAAACCCAACAGAAAGTATTTTTATTTTGACCGGAAGGTGAAAAAATTGTGTGTTTTTGGCCATTTCCAGGGGTCGCTTGAACGCGAACTAGTCCTAGACGCATTATCCGATTGACTTCAAAATTTGATAATTTGTTCTTAAGACATAGACGAAGTTAAATTGCAAAAGTTTCGGACTTTTCATTGAAGGGCGTGGAAGTTATGGCCCCTCAAAGTTCGATCACTCGCCACAAAACAGGAAGTTGCTTTAAATTTGCTATATTTCGGCCATACTTTGTCCAAACTGCATCAAACTTTACAGGATTGTTAATGGTACCTATCTGCACACATCCATATGTCAATATTCATACAATTGTTGTAGCGCCACCTATTTATAGCAGGAAATGACATATTTTATAGTGTGATGTCCAGTTTCTAGACGGGTGACCAGATTCACTTCAAATGTTGTCAGCCCCTCCTTGACGATTTTTGGAAGACGTCCTCCGAAAATTGTGAGTTTTGGTCGAAGCGTGTGCCTGTTCTGGCCCGTCAAAGTTCAGAAACCCAACTTCCTGTTTGAAACCTCAGATTTTGGGGTAACTTCCTGTTGCGACTCTCTACTTTATCCTATAGATGGAGCCATTGTATTACTCTTTGATGGATTTTTGGAGAGGGGTCTCTGTGTGTGTGTGTGTGTGTGTGTGTGTGTGTGTGTGTGTGTGTTTGTGTTTGTGTTTGAGGGGGGAGGGGAAGAGGAGTTGATTGAGTCTGTGAGAAGCTGCCACAGAGAGGTTACAGTCAGGAGAGCCAAGAGCTGCTTTACACGCGGGATAAAAACTTCAGTTAAGATTTGAGCTGTCACTTGAGAAAGCATCATTCCAAAAACTAAGGAAATCACTGTAGACTTGAAGAAAAGAATTGTCGATGCTCAGGAAGCAGGAGAAGGATATACAAAGTTATCACAGCATTTCCAAGCGTCAAGAACTCAAATGAGAAGCGTCACCGAGAAATTCAAGGAGAGCCACACTGTGCAGAACAAGCCTGGCAGAGGTAGGAAGCCAAAGATTTCAATGACCCTGGAAAGAAAACCAGTGAGAGACCTGTCTAAAAACCCCATAAACGCTGCCAAGACACTAGTGAATGACTAAGTTAAGTCTGAAATTGTAGCCTCAAAGAAGATTACATGAATTCATGTAATCTTACCATATGTCTCCCCTTGACCAAAGCTGAGCGTGGATTGATGCTGTCTTTACAGTTTGGTTTTGATCAGTTAGGAAATTTCACAAGGGGTCAGCTGATTTTTTCGTGTTACTCTGTACGGCAACAGGAAAAGTGCATGTCTACATCCACCGGCGTCGAGGTGAACCAGCTGAATATAAGCCACTCAAGTTGACGACAAGTGCATTGAAAAGTAAAAGCTGCTGGCCTTTACCTTTTCTTTGTCAAAGCGCCTGTTCAGCCAGTAGTTAGTAAAGTAATATTTTCAGCGTTGTCCACAGTCTCATGACATGTTTAACAGGAAGCACAGCACGCTGGTTAAGCTCATGGCAAACTGTTACTAACAGCTAAAATGAAAGCTTGTCTGTATGTAGTCTAACTGGTTAGTTTGTCACTAATCTCCAAATTTTGCAAATTGCTATAAACTTCACTCTCTTAAACCAGTAACAGTCTGAGCTGGACTGATAGGAGTCTGTATGGCTAAAGATAAAATCCTAATGATACCCATCCCTACAGCTGGTTAGTGGCTTCGCCCTGACTTTAGGCAGATGAAAAATTCACTATTCAAATAAGTTCATTATAAGCCTTGTTTAAGCATAAATGATTTATATATGCACCCAATAACAGAACTTAAAAAAATGCTTTTGCTCAAAGCTCAAAGCTTGTAAACTCAAGTTAAAACTGAGTTTTATCTCCTTTTGGGAGGGGGTATCTCTCTCTGTGTTTGTGTGGGTGTGTTTGTGTTTGTGTTTGAGGGGGGAGGGGAAGAGGAGTTAATTGAGTCTGTGAGAAGCTGCCACAGGGAGGTTACAGTCAGGAGAGCCAAGAGCTGTCACAGATGATGAGCTCTGAAAAATATTATCACAGAAAATAATTAGCGTAAAAGCTTTTATTTAAAATTTTTACATCTGGGAAGTGTGAACTGTTACGCCAGCGTGTACCCTGCGACCTGCGTTGACCCCGCGGTTGCCGGGGTCCCGCGGTCGCCGCTCCCCCGACGGGCACCGGGTGCGAGGGCCCGTTCAACGCTGCTCGCAGCTTTAATTTTTCATTGGTATTAGACTTAAGATGATCTTTTAGTCTTTTGTCATCACTAGACATCACCAGTTCAACCAACTAACACTCTAATTACCTCACTTCTCTTTGCTCAAACTGCACAGATGTGTGCACGTGTGTTAATGAATCCCATATCATACATTTGTGTGTTTTTGTGTGTGTGTGTGGGGCTGCAGTCCATGTGGCCCTGTGGAACCCCTCAGACAGATGACTCAGCAGGCCTGGCCGAGGCACTCACTCATGTTGATAGGGGCTGGGAATGAGTCTCAGTGAGTCCAGCTCCTGGCTCTACAGTAAGTGCTGCTGGGGCAGGTTGGCCAGGAGCTGTAGCCCACACTCCTTTAATTAAAGCGGGAATGGAAGGCGCATGTGAGGCCAATTCACCAACTCCCCACCCCCACCCTTTTCCTCCCTTTTCCAGGGCCATAGCTGGGCTTTATTTATGAGCTAGTGGAGACTGAGTGATTTTTAAAGCAGATACCCCACCACACCCATTCAGGTTCATTTGATTAGAGAGAAAAAGTCCATTCCTTGTTAAACAAGGAGAAATAATGAAATAAACAAGCAGAATAACATCAAGCCTCCAGCAGGCACTCCCTCTCTGCAGGGGTACGGCTTCCCCAAAACTCCAAAGCCTGTGGATATTTTTAAATTCAGTGATCAGTGATGAGGATGCAGTGATTCATTCTTTCATCTGAAGATTGAAACCGTAAGTGTTTGCACCTGCTTATTTTCTGTCATTATCTCTGTAATAGAAGAAAGCATGATACATGATTTTGATAATCCTCATAAGCCTGCGAGAGACAGACCATTTATTGGTGTGTTTCCCGGCTGATGGTTGTAAATGAAGCTGAACTGACATGTAGGACTGCAGTGCTTTCAACAAAGCATTAGTCTCCAAGACAGGTTTGCGTAAACCTCCCAAAAAATATCAACAGCAGCCGCATCTGTCTGTGCTTGTCCTCCCACTGCACAGTTAAATCTGTTCATTTATGAAACAGCACGTGAAATGATGTGTCATACTGAGAGGGGCTTCCTTAGATTTTTCTCCTAGTGCCTCCCTCCCTCCCTTCATCTTCCTCTCTCTCTCTCTCCTTGGCCGATTGCGCTAATCTCTCCTCCCAATTGTTATTCTGATAGTGCGGCTGTTACGTAACTCCCTGAAACAAGAATTGAGAGATCAGGGTTATTGAAATGGATCCTCATCATGCCCAAATAAGAGAGAGAGAGAGGGAGGGAGAGAAAGAAAATGAGAAAGAATGAGGCAATATCGTCTTAGAGGAATTTGATAGGTCATTGCTGGACAGCTTGTTGTGAAAAAAAAAAACGAAAGCTTTTGGTGTCCGTTACTCAACCTGAGCTCTTTCCCTTTAAGCTCCTTCTGGCTGATGAGAGAGAAGAGAGGAAAGGACAGGAGGTGGGATAGGGAGCTTAGTGCGGTTTGATGTCCAGGTACTCTGAGTCCTGCCTTGATATCCTCAGACTCTGCAGCATCTCTTGGACTGATATGTGCAATAGTTAGGAGCCTCTGCAATGTGCAGCCAACCATTTGCTGTATTGATTTGCCATACTTTGCTCTGTAGAAAGAAATGCATTTGTCCTGTGTGTTCAGCTTTAAATAACAGGACATATAACTTGTAGGTGTTTGCAGTTGAAATTTTCTGTCCCGATCCAAACTTTTACTGAATTTATGATTTTGTCACTGTCTTTTCATTCATGTTTCAGCACACATAATAAGAATAAGTGAGTAGATTAGTATGAGTAATGGCTTTGAATTAGTAGAGATCTTTGCTGTTTTTTTGACCGTGATAGTAGTACGTCTGTAGAGGTGGCAATCCCGGTCATTCCACCAATTTGGTCCAGATTGCTAAATCCAAATAACCAACTGATCGAATTCCATGAAATTTGACTCAGACGTTTTTGTTCCTCTCAGGATAAATTACAATACATTTAGTGGTACACTGACTTTTCATTCAAGCTAACACACTTAACTAAGACAGTGAACATGGTACATATTATACCTAGTTAGCGCCACCGTGTTAGCATTGTCATTGTGAGCATGCTGACGTTAGCATATAGCTCAAAGCAATGTTGTGTCTTAAGCACAGTCCCTTTGTTATCTTTGATATCAAAATACAGACAACTTTGCACTTCAAGTGCACATCTTCATTTTAAAGCACATATTTTGCAAGTTTGTGCTTATGCTTGTGCGGGCATGCCAGTGTAGGACTGTATTTGTATGTGTGTGGGAAGCACCTTATGTGTTAGTGATTGTATGTGAGTGTTTGGTGTGAGGATGAGTGCACAGGCTGATGGAATATAGCCCAGAGGTAGAGCAATAGAGGAGAAGAGTGAAAGCAAGAAGGAGTGAAATATCAGAGGAGAGTGGGTGACCCCAGGGTGACTCTGCACCCTTTCCCTCTGTATTGGGTGACGGGTGTCTTATTTACCTGATTGATATGATGATTCCGTTTTTTTTTTTCTGTCTACCGGAGGGAAGATGAATAATTCAATTCAAAACCCAGCAGTACAGTAGGTCATTACAGCTGCACAGCTTCCCGGCTGTAATTCTCAGTTCCAGTTCTCTGAGTGCGGACAATAGAGAACGTCTGATTCATTTAATGCAATGGGCAGGAGAAGATTGAGTTCATGATTGGAGTCTGAATTTCCTGACTGTATTAAACCTGCACAGTCTAAAGTGGTGTCCAGAAAATGCTGTACACATGTTACAGAAGCTTAGTGAAGCTTTTGAGGAGGAGATTCAGATTTTGTTCTTGTGACTACAGCAGTCCTTTTGGGTTACAGATGATGACATTTCAAAACTAGGAGTTTGTCCTTGGTTGGTGTCGTGGAGCATCATTCTTCGCTCCCTGATGACAAATCGTACTTAGTGGAGTGCAGATTTCTTGACTCATCTAATCCCTGTGTCAAGTGTCATCACAGTGTCGTAGCATCATGGACCTGTTATTAAAAGCTTAGCCATTTGTAAACCCCTTCATCTGAATCCCCTGAAGGGAGAGGTGGTGTCACTTTGATTTGATCCTCTTCACTTCTCATCCCACCCAGCATGCACAGTGGTGCTCTGCTCACTGGGAGGATGGCCAATAAAACGTAGATCACTCAAAGGATAAAGCATAGCACAGAACATAATAAGACCTTCAGGGTGAACACGCTACATCTGCAGTTGCACATGTAAACGTTATTTAATTACCTTGGCTGAATTATTATGTTGCTTCTTTGCCAAGTGTATATATAACGATTATTTTAGTTAACAATTACTCTGACAATGTTTTCCCTCTACAAAACTCAATGTAGAGGCTCAGTCTGTTCTGCATCAGTGTCATTTCATTATGCTGAAGTCTCAGACTGGTAATGTAGTAATGATTTGTTGATGTTAAAGTGCTTGAAGAACAGCAGCACTTCTAGCTCCATTCCAGTACAGTGGAGGTAAATGGAATTTCACTTGTGAT
Source organism: Lates calcarifer (assembly GCF_001640805.2). NCBI lineage: Eukaryota > Metazoa > Chordata > Actinopteri > Centropomidae > Lates > Lates calcarifer. The sequence goes on from NC_066845.1 coordinate 9,976,001, forward strand.
GCTCACAGCATTGAAAAAATAATTTATTTCTATGAACAATGTTCCTCTTACTCCGGATAATCCACAAACTTGGCTTTGAACAGTCACTCTTAGAAGTCCTTTCTACTAAAGTCCCATCAGCACGGGATCCACTCAGTGTTCTGGAGCTTTTGATCGTATCACATGATCTTCCTATGCAGTTGGAGTTGTCCACTTGCCACAGAAAGAGCTGTTCAAATGTTCATTTCCTCAGTTCCAGTTGTTGACAGTTGAGCAACTCCATCTGTTTAGCAAGTTCATGTGATATGATGGACAGCTCCACAACAGCTACTGAGTGGGTGAGGTTTTTTATATATTTGTCGCTGAGGCAGTATTTCTTTGGTAGAAAGTAGTTCCAGTCATTACAGTTCAAAGCAATGTTTGTTACTCAGAATAATAGGCACATTGTTTATAGAAACGTGAAATGTACTTTTCAATGCAAACTAGTGCAAATAAAGTATATTACAATACCAATACAATATGTCTATTACATTGGGTAGCTGTCTTGTCAGAGGTTAAATACTGCCACAGGTACGGGATGTGAGCACTCTTTGGTCATGATGTATGTTGGTCATTTCAATGACATTTTAATGACATAAAATAATTACACAGAAATAGAACAGTACCTCTTAAACACATGTTCTATTAAAGCAGGTGACCCTGGGCACTCCCATACATGACTGTTCATGTTTGACAATCGCCAGTGTCACTGTGTGCTTAAGCATATTTTTTTCTGTGTGTGTGTGTGTGTATCTTCACAATTGTTCGTGTGTCAGTGTATGAGCTCACACGTTCATTGAGCAGAGGCACGTGGGTTGTCTTGTGGCGCAGGATTTACTAGCTAGCTGGGAGGATAGTGGTGTCACCCAGCCTCTAATTGGCTGACCCCAGAGATTTTTCTCGAGCAGATGCAGAGCCAGGTGCCCAACCCCTTCCTATTCTCCTTCCCTGCTAGAGTACATTCCTCCATCCCTCCCATAATCAATTCTCCTGCTTCTATATAGACTACAACTCCTTCCCTCTCTCCCCCCTTCTCTCTGCCGCAGTTACTTGCGGCACGTTGCAACACTGTAAGATCATGCTTTCAGTTCTTAACACCTCCCTCTCTACTTCTCTCTCAGGCTCAGAGTTTGCACTAAACACTATGGATCCACATTTGGAGAGGGAGAAACAAGAGAGATTAAGTGAGCAACAGAGAGAGGCAGGAGAGGGGGGTGGGGGTGGAGCATCAGTAATTTTTACTGTTCCAGAAGCCTAATGTTTTCAGTCGACAGGAAAAGACAGAAAAATGGGAGTGCTGTGTAGGTAGATATGGAATAATCAACTTCCACCACACACATTTAAAACCTTTGATAAATTCAACAGACATTTGTTCAGATAATGTTTCAGCTGCACCCCCCCCCCCAATATTAAATCAGTTCAGATCGAAGAGGAAGGGGGGGTTGGGGGTCGGTCCTCGGGGACCGGAGTGGTATCGGCTCGGGATGAAGGAGAATCAGTGTGTATGCAGCAGCTTTACAAGGTCAACCGCACCTCACGCTCTTATCACATGTAAGCACACATGTATGTAGACTTGGCACACGCGCATCTCACTAGCCCTTAGTCAGCACAGTGTTGGCTGCTCTGTGACAGAGTAGGATGTCGCCACCTAGTGTTAACACAGAGGAGCTTCTAATCATCATCAACACTGACATCATCTCATTTACTGTCTTCTGTGTGTCTCTCTCTCCTCCAGTCAAATACTTGGCTTTCTAGGCACACAACTACATAATCTCTCCTTGTAAACATATCATGTGTAAAAATAGCCTTAATATGTCATGTTATCTTTTAAATATACAAACATTCATGGTCATTTTTGTGTATCATTTTCCAGCTGTTTGTGGAAAAACAAAATCCTTCTCTGAAATAGTTCAGCATCCACTGTAAATGAGTTAGAGGACAGCAGCACATTACTTTGATCCGTGTGTCCTTGGTCAGTGTGCCACTCTGGGGCTGTATGGCACTGTATGTGTGTGTGTGTGTGTGTGTGTATGTGTGTGTGTGTGTGTGTGAGTCGAGGGTAAATACACTAACTTGACCCTGCTGAGCACAAACATCTGGCTCAGTGCCGGCTCTAATTATCTCCCTCAGAAACACAGAAACACTGTCCTTTAAATGTAGCCTGCACACAAACAGTATATGCTTCATATATACACACATACACATCCATATTTAATTTCCTGTACAACCACATACTGCACCGAAAATCCATTTTAACCATATGGATCAGGTCAATGCAAATGAGCAACTGTATCCGCTTTTTTTTTTTCTTTTCCAGCCCAGTTTGGTCAGAGGGACATGGGGAGACTGACAGTTTCAATGAGATTATTTAGTAAATTATTCATTTTTATCGATGGCTGGAGTTAGATCCTGACTACTTTGCATTTGGCTACATTTATCATGTCCTCATCTATTTTTCTGCTCCTTCTTCTTGCCTACTCGTACAGTAGCGCTTCCTCCACCCCCTTTCCTTCACTCCTGTGGCCACTCTTCTTTTCACCCCTTTCCCCCCGCCGCCTCCCTGCAGAGTCTAAGTGAAGGAGAATATATAGTGGAGCTTGCGGCGGTGCAGGACAGTTAGTCTGCTGGTAATGGAGAAAATGTTTGTCAGAGCATAGAGCACTGTGACTTTGGCCTCAGCACCCCCTTAGGCACAGACCTTTAATTGCCTACACACACTGGAGGAACGCTTCTGCATCTGACGCAAATGTGTGTGTGTGTGTGTGTGTGTGTGTGTGAGTGTGTGTGAGAGAGAGAGAGAGAGAGCGAGAGAGAGAGAGAGAGATAGCGAGAGAGTATGTATATGTGTGCTCATTGTAGGTTCCTCTTTGTATGACCATACTATAGCCTCTGGGTCATTCTGTGTGACAAAAATAACTCTTGGATCAATATTTAGCCTCTTTATTTAAAAGAAATCTGTGACTGATGTACAGTAGATAACTTTGCTGTTGATTCCACTCATCTACATGTTTAAAAGATTTTGATCCTAAGCTCGTTCTCAGTCACATAATAACTGTCAGTGGATAAAAAGCTCATAGATCTCAAGTCTGAATCTGCTGTGTATCTCATGTATGACTTTGTAAACTTTGCTAGGATTTAAGCAGCGTGCAAACAGTCTGGCAGTTCAGCTGTGTTAAGCTTTTCAGTAGATATGCTGTGTATAAACACACAGAATTTGTCATTGTGTACAGTATATAAAAAGATCTGCAGCCATTTCACAAGATCAGTCCTGTTTTGAACTGAAACCATTTATAATAATTATTACATAAATTATATATATTATGATTATTTAGTTTGTAAGCAAAAAAATAATTAACAGTTTTGATAATCAAGCAACTGTTTAAGTAATCTGTTATCTCAAATGTAGGCATTGTGTAATTTCAGTGACAGTGAACTGAATATCTTTGAGTTTTGGACAAAATGGGACGTCATCTTAGTCTCTGGAAATCAGTTAATTCTGAAAACAATCAGGATATTAATAGATAATGACAATAATTGTTAGTTTCAGCCTTAGACCTGTTAATGTTAATTTTAAATTTATGGTAACTGCTCTGTCTCAATCCTGTCTCCGTATCTCAGAGAAAAATGAATAAATTTCACCGCACACAATTTGAAATGTGAAGACAGTACCACTGATGTCCCCATCTTGTTTTCCCCATCCCCTCTGTCTAACCTTCAAGCAAACTGGAGAGGGTATGAAGAGGCATTTGTTTGTCCTTGGTCAGGAGACTGAAGGTCATCATGAAGCAACTGCCTTTAAAAGACCTGCTGTTTTCCCATCATTCATCAGTTTTCTTGCCCCACATCCCCTTCTGTCAATCCATTCTAGTCGTTTTTGCACTCTTACTTCCTGCTGAGTCGATGAAACTGAATCCACTTCAACACTTACTCACTGCTTTTTTTATTTCCACCCCCTTCTGTGAGCTCTCACGCTCACTTTGTCCCTCTTCAGTTCCTCAAGTCATCTTCATCTGATTAACTTGATCATATTTAACAGTAACCATATGTATGTAGATAATATTTACAGTATTTTAGGAGTGGGTAATGTAATATAATAATTTAAAAAGCTTTATTACATATAATCCACAACACCAGTTTAATGTAGGAAAGGTTTACTCTGCAGTTTCATACAGTTTAAACTTATTACGTAAATTCACACCTACTTTATTTCTTTTAGTTGTAAATCATTCCAGTTAGAGATACATGGTTGTTTAGGCTTATTTTTGTGTTTCTCATGTCTGTTTTTACACACTTGTAGTACCCTTAAACCTTAGCCTTGGTTGTTATGTAATGTGCTCAGAATATCCTGATACACAGCAGAGGTGTATGTGTGAGTGTGAAAATCTGGCTTGTGTGCTCAGTGAAGCGTTCTGTCGAGTGAAAATCCTTTTTATTTGGCCTTAACAGTTTAAATCCGAAATAACCATTAAAGCAGTTTACACATTGTTGGCTGTGTCACGTTGAGTTGTCTGCTGTAGTCTAAAAACATTCCTTTTTAAAAAACAAATGCCAATTATTTCTCTTAACTTTGCCAAACTTAATAATATAGTACAATAGAGTATATTCCAGTCAGAGAATCCTCATTTACTGCAAAGTCTATCAAATGCATAAAGCAACCACAGGGTTATGAATGATTGGTTTTCTGTTTTTGTGCAGTTTAATGTTAAGGGATTCTCTACAGGGAAAGTTATATATGGTTTAATTGCATCCTCAGCACATGACACTTGTTCTCACCCAGGTTGATGTAGCCTCCTTGCCCCTGATTACTTATATATTCAAAATGGAAATGATGTGGGCGCAACATTAAGTATAAAAGTTCAATATATGCAGTGTGAATGGGAGTAAGAGTGCATATGTGTGTTTTCATCCAATGTATGGCTCAGCACAGTCATCCAGACATCTGTTTCTCTCAATAGGAAGATTAATGAGAAATGCAGCAGAAAAAAAAGCTGAATAGCCACATGCTACAGTAAGGATGTGAGAACAATAGAAGTTGGAAGGAGAAGTGTATGGAGATGAATGTGGTGTCAAAACAAAAATGTTCTCTGAGAGACTAGGAAGCCAACCAGACTTTGCTCCTGGTTGTCTTAAAAAACAGAAATTGTGACTAAAATATGTGACTTGGAATATTAAGTTTAATCTGTTTTATTCCTAAAAGTTGGATTGTTGTGACAGATGAGCTCCCTCTGCTGGTCAGAGCAGGGTCAGATATCACGTATATTCAGGTTCACTGGGACTTGCTCAGCATCCGAGCAGGTTGACAGCACAGCATGATGCAGTGAGTGGGCTTGACAGTTGGTTCAAAGGTCATCGCCAAGACACGCACACGTTCTGAAAAGAGTCAGAGGAAGAGAGCACAGGAAGTGTGAAGGACATAGCATTACAGAGCCTTCACTAGGAATTGGCTGTGTTTTGTTGTGTTGTGTGGGACGCCTGGAGGACTCTGTCTTTATCTGACACACACACACACACACACACGCACACAAACACACACACACAGTCACACATTGCCCCAGATACCAGCCGAGTGTACGGTACACGCACAAGCTGTGTTCACACCCGCCTCTCCCTCTGATCCAGTGCAGCAATTCAATGCTGTTCTGCAATACTGTTACGCAGAGTCATCAATTATTCATTAAGGATTTCTGCACTTGTTCAGTCATTGGCTTGATAGACAGTGAGATGGAATTCAAGGGTGAAGAGGTTAAAAATTAATATCATTTTTCAAAAACCTCAATGAAACAGTATATTTAGTCAATTACTCAAAAAAACATTATCACAGATGCTATTGATTGTACTAATATATTACCCTGATGAATCTCTTATTCTTAACCTGAGATCACTGTGGGCAGATAGATAATTGTGCAACATATGATCCAGACCGTCTGATTTACTTGTCATGTGGGAAACATCTGTCACGCCACCAGTGAAGCATCGCCACCTCTGCGTCTGCCTCATAAACCCAACACATGGCTCCATCTTCTCTGCATAGATAACTTGGGTCGCTCCTATAAATAACCATACATCAGCACAGTATATCACGCAGGACTCATCGGTGAGGGGTTTTATTAAGTAAACGTTACAGTGAAAGTCCCCTGACTCCCAAGCCGGCTGCTGCTTGTTTGAAGACCAAATTCAATAAGTCGTCAAGCAGATTTTTGAAGACAGACAAGGATTTGGAGGTTCATTTGCTCATAATAAGTGGAGGAACATTTTGGTCAGGGGAGAGCAACCTTGACAGGAAAGAGAGGACAGCGTCTCAGGGAACCCCCTCCCCTTTCCGCAAAGGATCTCAGTGCCCCGTCAGACCCTCTGCAGGGCTCATGAATATGGACACCATTCTGATCGATGGTGCAGGGAGTGCTATGCAGAGGAAGACACTGTCAGAGGGAGGAAGAAATTTAGACATGTTTTACGGATTAATACAGCCACTGAGGGCAGCAAGAGGATACAGGTGCACGAAGCAGGGGCAGGGAGACGCAAATAAATACAGACCGTCTGAGTGTTTGTGAATGTGTACGCCTGCCTGGATGAGCATTTGTAATTGCCGTCTGTGGAGGCTGATTTTAGTGCAGGGCTTAAAACAGGGAATCTACTGGTGTGAGTGCATACCGTCAGAGTTGGAGACACAGATTGGTGGAGGCAGGTCTGGCACTGTGTGGTCCACAGCACTGCAGGGTCATGAATGATTTAATGGCAGGAGAGGTGAGCTCCGTCCTCCAGCTCTCAAGATGCGCACAGGCATTTATGACCTGCAGCAGTGATTCATTTTCATGACTGAACCAACTGTTGTATCGATATTCTGAATAAATTGGATTTCTCTCAGTTATATTTATGATGATATGCGTTTATATGTAGCTCAGCACATGGTACTGTTGCTGCATTTTACTGCAGTTTATCAAGAGATAAGGTTTACTCCTACAGTCTTGTGTTGATGTTATTCTTGCACACTTTCAGCGTAGACTTATGTAAGTTTCAAAACAGAGGAGAAGGATCTGCAGGCCTGCTTTCTTAAGTAGTATGTTACAGAAATACTCTTCACACATCAATATTTTTCACCACATATACTGTATCAGTCTCATATGATGGTTATGTGAGAATAGTATCATGTTTCCCTGAGCTCATGTGGTGAATGGTAATACTGCTCCAACATAGCACATAATGGGCGAGCTACTGTTGGATTTCGGCCAGTCAGCATATTCATATACATTCATGAACACGGCTTTGTGCATGTGAAAGGTCACGTGTCATGTGAGAGATCAATTGGACCTCTTATTCCGCTTACTGAAAGATTATGTTAATTCCAGTTTGTCCTCTCTCTGAGTGGTTAAAACACCTCTTCACCTCCCTTTTCCTGTTCAGGCTTCATTTCATCATCCAATCCTTTTCATTCCAGGCTTTTGTTCTTGTCTCATGCCTGTCTGAATGGTTCAGCTTTTCAGTGCTGTGGGTTTTAAAGGTCAAAGCAACAGTTAAACGTGCTACCAAATGCTACCCAAACTGCAAAGAGAATCACCCTCCCACTAAATAATTAAGTCAGCTCTAACTGAGGCATTAATACATGTAGATGGAATCTGAATTACCACACTAACAGCTCACAGGTCATGTCTCTGGACAGTGTTTCTGCCCACAAAAATCCACAACTTCCAAATGTAATAAACAGTTTAATCCATTTCAGTGCAGCACAGCAGGACAGAGTTAAAAAAAATGAATTAATTAAAAAACTACAGTGTCCATGTGAATGGTAATGAAGGAGAATATCACCCAGTGAAACAGGGCAGAATATTATTATGTGTTTTTGGACAACAACAAGAATACTTCTGTTAGAGGAATAAGACTTTGGCAGCACACACAAAACTTGTCACTATCAATATGTATTTGTATATACTGTTAAAAGGGTTTGCATTTGGTTAGATGTGACTGTGGACAACATTTGCACACATTTTTCTGTATACATGCCTTGTCACACAGACACTACTGAAACATGAAGGACACCTTTGTCGGAACCGAAGAATACCTGTGCGAGAAAAACACATGTCGCTGGCAGAAGGACGAGTTTGACAGAGATTAACGACCCAGAGCGTGACAGAGCAGCCATTTGAATACGAGAAAGAAACACAAAGAGAGAGGGTGTGTGTGTGTGTGTGTGTGTGTGTGTGTATGTGTGTGTGTGTGTGTGTGTGTGTTTGTGGCAGATTGAGGAGGGCATAGGGTGGTGGGTATCTAGCTTGGCACTTCCATAGCTGTTCATCCCTCTTTCATGCTCCATTTATTCAAAATGGGAGCCAATGTGCTGTCTAAGGTTGAAACTATTTTGAGGCATTGCTTCTGGTTCTAGACTTTGTTTTTTACGTGCTGATATGGCCATTTTCTCAGGCTGTTATATACATTCAGCACTCTCAAAGCAGTGTGTGTCCCCTTGTCCTCTCTGATAAGAATAGTGTAGCAAACATTTTTGCACAATATGATGTCCTTCATGGTACTACACTACTGAAACACTGTGCACCAGACAGAGCTTGATGTTATTTATATATATTTCATATTCATATATTTTTTGTGAATTGTAATATGTTGACACTGCTGGAACATTCTCATTCAGTAGTTTCAGTAGTAACTCCTGCTTTCATTATCACACAAAAGTGAGGTTTGTTTTGTTGTATCATACTTTTTTGTCAGAGTGCGCCGTCTTCTCTCGCTTCAAATTACAGAACAAATTGTTGATTTGTCAGTCTGTCTTACTTTGATCCAATGTGTTTGTACTCCATAGCCCACCTCTCACTGATGACAATTTATTCACAATTTTTCCCACACATTGTGCCTCCCAGTACAAACATGTTCCTTCAGCAGGGCCAACAGTGTATCACCTTTTCGCTCTCCACTTTTTCTCTCCCTCTTGACCCCCTTCATCGTGTACAGCTTCAGTTACAATGTTCACTCTCATCACATCCAAACCTTTTCGCTCTCTCCTCTCCTCTCTCTTTAGTGCTTCTTTTCTCCATTTCTATCCAGCTCTCTAGTTTTCACAACGCCCACATTTTTTTCACTCTCTTCTGCTTTTATTTCTCTTCAGTCCTTGAAGTGACCTCAGGCTCTCCATGTGTGCGTCTTTGTATGTTCTCAGCTTTGACAATCTCCTCAAGCCGGCCACTCTCACCCATCAAATCCCAACTCAAGTGCTCTCTTCCTGATTCAGAGGGCTCTGCTAAGGGTTAGGGACGTTGGTATGTGTCTCATTTGGAGGGGGAAACACATGCTTCGTGAAAACAGAAGTGTGTTTTTCTCAGGCCACAGGTGTGTGGCAGTGGGGAGTTCTTATTGTATGTGTCGCCTCTTGCTTGAATAATGTGAGAGTAAAGTTAATTTAGATGTTGGGTGGCAGTGGGGGTTGAGAGTTGGCAGGATTTACCCCGACTCGCGGTCTGTGATATACCACAAAGGGCAGGAACTGCTTGAGCATCCAAAAAAAATAAGGATCTGGAGTTTGCTGACGGGATTATTTTTAAGTCCACCTGAACTTAGCTGACATGTTTTTCCTCAGCGCCGCCATCCTGAGGACATGTTCCTGCAGGTGTATAGACAAGCTGTTCGAAAAAAGAGACTCAAACATGGACACTAGGGAGATATAAGGATCAAGAGGTCAGAGCAAGAAAGTGTTCAGAAACTGTGCAATGCCCAGCTTTCCAGAACATTTCATCTGTCCAGTCTACCCTCAGACCTTCCAGACTGTCGCTCTGACAGTATAAAATGGATGCTCTTCATTTTTGTGCAAGTAAACTTCTTTAAAAGAGCACCGTCAGCCAATTAGTTTTTTGTCAGATCATTTTTCAACATTAGCTTTACTAACCTACTTTCAGAGCCCATTCACATCTAGATCCAGCACCATGCATCATTTCTGGATATTACAAAGTGACTAAAACTATTTTCCCTTCTTTCTGTGCAGGTGTACATAAATTATCATTATAATCTATGTTTAGCAAACTACAGACCCCACATAAAAAGTCAATCTTCTAAGTCTTCTTTATAATCTTTTTGAAGGTAATTTGTCAAAATATCAAGTCAAGTCACACGAAAGTCTTAAGACTATCAAGTCCTGCATGACTGTTTAGGGCTTTAATCTAAGGTTCATTCTCAGGTTTAGAGCTGAAATCTTTAGTCAGTTAATCACTTAGTCAATTGACTTTCTCAGGCAGCAGTTATCTGATGTTACATAGTTGCAGCTTCTCAGTCGTGAGCATTTTGCTGCTTTTCTTTGTCATGTATTATAGGAAATAGAATGTCTTTGGGTTTTGGACTGCTGGTCAGATAAAACAAGCAAAACGTTACCTTGGACTCTTGGAAACAATGATGAGCAATTCTTGCTTTTTTCTAACAGTTATTTAACTTAAAGATTAATTGTTAAATTGATATATTGATAATGGAAATAACCATTAGTTGTAGTCCTAATCAGGTTGCTGCTAATAGCAGGTCTTATAGATTACATACTGTAGCGATGCAGACATTACTGGATTAAACAGCTTTTTCCTATAGGAGCCCATTGTCTCTGTGAAACTGCAGAAATTAAAGCCAGCTATGTTTAATTTCTACTGCAGAGGTTTTGACTGCAGTGTGTAAAGGATGAGCACTGTGGAGATTCTCCTCTGTCTCATGTTTTACTTATTCCCCTCTTTTATTCGTCTCTGCGTTGTTTCATCATCTCATCTCTCTGCTTTTATCATTTTCTCCTTTTTTAAAATCCTGTTTCATCTGTTGTTAGTTATGGTTGATGTCATTACATCGTCAGTATCAGTGGGTCTCCTCTGCCAAGATTAAGGTTCTCCTCTGGGATGTGCCCTCCTGTTCTCCTTCATCTCTTCTTCTCTACATTGTGGTGGGTGTCACTCATCAGTGCTTCCCACTAAGCAGGCAGAGAGAGAGAAGGAGGAGGAGGAGCAAGAGAGGGGAAGGGACTTAGGAGAGAAGAGAGATGGAGGACGAGAATTGAAAAGAGGGTACGAGGAGGGTATGGTGATGTCAGTGCAGATGGGGAGGTGAGGAAAGCTCCATGAAAGCGGTTTGACTGTCCACCAACTGAATGAGCCCCACGCTGCTGATAAGGACGATGAAAGGAATAATGATGGCAGTGGGGGTGCCAGTGGGGTGCTATTTTTAGATGCATTCAGCTTGCCTGCTTTGTATGACTGTGTATGAGGGAGTGAACCTCTCTTTTACACCAACCTCTTTGTGTGTGTGTGTGTGTGTGTGTGTGTGTGTATAGGTCATAATGTGCAATGCAGACATGTGCAGAGTTGTATTAATGCAAGGGTGTATGTGAAGGTATTTCCAAGGTTGTGTGTGTGTGTGTGTGTGTGTGTGTGTGTGATTGAGAGAGAAAATGTGTGTGAAAGTGTGCATGTGTTTATCTTAGCTCCTGTCCTAGTGTGCACATGGGTGTAGGTTTAAGCCACGTGCCGTTAGTGCTGACTACAGAATCAGGGAAGAGCTGCAGTAAGGAACTCGACGTGCCCTCTTCATGAACACACAGAAAATGGATCTTCAACAGCTGTGTGTGTGTGTGTGTGTGTGTGTTAATGTTAAGGTGTATTAGTGCTGTGTGTGTCAATACTGCAGATAGATGGAAGTCTAAAAGGACTGCAGAGCTGCATGTGAGAGTGACTGTGTGTGTGTGTGAAAGAAAGCGATAAAGAGGTGTCTGATAATGTTCAATGTTTTGAGGAGAACTCAAAAGATTTTTCATTAAGTGAAAATTTTTGATCCGGCAGAAAAAAATGTTGAAAGCACAATACATAACAATGCTAAATGATGGCGTATCAATACTGTTTTCATATTTGCTTTTTCGGCCTTTGGAACTGTAACTTGTTGCAAAGCCTATCACAGGTGTAGCATTGTTCTGTCTGACTGAGCAGTAGAAATGGCCGAGGAATGGCTGAGATGTTGATGCAATCCGCAGTGTTCATATTGACATCCTCCTCCTCCTCTCTCATCTCACACTTCACTGTATCCCAGCTTAATAAAACATGTGTGTGTGTGTGTATACATTTATATAAAGTAATACAGCAGATCTAAAGCACATTTGCATGTACATGTAATGTGTATACTCACACACAGACCTTTACAATCAGCAGCAGTACTCCAGCCCCACTGAAACCAAGGCAGGGCTGGCCTCATGGTGGAGTCTCCCTGAGGCTGAGTCAGCAACAACAGGAGGGAAAGAAAGAAAGAAAGAAAGAGAGACGAAAAGGTGGATGAGGGAGGAATTTTATCTCGAGCTCTTAACAGCTACACCAACTTTTTCTCTTTTCCTTGCCAGCTAAATGGCACATATCAGCCCTAGCACTACTTCTCTTGTCCCCGTGTCTTTTATGACAGGACAAGACAGCTAGCTGCCTTCTTTTGTCCTCGTCTTTTATAGTACATGCTGGTAATATTACTATGCAGATACTGTTGTCTCTTTAGCATAGTCATTGCCTTTCTTTGAATCCAATCTAGCTTTTGTGAATAAAAGTGTCCTGTTGATGAGCAGGTGTATTCGTGAGGGTTCAGGGTTCCTTCATCTTGTGAGTGAATCAAGCAGAAGACAGCTGCATTGCTAATGGTGTAAACCTTCACACCAAGCTCGTGGGTGTTACATTAAAGCTTTTCAAAAGTAATTTACTCTCCTCATCACTGCTGCCTCATGTAGGAGGCCTGTTCTGTAGGCTTTTGAGGGTCTTTTTCTGCCTAAAGGTTGGGAAGACAAATCCATTTTTCTGTGGGATTTGACAAACTTAATGCTTTGTCTCTCACCCTCACAGCTTGCTAGCTGCTGTTTTTGTCCCTTTCCCTCCTGAGAATATTACCCTTCAGTTTCAATCTCCCCACTGTGAATCTAATCAAGGATGCTCGCAATAAAGTTTTCTCTTAAGAGCTACGCGGCAGTCATCTATGGGATTTTATTGCCTATCCACATTATGGCACTGTAGTGTGTCCTGGCACAGCAGTGAGAGCAGTCTCAGGATTGCTTCTTCAGAAAAATTCCAGAGTTGCTGGGTTAGGGTTCATGTTGGGTGCACATAAAGGGAAGCTTCACCAATTGTGCACAGTGATGTCTGTGTACATTCTTCCATGAATAAAGCCTTTTGCCTTGAGTGATGCCACTTGAGTCTGCAATTGTTTGGAGCTAAGGGCTATAGTTTGAAAATGAAAAAAATCTGCGGTCATGGAGCCCGCTTTACATTCCTCCTTGAGGCTAGCGGCTTGGGTCAACATTACCTGCTAGTAGCGAGACACACCTGAACCTCAGACCAAACTGACAGCAGTCAAGTAGCATTGTGGGCAAAGAAGGTAGCATGTTTTGACAAGGAGGAAAAAAGATATCTCTGGTTCTGCGGCATCAAGTTCGATTATTGTCCATCAAGAGTCTGACAGTGTTGTAGACGTACAGTGCTACATTGGTGCAGCACTAAATATAAGGCTTGATGATATCCAAAACATATAAAAATATGAAGTTTCTTAAAACCATGAGTCCAAAGCCTATTTTAGAAAAACTGCATATATGTGTGCCTGTGAGTGTATTTATGTGTGCAGGTGTGATTTTGCCCATGTAGTGTGTGCGTGCATGTATGTGTAAACCATAGTATACAGGTGTGAATGTGGGGAACACTAACTTACCACAGAAAAGGAGCTTAATGAGAGCTACATGCAGTAGTGATAGAGGGGGGCATCTGTCTTTCTGTCCCAGGAGGGAGCTGGAGTACAGCTCTGATAGATTACCACCAGAACCTCCGGCTCTATTCTGCCAACCGCTGAGCACACACATGAACACATATACAATATATGCACATATGAACAAGTACACACACAAATGCACATGCAAAATGCATTGTAGGACATCTTCTTCTAACATTTGTGTGTGTGTGTGAGAGAGAGAGACCTAAATGTGTGTGGGTTTTTTTTGCATATTAAACCTGCATTAGCTGGATTTTTGGCCTGGTTTTCATAGAAAACAGCTCCTTTTGTGGTTTTTACATGTACTCATTAGATCTGTTGTTAAGATAAGAAGATTCATTAAAGCAGCTTTAATTTAGGGATATTGTGTGTGTGGTTATTGGTATATTATTATTGGTGTAGCATCTGTTGCAATATCATAAATAACACAAATGTGTCACAAATGAAAAATGACGTGTCAAAATTATAGTATTGTTAGTTGATGGGTGAAATGAACTGTTTTTTTAGTGTTTGTTTTTAATAACAATTTTTGACTTTGAACAGTCTTCACTGGGTGTGTTTATCTGGTGTCCTTATGCTTCAGAGTACATGCAGACCTTTTTGTATCAACATGTATTGTCTGAAAATGTATTATTATAGGTCTAATGTTGAGTAAAGAGACACTGCTTGTGTTTCTGTTTCAAAAGCAGCTGATAACCTCAGGCTTTTCAGTGACAAAACAATTACTTGTATCAGTTCTAAACGTCTAATCTTATTGGCATACGGTTTGAGACGTGATGCTCTGTGTGGCTAGACTACACGCTGCATGCTGATTATCAATGGACAGTAGTATATTTTGTCCAGTACTATGATAGCCGTGCCCTGGTTTAAAGACCTAGTTGTATTGTCCACACCGATGTTTGCGGTACACCAGCTGTTGCTGTTGGTTTAGTCTTGGCATGGCTCCTTGGCTACACTTATTAAAGCATGTAACGTTCATGCTACACTTGGCAGGGGCGTTTGGTGGACTGGTTGGTGGCTCTGTCTGAGTGTTGACGTGAGTCTGGGTAATCCACCGGCTGCTCTGTTATGCCTGTGCACAGCTCTGGGCTGGCCCCATACAAAAGAGCAGACCTGAAAAGCACCATAATGAGGCACAGGCTGAAAGAAAAGGCATGTCTCTTTCCATTTCTCTGAGCGAAAAGAAAAGAGCAACATAAAAGAATAGAAGACAAGAAAGAAAGATGAAAATAAGCCTCTCAAATCCAGGTTTTTGGCTGCGCTGTCTCTTTGAGTTTATCTTTTTTTTCATGCATGTGTTTTATTATGGTAATGAAATATTGGATAAAAATAGTCTGGGATGGAAGAGCAACGGTTTTCAATGGAAAGAAGAGAAAAATAGGAGGGAGGGGCAAAAGGGTACAGCTAAATGTCATTGATAAAACACATAAAGAAATTTAAACTGGCTTCCCTCTCCCTCATACTATCCATTTCTGTGTCTTGTCTTTCTTTTAATCTCTTCTTTCTTTTACAGAGCTTTAGTCCAAACATCACAAGTCCCAGGGGTTCACACAAAACATGAAAACATTGTTCTCTCTGTGTCAAATTATAGTTCAGCTTCACAGAGCTCAGAACTACAGTAAGCACTGAATTTCACTGTAGCAGTTTCACCAAATCAGTTGTTCCTTTGTTGGTTTGTCTGAGTTTCTTCTCTTTTATCTCCTGGTCTGAAGAGTAACATGAAATGACTTGTGATTACCCACAATAACTTTGCTGTAGCCTTATAAATGTTTACATTACTGGTGTCAGTTGGCGCTCTCAAAAGGTCCTTTTTGTTAAAACAGACTCGTCCACTCACCGCCTCGACAATTGCCCAATAAGTATTCTCTGAGGAGGACAGAAAAAGGTACAAACAGAGCTGAAGATCAGAAGAGGTTGTACTTTCTCTCCGCTGCAGAGAACATCAAAGTGGTCTGTCCTCTGTGTGCTGTGATTTTAATCTTTCTGCTTTAATGACCTCTGACCTCCACAGGCTCAGAGCACAAGGGTGGGGACAGGGGTAATCCAGAGGGGATGGAGAAAGTAACAGGACCACCTTATTATGTATTACAGTCCAGTGCTTTAGCTCCTGTGTAATCTAATTTTCACAGAAAAGCTTCACAGTGGTAGTATGTCAGAGTTATGTGCTGATCGCATCAAGGTAGAATGTAAGGTTTTCTAGTTAGACATCCTTATTGCTCGTGGGCCCTTCACTGTGCACGATAACTGAACAAGAGCAAAGACACAGGTAGGTAAAGGCACAGTGGACAGTAAAGGATGAAGCGGGTGGCTGTACACGCTCCTTATGCGAGCGTGTAGCGAACATGCAGAGAGTGAACGTGCGCCCAGATGGAGAGTTAGACAGAGAGTGAAGGAGAATAGAGGGTAGAGGTGATAGGTGGAGGTGACTGCACCATCCTTCCCTTTCATCCCACCTGGCGGTTCCACCTGTGCCCCGTCCACAAACCACTTCTCCTCTGCTGATGGAACTCAGGCCGGTTGCTGCTGGGCAAAGAGCTGGCAGCTCTCTGTCATGCATTATTAATCAGGCTGCAGAGCTCTCCTGTTCATTCTCATTCTGTCATCTCTTTACTCTCCTCTTCTATATCTGTGCACATTTACGCCTGCTTACATGTAAAACCTCTCACCCATTTGAAATGTTTTAAGCGGGGATGTTTTATTTATTTGTTTTCCGGGTGGGTTACAGGGTGTCTTTTTATAATGCACCAAAGTGTTCCCTAGCATATTTAGCTGAATATCTTCCCTTGCAAGGATAAAGTTGTTCCATAATGATATAACAAGTTTTATTTATTTATTTTTTAGCTCTTATTCCATGTGACACATTGTCAGTCAGGTCTCTCTGAGTAAAGAAATACAAAAATGCAGCTAATACTGGTACTGATAGTAAAACCACCCACAGTGCTGTGAGCACTCAAATCATCAAATCAAAGTTGAGCTGTTATATTAAGCACTCAGACCCCCAGTGAGTGTGAAATTAAAAATGTGTTTGGATGACTACCATTGAAATAAGAAAAGACTTCTAATTATGTAACTCTTCACAGAAGGCGCTTTGGGTTCATTTTTAAAATTTTCATAGATTTTTATTTTTATACTTTATGTCTGTAATCATAATCAGCATATTAATAAGAGTGTTAGGTGGATGAAGTATCAATTTAAGGCAAAGATTCAAAACTCACATATGAAATAATACTGACAACTTTTCAATCAAATTAAACAAAAACTTTATTCTTCTTGAGTCTTATCATTTCATTAACCTTAATTATAACATTTCGCAGTCTTCAGCTTAAACAATTGCTAATGAAATACTGACACTGTTTATAAGACTGCGGGCAACATTTAACACTGAAGGTATCAAAACAATGTTGGGTTGGTATGGGTACTTAAAATCAGCTGCTGCATCAGCACTAGTCTCAAAAATGTCATTATCCCGTTCTACTGCTCGTACATGTAGATACTCCAGAGTCTATACCAGCTTAACTTTTCTTAATTTGCTTTTTAATTCACCTTTCTAACGACCAGTTTACCTATTAGATACCATATTCATGTATCCTGTGTGTACTGTTTATGTCTACACAAAAATTTCTCTTCTGTAATCACGCTCATAGTTTATCACATTAGGTGAACATCCCCTGTGCTTTCCTGATGTGTTCAGTTAAGTCGTGTTGAAATAAGAACTACAGACCAGATAAATCAAGAGTCTTATGGGATTCTCAGAAGAGCTCTTAACAGTCGAGCACCTCAATGAAGATGCTATCTTGATCTTTTTTTTTTTTTTTCAAGAGTTGAATAATTTAGTAGAGGTCCATTTAGTTTAGATGTGTCAGCCTTTCACAAAGAACTAGCCAGGCATTGGCCTAGTTTGACTCCTGACATTAGAGCTTAATTACTATGGACATAATGGACAGGAAGGTGGACAATCAAGAGAGGAGTTGATGCACTGCAGGACTAAAACAAACTTGACTGATGAATAGGTGTTTTGAGAAAGGTGCTTGGTTCTTAATGCTACAGCCGTTTGTACATCGCAGCTCCTCTGCACCTCATTGTTCTCACTGTTTTCACAGAGGGAGTGTGAGTTATTGAGGCAGTGCAGGTCCATTGAGCAGCACAGAGCTGGTTTGTCTCTGTGGAGGACTTATTCTAATAAAAGCTCTGAGCACACGCTGCTTCTCAGTTTAGTGAAAACCAGCAGCTCAACCAGTGATACTACTCCACATATCATAATAATCAACATATTGTTAGCCTGCACCGTGTAAAAAATTAGGGTTTGTATAGATCACTGAAGCTATCAATGACAGTTTGTTTTCAAACCTCTCTCAATCTGCCAGATGGTGGCACTATAACAAGAGCCTTTATGTACTGCAAAGTAAGTGTACACTTGCTAATTAATCTGAACATGTGTTTTGTGTTTTTATGTGATATTGTCATGGGCTGCTTTGGTTTCATCTGTGCATATTTATTATATGTGAATCTTAATGGGATGGGCAGATCTAAAGTGTACTGTAATCATCTCTGGCCTGCTGTAAACTGACCACAGCAGGTTCTGTCGACTGTCAGTGTAACAGTATGTGTAGTGAATGTGAATTCATGTCGGACAGCTGTAGTCTACTACTAAAGAGTGTACATCTGTGACTTGATGTCTTTTTTGTGACTGATCAAGGGAAAGAGGAGAGAATATGTTATATTGACATATAGTAGTGACACACACTGTGTTGTTTTATTGCATGCACAGGAAAAACACAACATGCACATTTTACATTTTGTTTAATTTCTCATATTTGCCCTTTACATTTCCTGTGGTTTCATCCATTGGAAGCACATTTTCTTTTCTGGTCCAATATTTCTGTAATTGGAATTTGCTCAGACTCTAGCTCATTTCTCTGCTCCACCTGAAGTCATCTGTGCCAACATACAACAAATGATGCTTGTGACAAATGAAACACAGAGACGGCCTTGTTATGTGATATTTCACCACCTGCCCCCTTCTCTCTGGATTACTCTCTAATCGTTCTTCCACCTCTCTCTCACACACACTCCTCTTTCTTTGAAATGAGACTTTCTCTGACTTGCACTCCTCTCTCTTTCACCCCCTGTCCTCAGTTCTATCCCCAGTGTGATGCCTGTATAGCTGACACTGTGAAGGATAAGCTGCAAATGTGAAGAGGTAACAGCCTCCAGAGTGGCCCTACTCCAGAGGCCATCAGGAAGGTTTAAAAGCCCATAAAGCGAGCTGAGACATAATGATATGTCCTTTTTCTTCTCTGCTGTACATGACTCATATTGGTTGTCTTATGCTTGTCTTGGAGTTTGATGTAAAGTATGCCCAAATGCCAAGGGGTTGCTGGTTAGCTGTCCAGAGACTACGAGTGTTATCCCTTTATCCCTCTAATCTACAGCGTAACGGTTTGAGTTCCCTCAGCGTGTCTGTTCACTGCCCAGAGGCTCCCAGAGGCTCCGCAGCAAATGGCCTGTTACTCTTATCAGCACCTCTCTCCCCCCTCTGCCTCACTCTGTCTCCCCTCCTCCTCCTCCTCCTCCTCCTCCTCCTCCTCCACCACCACCACCCCTTCACCCCTCTCTCTCCCTGTCATCACTAGCCGTCTGCTACTTAATCCAATTATTCTTTTAAGCTGACACGCTCTGTAACTCACCACAAACTCTTCGGATGACGCCGCTGTGCATCAAGTACACACACATCCAAACACACACACACATACACACACTACCCCCCTTAACACACTCATAGCACAGACAGTTTTACTTAGCACTGCTACTACAAGCATTTCTCACAAATGAAGGTCATGAAAAGTGCAAATTCATGCTTTGAGAGTTCTAATTTAGCACATTCACTACAGTGCTTTCTGGTGGTACATTGTAGTTGCCCCCCTCTGCTGTTTTGTCTATTTTCGGGTGTCCTAACAGAGGCTTTGGCCTCTGCTGTCACCCTCTGATTCACTGGACCCTTGAGGTGACTCTGCCTGTTTCTGTGTATTGTCCTCCACTTCTCTGCTATGTGTTTACCAGCTAATGCATCTGTCTTCGCAGACACACCACCTGACACAGAAGGTCCTGCTCCCTCTTTGTGTGTGTGTGTGTGTGTGTGTGTGGATCAAATGTCCTCACAAGTGTAGAAAGATGAGGAAAATCCTCACCTCTTAAAGAGGATTTTTTCAGGTTAGGCCTTAGGTTTACAATTAAAATTAAAATTTGGTCTAGGGATCAGGGATTTACATCAGGATAAAGTTTAAAGGAGCCAGTACACATGGTACAGTAATACAATAGTCTGTGTGTGTGGATGGTTGTATCCCTGCACATGTGTGCATGTAATATCCTCACTTTCTCTCGTCATTTTCTGCGTTAAAGGTGTGAATCTACAGTTTTCTCCTTCACGCAACAGTTTGTGTGCTAAATGGTCCTTCAGGGTAAAAATAAATGTTATTTTGCAATGTCATCATATGACAACCCGCATCATTGCATCTTAAAAACATTACTCAAATACTGTAAAATTGCTGGCGTAAAGTAAATAGTAAACGTGCAGTAGCAGCCATGACAGGGTAATTAATCCTTGGATTCTGCGATTTCACCCTGGTGCAAATCTTGACAAGTCCTTCTGCTGCAAAGGTCCAGCGAGCGTCACAAAAGGAGCTGCGTTCGGTTGTTTTTGGTGCTGACGCGACAACAGTCAAAGAGTAACAGATGGGGTTCGTAGTGTGTTTGTGTGCGCATGTATGTGTGTTTCAGGGTGACTGGGACTAGAGTTTGGCCACTGTGTGTGTTTGATCTGAATCTCAACTGAGGGAGTCTAAGCAGGCCTGGTCTGTAACTGTCCCCCCTGTCTGTCTGGGACAAGAGGGACAACTTTGGGAGGTTGTGTGTGTGTTTTATTGTATGACTTGCTGAGAGGAGCAGACAGACAGAAAACAAGTGTTGTCCATTTATTGTCTGGAGCTCACAGACTTTTGTTGGCTTTTTTTCAATGAATTGCTGTTTCAACCATTCCTGCTGTTTTCTGTGCCTTTTGTATATTTGTTACTGTCTTGTCTACACACTATATATTATGAAGAAAATGGTTCTGTTTCTTTGCTGTAAAACAATGCTGAAATGTAGAATGCACTTTCTCTCAATGTGTCTCAGTCAGAGGCCAGACTTGGTCTTACTGTATGTTTTTTTTCCTGTGTTATTGTGTTAAAGATATTTTTATGTCATGTGTTTTGCGCTGCACATATGTGGTTGCACATTTCTATATGTGGTAAGTACACTACATCTTGTATCCAGACACCACTCGCACAAGCGTGTGATATTAAGGGACTCTCTCCGGTGCGTAGGTTGCAGCTCTCCACAGCGACACAGCCGATCCATCCGTGAGCCACAAACCATCAACACCAGATCCTCCTCCATCACCATCAGTGCAGCGTTGCCCGGCGCTCACCACTGTATGTGTGATGTCCTCGTGTCGTGCCACATTGTGCTTCCACAGTCATACCACTCATCCTAACCTGACCTGTTTCCTGCTGGGGGGGGGGTTGGTTTGTTTTGTTTTTTCCAGGGGACAGAGGGAGGGAGGGTGGGATGGGATGGGGCAGGATAGGGTGGGGTGGTTCCTCTTCCTGCTCTCTTCTTCTCCTCCCTCCCTCTGTCCCTCCCTCCACCTTGTTTTCTACCTGTGTCTCGATATAATGTTCACCTGTTCCTCTTTGAATCTTTCTCATTTCCTTGCCATTGTTTTCTGTCCGCTCTGTTGCTTTCCTCCTCTACCCCACCCTCTCCCTTTCTCCCTTTTTTCTATCCTGTCTCTCCATCTCTCTGCTTCTCACTGTTGCGATTAACTGGGCTCTGTCTTTATGTCGTATGTCCTTTTAGGCCCACGCCGTGCATCGCTGGCTAATCGATCAGGACAGTAGTGTGAGCTCTGAGATGCCGGATGGCCAAGGAGTATGGCACTATGATGATGAAGTAAATATCTGCAACACGTATATCTGGCTTTTCCTATTTCTATATATCTATATGTATATATATATATATAATGTATTTATGACCATCTTGTATCTGTGACTTAAAGTTTGTGTCACTGTTGTTGCTCTGCTGTTGTTGTTGTTTTTATCTTTATCTCTCTTGTTTTTGTTGTGTGTTGCTTATGGTATTGTAGTTCTGGTTCCTTTGACTTTCTAGTGTTGCTGTTGTGCTGTGAGCTGATTCAGTCAGGTGTCGTGGGATCAGGCTGGAGCTTTTTCTTTGTTCCTGTCCTTGCTTGATGTATCGTACTAACTCGCTGATTTTTAATTTCTTCATTTGGTTGTTTCTTGTTTTGCGTTCTTTTAGTTTTCACGTTTTTCTCTATAACATAAGTGTGTATCTGTATCTATATTAACATCTATATATATATTTATATATCGGTGTCTGTGATTTCTCTTGAAATTAATGTTCACAAGCAGCATATTACATGGCAAGAGTCCACGGGCAAAATATAGCTTTGATATAGTTTCCATAGATTCGATATGAGTTTCAAGTACGTCTTCGTTTTCCTGTCGCACAAACTATTTCACACAACACAGGTAGTGTTACAGTAGTGGTAATAGACAACAGTTCAAGTATTTTTCCTGTGGGTTCTTCTGATTTCCAAAATATGCTTGTGTCATTTGTACCACTGTGTTCGTGTTTAGGATGAAATTAAGGTGTGTGTGTGTGTTTGAGAGAGAGAAAGTGTGTGAGAGATGTGTGTGTGTGTGTGTGTGTGTTGTTGGGTGGGGGCGTCGTCCTCTCTATTCTTATTAGTGTGTTTGTATGCATGCCTTGTTTTTGTCCTTGCATGGCTTCAATCTGTGTATTAGTACAGAATGTGGTTTGAATGTCCGTCTGTGTTGTGTCTGTGCTTCGGTCTGTGTTTGTGTATTTTTCCATTCTGGCATTGCTGTCGAGTACCGTAGATGTGGTTCTGCCTTGCCTTTTTGCCTGTGTCTTTGATGTGTCAGTGTTGTGTATTGTGGCCGTTTGTGTATTTCCCATGTTGCTGTTTGTCATGTGCTGTGCCTGTGTTTTGTCTGGTTTTATCTGTTTTAAACAGTCTGGGATACGTTTGCCAAAGGTTTTTATTGCATTTATCTGACAGATGATCTTGAATCTGTTGTTACTTGACGGAGGAGAGATCATCTGAGTGCAATACTGCTGCTGGGAAACTTGTTCCAGACGACTCTTGCCCCTGATGATTTCCCCTCAAATCCTAGCCTCCCCCCTTGCGCTCGTATCAAATTCCCAAACCTACTTTCCCGATCTCCATATTGCTCCCAAACACTCTGGAGCATTATTGGGTTAACCTGTACTGAACAAAGTAAAGCATTGGAAAGTGCAGAAAAAAGATGGGGTGAACACATCTAACACAGAATGAAGGTAACATGTAGAAGGCAAGTGGATGAGTAAACCATCATCACTAACAGTTTCCCTGGCCATTGGCCCAACACACAACAATATGGAGTATTGTCTTTCCCACAGTGATGCTCATGGATGCGTGTGCATTGGGCAATTGTATTTTTCCATTTTTGTTATGAATTTTCTTTTCCCTTTTGTGTGAATGGGTGATAGATGATATTTTTATTTGTTTATTTATCTGTCAGGACTGTAAACATCATCCTGTTATAACTACAGACCCAGTCCTACAGACCCAGTCCTGCTGGGGCTGTAGACTCAGTCTAATGCTCTTCAAGTTTCTGAACTGGTTTACCAATAACATAAAAGTCAGTCAGTGAGTAGACAGAGTAGAATATAGAGTAGGGTGTCATTTTTGAAAGGAAATATGGTGATTGCTCGGTGGGAGCAGACACATACAAACACATTGTCTGTGCCCAGAGTACAGAGACATGGAAAGAGAGAGTGGTGCAGTGATAGATCGTCCTGAAGAGCCCAGTCCCCCCTCACTGGCCCTTAGCCAACACAGCAGTGGAAAACAACAGCAGCATAAACCAAACCCCTGCAACAGGGTGTCTGCATCCCCTAACTACTGTTTACTAGAGAGGGATAAAGTATTATTTCCCTTCCTTCATCTTCTTCCTTTACTGCCCCAGTTCTGCATCTTAAAAGAAAACTAGTTTATTACAACTTAAATTTTTATTGTCATGTATTTCCAACATTGTACTCAGCAAAGACATTAAAGAAATCTGGGAATGCAGCAAATTCACAAAAAATATGTTCAACATGCCAACAAACATGAGTGGTCAGATGGTCATATAGTTTATAAACAAACCAACAGTTAAGCCTGATTATCTAAATGTCTTAATTTGGAGGTAAAAGTTTAATACTGGCCATAGTGCCACAAATAATACGGCACAACTCAACCTCCACTTAAGTGATGAATAGTTTTACAACAAAAATATCCCTCACGGCCCAAAAAGTGTTTTCCCTATAAACTACCATTATAAAAATGACATCTATAAAACTTGAACTTGAACTGAACAAGGTCAGTGACTACTCTTTGTATTCTGAATTTTTGATCCATGAAGGATCTGTGATAGATATTTGCAACTGACAGTTTGGGTAATGATTTTATCATTAGCTTGTCTGATCCCTCATGTTTGTTACCTAATTGAACCTGGTTTTAGCAAGGTCACTGAGTTCAGAGTTCACGTGGTGGAAAGAAATATTACCATAACCAAGAAGAACCGAATGGCCAAAGCTGCATAAACCATAAGTTCACTCCAGCTTAATTTCATTGTTCTCAGCTTTGGAAACGGAGTAAGTCCAAAAGCATTTAGTGTCATGCAGTTTGGACAGTCAGCATCTTAGTGAGTGAAGCTCTCACCACTCCTCAAACGGGTTGCACAAACCAGGACTCTTTCCCTGAGGGCTGATTTAATTTACACAAAAATCTAACACTTCAACAAACACCCCATTCTACACTGCCCCCTCCTGTAGCACAGAATCGTTAGATGTCAGAGTTCGGTGTAAAGGCTCTGTCCCCTTTGCCATCATTAATAGTTAGTGGGCCTGGAGAATATCCCTTATCATCCCACAGCTCTAATTACCCCTCAGTGAGTCTTTGGAGACAGATGCTCAGGGAGCCAAGCCCCATTCGTCACAGTACGGCTGCATGGCAGCCTCAATATGAAAAAAAAGCAAACTGTCACACTCTGCACTGTCACATAAATTCTCCCCCGTCTCAGTTTCTCTGTTCCAGCTGCTCCCCAGCCCACTGTAGATGCAGACTACATTAGGAAGCCCATTCATGTCCAGCCACCAGCAGTTGGCTGTAATTTGTTTCGGCTAGGGGGGCAGAGTTTCATTTACATGTGAAAGGCCACGGCGTATTCAGATATTGTAACTCTCATTTTTGTCCCAGGGTTATTGATACCAGCCTCACAGCACTCAGATTAAAGGTAGAGGGGGCTTTACTGCTATTGTGCAACACTGCAAAAGTCGTGTAATAATGTCTCAGTTGGCCAGATACCAAGTTTAGGAAGAAGACCGGAGAGCAGGATTCTCCTCGTCTTGCTGACCCATTAGAAACTGATCTTTTCTGGCTTTTTGCAACAGTGAGACGCCTCAAGGGAACAATATGGCCTACAAAGATTACTTTCAATGGAGCCATCCAAAGTAACTATAACCTAAATGGCTTTATAAATACAGACCACACCTACCGTACAGGTTCACTATAGTGTGTTGAAAATTACTTTAAAAAGGTAGATTCATCTTTAAAATTGGAAATTATAAACTCAAGTAGAATTCACATAGCTCTTCAGGTAGCAAAATCTGTCAAGTTCAATATCTATTTCACTACATCTC
Organism: Lates calcarifer; assembly: GCF_001640805.2. Lineage (NCBI taxonomy): Eukaryota > Metazoa > Chordata > Actinopteri > Centropomidae > Lates > Lates calcarifer. Next base: position 10,001,567 of record NC_066845.1, read on the forward strand.
CAAGCACATTTCACTAACAAGAACAAGATATCTTAGTACAATGGTAAATGTGCAAACCTGATCTTGTCAGTAGCCCATGAGGGGGCAAATATACAAGTAAAATTGTGCTGCTTTTGTCATATGGACATACAGAATGGATATGGAGTTCCAACTGAACAGCAACATCCAATAAACTTGTTTCAAGATTGTAGCTATGAGGAGAGAGTAGAAATTAAAATGTATTTCAACTGTCATAAAGTAATGTGCCAGTCAGTGTCTAGCTACTAATACAGAAAGATTTAAGGAAGCCATGTCCAGACTTTCTCAGATTATATATGTTTACTTTTTGTTCCTTTGTGACCCCACCTTCACAATTAAATTTCACATTTCTTATGTATTTTGTTTGTTTTCATTTAAGTTCTGTTAATTTCTAACTTCTGTCCCTTTACCCACACTTAAATCTCTAAATCAGTTTATGTGACAGTTTTGACTTTGGTTGACCTTTAAACAGCACCATTTGTTTTTCCTTTTCCACTGAAATCCTAAGGCATATTAGATACCATCAGATTTAATTTTTTTGTGTGTTTACTTAACAAAAAGAGAGAGAAAGCGAGAAACTGAGCGACAATCAATGTGCATGCATGCGTGCATGTGCATGTGTTTTAGGTGAATGCGCAGAGTGCATGATGAAGGTGGAAGTATACTCCAAAAGAAGTGCTGGTCGGAAACTTTGAAAGCTCTAGGAAACTCCTTTGCAATGGACAATCTCTCATGCCCACTCTCTGCTCAGATTGGCCAGGTGTGTAAACCACAGGTATAATAATATGCACAGGTCCAAGTCCTCTACAATTTTCCCCACAGTCATGCTTCTGCCGTGTCCACTTTAGCATTGATGAAGACCTGGCTGGCTGTTTGAGAATGGAGACAGAAGAAACTGACCAAAAATCAAGAAAAAAATAGGAACAACAGCCAGGACAGATGTGCTCAGTGTTTCACAGACAGACTCTGTCTGCTTGACATTTTCAAGTTAAACCTTCATAGCTTCACAGACTGGAACAGGAAAATCAAATGTCTATGCTCCCTATACTGGCAATATGATCTTGTTATTATGTGTTTAAGTTTGATTATTGGAAACAGTTAAAGTAGGTTACAGATTAACTCTTGCAATTAAAAAATGAAGATGTTTTGATGTTATTTTGCAGCTTTACCATCATATATTATTGGCTGTTCAGGCTAAAGTAGCTTCAACCACTTTGTAATTTTAAAAGGTCATATCTAGTTTTCCATTTAAGTGCCTTTTAATATGTCTTAATAGTGTGATATATTAATGCAGCCTCACACAAAAAGTGTATCTCGCTAAACACTGGTGGTTTTTGGTGTAGCTATCACTAGCTATTAATGCAGAGTAACTGTAGTCTCATTGGATTTTAGTGCAGCCCACCACCAGGAGTTAGGAGTGTAGACAGACAGAAGATAAATGTGATGAAAACAGCACATTTTCAAATGAAACCTAAAGAGATCTGAAGTTACAGATTCCTGGTTTGTTTGTAATAATGATGCAGAGTGTATAAAATAATACAATACAAGAAAGGACACTGTAAACAATGGTTTATTGTAATTTTAATGCTGACTGTAAATATTCCAGTGTTTAAAATACATATTTTATCTTCTAGGCCCACCTCGACCTAAACTCTAAGTATGCAGGTGAAAATGAGCCCAGTCAAAATATGTCACTACCTTGGGCCCCATCTGTCTTTGGCTGAGTTGCACCTCTGCTCGTGATCTCCTCTTTCAGTTTCCTCCAGTTTATTATTTGTCCACCTCACTTTGACGCCTAGCTTTTCACACCCACATTAAGTTTCCCTTTAAAAAAAAAAAAAAAAAAAAGTTCAAACATAAAGTTGGCCTCCCCACATGGTCGGACGATTTGCACGACCTCGTTCAGTTTGAGTATACCGCTGCCTGAACTGAACGCCTGCATTATGGAAGGTTGCTGCGAGCTGCATATATGTGTGTGTTGACCATGAGCGAGTGTGTGCTATGCACCTGCATGTCCTGCACTGTAGGTGAATGCGTGTTGATGAGTACATGAGTATGTCTGTGTGTTTGTGAGTGTGTGTTTGAATCTGCAAGGCAGCATTAAAGTAGTTAAGCGGAGGCAGCTGAGTAATTGGCGTCAGATTTATAATCTTTCTTTTGACTTCACTCGCCCTGATTGATGAGAGCATCTCCCTTAATTGCTTGTATTTAATATTTATTAACAGGTCAATCTCAGATACAGCTGGCAGCTCAGCATCTGGCCCATGAGCAGCAAATATTAACTCTTCAAGTGGAAATCAGCATGGCAACATCAAATATGTATTTGTTTGTTAATTAAGTGCTGTCTGAATGGGTCCCTTTTTGCTGCACACAGAAACTCTGCCGCTTCATTGTAGATAACATGGTGACAGAAGGTGTGTAAGAGAAGGGGAAGTGGGTAAGAGAGAAATCAGATTCTGACTCAGCAAAGCAGTGCAGATGAAGATGCCATCATACTGTCAACAAGACTGTGGGAGAAGATACTGTACTCACACCCACTGGAGCACACGCTCAGTGAAGCTCCCAAGGCGCATTTATTTATCATCACAGTCTCCACTGTGCCCAAGACGTCCTCTCTTCTCTCTGCTGCGCCGTGTACCTCTTGCTCTTTCCATCCGTCTCGTCTTTCATCTTTTCATCCCCGGTCCGTTTCCTCACCACTTCCGCTCTTTATGGTGAGAAATGAGGCCGATCCTGCACTGAGGCAAGCTGAAACAAATGTTGGGAAAATGCCACTGTCCCACAATGCAAGTGGTAATGACATACTGTAAGATGACATATAGACCATCAGATCCAGATCCAGTGCACTGAGAGCAGTATAATGCTGACAGGCAAAGGGCCTGTAGGGTACCATATAGGGCCAGCTACAACGTTTACAATTAATGTCAACAACTTTACATTAATGCACTCACTTCATTGTTTGATTTTTTTCTTCCAACAGATTACAGCTGCTGTGTAATTAGATATCTGCAGTAGAGCCAAACCAATACATCAGTCAGGCCAATATTATAGTTTGATTTTATCACCCATACATTGATATTGCATTGTGTATCAGCTGATAAGTAACAAGAAATTAAGTACTATCATGATTAAATAACTTATTTCATTTTCACAAACATAAACTTGCTTAAACAACACATCACTATAATGTTTATGTAGTTGTTGTAATTTAAAAAAAAAAGCTTTATAGGCTGCATTTCTATTTTTGTTCATTAGATTTCCTGTGAGTTCTACAGCTTTACTATTTGCTGTCAGTATTTTTGAAAAATGTATTTTTCAACCATAGATTGTCCCACCAAGTGATTGGGTCACAACTGCTTAAGAAAGAAATATAAGGAAACCTAATCTGCAGCGCAGCTGTAATTGAGATTTTTTATTTATTTATTTATTTATTTAAAACCAACCATTGGCATGGTTTTGTGTTTGTCCTTAAAATAAAATGGAGGGGGTTTTCTTCTAGACTCACGATTTTGCATCTGTGTCACTGATCATGGCGGAAATCCAGTTTGACCAGTGACTCAGGATTTACTCAGTGTTAGAATTTGATATAAATGTGCCTTTTGAGTAAGGGCTGCTAACCCCACTCTCTCTTGGCTTGGAAAGCATTGGCAGTATTGCTGTCGTCGTAGGTTTACAGCTCTAAAGTGGATGATATGTTATAATAAAACAGTAGGGTGATGCTTTTGCTGTACTTTTTCTTCAAAGGAAACAGTACAGTTCATATTCTCGGGGGACTTATAGTAGAATTGCATTATGTCCCACTTTAATAGAGTCATGTCGACAGTGGCAGGTGAACTCCAAGAGGAGTTTGTATCTCATAGTTTCAGGACAGTACATTAGGTCTGAATAGAGTCTAAAAACTTGGGCCGCTTCAGCTCTGCATGTATTAACCAGACTTATTGAATTATGGTCTGGCTGCTCGGATCCTGTCTGATGCTGACTCAAGCCCGGTGGTGACTGATGGGTAGAGCCTTTGTTTTAAATTATGGAGTCTGTGTTTTCAGCCAGTGTATAGATTTTGCGCACATACAAGAGAGGGAGATATGGGGAGTTGTGAAGACAGAATTGCTCCACTGTGATGCTCTTTCTCTCTCCTCTCGCACATCTTCACTCTGTATTTCCCCATCTCTGCCTCTCCACTTATGAAGATTAATGGGAGCCTGGCCCTGCGCAGACATATTGCCACTGTCATTCTTCTCTATTGCCTTCATCTTTTCTGCTCCCCTCCCTCGTCCGAGTATTTCTAACCCCCTGTTTTTGTCTCCCACAGGTCAGTCTGCCTTTGTCACGTTGAGGCACATGTGCATTTGTTGAGGCTTCTGTATATTACCGTATGTATTATATTATGTATATATATGAGCCAGTGTGTGTGCTCTGACATGTGATATGTAATCTGTCTGCAGAGTGAAGGCAGTTTTAACACCCGCTGCTGTTAATGCTGAGTTAAATCGTGCTTCTGACAGTTCAGATGCCAGGCAGGCTTAATGTAGCTTCTGAGGAAGAGCTGAAGCACAGGATTGAATGTGTACATTGTGTGTGTGTGTTAATGTGTGTGAAAGTGTGAGTTTTATGCCAGGGCTGCAGTAATCAGCCTGGCCCAGCCCATACTCTTCTTTGAAGCTGCTGCAAGCCAATACTGCAGAGCATCACGCTGCCACTAGAGGGCCGTTATGCTAAATTGAAGTGGTCCAACCTCACATAGAGACATCATTGACACATTTGAATTCAAAACTAGGAATATTGTACTGAATATTGAGCGTTGAGTCCTGCACCTGTTGCATGGTTATGAAACCAGGTTCTTCAAAGCATCTGTAGATGTAACACACACAATACATAGTTGTTTTCATGCTGCAAGTTTTTTCCCCCTTTTTCTCCAAATTGATTGTGTCCAGTCCTCTTATATTATGGTCCTTGCTGCTTCTTTTTACTTGGATGTGAGGATATTTACCAGCATGAATGAAATGAACAGTACAAAGAGTCTCATGTTTCTCTCCCATGTCCCTCCCTTCACTGAACAGTTGAACTTACCATCCTGAGTCAGTTTTGTAGCAAGATGGACCTGATCCCCATCTGGCTTCCCACCCAGGAACTTTGTTAATGAAAGCTGGAAATATTGCAGCTTGAGGTCAGACCCTTGGTGCACTTTGAAATGGAGGTGTTATTCATGTGTGGTATTAGGCAGCATGTGAGTGGCAGTGAGAATAGGGGCCAGACGAGGGCAAAGAGTGTGACAGGTTGAAGAAAGACAGCTGACAGACTACCAGTGTTTATGTTCATTCCTCCCCCACCTTTTCAGCTATAGTCTCTGTTCTCTGAGACGTCAGGACATGGGTAATAAACCACCACAAGCAGCACACGTGGACAGTTGTAGCCCTTTATCCTGCCAACAAGAGGGGCTCGACACAGGGTGCAGAGGGCATGTCTGTCCCAAACCTAAATCATCCCTGTTACGAAACAGGAGTGTGGCCTACGCTTTGTAATGATCTGAAACCACAGTGGGCCACATATTCTGACAGTCAGTGAGACTCCTGCCTGTTCAAGAGAATAATGAGAATGCATCATTTCATGCTGGCTCAGAGTTACAACCTAGATACTCATGATGCTGTGAACGTCAGCTGAGCCTGCTGGCATCAAATACAAGCCTGATGCCTTTCTTTCTGCCATCTTCATTGACTTGTCATTTTAAAGAAAATTGGTGTCTGATATATTGTTTTTTCACAAAAATGGCCAGTTACTTAGTTAAAAATTCTTAAAATGACATCCTCTCGCAAAAAATCAAGAATGTATGTATGCAAAAAATTGTCGTTTCAAAAGTTTAAAGGGTAGATTCACATTTTCTCATGTCTGTCTAAATTAATAATCAGGTCCCTGTATGTACTTCAAAGCAGCTTTTAGCTCCTGTAATCATTCCTCCTGCCCATACTGATCATTAAAAGATTCCCTCCAAAGGAAGTGATGGAGGACAAAATTCACAGCTCTGTGCAGAAATGTAAATGAGTAAATCAAATGAAAAAAGTATCCTCCAAAGTTACAGTCTTTGGTATCAACGTCCCATTTTAACTTAAATGTAAACATTGATTCTGTATAGGCACTAGAGTTTTAAAGTTCTCATATCACACTTACACTTACTTGAGAGACATATGGACATGATTCACCTCCAAACTAGTTTTTAGCATACAGTCATGCTTGTACATTCACATGTTAAATTTAAGGTGAGTATAGAGAAACTTCTCAATGATCAGCCTCCACAGATGAATGTGAAAACAACCTTCCAACTTTCAAAGTGACGTGACATTAAGAAAAAAAAAACACATTATTGTGTGGAGGGGGACTTTAAGTCATTGACGCTTGGTAAACACCTCCAGAAAAATCCTCCAACATCACTCACTTGATTCTATCACACCTTAAGAAGTTCTGTCACTTAGGACCTGATAAGTTCTCATTCCCATTTTCAGATGAGTTGAGTAACTGCAGGCTGAGAGCCAGAGGAGGTTTATGTCAAAAGGGAAGAGTTGCAGTCCCTTTCCACAGAGGACCACAGGATAATTTGTCATGTCTTCATGGACATTAGTGTCCGGAGTCCCCTGCCCCGCATTCTTTGGCAACAGAGCTCTCATCACTGTCCAAACTCAGTACTGTGGACAGGAGAGACGTCCCACGTGATGTTTTTGCCCAGGTCACGGTCCAGTGGCACTGAGTAGTGCGTAGCCTTCTTTCTACATTGCCCCCTCCTTCCCCTCTCCTACGAGCATTTATCTCTCTGCATGGTTTTGGCAGCGATGTGCTTTTCCCAGCATTTAGCAAGGAGAGGGAGAGAGGAGGGGAGAGTTAGAGAAAAGGGGGCCTTTTCAAGCGGGGAATGATGGACGCTTTATTAAAAGAGGCAGGGCCTTTTGAGAGGCTGGCCCCTCCATCCTCAAGTCCCCCCCCCACCCCACCCCTCCCTCCCCGTGTGTCTGGCCCATTGTCACGGGGCGGTGGCAGCAACCCCCCCACCACCACCAGGCGCTTTGTCACTGTAAGTCACCTCAGAGACTGAAACAGACCCGCTTCGAAAAAACACACCCATTCTCCACAGCAGCTCTACGCTTTTTTTGGTATTGCCTGGTCCATGAAAAAAAAATGATTGTCTGGCTGTCACAAAACATACAGGAGACACACAGACGGGCGTGACGTGTGGGGAAGAAGGGACAGGAGAAAGGAGGGATAAAGTTGGGGTGACACAGAGTGTTTGGGGTGCAACAAAACCTGATAAGTGGAGAGGATAGCTGAGGTGGCGAGCAGAACATAGAGTGTGATTGAGGACAGAAGACAGAAGAAGTAGTTCGGGACGAAGGAGAGAAAATAAAAAGTTAAAAAAAGTTAGATAAAGTGGAAAGAAGTTGCCAAAAGTGAGCCAGGACGTAGGTAGGAAACCCATGGGGAGAGTGTGAGGTACCCATTTGTTTTTGGCTGCGTGTGAAGTGTGTGTCTTTAGATACAGGCAGCATTCCTCCAGAGATAAACCCTTGGGCCCCCGTCCCCTCAACCCCCACCCTCCACAGTCTCTCCACCCACCATGCTTACTCAAGTGTGTGTGTCTGGGCATTTGTGTGTGTGTGTGTGTTCGTGTTTTCGTCGGACGGGGGTCTGCATGCCCTGTACGGCAGCACTTGCAGGGGGGCAACAGAAAAGACAGCTGTGTGTTTGAGAGAAACAGAGAACGTAAGAAAGAGAGAGTGGAGGGCCAACAGGCATGCCAGTCAAGACCGTCACTTTTGGAGTGAGTACCACCAACTCTGCTGTTCTCCGTCTTCTCTTCACCTTCCTCCGTCTGCACTCTCGCTTCATCTCTTTTCCTGTCACTCTTTTTGTCTCTTCACATTACCTCCCTCTATCTGTACGTGTCTCCGCCACTCTTATTTTTATTGCTGTCTGTTTTGCAATGTTTTGTTCTGTTATAAAATCCTTGGTTGCAGATGTAATGCACCTGCCAATGTTCCCTGTCTTTATCCTTTTACATCAGACAGTGATGGGCCAAGACTTTTGTCACTGGCTTTGCTCCCAGTTTCAATCCATTTCTTTCAAATGCACTTTTTCTCAAACACATTAATATTTATGTATTTGTGTTTACTTTTTGTCCATTTTGTTAAAGCTCTTTTTTTATTCAGCGCATGCCTTGTTTGTGTTTGCTCTCGGTTTACTAAGTAGTATTCTTGTTCTCCGTCCCTTCACATCGACTGTTTTGGAGACATCTCCCTGGATCCGCTTTCACTGCTCATTTTTGTTTTTGGTCCTGAATATGCCCTCGTCTTTTCAGGCTGACACTGAAAAAGAAAAATGAGAGACAGAGAAAGAGAAAGCGATGCAGGTCATGGAGATGTAAACATTAGTCCTGCTTAATAAGAAAGTGATGAGCCACTTTCTTATTGCAGACTAACTTCTTATGATTTTGATTTAAATTATGAGTGAAGAGAAGTGATGGAGCATTAAAAACACATAGCAAGTCATTGCTTACAGACCCAAATATAAACTCTGTTGATCAAACTCATCAGACGGTGCCTGTCATGGGGAGGGCTTGATTGCTTGGGAGTATCTTTGAAAGTTGTGATGCATGTGCATCCAAGATTAGTGTAAAGTGCGTATGTGTGTGGGTGTGTATCATGTTCTGTTTTTCCTCCTTAAGCTTGTTTTTGACTTTATTTGCTCCTCTGTTTGATGTTCAGATTGTATGATGTCAACCAGGATTAGCTCTGGTAAGTAAACTAGAGGTCAGTAAACTGATTAGCGGGTCAATTAATGAGATTCTTTCAGCGTGGCTTCAAGGAAGACTATAGACTATTTAATCTAGTGAGCCAGCAGAGGCAATGGCAACACAGGGCACACGATCTCATGGATGCGTATGAGCGCTAATTTTGTGTCAACCAGAGTTTACCTGGAGTAATAGGAGAAGCAGTTTGTGTGAGGTTTTACTTTAGATGATGCAACTTGTAGAAATGTGCCTATTGTGTTTATGGTTTATCTGTCTGAGGATGAACTGCAGTCAATTTACGATGCTGTCAGTTGAGTTTATTCATCTCAGAGTCCTCTGTTGTCTAAAACTTCTACACTTCTTGTAGTATTTCATCATTGTTTCCCTCCCAAAGATAAGAGAAATTTGCAAGTAAAAAAGACCAACTTGACTTCGGAGGAATGTGGCCAATAGTTAGTTTAAACAGCCAGAACAGTGTTGTATAACTGAGAAGACCAATAAGCCTCTTTACTTGAGTAAAAGTGCCAATACCACAGTACAGAAATACTTAAAAGATTTTAAAGATAAAGTCCTGCATTTAAAATTTTACTTTAATCACCCAGAGAATGACTCTTCTCTTTGTGCTTTAACATGCAAGCAGCATTTTAATGTTGTAACAGGAAGAGGTACGACCAGGTTTAACTACTTTTGGTTTAACTGTTGAATAGTTTAATTTATAAGGAAACATATTTTATAAACTAACCACTTTTTGTAGGTAAAATAGTAGCCAGTCACTATAGCAGTCAAATAAATATAGCTGAGTAAAAAGTACACTTAACACTATAGTGTAATTGAGTTCTAGTGTAAAGTATCATAAAATAGAAAAGTACAAGTACCTCAAAATTATACTTAAGTGCAGGGTGGTGCAGTGGTTTTCTGTAGCTGTTTTTTTCAGGTGCAATTCTCAAGCATTATTCAATTTACAGCATAGATATGCCATCAATTATATTAAGTTCAGGTGTTTAATTTTACAATGATAGACTTTAATTTCATGGATTTAAAGTTAGTCTGATATTTGGACTGAAGTTACTTCTCATATACTCTTTCTGTCCCACCAAATGGTTATACTAGGTATGAACACTGTTCATACTGTGTTACTGTGCAGGAAAACACAGAATGTTTACCATATCGCTCTATCCTCCATAGGTTCCAAACCCTATCTCCACCCTATGGCTTTCACCTCCTTTGTCATCCCCACAAAAAAATCACAATAACCATGACAATCTCATCTACAAGCGCAGAGGCTGCAGCAGGGCAAGATATAAAGAGACAATCAATGAGTACGGCAGGGACAAACAGTGGGATACAGAGGCGGGAGGGGGGGCTGGGAGTGTGAGAAAGTAAATAATAAAAATGGGGCGAGACGCTTCACCACATACAGGGAATGGAGGCAGACAGACGAACGGTGGGACAGACAGGCAGATTTACATACAGACAGACAGTGTAGAGTTGGGGAATGTAACCGCTTCATCCCAGTGGCCCGCTCGCTTGCTTCCTGTAATTGTGTCCATAGCTGAGCGGTCCCACGGGTCCCAGTCTGACTGACTCTACACTTACTACATCTCTGTAGCCGGAAACAGCCTGCTGCCTGCTCAACCTTCTCAAGCAGCCTGAGAGATGAATGCAGGGATGGAGGCCTGAGAAAAAAAAAAAAAGGACAGAGGAAGAAAAAATCAATTTCTAGAACAAATGCAAGTCAGCAGAAATGGGTGATGAAATAGCTGTTTAAGCACACTCTGCAGGAATTTCCATATCCGCTGTTCAGTGTTCCCCTAAAACATATAGAAACCATCCAGTCGCGCTGTTTAGTTTAAATACATCGAGATATTGAGTTTAGTAGGGAAAAAACAGCAGACAGAGTTTGGTGCGTTGGCACAATTTATGTTGTTTAAAGTTCAGGAAATTATTGCAACTAAAGCAGGACTTGTGACATGCTGAACATAGGTACATACCTTATTTTCACCTTTCTGCCGGGTGTACAAAGAGCTGTGGTGGCGCTTAAAATATTTATGATTTGCACCTGGTGCTGTGTCTGCAAATTCATGTTGTTGTGTGTGTGTTTGTGTGTGTGAGAGAGAGAGAGAAAAGGGGAGAGAGAGAGAGAGAGAGAGAGAGAGAAGGATTCTCTGTGTTGTGAATTTCATGTTAATTTTAATAGAAATGCTGAGATTTTCTGAGGCAGATGATAGTTCCATATCCCAGAGAGATCACTCTGATCTTTGGCAGCGAGATTCTCCCATTGACATTCAGTGGAGGAGCTCCAGGATTTGTCTCTCGATTGCACTGGCAAGATAGTCCCAGCTATTCTTTCTCCAGCAGCGTGACCCGTTCAGACTTAGACTAACCTATCTAGACTGTTAGAAAAAATATTTTGCATTAAACAAGTGGTTTAACCCCCAAGATAAATCTTAGTGGTTAAATGATTGATTTTCTGACTATTTATTCTTACAACTTTTTACTTTGGCTGGCTTTTTGTCTTGTACAGTGTTTAAACAATCTGAAAAGGAAAAATTCTTAGGTTGGACTGCTTACCACACACATCCACAATTAGGCCCTGACCTCTCTGTGTGAGGCATCACAAAGAGATGTTGCCTCATTGTAAATGGTCAGTTGAGGACCCGTCTTAAACTATAGCTGAACGAGCAATTAAAAATCACAACAAAATGTCAATTTTCAACTGATCAAATAATAGGAACAGTTAAATGAATGCTCTCTTGCTGAGGTGTAGTGACTGTAGTGATCATCTGAGTAAACCAAGTTGTTTTTCTCATTCCTATTAGATCAACAAAAGCAGATGAGACAGAGGCTACTGTGATTGCAGTACAGCGTTACAGTATCTGGAAGTAATCTTGCAACAGTGTTCATACTGCAAAGAGATAAAAGGGGGACATTTTGCACGAAGATTTAATACAGATGGAGCGATAGCACACTAAGTTCAGTCAGCTATTTTCAAGCCCACTGTGGACACACAGCAGCCTGTTCTCAAAGCATGATCTTTACAGTTAGATCACAGAACATGGTCTTAAGATCATCAGTCTGATTTCTTCTCTCCAGTGTCCCTGCCTCCACATTCGAGCCTCACATTGTTATTTTCTCCCCCTTTACACACACAGACACACACATTCAATTCGATTCCATTCAGAGTCACATGATCGATCTCTTGTGAAAATGATGATTCTTCAGGTTTTATAGCTGTGCGTTGCAGAGGATCTTCGCGGCTGGGATGCAGATGTCAGGCCGTGCCTCCTTGCGCATACATACGCTCACATATGTATACATTGAGTTTTCGACCACTGCAGTCCACCGGCGACGGGGGTGATGTCATCCTGTCTGCTGCAGCAACCGGCAGAGGAGGCAAGAGAGGGGGGAGAGAGAGAGTGAGAGGACTGAAAGAGGCAGAGGATAGAAGGAGGGATAGAAGGCAACAGGAAAGAAAAACTAAGATAAAGATGAGAAGAGGAGAGTTCAGTAGAGAGGATTTTCTGTGATGAGATAGGGGAATAATTTTACTTCGTAATTATGAGGAGCCTTGCACTGTCTTAGCCTGAGGACAGTTGCATGCACCTTGCAGGACAGCGTGTGTTGATATTGCTAATGTTAACCATGGAGCTGCTGAGCAGGTTATTGTCTTGTTTCCTTTGCTCCAAACAGTTTGATTAATGTGCTTGCCCACTTTATGCTCAGCCCCAGAGCCTGAAGCTTGTCTACTCTCTATGGGAATAATCAGAGAGGGAACTCATTCATCTAAATCATACCAGAGTCCAGCAAAACGTAGCAGAGGAATTACCACGGAACATTTTTAGACTGCTGTGTGTGTGTGTTTCCACTGGTTTGTGCTGCATGCACATGCACTGTACCTGTTTACGTCTGAGTTAGTGGATGGGTGTGGTTCCCCGGCATCCTTATCTCACCACACCACGCACTCACTTCTTGACGCAAGCAGATACACACAGCAACACACATACACATGCGAAAGTGAACAGACTGACCACTAGGAGAGTTTCACCATGGAGAGAGAGAAAATTTGCTGTAACTGAGCGACATGTTGCACGAGTCTTTTCTGGGGGATTATAGTGAGTCTCTGTCGTCTTGTAAACTTAGGCGGGCTGTGGCTGTGGTGCAGTGGTCTGAGTCCAGGGGGTGGGGGTGGGACGCCTGTAGAGGGGCCTCAGTCGGGATCACCATGGTGTTACCATGCTGCCATTTGCTTTGAGACCATGTATATTGTGTTAAACTGTGGGTGTCTCTGCATCAGCTGTATTTGCTCCTGCTTTGATGAAAGCATTTTTCCTGTCTCACCATGACAAGAGTCTGCAAACATCTCTGACAACAGGCTGCAATCTGCTACACTGCATAGTTTGTGTCTTCTGATATTTATATTTAGCTCTTACATATGCAATACGTCCACATATAACAGTGTGAAAGGTTTATTTTTTAATTATGACACTTAAAATCCATCTATAGATTAGATCCATAGACTATTTTTATGAAAGCATCACTTATATGATATATAAGCTGCAGAATATGCAAATCTTTTTTTCGTTTAAGTCCTCCTTTGTAATGCTAAATGGACTTTCAATGTTGAGCACACACACACAATGTCAAGTTACACACACACTCAAAAAGATTTATGTGACAAAACAGTGCCGTTAAAGGATGGTGTATCCCAGTATGGTGATCGTAACTCTTGTGACAGGTGTGTGTGTGTGTGTACTGGGGTCAGTTGGTTGCTCTGCAGCAGTCCGGAGGGAGGAAGTTTGTAGGTTACCATTTTCTTCAAAGTGAAAGCAAACAAGAAAGTCTATGGAAGTAAGACAGTACCAAGACAGCTTAGCAACCGTAAGTAAATAAGACTGTTAACTGTGACAGTGAGACAAGCGATCTAGAGATAGTAGCTCAGTGCTGAAGTGCTCATATATGTTTTTATACCTTTTTTGTATTGTTTACTGCATTTTAGTATAAAAGTAATTATCTTAGCATCCCATGGTACATTTATAAATCCAGTTTTTTGCTCTACAGTATGTCAAATGTTTTGGTTTTTTGCGTGTGGGAATGTCTAATCAGTGTTTTCCCTGTCAGCGTTTTTTCCGTGCATGTGTGATTGTGACTCAGGGGCTTTGTGCTGCAGAGTAATATGCTTCTCAATTGTCTGTGAGCAAAAGCTAAAAACAAAACCATTTACTGAAGAGAATGACAATGACTCAGAGGCAAGTGGCTCTGCATGAGTCAGTGTACTCACACAAAAGCCCAGGATTTATTGCTTTACACACAAGATGCTGCATACTAAGTTTAAACCTTGCCACCATATACATTCCATCTCTATAGCAGATATGAGGAACAAAAATTACAGACTGTCAGACAGTGTTTTGCTGCTTCAGTCAGCTGGAAGCAACTTTTTCTTTTAAAGTTTTCTGTTTCCCTGCTGTTGCCCCTGTTTTTTTTTTAAAGTGACCTCTCTCTTTGCACAGTGCTGTGCCATTGGTGTCATGCTGAGTGTGTGTTGTGTCATTTGTTGCTATGCATTTACTTCAGGCATGCGGAGCTTTTCTCTTTTTTTTTACCCAGGCTCACTCCCTCTCTGTCAAAAGAGGACCAACAACCCTGTCACAACAACAGACAACACAGCTTAAAGCACTCTGTTATGAAGTTAAGAAAAACAATTTCTTTGGTGTGTGTGTGTGTGTGTATGTGTGTGTGTATGTGTGTGCGTGATAGCAGGATTTTGTGCTTTTTTTCCCCTTTTGGAACAGAAAATCAGAGGTTCGGACATAAATTTAATCTCTGCATTTGTGCGTAAACACATGCACTGAATGATTGGATGGCTGTTGATTTTCCTGACCTGCATTTGGAGATAGCTGGTTAGATGGAGAGAGGGGATGATGTAGGGAGGGGATGGGCATGATGGGGAGAGAGGAGATTATGTAAATGAAAATGAAAAGGTGCAGGGTTTGCCGCAGTCGAGTTTCTCCCTGTGGTTCTCCCTCAGTCGTTCCCACTTCTCCTCCTCTCCTCCTCTCCCTCTCGCTTTTCCCCTGTGCCGCATGAGTGATCCTGTTTCAGCAGCACCCTTGGCTGCCTGGGAGAGGCATGAAGCCCTCAGACACAAACAAAACACAGACAAAAACACCAGACGTGCCATGTGCCGGCCCGTGAGCCAGCACTCACCAAACCTTCTCTCTCTCATTCTCTCTCTCCTTTTTCCATTCACCTTGTGTCTCTTTCTCTGTCTCTTCCATTCACACACACATAAACTCAGAGACTGACACACCAGACACTGTTGCTATTATCACACTTGCCTTATTGCCTGAGTACAGAGCTGCAGGTAGACTTATGGATGCATTTTTTGGAGGTTTTGTGGAATTAAGAAACAAGTTTACACTCAGAGGGGAGGCTGTGTACTACTACTACTTCACTGACATGCCCACCACACCCTCAGACACGCACATTTTCAAGGTGTGATTGCAGATTTTCAAACTGCACTCTCCAAAATACCAGGGGATTAATGAAATGAGAGGAAAACTGATGGGTAACCACCGTCTTGCCACTGAACGTCCTTAAATTACTCTTTTTTTTTTCTTCTAATAATAATAACCAAACTCTGTCTCCCTCTCCATTTTCCCTCTCTACTCTTCCACTTTATGTGTCTCTCACTTTCTCTTACACCCTTTGCCCCCCTCTTGTTCCCTCTCTCTGTTTCACTTGCAGGCAGATGCTGGTAACAGTTTTCTCCGAGCGGCCCGTTCTGGCAACTTGGACAAAGCCCTGGAACATATCAAAAATGGCATCGATATAAATACGGCTAATCAGGTGAGAGAGCTGCTCATTTCCCAGATTGAATCGGTTGAAGTTATAACTTCTGATTGGCAAGCTCACCTAACTATCAGCCAGTGATTTTTATTTATACTGCACTTGCCACCCTTGTCTTTTTCCTCACGTCAGGCAGTTTTGCTTATCTGCAAAAAATGATCTTCAGTCATACTGCATAATGGTGCATGGCAAGAATAGAATCTGAAATATTTGAGCACTCATTTGCCCACAGTCGAATCCTGCCAGGATATAGTCTTCTGTCTCCCTATCTGCTTTCTAACTGATTAAATTAAAATTCAGGAGGTGGGTAGGCTGCCCATTTCTTATTCAAAAAAAGAACAGCAATGTGTGAATGGAAAAGGCAATACAATTTCGCTAATGGTGAAAACAAACAGTGAAATGATTAGCCATTTTTCATCCTTTGGTCCTGATCAGATGTAAACAGTAAAATGACCTACAGTACTTTTACATTTCCGCTACAGTTCACACAGAAATAGGGTTTTCATTTGGGATCCAGTTCATTTTTCATTATATTCTGCTTGAATATTGTCCATGTATACCACCATTTGTTGTATTATTATTTCTATATAAATGTGTTTTGAGTGTCCAGTGTGCATGATGTGTCTGAGCTGACCATTGTGCTGTTATGTGCCCATTCATCTGCCTGTGCACTCACTCATGCACTGCACTATACATGCATGCTCAGGTAGATTGTTAATCAGCAGCTGGAGGTGACAGGTTGAGTTTACAGGGTCTCCGGGGAAAGGTGATAAATGGGGCAGGGTCTTCTCCTTCGCCCTGTCTCTTCCATCCTGCCTCCTTTACTCTGACGGTTGTTCCCAGAGTGTCCAGGAAGAGGCAGTGCTAGTGGGCTAGGACTGCTGCCCTCAGGCTACTGAAACTTGGCCAAAAACTATATGTGTGTGTGTGTGTGTGCGTGCATGCGTGAGAGATTCCTCTGGCTCATTAATCTAACTTAGTCATGGTTTCCCTTCCATTCACTTATGCTGTCCTCAACATTTTGTGATTATTGCTGGTAATGCTTCTGTCAGGGCTTCTATGAGGCCTATTCACAAGCCTCATAACAGAGCCCACATAACAATAGATTTATTCATGTAAAGTGACACTGTACAGTAGCCAGTACTGGAAAACCCCCCTCAATGATGATGAAGGGAGACACCCCATTGATTAAAAATATAATCACATGCATAAATACAGTCTGATACCAGATTTTTTTTTTACACGCAAGATGAATTCTCCTGAATTACACAGTTTCATTTTGATGTTTTGTTGATATTCGTCATATGAAATTGGGTTATTATCACTGCTTGGTGTTAACTGTGTTTGAGTTAAAGTGGTGATCTACAACATAGGCCTACAACATGTTATATTAGTAAGTTAGTAATTTTTTTTATGTGATTATGTAATTAGTCTGGTGGCTTTTTGTTTATAGAGAAACATCTCTTGTGAAAACTGGTGCAGTCTACTGTAAATGTTGCTTTCAGCCAAGCTATGCTGTCATTTTCTATATTACCACCAGATGGCAGCAAAATTAGGAATTTTCAAACTCTACACATGGGGGCTTTAATTTTGCCCAGGCTTAACGTAATAATATAGACATTAAATTCAGCTTACAGTACACAGTTGTGTAGAAGATTTACGTATATTTGAAAAGTTGTAGATTGTCACTTTAACGCTGGTGGTGAGAGTATTGTTGTTCTGGTTGTGTGACTGTGTCCTGATGCTGTATGCACAGTGTGATGGGAGTTTGGCCAGGTGGAGGCTTGACTGTGGCAGCTGTGTCTCTGTTTCCTTGTCTGTGTGGATACCTCTGCCATGGTTAGCTCACCAGCACGCTGCCTCACTCCTGCCCTCCCCTTATTGTGTTTTCCCCTCCTCTTCTATCACTCTCAGTTTAACAACTGCCCCACAACCCTCTCTCCTACTATTGGTTTACAGTTGTTCTAACTCACCTCGCTTTTTTTTTTCCTCCTCCATCGCCTCCTTCTCTCCCCTCCCTCCCTCTCTCCTCTGTCCACAGTAGAGTGATGGTGTGCTGTGGTCTCCCCACTCAGAGGAATAATATCAGTGGTGTGGGAAAGGTCCAACCTCACATGTCCTGTGCGGCTGAAGGAAGGCTGTGTGAGGTCAGACCTATTCCACACGGCTCGTATTCTTCCCAGCCACGAGACCCGCGGCCTGCCATCCCCCTCCCGTCCTCCTCCTCCTTCTCCTCCTCCTCCTCCTCTCACCATCATTAATCAAATGAAAATGTTCACATCCTGATTTTCATCCCTGTAGATATTATTTTCGCTAATGACCACTTTGATTCTGAGAGTACTGCATGCGTGGTGTCTAGTGTAAGTATTTGCCTGCTATGGTTTTTGAGTGCTTCAGTCACTGTGATAACAACCCCAGTCGTTTCATTTGGCATGGCCTACGTGTGTTTGTGTGCATACATGTGGTTATTAGGGAACATTCGCGTCAATAATGTGTTTAGGACCCTTCAGTATGAGGTCTGCTCTGCTCTCTCACTTAGAATGGGCTCAATGGGCTGCATCTGGCCTCGAAAGAAGGCCACGTCAAAATGGTGCTGGAGCTACTCCACAATGGAATTGTACTGGAGACCACCACAAAGGTAAAATCCCCTGCAAAAAAGCAGTCTCTTTTGGTACCAACCAAAATGTATGGGTATGAAAACCTGTTAATAAATATGTGCCTTTCTTTACTTTGTCTTAAATAGTTCCTGATTTAAATCTAATCTTCCGGTACCAAAACTAGCATCAATAATTCTATGGAACATTTCAGTGATACCCAGCCCTGTCTTTTACATGTGAAATGTTTAACCCATTAAAAGTGGTCACATGTAAGCACTGTTCATCTACATCTTGCAGCACAGAAGACAACATGAAAGATTCGTCTGCATATAAAACCCAACGTCCAAAAACCACACACACTTTGAATATACACGTGGGATTTCAACCTTCATTGTTGTTAGTGCTCATCATGACTGTGTGCTTTTGTTCTCGTGTATCTGTGTTTAAACAGAAAGGGAACACGGCCCTGCACATTGCAGCCCTGGCGGGGCAGGAGCAGGTGGTCACAGAGCTGGTTAACTACGGGGCCAATGTCAATGCTCAGTCCCAGGTGAGACTCAGTGCTGCTCTCACAGCGGTGATCACAGGACACACTGAGGCTACTCGTCAGTACTTATTACGTGAACTTAGCTGTGAAACCATTGTAGTAACTATTGCAATTCCATCTGTTAACATGTGTCTTTGTTCCTATATTTCTGTGTGTTGGTGTTTCCTCTCTGTGTACATCTTTGTGCGTGCATCCGTGACCGTCTTCCTATCCTTCTGTCGCTGTGCTCGTGTCTCCTCTGCTGCTGCTGCTGGTGGTGGTGCTGTGTGTGTCTGTTGTGCGTCTTCCTGAGACAGAAGGGTTTCACTCCACTCTACATGGCTGCGCAAGAAAACCATCTAGAGGTTGTGAAGTTTCTTCTGGAGAACGGAGCCAATCAGAGCATTCCAACTGAGGTACCAAAGAACTGAGAGAAGTTTTCAAAGAGTAATCTCTCAAATTCAATCCCATCCTCGTTGATCCAGACTCGCTGTGTTTCCATTCTGTTTCGTTCTCATAAGCCTCTCTCCTTACATCTCTCCACCCCCCCCCCACGAGTAAACCTGTCTTCTAACTGTCTCCTATGTGTGCTTCAGGATGGATTCACTCCTCTTGCCGTGGCTCTTCAGCAGGGACATGAAAATGTCGTAGCCCTGCTCATCAACTACGGCACCAAGGGAAAGGTCCGCCTCCCTGCGCTGCACATTGCAGCACGCAACGACGATACACGCACGGCTGCAGTGCTTCTGCAGAACGACCCCAATCCTGATGTACTCAGCAAGGTGTGTGTGTGTGTCATTGTAAATATGTGCAGTACATGTGCAGGAGGAATGGACATCTCTTTTTGGTGTCCTTGTTTGGTCTGTCTCTGTGTTTCTAAAGTGCAAAGGTAATAAGAATGATGTGTACTCACACTGCTGTGTCCCTTCAGACTGGATTCACACCCCTCCACATTGCTGCACACTATGAAAACTTGAACGTCGCTCAACTGCTGCTCAACAGAGGAGCCAATGTCAACTTCACCCCAAAGGTAGGGAACAATTAACAGGGAGGTCAACCTCTTGTCCTTGCTATCTGTTCTCTTTGTGTGTGTCTAAGCAGATCTGTATCTCTCTGCAGAACGGCATCACTCCTCTGCACATCGCATCCAGACGGGGGAACGTGATCATGGTCCGACTCCTGCTGGACAGAGGGGCGCAGATAGATGCCAAGACCAAGGTACAGCAGACATCTATCCCACTGTTTCCCCAAACTCTTTGATTCACTTAATGTCTTTGATGCATCATTAACTAAATCATTAACAATTGTCTCTCTCCAGGATGAGCTGACTCCTCTGCACTGTGCAGCCAGAAATGGTCATGTCAGGATTATAGAGATCCTGCTGGACCATGGAGCCCCCATCCAGGCAAAGACCAAGGTAAACCTTCTGCTGTAGATACAAATAGAGAAACACTGTCTGGTTTAGTCATGAGTGCAAATCAATGAGATTCAGGGTGTTTTTTTTGTTTCTTAGTCTAAATTAAATAAATGAAGGTGTGAGTTTGTAATCCACCTGTTAGACACAACCATACATTCCTGTTATTGTTGCTTCTTAAACAGACAGTTTACTTCCCGTTTTGCAAGGGATGAGAGAGTCAACACATCTTTTTTTTTTCCAGAATGGCCTGTCTCCAATCCACATGGCAGCACAGGGCGACCACATGGACTGCGTCAAGCAGCTTCTGCAGTA
Source organism: Lates calcarifer (assembly GCF_001640805.2). NCBI lineage: Eukaryota > Metazoa > Chordata > Actinopteri > Centropomidae > Lates > Lates calcarifer. The sequence goes on from NC_066845.1 coordinate 10,022,053, forward strand.
CAACGCAGAGATCGATGACATCACACTGGACCACCTCACCCCTCTGCATGTGGCGGCACATTGCGGCCACCACCGCATGGCCAAAGTGCTGCTGGACAAAGGGGCCAAACCCAACTCTCGGGCACTGGTCAGTGGCAAACAGATGAACAAATGTTGTCAAATCAGGCAAAGCAAAGCTGCTTATTGACTTTGGGGTGATAATAACTGTTCCCTTGTTTTTACAGAATGGCTTCACTCCTTTGCATATTGCTTGTAAAAAGAACCACATGCGTGTGATGGATCTCCTGCTCAAACACTCTGCCTCATTAGAGGCTGTGACTGAGGTGAGGGATCTGAGTGAATAAAATAATCTAAAAAAGAGTTCATAAAAGTATCTACATTTAAATGTATTTCATCTCTTTAATAAATCTGCAAGTCCATTCCTCTAATTCTGCCCTCCTTATGAACAGTCTGGCCTGACCCCCTTACATGTGGCATCATTTATGGGTCATCTGAACATTGTGAAGATCCTGCTGCAGAAAGGAGCTTCCCCCAGCGCTTCCAATGTGGTGAGTACCTGAGATATATCTGAATCTGAAATGTATCTGAAATCCCAAGAGCAACACAAATAACTAAACAACATTGTGGTGTTGCTGTTAAAGTGCTGACTGTGTGGTTCGACTGTTTGTGTGTGAGCAGAAAGTAGAGACTCCTCTCCATATGGCATCTCGGGCGGGACACTACGAGGTGGCAGAGTTTTTACTGCAGAATGCAGCATCGGTGGACGCCAAGGCCAAGGTAGAGATCTCACACAGTGCAGTCTGTATATCCATGGACTCATGTCATATATGAAAGCGTTGATCTAAAAAGTCAGTTTGAGCAGCTGATTCCTGGCTGATGAAGCAGACAGAGCTTGGTGTCTGATTTCCCTCCTACACATCACAGCCTCATTTTGACTGGTAGTGGGGAAGCTGAGAAATTAAAACAGGACAATAGAAAACCTTATGCTACATTTTGTAAGTACTCTCTCTCCTCCCTTACCAGGATGACCAAACACCTCTCCATTGTGCTGCCCGGATGGGCCACAAGGATATTGTGAAGCTGCTGCTGGAGCACAAAGCAAACCCCAACTCCACTACCACAGCAGGACACACACCCCTACACATCGCTGCCCGGGAAGGTCATGTGCAAACTATTCGCATCCTACTGGACATGGAGGCTCAGCAGACCAAGATGACCAAGGTAAAGCATCCATTCTTCATATTCTAACACATGTCTTACAAAAAGTACCTCAAATTTGGACTTTGAGCTTCAGGTACCTTAATATTTTGTCCCTATTCCTGTCGGTGTCCCTGTAGAAAGGCTTCACTCCACTGCATGTGGCCTCCAAGTACGGCAAGGTGGATGTAGCAGAGCTGCTGCTGGAGAGAGGAGCCAATCCTAACGCTGCAGGGAAGGTAAGAAAAACAGAAAGGTCTTGGATGTATGGGAGGAAGGATTAAAAGATTTAAAAAGCAATTTAAGATGTAACGTTTTGACTCTGTTTTTACAGAATGGTCTGACTCCACTGCATGTTGCTGTACATCACAACAATCTGGATGTTGTTAACCTGCTCGTCAGCAAGGGAGGGTCACCGCACAGTGCAGCCAGAGTAAATAAAAAAAACCAAAACAAAATAACACACATACACAATAAATCTTGAATTACAAGTTATTTTGTTTCTCTAACCACCACTCGTGTGTGCTCCAGAATGGCTACACTGCTCTCCACATAGCATCCAAGCAGAACCAGGTGGAGGTGGCTAACAGCCTGCTGCAGTACGGAGCTTCAGCCAATGCTGAGTCATTGCAGGGAGTCACACCTCTCCACCTGGCCTCACAGGAAGGAAGGCCCGACATGGTGTCTCTGCTCATCTCCAAACAGGCCAACGTCAACCTCGGCAACAAGGCAAGAACATAACATACATGATGAAAGAATGACTGAAATGGAGATAAATGTGTGCGAATCTATGATTTGTACTATGATATATTTATAACGTTTGTCCTTTGACTTTTGTTGCCTACAGAGTGGATTAACCCCACTCCACCTGGTGGCACAGGAAGGACATGTTGGCATCGCTGACATCTTGGTGAAGCAGGGAGCCTCAGTCTATGCTGCCACACGGGTAAGACCTCTTCAGTCTCAGGGTCTCATGATTAAAAAACAAGAAAAAGTTTAACCTATTCCAGTTAAGAGAGTTTCACTTAAAAGTGTGGTCAGGGTTATCAAAGCCTTACTGGTGTAGAAATTACTTGTGCAGTAGCAGATAGTGTCTTAAGTTCTGTAGCATAAATAGCCTGATGATCTCATGGCAGAGGGTTATGTTACCATCAATACATGGCAGGTCCTAGAGGGGTTCAGATCACTCAGACCTCTGGTGCATTGGTTTTACAGCTGTGTTTCGACGTGGAGTTGTATCAGATTAATATTGATAGTAATCGTAAGTAAAGTTTAATTTATGTTTAGAAATGTATAACTTGATCAGCACAACAGCACGACAAACCTACAGCCCTAAAAAGACTGACACCCATTTGTCACAACCTTGACACAGTAAGAGCATTTTTCAGTGATAGTATTTGTTGTAGGGCTCCTGTACTGGAATTTATTATAATGTTAAGGTGTTATAATTAGTGATATTGTTATTGTTCTACACAAGAAACAGTTGAATCCCCTCTTTCCTAAACTGCAGCCTGAATGCAGTGTTTATAATCGCTCCCTTTTCAAAATAATTTTACTCTGTGAATTTGAAAAATCAGTTGATGTAATATTCATGAGACGTTCAACCTCAAATTGGATCAAATCTGCATAATGGAGTCAAATTAAAAGGTCATTAAGACATTGAAGTTATGTGACTTTGTACTATTTTTCTCTCTCCCCTCTCAGATGGGTTACACCCCTCTCCATGTAGCGTGTCACTATGGCAACATCAAGATGGTGAAGTTCCTGCTGCAGCAACAGGCCAATGTCAACAGCAAAACAAGGGTGAGTGCCTCCCTGTGGTTTTGGATAAAACTACAACAAAAATTAGCGTGGGCATGAGTCACACAGCTTCACGGTGTTTGCTGTCTCGGTCTCATTCATCAGTAAATATAATAACAGTACATTACATTGTTAAAGCTCAGATCGTGACTGTAGCAGGCTTCTCTAGCTGTTAGCACTGATAAAGATTTATTGGAATGAGGATAATTTAAAGTCTCTACAGTGTCATGTATGAACCTGAGTATTTCATTTACAAATATGAGTCTAAGATGCAGTGTTTCCTGTAGATTATTTGCAAATATGATGGGGTGGGAGTAACTCATTTTTAATACATGATTTGCTGTTCATCCCAGGAAAAGTTCCCCCAACAGTCACAATTTAAAAAAACAGTTTATTTATAGGAGTGTGTTGTAATTAGAAATACAGTTTATTCTATTATTATTCACTCTTCCAGCTTGGGTACACTCCTCTGCACCAGGCAGCCCAGCAGGGACACACGGACATTGTGACACTGTTGCTGAAGCATGGAGCCCAACCCAACGAGACCACGACAGTGAGCATAAATATGCCACCCCCACCTCTTAAGCTCATTAAAACGTTTGGTTTTCAGTCATCTGATCAATATGCTCCCCTCTCTGTCTGTTAGAATGGGACTTCAGCTCTGGCCATTGCTAAGAGGTTGGGCTACATTTCTGTGATTGACGTCCTGAAGCTCGTCACTGAGGAGACAGTTTCCATGGTGAGAAGTTTAGAAATGCTATTATGCCCTCTCGACACACAGTACTGGCATTATGTGGTCACGATAACCACATGGAAATACTATTAAAAAATTCAAGTTGAAACCTTTTTCTCTCTCTGACATATCTGTAATTGGTTCTTTCTCTTCCTTCTGTGCCCTGCAGACAACCACAGAGAAACATCGCATGAGTTTCCCTGAGACAGTAGATGAGATACTGGATGTGTCTGAGGATGAAGGTAAAGCAATAAAATTATTATTGATTATATAAAACAATAAGAAACAATGTGTAATGGACTGTCGGTGTTACCAAAATATTCCTTAATGTTTACCAGGCTGATTTTATGACATCATGTTTAAACTGGTCATCTGGTCAATATTCATTTTTCAATTCCTGTTTTGCCTTTTGCCCTTTTTTTAGGGATTGCACAGCTAACATTAGGTATGAATGTCTCTTTCTCTCTTTGTGCAGCATTCATAGGTCTCTGTAATAAACTGTGTGGCTCCATTTCAAGCTCACTCTCTCCATCTTTATCTCCGTGCCACTCTATCTCGTTCCCTCTGTAGTGGTGCTCACTGTGATGGTGGCTCTGGTTTCTCATTGGCATGCACCCATAGCACCCATGTCTGTAACCTTTATATGTCCCTGGAATAACACACTCATCCTCTAACTTTCCAGGTATCCTTTGTCCTCCATGTTATGACAGCAGCCCTTGTTTTTTTAGTTATAGTCAGTACATACAGACCACCTCTGCAAGCATTGGATCCATTGTTACTAACACCAAATCAAATTAATAGAATATTTGGCTTAAAAAAACTGCTTTATGAGCTCTAGTAGTTCATAGCTGAGTTGTATTTGTGTTCCTTTTGTTTTTATACGTATGTATGTATAAGTTGTGTCTGCATTTAAATCTGTCTCCATTGTGCATCTTGTGTTCCTGCCATGTGAACTGTGTTTGTTAGTCTGTAGTTTGTTGGGTTGGGAGTTAAAGGGGAATGGTGATTTAAGGAAATGGTTTAAGTGGCCATAATCAACATTTTTGTATTAACAATGGATCACTTGATTACTTGTATGTGAACAGAGTAATCAGAACTATCAACATTATAGTTACCTTCAGACCTATGGAGGTTTGTAGCGACCTTTAGCTAATTGTTTTGGTTTTCCGTTAGATTTTTGGTTCACTCTTCTCTCTTCTCAAGGCAGCTGTTCTCAGCAAAAACCATCTGTATGCTACTTTCCCAGCACCAAAAAGGAGACAGACACAGTTAGAAATTAGCTTGTGAGCGTAATGTAGCATTTAGCAGCTAAACAGGCACATATCTCCCCCAGTGATTGGTAGAAACCAAAAACAGAGCTATAAAGAGAGTGAATATCAGACCTACGTCAATCAGGTGGACAGAAACATGACACAAAAAATACTAATGCTGCTCTGTATGTGCTGGATATGTAAATAAGCAACTGTTTCCCATATCAATATTTCAGCTCACTGCTTGTTTCTGCTGCCTCCAAGTGGCCAAAAAATTGCTTATTGCAGGTTAAATTTTTTGTGCCTGAAGTTTACAACACCACTGACAATGATGTCAGAGGACATTATGTCTTGATATTTTTAGTCTCCTGATAATTTCACAGACAGATTGTCACCGTTGCTCTAAATATAGAAAGTAGCTGAGGTGCAGTCTTAAAGACACATCTCATATCCGGGATGGTAAAATGATACAGGCAGATTATCCGATGCACACTCTCGCATATGGTAACACTTCGCCTACCCGACATGGCACACATACATGATACACAAGACAGAGAATATCCAGCTGACTCAGATGAACCTGTGGGAAGTACACTCAAACAGCATAACGACACCTACAACATCACTTTGGCTCTGCAGCGAGTACAGACACCCACTCACACACTCACACAAGCTGTGCTGATACGGTCACAAATTAATGCACATAAGGAAGACTTACTTTTGTCGCTGGTGAATTCTTGAAAATTACAGAGAGTTTTTGGGGGTAAGTAACCACCTCCAATCACATCAAGGTATGCTGTACTGTGTGTTCAAAATGGAGTTAAGAATGGCTTGTGCTTTTGTCATGTGTGTTGTTGTGTCCTGATGCTATTGTGATTGTTTCTGTATTTGTATTTGTGTGTTTTAGAGCAAATCTCCTCATACATCACTCTCTGAGCCCGATGAAACCTCTAAAACCTCCAGTTCAATAACTGTTTATTCAAGAGACAACAAATTTCTGGAATGAGATTATGCTGATGCATGCTCTCCCTGGAGACACTGCTCTGTGCACATCCATGATGCTGTTGTCTCTAACTGAGCAGTTATGGGTTTTTGAAAACTCCAGACTACATTTATAAGGTGTCTCTCTCTTATTTCAATGTAGTAATGTTTAGGGGTGCTGAATCAAAAGTGTTGGACTCAGCAGCCTGAAACCACAACTGATTACAGTGACCTGCTGTAGCGTTCCTGTCCTTGTACCCTATTTTTAAAGTGTTTCTGGCGTTCTGTAGAGGTGGCTGCATTTAATTTTTTGCCATTGACTAGCCAGTAAGGTCAGTGTACAGAACATCGTCACTAATGCCTCATTTCACCAGTCTAACCCCTAAATCACAAAGCCATCACCTAAGTCCTGGGTTATCATGTTGTCTAACACTTCTAACCGCCTGGTAACAATCTTATTCTTTTCTTTCTCTCTTTCTCTTGTGCTGTTTCACCAACCGGTCTGTTCGCTCTCTTTGGCATGTTGTTCTCTGAAGGAGAGGAGCTCTTGGGGACAGAAGGGGCCAGGTACATGAAGATGGATGACATGAAAGACCATGATGACGATTTCCTCTCCCCCAAGAAATCACTGGAGTACGAGAGAGGGCTGGGCACAGCGTAAGGGGGGCTGGGCGGGGAAGCAGGGGAGAGAGCCAAGCTGGTAGCCACAGGCTAATAGATGGATGGATAGAGGGGGATACACCATAGACACTCACTAAACACCAGGGATGAGCACTTGGGAGGAGGTGAGATGTAGAGAAACTTCTTTAATCTGATTTATGCTTTTCTCTTCTCATGCAACAGAAATTATTCACCAGCCATCCCCAGGATCCCTCGTGTCTCTCCAGAGACTGTTATCCTGAAAGAACACGAGATAGATCAGGTACTGTACAGAGCAACATAACTAAGATACTGCAGACTGAAGGTTTTAAAGGGGCACTCCAGCAATTTAGTATTGCAGCTCTATAACATCGAGGGACTTGCAAGAGACACTTCATCCAATTTAAAGCAACACTAACCCAGACTTTTCTTAGACAGTGCCCATTTTATTAAAAGTCCTTTTCAAAGTTTATTGTGTGTCACAGTCTTCCTCAGTGGAATTAAGTGCAATCAACCATCATCAAGCAACCTTGATGATGAAGACTGTGAGATGCAGTTGAAAGCTCAGAAACAAGCCAGTAAGTGGACCTTGAGTTAAGATTTTTGTAGTCGAAATACTATTTCCAAGGTCAAGTATCAACTTTCACAATCAAGTCGTGTGATTTTATTAATATGAAGTGGTGTGTATCATGGACATGTTTTAATCTAACCACACAGTTTTGGTTAAAATTTTAAGAAGAATACTTTTAGATGACTTTCTTTGAAATCATGCAACATAATGCAGTTATTTTAGTTTCATAATTTTTTGTAAGGTGACATCATTGTAAATGACAATTCCTCCTCGACAGCCTTTAGAAGTTTAATGATCTTCTCCATTATCCACTGTAAAAATACCACTTCAAAAATGAGTACATAGTCATAATATTTTATCATAGCCCTCTTCATATCCTCTCCATTAAGCAGATGATTGTGTAAGTAATGCACTTTTGGGCTCATATAAAACATTATGCTAAACAGTGTTCTTTTGAGAATGTCATGAACAGTTTTTCTGTCTGTTGTAGCAACACACTCCACTTCCACTGCCCAAAGAATATGATGAGGACTCACTGATACCCAGCAGCCCAGCGACTGAGACGTCAGACAATGTCAGCCCAGTTGCCAGTCCCATACACACAGGGTCAGCACAGCATTTTTTTTTTTTTTCCACTTTTCCACCAATCTTTATTTACTATCTGATCCTGCGGCAAATTATCACAATGTTTGTCCGATGACAGGTTCCTGGTCAGTTTTATGGTGGATGCCCGGGGCGGCTCAATGCGAGGCAGCAGGCATAATGGTCTGCGTGTGATCATACCTCCGCGGACCTGTGCGGCCCCCACCCGCATCACCTGCCGCCTGGTGAAGCCGCAGAAGCTGACCAGCCCCCCTCCACTGGTGGAGGGAGAGGGGCTGGCCAGCAGGATCATCTCCCTGGGCCCAGCTGGAATGCAGTTCCTGGGGTGAGGAGGCCACTGGGTAACATGTTACTTTAAGGCTCCCTATTTAGCATTTATTAGCAGTATATGAAAATGTAATAACTGGTTTATTATACACTGTAATGTAGTTGTATGCAGCCGCAAGGACATTTGTATTACTTAATGTGTTAGTCAGTAATTATAACTTGTTCTATGAAGATATGTACAACTACATAGTGTATTATAAACCTCTGCGTACATGTTAATATACTGTTTATAAATACTAAATGGGGGGACTTAAAATTAAGTGTTGCCTGCAACTGAAACTTTCTTCTTTTTGTTCACCTGATCTTAGAATTAAAATTTAGTAGTCAGCTTGTTACTACATTTGACTCAAAGTTATTAAAAAGTTTTTGCTGATGAAGTTATAATACCCAGTGGATAAGGATAGGTGGATAGGATTTACTGGATCATCTGCAAAGCTTTGAGTTTACAATCAAGCAAGTTATGACACAGTTTTTTCTTAAAGCAACACTATGTAAATTTTGCTGAACTGCAGCACCCTCTGCAGCCACAAGAGGTAATTAATTCTGTCAGGCTTCAAGTCAGAATGGCTAAATAGTTTTCATGTACAGAAAACAAAACATTACAGTCTCTTGACCAGAGCTCCAAAAGTATAGTCTCACTCACTGAACTAAAACATGGCTGAATGGTGGACTGTATATTCCTCAAAAATCCCAGCTTCCAGAACCAGCATTGCTGTCACTTTAACAAACGCTCCAAACTCCAGTTATAATTCTTGATATTTTCAAAGTTTCCTTACTGAATATTGGCAATAAAAGGTTGTTTTTACCTACTTCTATATCTTTGTAACTGACAGTTACTACAGTTTAGCATTACTTTAACCTCATATGTTTGTACAGGCTCAACAGTAGTAAAATATCCACCTTAGAGTAATATCTTTTTACCTTGTTTTGTTGTATTATTTCTAGTAAATGATTAACATTTGCATTTGTGTTGTTCAGACCAGTGATAGTGGAGATCCCCCACTTTGCTGCTCTGGGACGTGGTGACCGGGAGCTTGTGGTGCTGAGGAGTGAGAACGGCTCCGTCTGGAAAGAGCATCGTAATCGCTACGGTGATGAGGTGCTAGAAACAATCCTCAATGGGATGGATGAGGGTAAGAGTTTAAAATGCGTCATGCTCGACATCAGGTTGACACTCAAAAACTGTCACTGGGTGGTACCACATCCTCAGAAATGTAACCCTCTCTTGTCTCTCCAGACTTAGAAAGTCAAGAGGAGCTCGGGAAGAAGCGAATTCGCCGCATCATCTCTACCGACTTCCCCCTTTACTTTGCTGTTGTGTCACGTGTCCAGCAAGAGAGTGACCTGATTGGTCCGGAGGGAGGTTCACTGACAAGTAAACTGGTGCCAATGGTCCAGGCTACATTTCCAGAGACGGCGGTCACCAAACGAGTCCGCCTGGGGCTGCAGGTGAGATGGGACGATGTGCAGATGGAAGGAGAAGAAAGACAGAATCGTTAATGCCTGTGTTGCCTGAAAAAAAAGCATGTTGGATGTATTTTGATTGATCTTGGAATGACCTGATCATATCAAGTTTTCCTGATTTAGTTTCTGTTTCTGTTTATTTGTTTTCATTTTCTCATTTCTAGAGGACCTTTTTGCCTTTTATTTAACACAGTGCATGCACTTGGCACCTTTATACAACTGTGGACTGCTCATTTAGTGCTGATATGTTATTGTTTGTTTCATCTTCAGTGATGTCTTTCTTACTAATGTATTTATGTCACTGGCAAATCCCTGTATTTAGTATATTTAACACTTAATTTGAGATACCTACGTCAAACATGACGGGAATGGGATGGGAGTGATGGGAAATCTTCTGCATTCTTGGTATAGCCAGGAAAGACTGTTGATACTTCTTGTCCAGTGGTTTTGGTATCATGAATGTCTGAAAACATGCTCAAAGCCTTCTTTTTAGAAGAACCTAAGTATTTCCCCACACAAAAAGGGATGACACCTGAACACCTGAGCTTCAAGTCTCTTTACTTTCTCGTTATATCACTTTTTGTTGAGGCTTTTAGCCCCTTTTTGTCTGTACAGCTACACTTTCCAAGTCTCAGGTTCAGGTTGCCTCAAACAATCACACCAAAGACAAGAAAAATCCTTTACCACACTTTATTATTCAGCAGATACCTGTTTTTGAGAGGACATATATATATATTATGGATCCTAGGAAATAGCCACTTTCAGCACAAGTTTTTCAATAATCTTGCTTTTCTGACCGTCCTATTGGATCAAACTGTCTTTCTTTACACAATTATCCACCTATGATTTAGCCTATGATGTAACTGTCAAATGCCCCGTCCCCACATCCTGTTTCAAAAAGTAAACATAACATCAAAGAAGGAATGACACCACTCCAGTGGTCAGTGAGCTGTAAGATCAAAATCAGAATATTTGGCTAATCTGATTTTGTAACATGGTTAACTTGCAGATTGCACTTTCTAAAATCAACACTCCAGTCATCAAAAGACTTTTATTTATTTTGCCACTTTCACCAGTTTCAGTTTCCAATAATTTCACACATTTATTAACATTTACAAACATACATACAGTAAAAATCTATTCATTTTCTGCCTTCATAATTCCTTGCAGCATGGATATGTTTATCATACAAATGTGTGCCATTTTCTCAGATTTGCTGATTTGGGATTTCAAGGTTCAATTTGCATGTGATTTAATTTTAATTTGAGTTTCAGTTCAAGACTCTGATTGCAGTATTTCCTGTTTTCAACAAACTTTAAAAAACATTAAATTCAAAAGCCTTCATGAATATGTAGCTCAACAACATGAACTTTAACCATCAGATGGAGACTTGTAATTCCAATATCAGTATGTTTTACATTTCAGTAAACCAAAATGACATTATGATACAGTATGAATGGACCTTCTGCTGTTTGTTTTGGTTCAGCAGCTGCCCTTTAGACACATGAATGAATTTATGACAAGCTAAATATTTCTTGTCAACTAACACGCTACCACACATGCCATAAACTCTAAGCTAAAAATAGTAAATATAACTGAATGTAAGTAAAATAGACATGGTTTTAATTTTCAGTATTTTCTACTACAGTTTTATTTTAAGCCTTTCCATCAACAAATCTGTTTAACTAAAATGTTGCTGTAGTAATCATGTCATGAGTGGCCTTATGAAAAACCACAGAGCCTTTTTCTTTGATATCCTTTTTGTACTAATGATTGTAAAAGCTTCTTGTTAACACACACTGTTACATTTCACAATAAAAAATAAGTATTAAGTCCTACAACCTATTTGTGTTGCTATTGTCTTTCCAAATGTATTGTTTAAAGCACAAGGTATTTTATTCACCGTGAGCTTCTCTTTCTCTCTTTCTCTTCACCTTTAATTTTTCCCTCTTTGGTTGTCTTCTCTTTTTCCTCATCCATTGGCCCATCATCCACCTCCCATTATCTCATTCTGCCTTGCTGTCCTGTTATCCTGACATCTTTTTAAAAATCTCCATTGTCTGTTCATATGTGTTTCTCCTTTGTCTAATTTCCCTTCTTTCTACCACATCATCAAACCTGTGCCCATGTTACCTGCCCCGTTTCTCCATCATTTATTTTCAACCTCAGGCTCAGCCAGTTCCAGATGAGCTGGTTGCAAAGCTGCTGGGTAACCAGGCAAACTTTAGCCCCGTTGTCACTGTGGAGCCTCGGCGGCGCAAATTTCACCGACCCATCGGCCTGCGCATACCCCTGCCCCCGTCCTGGAGGGAGAGCCCCCGAGACTCTGGGGAGGGCGACACCACCAGTCTGCGTCTGCTTTGCTCTGTCATAGGTACTGCATGACGGGGAGTTTTGTGGTTGGGTGTGGGTGAGTAAGTGTGTGTGTGTGTGTTTCTGTTGATGGGAGCAGTTTCCTTCCGTGACAAGGAAAGATTTATGAGGTAAAATTGCTGATTTCCAGTGGTGACATCAGTGTCTTTGCCATAGTTGGATCAAAAACTTTCTGTTCTTACTTTGTACAAACACTGTCACCATGAGACTTCTTCTTAATGACCTTTGCTGAAGCTAGATTAACTAGTTTGACCTTTCTCATCCTGCCTGATTCCTAGGCGGAACAGCCCCAGCCCAGTGGGAGGACATCACTGGTACGACCAAGCTTATCTATGCTAATGACTGTGCCAGTTTCACAACCAATGTGTCAGCACGGTAAGTACAATTGGCAACACATACAATATATAAACCATCACACCATAACACTAAGTTCAACATGTCCATCTCAATTCATTCTAGCAATCAGACTGTGACTCTAAAAGACAAAGACTTATGTAAAATACTTTAAGTGTCATTTGTTCCTCTCAGATTCTGGCTCGCAGACTGCCCTCGGACAGCCGAGGCCGTCACCTTTGCCAACCTGCTGTACAGAGAGCTGTCAGCTGTGCCCTACATGGCCAAGTTTGTGGTGTTTGCGAAGATGAATGAGCTCCGTGAGGGCCGCCTGCGCTGCTACTGCATGACCGACGATAAAATGGATAAAACCCTGGAACAACATGAGAACTTCACAGAGGTGGCTCGTAGCAGAGATATAGAGGTCAGTTCAGAGACAAAGGCAGAGCATCATACTGATATGATAAAACTGTATCTCTAAGTATTTAAAACCACTGTCAGATGCTTGTTGTTGATTGAATACAATTACATGGAACAAAGGTATTGCTGGGGCTCTGCTGAGCATTTCCACTGCAAGTTCTTTCCAGTTTGGCCAAGAATCACATCTTGCAGGTGATGGAGGGAATGCCACTTCACCTGGAGTGTTCAGGAAATCTCGTACCAGTGAGGAAGGCCACCCAGCAGCCTCGCTGCTTCAGCTTCCAGGCCTTCAGAGATAACCGGCTTCCTGTGTCTGTGAAGGTATCTCCATTAGGGTTTCTCTAACAAATCTTTCCCCACTCTTACTGTATATTCTCTGTCGCTCACCATAACACCATCAGCTCTGTCTCTTCATTGCTTTCCTTGCATCTGTGTGTCTAAGGTGAGAGACAGCAGTAAAGAGCCCACTGGATTTTTGTCCTTCCTGCGCAAGTCCACCAAGTACGAGGACAGCCAGCACGTTCTCTGTAATCTTAACATTACCATGCCTCCATGTATCAAGGTAAAGCTCACAAAGTTAGCTTACATTGACAAGACACATTAGGTGTGCTTATATACAATCTGTTTCCCTGAGACGTCTCACTTAAGTGGCGTTTGCTTGTGCCTAGCAGATTGTTGGGAGTGAGGACCGGAGGAGAACTCTGACCCCGCTGGCTTTGAGAGAACGATACAGCGCCCTAAATGAACCTGCAATGGGTATGAGACTCTCACTCTCCCAGTGCAAAAGTTGCTGTGTTTTTTTTTCCATTGTACTACTTCATCCACAGCATATATACAGAATCCATGACTCAGATGTTAAAGTTTCAGTTGTGCTCTGGTTATTTGCAGCATCTATGAGTGCCATGGAGAGGACAGAGCTGAAAATGGCTGTGATTGCAGAACAGTTGGGACTGAGCTGGGCTGGTAATATACAAATATATATATATATATATATATATATATATATATATTGTACTATAACCTGATGTAATACGATAATATGTCATATAGATTAATATACTGAATCGATTTTAATGTGCTGTGAACCATCCATGTTTACCTTATGTCTGACAAGCTTGCCTAGCTCTTTGCTGATTAAACAAAGTTATAACATGGCAACCAGCCACTGAAACTAATTATTGTTTTCCTGCCAAGAGCCATGCTATTTTACAGACAGAGTATTCTTCCTCTTCTGGATAGAGCTACTGTGAAGCAGTGTACCATTTGTATATTGCAACAGCATGACTCATGGACTAAATGATATAAATATTTCCCCTTGCTTACTTGATCTTCTCCATCTCATTTTATAAACAGAGTTGGCACGTGAGCTTCAGCTCAGCGTGGATGACATCAATAAGATCCGTGTGGAGAATCCGAACTCTCTGCTGGAGCAGAGCTCTGCGCTGCTCAACCTGTGGGCCACCCGTGAGGGCAAGAGGGCCAAGAGTGAGTATATGAGTACCTGAGATTGCTGTGAATGTTGTTTACTCCAATCAAAGTCAGATTGGTGTTACAACTGCATTGCTGTTTGTCCTGGGAACCCCTCTCCTCCTTCCCTGTCTCCCTTGTCTGTTTGTGTGTCTCCATCATCACTGCAGTGGAGAGCTTGTACACGGCCCTGAAGAGTATTGACCGTATGGACATCGTAAGCATGCTGGAGGGCCAGCCGCCTCAGCCCACGAGACAAGGCACCCGTGATCTCAGCAGACGCCGACACAATGAGAGAGACCACCTCTCCCCTGGTATGACCAATGGTAAGCTCCCTCCCCAGATCCAACAATGCAGCCCCTTCCCCCATGTCCCTTTTTACCTCAAGCCACATTGCCAATAAACACACATCCTTTTTCCCTAAAAAAAAAAAAAAAATCCCCTGAAGGCAAAGTGAAGTTTGTGTCCCCCTGAATTCTCTGTGTTGTCCCTGTGTCTTTCTTATTTATTCCCCATGATGCTGTTCTGTATAAAAGCTGCCACAAACGTCAAACTTTTGCAGGACTTTACCCCCAGCTACATGCAGAAGGACTCAGGACACTCCTACTGTACTACAACCTCTGTAGTGCCTTTGGTTAAACTTTTTTTTACTGTGACAGAAGGTAATAGAGAAATGCAGTAGATATACAGGAAAGTGCGCTTTAACAGTGAATGTGCTGGAGCTCCAGAGTTTGAGAGACCCCCCCCCAGCCATTCACATAGATATCAATAATAATAATATTATAATGATGTTGTTACAGTTATAGTTTTTGTTCTCAGTCACCTTATAATATTTGACCATAGTTTGGATTTTTATGCACCATTTTTAACTTAGATGGGCTACGTTTTAGTTTGGATAGTTTGTCTATAAAACAACATCTTGTCATACATGATCAGTCCATGTAGATCATAAGTATAGCCTAGTATAACTGGCCTTCTTACCAATTGTCAGTCCTCAGTCTTTTGCTCCTTTTCCTCATGGGTTCTTTCACACATGCATAACCTACATCTTATTGACTCCATTTTCACCTCTGGCCTGGTGTGAGCCACCCCCCCCCCACCCCACCCTCCTCTTCTTACTGGACTGCCTTCTCTTCTCCGTATCCAGTGCAGGCGATGAGTCAGTCCAACAGGTGACAGGTCCTCTCTGTGAAAACTGGAGCAATAATCAGAGATGTAATGATGCATACAAATATGACCATGAGGGTCAAAGGGTGAAAAGGGAGACGTTCAGATCACAGCTGCAGTGAATCTGATAACCGTGTATCTGTGTTGTCTGTCTTATCTGTCTGGCTACCTGCCTCCCAAAGGCCGTTCCTGCTTTGATGATCTGCGTAAGAAAACGCGGTGGCGCTCCGAATATCTGAATATTGTATTGTCTGCATATTTGACAATGATCACAGTGAGGTGTTTCAGGAGGTTTATGACTTACTGTTCCAATTTAGTATGTCTGTGGACTGGGAGACCAAACCTGACTTTTTAGGCCATAAATGAAATGAGTCAGTGAATGAAAGGGTAAAATAAATTAAAAATTAATCAATTAAATAAATAAAACCGGCAGAGACAAGAAATGATTAATAAATCTAGAAATGCTCAAAAAATTGAAAATAACTGTCAAGCCGCAACCTTAAAACACATGAATTTATTTTTGATTTTCTTGTGCATTTGATTTATGTAAACATTTGTGAATATTTCATTTCTTTATAATTTGTTTCACGGGTTAATTTATTGATTTACTCAGTTCATATTCAAGCAATAGTTTGACATTTTTGGAAATATACTAATTTGCTCTCTTGCCAAAAGTGTCTGCCAAATATGAAGCCACAGCCAGCAGCTAGTTAGCTTAGCTTAGCATGAAGACTGGAAACAGGGGAAACTGGAAACTGTTTTTGGCTGGGTGCAGCACCTTCCTTGAGTCTCTGTGGGTTTCCTGGCAATAAATTACCACACCAAGAAAGAGTAAATAGTCCAGCACATAGCCTCTGTAAAGCCACAACTTGTCATTTTTACACTTTGGTTTTTGTATGGATTAAATGAATGAGATATAATTTGATAATTGCTGATCTTTAAAGGTGCTGGTAGGCAGCTGTTTCCAGTCCCTATGCTAAGCTAAGCTAACCGGCTGCTAGTGGTAGCTTCATATTTACTGTACAGACACTCTCACATCTGTGCTCATGTCAACTAACTCTTTGCAATGAAAGGAAATATGTGTATCTTCAAACATGTCAAATTGTTACTTTAAGTCAGGTTCAGTCTTTCATTCAAAAGAAGCCATTTCTTGTTATCAGTGAAATAGTGTTTTTCACTCCAGAAAAAGCAGCAAAAATATTCACTAGTGTGCAGGAATAACTTACACTGCAGCCTTTATTCTATCTTTCTCTGTCTTTACCTGTCTTCCCCTCTATTTTTGAAAAAACAATGTCTGTAGAATTTTAGTTAAACGTTTTCGTTCATAGTTGTAGTGCACCTCTGCTGTAGGTAAGCAGATTTAGGTATATTCAAGATTATTTCCAGGTTAGAAAATAAAAAAACTCACTAAGTGACAGAGGAAGATCCCTTCTTTTAAACTTTTGTAAGGGGATAAATTCTATCTGCCTGTGGTTGCATGGGGAGTAGTTTGAGTCTCTTTAGGGCTAATGTTGGTGCACTGAATGTCCTTTTGGGAGCCCTGTTTTCATTCCCTGTGAATCTGTCCCTCTCTCTGTGTTTCTCTGGACATGTCATCTGCAGCCTAGCCGCCCTACTCTTCCTCCTTCTCACTCCTCTCCGAACTCTGACCTCATGCCGACCTCATGTTGACCTCTGACCCACATCTTTTTTTTTTTTGCGACTACTCGTGCATTTTCCTTATTTTTTGTATTTTTGAAAACCCCACCTTTTTAAGTGTCCGCTCTGTGATCGATACCCCCTCACACAGACTGTGTACTCAGCACCCACTGGGAGGGGGGAGGTGACCCTCGCTCTCTCTCACTGTTTCTGTCTGTGTTCATCACCCTATTTTATATTCCTCTCTCTCTCCTGCTGCCCTTCTTTTCTCTTTTTCCCCACTCTGTCCTTTCCCTCTTTTCCCATCCCTTCTTTCCCTGCCCTCCTGCCTGACTGCATGTGCACGAAGGCTGACTTTCATCGCTCATCTCCCCCTGTGTTTGCATGGAGACACTGGGATGAGGGGCAGGAGTAACACTGGCATGTTGGAGATGACGACTCAAACTGTGTTGGCACCTTACGCTGCTTGACCGACAGACTTGTCTTTGCATGGCATGCATACTGATAGTGACTCCTCAGTCTGTCTCTGTTCCTCCTCAGTGATCTGTCCTATGGGGGGTAAAAAAGGCTACAAACCTTTTTTCGTGAACTGTGACTTGTGTCTGCTCTGTTCATGTATGAATGTTGTGGTTGTTTTGTATGTCACAGATTCTACATAAGCTGTGTCCATCTGATGGGTTATTTTGTGTGAAATATATGTGTTTAATGTCTTTATAAGTGTCGTACAAGTATCCGTTTGATATTGTTCCGCCCTTTATTGTAAATGTGCTTATTGTTTAATGTGAAACTCATAAATCAGTTTGTGTGTGAGTGTATCCGTGTGGGTGTATTTATGTATGTTTTAAGTTGAAAGTGTTTTGTGTCTTCCATATACATGTGTATAAGTGTTTAAGTGTACTGGCAAATGCGTATATTTCCTTTACATGTATTTTTACGTGAGCTTCACTACTTTGTTTTTCAGTATTTATGTGTTCCAGTCAGGGGGGGTCAGACAATCACAGCCACATTTTTCATATTTCACTCTTGCCCTTCCCTTAATGTTTTTCTTTCTTTCCCAAAGCTCTTTCTTTCACCGCCTCATCTACTAACATGGTGAGAGAGGACTGAAAAGCTCATTCATGACTCAGATTTTCATCTACAAGTAATCCATAATATATTGAATAGGCTTGTATAAGGACTCTGAGGGAAAATAGGAGGTCAGTTGATTCCACCTGATGATGTTGTAAAAACTATAACTGTATTTGCTGCAGCTTATATTACTCATATTAAACTCTAAGTGTACTGACAGATACATTTCAGTATTTAAAGTGAAGCCAATGGACAATCAAGCATTTGAGATATACATATATATATATATATATATATATAGTCATAACTTCATATTACTATATTGCAGACAAATGACAGTAGTTGAGAAGCTGAAGGAGAGAACAGAAAGTAGGACAAGAGGTCTTTTTGGCCGCCTGGTGTCACAAATATCTCCTGCACACTCAGCAGTACTCAACAGCAGCACTGCCAACCATGAATCAAGTTACACCCTGCACAGCTCTGCACAGTTTTCTCATCACTATACAGTGAACACGTACAGTGAGTCTCTCTCGCCTTCTCTCTTGCTCTCTATCTTTCTCTCTCGCGCTCTCTGTCTCTCCTAAGCATGCACACATGCTCATGCAGAAGGGGAATCTCCTCCTTTTCTTGCTCTTAAGTTCTGTTTCATCCACTGTTTAATATACTTCTTGGTCCTATAGTGTTACAGTAATAGTCGTGCTCACACTTTGCTTTACCTACATTGCCATTCATCAAACTTTTCAAATATTCACAGGGGACATTTTCCGCATAATTAATTAAATATGAGGAGGTTGCAAGACAAATACAAGGCAGATTATTTGTGTAAGTGCACTCTTCAAAATCTCGAACAGGATTTTTTGTGCAATATACAGGTATTATGTCAATAAATAAAAAAATCATTCCTGCTGCTGTGACATTGTGCTCTATCATGCAAGGTCTGCCTTTTCAAAAAAAGAAAAGATATTGTTACAATGGGTTTTTAAGAACCAGCTGTAGGAGTGACCTGAGTCCACAGCACATTAACAATGTGCAGTTTTGCTAATTGATATGACATATGTTTGAGGCAGCAACCATGTGGCTTTAACAACAAAAGGAAAATCAAGTCTATTGTATATGTGCTTGCATACATATGAGTACAACTATAAGTTATATGTTTATATACATACAATTGGCAGTTTATTAGGTACGCCTAGCTAAAATTAATGCACTCTAATACAGCAGTCCTGCGGTAAATCCTACCCTCATTAAAGTTATAATGTTCAGTTT
Organism: Lates calcarifer; assembly: GCF_001640805.2. Classification (NCBI taxonomy): domain Eukaryota; kingdom Metazoa; phylum Chordata; class Actinopteri; family Centropomidae; genus Lates; species Lates calcarifer. The sequence goes on from NC_066845.1 coordinate 10,041,350, forward strand.
GTGTTGAAACTATTTCAGCGAGGTGCTGATTCAACTTTATGGTCATTTTGGTTTCTGATGCTGTTGTATTGTATTGCGTTATGGGGCAGGTGTTTTTATTATTTTCTTCAACCCAATTGTATGTATTTGTATCAGTGAGAGTACGTTCATTAACAGAAATGCCTCTCTGTATAATCCAATACAGTTCAACAGTACCACAAATTACATCCTCCAAAATGATCACACTGTTGAACCAGCACCTCTCTGAATCAGTCTGAACAAAAAACTGAATGCTATGACCTTCATGAAGGAGGTTTTATTGCAGGATTGTTGTATTAGACTGAATTAGTTTTAGCTAGGTGTACCCAATAAAATGCCGAGTAAGTATAGTTGTGTTATACTGAGTGCATTATGATAAGTAAATGTATATGCCAGAGAGAGCAAACAGCTGTGTTGAGTGAGGTGATGTGTCTTTGAACATGGGTGTGAGGAGAAAATGAGATTGCCTGCATGCATGCTATCCAGCCTGACAACAATATTAACCTGCCTGTCTTGGAGTGGGTTCGAATGCATGCATATATGAGTGTGAGTGTGTGTGTGACAGTATGAGACAGAGAGCGAGAGAGCGTGTTTACGGCATGTGTATGTGTGACAAAGTGTGTCTCACTGTGTCCGAGCCCCGGGTTGGGGGCAGAGGCAGTAATTCGTGTCCGTCTCCCTGCAGGTGGCAGCCAGCAGAGCAGCATCAGTCACTGCTGGGTTCGAACCTCAGTCTCAGTCTCTCGGTCCATCTGGCTGTGTCTGCTGCTGCTGCTGCCGCTGCTGCTCTCACCGTCAGCGCTGGCTGGTCGAGCTTGACAACCCCTCTTCTCGAAGTTGCCCTTGCTCTCTTGTCCTAAGCTCCTTGCACTTTTATTCCAGCTCCTATTGTCTTGGCCCTCCCCTCTCTCCCTCCCCACTTCTCTCCATTTGTCCCTTCAGCAACCTCTACTCCCCCCCCCCAAGCTAGATGCCCAGCTCCTGGGCAGGGGCACGTACCCCCTCCCGGGGTCCCAGTGCTGTGGGGGCAAGTTGGGGAGCGAGGTGGGGGGCCGGGGTGTCAGTGTGCCTCTCTCTGTCTCGCTCCAGGTTATGGGCTCGCGCAGGAAGAGCTTCTCTCACCGGCCTCCATGCAGTACAGCCTGCCCTCCCCGCTGGGCGCTGAGCCATACTGGCAGGAAGTCTCCAGTCTGGACTGTGCGCCCATTGCCACCACAGAAGAAGACACCCTCATGGAGATGTCTGATGTGCAGGTGTGGCCCTCGGGCAACAGCCCCTCCCTGGTGCCTGTGGAGGACTCCTCGCTGGAGTGCAGCAATGCTGATGATTCAGAGGGTCTGCTGGGGCTGCCTTATGGAAGCCTGGGTCGGCCGGCCAGTCAGGCCAGTGCAGCCAGTGGAGGGGGTGGGGTGCTGAGTGGCTCCATTGAGCTTCCCGAAGACGATTCAGAGATGGGCGTTGACTCGCTCAGCACTGCCACGCCAGCCTCGCTTGGCGGCACCATCGCCGGGATGAATCTTAACGGGCTGAACAATGGTCAGGGGTCAGAGGCAAGTTCGGAGGTATCGGCAGTCACCAGTACAACTGGTGGTGATGGAGCTGGAGGAGGAGGAGGAGGAGGAGGAGGAGGAGGGACAGGCTCAGAGGAAGGGCTTTCTCTTGTTACAGGACAGCAAAGGGTGTATGCTCGGCTGAGTGAGTCACCTGGTCTGAGCTGTGTTGCAGATCGAAATGGAGACAGGTGAGTCATACCCCTGTCTGCCTCTCAGGTGACAGTGCAAAGTCACAATCACATTAGCAAAGCAATAAATCTCTGCTTATGTCCCAATTATCTTTATTGCATGTCACCAAATGTCAGTGGTTAACTGCAGTTGTTTTGAAAATTCCACAAGGAGGAAGTGATCACCAAGGAGTTATGAAAGTAGTTCTATGTGCCTGGCAGTAAGCATACAGTAGAATTCCTCACTGACCCCTGTTCTCTCCCTCCAGGTCAGGTAATGGTGGAAACGGAAGTGGTGGAGGCTCTTTCCTTTCCTACCTGCAGGAACAGACAGGCCCGGGGTGGATCCCTGTCACTGACCCTACTCAGGCCTGGGTAGGCAATCAGCCTAAGCCCAGGCAGGCCATGGACACCATGATGTCATCGGTACGTAACGCTGTGGACGGAGACCAGTCCCGTATGTCCCAGGAGGCCTTGCTTCAGCCCGTGAGGGACATGGGGCACTCAGAGATCTTGCGGGGGCACTTCAGAGGTACCCAGCCATTTGAGAAGGGTTTGGGCTTCCCACACAGGGTACCAGAGCTGAGGGCCTGGGACGACGTGCGCCTGAAGGGCCAGGTGAGTGTGTTGGTCCTTCCATGCAAAATGAGAGGAACGTTTGCCCTGCCTTTAGCAGGGAAAGGCTGAACAGGTTCTAGGTTGTTTTGACAGATACAACACAGGAGATTCACCATCACCTTAAAGTCAGACCTAATGCTCAAATCAGCATTATATTATTCATGACTGATCGTAGAACCACGCAGCAAACAAATATAAAAACACAGACACACACAGAGTCTAGGGCCCAAGATGGGCACAAACAGCATGTCCAGCCAAATATAGCAAGCATTCTCGCTGTCCCACTCATGTTACATGATCCCCACCCCGGTCATTCCCACGTGTTAATGTTCTGGCACAACACAAACACATCACACTGTAAAAGACAATCTCTGCCACGAAACTGTGTGACAGCAAAAATAGAGTGTTGCATTTTAGGCCCTTGTGGGCTCGATATTGACTTTATAATGGCTCATACGTGTGATTAAAGAGCCTACTCTGGCTTTATTTGTGTGTGCTGCAGTATTGTGTCTGCGCAGAGTTATGATTTTGGGGAAATGTACCTACTAAACTCTGTGGATTGTAGGGGATGACAAATACTTTGTAGAGTAACAAGTACATAGAGGAGGAGGAAAGTCAAGAGGCAAGTTTGTTTGTGCTGCGACCACAGCAGATGGAGTCACACTGGAGTAGCCAGAGGTATTTAAAGCCCACAGATCACATGGTAAGAGAGAGAGAGAGAGGTGGGAATAGAAGCCCCTCCAAGGTTGCCTTTGCCTGGATTTGTCATTGACTGGGTACTCCTGACCTGACAGTGAGCAGGAGAAGGAACAGAGAACAGGGGAAAGGGCCCACTGCCCCAGCTAGTGGAGGATGAATGTGAACTAAAAGACACAAAACCAGTTTGAGTGAACCAGTGACAGAAGGCAGAGGACTGCAGCTGTTACCTTCCCTCTTAGCTGAGAGAGGTGCTGGTGTGTGTGTTGGGGGGGGGAAACAGGAGTCACAGAAAGCTGAGGGGTGTGAAGCTGGAGTGGTGCGTTGTCGCGTCCAGTGGCTGTGTTGATTTGCTGGGGATCAGAGTGGGGTGATGTGGGCCCTGGTGACCGAGCTCCTCTTCAGCTTCGTGCTGCTGGCTTTCCTGGTCATCAGCTGTCAGAATGTCCTCCACATAGCCAGCGGCTCGGTGCGATCCGTGCTCACCTACATACACGTCCAGCTGGACCACGAGCTCGGCGAGGTTGAGGGAGTGGCCGATGAAGAGGAAAACGTCACCACCAGGGTGGTCCGCCGCAGAGTCATCCTCAAGGTACAGAGAGAGGGTTGCGCCGAGAAAGTGGAGAAAGCATTTACAGGCAGGAAGACATTAATGAAAGGAAAGAGTAGGAGAAAAAGATTGTTTGGTGAGAGGCTGAAGGATGCAGGGGTGATACAGGACATGTTTGTGGTAATAAGGGTAAATGATTTGACAGAGTTTACTGCAGTTGAGGAGAGTGGGCGTGACGTGACAGGATTAACTAAGGACACTGTGTGCATGAGGAAATATTGGTTGGAGGTTGTATATGTGTCAGAAAATTACAAAAATAATGACTTTTATCAATGAAACAATAATCATTCATCTTCTGATTCTATTTCAGTCCATGATTTTAATCTTAAACTATCAAATTACTGAGAGAATGTGGCTAAATTTATCCTCTGCTGTTACAGATGTAAATAGATTGTCTTGAGCTCAACAAATTTGGACTCCAGGTCTATAAAAAAAAAAAAAGTCTTCCTACTGTATCTCAAACGCCCTCAGTGCCAGTACAGAGTGTGAATGTGGATTTTGGAGTTTTATTCAGAAGCTTCAGAAGCTCGACCGAGCCCTCAGTCTTCAGCTCACTTGTATGGCTGCAGGAATTTCTTTGAGCTTATAAATAGCTGTGCAGACATACTGCAAGTTATTAAGGGCTATAACAGCATTGTCATGAACCTCACAAACTGTAATTATAAGTGTCACTTAAGAAACATTAGTGGGCTCCACTGGATCCCAACTGTTTGGATTTGGATTGACATGCTTCCACAAACAGCGCCCTAACCCCTCGCCCATCTGTCGTTCATCTGCTTCTCTGTGTTTCCAATTAGTGGATGTGTTTATAGCGTGAACATAATTACTCCATGGTGACAACTATTTTAACATGCTGGAGGTCCATCACTTATCGAGTGCTAATTTTCTTTCCACAGACCTGAGTTTACTTGGAAGTAAGAAGAAGAAGTGATTGAAGTTTATGGTTGTTTTTTTTTTTTTTTTTAAGTTAATTTGAAGGTCTTCTGTCCACAGGGTGATGAGGTTGAAGATCTTCCTGGGGAGCAAGTAAGCGAGGAACAGTTCACAGATGAACATGGAAACATTGTCACAAAAAAGGTAATTCAAAATGTTTGTATGCTGTATTATTAAATTGGGGTCCATTCATTTTTTCCTTTATGTCAGTATCACAATAGTCTCACATCAACTCTACTTAGAATGATTATTAACCAATAATCCTTCAAGCTCATCAGCGTTCATCACATACCACATTACACCGTATATTGCCAAAAACTGTATAGATTTTTTTAAGACCATAATTTTTTTCTTCATAATCGTTTCTCTATATTTCACCAACTCTGTTTTTTCACTGCCTTATTCCCACTTTCTGCTTTCACCCATCACTCTCTCCCACCCTACTGTGTGCGTTTCTATATGTATGTGATAGATTGTGCGTAAGGTTGTGCGCAGAGGGAAGGGTTCAGGTGAGGAAGGGGTTCAGGAGGTGAGCGTGGAGGGTTCTCTGCAGGACGAGCTGGAGGTTGACGCGGAGCAGTTCATGAGCTACGCCATCCTCGGCCGGGACAGCAGCAAGGTGGGATTCTGATCCACAGGCAGCTCTCTGTTGGCCATAAAAAGGCCTTGCGCCACCCGAGGCTCCCATTGTTAGCTAAAACATGCAGGGAGCAATGGACTGAGGCCCTGTTTGGTTTAAATCCATGTAGTAACTAGTTTATAGCAAACAGGGGACTCTATGCTGCAGTAAGCTTGAAAGTCGTGGTTTCCCCTCGACATTCCTTATGTAGCTTAACCTGCATGAGCTTCAGTATGAAGTACTGACAGGCTGAGAGCACAGTTTGTGTTTGTGCTCTTGTGTTCTTAAAAGCAATAGCTCTGTTTCATTATGTGTCAGTCCTAAATCACTGCAGAAGATAGAGCAAGATGTGTGTTTGGTCAACTGTTTGATTGCTGACCCTCTGTAACATCTCCACCTAAATATTTCTGCCTCATGTACATCTACCGCATGCAAGAGAGAACAAAAGAGGCCACTTTGCACTGCTGCTATTACTGTTTCAGTTGAGGTACTCACAGTTCATCGGCCCACTTGGGGTTTCATCGTTTTAGTCATCACTAAAGCTGCACCTACAGTTCATATCTTTGTTTCTTGCACTTTAATGACTGAATGAACTGACTGTGGCTCCTTGCAGTGGTTATATTTTCCATTCTCTCCCCATCCCTTATCTCAGTGAGTGACTCCTCTCTGTCTTTTTTCCCTCATTAAAGTTTATAGTCCTTCAACTGTGACTGTGTGCTGTATCACTCAAACTTGCAGGACTCTCTGAATCAGAGCTGGGCCAAATAATATTTAAAGTCATTGTAATGAGTTTTATATGATTTAACGCCATCCATTTTGGAGCTTGAAAAAGCTAAATAACATTTATTTATATTTGCAAATATTTTTTGACAAAGCTCTGAAATACTGTAGATGTTTCTGATGCCATCTTATCTTCAACTGCCACCCATCACTTCTGTCCTTGCTTGACTGTTTATACATAATTTCTTTCTTTTTTCCTCTCCCTTTACGTATTTGTCCCTCACATTTCTGTTACATCTCCTCTGTTGTTTTTCTGTCCTCTCTCTCTCCTTGTGGCACTATTTCCCCCCTCTGCTGCTCTGTTTCTGTTTTTCCTTTCTCATCTTTCCATTTCTATCCCTTCTTCTTTATTCTACTCTCCCTTACTAACATTCCCTCAACCTCTTGTTCTGCTCCCATCATCCCACCTCTTCCCAATCCCTGGACCTTTTCTGCCGTCAACTCCCTTTCCCCCCACCCCCACCCCCGATGTAGCCCGATACTGTGGATGTGAAGAAAGGTGCTCAGATAGTGAAATGTGCCAGTCTGCGGAGAGTTAAGCAGTGAGGCAGACTGAGCGCTGCGTCCCCGCAGGTACGGGACTGACCCACAGTGCCTCATCTGACCTGTGGGCTAGACCATTTAATCCAGTCTCTCTGGATTAAATGTATCTGAATGTACCTTTAATTCAATACTAATGATATGTAATGTGAGGCTGGCACAGCAAAATGACACTTTAATATTCTGTTCAACTAATAGTTAAAATGTAAATGACACACAAAAAGAAGAAAAAAACATTTATGTCTGTCATTCTTTGCCCATGTAGTGCAAAAATATAACAAAAGAATCACCAAGAAATCCCACATACTAGAGAAGGAAACTGCTAACTCATGAGTAACATTAAGTCTGTCTAATATAAACTTGATTTTATATCAGTATTAATGCAGATGATATGGAGACATATCCTTTTTTTTTTTCAAACATAATAATATTTTATATCCTGAATAGACAATAGCAATTCAGGCTGCTTTCCTTCGGGCAAATGCTTTGTCGTCTTTACTTCAGATGTATGGAGTTATATATGTGAGTAAGTACTAATGTCCAGACACAGAATTGATTTTTGTTCGCTCAAATTAACAAATTCTTTAAATGATCTTCTCGTGAATTGAATTTGTCTGTTCAAAATGCCCCACTGTGGCACAAATATAATTCCATACAGATAGACAATGCAAGTTTGATGCAAATACATCATTAATGTTGCAGTAAATGATATGGGGTACTTTGGTTTCTTCATGCATGTTGTGACAAGCTGGAAAAGGGTTGGCACTCAGCAAAACAAACCAGCCATGAATGATCTTGTAAACAAGTGACAGCTCTCAAGGTCAAACCTGCAAAGCCAGTTGTCAAGTGAATTGCGATCTGGAGCCACTGCTGTGTGTGTGTGTGTGTGTGTGTGTGTGTGTGTATGTGTGTGCGTGTGTGTGTGTGTGTGTGTGTGTGTCTATGTGTGAGAGACTTGCCCTTTCTAACGTAAAGGCCATGACATTCTTGCAATTACTGATATTTGAAGCGACTCACGACTGAATGTTAAATCACTTTTGCCAACCATTTTTGCTTCGATGCTTTTCTAGAACTAATGTTGTAGTTTTCAAATGACTGATTTAAATAAGAGAAGAATCTGGGTGATATACACAAGGATCAACTTAAGGGAATATTAAAGGCAAGGCCATTTCAAAAATACTCACACTTGCATTGACTTACTGCAGCTTGCATGCCACCTGCCGTGTTAGATTCCTTATGAGGTTTTGCTCTGATCTGTTGTACAGCTGGAAGACAGTTGTCCTGACTCAGCGTCTCTCCCTCTCTCTCTTTCTCTGCAGAGTTCTCCGCAGGATTCAACCCCTTCACCAAAACCATCCTACATGGACACATGACCAGCAGCAGCTGACAGGAGGAAGAACACATAAAAAGGCAGACAGACAAAAAGGAACGGCAACAGACACCCAACTTAATGACAACCACAGCGGCTATGCCGACTATCAGCACGCACCAGAAGAGAAGGATACAGATTTACTTGTAGTTTTTATTACCTTTTTTTTTAAAGAAACCGTGGAGAAAAAAAAACATCTACTACTAGGCTAGAAGCATGATTTCGTATAAAACAAAAACCAAACACAAAAAAACAAAACAAAAAAAAAAAACCTAGCAACCAAAACGTGCTTCCTGTTATCTGTATCAGCATGAGTGACTGCTGCCGCATGGCCTGTCTTTAACTACAAATACTGAGGGAATACAGGGGTGGGTAAAAGGGTGGGGAGGGATGGGGAGGAGACACTGCTGTATGGGACAGGCATGCAATGTTAGGGTATGGTCAATCACTGGCCCGTTTTCTAAACCGACAGGGAAAAATTTATCAGCTAAAGAAAAAGGGAGACTAAAATAATGAGAATTACATAATCTCTAGGCAACAGGTTACTCCCCCTCCTACCTGCCACACTCTTCCAGCTAAAGAGCATCACAAACTAGTTTTAAACCTGTCCCAGTGCTCTCGAAGTCCAGTAAAGCTACAATTATCACCCAAGGATATTGGTGTTGTACATAATATCGTATGCACTAAAATTGCTCTACGTGACTGTGTGTTACGTGTGTTGTTTATGTTATAAGATCCCTATGCGATGCCACTGATGCTGCTGTTTCAGGTACATAAGAAATTCCTCCCTGTTTTTCTTGTTTGGTTCGTTTGGTCTGAACCTATATATTATTCTATATATCTTGAGATCTTTGTGGGTACAAGAACATACAAATGTTGTGTCGCTCTGCCTGTTTTAAACGTCGGATTTCTGTGTGTCAGGTTGTTTGTTTCTTTGTGCTTTTCATGTGCTTTCACCCTTTGCTTTTGACATGTCAAACTGTAGAGGGAAGACATACTGTAAGTCATTTGGCGTACTGTGGGTTTTTGTGATTTGGGAGGCAGGTTTCTGCAGTCTGAACCTGCCTCCCTGACCTTCTCCCCCCAGAGTGGTTTGCCTTGCGGAGAGGGTGATGATGAGTGATGATATGTGATGAGTGACAGATTATCATGAGAGATTAACCTACTCTACCATCCCACTCCTCCGCCTTTTTCTTGTCCCCAGTGTGCTGTATCCTCGTGAGGTCTGTGTTAATCAGATGTCCGCCTGAGCCAAAATCCCAGTACCTCTCTTCGCCCACAGTTTTGCCCTTACCACCCTACCTCCACCTCTCACCCCCTCACCCCTCACCCCCCTCCCTCCAGTCAGCCTCTCAGAGTAGATGTAGCAGTCCTGTCCGCCTCCAGCAGGGAGGGCAGGATCCCACCTTCAGCTCGTAGTAGTGTCTGTTAGACCTCATCATGCAGTAACTGATACCACCGCCCATGACGTGCACTTAATAGACCATCTCACCACCATCAGAGGATGTCACTTGAGGTTAAAGTAGCTGAAATGCTGGTAATAATGTAGCACTGGTCTTACCGGGTAAAAGACGAAGAGCCAGCTGGAGGAAGGAGAGCATTGTGTCGAGGGTCGAGGACGTGTTGAGCTTTGATGTTTGTCTCCTTGGTAATTCTTTGGAGTGTAGCAAAGACAGTCAGTCACCAATCACTGTGATGAGAAACTGTAATACTGACCCGCAACTGTGAGCCTGACCCTTCCCAGAGCATGTCTCTTGTTTCACTCCTTTCTTTCGAGTTATGTCCTTCTTTTCCATGATCTACTGTCTTAACTGTACTTCAGAAGAAGCAATAACTGCTTACAAAAGGAAAGGATTGTTTGCATATGTGTGTGTGTTTGCATGAGAGAGAGAGAGAGAAAGGATTTTAGGATCATAGTTTGTGTTCTTCCTAAGCTCGGGCTCTGTTGATCACAGCTTTAGGCTACTCCTCACTACACTCAAAAATGATGTCAGTACATTAGTATCCCACATTTTATCACTTTGCCTCTTTAGAAAAGAAAACTAATGAGTTTTCACACTTAAGATTGGGCAACTATTGGTGTGACTTAGTATCAGCCATCCCATCTGCAAAGTCCCCAGTGTCTGTTTTTGTTCTACTCATCAGGGAATGTAGGTGTGTTCAGTCATAGTTTTTAAACCTTGTTAACATTCAAATGCACCTTGAAAGGAATCCTAATGGGTGTGTGTGTGCGTGTGTGTGTGTGTGTGTGTGTGCGTGTGTGTGTGTGTGATTTTAATATCACCTATTCAGTCCTGGATATTGGGACATGTCAAAGTTGTGATAATATCACAGGAAGTAATACTGCAAACGGACAAAGAGCAGTGGCTCTCAGATTACACATGTAATTCTAATTCACATCTTTTTTTAACATTGATTTACCTCAATAAGCGCGCCATCTCACATGATATCAATTACTAAATGTATGTGCATTTCTTTCAAACGTTCAGACACTGAATGCTTTATTATGGAAAAAGATGTTAAGTCACAAAAACGTTGCAATAAGCACCCATTAATTAAGTGTTTAGTATGGCTTCACAGCCAGAGATGATGAATGTAACGTCTTGGTATATTGTCAGTCTTGTTATAAAGTAGTCATCTGTGTTGGCTCTGTACTTTGGTAGATAATAGAGTATTCACTCTATTTCAACTCAATATCTGCTGTTGATCATCAAACATATGACTTCATTCTCATTTCATAACAAACATTCATACAAATCATGTAAAAGGAGAGATTTAAAGAGAGAAGCCTCAGATGGGGTTTTGACATTTTAACAAATATCCCTTCATCAGATATTATTTCTATTTTATTATATTTTTTTAATAACCACAAAAAGTTAGATGTCAATAAAAATTACACAGCAGTGTAATGGTGTAGTACCCCTTATGTCATAGCATACAGTTTGCTCTCTAAGGGCTCATAATTATGGTATGCTTGCGTTGGTTTCTGAAGCAGGGGCTGTTTTATAAATCCGCTGCTGATGCCAGGGGTTAGAGCGAGAGGCGGGGTGGGGGAGTCTGATGAAAAGACAAACAAGGGGGAAGCGCTTTGAAGTTACGTGGAACCGTGGGGAGGCTTGGTGGCTTCGATGGCTAGTCTTTCAAGATGACAAGCATTTTTCCTCAACACAGCCCACCCCCGATCTATTTCTGTCCCCTTACCAAATATGAGACTGAGCCAATTGTAAGGCTTCCACAGGGTGACAGTTTAAACACAGTTTGAAAGGAGGAGTCCAACTAAGTGCAAGCAGAGGGAGGAGTGGTTACATCCGAAAAATGAACAATGGAAAGCCCTGCACTGAGGGACTACTGAGATGATGCCATGCACCAAGTTCATGCAAAAATATTAACTGTTGCAAAAACTAGAGAACACGTGTATATTCCTTTAGAATGGATTGAAGACATTATTAACGCAATAGCATATTACTCAATACTAAGGAATGCAACTGCGCACATGCACAGAAAATGTTTTTAACATAAAAGGCTATATATATATATGAAATATATGAAAATATATATATATATTTACTTAGAATGCTATGCACCCTTACTTGTCAACTGGGATTCTAGTTATGTTATGGATGTACTTTTAGCATCATACAGCTGTAGCTACCAAGAGACTGTTGAGTTCTGGGTAATGCCTGCAACCTGGGGATAAATAGGGGTCTTGTGGGTATTTTAACCTGTTTTGTTTGCTTTTTTTTATTGTTATGGAGAGTCAAACATGAATTTAAAATATACATGTAAAAGCCTTTTAATCCAATCAAATCCGAGGACATCTATTGACAATTTACTCTGTACACCAGCTCAACATTTACAAAATTAATAAAGAAATGAAATGTCTTTGTGTATAGTGTGTATACTTCTGTGTGAGACAAAATCCATGTGCACCCAGCTGCTGACAATCATACCAATTTTGAACAAACCAAATGTTATAAACATGCTGAATTTCCCCAGGCCTTTACCTGTGCACTCCACTGAGCAAACCTACTTTTCATCAAAGTACCAAATGTTTAGCATTATGGCCTCCAGCAGGGCTGCTTTATGTAAGGCATACAAATGGTCAAATGAATACACCAGTGGCTAGATCCCCTTTGTTTTTGTCTTTGTAACAATGAATTATGCATCCATTCCAGTGTCCATTTAATAGTAAAGGCCATTCTACTAAACCAGCAGTCAATGCTTGTTTTCTAGAGGTCATGACTCTAATTAAGCTGGTAGTAGTTTCTCTAACAAGATCTTAAGAAGTTGCATTGATCCTTTAGCCTAATTTGTCTTCAATTAACTTCCAGATCATTGTTTATAAGAAGACATGGATCTGTTAAATATGCTTTTGCCATAAAGGCTTTATCTGAGCAACTATTGACCTGTGCACAGAGATTACATGCCAGTAGGGGGCGGAATAAGTCCACTTTGTCCACCTCTGGAGCATTTTCCCCTGCAGCCTGTCTGCTGTTCTGTCTGTGTGTTGTTTTGTGTGCATGTAGGGGGTGAGTGGAAGAGAAGGAACGTGTGCTCAGGTCCTTTTAACAAAGAACCTGGACACTGTGTGTGTGCGCGAGACTGCATGTTGTAATGTTAGATACTACCTTTCATCATTTGCACTTATGAAAAAGAGGTTTTTATTTTTCTTTATCCGAAAGTAGCCATTCTCTTGAGCCAAAGCTGAAGCAGGCACGGTGTGGCTTTGTTGTTTTGACTTTTCTGCCTGTTTTCATGTCAATTAGTTAGCTAGTTTTAGTTTATTATAGTTGAGAGAAGATGTCCACAGACTGCCAGAAGACCACTGCCAAGGCCATCCCGTCGACCAGGAGGGTGACTGTCAACGACGCGGAGCACATGCCCCATGACTACTCCACTACTCCCGGAGGGACCCTGTTCAGCACGACCCCGGGTGGTACGTAGTGTTGTCTTTCATCATTTTTACTTGCACGTGCCGCAGAGGTATGCTGTTACCGACGGTCACGCGTGATTTATACACAGCGGCATTATACAGTGTGTGCAGGCACTGCTTAGGCTAACTCCATGAGGTCGCCTCCTGTCAAACGCCACCGTGCAGAACCAGCTGCTAGCTCCGCCTCAGCTAACTGCTAACAGTGGCTAGCACTGTTTGGTTGAATAGAGGGGAGGAGGCATAAAATATTACTGATTGTTAAACAGTAAAGTAATTGTGACCCAAGGCATGTGAGTGGTTTATTCTTTTATCACTGCTTTGTCATTTTAAAGGGGAGTGTTTTCGGTTTTGATTGTGGGTTTCATCAGCTGATCTCGGGACGTTGGCGACTCCTACTGTCCACTTCTACGTAACCGACAACTTAAGCTGTGATTGGTTCTTACCGATGTGAGCTCACTATGTTGTGTTTAATTTCCGTACAGTATACATTTTTGAGTGAGTTTTGAGCTGACGTTTGAGTAAACTAATAAGCCCCAAGAGGTCGTGGTTTACTGTGATTTTAGAACAACTACAGGGCATTATTAGGCACAACTATAAATTATGGCCTCATGTGGCTTATTGTTTTTATATAAAGGTTACTACATACACTTGGTAAGGTTTCTTAAAATAAACACACAGCAACTAATAATTTATTGATAACTAATAATAATTATTTTACCAAGTAATATAGGTCTTCTGCAGAATGGTTGCCAAGCAACAGACAGACACAGCAACACACAGACACAGTGGAAAGTATGCTTAAAGATTGGGGTAATCATTAACATTTATCTGGATATTGCCATTAATTGTGCATTTTTTTTTAAAAATAGTGTTCAATTCTGTTAGTACTCCTCTTTGCTGTTATAGGGGTGTTTGACTGTGGATATGTGTCTTTCGTGGTAATGCGGTCACAGGTGTGTGTTGACTACAGCTTCGAAAGCAGCACAGTCAGTCATAGCCAAGGACAGGAACTGTCATGTACAACATAATAAACATAAAAACTAATGTGAACCCTAAACATGGGATCAACAGTAATATCCTGCCAACTCTGTATTGCTGTCACTAGCACCTCCTTCATGGATGTGTGTGCATGTGTGTGTGTGTGTTTGTGCAATAATCCCATTCATTTTTCCATACTGTTATTACTGATAATACCTTAAATGATAGCAAGTTTGATTTCTACTAGTTGATTCATTCTGCACAACATGAGGATAAATGTTAGAAGATACATTGGGTTTCTTTTGTGTAAACACCTTTTATTTGTTTATTCAATGTTTCATAGTCAGATTAAATTATTTTACTGGTCAGATTCTAGTCAGTGTTAGACCTGCAATGATAAGTCAGTTAGCTGCTCAGCAGCTATTTTGATTAGTTCTAATTAAACATTAGAGTCATTTTTCATTCAAAAAATGTCAAAACAATAGTGTTTTCACCTTGGACTCATACATAATGGGATGGATATTTTTCACTTTTTTCCTGCATCTCTAGTCTAACATATCAGCAGAGTAACCATGAGAATTGTCAATAAAACATGGACGTGCTGCACACCTGCATGCGTATGATGAATGAGGTGTGACTGAAGGAGCTGATTCCAGTCAGCTAATCTAAGTGTGACCTCAGTGCTCTTCCTGAGCGAACACACTGCTCCGTTTCTGATGGTCGTCCTTCAACTTTCCACACAAAAGGTACCAGGATCATCTATGACCGAAAGTTCCTTCTGGAGTGTCGCAGCTCCCCGGTGGCCAAGACTCCTCCGCGAGGTCTGCCTAAAATTCCAGGGGTGACCAGTCCTCCCTCCAAAGACGCCAGTGAGAAAGCCCATAACGGAGAACTACTGAACAACAACACCACTGCATCCGACAGCAACAACACTGGTATGTTGACACTGCAGACACACATCAGAGGGTGGCATGGAATGAGGGATTCAGTCCTAGATTTATATGTAAATTTGTATAAACACTGAAAAGCACAACACTGATTAGAACATCTGATTAATCTTTAACCTCAGTTATGTTCCGTGTATCACTGTTAACCATCAGATCATATAGCTCCTTTAACATTGCTGCCCTTTATTGTTTTATATGGATGATAGATGAAGGGGTGCTATTTAGATTGATTTCATTTTTCAGCCTTGGATTGTGTCTATGTTGCTGACCTTTGTTTGGGAGGAGTCTGATGTGTCATCCACATCATTCAAACAAACAGAGATTTAAGAGTCTCTGTACGTTGACTTGTGACTATAATGATTTACCAGCTAATGACAGGCGTCTTCCAGTTTTCCTTAAACATCACTGTGAGTCATTATAGCATGAGACTGTTAAAGATTAATCCTGATGCAGCACAGCAGCTTGTGCTTTGTTAGTGAAATATGTTTGTGTCTTTTTAAGGTGATGACGCGCAGTTTGAGATGGACATCTAGGTGGCGCTGAGTATTAAGACGTCAGGCTCACCAACATGACGCTGTGAAGAAAGGTTCAGGAGCACCTTCTCTTTTCCCATCATCCATTCCATGAAGTCGGAGGTTCGCCTTTATCATCCACAGTGTCTTAGTGTCCTTGGGTCTGTCTCTGTCAATCTCGTTTGCTTGTTTTGCTCAGAACAAATCTGTAATGAAGCCTTTTCTGTCTGTCTCAAGGCTTGAAACCTGATTTATGTGTGACAAAGTGTGCCTTCCTGTAGTGGCTACGAGTTTGAAACCAACACTGGGAAGTACTCAGCACCAACAAAGCCTCATTCCTCACCACTGAGAGAAAATTGTGAAAATGAAGATCCAATTTCCTGAATTTATAAGCATTCCAGCAGGGCTTGTCACTCGATGTGCTTTTCTTTCCATAAACATTTCCCGACACCTCTCTTCAAAAACTGCCTTGAAATGTTCAGTTACTGTATAATTTGATGTATGGTTGATCATGCTCTTAAAATTTACAAAAAGTACTTCACCTGAAGTGTCATGCAGAGAATGTAAAACCGAATTTTGTTGATGAAATTTTGAAACAGATTTTCACACAGTTTGTAGGGTGACAAAAAGCATTAAAGCAAACACCATTAAAACAAACAGCACTTCGTTGTGTATTTTTTAGGTGTGCATTGATTGTGTGCTACTTCTGAGTCTTGTGCTGTCATGTCAGCAGATTACAATCCGCTGACATAATGTGGGCTGCGTCTTCATGTTCATCGGTTCACTGATTTGAATACACGTTTGTCTTGTGCCGTGCCTTATGAAAGTGCAAAAAGTTGTCTGTTTGGTTATTTCAGTGATGAAATGAAAAGATTTGATGAACACAACTGAATTATTTGCCCTTCAAATGTTAAAATGAAAAGCTAATATACAGTTTGAAGTGATAATTCTTGACTTGGATGGCTTTCTTTGCAGCCTGTAACACTTCCTGTGCTCCCCTGATTCAGCATGTCATATCAGGAATTCCTCACTGATAACCTCAGTCAGTGGACTGTGTAAAGAGAGGTCAATATACAACTCCACATATCTGGAAGAAACTCATTCCTCTTCTCCCATTCAACATTTCCATTTCCACTCAAGTTGCTGGCACCTTGTTGATTTACTGTGCCCATTATTTTCTCCCCCTTAAATATCTTGTCATTAGGAGCCTCAAAATAACTGGCCAAATGGATGTGCCAGGACAGCCCAGACTGAGTAATATTTATTGCACTGAACTACTCACTGTTCCTTGGCAGTACCACTCCTCCGTGTGTGGAGTTCAACACTTCAGTACAAAGATTTGTCAGGTGGCTTAGACACTAGATTATCCACACTTATGGATATGAGCACTTGTGTCCAGGTTGTGATGGACTGGTGAGCTGTCCATGGTGTCCTCCTGCCTTTCACAGATGCATGATGTAAATGGGTATAAACAAAGCAAAAATTCTTCATTGGCTAAAAGTGATAATTGATGGGTGTGTGAGTTGCGGTGATGGCACAGATGATGATGGTGTCAAAGAATCTCTTCAAGGGTCTACTGATTGTTTGAAAAACATTTCTATGTCAGAGAACGACACAATGTAGGTCTAGAAGTTAGAGCCCAACCACTGACAAAGGTGATATAAAACCAGACCTTTGTGGCAGTGCCTATTATATCTTTGCTGTTACTCCTGGTAGAGTGAGACAGTGCAATTATCTGACCAACAGGGTCACGTTTGTTTAGGATGAGTTGGATGTGTATGAACTGACATGATGTAAAGGTGATGACACTAAGATCTGGCTACTTTGTGTTAATGTTCCATTGTGTTGGTTGCTACTGTTACCATCATCAGTTCTTTAAATATTGATGTAAACAAGTTGGACTTTAATGTGGTATCCAGTTTTATTTCATATTCAGTATGCCGCCCCACATGCCCCTGGGCATAGAGGGTAGTGAGTAAGAGTGTCCAAACTGTCCAAATGCTTACGGTCTGGACTATAATTCATCAACATAGACATAAACAGATTATAATGCATTTGCTGTTGTTTAATTAAGCATAAAGAACCACAGTGTCATTTGTGATAGTGTAAGCTTATAAGTGATGAAAATCTTTGAGGCATCATTGTCAGCAAGGCAATTTTAGGAGGAATCTGGGAGAACTCTGTCTGGTCTTGTCTTGGCTTTCAGTGTGGATTGAACAGTTTCAGCTGATCAGTTCCAGTCCGCCCTGTCCTTCCTCCACAGTAGCTTCAGCATCCAGACGTTGACTCTCCCCATTCCCTCACGCCACTGCTCTCTGTTTGTTTGGGGTCGAAGTCCCCTTGTCACCTCTGCTTCCTGACACCCTCCACCCCGTCTCCCCCAATAAAA
This sequence comes from Lates calcarifer, assembly GCF_001640805.2. Taxonomy (NCBI): domain Eukaryota; kingdom Metazoa; phylum Chordata; class Actinopteri; family Centropomidae; genus Lates; species Lates calcarifer. The sequence continues at coordinate 10,059,012 of NC_066845.1, forward strand.
ACAAGTGCTACTGCTTTTTTTTTTTTTTTCTCTCCCCCATTGAGCCATCCTTTGGTATACTTTCTGAGTTGTTCCACACAGTGTCCCTGTTTGATCACAATCAACAAAAGGAGCCTGACCAGAGAAGAGCTAATGACCTCTGATGATGTGTGCACTGTAGGGTATAGGTACAAAGATGTGGATTGGAGGTGAAGAAGGCAAATACACTAAATTGTTTGCTGGTCACCAGTCAGAGAGGACAAGTGGGATTAAGATGTAAATGAGTATCTACGAGCAGGTTAAGCCTCTGAGGAGTGGTTTTTGTTAATCCAAAGGGATTCTGTATAACAAGGTGTGTGACTTTCTTATTCTGTGCAACAGCTATTGCTGAAAAATGTATAGTAGAAAAAACCAAAAAGCAAATAATCGCCATCAAGTATTAAAAAAACAAATAAATACTTTTGAATTTAAGTTTAAACTGATCTGAGTTTCCTCTCTCTTAAATGTGTGTCAATTTAAAGTTGTGCAATTTCAAAAACTTATTATTATTATAAAAATTTATATTCCCTGTATCTGCACTCACAAATTCAGTAAAACTAAAAATCAATGTGCCCAATATTCAAAAACTTAACTCAAATTCTCAATAGATAATAGTGTTCAAACAAGATTCAACACCACACATTTGTCAAAATAAAATGTTTTAATATATTTTACGTATTTTATGTACAAAATATACATGATAATGTATAAATAGAAAAAACATATAACATTTGCAGTATAGAAAATACTATTGTGTACCACCCAGTATGGATGAAATATACTTAGGGTCATTCAACCTTGACCAGTCATATCTTGTCATTATTTGTTGTAAAAGGCGATGACTTGGAACTCTCAGTTTAATATTTGAACATTAATGTTTCCATGAAGACAGTAAAGAAACAGTTGAATTAAAGTTCAACATCATGCTCTGTCAGTAGTTGCTCTTGTAATGAAGTGAAACCAGAGATAGGTGGGTCTTCAGTGACAGCCACACTCTTCAACAATCATATCCTCATGATGCCGCAGGGCCAGATCATCGTTCTCATAGTACAGCATAGAGAGCGGGCTGAGGCGTGTTGGCACGCAGGATGGGCAAGTCACTCTTTCTGGTTGGTGATGTCGCAAGAGGCTCTGGAAAATAGATGAATAATTCACACAAGTGGACCAGCAGCTATAGAGAAACCTGTTACTGTTCAAGATTCTAAAGAGTTAAATGGGATTAAAACTTGAGTTACCATCTTACCTGCATGTATGCATGGTTTGTTGGATGGAAGGACTCATCCAGTGGTGTGGGACACTCTCCCTCACATCGATATGCGTTGTAGCGCTTGGGATGTACGATCCACTCATCCCAGCCAATGTGGTCAAAGTCCACCCACATGTCCACCCTCCGACATAGTGGCCTCTGGACCGGCTCTGCTGCCGGTGCAGCAGTGGGTGCAGCTCCAGCAGCCACTCTCATCCTCTCCATTCGGTTCCTTTTGTGTCGTCGACTTTGACTATCACTGCTGACTCTGTCCATAGTCACATACTTTGAGTTCTCCACAGTATGAATGAGACTGTATGCTGCTTGGCCTTCCTGTGGCAGGTTGTGTTTGGAGAAGATGACCATCATGACCCGGTTTGTGGTCGGATGGTGTATTTTTCTTTGCCTCAACCCCAAATTCTTGCTACTTATCTCCCCCTCCTCCCCAGCACCGCTCCCATGGTCTGTTTCAGACTCCCCTGAGGCCTCCTGGCTTGACACTCTATCTCCCTGGTACAGCCAGTATTTTAACAGAGCAGTCACATTAAAAACCTTCCAGGAGGACTTTGTGCTGCTACTGGGTGATGTGCCAAAACTCCCCAAGAAAAGGTGCTCATCCTGGCACGATGTGCTGCCCAGGTCACAGCCCTGTTTTCGGGAGTGATATAAATCCACAGTGGCGTGCTCAGAGGCAGAGAAAGCTGGCAGCCCGATTCGCAGTTCTGCCAGCTGGACGAGTTCACTGGTAGAGATGGCTGACATGTCGAATGTGACTGTCCATCTTTCACCCACTTGATGGCAACCTGAAAATGAGGCAAGGCGTGTAAATGAGAACGCAAATTCACACACAACAGTCAGCAGTCTGGATGGATCTGGGCAAACCAGATCCTTGGACAAATGTCAAAACACTGGAGTGGGAGGGTGAATGGAACAGGATGTGTATTGAACCCCCCTGTGCAAGGACGTCTGAGGGCTAATATACACACCCTCTCACATAAAACAGAGAAAGCCTTTAAAGTCGAATAAGCATTTTGACACTTGCTGGGCTGTAAAAAGGGAGGGTCTGATAACACAGATAGTGCACCAAGCAGAAAGCTGCTGGAGAATAGAGTACACACTGGAGAAACTCATACAGTTCATAACGTGGTTGTGAACTGTATGAGTGAACTGCATGAACTGCATCACTGCTGTATGAGCAGTGATGCATATAAGCAATGTAAAAAAACAGAATGAACTATTCACTCACCTTTGGCCATCAGACTTAGGACAGAGTCAGAACTGTGTGCTGACGGGTTGTCACCTCGTGTAGTGATGGTGTTGACAGCTACTGACGGTGAGGACTCAACAGTCCTGAAAGAGCGGTACAGCTGCATCATGTACAGAGGGTATCTGCTACGATGAGTACCTGAGAGATTTCTGAATGCTAAACTCACGTTGAGGCGTGCATGGTATCTGTGCCCCTGAGTGGAGAGAGCAATTCCAAAAGAGCTGAGGAGGAGTGTGCAGAACACTGTCAACACTCTAGCTTCCATTGTAACTGAAACTCACAAATCTACAAACAATTATTACAGAGAGACAAAGAGAGAGCGAGAGAGGTAAAAATACCCTTCCTTCTTTCCTCCAGCTAGTCTCAGGCTGAAATGATGCTGTGTGCAGACAGAGCTCCAGACAGGCCCCTTTATAGTGGACAGCTGCCCTTTGATGACCCCTGACCACTCCAGGCATCTCAACAGCCCCTCTGATCATCAGAGCACATCAGAGGAGGCAGAAAAAAAAACATTTAGCCAAGGTCATTGTCCTGTCAAACTGCCCGGCCTTTTATATTCACCTAGGAGCCTAATCCTTTTGAAACATAAAAACCCATTAACAAATAACACTTAAAATCTCGCACAGCCATTAGCACCTTTCTGTTTCGTAACAGTGATGCAAGTGATGTGAAGTTTCACAAATCTTTTGAAACAAAATGGACAATACATAAAAAAATGTTTTTTTTTATGTTTTTATTTATTAATAAAGAACAGATACAGTACTTGTCTTTGTTTATTACAGCCAGTCAGGAATGTATAAATCAGTATCATGCACAAAAACTGATGACGTGATGTTCAGTAAACCGTGTTTCCAAATGGTCATGGTAGTGATAGCACAGATTTGGTTTATAATTTACAGAGGCTCTAAAACTACTTAACTGATGGATGTTTCAATCACAGAAATAGTTTTAAGGTTTCAAGTGGAATAAACAGTACCTTTTATAAATATGTGGTGACTCTGAAAACTAACACATAAACAAGCAAACAACAAAATGCTGAGAAAAATGTAACAATCTAAACAGACAAAAGTCAATCTGTGTGTTTCATGAAGGCAGCAGCTTATTAAAAAGAGAAGTCTGTTTTATATTACTTCGTATTTATAAGTCAGTTGAGGTCGACTGAATGAGGTCTGGCTGGTCTCATTGGTTTCCCACTTTTACTGATGTTAGCTGGTGTTAACTCCTCTCACAAAGCATTGAAGAAGTTCTTCACCTGTGTATGAGAAGGTTCTTTAGGATTACAATGGATCAGACACATAAAACACATCAGATCAGAAAACAGATTGTGCCAATGCAGTGAATTCTTAATAAATCAAAGGCAAGACTGGGGGGATAAAAAAAAAGGCACCTCAAACAATATAGTGACCTCATGTGGTCAAATCTGGCACAGCAGCTATTGGATCAAAGTGCAATAAATAAACATACCGTTGTAATAAATTGGTCCTGCACCTCTGGGTCACTCTGAAACTCCACGCTGGCATCGAGTTGCAACACAGGTATCTGTTTTAACTTCTCAAAGTGTATTCTGAGAAGAGACAGAGCCAAGCTGTATTAGACGCTTCATCAGAGTAACAGTCCTCAAGTCCCCAGACCACACACTGCTGACTGTCATCTGTTCACAGCTGAGCAACAAACAGCTGCGAGGAAAGGTGTGTGTCAAATGGGAATCTGAGCAGAGCATCCTGCAGTACAACGGCTGTCCCACTGCTTGGTGTCATTCATTCCAGTTTTTTAATTCATTTCAACATTTTATACCAGATTCTGGTGGAATAATTTACAGTTCATCACAGGTAAATACCAAATTTAAATTACCTGACTTGTTTATATTTGTAGAATGTGAACACCATTCAAAACAGAACTGCATATACAGGAACCACCTGATTATATAGCTGTCTAAATAGTGATGAGCTGGGCATATCCTCTGTAACTGCTGAAAGGAGTAAGATGATGACGATGATTTAAAAAGTACATTTCTTAGGTCACTGAAAATATTCAAAGCATAGGGGCTGAAGAGAACAAACAACACCCATGTGATCTCATTATTACTCACTCAGTGCTTTTCTCAACAAGCCACCTCTCGTGTTGAACATGCAACTTATTCAGATAGTCCAGTTTCACTCCCTTCTCCTCTGGCCTTCCCCGGCGCTCTAGACGCTCCATACATTTCTGAGAAATGAACAAAATTGTAATGTCTTTCTACTGCTTTATGATGAAATGGAATATTTGTCAGTGATGTAAAGCTACAATAGGAAATATAAAAATGAAAACAATGACCACGAGTTATAATTGTGTCATAACTGTACTTTAAAAAAAAAAAAACAGATTATTTGTTGTATTTATTTTGCCTTGAATTTGAAACATTAAATGTTTTCTTTTCATACCTCTGGTGGGGCTGTGAGGTAGATGATGCCCTCCAGCTCCACCTGGTGTCCAAACTGCTCCACCAGGAGAGAGTGCCAATCCTGGTAAACTGCCCACTCTGTAGGGTTGATACAACCCAACTCAAACATGTTCAGGGCAAAGATGTATCTGACGGGACAGAGAGTCAAGTGTAGTTTTATACAAACAAAATACAGGAGGATGCATTTGCTCATTGTTAAATAGTACTTAAAGCACATATATCCAGTTCTAACCTGATTTTTAAAAACAATCATTATATAGTGATAATGTCTGAATTCAGGAATAGTGAAGTAACCCAACTTGAATTAGGTTAAAATAGTTTTGTTAGAGTCCCTTCACACCAATTTGATTTCACTTTCACTTCCTTGTCCTGCCCTGACTCACCTGTCGCTGTAGACTGAGCGCTCATACACCTGAACAGGTGTCCCTTCTGAGCTGAGCAGGCAAGGAGGAGGAGGCTGCAGCTGCGTCCTCAGCCGGCTCATACACGAATACGTCTGAAAAGTGTACGACCAGCGCTGAGGGTCCTGGTACATCATCTGCAGCAGGTTGCTGACTGTCGTCTGGGGGGAGGCATCTGTCCCCTGTCAAACACACAGGCAGAGGTGGTCAGCTTAGGACTCTTTTGAGTTTTGTTGGGGGGAAAAAATAAAGAGGTCAGGCAATGTGCACACCTTTGAGGTCCCACTCTCGATGTTCTGCCACTTGCTCACAGGTTCTGCCATCACCTCCCAGTCTGAACAGGCTGACTGCAAGATTCTTGCAAAAGTTGACTTTCCTACAGCTGATATATGAGATCACATAACACAGCTTACATGTTAGCAACACGCAACCAACAAGAAACATACAGCCAAGTCACAAACGTGCGTTGTTTGTTTATATGTACAGATTAGAAATACTTATGATCTTACCGATGTTTCCTTCGATGGAAACTCTCTTCACTCCAGCTTTTCCATCTTGAGTTGAAGCTTGACTCGACAGACACCTTGAACAGGAAACACTCATCTTGTCTGCCTTATTAGCCATAGCACCTGGTTGAGTTGTTGTCGGTGTTATGGCTGTGCTCCCGGCGCGTGAGTAACTCCCAGGTGTCCTCCACTGTGGAGGAGCCGCCTTATAGTTTCTAAATGTCAGACCTGATAGTTTTTTACATGTAGAAACTCGGTTTAACAGGACGCATCGGTACAGGGCGGACATCACGACAGGCATTAGCTACAATTACACAGGGATTGTCACATTTGTCTATATGTCACTTAGTGCCTGCTAAGGTTGGTGAGCGGTTAAGAGATTTGACATCACCGCTGAGTTCACCTCATGGTAGCTAGCTCATCTTCCCCATGATGTAACAGGATCATTCACTAGTAATAATCAATTTATAGCTAATTCAAACATTACTATTAAGTAACGTTATACTGGCTGAATTGTTCTTGTAGCGTTCACACTTTAGCGTTTCGGATTTTTATGACTGGTCAACGAAATTACTGATCTTAGTTCATGTAAGAAAGTATCCCAAGTGCTACAAACATTAGCATCAATAAGCACTTCCGGTACACGCGTTCTTTACTTTCACAATAAAAGCATATCGACAAACCAAATCGTGCTTTGAACAGAAAATGGACGCCAGAGGACAAATTCGTACTTGCTTGATTTCACACGTTTAGCTCTAAGATATAACGACTGTGTTGTGTATAAATAAACATATCAGTTTGAGGCGGTGACAGTACATGAGCAGTTGCTCGACGCCCCGGAAGTACTTTTGTTTTCCTCATGTATATTACCCACATGTATTAACAATACGGATCAACGAGGTCAGTTGTTGCTTGATTTATGACTTCAGTTTGTTGTCTATACATATGAAGCGTTGTTGTTGCAACCAACTTCAGCTTCTGCCACTAGTTTCATTACATATACATTTCTGTGTATGTGATAATGTCAGTTATTATTTATTATTTATTTATTATTTATTCATTAATTAACATTCTTTATATACTTGCAAAGATCTAATTTCCCCCAGATTGCATACTTTGACTACAAAGTCTTTACTTTGAAAGAAAAATCTACTGTGATTTATTATTTAAAGTGTCCCTTGCTTTCAATTCAGAGTTTGTTTGTAATAAAAACACAAACCTACAGAAAGTCTTCATTTAAAAAGCCATCACAACGTTCATTGTAAAAGCACAATCATAAAAAAAAGCTTTACATTTTACACACTAAAATCAGAATATTCATAGCAAAGTCTGTTTTGTTAAGTCAAAATAAAAATTTTATTCAACCTACTTGAAAAAAACACTGTGAGCATTTCTCTACAGATTTAGAGACAATTTAAGTATAATCACTGGTTTAAATGAAAAAAAAAAAAAGACAGGAAAAAGTGACAATTGAACTGTTTTTGATTGTCAGAAATTGCTGTTACATCAGTTGCATCAGTAGTGACTGGCTCTCAGTAGCTTGTGTTTTTGAGGGTGATCCTTTGAGTTGTCTCAATCTTGAAATCGTTGATACCTAAAGAAGCAAACCAGCATATTTTTTAACCAAAGTGAAATTAGATTAAATTACATTAAGTTATGTGTGTGTGTCCTCACCCTGATTGAGTGCAGTGCCATCAGAGGAGAGGTGCCAGTATCTGCGATCACTCTGTCTGGCCTGCTCTCCATTCACTGCACTTAAGAAAGGTCCCCAGAGGCTGGACTCCTTCTCAAACCTGCCAAACAGCATCAGATAATAGGACTTTAAAAAAAAAAAAGCTGTGAAAAGTTGAAATGTATAAATGTAGATTATATGAACTCACGTGAAGCCAACGTTTTGTCCCTGGAGAAGTTCAAGGGCCTCCAACACAGAGCTGCCCTTTGGCACATCAACTGAGTAAACAGCAGATGCCCCGCTGGATGTCACCACCTCCACCATCACAGCCACTTTGGTCATGCTTGGTAAAACCACCACAGGATCTACAGGCTCCAGCACCAGAGTATCTGTAGGAGGGCACACGTCATTACAAAAACAGTGGCAGTACACAACAGTGACCACAGAAGGCAGAAATAATGCTGCACATACCATCCTCGTTGAGACACTCCTTGCTTTTAACTGTCAGGTAAGATTTCTGCTGCAGAGCTGGCAGTATCTGAGATATGGCCATAGGGTTGTGGTATGTGTTGCTTCTGGCATCTGTCCTCATCGCCTCCATTGAGGCTGCGCACTCTGCAACTGGGCTGCCCATTGCCAATAAGGCCTTGAACGCAGTAAATAAGCATGTTTGAGCTGCAGAGATTTTGTTCTACAAGATTTCATTCTGTGAAAGAGGAAAAAGATACTGAACAAAAACTGAGAGAAAAGTTCCTTACTTGAACGGCAAGACCAGTGCTGAACTCATTGCCAATATGGCCGTCGGTCCTGCTAGAGGCCAAAAGCTTCTGCTTGATCTTGCTAAGGGCTGTGTCCAGCTCAGCAGCGTTCTGCACATGCGTGCCAGAGTCCTTCACGCACTGCAGTGCCATCCCAGCCATAGCATAGGTATCTAGAGAGAGGGAAGGTAGGATAAATTATGCATATGTGGCAGACAGAGGAGGAGTTTAATTTGAGTCTTAGGACAATGTACATTTTCTCAAGCTAAACCTTCATTCTGATAAATCTCTGCGAGATGACCCATTAGGGCAAAAATTAATCTTAGGTTTCACTCACCAATACTGTCGACATCTCCATGTTTGAAGTGTTCGTGTTCAACTGCCTTGATGAGTTTGTTGCTGACATGGTTGTTGACCCTGACGCCACTTGTGCAAAGAGCGAGCACTCCCAGGGAGTACTGGTAATAGTTAGTCAAAGGGCGTTGGCTGACTGGATAAAGGAGAGATGAAATAACAGCAACCAAACTAGATTAAATTGTGATGTCCCAGTAATGTTCAAGAAATTTAAAGGTTCTTTCTTTTCTCCAGTGCCACAACAATTTTTATTTCAGTTTGGATGGAATTAGTCTATAGCTGCTCTTAAGACTATTTCCCACAGAAGTTGAATTTAAAAAAAAAAAAAAAAGTCACTGTAGAAATCTTACATAAAAAAACATACAACCTTTACACATTCTAAAATTTCATTGAGACATATTCATCAGACATTACAGCTATAAAGCTAAATTACAGCTATTATGAAATAGCCTAAACAATTATAACTCCCAACTGGATTTTCTTTTTGTTGAGATTTGACTTTTTCACATACATTATCCTGTTTGAAGAAATATCCACCCTGAGTTTTGTAGCATAATGTAAAACAGTACAGTGAGCACATTTTATGACAGCTGTTGGCCTTGAAAAGGTCAAAGTAAACTTACAGGCAATGTTCTCTTTTTCTTGTTCCATCTGCTTCTTCAGGTGTGTCAGCAGCGTCTCGCTCGTCTCGCTGACAGTGAAGGTGACTGTGGTGAGGTCGTAGCAGGAGGACTTCAAAGCCAGAGTGTACAGTGCCATGCGGCCGACCACAGGCTGGCTGTTAGAGAGAGAGCTGAGACAGACAGAGGAGGCCAAGGTTCAGGTGAGAACATCAAGGGAGAAGATGAATTCAGCAGACATAAAGTTTTTTTTAAATATCATGACATTATTTGGAAAAATAAGTGTCTCTGTAAACACTGCATTACTTTTGTATGTCATTGTGCAAAATGTTTTTCAGTCTATTCAGGTGTTCACTCTCCTTGGCAAGGTTGTGGTAATTAGAAAGTCGCAATGCCAAGTGTACACTGGGATTGGGAACTCCTTCCTGCCCCTCCAGAGAGCGGAGCAGATCCTTATTGAGTGACAGGAGCAGCTCATTGTTGGATCCTGAAGTATCTGGATTAAAATATATACAAAAAAGAGAATGAATATCAGAAATATTGAGCACAGCCATAAAAGTGACTTAAGCAACTGTCAATTGCTGACATCAACATGAACTTTCAAAGCATTGCAAAACCAATACTGCAGCATCAGCAGTCACAAGGGGAAGAAAATACTATGGAGATGTAATATTAAAGAATTTTAATTGCTGTGTTTAGCTTCCAAATATCCTAATGTCTCTCTATATTTTATCCTCAGCACTGAAGCCCAAATAGATGCCATCACTCTCTGTAGTTTGACAATTGCACATTTGTCAGTGAACAAGCAACATGAAGGCCATTCAAATTCATGGAACAGGTAATTGCAAAATCTGTAAATGTCCAAAACAGTGAGTATGTGTATTTGCCAACTGGGTTTTTCCCCAGAGGTGACACAGATTAGTAAGGACAGTCAGGGTTTTTAATGACTAGTGATAGCTGGTTATATCTTATTTAAAAATGTTACATACCACATGGTTTGCTAGAGGCAAAAGCCAGTAGACCTATTATTATCACTGAAGACAGCATTCTGGATAACCTGTTGGTAACACAAAACAGTGAAAATAAATACTTATATTTGCTTAACATGTAAAGTAACAATACAGATAAACTATACAATAATGAGATCGAAAAACGTCTCTTGGTATTGACGTTTTCACGTATTTCAGAAAAAAAAACTGAGAATAATAGCAATTTACATTCAGCTTAGATACGCGACAGTCTATTCAGCGATGTCAGGTAAATATTACAGGCTCGCTGTTATAATGTTATTACAGCAGTTTAGTAATTGGCTTGTAAGCGTTGTAAATTCTGCAGTAAACAGCAGTTTGTTACCTGCTCAGAGGGAGACTCCAGTGTGAAGAGTAGGAGCTGAGTGAGGAAACAAGCAGAGACAACAGCCTCTAGTATTTCACTGTCACATGACTCGTCATTTGAGATGACAAAGCGATGAAAAAAAGCTAGAGGGTCCCTTTAAACACCAGCAGCGGTTCAGCCCATAAACAGGGAGTTAGCGATAACTCTCTTGCCGAGCATTCATAGTCTTTGGTAAGAACGATACGAGTAATGTAGGCAGGTGTCTATCTTGTTTCACATCTATCATTTTCCGGTCGCTGCTTGCGCCTTGTCGTCACGATTGATATTTTCAAACTAAATAGCGAGTAACCGCTCATTAAGACACATCAACAAAAACTTCATTTTGTTAACTTCGTTCCTCTATCTAAACGAGTGCTCTGACACATACAAGGGTTAGCAGAAAGTCGTTTGCCCACGGGAACTACAGTTCCCACAATTCACCTAAAGCAGCATACGCACTTTCTAGAACCTTGACGTATCTTCAGGAGCGACTCACTTTTTCAGAATAGCCAGATAACGTCAGCTTAAACCCAGCTTGTCTTTCAAGCCATTCACACAACCGGGACTGTCAGTTTTGGGGATATATGTGTTTGCAGATAGTATCTATATAGTAGGGTCGGTGACACTTTAGCATGCAGAGCCCGCTGCTGTGTGCAAATGGCAGTATCCCAAAGGAAAACACTGAGAGCTGAACGGAGGCAAACTAGCAAAACATCAACAAAAACATCGAGGGGCAGGGCAGCTGCTCAGGTCGGTCTGCAACGTTAACTTTGTGTGTTTCTCATTAACTTATTCAGAGTTGTTATTCAGCACAGAAATGGAGCTGACATTGTGAGAGTGATATGTCAGGTTATAGAAATAGTCTGTTTTATCCGTAACGTTTTATTAACGGTAACACGCAACAATGGCGTTGTAGCTAGCTAAATAAGCAGCCAGCTGGCCCCGTGTAAACAGATTTATAACTTGTGCGTCATGTAGGTTACAGAAAATACCTTTCAGTTTATCTGATAGGTATCTGTATTGATCTTCCAGATCAGATCTGTTTGTAGTTATCTACCCGTGTGTCTGTTCAAATCATCATACCACCATGCATCACTCTGCTTCCACAAGCAGTGAACTGGGGTTCCTGCCAGCCATGTATTCATTTTCAGGCCCCACTAGCCTTCCTGAATTTGACCTCGGACCTCCAAGTACGTCTGGCCACCTACAGAGAGCAACTGTCTCTAACAAGTAAGTAGCAGATGATTTGGGGCTGTACATCCATATCCATATGTTTGTCAGAAATACACTGGCAACACCTGACATGTTATATTTTCTGTTTTGACACATCTGTCTTGTCTGTCACGCAGCAGCTGGGAGACAAGATGCCTCAGGAAGCACAGAAGGAGAGTTGATGACGAGTAAGTGAGGGAGGCACAGAAAAATCAGACCTAACACTGGACATTGCCTGGAATACTCTCATTCTCTCATCTGATAAACATCTTAATGCTTTCTCAGGGGATGCAGTGCCAAGAGGAGGAGGTTAATGGTGGAGGCAGAAGTAGATATTTCAGAGAACTCAAACACAAGCATTCGTCATGACTGGCCTACAGCAAACAGCTGCCCTCCCCTGTCTGCACAGCAAGCCAGCCCTGCACTTCCACAGCCCTGCCCAGAGCCTCAGCCCTTGACTTTGTCACACCCCTCACCTGCCCTGTCCCGACCTGAGACAGAGAGCTCTTGCATGGAAATAGAGGCAGCTCAGAGGAAACTTCAGGAGATTGAAGACAGGTATGCAATATGCAGGGTGTGCGAAAACTTGCAAAAACTGCTTGTCCAACCAGCCATCCTAGAGTCTGTTGTTCATGGGTAAAACAAGTGAAAGAAAATAAATATGTGGCAAAAATATATCATGTTACTCATCCCAGCAATTCCAGACTATTTAGACATCTTGAGTAAATAGAGGGTACAGATGTGGTCATGGTCATGGTCATTCCTCTGCAACACAAACAGCATCAGTATCTGTCATTGATGCATTTACATGATAAAATGATCGAGTGCTGTGCATGTGTTTTTGAAATCACTAAACGATTCAGAAAGAATTCAGGCACAAGTTTTCATCAACACAGAGAGACAACACAAACTGATACTTTATTTTGTTTCATTTATCTGCTGAAGTGGTTTCAGTTAGGCGAACAAATCCTGCTTCAAAATAGAACCATGCATAAGGCCTCTTGCATGCTTAAAAGGTTGCTCTCTTCCCCTGGTGATGAGCTATATAAACTTGGATAATTGTTTATTATTATCATTTCTTGTCTTACCATATCATTGATTTGTGATAATTATTATGTTACTATATTCCGGGTTAATGTTCTAGTGTCTGAATGAATGAGAACATGCTGAACTCTATCAAAATCTTGATAAAATAAGATAATGATAAAATATCTGAAATATTTTAGAAAATGGTTTAATTATAGGATTTAGTTTTTAAAGAAGTGATTAATGGCTTTGAATACTTATGTAACTACCGTTACTTACCAGTATCAAGCTAATGCTGTCTTGCTGTGATAATTATCCTGTAATTAATTAATCCTTATCATCCACTCCTACATATATATGTATTCAATATGTCAGGAAACAGTGTCTGCCAAATTTCAAATATAGCCCGCACGCTGTCTGGTATGTTCAATTTCAGTCATCTATACACTGTCAAAATATCTGTCTGTTTCCTTCATCGTGATGCCGTTTTCTTCATTTATGTCAGCCACAGCAGCTTTGTTTTGCCTCTCAATGACAGTGATTGGTAGGAATGTAACAGTATCAAAATCTCATGATACAATAATACTTCGGTAATAAGTCCACAATAGGATATTTATTGTGATTATTTAAAAAAAGGCAACTGAAGACTTGGGAGAAAAATGTATTAAACAGTGAACAAGGCATTCATTTTAAAGTGAAAAAAACAGTTTCCCCTTTCTCATTTCTTGACTTGAAGAAACCAAAATGCAGCCGGACCGTCCACAATTTCAAATCTTTGTCTCCCTCTCCCCTGCTCTGTTCTCCCTCTCCTCCAACACTGGCGTCCACAGTCTTCACTGTGCTAGATCCATAGATATGAAGAGGGAGTGAGCAGACTGCAAAGGATGATCGCTCTACTCCACTGTGGCTCTAATGAAACTACAGCTGTGCCCGGAAGGCTTACCGTTTGTTACTGTCCAGGTCTGCGACGGTATCGAGACACTTCTGTTCCAGTGATATCATGAGATTGATGCTACTGTTACATCCTTAGTGATTGGTTTGTGAATTTGTATTAAAAGGTGACATGAACACATACTGTACCCTCTATACCTGTAAATGAATACTGTGATATTGATGTATCACAGAATAACGCTGGAAGATGACGATGAGGATGAGGATCTGGATGTAGAGCCAGCCCCGAGACGGCCGGTGCTGGTGATTTCAGACAGTCTGAAGAAGGGTCTACAGCGTGGCATCAGCGACATCCTCCCCCACAAAGTAGCTCAATCTGTGTATGTTCTCCTTATTTTGTTATCAGAACATTTAGTGTTGAATGAAGTAACAAGTTTAAGTTGTAACTTGACTTAAACTTGAAGTGATGTGACTCATGTTCTGCAGGAATTTCCTCTTTGAACAGCTCTAGACTTATTTCTTTCCTTCTGTTGGTTGTTTTTGTCTCACCTGCTACCTCTTACTTTTAGGAGCCATTCCTGCATGGAGCTGGTGTTGTGGCGGCCACCTGACGACCCCTTCTGTCGGAGGCTAAAGGGCTCATTACAAAAGCAGCGTAAACAGCAGATAGTATCTCGGCAACCCCCAACTCCATGTCCATCTCCTACCCCTCACAGTTCCCTGACCCCTTCCAGTCCACCTGCAGAGACGCAGTCTCCTCTGTACAGCTTCCCTGTGGTTCACAGCTCCGGGGAGGAGGACATGGAAATGTAATAGTGCTCAATTAGTTTGAAAGCCATGCCAAAGTAAAGGACTGTACATGTAGTCACACAGAAGACTATAATGGACCCAGAACCACTTTAAGTCGGTCAGTTTGGCAAGGCACGTTGGCTTTAAATGAACATTCTGCTGTTTCGGACGGTTTGTGCAACACATCCTTTGCTTTACAGTCATGCATTTATGTTTTATGACCATAATCCCAGTCAACTCTATCTAAGATGTAACAACAGTGCTGACCTAATCAATCCGGTTTATTCATTTAAACCTCCAAGGAAACTGTCATGATCTCAAGACTTTTACAGACAGCCTTATATAAAACCAGTTTTATACAGTATAACTTGCAGAATTGGCCTTTGCCCTTAGAAATGTGATAATTTATAAATAATTTTGCCAAAGTCTGGCCAACAACAATCTTATATATTGTAAATATGTCTTTGTTCTTTGAGAAACAGCAGCGTGCAGCACCTGAATTTTGTACAGTTTCAGCTTCTGTGCATCATTAGTAGGATATTAAAATTAACCTGTGTGCTCACATTTGCTCACAGCATGGCTTGCAGTTGTACTTGTTGTGGTAGAAAGATGATCTTCCTATAGTGTTTAGCAAGTACGCCATCTGTGAGCTTTGAGAATTTGTAACAAAGTCATGGAAATGCACCTTTTTATGATTTAATTGTATTTTCATACATGTTACCAGAAATGCAACCAGCCATTAATTGTTATTACTTTATATTTGTTTTTAAATAAACTCAAATGATCAATGTAGAGATTCTGAATGGCATAGTTGATTTTCATTTGTTGAAATTTTGCTTGAGATGATAAAACAAAAACCCTGCAGCTACACCCCAAAGACCTTGGAGAGCTATGCCAGGATTTCCCGGTAGAGGAGCTAATCTTTGCTCCTATCCATGCTTTAGAGAACGCAACTTGAAGCCAGGATTTGGTATCAACAAAGAGCTGAACACATCAATGCTTAAACAAGCTTAAACAAATTCCTAAGACTAACTGCAACCATCTAATTGCCTGATTAAGACCATATGGTACCAAGAGAGACACAAATTCACCATAGTCGCAACAAAGTGGTTTGAAGTAGAATAAGACAGGTGACTTTTTTGGCTGAGACTAACACTAGGGTCAATATCAGGTATCCTGTATCGAAGGTGGTCTCTGGCTGCATCCCAAGTGAAATAAAATTAGTCTCAGTCTTCAGTTTACTGTTTACATATTCTTTTCACTGTGAATGTTGGCGCCCACACTGGAAGTGAGATATTTTTCATCTGTGCCTGAGTGCTGCAGACAAGGGATCCTGCCTTATCAACGATGGAGATGATGTTTCACCGGCAGGAGCCATGCTTACTACTTCCACGTCCAGGTACAACTTCATGTTGTGAATGCTGAGAAGATTCATCTAGGGAATGGCTGTACGCCAGATCTTTTAGTACATCTAAGGCTTCTCTCCGCCTTTACGATGGATGTATTTTAAGGCGGACCAGGAAGTGTCGGCCAATCAGCGCTTTTCTTTCAACGTTAGCTGACGTATATCGTCATTGGCTGTGAAGTGTCTCCTCATTGGCCATGAGGAGCTGAGAGAGGCGGGGAAACGAAGTTGGGAAACAGATTTAAACCAAGCTTGAAACACTACCTCTGTTTGCCAGTACTGTGAAAAAATGTCTTTACCGAAAATAAAAAGCGTGGATGCTAAAACAAACCATGGAGCTGCTTTTTTGTCGAACACGAGTGAGATTGGACGCTGAACACACCTGAGGAAGGTAAGGCAGTTTAATAACAGTTTAGCGGCTAGCGTTGGCATTAGTGTTATCGGAGAGCGTTAGCATTAATGGTGAGGATTAGCATTACCTCGTAATGATTCGTAATCATTTTAACTCCATTTATGGTGGTTTATCATGTCGTTGTCACTAGTTTGTGGTTATTTGGTCATTTTATATCATTTTGCCTCTCTACCTAGCTGTTTTACACCCGTTAGCATTAGCATTTGTGGCAAGCATTTGCATTAGAGCCACGCGTTAGCATTAGCCTTAGCCTTATGTTTTAATGTTGATTTGGGGGCTTTTTCCTTTTTGGCGTTGTTTTTATTTGCGTGGGTTAAAGTGTGTTTCTGTTTCTGTGACTAAAGCGTCCTTGACATGAGTTATGGAGGGTGGTAACTGTTTAATAGTCTGTTTGTCTGTTTACAACTCCGCTTGCATCTCTTTACAGTAACTGCAGACATTCTACTGCTTCTTTGTAATTTTGTGATCATTTTGTGTCTATATGTGGTGGTATTGCATCGTTTTGCGTCTCTAGTTGGCTGTTTTACATCTACTTATCAGCGTCTTTGTGGTTGTTTTGCATTGTGTCTTTGTAGTTTTGTGTCTATTCCAGAATATTTAACGTGTCTTTGGGGTTATTTTGTGCTTCTGTGTGGCAGTGAAGCATCTCATTGTGATCATTTTGCGACTCAGTTTTTTCCCCTCTTTCCTGTTGTGTGTCTCTGTGGCAGTAATTTTTTATCCCCTGTTGTGTATATTATTGGTTAGAAACTTGTTTTTGAGCTCAGTTTTGTGTTAATTACAAGTTTGAAAACTAGATTTTAACTCTGTTCTCCTCCACAAGTTTTAAGCCTCAAGAGAAGGTCACAATGTATGACCTGAGATTACTGTTAGAAATTCTTATAAAACTATTTTAAAAATTGCTTTTCCCTCTGAGATCAATAAAGTCATATTTTAGTAACTCAAAGTATGATATCAGTTCAAGTTCTAGTGTTAAGTTTTCAGTGTTGTATTCTTCCACACTGGTCAAGTTTTGGAGGTGAACTATTCTTTATTAATTTGATTATTTGTTTTTCAAGTGTTGTACTTGTGTTTTCCAGGTTTGCTTGTTCAGCTGCTGCAGCCTGGACAGAAACGCCAGCTCTCACCTTACAAACCAAACAGGTATGTGTCCTAAAGATTTACCCAGTCTGAAAAAATTGTTAATGAGCTGATTTATTCATGTTACTAACAGTGTTATTGTTTAAATCCTTGGTATTTAATTAGTTTAGTATTCAATATAATAATAACTGATTAATTGTGTCTGTGAATTGTCAGAAAATAGCACTAGTTCTGATAATTTTTAAAAACCTCAAAATACTTGTCAGTTAATTTTCTGCCTGTGGACTGTATAGTATAATTAAAAATACCACAAGTTAAAACCCTGCTGTCAACAATGTACTTAAGTGAAAAGTTTTTATTATGTAGTTCACAGTAATATACATGATTACTCTTTCTCTTTAGCTGGCATAAAGTGTCTTTATGTCTCTCATTCTCTCCAGGGATTAGTTGACAAATAAAATAGAGATTTAAAATTTAAGATAATCATTCAGTTAATTTTTCCCAAATATTTATTGTTATTGATTCATAAAGATGTGATGCTTTTTCTTGTCATATGTGACAGTAAACAGCCCATTATTGCCTCTAATGTTCTGGTTCGGCTGTAACGTTGAATATTTATGTGTAGGGTTAAACTGTTGAGAGGAATGAGGAATAGGATATAGTGTATTGATCATTTTCCTTTGTATATTTCTCTTTATTTTCTCCAGGTGTCACCACTTCATCCACGATCGCAGAGACTCTTCGTACAATGAAGGAAGTTTTTTGAGACCAGGACAGAGGCCTCCAGGTAATTCACAAACAGCTTTACATCAACTGTCCAACACAGAGCACTGACATCAAATTGTATATCTTCAGTAACTGATCTGAAGTCTGAATAGTTAGATTTGTCACAAAAAGACTTAACTCATTATTAAAGTTTATTTACATAGTTCATCAATATGCAGTTCAAAGGAAATTAAGAATTTAAACATCAGCTCTCTCTCTCCTGCTCCTTCTGTTTCTTTCTGTTGGTCTCTCCCTCCCTCCCTCTCTTTCTGTCTCTCACTCTCCCTTGCTGTCCCTCTCTCTCTCAGCTATTGTTCTGTTCCACGTGACAGTCCACAGAGTGTATGCTCGGCTCTTCTTAGTGTTCCCCCCACACAACAGCATTTCTGATCGCAAATATTGAACGTGTTAAATATTTATGGGGGCGGCTTCGATCGTCTTCGGAGCAGAGTTGCATTAGGTGGAGGATAAAATCACTCTGAACATACCTCACACCACAGGAAAATCTGGCAAGATGCTCATTAGAACCAACTGATAACTGGGCCTTTACTTACTTTGGGAAGGGGGATTTGGGCCAATAATCGGTCCGATTATCTTTTGTTGTTTACCCCGCTTTACTCTAATTCTGTCTGTCTCCTCCCCCCTCTTTCTCAGTCTCTTTCTCCCTTGCTGTCTCGCTCAGTCTCATGCTTTCTCTCCATCTCTCACACCAGAAACACTGTCATTTTGCTTCATTTTGGCTTCTATCAACCAAATTTAGTTAAATTTTTAACTGACTTTGGAGAAAAAAAACATATCCATCCACTGCTGTTGTGTGAATATCAGGAGCTGGTAGAGTTAGTTCCCCAGTCAGAGCAGCATCATCTGTCTTTGTGTAGAAAGCAAATGTAACTCTTGGACTAGTTCTGATTAGTCCAGAACCAGTTAGCCCACACTCTTTTACTTCTCTTATCTTTTGACAGTTTGAAGTTGAAGACCCAGACACTCTCTGCTTTTATTTTGATGTGTTAAAAGTTACACCTATGTATTAATGTCTGATGTTTGTCTCCACAGGATTCAAACTTCAACCATTAAATCTGAGAGAGAAGAGATGGACATGAAGACATTTCCAGAAGGTCAGTGTTAGTTTATCCTTTTCAGTCTGACTCTGTCATTATCTTAGCTGCAGTTTGACACTTTAAAACCTCTTGTCTGGAACAAATCAGTTTTAATTAGTATAAAAAGTCTATATATATAGTGTTTTTTATATATATAATATAAAACACACACACACATATATATATATATATATATATATATATATACACACACACACACACCTTTAAAAATAGGTCTAAGATGTCTAAGAATTAAGCATGAAACCTGTAAAAAAAATAAATTCTGAACCTAAAAAAAAAGGTATCAAAGTATCAAACTGATAAGAAAGTACAAAAGAAAGTACTTGAAATTAAATGCAATAAAATAATTTGTGTAACATCACTTCACAGAATAGAGATTTTTTTAATTCCAGACAACATTTAACAAATCACAGCAAAGATGATGACAGAGATTTAACCACAAGGAAACACTTGTTAGAGCTGGTTATGGTAAAAGTAGTTATGAGTACATTTTCCAAAGATGAACATGTCGACTAAGCATCTTTGTGATAATTTAACTGCTTGTGATATAATTATTAATTAAATAATTGTATTATAAGCTGTTGAATGTTCTCACAGGTGCTTAATAAAGACATATTAGTCTTTGGAAAATGTGCCCATGATTACATTTCAGATGGTAGAGAAAAAGTGTTTTAACTCAAATAACAGGAAACTAACTCTTTACAACAATTAGATGATGGAGGTCTTTTATCCAATTAACAGCCTCGTAACACTTCTGGTTTTCTTTTTTCCATCCACTTCAGGTCTTCAGCGGCTGTCATCCTGCAGAGATAAGAACACACGTTAATCACATTTTTGGACATATTTTTATGCCTTACTAAACTATGACATGCGGCTTAAGACAAACATAACTATCTTAAAGCAGCGATCTTACTATTGTTTTCCACAGACACACACCTCTACAAAGTGTTTGTGGGTTAGGTTACTTTTTTTTTTTTTTTTTTGTTCATTTCATTTTGCTATTTATTTATTGCAATATGAGTACTCAAACCCAGTCTATTACTGTGTACATAGTCCTGTTTATATATTGTTATACATTATCTTATTTTATATCATGCCCGTTTCTATTTTTGCTCCTGAACACTGAATTTCCCTGCTGTGGGACTACTTACTCAAATAAATACTTCTGAACACTGAATATTTTGCCTCATCTGTTTAATATTGTATGAAAGTGAATATTTTTAGCCAGTGGCCACTTGCAGCTAGAGGTTAGGGTTAGGGGTACAGCTTTTTTTTTCCCACATTTTTTGATGGTTTTCAACACCATACTATACTATGCCATTTTTTAAAACCTTTTTTATGCCTTGCTATGCTATGACTTTTTTTTAACATCTTTTTTGACATTTGACATTATGACAATTTTTGAGGGTTTTTGACGCCTTACATTACTATGACAGTTTCTGACTGTTGTTAACCTCTCACTATGACATCTTTTTTAAAAATGTCCTAGTATAGTAAGGCCTCAAAAACCATAAAAAGATGTCATAGTAAGGCGAAAAAAAATAAATAAATCATAGTATAGCAGGGCATAAAAAAATGTCATAGTATAATAGGGGGTCAAAAACAGTCAGAAACTGTCATAGTATAGTAAGTAAATTTTGACGCCTTACTTTACTATGACATTTTTTGACCGTTTGAGAGGGCATAC
Source organism: Lates calcarifer (assembly GCF_001640805.2). Taxonomy (NCBI): domain Eukaryota; kingdom Metazoa; phylum Chordata; class Actinopteri; family Centropomidae; genus Lates; species Lates calcarifer. Next base: position 10,080,053 of record NC_066845.1, read on the forward strand.
TATACTATCACATTTTTTTGACCGTTTTTGAGGGCATATTAGACTATGACATTTTTTGACCATTTTTGACACCATACTATACTATCACATTTTTTTTGACCGTTTTTGAGGGCATACTAGACTATAACATTTTTTTTAACCATTTTTGATGCCGTACTACACTATGACATTTTTCACGGTTTTTGACGCCATACTAGACTATGACATTTTTTGAACATTTTTGATGCCTTACTATACTATGACATTTTTTGACCATTTTTGATGCCATACTATATTACGATATTTTTTTGACCGTTTTTGACACCACACTATACTATGACATTTTTTGACCATTTTTGATGCCTTACTATGACATTTTTTGACGCCATAGTGTATTAGGACATTTTTTGCCAGTTTTGCCACCATACTATACTATGACATTTTTTGACCATTTTTGATGCCATACTATACTATGACATTTTTTGACTGTTTGAGAGGGCATATTAGACTATGACATTTTTTGACCATTTTTGATGCCATACTATACTATGACATTTTTTGACCGTTTGAGAGGGCATACTATACTATCACATTTTTTTGACCGTTTTTGAGGGCATATTAAACTATGACATTTTTTGACCATTTTTGATGCCATACTATACTATGACATTTTTTGACCGTTTGAGAGGGCATACTATACTATCACATTTTTTTGACCGTTTTTGAGGGCATATTAGACTATGACATTTTTTGACCATTTTTCATGCCTTACTATACTATGATATTTTTTGACCATTTTTGACACCATACTATACTATCACATTTTTTTTGACCGTTTTTGAGGGCATACTAGACTATAACATTTTTTTAAACCATTTTTGATGCCGTACTACACTATGACATTTTTCACGGTTTTTGACGCCATACTAGACTATGACATTTTTTGAACATTTTTGATGCCTTACTATACTATGACATTTTTTGACACCTTACTATTTAGGACATTTTTTGCCAGTTTTGCCACCATACTATACTATGACATTTTTTGACTGTTTTTGAGGGCATATTAGACTATGACATTTTTTGACCATTTTTGACACCATACTATACTATCACATTTTTTTTGACCATTTTTGAGGGCATACTAGACTATGACATTTTTTTTTAACCATTTTTGATGCCGTACTACACTATGACATTTTTCACGGTTTTTGACGCCATACTAGACTATGACATTTTTTGAACATTTTTGATGCCTTACTATACTATGACATTTTTTGACCATTTTTGATGCCATACTATACTATGACATTTTTTGACCGTTTGAGAGGGCATACTATACTATCACATTTTTTTGACCGTTTTTGAGGGCATATTAAACTATGACATTTTTTGACCATTTTTGATGCCATACTATACTATGACATTTTTTGACCGTTTGAGAGGGCATACTATACTATCACATTTTTTTGACCGTTTTTGAGGGCATATTAGACTATGACATTTTTTAACCATTTTTCATGCCTTACTATACTATGATATTTTTTGACCATTTTTGACACCATACTATACTATCACATTTTTTTTGACCGTTTTTGAGGGCATACTAGACTATAACATTTTTTTAAACCATTTTTGATGCCGTACTACACTATGACATTTTTCACGGTTTTTGACGCCATACTAGACTATGACATTTTTTGAACATTTTTGATGCCTTACTATACTATGACATTTTTTGACACCTTACTATTTAGGACATTTTTTGCCAGTTTTGCCACCATACTATACTATGACATTTTTTGACTGTTTTTGAGGGCATATTAGACTATGACATTTTTTGACCATTTTTGACACCATACTATACTATCACATTTTTTTTGACCATTTTTGAGGGCATACTAGACTATGACATTTTTTTTTAACCATTTTTGATGCCGTACTACACTATGACATTTTTCACGGTTTTTGACGCCATATTAGACTATGACATTTTTTGAACATTTTTGATGCCTTACTATACTATGACATTTTTTGACCATTTTTGATGCCATACTATACTATGACATTTTTTGACCGTTTGAGAGGGCATACTATACTATCACATTTTTTTGACCGTTTTTGAGGGCATATTAAACTATGACATTTTTTGACCATTTTTGATGCCATACTATACTATGACATTTTTTGACCGTTTGAGAGGGCATACTATACTATCACATTTTTTTGACCGTTTTTGAGGGCATATTAGACTATGACATTTTTTGACCATTTTTCATGCCTTACTATACTATGATATTTTTTGACCATTTTTGACACCATACTATACTATCACATTTTTTTTGACCGTTTTTGAGGGCATACTAGACTATAACATTTTTTTAAACCATTTTTGATGCCGTACTACACTATGACATTTTTCACGGTTTTTGACGCCATACTAGACTATGACATTTTTTGAACATTTTTGATGCCTTACTATACTATGACATTTTTTGACACCTTACTATTTAGGACATTTTTTGCCAGTTTTGCCACCATACTATACTATGACATTTTTTGACTGTTTTTGAGGGCATATTAGACTATGACATTTTTTGACCATTTTTGACACCATACTATACTATCACATTTTTTTTGACCATTTTTGAGGGCATACTAGACTATGACATTTTTTTTTAACCATTTTTGATGCCGTACTACACTATGACATTTTTCACGGTTTTTGACGCCATACTAGACTATGACATTTTTTGAACATTTTTGATGCCTTACTATACTATGACATTTTTTGACCATTTTTGATGCCATACTATACTATGACATTTTTTGACCGTTTGAGAGGGCATACTATACTATCACATTTTTTTGACCGTTTTTGAGGGCATATTAAACTATGACATTTTTTGACCATTTTTGATGCCATACTATACTATGACATTTTTTGACCGTTTGAGAGGGCATACTATACTATCACATTTTTTTGACCGTTTTTGAGGGCATATTAGACTATGACATTTTTTAACCATTTTTCATGCCTTACTATACTATGATATTTTTTGACCATTTTTGACACCATACTATACTATCACATTTTTTTTGACCGTTTTTGAGGGCATACTAGACTATAACATTTTTTTAAACCATTTTTGATGCCGTACTACACTATGACATTTTTCACGGTTTTTGACGCCATACTAGACTATGACATTTTTTGAACATTTTTGATGCCTTACTATACTATGACATTTTTTGACACCTTACTATTTAGGACATTTTTTGCCAGTTTTGCCACCATACTATACTATGACATTTTTTGACTGTTTTTGAGGGCATATTAGACTATGACATTTTTTGACCATTTTTGACACCATACTATACTATCACATTTTTTTTGACCATTTTTGAGGGCATACTAGACTATGACATTTTTTTTTAACCATTTTTGATGCCGTACTACACTATGACATTTTTCACGGTTTTTGACGCCATACTAGACTATGACATTTTTTGAACATTTTTGATGCCTTACTATACTATGACATTTTTTGACCATTTTTGATGCCATACTATACTATGACATTTTTTGACCGTTTGAGAGGGCATACTATACTATCACATTTTTTTGACCGTTTTTGAGGGCATATTAGACTATGACATTTTTTGACCATTTTTGACACCATACTATACTATCACATTTTTTTTGACCGTTTTTGAGGGCATACTAGACTATAACATTTTTTTTAACCATTTTTGATGCCGTACTACACTATGACATTTTTCACGGTTTTTGACGCCATACTAGACTATGACATTTTTTGAACATTTTTGATGCCTTACTATACTATGACATTTTTTGACCATTTTTGATGCCATACTATATTACGATATTTTTTTGACCGTTTTTGACACCACACTATACTATGACATTTTTTGACCATTTTTGATGCCGTACTATGACATTTTTTGACGCCATAGTGTATTAGGACATTTTTTGCCAGTTTTGCCACCATACTATACTATGACATTTTTTGACCATTTTTGATGCCATACTATACTATGACATTTTTTGACTGTTTGAGAGGGCATATTAGACTATGACATTTTTTGACCATTTTTGATGCCATACTATACTATGACATTTTTTGACCGTTTGAGAGGGCATACTATACTATCACATTTTTTTGACCGTTTTTGAGGGCATATTAAACTATGACATTTTTTGACCATTTTTGATGCCATACTATACTATGACATTTTTTGACCGTTTGAGAGGGCATACTATACTATCACATTTTTTTGACCGTTTTTGAGGGCATATTAGACTATGACATTTTTTGACCATTTTTCATGCCTTACTATACTATGATATTTTTTGACCATTTTTGACACCATACTATACTATCACATTTTTTTTGACCGTTTTTGAGGGCATACTAGACTATAACATTTTTTTAAACCATTTTTGATGCCGTACTACACTATGACATTTTTCACGGTTTTTGACGCCATACTAGACTATGACATTTTTTGAACATTTTTGATGCCTTACTATACTATGACATTTTTTGACACCTTACTATTTAGGACATTTTTTGCCAGTTTTGCCACCATACTATACTATGACATTTTTTGACTGTTTGAGAGGGCATATTAGACTATGACATTTTTTGACCATTTTTGATGCCATACTATACTATGACATTTTTTGACCGTTTGAGAGGGCATACTATACTATCACATTTTTTTGACCGTTTTTGAGGGCATATTAAACTATGACATTTTTTGACCGTTTGAGAGGCCATACTATACTATGACATTTTTTGACCGTTTGAGAGGGCATACTATACTATCACATTTTTTTGACCGTTTTTGAGGGCATATTAGACTATGACATTTTTTGACCATTTTTGACACCATACTATACTATCACATTTTTTTTTGACCATTTTTGAGGGCATACTAGACTATGACATTTTTTTTTAACCATTTTTGATGCCGTACTACACTATGACATTTTTCACGGTTTTTGACGCCATACTAGACTATGACATTTTTTGAACATTTTTGATGCCTTACTATACTATGACATTTTTTGACACCTTACTATTTAGGACATTTTTTGCCAGTTTTGCCACCATACTATACTATGACATTTTTTGACCATTTTTGATGCCATACTATACTATGACATTTTTTTTGACCGTTTTTGAGGGCATACTAGACTATGACATTTTTTTTAAACCATTTTTTGACGCCGTACTGTATTAAGACATTTTTTGACACCTTATTATTTAGGACATTTTTTGCCAGTTTTGCCACCATACTATGACATTTTTTGACAATTTTTGATGCCGTACTATACTATGATATTTTTTGACACCTTACTATTTAGGACATTTTCTGACCATTTTTGACGCCGTACTATATTAGGACATTTTTTGACCATTTTTGATGCCGTACTATGACATTTTTTGATGCCTTACTATTTAGGACATTTTTGGACCATTTTTGACACCATACTATACTGTCACATTTTTTTGACCGTTTTTGATGCCGTAATATACTATGACATTTTTCATGGTTTTTGACACCACACTATACTATGACATTTTTTGACTGTTTGAGAGGGCATATTAGACTATGACATTTTTTGACCGTTTGAGAGGGCATATTAGACTATGACATTTTTTGACCATTTTTGATGCCATACTATACTATGACATTTTTTGACTGTTTGAGAGGGCATATTAGACTATGACATTTTTTGACCGTTTTTGAGGGCATATTAGACTATGACATTTTTGACCATTTTTCATGCCTTACTATACTATGATATTTTTTGACCATTTTTGACACCATACTATACTATCACATTTTTTTTTTGACCGTTTTTGAGGGCATACTAGACTATGACATTTTTTTTTAACCATTTTTGATGCCGTACTACACTATGACATTTTTCACGGTTTTTGACGCCATACTAGACTATGACATTTTTTGAACATTTTTGATGCCTTACTATACTATGACATTTTTTGACACCTTACTATTTAGGACATTTTTTGCCAGTTTTGCCACCATACTATACTATGACATTTTTGACCATTTTTCATGCCTTACTATACTATGATATTTTTTGACCATTTTTGACACCATACTATACTATCACATTTTTTTTTTGACCGTTTTTGAGGGCATACTAGACTATGACATTTTTTTTTAACCATTTTTGATGCCGTACTACACTATGACATTTTTCACGGTTTTTGACGCCATACTAGACTATGACATTTTTTGAACATTTTTGATGCCTTACTATACTATGACATTTTTTGACACCTTACTATTTAGGACATTTTTTGCCAGTTTTGCCACCATACTATACTATGACATTTTTTGACCATTTTTGATGCCATACTATACTATGACATTTTTTGACCGTTTGAGAGGGCATACTACACTATGACATTTTTCATGGTTTTTGACGCCATACTAGACTATGACATTTTTTGAACATTTTTGATGCCTTACTATACTATGACATTTTTTGACACCTTACTATTTAGGACATTTTTTGCCAGTTTTGCCACCATACTATACTATGACATTTTTTGACCATTTTTGATGCCATACTATACTATGACATTTTTTGACCGTTTGAGAGGGCATACTATACTATGACATTTTTTTGACCGTTTTTGAGGGCATATTAAACTATGACATTTTTTGACCATTTTTGATGCCATACTATACTATGACATTTTTTGACCGTTTGAGAGGGCATACTATACTATCACATTTTTTTGACCGTTTTTGAGGGCATATTAGACTATGACATTTTTTGACCATTTTTCATGCCTTACTATACTATGATATTTTTTGACCATTTTTGACACCATACTATACTATCACATTTTTTTTGACCGTTTTTGAGGGCATACTAGACTATAACATTTTTTTTAACCATTTTTGATGCCGTACTACACTATGACATTTTTCACGGTTTTTGACGCCATACTAGACTATGACATTTTTTGAACATTTTTGATGCCTTACTATACTATGACATTTTTTGACACCTTACTATTTAGGACATTTTTTGCCAGTTTTGCCACCATACTATACTATGACATTTTTTGACTGTTTTTGAGGGCATATTAGACTATGACATTTTTTGACCATTTTTGACACCATACTATACTATCACATTTTTTTTTGACCATTTTTGAGGGCATACTAGACTATGACATTTTTTTTTAACCATTTTTGATGCCGTACTACACTATGACATTTTTCACGGTTTTTGACGCCATACTAGACTATGACATTTTTTGAACATTTTTGATGCCTTACTATACTATGACATTTTTTGACCATTTTTGATGCCATACTATACTATGACATTTTTTGACCGTTTGAGAGGGCATACTATACTATCACATTTTTTTGACCGTTTTTGAGGGCATATTAGACTATGACATTTTTTGACCATTTTTCATGCCTTACTATACTATGATATTTTTTGACCATTTTTGACACCATACTATACTATCACATTTTTTTTGACCGTTTTTGAGGGCATACTAGACTATAACATTTTTTTTAACCATTTTTGATGCCGTACTACACTATGACATTTTTCACGGTTTTTGACGCCATACTAGACTATGACATTTTTTGAACATTTTTGATGCCTTACTATACTATGACATTTTTTGACCATTTTTGATGCCATACTATACTATGACATTTTTTGACCGTTTGAGAGGGCATACTATACTATCACATTTTTTTGACCGTTTTTGAGGGCATATTAGACTATGACATTTTTTGACCATTTTTCATGCCTTACTATACTATGATATTTTTTGACCATTTTTGACACCATACTATACTATCACATTTTTTTTGACCGTTTTTGAGGGCATACTAGACTATAACATTTTTTTTAACCATTTTTGATGCCGTACTACACTATGACATTTTTCACGGTTTTTGACGCCATACTAGACTATGACATTTTTTGAACATTTTTGATGCCTTACTATACTATGACATTTTTTGACACCTTACTATTTAGGACATTTTTTGCCAGTTTTGCCACCATACTATACTATGACATTTTTTGACTGTTTGAGAGGGCATATTAGACTATGACATTTTTTGACCATTTTTGATGCCATACTATACTATGACATTTTTTGACCGTTTGAGAGGGCATACTATACTATCACATTTTTTTGACCGTTTTTGAGGGCATATTAAACTATGACATTTTTTGACCGTTTGAGAGGCCATACTATACTATGACATTTTTTGACCGTTTGAGAGGGCATACTATACTATCACATTTTTTTGACCGTTTTTGAGGGCATATTAGACTATGACATTTTTTGACCATTTTTGACACCATACTATACTATCACATTTTTTTTTGACCATTTTTGAGGGCATACTAGACTATGACATTTTTTTTTAACCATTTTTGATGCCGTACTACACTATGACATTTTTCACGGTTTTTGACGCCATACTAGACTATGACATTTTTTGAACATTTTTGATGCCTTACTATACTATGACATTTTTTGACACCTTACTATTTAGGACATTTTTTGCCAGTTTTGCCACCATACTATACTATGACATTTTTTGACCATTTTTGATGCCATACTATACTATGACATTTTTTTTGACCGTTTTTGAGGGCATACTAGACTATGACATTTTTTTTAAACCATTTTTTGACGCCGTACTGTATTAAGACATTTTTTGACACCTTATTATTTAGGACATTTTTTGCCAGTTTTGCCACCATACTATGACATTTTTTGACAATTTTTGATGCCGTACTATACTATGATATTTTTTGACACCTTACTATTTAGGACATTTTCTGACCATTTTTGACGCCGTACTATATTAGGACATTTTTTGACCATTTTTGATGCCGTACTATGACATTTTTTGATGCCTTACTATTTAGGACATTTTTGGACCATTTTTGACACCATACTATACTGTCACATTTTTTTGACCGTTTTTGATGCCGTAATATACTATGACATTTTTCATGGTTTTTGACACCACACTATACTATGACATTTTTTGACTGTTTGAGAGGGCATATTAGACTATGACATTTTTTGACCGTTTGAGAGGGCATATTAGACTATGACATTTTTTGACCATTTTTGATGCCATACTATACTATGACATTTTTTGACTGTTTGAGAGGGCATATTAGACTATGACATTTTTTGACCGTTTTTGAGGGCATATTAGACTATGACATTTTTGACCATTTTTCATGCCTTACTATACTATGATATTTTTTGACCATTTTTGACACCATACTATACTATCACATTTTTTTTTTGACCGTTTTTGAGGGCATACTAGACTATGACATTTTTTTTTAACCATTTTTGATGCCGTACTACACTATGACATTTTTCACGGTTTTTGACGCCATACTAGACTATGACATTTTTTGAACATTTTTGATGCCTTACTATACTATGACATTTTTTGACACCTTACTATTTAGGACATTTTTTGCCAGTTTTGCCACCATACTATACTATGACATTTTTTGACCATTTTTGATGCCATACTATACTATGACATTTTTTGACCGTTTGAGAGGGCATACTACACTATGACATTTTTCATGGTTTTTGACGCCATACTAGACTATGACATTTTTTGAACATTTTTGATGCCTTACTATACTATGACATTTTTTGACACCTTACTATTTAGGACATTTTTTGCCAGTTTTGCCACCATACTATACTATGACATTTTTTGACCATTTTTTGATGCCATACTATACTATGACATTTTTTGACCGTTTGAGAGGGCATACTATACTATCACATTTTTTTGACCGTTTTTGAGGGCATATTAAACTATGACATTTTTTGACCATTTTTGATGCCATACTATACTATGACATTTTTTGACCGTTTGAGAGGGCATACTATACTATCACATTTTTTTGACCGTTTTTGAGGGCATATTAGACTATGACATTTTTTGACCATTTTTGACACCATACTATACTATCACATTTTTTTTGACCATTTTTGAGGGCATACTAGACTATGACATTTTTTTTTAACCATTTTTGATGCCGTACTACACTATGACATTTTTCACGGTTTTTGACGCCATACTAGACTATGACATTTTTTGAACATTTTTGATGCCTTACTATACTATGACATTTTTTGACACCTTACTATTTAGGACATTTTTTGCCAGTTTTGCCACCATACTATACTATGACATTTTTTGACCATTTTTGATGCCATACTATACTATGACATTTTTTGACCGTTTGAGAGGGCATATTAGACTATGACATTTTTTGACCATTTTTGATGCCATACTATACTATGACATTTTTTGACTGTTTGAGAGGGCATATTAGACTATGACATTTTTTGACCATTTTTGATGCCATACTATACTATGACATTTTTTGACCATTTTTGATGCCATACTATACTATGACATTTTTTGACCATTTTTCATGCCTTACTATACTATGATATTTTTTGACCATTTTTGACACCATACTATACTATGACATTTTTTGACCGTTTGAGAGGGCATACTATACTATCACATTTTTTTGACCGTTTTTGAGGGCATATTAGACTATGACATTTTTTGACCATTTTTGATGCCGTACTATACTATGACTTTTTTTGACACCGTACTATATTAGGACATTTTTTGACCATTTTTGATGCCGTACTATACTATGACATTTTTTGACCGTTTGAGAGGGCATACTATACTATGACATTTTTCACGGTTTTTGACGCAATACTATACTATCACATTTTTTTAACCGTTTTTGAGGGCATATTAGACTATGACATTTTTTGACCATTTTTGATGCTGTACTATACTATGACATTTGTCATGGTTTTTGATGCCATACTATACTATGACATTTTCTGACCATTTGAGAGGGCATACTATACTATGACATTTTTCACGGTTTTTGACGCCATACTAGACTATGACATTTTTTAAACATTTTTGATGCCGTACTATACTATGATATTTTTTGACACCTTACTATTTAGGACATTTTTTGCCAGTTTCTGACACCACATTATACTAAGACCTTATTTTGACCGTATTTGAGGGCATACTAGACTATGACATTTTTTGACCATTTTTGATGCCTTAATATACTATGACATTTTTAGACCATTTTTGACCCCTTACTATACTATGACCTTTTTTTTTTCTTTTTTTTTTTTACCATTTTTGACACCATACTATACTATGACATTTTATGACCATTTTTGATGCATTACTATACTATGACATTTTTTTGACCATTTTTGAGGGCATACTAGACTATGACATTTTTTGACCATTTTTGATGCCATACTATACTATTGACATTTTTTGACACCTTACTATTTAGGACATTTTTTGCCAGTTTCTGACACCACATTATACTAAGACCTTTTTTTGATCGTATTTGAGGGCATACTAGACTATGACATTTTTTGACCATTTTTGATGCCTTAATATACTATGACATTTTTAGACCATTTTTGACCCCTTACTATACTATGACGTTTTTTGTTTTTTTTTTGGTACCATTTTTGACACCATACTATACTATGACATTTTATGACCATTTTTGATGCCTTACTATACTATGACATTTTTTTGACCATTTTTGAGGGCATACTAGACTATGACATTTTTTGACCATTTTTGATGCCATACTATACTATGACATTTTTGGACACCTTACTAGTTAGGACATTTTTTGCCAATTTTTGACACCATATTATACTATGACATTTTTTGACCATTTTTGATGCCATACTATACTATGACATTTGTCATGGTTTCTGACGCCATACTATACTATGACATTTTTCGACAATTTCTGATGCCTTATTATACTATGACATTTTTATTACAATTTTTGATACCTTACTACACTATGACATTTTTTGACGTGTGTTTATGCCTCAATTTAGTGACCTTTTTGGAATCTTACAATAGTACATTTTTTGACGGCTTATTATACTATGGCATCTTTTGACATTTTTATGCATTACTATACTACAATATTTAATGTCTTACTAAGATGCTATTATCCCTAATTATACTAAAATATGTTTATGTTTTACCATACAATCACAGTTTTATGACTTTTATGATTTTTGATACCATACTCAACCATGATTTTCTGACATTTTTTACGTCTGTTGTGAATTACCTGGAGGCCTCTGTCCTGGTCTCAAAGAACTTCTTCATTGTACGAAGACTCAGACTGTGATCGTGGACTACATCTCTGTGATCGCGGACAATGTCTCTGAGATTATGAACAAAATCTCTGTGATGATGGGCCACTGTCTTTGCAATCGTGGACGATGTCTCTGAGATCATAGACGGTGTCTCTGTGATCATCGACAATGTCTCCATGATCGCGGGCAGTGCCGTCAAATCGGTGACCCCCGTCTCCGCCGATTCTATCGCAAGGTCTCTACGAAGCATGGGTCAATGTCTCTGATCATGGACAATGTCTCTCTCATCTTTGACAAGGTCTCTGCGATTGTGGACAATGTCTCTGATCGAGGACGATGTCTCCCTCATCCTCAACAATGTCTCTCCGATCATGGACCATGTCTCTGCGATCGTGGACGATGTCGTGGATGAAGTGGTGTCACCTGGAGGAAAAATTCAAAGGAAAATGATCAATACACTACTACCTATTCCTCATCAACACTTTCACTATGAAAACACAGAGAAATATTCAACATTACAGCTGAACCACAGCATTTAACAAACATTAGAGGGCTGTTTCAGAAAATGAACCGTTGACTGTCATCACCACCTGAAGAACCAACAACAACAAATATTTAGGAAAAAGTAAAACAATTATTAATTGTGTGTCTATCAACTAATCACTGAAGCAGTTGTATGTTACTCTGAACTGCACAACAATAATAAACACTACCAGTTAAGTCAATTTTAGAATGCAGGATTTTAACTTGTGTTGTTTATTATACTTCAGTAAAAAGTCTGAGTATTTCTTCCACCACAGATGATCACATACAGAATCATTATTTCATCCTTCTTCTTATGAACACATATCATATTTAAAATGTCTTCGTTTTGTGTTGTTTTCATTTAATGAATAACAACCAAATTTACAAAGGTCTTAACAGCAGCTTATGTGAAAACTTTTAAGTAACTAAGTGTAGAACTGGTCGTTATAAACTGTAAAGATATTTTTAAAATCCCTCTCTGACCAACACTTACAATTAACAACTCACTCCAATGTGTTATTTGTAGACTTGATATTGTTTTGTACAGTGTAGTCTAATGTGCCTAGCACATACACATAATTAAGAATTTCTGATCATGTACAATCAAACTGAAGTTAAGATATTTATCAGTCCCACTTTGACTGATCCATAACAATAACAGTTGACATTTTTGACACCTTAATATAATGTGACATTTTTACAGATTACTTTTACTGTTACCTCTAATATTAGAGTACTTTTACCATTACATATTACATTTCTGGTTACGTATTACTTCTAAATTTACAGGTAACTTTTACTGCTACACGTAGTAACAGCTTACTTTAACTATTACATCTTACTTCTGATATTTCTAATTACTTTTACGTTACTTCTATTAATACAAATTATTTCTACATTACCTTTATACTATATATTACTTCTATTATTACACCTTTCTGATACACTGATTACTGAACATAAACAGTTTAATGTCAGTGCTCTGTGTTGGACAGTAGATGTAAAGGTGTTTGTGAATTACCTGGAGGCCTCTGTCCTGGTCTCAGAGAACTTCTTAATTGTACGAAGACTCTCTGTGATCGTGGACTACGTCTCTGTGATCGCGGACAATGTCTCTGAGATTATGGACAAAGTCTCTGTGATCATGGGTCACTGTCTTTGCAATCGTGGACGATGTCTCTGAGATCATAGACGGTGTCTCTGTGATCATCGACAATGTCTCCATGATCGCGGGCAGTGCCGTCAAATCGGTGACCCCCGTCTCCGCCGATTCTATCGCAAGGTCTCTACGAAGCATGGGACAATGTCTCTGATCATGGACAATGTCTCTCTCATCTTTGACAAGGTCTCTGCGATCGTGGACAATGTCTCTGATCGAGGACGATGTCTCCCTCATCCTCAACAATGTCTCTCCGATCATGGACCATGTCTCTGCGATCGTGGACGATGTCGTGGATGAAGTGGTGTCACCTGGAGGAAAAATTCAAAGGAAAATGATCAATACACTACTACCTATTCCTCATCAACACTTTCACTATGAAAACACAGAGAAATATTCAACATTACAGCTGAACCACAGCATTTAACAAACATTAGAGGGCTGTTTCAGAAAATGAACAGTTGACTGTCATCACCACCTGAAGAACCAACAACAACAAATATTTAGGAAAAAGTAAAACAATTATTAATTGTGTGTCTATCAACTAATCACTGAAGCAGTTGTATGTTACTCTGAACTGCACAACAATAATAAACACTACCAGTTAAGTCAATTTTAGAATGCAGGATTTTAACTTGTGTTGTTTATTATACTTCAGTAAAAAGTCTGAGTATTTCTTCCACCACAGATGATCACATACAGAATCATTATTTCATCCTTCTTCTTATGAACACATATCATATTTAAAATGTCTTCGTTTTGTGTTGTTTTCATTTAATGAATAACAACCAAACTTACAAAGGTCTTAACAGCAGCTTATGTGAAAACTTTTAAGTAACTAAGTGTAGAACTGGTCGTTATAAACTGTAAAGATATTTTTAAAATCCCTCTCTGACCAACACTTACAATTAACAACTCACTCCAATGTGTTATTTGTAGACTTGATATTGTTTTGTACAGTGTAGTCTAATGTGCCTAGCACATACACATAATTAAGAATTTCTGATCATGTACAATCAAACTGAAGTTAAGATATTTATCAGTCCCACTTTGACTGATCCGTAACAATAACAGTTGACATTTTTGACACCTTAATATAATGTGACATTTTTACAGATTACTTTTACTGTTACCTCTAATATTAGAGTACTTTTACCATTACATATTACATTTCTGGTTACGTATTACTTCTAAATTTACAGGTAACTTTTGCTGCTACACGTAGTAACAGCTTACTTTAACTATTACATCTTACTTCTGATATTTCTAATTACTTTTACGTTACTTCTATTAATACAAATTATTTCTACATTACCTTTATACTATATATTACTTCTATTATTACACTTTTCTGATACACTGATTACTGAACATAAACAGTTTAATGTCAGTGCTCTGTGTTGGACAGTTGATGTAAAGGTGTTTGTGAATTACCTGGAGGCCTCTGTCCTGGTCTCAGAGAACTTCTTAATTGTACGAAGACTCTCTGTGATCGTGGACTACGTCTCTGTGATCGCGGACAATGTCTCTGAGATTATGGACAAAGTCTCTGTGATCATGGGCCACTGTCTTTGCAATCGTGGACGATGTCTCTGAGATCATAGACGGTGTCTCTGTGATCATCGACAATGTCTCCATGATCGCGGGCAGTGCCGTCAAATCGGTGACCCCCGTCTCCGCCGATTCTATCGCAAGGTCTCTACGAAGCATGGGACAATGTCTCTGATCATGGACAACGTCTCTCTCATCTTTGACAAGGTCTCTGCGATCGTGGACAATGTCTCTGATCGAGGACGATGTCTCCCTCATCCTCAACAATGTCTCTCCGATCATGGACCATGTCTCTGCGATCGTGGACGATGTCGTGGATGAAGTGGTGTCACCTGGAGGAAAAATTCAAAGGAAAATGATCAATACACTACTACCTATTCCTCATCAACACTTTCACTATGAAAACACAGAGAAATATTCAACATTACAGCTGAACCACAGCATTTAACAAACATTAGAGGGCTGTTTCAGAAAATGAACCGTTGACTGTCATCACCACCTGAAGAACCAACAACAACAAATATTTAGGAAAAAGTAAAACAATTATTAATTGTGTGTCTATCAACTAATCACTGAAGCAGTTGTATGTTACTCTGAACTGCACAACAATAATAAACACGATCACTTATGTAAATTTTAAATCACTTATTAAAATTTTTTTTAATTTTAATTTTTTATTTTTATTTTATTCTTAAGTAAAAAGTCTGAATATGCCTACCACCACAAACAGTCACATACAGAATTATTATTTAAAATTTCAACCTCGTTCATATTAACACATATTTAAAATGTCTTTGTTTTGTATTGTTTTCGTTTAATGAAGAACAATCAAATTTACAAAAGTCTTAATAGCAGCTTATGTGAACATTTTTGAGTAAATAAGTGTAGAACTGGTTGTTACACACTGTAAAGATATTATTAAAATCACCCTCTGACTAACAGTTAAAATGAACAACTCACACCAATATTTTATTTGTAGAATTGAAATTGTTTTTTACGGTGCTGTCTATTATGTCTAGCACATACACATCATTAAGAATGTCTGATCATGTACAATCAAACTGAAGTTAAGATATTTTTCAATCCCATTTTGACTGATCCTTAACAATAACAATAACATTTGACATTTTTATGCTTTACTATAGTGTGGCAATTTTAACATTTTTGATGTCTTACTATAACGTGACATTTCTACCTCTATTTTGGATTACTATTAACACGGCATTGCTTTTATTTTACAGATTACTTTTACTTAGGGGTGTAAATCACAAGTTTAATCACGAAACGATATATCGATTCAATGGACAACGAATCGACGTTTAACACAATCATTTCCATTCATAAAAAACTACTAACTAATTACTAACAGATTACTTTGACTATTACACCTTATTTCTGATATTGCTAGTTACTTACTTCTATTAATACAGATTACTTATACATTATTTTTACATTGCAGATTACCTATATTATTACACTTCTGTTATATTGAACATAAACAATTTAATGTCAGTGCCCTGGGTTGGGCAGTTTATGTAAAGCTGTTTGTGAATTACCTGGAGTCCTTAGGCCTGGTCTCAAAGAACTTCTTCAATGTACGAAGACTCTCTGTGGTCGTGAACAACATTTCTGTGATCATGGACAACGCCTCTGTGATCGTGGACGATGTCTCCGAGGTTATGAACAAAATCTATGTGATCACTGACAGTGTCTCTCTGATCGCACATAATGCTGTCAAATCAGGGAACTCCGTCACTGCAGTTTTTGCACGTCTCTACGAGTCATGGACAGTGTCTCTGATCATGGATGATGTCTCCCTCATCCTCGACAATGTCGCTCCGATCATGGACTATGTCTCTGCAATCGTGGACGACTTCTCAGCGATCGTGGACGATGTCATGGACAAAGTGGTGACACCTGGAGGAAATCAAAAACAAACATACAAAGGAATGTGATCAATACATTATGACCTATTCCTCATCTATGGTTTAACCATTAAAACACAGAAAAATATTCAACATTACAGCTGAAACAGAACATTTAACAAGACAAAATTTATGCCTCACTATAGTATGACATATTTGACATTTTTGATGCTTTACTATAACATGACATTTATCCTTTTATTTTGGGTTACTATTACTTCTGCATTGCTTTTATATTACAGATTACTTTTACTGTTACCGCTAATATTAGACTCCTTTTACCATTACATATTACTTTTCTTGTTAGGGCCCGAGCATGAAAGCGGGCACAGGCCCTATTGAAATTGCTTGGATTATTAGGACCCGAGAACAAAGCATGCAAAGGCAACATTCAAATTTGATCATCAAAGCCATATATATATATGTATAACATGTCCAGATCTACAAAAAAGTCTTGATGGCATGACCTCAAACCAGGAAGTCAGCCATTTTGACTTTAATACACAAATTTTGCTCATTTTTTGTCATTTAAAGATATTGTATTTGAACCAACTCCTCCTAGAGATTCAATCATATCAACTTCAAACTCAGTCAGTATACTGTTAATGGCTTTGTGAGTTTTCGTCAAAGGGCGTGGCCGTGTGGGCACCTTAAACTTGCTGTTGTTAAGCTGACATCCAGGTGTAAAGCAGCCAGGTGCAGACGCAATATAACACAAAATGACCACAAATAGACATAAAACGATAGCAACGATATGATAGACCGCTGTAAACTGAGTTAAAATGAACAAATTTACAAAGACGCAAGATGTCAGTAAAGTGACTGTAAACTATTACAATAGGGATTTAAACAGACTATCAAAAGCTCCCTGGGTTTTCACCCGTCCATGCTGAGGGTCCACAACTCATGTCTGGGGCGCCTTAGTCAGGGACACACAAACACACTCTTACCTACGCGATGTAAACGACTGAAAATGGGAATATAGTAAAAAGTAGAGAAGGCTAATGCTAACGCTAGCCGCTAACTAGTTAGCTCCTTAGCCTTACCTTCGCGCCGCAGGTGTATTCAACATCCAGCTTCACTCGTGTTCGACAAAGAATGGCTTCAAAGCTTGTTTTACCATCCAGGCTTTTTCGGTAATTAAGTTTTCTCACAGTACTGACAAACCGAGGCGACGATTCGAACATTAGTTTTAATCGGTTTTCCGCCTTTCTTTCTCCGCCTCTCTGCGCTTCTCACAGAACCTCATGACCGATGACGACACACACGACGCGACCAATGACAACACACGCAAGCCAACAACGGCAGAGAAATCGCTAATTGGCCAGCTGAGTCTATTCTGCCTAGCAACTGCGTCTGATTGCTCTCTATTCTCAAGGAAGATAGGATACAGTTAAGATCTGTAATATACTACCTCCATATATTGGGGGTTATCTCTTTAGTCGACTTTTGTGATTGTGTTAACTTTTAACACGTTCTCTGTCCGGATAATCTTTTAAAATGTGTTTTCTTAATTTCTAAAATTTTGATTCGAGGGCAAGGCATTTGTTTGGGGGGAGGCGCTGCCCACTCTTGCCCCTGCATAGAGCCGGCCCCATTTCCATATTCGGTGTATGATTTAGAAAATTCATTATGGCAGGTAAGAATGGAGCTCGTGACCTGCGAAACAGCAAAGGCTTCAGAGAGTTTGCCTTAAGAATTCGTTATTTCAGGGAAGAATAAATACACTATACACTATAATAGGTTAAAATGTAAAATTTTAAATGTCCCAAACATGGTATTGCTTATTTTGAGTTTGTTTCTATATATATTACATTTATGTACAGTCGATGAAGAATTCACATGCTAATTAACTGCAACTGAACTGGTCGGCAGAACAGTTCTAGTTTTACATTAACATTATACATTTTCACAAAGTTGATTGAAGATGTTTGAAGACAATGCTACTGACAATTAATTCTGACCTTACCTGAAAGAAACAGAACTTTTTTTATTGTTCAATTAAACATCATGTAACATTTATGATTATACAAGGGATTCCCACAAAGACCTGTCATCAGCTTTATGGTGTTATTTGACATAACTCACATGATATTCAGTCTCCAGTGAGACGTCAGTTCATCACTCATTCACAGTTCACTGTAACCTTAAGCCATAAAATCTGACAGCTTTAACACAGAGGAATGTGAACATGATGACCAGATCTTCAGTCGTGTCATTTGTCACTGTGACCTGCTCGTTAATCTGTTATCTGTTAAGCACACTTGACAGTAAATGTTTCATCTTTATGGCATACAAAAATACCACAAAATGCTTGAGACTCCAATTTTAAGAACATTATATCACTGGTGTTCATTCATTCACTCATTCACTCACACACACAGAAAGAGAGAAAGAGAGAGAGAGAAGAGAGAGTAAGGTTTCATTTTGTTTAACTTGACACTGTCCTGATTGTTGATTGGCTCTGAATCCCAGCACTGTCTTGACCTTGAGTGATCTGTGAAGGAGACACCAACATTAGCTAATGAAGGCAAGCACAGAAATAAAACTCAAAAGCTGATGATGCTGCTACACTTAACAGTGGTATTTTCCCTGTCTCCTGTCTTTACCAGTTTTAGAAATAATTTTAGAGCATTTCAAGACAGCAGTATGTAATGTTTTATCCATTAATGATATAATCTGTGTGAATGTGACTGCAGTGCATCAGACGCCTATGCTGAAAATATTCATATACATATCGATGATGATCTTTAAATCTTAAGTCATGCTTTAAATTTTCAGTTCTCTTGTCATGTTCAATGTAAACGAACGATGATCTGAAAAGAAATATGATGACAATGATGTGGGTTTCTTCCTACATACATGAAATGGCATAACCACATAACTCCAGTTCCTTACACTGGCTCCTCCTACGTTTTAGAATTGATTTTAAGATCTTGCTGATGACTTGTAAGGCTCTTCATGGCCTTTCTCCCAGTTATATTTATAACTGTTAAGTACCATAAGAACTAATGCGTAGTTTGAGATTGTCAGGCAGAGGTCTTCTATCTGTTCCAGAGACCCAGCTGATAACTTAAGGGGGCAGAGTGTGAGGAAGTCAGGCCAGCTGAGTCAGTGACATCTTTTAAATCCCTTCTTAAAACATACTTTTAATGAAGAGCATATCCTGTTTTTATTTCAGTTCTTACTTGTTTTCTTTGTCTTTTTCCTCAGTTTTCTCCTTTATCTCACTGGTTGGTCTGATCTTTTACCCAAATGGTCTTATCTTTTATCTTCTGATTTCAGTTTTAATTTGCTGCCCTGTGTGAAGCACTTGAGTTTTGAAGAGTGCTCTACAAATAAAAATGATTATCATTATTAGTAGTAATAATAGTATTACTGTACATCAATTAAAAACCTGAACAGAAATAGTTAATCTGTTTTAAAGTTTGCAGCATACTTGTAATTGTTTAGTGGCACTGTAAATGGAGCTACTGGTTACACTGAAAAGGGTCAATAATCAACAGTACTTTGCTATTTAAAGAACTCACTGTTGTAAGATAGGAACCTGATAAATCTAAAGGGACTGTATTTGGAGGAGGTGGGCTCCAGGTATAGGCCTGGTTTTCCAGACGGAGTTGCTTCACTCTGCTCTGGAGGTAACGAAGCAGCTTAAATGAAGCCACGTCTGAGGGGCTGTGGGAGGCAGCAGAGTCCACAACATGGAGGGAGGGAGAGCAAACTGAATTCTGAGTTTCCTAAAGGAAGGGAGACACCAACATAGAAGTTTTTAGTTTGTTTTTTTCAATAAACAAATGAGCGCTAAGTATCTGCGTAACATGTATTAGGTATGCATAAGAGCTTGATGTTAATGCACAGAACCAGTAAAACATTAACTTTTACACCAACTGTTATCTCTCCTTCAGGCCTCTCAGACTTTCTCTTCCTGTCCCCTCGAGTCTTCAATGTTTTCCTGGAAAACAAACATTTGAGAGGTTCTTACATGTGAGTAATTATTACATGAAAGAGGTATGTGTTTACATGTATAGTTAATATAACATCTATGGTCTAAACAGCAGCACAGTGAGTTGAGGTGAGATCATGCTATTGTAAGGACAGACAGCTGGTTAGTATATCAGCTATGTTTACAAACGAGTTACCTGCCCCTTAACAACTTTGCCTTGCACCTGTGGGAGGGCAAACATTAGAGCAAAACTTAAAAAGCAGAACAACAGAAGAATACTGTTTGATTTGTATGCTATGGGCCAGTAAGATTCTGAATGCCACAATGAAGAGAAAAGCAAGTATGAAAAATTATTTGCTTCAAAGAAAAACGACAAAACAATCATAGGGCTGCACTTCAACTTAGTTTGTAGGATGCAGTTTTCATATTTAGCATGCTACCTTTCCAGTTCAGCTGTCAACTCCTCCTCAAACTTGCATGCGAGACGCGCTGCAGTTTGCTCCTTCCACTGAGCCATGCTCCTCTGAACCTGTCTGAGCTCCAGGTCTTTAGCCTTCAGCTGTTTGCGGAGAGATGCTGCCGCTCCTCCCCCCTCAGCTCCTCCATCACTCATATGAGCCCAGTTCAGACTGCTCAACTCCTCAATGTGCTCCTGCACAAATGTCATAGGGGCACAATATTTCTGTGATATTGAATGTTTTTTTTTGTCTATTTGCACAAACAAGAGCTAGTGTTAAGTTCATACCTGAATGAGACGTTGCTTTAGAGAGTCCAAGGCTTGATCTCTCTCCATCCTCAGCTGTTGCCTCTGGATGCTCAATTCTTGCACCTGAAAACATACGAGCATTTATTGTGCTGTATTTGCAAACAGCAGGCACTGTGCAGTATGTAAAGTCCCAACTATACCTTGTCTTTTTTTAGCTGCTCTGTGGTTTGTTTTTGTGAATCAAGCTCCTGGTGGAGATGGCTAATCACGTGCTCCAGCTGCTCTCTTAGTGCTCTCAGGTTTGTAAGAGCCTCGGCTACTGTGGAGCTGCACAGTACACAAGCATCCAAATTAGAAGTTAATCATCACTAGCACCATGTTGCCTACAAAGTATCCACTTTTTTCTAAAGCAGATATGGATGTAAGCCAGAGCAGGACATTATACCTGGCAGGTAGTTGCAAAGCGCTTTGTTTGGCTCCACTCTGTTCCACTAAGAGGTGTAGATGCTGGCACTCTGCTCCCAGCTCCTGGGCCCAGTGCCTGAGCTGCTGGTCCAGTTCAGCTGTGATTTGGTTATGGCTGCTCTCCTTTTTTTCTACCATCACCTGGAGCTTGTCAGCCTCTTTCTCTGCCAGCTGAACAGCCTGCTCGAGCCGCAGGACTGTCCTCTCACTCTCCTGTGACCACACACCACACCATGTCAGCTTTTCTATAACAGCATTTCACTTTATGTGCCTACAAGTTATTACTTTCTGTGGTTTTCTTGCACCTGTGCCATTTGCTTCTTCAGCCTCTGCAGCTCAGCCTGGTGCTCCTCTTTCAGTGATTTGCAAATAACAGCCAGCAAAGATTCCCGCTCTCTCTGCTGTGTGCAACTTTCAGACTCCAACTCCTGCACTCTCTTACAGATAAAAAGAGAATCATGCAAAGAAGAAGGAAAATGTATTCTAATTTATTTTAAATGCCAATGTTACATATCATGGTTGTGAGTCACCTTACTGTTTTTAGTTCGAAAACTTTATGTTGAAGAGCCAGTGCTTTACTCTTCTCTCGCTGCATCTCACTCCTCATGCTCTCCAAGCTCTTTCTGTTCTGCTCTTCCAGTATCCCACAGTGCACCTGTACAGCTTCCACTTTTTCTGTCTCCCACTTCCTCCTCTCCTCCTTTATTGCTTTGCACACCTGAATGGGAGCATACTGTGCATATCATGTTGAAAAAGATTGCATATTTTATGCAGAGGGTTATCAGAATACCTTTTCAGATGCTTCTATGTGCAGCTCCTCTTCATGGATCTTTGCCTTCTCCCTCTGCTGCTCCAGAGATTTCCTCAGCTTCTTTGCTTCTTCTTCTTTTAGCTGCCAGAACAGGAGAAGATCACGTCTTTAAAAGTAAGCCTGTGGAGTGTTTTTACTCACTGTATGTGTAGCATAACACAAGAATAACACAGAAAAAATTTGGTATCATACTGGTAGATTTTACCTGTTCAGTGTGATACACTGACCTGAATGGAGCATTGCATGGACTCAATGCATCGTGTGAGAGTCAGAGTCTGTTCTTTCAAAGCACTTGCTTTCTCCTCCTCAGCCTGTTGATTAACCTGAGGAGGAATTAGACGAGTCAGTATTTTAATTCCTTTATAATTTCAGACTCATCTCCCTCCCTTTGGATTTGCTGCTCAAAGCCATCTCTATCCTCTGTTGAGTAGCTCTAATAACTTGAAAAAAATACTTGCAGAATTAGAAAAACCTCAGAAAGCCTCAGTCTGTCTCAGCATTTACCATCATCCTTCGGGCTTGTTCCTGGGCTTCCTTCAGTGCTCTGTAGTGCTGGCTTTGCAGGTGTTGTAGCTCCCCCTTCAGCTCATCTCGTTCTGCTTGTAAGGCCCCACGCTGTTCCTGGAAATCTAGCAGCTGCAGCTCCTTCTGGGCCAACATCTTCTCCAGAGTGCCCACTCTGATCTTGCATTCTCCCAGTTCAACCTGCAGCTCGCTTACTCGAATCTCAAGTGCCTAAGAGAAAGAGAAACAGCAATAGTAGGGAGAGTAAGAGGAGAATAAGAAAAACAGAAAAGTGGATGCTGACGTCGTAACATTTGCTTGACAAATAAAAAAGTGATTATTATATTCTCTATTTGTTTTTTGTTATGTAGTTTAACTAGTATTAGAAATATGTATGATGATAGAAGGTGCCACCTCAATTTGCTCCTTTTTCTGGATCAGTTTCTTCTCCAGAGAAGCACACCTGTTCCTCAATGAGCTCTCTGCCTCTGTGGCCCTCTGAAGTTCCTCACGAGTCTCCTCTAATATCTGCTCCAATATCATAATTATCACATGAACACATATCAAGAGATATTTTAAAATCCAGAGATTTTTTTTTGCACAAAAACTAATATTTTCTCCCTCTAAAATTTCACATGATATGGCCATTCACATCAACAGTAACTACAGAAAACTGGATAACTAACATGATTTATTCACAACATAGCAATTAGATTAGAACCTGCTATTGCACTGGAATTGATTGACAGGTCTTCTGATATACTAACAGGACAACTATTGTTTTCTGATGTTGCAAAATATTTGTTTATGTTACTAATGTTAAAAAATGCTTTTGAGAGACACACCAACACACATCAAACCAAAAATAATGTTGTAGTTAAAATTTTGGATATTTATTCTACAGTGTGAACAGTGCTGTAATTACTTTAAAAATATTTATCTTCTTGTGGTTTATAATTGTCATTATATCCATAAATATAAATAGGCCTTAATACCCTACCTCTTGCAAGGACTCTAGCTTCTCTCTTGAACGTCGCTGTTCAGCAAACAGATCTGTTTTTGCACTATCCAGCTGTCTATCCATCTCCTCCCTCTCCAGCACTGACATGATGGGGCTGTCCTGTTTGTGGAACAGTGAAGCAAGAAAAAATGAGTGTATTGAGAACAAACTTGACATATTAAAACATATGGATGCCCGAGCACAACCGAGAACTGAAAAACATATTGCTTGAGTCAGGTTTCATTACCCTCTTCATGCAGGATCCATCCTTTAAAGTCTGTTTACAGTGACTCAGAGTTGCAAGCTCATCTTCCATGTCTTTAATCTCATGGACACACGACTCTTTTTGCCTCTGCAACTTCTCCAGCTGGCAACTACAACACATTCATTGTTGTGTTACTCTTTAACCGAACTATCCTTTATAAAAACCAATATTACATTGATGCAACGTTAACCACGTTGATGCATACTGCTCTGTATATTACAGGATAGAGTATTAGGATACCTAATAGAGTCCCTCTCTACCCTGCTGTCACTCAGAACAGTCTCCAGAGTCCGCTTCTCCTTCTCCATCTGTGCTGTCTCTGCAGTCAGTCGCTCTAATTCCTGCAAGGAATGCTGGGGAATAAACCATAAACTATGAGTATTAGTGAGACTCCTATACACAGTTTGTTTTCTACTGAAGATGCTGCACATCACCTTTCTTGTCTGCTGAAGTTCAGTGAGGCAGAGCTCAACATCTTTTAACTGAGTCCTCTTTAACCTTAATGTGTCCTCCTCTTTCTCACATTTCTAAAACACACACACAAAAACCAGTTCAGTGAGGTCTCATACAAACATACACAGAATAATTTATTTAGGTGATAATAAAAAAGCTTTTCTCAAATTACACTAAATAATATACAAAAAAACACTGGGAGATTCATTCTTACTTGTCGGATGTTTGTAAGCCGCTCTTTCATCTTTTCCAAGTCTGACTGCGTCTTCTCTGATGTCCTCTCAGACCTGTACCTGCTGCTCCAGTGGTTAACTTCCTCATCTGTGTCCTTGTCATTGTCATCCAAAAAATACTTAACTCTGGGAGATGCAAAAATGCACAGTATACAAGTCTGAAATATATATTTTTTAAATGAATAAAAGACTGTATATAAGACAAAAATGATTAGTAAGTGTTCCGTTTGGTTTACCTGTAAGTCTCTCTCTTTTTATGATGAGCCTTACGAACAGGAGGACTTCTGTTTTGTGCAGAGGATCTGTGGACTTTACAAAGAAAGGCAAATTAAGGAAATTAATTAATTAAGGAAAATTTAAAGATTAAATTGTTCTAATGTCACTGTCAACTCTGAAGAATATACAGTCAGATCTCACTTTACCTGATGTAAGCTGAGGTTCACTTTCTTCCTGTGTGGGTGTGTCATAGTCACTCTGGTTGGTAAAATCATCATCCATGCCTGTGACAGACTGAATGAGAGAGCGCCATCCTGGGGCAGGTGGCACTAATGATGCTGACTGAAACTTCATAATATGGCTGTATTTCAAATGGTGTTATTTTACATATGAACACGTTTCGGGCTTTTAAAATGAAGCTCACTTTCCTCCACATTTCCTGCAGTCTTACCTGGCAGCCTGTGAATGTGCTGTCTGACTTGCTCTGTGCAGACTGAGTCAAGGTCGCTGTCAATGGACACAGTGTCAAAACTCCTCACAGGTACTCCTATAAAAGAAGCAAGCAGCCTCCAGTCACTGTTTGCAGTGAACAGATGTACAAGAGGATTAGTTAAACTGTGTTTGCAGATGCAGTGTAATCTATGTGTGGTACCTGCCAAGCACCTGGCCTCAAGAGAACAGCTGTTGTTGTGCTGTAGGTTTTCATGATCGGTTACAGCCTCTGTTTTGTGAGAGCCTGAAAGGGAAGTAGGGGAATCAAAGGTGTAACAGGGCTGTAATCATATCAAAAATAAGCCAGCAGACCCCAGAAGCAACACTAACTACAAAAGTGCTGGGATGAACAATATACTGGTACATATAAAATATACAATTTACTATTCTTGGGAATTAAAATGTTTGGGTTTGGGTGCCTCCTCTAGAAATGGATCATTCAAATCAAAAGACAACATGAATGTGTTCCAAAAATTTCACTGTAATTTGTCTGTTAGCTTATGTGTTAAGATGACATTCTGGCCTAGGGTCAACAGAAAATCTCACATTCAAAATGGAAAGGTTTCATCCTCTGGGGGTAATGAACATGCTGAATAATTTTAAAGGCAATATGCCCATTAGCCGTAGGAAAAGGAAAGATCTGTGCTTTAGATTTAAATGCCCTGGGTACTATGAATACCTCTATTTTTAGATACCTTTTTAGTGTTAGCTGAAGGGAAATTTTGACACGTCTTTTGCTCTAGAAGACAAGTCAGAGTCTATATAATCAGTAGGAAAAATCCCAGGAGCATGAATATCATTACCAGTTTAATGGCAACCTGTCAGTAGTCAGTAGTTGTGATGCTATCCTGTTATGGATCAAAACATTGGACACGCAGATGGACAGACAGTCGGGTGGATGTATGAGCAGACAGATGGATAATTTTCTCTTAATCCTCATGTGGTCAAAGAAACGTCAAAAGTGAAAATTTGGAGCATGTTTGACAGCTTTTCATTGAGATGTAGGATTGTACTCACTGCTGCTACCGTCACCAGGCTTCTGTGGTTCTTTCTCACTAATATGTGATATATTTACTCCAAAGTTGGGAAGACATTTCTCCAGTTCTTTTCGTGGACCTGGCTTGTCTGACTGGGAATAATGAGCAGCCACTGTATCTTTACTGCTTTTCCCAGTTGTTGCTGATACATTTCTTTCGACATTAAGAACACTTTGTTCTTTTTGTTCACTCTGGCAAGTGTCACTGTCAGAGATCCTCCCGACCTCTTCTTCTTTGTCTAGCTGTTGCATATTACCCTCTGGCAGTGCCAGTTCCACCATCTCCTCTCTGAAGCGTTTGACAAAGTCCTCAGTGCAGATACTGTCTGAAGGAGGATGTGTTTCTGCTGTCATTGTATCCTCATTACAGGTGTCTCCGAGCAGCCTCTCCAGTCTCCACATGACCTGCTCCCTCCTAGACTCAGTTTCCTCTTTGTCTCTTGTCCTTCTCTCTGACCTCTTTTTAGTTTCCTTGTGAATGTCAGGGTCTCCCCAGCAGCCTGTGCTCCTCTCTGGGGTAGAGCAGTGGAGAGTTGTTTTTGTGTAAGAGAAAATCTTGTCCTGTGGCACTAAGGAGGCAACACAACTCGAGCACACACATTATGTTGACCAAAAAATGCCAGTGACAGACAGTACTTACTATTTCTGTTACTTCCCTAACAACAGTCTAATAAAAACAACCTTCCTTCTGAGAAGAATTTGGCTCAAAAACAATTAGTTTTGTTTTTCCTGCAATGACATTGAAATATTAGGCTACCTGATTTTTGCTCCATCATTGGACTGTGTATCAAATCAAGACAAGACATAGGCGTGTCACTTGTTTGAGTTGTGCTTCCAAGGCCTGTGTCTTTGCTTAGAGACCGACTCCACTTAAGAGGAGCTAGGAAAAAAAATCAAAAATACAGATTAACAAATTTAAAAAAGAGACAAATTTGGAATAAGATGTGCGTTATGACATAAATTACCCTCATCGCTGCAATCGTGCTTTCTGGAAATTTCCTGACGTTTCGGGGGATGGACCTGTATTTATCACATTACTGATTAAAAAATGTATTGCCAGTTACACGTGAACACATACAGACAAGCAGACAGACACTGAAAATCACAGACCTGCAGCTGACCAAGCTGAGCATCGATGGCATCGAGGAGGAGGTCACAGTGGTCCAGTATGAGAGGCTGAGGGTCCATCCCAAACACACTGCTGCTGTCATCATTTAGATCTGCAAGGTCAGACAAAAGAGTTAATAAGAGTGTGTGCATACTCACAAGAGAGTGAGATATATATTATATACTGTAGATGTGCTGCTGGTAAAACCTCAGACCAGTGTAAAGAAGCCCATCAGCGTCCCCTGCATCTCTCTCTGCTCTGTCATGACTTCTGTCCGCCATGTCCCACATTGAGCAGTCCTCAGCAGCGGTGAAGGCTGACTGGGCAGTCATAAGAAGTGGGGGTTTATGTTGCTAGGTTGTCCAGGAAACCAAGTAGACAATTTAGCTTGTTAGCAGGCCACACTGACTTCTTTTCACTAAGAAGGCTATAAATTCCTGTGTATTCTTGTCTTTCCCTTTCCCCAGAATGAACGGCAAGTACACAAGCTGTGGTTAAATCCACTGTAGCGCTGCATTGTAGGATTTTCCCTCTCAGAAGTTTAGCTAACATTAGCTATGACTTAAATACAACTTACATTAGTTCCCAACAAATGTAAGTTGTATTTTTATTTTTCACTTCAGGAAAATGTTCACACCATGTAACCTTTATCATTGGTGGGTTTTAAACCTGCACACACGGCAAAGTTAAACACTGATGTAGTCTGACCGAAAACACACGGTTAACCCGAATCACAGTCACTTTCATGTAGCTAGGTTATATGAAGACTAAACAACATCACCTTCAGCATTCCTAAATCACTCCACCACCACTGCACCACCTAACATCCGTGACTTACCTAGAGGGAACAAACGCGGAGACTTTATATCGATGCTACACTTGACTCCTCAGAGCTGAAGTACACAGCTGCTGCATTGGGTCTTGATTGACAGGCAGGGAGCTTCACTCGGTTGCCCTGGAGACGGTCAAACAGCTCGCGACCCGCACAGGAGAGGTGGAAGTAGAAGTAAAAGAGCATTGCCGCGCGCACAGCGCCAATTTTAGCGCCAGTAGCAGCGCCCAGCAAGACAGCTGGCATTAAGGCCACGGCCAGGATTTTAGAAAGACGAGTCAAGAGTTCATGTCCTCCCAGTGCAGCCATAGAAACATTTTGACCACAAACCATGAGAGGGGCTGTAAAATGAATTAATATTTTAATGTTTTTTTTTCCCCACCAATATGAAGATAAAGGTTTCAAAGTCCTCTCTAAACTGCCAGGTTAAAATTGTATTTAGGATCCTGCATTTCTCTCTTTCTTTCATCACAAATTGTAAAACTGCAGTATACTGGCCTGAAACTGCCATTGCACTTATGTTTATTTCACAGCGCTACAAAATATAAAGCCTCTGGGATAAGGTCTGCATTTATTTCAAACCTGTGACAGCTCACCCAACAGATTCATGAAGGGCTTTTATAATGTCTTGTTTTTTATTATTGTGCTCTACACTTTTTTTTTTAATCCTGGAAGAAGCAGTGTTACAGTGGCACTGGTGTAGTTTTGCTCCAATTCCTTACAAAGACTGTGCTTTGTTGACTGTCACTGTTGTTTCATAAAGGCCTGTTACTGATTGAAGTGAGACACTTTTTCATTCTACAAACTCAAATATGCCAATTAAACTACCACTGAGAGAAAATACAGCAGACAGATGTTCAGTGTCAACAATAACAACTTTATTATCTTCTGTCTTTCATTATTGTGTCTTTGTTGTTTAAAGACAATGTTATAAATTAAGGGAGAAAATACACAATTTAAAAAAAAAAAAAAAAGCAAAACCTCAGTTGAATCCGCAGTTACACCTGAATACACCTATGTGTATTTGGGGGAGTAAGAGTAGTAGTCAAGGCAGGTCAGTTACCTTTGACCTCTTGTACCAGGCCGCTGTTGTGATGTGTCATCATAACCTTTCATCATCACATTATTAACATCTCCACTGTCTCACAACAAAGCCGTGAGTCACAGTCTGAGGAGAAGCAGGGTTCGGTTTAGACAAGGCAAGAAACATCTTCCCGCCTTCATTAGTTCGCCTCAAAAACTGAGCAGCATCGAATGAGAGGGAAATGTGTGCCACACATGCACACAAATCAAGCTCATTATGCATACAAACAGTATGAAAACACCAACATAAGAATAATGGCACCAATGAGAATATAGAAATCTGAACAAAAAATAAAAGCATAAAAATTAAAGCTAAAAATCACACCATAGTGAATTAAGAGTAGGTTGAGATGAAATGAGAGAAACAGTGAGAGGGAGTTTACATTAGATCCCTCTGAGACAGGGAAGGCATGAAGAGTTTTTTTTTTTTGTTTGTTTGTTTTTTGTTTTTTTTTTTAGTCTACAGTACACTCTCCATTTACACTTTGGTTGTTTTTTTCCCCTTTCTACATGAGGCAGACAAACTGAAGCAACAACAGCCATGGACTAACAAATCTACACTTCACTGCATTATTGCTACAGCTGTCTGATACTGTACAGGCCCTCAGCGGAGCAACTTCAGTAGGCAAGTCATCATCAAGTACCAAGGTCAAGTTATTTGGAAATATATTGATTAAAACGTATGATGAGCTCTCCATTATCATTCAAAATATAATATGTATTCTCAAATATAAAATCATCTGAAACGCAATATATTAAAGTAAATCTCTAGTAAACCTCATATTGATTGCTGAAAAAAGGAAAATTACAACCAAACTTTCCATTTGTACAGTTTCTTCATCACCACTCAGCAGCAACCTGTCTTCATGACTATGCAATGATACAGAATTAACTGTGCAGTGATGATTTTCAAGATGGCAAAAATGAAACCTCTTGCCGCAGTAGTGTCCATTCTTACATGTGACACTCATAAAGTAAAGTGTGCACAAGCTCAACAGCTCGTATTCATGTGCGTGCTAATGGAAGTGTTTGAGCCTGTGAAGAGGACAGACAAAAAGAGAGTTCAAGCAGAAAAGTAAAATTAGAGGAATCCCTCGACATTCTGGGAAATACACTTATTTGTTTTCTTGTTAACAGTAATATCACTGTCATGTCTGTTCATTGTACAATAAAGCTAAAGCCATCAGCTAATTAGCTTAGCTTGGAGACTGGGAACAGAGACAACTAGCTAAGTTCTGTTCAAAGGTTAAAAATAAAATAATCTAATTTGTATAATTAGCACAAAACATACATGTGGTTTTACGGGGAGGTACGTGTGAAACTATTTCTTGGCTGGGAGCAGTGACTTTGTGAAGATTAAACAAACAAGGGTAAACTAACGGACTAGCTGTTTCCTCCTGTTTCCAGTCTTTATGCTAAGCTAAGCTAAGATAAGATAAGCTAAGCTAGCTGCTGGTTGTAGCTTTAGAAATGAGACAGGTATCGATCTTCTCATCCAAAAAAGCATATTTCCAAAAATGCTGAATTCTTCCTTATAGCAGGTTGTTCTAAACAAGAGTTTTAGTGATTGATCAAACTGTGCTCATGACAACCACAGATCAAAAATGCATCAAAACCTTTTATGTAAATGGACAAAAGAAGCATCTTTTGTGCAAAAAACATCAATCATCATTCATTTCATTATCAAATCATTAATTAATTGGTAAAGTCTCACAGGTTAACTTTTTACATTTTAAGAGCTCATAATCACACTGAAAATCTCCTTCACTTTATCAGCCATACTCAGCATGGAGGGGCACTCTATGGATGAATTTCTTTTCCAGTGCATTTTTCACATCTGTATGGCCTATAAAAAATATTTTCAGTGTCTTAAGACAATTTATGGAAATATAAAACACGAATATGCAGCGAAATTTGCGGGCACCTCAGGATAGATTTCCATCTTTGCAGAATTAATCTAGATTAAAAATTAAAATGACAGCAAATCCTTCAGGCTCGTTCAGTCAATTATTCTCAGATTTGAAGTATGCTGTACAGATAACTTAACACTCAGATTAGTATAATTATTCTTCATTTTACAATATCATTCTTTTATCACAAAATATTCACACAAATAGACTAGATGGTAAATACAATACCTCCAGCCTTGAATTCTACATTCCTAACAATAATTACAAAAAAAAATACTAACTGGTTTTCAAAACTCTTGTCACCATAGACATGTAGTGCACAGGTCAGAGGACTCTTTCCCTTGTTCAGTCAATTAAAGGCAAAAGACTGAGGGTACCTTCGTGAGCTGATCCCAGATCAGTGTGTCCACAAACAGTGAATGAAAGGTGAGCTGTGGTGAGTCTGGAGCAGCAGCTGGGGGGGGTGGGTCCTCTGTGGCTAAAGCTGACTGCACAGTGGTGTGCGACAGGAACCAGCCCTGACCTGCTGTCAGCTGAAGCCACTCTGGACTCCTGTGAGAAACCGCTCCAGTCTCACATAAAGTCGTCCTACTGGAGACGTCTGAACTACAAATTAGTGACTGATGGGAGGCTGTGGAGCTACTGCAATGCACACTATAGAAATCAACATGTTCCTGGATGTACTGGGTGGTAAACGTCTCAGTGATTTCGGCTTTGTACGGTCACTGAGAGTGATGTCACTGAAAATGGTCACCAGGGATACGGTATGTGTTGCTATGGTAGAGCACCAGAGGACAAGGTAAAGTACATCAACATCAACACAAAGATATGTACTAACCTATGGTCAACCACAGTGAAAAGTGCGTATTCAGGTCTTTAAATGGAGATTCCTGTTAGAGTGATATGAATGTTTTGAAGTTTAATGTTGCACTGTTGGAACTGCACTAATGTTTTACAACTAAAGGACTGACTACTGTATAATTTTGCTAATCAGAATCACAAATGGAAGATGTCTGAAGTGTGTTTAGATGACTGAAATGCACTGAAGTACACAGGCATTTCCTCTTCAAAGTATGAAATGGATAAGCAGCCTTTTTAATCACTACATGGACTACAGTCTAACTGACTATTGAACAGACTATTTGCATGTATCTAGAGGGAAACCCCATTATTCACAAAAAACAGATTTCTGCATTTCTGGATATTTTATCAGTTCAGATAAACCAGCCTCTGGTGTATGATTATCTGGTGATAATTTGCCCAATCAAACATTAGCTGTTGACTATGGAGACCCAACGTTTTGAAAATTAAATAAATGAATAACAAAGATATTTTGAAATACACAATTACACAAATAAATGAAGACAAAATATATAATATAACCAGAATAAAACTGTGCAATAATCATATACACTTAAGAATACCTTATCTTCACAATCAAATAAGGTTAGTGCAGCCACTGGTATTTCTTTCTAGCAGTTTAAAAAAAAAAAAAATCAAAGCAACAGTTGATCACATAATTGGCTCTGCACTGTTGGTCTTGACTGGCAGATAAAGACATTTCATAAAATGGGCTGAGTCTTTAAAAAACATATTTGAATATTTCACAGTTTTATGGTTATATCATGTCGCTTGTCTGTAGTTATTAATATGATTATGTCTTATTTAATTAATTTTGAACACTTTGGGTCTCCTTTTTTTGTTTGTTTGTTTGTTTTTTTTACAAAATCTAACAGACATAAATTTCCAGACACCATATTGAGGCCTTAACCTCTATCTTACAGCAACCAAAAGGGGCACTTGAAATCAATCAATCCTGGTGAAGAAAAGGAGGGAATTACTTAAAAATTTATAAAGAAGGACTCGCATAATAAAACAGAGGATGAGGACACGTTTCTTGCAGCCACTGAAATACTCACGTGTATTCAACACTGTTGTGTTTCTATGTGCCTCTTAATGGTTTTGTCCCTGTTAGTTGTCAGTCTATAGTCGTGAGCTGCTTTGATATGGGTTTCTATCCAACTGGTAAAACTCTGGGGTGATCACAGAAAAGTGCATTGTGGGTAGCATTTACGGAGCACCTGATTTCAGGAGTGCGCAGGTGTCTCTACTGTGCGATGTTACAACGTCATTATCTCCCATCCACACATTATCTCACTGCTGTTTCCGTACAGTGTCAAAGAGGACTACTCAGGGAACACCGCTTTCTTTTCCCCCATTGTAAAAACAGAGTGAGAGTGTACATTTGGAGGTACAGTGAAATCCGAGAGTGTGTGAAACATACACATTCTCATGCTCACAAACGTTCACATGGTGCTCATAAGCCAGCTATGCCCCCACTGCATAAAGGACCAGAGGCTGAGCAGTTCCCTGTCCGATGAGGTTAGGTGTGATCTGGGGTCAGCTGCTGGGTTAGAAGATGTCAGGACACATGCTCCAGTCCTGTCTCTCCTTCGCCTCCCAGTAACCTCCCTTGTATACAAAGTTTGTCTCTCCAGTGACTGAGTCCCTCCTCTGGTGAAACCACAACGGCTGGTAGCCTTCGTATTCTCTACCTGCGGGGGAGAAGCACGAGGGTTACTCAGTCGGCATCATTCAAAATCACACTTTAGTTGAGAAGCCACACTTGCAGGCGATTCACTAAGCGATCAATTCACCTCCACACATACGCATATATGAGAAGCAATCAATTGCTGGGCACTGCATTTGGGATAACTCCAAATGAGAACTGAGCTGTTGCAATGGTGAACAAGTTGACTTTACATCAATAAAATACAAGTAAGCACAATATGTGCAATGAAAAAACCTAGATCGATCACGGCAGAGGAGAAAATTATAATCAGTTTTGGGACTTTTAGAGCCGAATGATTCATCTGTTTCTTAATACAGACAGAGCACAAGTCAAGAAAAGGCAGAAATTGCAGGTCTTTGATTTGTGAATATTTATAAAAACATAATGCTTTAAGTATAGTACATTAGGCTATTGTAACTAATAGCTCATGGTGTCACAGCAGCAATATGTCTTTACAGTTCCCTTCATAAAAACATAATGTACATTTAATTTAAAATGAACAGCAATTTAAAATAACTTGTTTACTGCTGGTAAGTGCACAATAAAAGTGCCAATGCATGACAATGCAGTGCAAATTAATCACTTGCTGATGTGGCTTCACCACAGCACACTAAGAATACTTGTAGATTTTAAAGTTGCATCTGTTACCACATATTATTGAGACCAGATCTAAATGAAAATGTCACATGTATGCAGGAAAAAGTCTTGTTTTTCCTGAGTCATTATCTGGAGAAGTTGACATGAGAGGGGGCATCATGCAGTTCCCACACACAGGCAGACCACACAGAGGACACACAGGAGGATGGTGTGTGTGTGTGTGTGTGTGTGTGTGTGTGTGTGTGTGTGCGTATGTGCGTGTGTGTATGCGTGTGGGAATGATGCACAACAGAGGGGCACAGGGCAACCCCCACTCACCAGAGTCATAATCACACTCTGACCACCAATAGAGGGAGGAAAAGAAAGACAAGTCATGGGTACATCGAATACAATCTAGCCTACGCACAACACACACACAGGAATGCCACCACGATGAAAAGTTTCTGCTGAGTTCTCCATAAAATTCAGTCTGGCTTCTCTTTTCTGTTCAGCCCTGTCCTCTGACCTGCAATGACCTGCAACTGCAATCATTTACTGGAATAAGTAGTTCTCAGGAGACCATAAGAAATTATTACAACATAAGTTGCTGCGTGTTAATAATTTTATGTAATGCTTTGGGGGTCTGTCTCAGCTGTTTGTCCCAGTAAGAACTGACATGCAGCTGTAAACCACCTCTAATGACAAAGAACACAATTCTACAGAGAAATATGTGAAACTTTTTGTAACTATTGTAATAGAGTTGCGAAGGCAGGAGGACCAGCTGGTTCTACAGGTATTTTTTCCCATTATAGATTCCTATTTCAAAATTATCTTTTTATGATATTGCTAATGGGTCTTCAGCAAAATAATACTATGGATCTATATTGTCATCAGATTTAATTATTCCAACTTGTTTCCAGTGTTTTTGTCTGTCTCTTTAGTGTGGCAGCTAGCTCTAAATACTACAATACCCATGAGCCTCAGTTGCCATTGCTGTTGCAGATCAAAAACCCTTTGTTCTTGCAATTGGGAACAAAACACGGCACCATAGTTGCAGAATTCATCCAAAACTGATCCAGAATCTGCAAGTGAAGTGATTAAAACTACTGAATGCACAAAGAATAATCTTTAACTTCTACACAACAGACTTTCAGCTTAGTGACTGGATGTCTTTTTTTGGGGGGATGCTCCTCAGTTTGCTAAACTTCTGTTTATGTAGACAGTTTTTATCTTTTTTATTATTATTATTAAAAACAGGTATTTTTTAAGGTCAGTTACTCATCTTTTGTACTGATGATAACACTAACTAATGCTGTCTAAGCAAATGGAATGAATGGGAGTTTTACTACAGGAATCCTGGGTGCCCAAAATAAGTCCTCCCACTTCGCAAGTCTACACCCTTTTCCTTCTCTTTTCTTTCTAGTCTTTACCATCCCTGCTTATCTCTGTCTGTAACTCAGCACCTCTTCACCTATCAGACATCACCATTCCTGCTCTCCATTTCATACCTTCATCCAGAGCATCCGAGGCTTCAGCTTCCCTCCTCCTTCTCACAGCTCTTTGTTTCTCCTCCAGCCTCTGTTTTTCTGAGTTTGCTTCATCCCATCGCCCGTCCTCCATCAGCCTCTGGTCAGGTCTCAGGCGGCTATCGGTCAGTCCCACTCCTTCCTCCGGCTCGTTCAGGGTCAATGCCAATGCAGAGAAGTGGTACATGTTCTCAGCATTCTCCCTGAGAGGGCAAGAGCAAGAGTTACAGTGTGATGCTGCAATCAATGATATTGACTGAACATTGCAGCTGTTATACAACAACAATGACTCTTATTATTGCAATGTTCTTCCTCATGAGGCTGACGACACAAGCGCTTACGGGAGAGGGTATTTCTTCCACAGCAGTTTGGGGGACAAAGTCTGATAGACGGTCTTCTGCTTGCCCTCTGATCCACTGCCCCCTCGGCTGCTCTGAATGATCTTGGCACTCTCCATCTTATCATCCCACGTACCAGAGAGGATGTAGTGAGCTTGGCCCCCACTGTCTGCCACCACACCTGTCACCTGGAAACAGTAAAAGGAAATCAGAGAATTAACTTCATACACAGATACCAAAGGAATTAAGACACTAAAGCAAAGCTTCTTTCTGCGAGTCCTTTTCCCCTACTGCTAAACACTCAAATGCACCGTCCCCTCAGTAGGACACCAGTACATTTTCATTAGCTTGTCTCAAAAGTCACTACCAAGGAGAGCATTGTGCCCCATTTTTAGGTAGCTGGTATGTCTCAGAAGGAGGTTACAGTAAAGTAAGCTATCTCTAACAATACTCAAAAAACTAATTTATTTGTTGGTACTGTCCAGCAGGAGGCAGCATCACACAAATTAACCCCTGAATTGTATGACTTTACACCAAGGTCAGGTATCAGCAAAGTGTGGGGTAAAAAAACGCATTTACCTTCCGTGGAACGTCCCTGGAGAAATAACTGTAGGGAGAGAACTTGAGTTGGCAGGTCTCCTTGGTCCTGTGATTCACAATCTCAATGTCCCCCGACTGTACAAGTACAACAATGAACCGAGGCAAGAGTGAGAGACAAACACACAGAGAATGATAGCGTATTTGAGTGAGTAGATTTGACCATTTTACATCCTGGAATAAATGTGGCAAACAGCATGAATGAAAACTGAGTGGTAAGATGTGATTAATCAGAGTTTAAGAAAAGCAGCTGCACAGCAATATTTTAATGAGTAGATTCCTGTATTCTTTTCTATGTGTTAGCACAAGGAGAGAAGAACTTGTTTAACTGTGGAGGTGGCATCATTATTTCTGGACTATTATATAAAATTTATATGCTCATATATATGCGCAAAAATAACCATAACAGCTTATTTGGATGCATATTTGAGGTATATTGCTGTGAGGTAGGCTACAATTTATTATAAATAAAGGTCTCGGGTAAGACCAACAAAAAAAATGTAATCACAAAACAGAGACAGTGAGTAGCATTAATGACATTTATCTGCATGAATACTGTCAAAGAAATGCAATGAATCAACAAATACTGACTGGTTCGATATTGCCATCTCCTTGTATTATGATATATGAATCCAGAGTTGATATATTCTAATAGGACTCTTTAGCCAGGGCATCTGCATCACATCTGCACACCAGTGTGCTTCTGAGAGTGGTGATTCACAGGCAAGCACACACAGGAGACTGATGTGACACACAAACATTAAGTATGTATCACATCGGAAAAAAATGAAAAAACAAGAACCACACTTCTCAAGCGACAGGCAGATGTGAAGCCCCGCCCCTCCCACCTCCTCCCTCTATATAACTGGGCCACCTCACAGAAAGAAAAGGCTGTTATTTTAGGGTCTTATTAGAGATCAAAGCTAAAGATAAATCCCTAGAGATTGTGGAGCTCCTTATTCATGTGCTGTAAGGCTTTGCTCTGAATCCATTCCTCATAGAAGGGAACCAGAGCTCTCCTGGACTGTGCCACACTCTTTCACAAAGCAAAAATATATATCTACAGGCTTCTCTGGGAGGTCAGAGATATTAAGGCAGGGTTGCTGGTTACCGATAAGAAGTGCTTGGAAACAGACCTGGTCAATCCACAGCTTGCCCACAATGATGTTGTGCACCGTGGAGGTGACCTTTCTCCACACATAGTGGTTCCCGCTGGAGTGGAACTGCAGGTGAATGGCACCTGGGGAGGGACAGAGACAAAAGGCTATAAGAGGAAAGAAATATCACAGCTGCTTTTGTTACCAATCCGCAACTGCAGACCTGAAAATGGCATGTTTGATTGCAGGTTTGCTTTTGTGATTCAAAATCTGTTTGTGACCACAGTCAATTATACCTGCAGCGGCTGAAAAACGTGTCATCTCACACATTTAGAACCTGTGCACAGGCAATACATTTCCACCTTTTTCTGGTGTGACATAACCCCAGAAGACTGATAACATGTATTTCACCATTTTCCACTTGAAAGCTACAGCAGGCATATAACAGGAAGTGGGAGAAGTCAGATAAATACCACTGCATCCCTTGCTAGGGCTGCATCTATCAAATCCCTCATGTATCTGAGCCAACAGTCCCCTGCTCTCTACTGTCCCAGTGCAATAGAGACCTCATTTTATACCCATACTTTATGTATATGTCAAAGGGATCATAAAACAGCCGAGATTCATTCTCACACCCTTTCCTCTGGCTTTAGAGCACGTGGGAGGCAGATCAATGGTCTACAACTCTCAAGTGGGATGTGAAGTCATTTTTAACATAATTCTGCTGTTCAATTTACATGATGAAACCTTTATTTACACATATCGTTTGTTAGCTTCTCAGGTGAATGTGAAATGTCTTACCCAGAGGCATAATGGAGAGGTATTTGCCACGGAACTTGCTGGCAATGGTGATTTCCTGCCACAGGGTCCAGCCTCGTTGGGAAATCACGTGATGTGCAGCAGCAGGGGGGTGATGGCTCACCTTCGAAGAGAGGCACATGTAAAGGTGAAGTGCAACTGCTTAACAACTTGTTCTGAGAACACAGTCTGATCTCGGGTACGTCAGCTTAGGTCACATGCGTGCATGCACATCAGTGAGCGTGTAAACAAAAACACCCAGTGGCTCTCGCTGTTACCTGCTCACACAGCGAGCGGTAGCCGAACTCCTCCAGGCGATCGAGCTCATAGGTCTCGCCCAGCAGGGGGTTGAAGGGCTTGGCTGTCCGGTGGACCGTGGTGGAGTAGGAGGAGACGGAGAAGGCAGCGACCAGGCACATCTGCTCCAGGGAGGAGTCGCAGCGCGCCGCCTTGTCCAGGAGCTCGTGATACTCCAGGTCCTCGGTGAGACGCTGCAGCATCGACAGAGGCTCGTTGAAGTTTACCTGAATGGAAGATAATGAAGGAGGGAAAGTCGTGAGAAATATTTCCCACAGATTTATGTTCACCTGTCAGCAGGGAGGAGGACCATGCCTCATGTACTTACAGGCATGGGGATTTTAGAGAGCTCCTTGCCAATGCAGTTCTTCATGATGCTCCATAAATTGAGGGAGTAGTTGGGCTTGTCTGGGATATGAGTCCGCCTCTGTCTGCGGGGCTGCAGCTCCCTCCCTGACACATCATTACAACTTGGAGACATCTGGGATTGGGGGGGAGGGGGATTGAGAAGGTGTTTTTTATTTTTTAACTTTGTAAGAAAAAAAATCGATACATACAAGTTTGAGAAATACTTTCAAATTTATGGACAGCTTGGCAGCTTATCACCAGACACAGTGATGAAGCAAGTGAAAGACAGAAGGAGAATGAACAAAAGACACAGATGTGTAAGAGAGAGAAGAAGCAGTGAAAAGAGAGGTAAGGGGAAAGAAGAGCAGATGTTTGACTGGTAATTAAGATTTAGCGGAATGATGCAGCTGAGCTGTGTGTCTTTGGCACCACAGGGGTGACAGCAAGACTGCAGGAAAGACAGACAAAAGGCTATGTGCGTGTGTGCGTGTGCGAGGATGGGATGAATGTAGGGTAGGAAAGGAGGACTGTGAGAGCAGCAAGTGAAGATGGTTATATAAATAAATCAATGAGCTGTGTGCTCTCCAGCAGCACAAATGAATCCATATCAAGATTACAAAAGTCAGCAGTGTTCACAAATGTCAGTCCTATTACTCAGACTTGTTAGGAGGACAGACGCTTACATGGTCGTCCTGGTTCCAGTCATTGGGGTGACCTCCGCTTGCTCCGCTCAAATTACTCTGAGATCGCCTGGAACAGAATGAAAATGTTTCCTTCAATGGGCACTGGACACATACACAGACTTATTGTTCATTTCTCTCTCTCCTTTACCACTTGCACACACGCCCACAATGCACACAGGGGAGCAAAAAGATTGCCGGGTATTACAGATGAATGCTGTGTAACAGTTTCCATCATTTTTAATGGTGCTGCTGGAGTCGAGGGATATGTTGCAAGAGATGAGCCATAACAATGATGAGGAAGAAAACACTAAAGGCACTTCAGACATTTTCGAAAAAAAAAAAACAAACAAACAAAAAAAAAAAAACTGAAGCTCAGCAAAAACAAGTCTTGCCAGTGAGAAGCTGACTCCAATGCAGTAAACAAATACGCTACAAAAATGTATCGAGAGAGCAAAAACAAAAACAAGAAATTGGTTTAATTTGCTGCAGGAAAACAGACCGGGATGACAGTCTTAAGTTATTTTTATCTGTGTGACAGAGTGACCATATCTGACGAAATTCAAGAGTGAAGTCTATGATTTGGGTGCGTGTAGGTTAAGTTGTCACATCATGAGCCATCATCAGAGCCTTGTTCAGCTGTCAGCCAGAGTCAAATTCACTGCTATGACAAAATAGAGCATGCATGAAAATAGTTTATAGCAACTTTCTTCCCTGTATTTGTCTTTCAGGTGTCCTTATCTTTCGAGAAATACCTAAAAAGACAAATACTAAAGAGCACAGGACCACATGAATCCCTGTGTGAGACTGACCTGTGCTGTGTGTTCTCAGTGGCGGTCACTGTGATAAATGCAGGGGAATCCTCCATGGCATCAAAATACTCAGTATCCTCATCTTCATCACTTGCCTCCTCTTTGAGCGGCCTCTCGCTTCCTTCATTCAGGACATATGGATTTGTGAGTGCATACAGACGACATACAGTGCTGGCAGAAGCATCACATGTTGGTGAGTTTGTAATCTACAGACCTCAGGGAGAGAGCAGCGTATAATCACATACCCATGGCAATTAATCAAGGAATAATCAGCTTAGTAAAATTGGCCATGTTCCTGCTGGTTAACTAGCCTGAATGATGCAAGTTCCTCAGGGTGTCTTTCTCATATCCAGGATCCAACATTCAATATTTGGTATGTTCAGTGATCTGTTATGTGTACAAACTGGATCTTCCAACACAGAAGCATAAATCCCTGTATAATGGAATCATAATGCTTTCAAATGAAAAGTGATTCTATTAATGAAAAGGAGGGTAAACTATAACCTTCAAACAAATGCCACTATGAACAAAAAAATGACTGTATTTTCAGCTATTTTTATGCCCTTATTCTGTTAAAATCTTCCTGTTAAAAGCTACTTAATAATGAGCCATACTATGAACGCATAGTTACCGAAGATTTGCATTTGCCTCAAACAAGGGGTAAACTCTACTCCACAATTAAAACAGAATTGAAAGAAAACAGTTTCATATTTAGGGTTATGAAATGTTTGTTTCACCGTGCCAACTTTTCAAGTAAGGAAACATTCATCTCCCTGGTGAGCCATTATCCTTACAGTCAGCAACGGTGGGTCACCCCATTCTCCACTTTTAAAATTAAATGCTTTGCATCCCTATCAACTGTGTCTTCTAACTTAAAGCTATGACAAAGTTACAGTGTTTACATTAAAGGTAAGGTCACAGGGTTACTACAATCCCACCCCTTGTCAAAGATGATAACACATGTATGTTTGACACAGAGGGTCAGGAGAGTTGAAAAAATGGCATTTAAGAGGAGGTCATAGGGTCACTCAAATCGGTAAGTTCCCTCATTGTGGTGAATGGATGTACACAGAATAATTCATGCTAGCCTGACCACTTGTTTTCAAGAAAAGTTGGTTATAGGTAAACAACCAAGAAAAACAACTGGGTGGACAGACCACATGACCTTCAGTCCTTAGTGAAGGTAATTACCATCTCTTACTTAAGTATAATCCAATCCAATCCTGTCCTTCTGACACAACTTAAAATTTCCTTCCTCCACATAAAGAGTGCCTGTAATACTGAGCCTGAGGCCACACGTGACTTTTAGCCAATAAAGTGAGGTCCACACTGAGGCCCACAGGAGTAAATAAAACACAGACAGTCGGTCTCACCCTTGTTGGTGGTAGGGGCACTGGGGGTGCTGGAAACAAGCGTGGGTGCTTCTCTCCACGCTCGCTCCAGGCTGTTATGCTGCTTCGCTAGCTGCTCAATGGTCTCCTCTAGGTGAGTGCGCTGCTCTCGCTCATACTGCAGCGCCCGCTGCCATCTCCTACTGTG
Organism: Lates calcarifer; assembly: GCF_001640805.2. Taxonomy (NCBI): domain Eukaryota; kingdom Metazoa; phylum Chordata; class Actinopteri; family Centropomidae; genus Lates; species Lates calcarifer. The sequence goes on from NC_066845.1 coordinate 10,123,728, forward strand.
AGTCTCTGCTAGGTCCAAAAAGTCTCGACACGCCTGGGGGAGAAAACACAGAGAGACAAAAAGTTTAATTTCTAAAACATAGAAAAAACATAGTCTGAAAAAACAGATTTACATCCTGTTGTTCGTAATTCTCAATAAGGTGCAAGATACTTTCCACTTGCTATGACTAACAGCTTAGATTTCTGCATTAAAAATACAAGAGCGTCCTGAAACAACTCTTCTCATGGCTTTTGGTTCATGCTCAAATCTAGAAAACACCTTCTCTGAAACAAAACATGACATTTGAAAATTAAAATCATAAAGTCTTCATGAATATTTGAGCCAACAAATAATACTAGACTTTAAAAAATCACCAGGATCTAACTTCTTCTGACAGCTGACAAAATGAGGGAAAGAGAAAAAACTGGGGTGTAGAGGTGTAGAGACATCTGTGTCAATCATTGTAATCAAGGCTATTTATCACCACCGTTTCAAACAATCATCAATATGTTAATTAGCTCTCTGTGGCACATTTACTGAGTCTCCCTGCTGTGTCAAATGTGTATCGACGCAAACTGGAAACACAGAAAACATCAGCGAGTGATGAGCTGTTTGCATGGCAGACTATATTTGAGTCAAGAGGGGGCATCATTGTTGCTGATCTAGTTTTACTGCTGAGACAAAGAGGTTACTTCAGATCAAACATACACGTCAACACTTGTGGATGCTGCATCATATGTCTGACAGCTTTGCCTCATAGTGAGCTAAAAGGTCAATGAACCTAAATAACACCTCACAGCTGACTACATGAATGATGAAAATGTCATGTGACAGTCACTGAGCTGTCAGCGAGTGTGGCCTCCAGAGGAGGGGTTTTCGAATAATCATTTCGAAACTGTCGCATTACTATTTTTGTCGCATTTTGTGGGGGCTAGCTATTGTTCTTTCCCCACATGAGAGGGACAGCACATGAGTCCACTCAGTATTCGCAGCAAACAGAGCTAGACGGGCTGTTGAGAGTCAGCTTGAACCACTTTTAGATAAAGCTGTGGCTGCAGGTAGCGAGCTGGAGGGAAGAATGTGTCACACAGCTCAAATAATCTCTGCTCTGTGGTGAGAGAGCAGTCAGGACGTACAGTATCACCTGTAGGCAGCCGGAAGAGAAACAAAGATGCAGTAACACATCCAGAAAACAGGATATGCATCAGTCTGAAAAAGTGCTTCTTTCTCTCTCACACACACACAATATGACACTGATACTATTAGTTAGCACTACATATTTAAAGAAGTGATATTTTTAGGGAAATCTGAAAGCCATTTCTGAAAAAGACAAAAGGATAATATATTTAATAACTGCATAAGTAACTAAATGAATGCTTTAAATTTAAAAATGTATTATTCATTCTACCATCCTCATGATAGGTAATTTATCATTTAACTGTATTTAATTTAAATATAGTAAATATATGTAACCTGGATAAGTTTACTTGTTGTCATGCAAAACATCACTGACATTTCCACATAACTAATCTAAGAGAGGGGAAACAAGGAACAGAAAGAGTAACTAAAAGTGAATCGTAAGATACATTATGACTGTTACAATAACATTAAGATTTCATGTAGCACATGCAGTTGCTATGACAATTCATTTATCTTTGCACATGGGTCTGGTTTTCCTGATCCTCAACAGACTAAGTAGTACGTTTGATAAACATTTGCAGTCAGGCAGTTATTACACATGTGTCTGAGATTATTTCTGGAGAATTTTAGCTTCATTAGCACCAGAACAAAAGTCCAGATATGGTTTAATATCTTAATGTCTTTGAAAAATGTATTCATGACAAAAAAAGCAAATGTTAGTAAATGTTAGCAAATGTTATGCAATATTAATGCATAATTGAATAACATTATTCCAGAAGTCAAAATATCACACCATCATTAACAAGTTTAGAAAGATCCTGTGAGTTAAAGCCGGCCAACTAAGTCAACGAAAACAACTTAAAAAGTGATACTTATCTTCCTGCTACTTAAATAAATAACTGACCTGCACAGACTGAGAGATTTTAATGGTTTTAACACAGTATTTTAAAATCTTATGTGTGGTAATGGTGAAGGTTGATTATATGCTGATAGTACTTAAAAATCAAACATCCTTACCCTCTGTGAAAGTTACAGTTCAATGGCTTTAGGTATTTCAGAGCAGATAATCCATGACTGAAACTGTATTGTGCTCATGGCATTGCATGGAAATTCCAAAATATGAAAAATGTTAGTAGACCTGTCTCCAATCAGTCTCTTACCTTTGGCAGTCTTGCATGAAGTGTCTAAACATTACTGTCTGAGCATCAGTTTAAATGTTAGATGTGCATGTGATGTTGCAGTCCACTTCCTCAGATACAACCATGATATGAAACTCAACACCCACTTAAAAAAAATATGACAGTTCCACTTTTTTTGTGCTGACTCTCCAGCACAAACGCAGACTGCATGTGACGTCCGGTGGGGGAAGCAAAAAAAAAGTCAACAGGCATGCGGGATATGGAAGTATGAGGTGGCATTAACCGATGTTGGCATCAAATTAAAAGTTGTGGTGAGATTATGCAGAAGAAGTGAGATGGCAAAAAATGAAATCATCTTGAGCAATATGCGATTAAACTTGAAGTGGTAGGTGTGTAAATGCATGCATACAGAAATGGGCAAGAGCTTGAGTTCACTGGCACGAGTGAGAAGTTACATCACCACCAAATGAACTGGAGTGCAACCCTCTCCTCGAGCCACGGTCAGATCACTGAGAGCATGCAGTTGTGTCTTGCCATTATGGCCTCCTTCTTCCCACAACCCCTCCTCTCCCCTTTATTCCCTCCTTACATATACAGCCCAGTTTCTTTGAAGTGGCACATAAAAACTACATTTATATTTTAGAGCAAAGAGCATGTCTTTATAGTTGCTGAATCCACAGCTGCAGAAATCCAAATACCCATATCCTGTGCTGCTCTCTGCTTGAATAGAGCCATTTACAACACCAAAAATACTACAGGGGGTTTGTGGCAGCACTTCTTTCTCATTAGAAGCACATTCCTGGCAAACCTGATGGCATTTTAATGAGTTAGGCAACCCAAGAGGGTCTATTTTATTGCTTGTCCAGAAAGTTTCAAATTCCCATACCAATTAATAAAAAATGGATGACAAGAAGAAACAAAGGACTAACCATTTTGAGTGCAATCTAAATTAAGACTTTTTTTCTTTTTTTTTAAATCTTACTACATGGCTTAAGTCTCTTCACAGGCGGAATTAGCACATACTAAACCCATGTAATTCTCTCTTACTGACTGATTTCAAAACAAATTTTAGTAAAAAATTTAAGTTTAAAAAATTTAAGTAAAAAAATACTTGCAGTTTAATCATGACTAAGTCAGACTAAATTATTTTGCACTTATCAACCAGACAAGCAACAGAAAAATCAGTCAGACATGCATTATAGGCACAAAAAAAGCATTCTCTGACCCAAGAGTAGACAAATTTACCAAATGATTCAAAGCCATTGAGAGAACCAGGGAGAAAGACAAACCTTGTATGATTGTCTGGCTTTAGTCAGAGCAGGTCTGTCTATCTGTCTAACTGTGAGTCTAGAAGCCTCTGACATTCCTCACCATGCAGGGAGGAGTCAAGCGTTTGAGAGGAGAGGGGGTTGGGGGTTGGGGGGCAGGGGCTATTCCTGTCCCCCTCACCCACTATCATATCTAATATCACTCCCTCAGGACTTCAACCCTCCCTGAACTCTCATCCACTACGAACATACTGTAAAGCCCATGGTATCTACCATTGAGGAGAATGGAACAGGGCCAGATATAGTAGAGCATTTGTTATTATGATGCTAGTAGTCAGAGCCAACACATCTGATATAGTGGTAACTGAAAACCTGGCTGTGTCTGTGGTTGTGTTTTGTTAAATGCAGCTAACAAGGTGAAACTTCTGGATAAACCTCAACATCTTATTCTAAAAGAAAATTCTGTCGCTCTTCCTGCACAAAGTTTTTTTGGGTAGCTTTAACTTATCAAATAAAAAAATTAAGAGTTTCATGAATGTTGTACAGATGGAAAAGTTGTCGATTTTGTCGTCTTGGGCTAACATTAAGCTGCAAGCGCAGGGAACCACCATCACCTCTGCAGTAATGCTTATAGCAGAGATCTGGTGTGGTTTAAAACTGCTGTCTCTGTGGCTCAGCTCAGCAGCTCTGGGTTAACATGCCACAATGTGAACTGATCTCATCTCTCATCACTCACTAACCAGGGCATTATAGATGACTGGCATTCCTGTCACATCGATCACGCCAAAGGATTGCGGGGCCAAGATTACACCCTGCCCACTGCTGCTGCTGCAGCTCGCAGACAGGTCTGTCCCAGCTACTTACATTGATCATAGCATTGGAAGTGATGCGGAAGAGGGTGGCTCGTTCGTTGACTGCCTTGATCTTCTCTCCTCCCTCCACAGGGACTTTCAGACCCTCGAGTTCACTCAGGGAACGCTGCAGGGCCGCCCCATGCTTGGCGATCAGGTCATTACACGTGCTGAGGTCGTCGAGCTTGCTGACGAGTATCTTCAGGGTGCCCTGAATCTCGCTGCGGTCCGACTGGGATGTTGGCTCCTCGTCCCCTGAATCATCTGGAAGGGAGAGGTCAAAGGTCACACAAATTATCATGAATGAGAGGGGATTACTGGGCCTTGGCCAAAGTTTTTCTATGGAAATTTCATGCCATGTGTTTGCCATGTGGCTAAACCACAAAATGTGCAGACACCTTTTTTTTTAAACACTTTCCAGTAGAGATGCATTGACTTGAACTGACTTCCGCTATGGTAAACAAACATATAGTTTCTCCATTGCTCCACCACTGACCTCCACTAGCAAACCTCAATCACAAATAACTAATACAGATGCTTTAAAAAAGAGAAAAATAGGCTGCCACAGTGTTGTTTACATATTTCTGTGTATTTGGTAATGTGTTGTTCATTAAAGGATAGAAATACAAAAAATTAATAAATGATAAACTACTTAGTCCCCATGACAACAAAACATTTAACAGTGATTTAGGAAATTAGAGTTAATTGGACAGCCGGTAGTCAGATTTTACAGATGGCTTCCTCTGACACACATAAATACACCTGTAAAACAGCAACACACTAATCATAGCTGCTCTGACCGCAAATATCTGACCAAATGTAAATGTGGGCTGTATTGAGACATTTGAATACAGACAGCTCGCCCATAACCGTGAGCCTTTGCTGCAGCAGCTGCCTTTCAGTATGACGTCACTAAAGAGAGGTTACTCAAGGTTAAACAGAACATACGAGAACAGTGTCGCAGCATCAGCTCTGTATTACACACATTTACACACTCACACTGCAAGCTCAAGCACACGCACACACACACACACACACACACACACACAGAAAGACAGAAATATACCAACAGTAAGACCCAGGTCCATAAACAGCCCATGACAGTAATGATAGTAAAAAGGAAAATTCAAAAATAAAGCAGAGCTGAAAATTTTCTGAACTTGACTACATGTATACCCAATCTTTCTAGAGGAATAAGTTCTGCTCTTATCTTTTTTATAGCAAAACACCAGGGAACCCGCTCACTGAACTCAAGAAATATTTGCACACCTGCTTATCAAATCTCACAAACGAATATTTCCCCACATAAAAGTATCTGTGTTTGTGTGTTTCTATTTTAATAAATCAAGCTAAACAAAACAAGCTTTTTCTGGCATGTTGAGAAGCAGTAACAGTCCAATAACCACACCACAGGAGTGATGTATAAAACCACTGCTAAAACTAAGAAAACAGATGACAAACAAGAAGGAGGAGGAGGAGGAGAAGCAGAAGGACAAGGAGAAATAGAAGGGAAATGAGGACAAGGAGGAGGGCGCTGATAATCTCACTGAGGGAAATATATTTCTGTAACAGTGAGGTTAAAGGTTTGGGAATAGAGAGAAAGTCTCTCCACCCTCTAATCCACCCTGATGACCCTCTAATGCTCTAACGTCTAGAAAGTGCTGTTCTGCTGTCTTCTACACCGCAGCATGCAGAGTGTGATCTGTCACACTGAAAAGGTGTGTTATGTAGCTGATAGGAGAGACTGTCACAGTCTTGGTGAAAGGCAGCACTACAGCAACACTTTCTCCTAAGAACATGGCAGCTGGCTATGACCTCGAAGTGGAAGAGACTATCGCCTCTGTCAAGTCTATTTACACCATGCAAGTATAACATGGATATCTGCCTGGGGGGTGCTGGTAGCCTGGAGTACATCATGTAACAGCAATATACTGAGGTCAAATTTGACTGTGACCTTTGTCCAGTGGAACGTCCAGCTCCACTGAGAAACAAGCAGCACACAGACACGTCCACACGGGACTAATCCTAAAGTAGAGCTGGTGCTTGACACCAAGAAACAAAGCTCCAGTCACAGTGTTTTCAAACTCATTTTTGTTGATTGCAATGGCAGCATACTGAGCAATAACGTGAACAAGTGCCTCTAAGTGAGTAACATTTTTTCAGTAGTTTTTGACTGACTAATCAAAGCAGCCATCTCAGTATCAAGAGTAGGGCATAACTCAATTTTAAGGCCAAAACCAATATAAATATTTGTGGGAACAATTTGACGTCCAATATTCACTGTTTAGCATAAGCATTAACATTCTTGAAAGGGATCCTCGCTTTAATTTGCTTGGTCACTCACTTTTGTCAAGACTGCGCAACTGAACAATTACGGGATAGATTTCCATGAAATTTTGTACAGTTATTCATGGTTCCCAGAAGATGAACCCTACTGACTGTGTTGGCCCTGACTTTTCCTCTAGTGCCAGCATGAGGTGGACATTTTGTTTTTTAGTGAAATGTCACCAACAACCATTGGATGGAGCAGTTTCATTCATTGATTCTCAGCATAAACTATAACTGTTCCTATGACGTTAAATGTAGCATCGCAACCAGGACAAATTTTTAATTTGTTCAATAGTTAAGTTTGTGACATTCTCATCAGCCTCAGCTGAACTCTGTGTTTCGTACTAGTAAATGTTTGTATGTTGAAACACTAAACTTTTATGGTGAACATGGTTGCACCACACTACACATGCTAATTATCAGCATAGTTGTTAGCACAGTAATTGAGACCATGATGGCATTTAGTTCAAAGCACCACTAAGTAAAGCCTGACAGAGCAGCTAGCATGGCAGTGGGCTCTTTTACAAACATTTCTGCAGTCTGTTACTTATCAACCAACACATGACTTTTTTTCACTTCACTTCAGAGTTGGTGGAATCTGCTTTTGGTACAGTCCGGTCTTGTGTCAGCAGAATAGCCATTACAACAAAGTTGATATACACACTATACACACTAACATTGGCTCAGGCCAGGCTCCAATCAAAAGACCAATATTACAAGTATGGCCATAGACAAGATATATTTAGGAAAAGTATACTGTACTTTAGCATCACTTTCATTGTTCATATATGGACGGGGTGAAGTTCTTTCATCTAATAGGAAAGATCATTTAGTGTAGTTAATTTAGAAAGAAGGGGAGCCAAGGACGGGTGAGCAAAAGGGAGAAAGAGAAGGGAAGAAAGAAAATCTCTCACCATATTTGAATTCCTGGGCATCCATTTTCCTCCAAAGGTAACAAAAGTTCAGCCAGGACGTAGCCACACACACACACAGGCCTCAGATTTACTGTGTGAACATATTTAATAGGCTTAACTGTCACACACAACAGACAACTGACTGACCATTAGAGGAGAAAAAAAAAAAACAAAAACAAAATAGCCAGCAAAAGGTCAACCTGGCAGCCCTACAGCACCAACAAAACCTAAAGAGAAACAGAAAACAACACCACTATGCATCCATTACCAGCCACCAATAAAGCAGGAATCAGATTACACTGAATTTCAATAAAATCACTGCAGAGACGGGAAGGTAAAGAAGATGAAAAAGCTGACGATGTAAAGTCGGAAAATTGACTGGAGTGTGTTTCAAGAGACGAGCAGCTGCAGCGCAAAGGAAGACAGCAAGGGAGGTGAAGGAGAAAGCCAAAGAGCAAGTTCAGAGAGAGTTGGAGAGTTTGATAATGAAATAAGGCTGAAATTGGCAAAGTGTGACAGATAAGTTAGTTGGTGAGTCAGTGCAGTTTTGAATTTCCTCCCACATGGCAACAATAAGCCTGCCCCAAATCACATTTGATTGGATAAATTTATGTCTACATCCTAAAAATGAGTAATCAAATATATTTTAACATTTTACAGGAGAAAATTTCTTTCTTTATTAGGTAGTGAATGACATGCAACCAGAGTCTGACTCAAAGTGAATCACTCTACACATATATTTACTTACTAATAAAACAATTAACAAGAGGACAAAAATTTAGACAGAGGCACATTCATTTTTTATTTTGTTGTGTCTTAACAGAAAATTAATGAAAAACTGTCCCTGAAGATAGTGACAAACCCTGTATGTCAAATAAAGACTACAGACTATCCTGAAGTTCATTTTGTAGAACAAGGATAACCAGATATTATCTAATTTGAACATGCAACTTTGAATATGGCAAATTATTACAACTTTTAATTTTCATGTGTACCTATCAGTGCAACTTTTCAAAGGCTAAAAGAGGTGGTGAGATGTGCCACTGTGGTCTAATCAGTGTTAAGAGGAGATCATGTATCACACATGGACTGATCAGTATACATGAAATTTGAAATGCCTGAAACCAGCAGGTTGGTTTCTCAACTATCTTTAAAACAACAGGCCTTTGTTATCAAAGTGAAAGTTATAACACATGACCCCTCGAGAGACAGTATCTGTTAAAGAGGGAGGGGGTCTTTCATGGACCAAGACAGGGTGTTTTGAGAGTGTCCCACGTTCAAAGAACTTCAAAACCTTCAAAACCTAACTTGGAACAGACTCAAAAATACAACTGAACAGTGGAGTCTGCCCCATAGTAACCTCCTGTGAGAAATTAAACAAAGACATCAGACTATCTTTTGTTCTGATGAAAACTCGAGGTTACTGAATGGCAAAGTCACAGCTGACTGAGTTACAGTAAACTCCACCCCAGTGCTCTGCATCACGTCCACATTTGACAGTGTGAAATTACAGAGTAGGGTCTGGATAATATTAGGATAATATGCAGTGTACTGTTAAAGAGACATTGGGTGGGTGGTAACAAAACATTTTACAAGCTGTGAGGGGAAAACAAAAAGCACAGGAGAGAGAAAATTTAACATATTTAAAGTGCCAGTGAAGTGGCAGTCTTGCTCATATTATTCACCCTCATTCTGCCAATGAGTTCAGCAGCTCCAAGCAATGCCACTTAAAAATAAACTGTCACATGTACCAAGGCATATTTGTTTAGAAGAGACTCTGCTTACAGCACGTCGTCTGCAAAAGTAATTCTCTTTCCAAAACCTCGCTGAAACAAGCGGCAAGTGACACAAATCTTTCTTTAATCTAACCCAAAGTATGTCAAGAATGTCCTCTCTGCACTGTCCTTTCAGGTCACTGAGCCAGATCCATATGGCAGAGATAAAATGTCCAGCACTACACAACAAGTTTTAAAACTAGAGATGAAAAACCCTTCACAACATCTAAACACATTCTATCAACTGCATATCACCCAGACCTGGAATTAAGAGTGAATACTGGGTTTTACACTGAACCTGTGTCAGTAAATAGCCTCTCTCTGCTGCTGTCTGCATCAGTGTCACTGCCTTGCTCTCCCCTTTACATCTCCAACCCCTTCACTCACAACAGCAGATGTGGATGGATGGCTCTCTGTAGAAAGGCCAGGAGCCCATTACCACCCCAGTCATGCCTCAAGGGCAGATTACCTCCGGCCCCTCCCCCCGCAGTCTACCACCCTGAAGAACACCCTGCGTCGACACAAATGCAAGTGTGTTTCCGACTCTCACGGTGTCTCCGCTCCGCTCCCCCCGAGGTGATATAATTTAAGCAAATATCTGTGTCTGAGGTGAGGGGAGATACAAGCTTATAGGTCACAGCTCATCAAGTCACAACGTTTCACACAACACATAAACACACATCCATCTTCCTCCTCAGCATGTGCATGGCTTCTTTGCTTCCTAGCTCTTTCCTTATTGTCCATCTCAGTGTTGAGCACAAAAGAGTGAAGCAAAGAGAGAGAGAGAGAGAGAGAGAGAGAGAGGAAGCAGGAAAGTAGGCAGTGGGAGAATGTAATTGGGAGAGCGGCGCTCTGCTATCCCACTGTCAGGGCTCGTCTCCCTGCTCGTCCCTGAGGACAGGCTGTCAGATCAGTGGAGCCAAGCCTCCGGCTGACAAGACGTCGCCCTGTGGTGGAGAGATGTGCATGCCCAGCAGCCAAACACTTGGGAGGAATGTACTGCCCCTCCAGATTAAAGATGGTATTTAAAAATTGAGAGGGGTCTCATCAGAGATGAAGCTAGTCACAAAATTTTTACTTGCTTTCATTTCTATCGTTGCTAGAGTCCAGTTTTACAGGTCAGAGTCACCATGGTGCTGCGGACTGCAGAGCAAATTCATATGCCAGCAGCATAGCTGTGAGGCAGTTATGTCTATACTGTATATGAGTGTAGTTAAATCTTATTATGGTTTACAACATCGTTTCTATATGTTGTTATCCTTTGTACAAATACATATATTAGGACAGAGGAAAAGCTAAGAGATGCACATGCTATGACATACTGTGTATTGTATTAAGTTAATCATTATGATTATGGGATATTGATTCCAATTAGCCAGCCTTAATACACAGGCAATCTAAAGATCACTGCATTTTTAAGCCCAGAGTGTGTTTATACCTATGACTGGAAAGTTTTTCTTTCAGCACTGACCGCAGAGGGAGATGACTGTTTTGCAGCTGACTGTTTTGACAGAGTGCGCAAGAGAAAGGGAATATACGAGAAGTATATCAGAAACAGAAGCAAGAACAAGCTAGATGAAGTGCGAAGATGCGTCCCAGGGGATGGGAGTGTAATCCGGGCCAGTAATTGCTCACTGGCTCCATACCTCCTTCTGAGATACATCACAAGGAGACAAACACAGGAGACAGCAGGTTAAACCCAGTAACACGGCACTCAGCTCTGCACAAGCAAATGAGGAACTGTGCAGTGCAACTCATCACTGTCCCCAAAGCTCTGCAGTACAGCTCTGGCAGTGTATCCAATCGAACACTCACAGTAAGCAGCAAACAACAAAAGAGAAGATTAACAGCAAACTGCAGCAACTAAGCAATGGGTTTTAATTCATTCACATTTTATGATGTGCTAGGATAGACAAAAAAACAAAAAACAAAACAATCAGTCTGCTGACTATTAAACTGTAGATTTATATCCTGGTAAGCTGAGTACATTTTTTATAAATTCCCACCTGGTGCATGAAACCTGTGAGAGGAAAAAGGCTCTTGCTTACTGCATAACTCCTACAGTCTGAAGGCTGAGGTCATTAATTATCCTGCAGCCTCAGAATACTAACAGAGCTCATCTACAAAAGTCTGGTCACTGTGACAGAATTTCCAGGATATTACTGCAGTAATAAAAAAGCCTGTTACTGTAGAGAAACAATGGCTCACAAAAAAGTGTGAAACCAGTGTTTACCATCTGAAACAGGCTGCAGTGATGTCTTCATCGACCGATATTCACTATATTTACCAATTTACGGCAATGAGTTTAATGAAAACCAATGCATACAAGACTGCTAAGCATACATCAACTAAATGCAAGCTCACATGCATAAATTTTTCATTTACATGCATCCCAACATCTGTTCAGGCTGTGAAGTGGAGTGAATCTGCTATGGTCATGTAAAACAGGGCCATTATATAAACAATTCTGATAAAAAATATTCATGATTTTAACAGACTGGGCTCATTAACAGAGATACAGCACATCAGGGGAAATTCTACAACATAATGCACATTTTCCAGTCTTAAATAATTTACTTGTGTGTTGCAATTTTAAAGTAGCACATGCACACAAACATAATACACACATATAAATGCAGTATTATTGATCATTTAAAGTTATATTCTTTAAGATTTTCATGAAACCAAAGCCTGTTGATATTATTTGAAGTGGGCATTTTGTTTGAAATGTCTATTCAACGTATTTACAACATGTAATTACTTGTCTATATGGTAGTCTTTGCTTTCAGTAGTAGGGTCTGCCATTCCCATGCTTTACTTTTTGTAATTTTATTCCTGCAGATTGCTTAAGATATTAAACCACACTTGCTGATACCACTGTATCCACAAAATCTTAAAGCAGCTATAAGTGATATTTCTACAATAACAGTGTATCAAATAACTGCTCATCAGCTTAATCTGCAGCTCCTCTCTTTTAACTGAATTTCAGCTCATTGTTAAGTGTTGTTTTTGGCCACAGCAGGCAGCAGCTTTCAGTCAAAACAAACAAACAACAACAACAACAACAACAAAAAAACCCTCTTAAAACTCACTGTATGCAACCTGCCCAGCACCAAACAGCAGACAGACACAGTTAGCGACTGGATGGACAACATAGTGGAGCATTTCGCAACTAAAGAGCCACAAATGCCCAAAAAAAGCCAGGTGTTACAGTCTCATGGATTATAATTCTGACGACTCTCCCCTCTGTGTGACGTGAAGATCATACACGCAGAAGAAAACAAGAATTTTGATCTCCTATTTGATAGGACATGCATGTTACTGATAAGAACTCACTGGTGAGCTATTATTATGTCTCACTTATCACCTTGATGATGTAGAAAGATTTAACGGGACCGTAATCCATGGGTCAATAAACTCGGAACACGACTAGATTGTGATCCATCATGTTAATTGTCAGAATGCGACCACTGCAAGATAATGAGCCATGAAGGTAACCATGACACCAGAGCTCAGGTGACTGCCCTCTCAGAGCAGGAGCAGAGGTGTCTCTGAAGCACTCTCAAGTTATGTGCATTAATATTTGAAAAATTAAACATGATGATCATATTGCAGGAGCTCCAGGCCCTGAGCTCTCACCCTTCTTAAAAAATGCCTACAATTCAGTATGTGTAGGGAATATGTTTATTTATAACTACAGAGGGATAAAAGTAAAATGTTAACCATGCACGCTGGCAAAGTTTTCACTCTCTATTTGTCTCAGGATACAGTCGCAGAGCAGAGACACAGACTTCACTAGGAACTGATTATCAAAGTGATGTAGAATCTCACATGGCAGTGCAGCTCCTGAAGAGGTTTCACATGTCGACAAAGCACTCAAAATAATTCTGCTCATCATAACAGCCTGCGTACACCAAGAGCTTTACACTGGGAACTGAGAACATTTCACTGTCCGACTGCCAATGCCACTGATTTTCAATGACTAACCCTGCTAATTCATAAATATAGTATATTAATAGTCAGGTACTGATTCTTCTACTAAAAAATAGACAAGAATGAAGTGATGTGTACGAGAAGTACAAAATGTGATCGACAAGGACAAAACCTGAAATTGTCTGTGAGTCTGGCATTTATTTTATATGTACAGTGCAGATATGTGCACACAGGACTTAAACAACCACATGATCATTTAAATCTAATTAGACAGAAGTCACAAAATGTTTCAGAGGCTTGTCAGATTTCAAACAGGTTCGTTAGCACGAAGAAACCGTTCTTACATTAAGAAATTATTGCAGAATGACTGTACTTTCTCTCTCACAGCTTACTTACGATGTTTTGCGCTTCTATTTTTCACAAATCCCAATGCCTGCCTAAAACTGGAGCACTGCCTTCATGACAGTGACAGTGACACGGCTGTCAACCAGATATGATTGTTTGGCATGTGTGTGCCTTTCAGAGTTCTCCATCATGGGGAGTTTCAACATTGTAAGGCATCTTATTATGCAGGCTGTTTATTTGTTGCTTTTTTCAGCAGTGGCCTGGTTGGAACAGTGGGCTCTCCAACTTCTGGCCCTGAGCCACTGCCTAACTATTGTTACTCTGCAAGTAATTTACATTAAACTATGTGTTTTGTTTCTTGGTAACAACAGAGGGCTAATTTACATCATCTATATAGTTTATGCTGGTCTGTCTATGTATCTTTATCTGTTTAATAAGTGGAACTAGAAAAAAGCTATTTAGATTTCACAAGAAATTAATGATCAACATTAGATACTTGGTGACATTCAAATTACACACAGCTCTATAGCCATTTCTCTATAACAAGTAAGGAAGACATTTTTAAATGTCTGCTGCTTTACTTTACAACCTTTGAAAAATGTGGCTGAAAGATATTCATATTAATTCTATGTTTAATACGCATCATATCAAAATAATCCACACTAGCTGAGAGAGCTACTTTTTATTAATTTATTAACAACATCTTAAATTAGCAAATACACACATAGGAAGTGCTTATGAATGTTTTTGATCTATCACATTACGTTGTGACAGTATAAGAGAACAGCTAGTACAAGTTTGTCCTCTGAGGATTTGATGAATATTTAGAGTTGTGATGTTCTGGTTCTGACTCATGTTCTTTGTGTAACTTCCGACGCATCTCAACATCTATACTGAGGAGAGTGTGCAGAGGCCTCCTATGAATCTTAAAACAACACGGCCTATACTACCTATGCCAAACTCATTTCAGTGAACAAACAGGCAACGTGAAGAGACAGGGAGCCCGGGGCTTCAGAGCACAGCTGTTCAACTCAGCATTGTCCAACTCTGCCATAGGAAGCAAAACGATAGATGGGATAAGAGAGGTGGGAAGGTAGAAGAGGATGGGCAAAGACAGGGAGGGGAAAACCATAACACATATTGCACTGTTCGTCCAAAGGTAAAATAATCATATATAAACAACATGAAGTACACTCAATAGGATGCTATTAACCTGCCATGAGCTGTAATAGAATATAGATTTTTTTCTGTGCAAAATCCTTTTTCATTTGGACTACATGTTATGCAAGCTGGTATTGCTTGTGAGTGGACAGTGCAAAAATCCATCATCACTCCACTATATGAAGAAATTAAACTCGTCCTGTCCTCCCAAAGACAGGTTCTAGGACCCTGGGATATACAGCATGACCCATTTTACAGTTTTACAGTTGGTGCAATTAACTCTTCACACATTATATGTGTACACATATGCACGTTGCCAACATAACACGAGGGCCTGGCAGGCTCCAACTCATCCATATGCAAATGTGAGGTGGAGCAGGCGCAAACGAGAGAGAGGAAACGAGTGTGAGTGAGAGCAGCAGCACGGGAGAAAAGAAGGGAAAGAGGGAAGGAGGCTGCATGCAGTGAGGAGTGCAGGAGAGAGGACATACGCTGAGGAAATGTGAGCATCCACGGCGACGGATGACAGATGCCATGGGGGAGGAAGACGGATGGAGGGATGACAGCTACCTCTCAGACATACGATAAGGAGGAGATGGCAAGGATGAGGAAGGTTTTTTTTTTGTCGTTGGACAAACAGAGAGGAGTGTGACAGCTCCGTGCTCCTGTGCTATAGCTTTAGCCATAGCTGTACTGACCCTGGTTGAGTTTACTCAGGCAGCCTGAGTTGCAGAGGGAGCGGACCGTCCCCGGTTCCCAGCAGCTCCGGCCCTTCATCCCACTCTCTGCGGGGCCTGATCCCACTCCACGCTCCCTGAGATGCAACGCTGCCCTGGGCTGCTACATAATCCCGGCGAGGGGGGGGCCGTGGCAGCGACCTTCTCTAATCAGCATTGCAGCGTGCAAACACACACATGCATACTCACACACATACTTACAGTACACACATTCAATGTTGTGGAGAAGCAAAGCAGGCGCTATCCTCTCGTAATTTCTATCTCCTCTCCTGCATTGCTTCCCTTTTCCCCCAGAAACACACACACACACACACACACAAAAACACTCAGCATACACATTCAGAAAGCTCTGCACATTTACAATTCTCCTCCACATGCTTCTCTCAGTGCAGTGCAGATTGGAGAGGCAGGAAGAGAGGGAGGGAGGGAGGGAGGGAGGGAGTGAGTGAAGCAGAGAGGAGATAGGACTCGGCAGCCAGCAGTCATCTACACAGCTAAGACCATGATGCATTGCTTCCTCTCTGTTGGTGCCCCCCCCCCCTTCTGCTGCTTTTGTAGCTTGATGGCAAAAGTCAGCTATTTCAGGAAAGTTAAATGACAGAGATGGTATTAAGAAATGACACCATGAGGTAACATGAGGGATGAAAAGATGTCAGATTAAGTCATGACATATTAACTCAGCACGGTGCCACTAAGTGCCAAAGGGTGAAAGGTGAAATCATTTTTATTTCCTCTCCCTCCTCTGTTGTCCTCTGTCAGAGTCTCTCTCTATGGCGCTGATCACCAGCCGCTGACAGATCATTTCAGATCTGACCTCCCACAGAGAGGTCAGGGTCACTGTACGAATACAACACAGTTCATACTGTACTTAGCCCTGGGCTGCAATAACACACCTTACTCCCTCCCTTTTCAAAGCAGAGAGAAGGATATCATTTTAATATTACTGCCAGAGTACATATCACACTGTTCTGTAACTCAAGGTCACCTTGGCCACCTGAACCCATGCACCTCCTCTAAAGATAAATGTGGGTTTCTGTGAACATGCGTCTAACAGCATATCCAGGCAGCAGTGGACAAATGTTATATAATGTAATATATATCATTTACTTAATTTCCTAAGAATCATATGTAGAGTGTGACCATATCCTATGACTGTTTCACAAATTTCTGCTATCAGAGCAAGCTCTAATAAAAAAAAATACAAAATTAGTAACTGAACTTTTTGTTGACACAGAAAGTATGAGGAGTTTCATCTCGTGTAATGCATAACAATGAGGGGAGTTATCTAAAAATCAGCTTATTTCACATGTAATTGTATGTTATTGTGCTCATGATATATGAATGTCTGAAAATATCCTTAACATTGTCAAGATTATGGACAATAACAATGTCAAGCCTAAACACAGACACAAAGCTGGATGATAATCTGAATTACCAACACTGTATATCTCTTACCAGCCTAAATTTACTCTAATTGCAGTTTTCAGTTAATAAGTCAACAATCTGAATCCCATATGATTAATATGAAAATAGTTATTACAATTGGTGACATCTAACTGTACATCCAACCAACCAATCAGTTCCAGAGTCCAGACTCTTTCAGTAATTAATCCAGATAAAAAGACACATCGGTCATTAACATAAATGTGACAGTTTTTGATCTTGTTTTAAAGTTCTTATTATTATAGATCATATCATTCAGCCCTGCCAATATAAAACATACTGAGCTCCCCTCTTTGATTCAAAACACTGCTTCAATATCACATGAAGCTTGTCTGTTGTAATATCTGTGTTGCAGTGATTCTGTAAAAAAAAAAAAAAAAAAATCTGCTAACAGCAAAAACAGGTAACTGGGGAGGGCCACTGTGGACTGTAAGTGAGGTGAGGGAAGTGCTGACAGGGAAAGATTGTTGGACTGTTAATAAATAACATCGCCCAAATGTCCCGGGGCATGTTCGAGGGGGCAATGAAGCATGAAACTTCAATTAATTTCATACTTGACCTTCATCATCTCTTTTCTTCACTACAGTAAGTTTAAGCATACGGAGAGAGCAAATCCGCCTGGTGAAAAACAGCAGGCTTTGTGTGATATGACTGCTCACTGTATTGTGAGCATTACGTCATCTCTTTGGATGTATTTTTAAGTTGTTTAAACGGTTTGTTCTGTCTTTTTTGTTCATTACTTAATCTCCATGAGAGACATGGAGTTAAAAAAAGGCTCTGGACTCCAGAGTGAAATCAAAGTTGCTCCAAGTATCATAAGATATTCTTTTGAAATCCCAAAGTTAAGCAGAAATTCAACTCCACATCTCCCTGTTTATTTAATGGAGGAGAGACAGTTGAAGGCCGAACCGTCTGAAATACAAACTAAGGAGAAAGAGAGTGTTTAAAGAACACGAGTTACACTCTCATTAAGCCAATTACTGCATTAGGGACCAGGAACCCAAACACTCCCCACAGCCTGAAAGCGCTGAGCTCATTAAAACCAGTCAAACTGCTAAGTTCAAAGAGGAAAACTGTTTCATGGGGGGGGGGGACTAATTTTGAGATGACATGTTCAAAGTCACATTTTAAATTTGAGACCATTTAAGACACCGGGCTGCGTCAACTCCTGCAGCAGTAGCCATATAAATGTTATCGATCCAGCCAAAAAGACCACATTATGCCAGACACTGTTCTGCCTCGCTGTCACAGAGGCACCAGAAGACCACTTTCACCAAAGAACCAGGACGACAAAAAAATCGACTGCGGTGGAAAACAAGCCTGAAACTGAGGTCTCCTAATGGACTCCTGTGGTGATAAAAACCCACTTACCCAAAGGAGGTGGGAGATCTTTAATTAACCACAAATGTAAGAGTTAAGAGTAATTGCTTCCTGCCTCAGCCTGTGCTGGCTCATAGTAAGACGACCAAGCATCAACTTGATGATTTAGTAATCACAAACAGACACAACACTTCATGTGAATGCCCCCACGCAGCAGAGTGAAATTACAGCTGACTCTCAATACGCTGGGGCAATGAATCATCCGGTCCTGCATTAGTCATCACTGACACATAAACTCAAGTCCAGGTAGCATCTTTGCATGGCAGCTGTCGCCGTTGGCACTGTGAATACCTCTGTGAGCTGTGCCATTGAAGTTTTTAATGTTTGAGGAGTCTCATATATTGCAGCATGTGTCTCGGCACATGTAGAAGTAGTGGTAATTAAGAATATTTTTCTCATTTATATGCAAATGAAGATACTTTGAAGATCTACTACTACACAAATCTCATCTAACAATGTGTCCTCTGCACACAGACAGACACCAAGTACTTCTCTTCCTGACTGAAGATCCTGCGTAAGCACCAACAGCCCTACAGTTTTAAAAAGTATGTGAATTTTACATTCAGGAAGTGATAAAACCTCAGTTGGATGTTTCCATGGCTGCTAACCAGAGCTGCAAGTATGAGCAGTATTCTGAACCACTGCTCATTAAAGAATAGTTTCAGTTCAGTGATATTTGTGGGTTGTCTTGCACGTACACTTTAATAGGCTTAAGGTCAGGACTCTAACCTTTCTGAACAGCAAAATCTAAGCAGTCAAAACCTGTTGCGGACGGATTATTTCTGTGATAGTATGAGTCATTATCACATTGTGTGACCTGACCTCTCTTTAAGATTCAGTCCTTCTTCTACTTCTATATTTTCCCGCAGAATTTACACAAAACCATTAGAAATTCATCAGAGGCTGCAGCTTACCAGACATTGGGACAGCAAAGTTCACAAAACCCCCTCCACTGTGCTTCATGAACAGGGGGAGATCACTTTTCACAGTTGAGAAACAAGACGTTTTTGGAGAGCGTACTGCTCCAGTGTGAACACCAGACTGGCATTACCTCCTTGAGATTTTAGAGCGCTTCATCTTCGTGGATTACCAACTCTTTCAGGGATTGTTAAATGTACTACAATTCTTGTTTTTGTTTGACTTATCTTCATCACTGTGAACTACTAGAGGCCCACGTTGTTGTAAATCATGTGTCATCACAGAGATGAGATCACCTGGCTTTTATGGAAACTGCTTTCTTACAGCTTCACATACATGCTGCCTTGACTGTAAGAATCTTCAATAAAACCTAAAAAAGTACAGCTGTTTGTATATTTGTATTTTTTTTCCTATATAGCCAAGATGTGGTGATATAGCCAGTTTTAAAAACCACAATGTTGTCAAAATATTGTGATATGTTGAACCACATATCAAGCATTTTTTGTGAATTGAAGAAATAATCCCTATTCTACCCACAAACCCTCAACCACCTGAGTGACATCATCTCCATCTGTCCTACATTCCTTATTATCAAGCCAAACTTGGTGCCAACTATAGTGCTAACAACATTTTTATCCACTATTTTGGACATTGTTGCACAAAAAGACACAGGCGATGCCAGCAACCATGGAGAACAAAAGTCCAAAAGTTCCTGTATCTGATGCTGCCTGATGCAAGCTGCTGCCAACCCTGACCTCAAGTAAAGCAAAGAATATTGTGAAAGCCACTAAAACACACAGAAATACTAAAGTCCCCGCCGCCCCTTTTTTAATACTTTTAGAATCATCTTCTCATCAGTTAAAGAGAGCATGTTTGCTGCAGACCAGACGATTCGTATTAAAAAATGTACTCAAACTACTCTGCCATCATGTTTAGCCTACTGTACTGAACTAAGAGCTTGGCTGAAAGGAAAACTTTATTAAAAAATTATGACACTTGTTTTCATCTCTCGCAATCCTTAGCACAAAATGCCAGATGAACTTAGTTTAAAATCGCATTGTTCACAGAGGACTGGACTTCAAACTGTGGCGGCATTCAAACAACAGCAAAACAATATCAAACCCAGTGCGTTAGACTGTAGTGCTGTGAGAGAAACACTCTCAGCTGACTGTGGAGAAAAGACCATAAGTTGGCACAAGCAGCTTCACCTGACTGGGGAAAAAGAGGTGTCACAACACAGAAATCCACTAAGCGGATGAAAAAGGGAGGAAAATGGAAAAACTGAACCTAAGCACTGAACCACTATTGTCCTAGTTGACCGCCTTGCACAAGTTCGACTAATTTATATTTTAATGACCTGCCTGTATCAGTCGTTCTCAATTTCTCAACTTCTCCTTACTGCTGATAAAGCAGGAAAGCGACAGAGAGAAAATGCGTGTGTCGACTGGGACACAATGTGAGCTTAATAATGAATTCAAGTCTCATGCAGCGTACAGCAGGTCACTGTACACACTAGAGCCATACAGAGCAGACAAATCCTGGTACAACAAAGGACAGCACAATAACACCAGTAATGTAGTGTGGATTCTGTAACAATAGAGTGCTTTGATAGCAACATCCACGGACTGTATGGACTCATGATTAACATAATTTATAGATCCATTAAACTGAGTTAACAATGGTCTAATACCAAAACATCCATGTACGAAACAAAAGGCAAGACCACTACAAGTACAATATTTAAATGTAATTATCCGGCTTAGACACATACATACACACACACACACACACACACACACACACACACACACACACACACAAGTAGAAAGGCAGACAGGAAAGCACATTTATCATAATATTCTGTTTTCAAACATGTCACCTTTCTTTTAATGATAATTCCTGTTTATAACTATATTCTCCTAGTTTTGGTCCAATCAACCCTGATCTACATGTCAAATGAAAACACAGATGCTTCACCGATAACCATGGTACCTATCCAAATCAAAGATGGTGACAGCTTTATGCTCAGAAAGCTTCAAGGACATGAAAATGAAGAATTGGCAAACAAGCTTAGACTTTCACGTTCACTAAAAAACTAGACTAAATTTTTGTTGACAAAAACTCTTAAACAATCAAAGAGTAAAACTAAATACAAATCTCATGTCTAAACACTTAAAGGTCTTATGTTGACACAATTAAAAAGTCAAACATCAGAAAATATTTAAATTTGAGTCTGAAACATTACGCTCCTGTAGGCTTAAAAGCTGACCGTGAAATGCTTGTTGTTTGCTTGTTCACAGGGAATGGAGGCTGTGGCCAAAACATCCATCATAACTCCTCAAACCACATCTGTGGCATAATGGCAGGAAGAGAGTGCTCAAACATGCAGAGGCCAACACATGTGCTCGTGCCTTTGAAGCGTGTTTGGTTTTAGCCAAGAAAGCTCTCTTTAATGTGTTAGCACAAGAGGGAGGTGCCATCTCTAGACTGTCCACATAGCTCTCAACTACTAAACTGATGTCTAAAGGTCCATTCACTGTTTGTCCAGTGTGGTTTTAAAATATAATGACAAGGGGAGAAGAAAAACAGAAGTCGGGGGGGGGATGCCAAGCAGCTTTAACAAGACAATGGGTTTGATTAGTTTCAGTTGTTTAGGATATGTTGGAAAAACAACAACAACAATGACACAGACACAGTGGAGATTTAAAGTGCATGTCAGACGAGTGGGAGAGGAAGCGGGACGCATGTAACTCCAAAATCAATGGTGGGCGGGACATACAGGTCATGGAGGGACTGTGAGTCCAGAAAAGTCAGACAGTAAAGGTTTGATTTCACAGGGACACTTTCTTTTTACATTCACAACAGATTTCATGGATGATGAAGAAAGAAGTAAAAAAAAGGCACCCAGACCATTTTTGTGCTGGTTGACTACTTGGACAGCCACAGTGTGCATCATCTCTGTAAGGAGCTCGGCTTCATCTGGCAGTAATGTTTGTTATGTTACAAGAATGAATCTGACTCTGATCTCTCTGTCTCCATCTCACTTGTCAGCAGGGACAGAGCAGATCGAGCGAATCGACCTCTGCCGGCGCACACTCTTATATCCAAGACAAACAAGGACAAGCGATTCGATACACAGACGCTGCAGAACTAATTGATGAGGATGATGATGATAAGCGTGCCATCTGTCATTTCATAACGTCTTTCATGAGCTCAGACAGTTAGCAAGTCACACAGGATGGGTCCTATTGCAAATGTAGCAGCTGCAGACTAATTAAAACTATATTAATATTTCTTATAGGCCTAAAGTAATTAAAGATACTGCTTATTTGCAGTTGATAAAACACTTTAAGCAGATGAGCAGAACAGGTGTGAATGTTTTCCATAATAGTCAAGAGAGTGTAACAGATTTTATAGAAACTATCACCAGAAAACATTTTTCACTTTATTGGTAAATCACTAAAATAATTTGTGAGTAATGAATTTATTGATGGAAAGGAAGCTACAGTTACTGTGAACATTATCTGAATTTACTGCCATATAGACTGTTGCAATAAAACACACACATTATACTCTCTCCTACAATCTGAGTATCTTGTCCTGCCCAGAAAGATACTATCGCCCTCTCACAATGCAAAATGTATACAAAAGAGCAAAACAATACACAGCACTAAATGAATTAATTACCTCCTTATTTCCTTAATAATTCTTCAATTTCAAAGTCTTCCCTCTCAGTTGGCTTTAACAGTTTCAGTGGCAAATGTCTACTGTATATAGCCTCTCCATAACATTCAAACTACAGATATCCTTGATTTATCCACTGTCAGCCAAAACACACTAATATGAGAGAAAATAAATACACAGAAACATCAGCTCATCTTAACCAGATGCACATGTATGCATGCAAACACATACATTCCTGAGCACAACACAATTGGGAGAAAAGCCACATACTTACAAGGAGACTCTGCCTTATCCTGTCTCTATTTTTTCCCCAGACTTTGCAGAACAATAGCTTTGTTTTTTAAGCAAAAGCAGCGGGTGAAGAGGGGAGAGTTGGATAAAGCAGGAGGTCATTCCATTCAGAACTAAAACCCTGCTGGAAGAAAAGCAGAGTAAACGGCTTACTGAGAGAGAAGGGGAAGAAAGAGAGGGAGAAAGAGGGAGGGAGGCGGGAAAAGCAGACAGCGAGTGAGAGGGAGAATGGAAGAGAGAGGAGAGGAAGAGCGTGTGCCGGAGCGAACGTGGGGGGGAAGGAAAAAAAAACAGGGAGAGCCAGGACCAAGAGATAGGGAGAGAGAGCGAGGGGTGGAAAAAAGGACAAATGAAGCGTGTTTAAGGAGGTAATGCTTATCGTCTCTTTGATATCCCTACTGTTTCAGGACCATGGACAGAGCAATACCTGTTAGTGTAAAGGGAGAGCAGCTGGGACGTCAAAATAAAAGCAGAAAGATACATGAAAACAAGGGGACAAAAAAAAATGATGCAAGGGAGGGTAATGTAAATATCTGTAATACTTGATCCACTACGAGTAAGTCATGTGACTACCAGTTTACTGACACACATGACCAGAGTCGCTGAAAGTAATTTTTCAATCCTAGGACCAACAGATTGACTTACTAATCAAACGGTGATGCAGATCAATGCACTGTTGCTCGAGAAGTCAAGCTACACATCAGCTTGCATGCTGAGCACATGAGGGTCAGGTGCTGTTACTCTCTCTGCCTACCTCAGCTGTATCTGCCTGAACTCAGCTCAACCCAGAGAAACCATTGATTGAATGGTTCCAGTATCTATGAATTTCCACTGAAGCTTTCCAGCTTCCTCTAAAATTCACCTTCTAAGCAAATTTTCTCTTGTGTTAAATTCTAATAGGAGTGCACGTCTGGCTCACAAATTCAAGTCACCGCTGGAAAAAGCGATTCAATGGGCTGCGGTCCCCACTTTCACAAGAAGTGGCAAAAAAAAAAAAAAAAAAAAAAAGGCAGGCGAACCCATAGGAAAGGTCATGCTGAAGTGAGGGGAAACACTGCCCCCTGCTGAATGTTTATGCCTCAGACTACAGAGAAAAGCTTCAGTAAACTGTTAGAAATCCAATCTAAGCTTAAATTAAAGCAAGATGCACTCAGGGAAGGACAGGTAATTTACAAGAAAAGGCTTATAAATGGAAAGGCTGCAGATGTGACACCAGTACAAATGAGAAATTCAAGTAATTGATTCGAGGCTCAGGCCTGTTGTACACAGACAGAATCTTGTGGCTGACGGACAAAGAGAGACTCAACAGTCAATTCATTAAGGAATTTGACAGTAATTAACTGGACAAAGATTTTAGAAATTACATTGTGTTCCAAAGTACAGGGTAAAGGTAAAAACAAAAGGATATCAGGTTATAACTCTGATTTCTATCGATACACATGATGTGCCCACGGTTTACACTGTGCTCTCCTGATGAGATCAATAGGAGCTCTTTGTTCCACTGACAGAGAGGAGGAGGACAGGTTAATGAATCTAGGCACCCTGTCACTGATCCATGTTTGTCTAACACCATAGACAAAGAATAGGAAGCTCTGAAAGAGCCTGATGGCAAAATTATACATAAATTTAATTCTGATAAGCACCGACTGCATACATAGTCATTCGCTAACATACTAGAGCATTACTCTCAGTAGCAGCTGCATTAGCAGATATTTAATTTTCTGTACACAGACTCACACAGTGTCCTTTTTCCTCACATTCTCTTAAATCCTCCTCCCACAGATAGATTAGCTGTGAAAGGGAATGTTAAAGAAAAACAAAGACATGTGTACTATTTCTCTAAGCATTAAAGCATTTACTGACTCAAAGCTCAAACAAAGTACAAAGAATTTACTGCTTCTTAAAATAAAAGTCTAATTTATGGCAGACAATTAATGCACTAATGCAATAAATACTAGAGATAGAGAAGTTCTGTGTTTTTAAACAAAGTATTTAGTAAGCAGTTAGAGAGGTTCTGACTGACAGTTACCTCAGCTGGGGTTGAAAGAACTGGGCATCAAGGTTGCAGGGAGGGTGTGATGGAAGATGCTAGTGAGTTGCATTATGGGAATTATAGGATCTTTTTGGGAGCTTGACCCACACTAAGTACTAAAAGTCACAATATCATGGCCTCTGCTGCTTTGATTTTTAATCTGTCTCTCATAAGTCCTCCAGCTTTACTGGACTTTAAAGGTCAACAGTTTACTGAGAATGGTGGGATAAAGAAAAACTGTTGAGTCAGTGACAGAGTAAAATCATCTCATTCAAAGGGGAAGGGCACCAATTCTTTTAGCAAAAATGTTGATCCCGCATGAAAAACAAAAGGATCGTATGGCAGGTTACCTCCTATGACAGGATTCAATTGAAGCAAACTTATCTGGGCAATGAGCAAACAGACAACAACTTACAGCTTGAGGAATAAAAACAAATAAAACATTGTGTAACAGATCCTCTATATTCCACTTCAATCATTATATTGGGGTAAAAACATGGTTATGCTGTCGGCTCATATGTGGATCTTTTTTCTAATAACTTTTATGTTCTACTAAAATCCAAACACTAGCTCGCATCTTCCAAAATGACTCATTTTAATAGCATCAGAATGCAAAAGCAATTATAGTGTAGCTTTTACAAACATAGTTGAGATTTCAAAACTATCTGAACTAAGGCTGCTCTTTACTTCACCACATTTCAAACAGACACACTGTTTTTTTTTTTTTAAAGGATTGTCCAGCATATTCCTGCTTTTATCATTATTGAACTGAAACCATGGATCCTGGCATGGACACTGAAGCTAAACTAAAAGAAAAGAGATACAAGTTAAAATGGTCTGCCTACTCTGGCTGGTAAATTACATCTCTTGCAACATACCAGGCAAAACATGTTGTGCAAAACATAGGTTAAATACACAAAGAAAGACATTTTGTAGCGAGAGATATCATAAAACACAGAACATCGAAAAAACACAGAACATCGAATTGTGGCGGCACAAGAGTTGCAACTAAACATCAGCATGGCAGAACTTGACAACAGACAAGGTGCATACACAAACACAAATACACAATCAGACCCGCACACATTAAATACTGTGGGCTGTTTAGTGGCCTAACCTTTTCAAAACATAAATATACGAGCATTCCTCTCCTGCTTACTGGAAGTGCTAAGCTAAAAAGCACTCACATTCCCTCCCAGTCTATATTTAGTGATCTGACTTTCAAATGGAGGCCAGAGGAATATATAGCCTGTCTCAGTCTCTGTAGACCGTGTCTGCAAAAGACTGGGGCAAAGAGGCTTTGGTATGATGCCAGGGTGAAACGTGAAGAAAACGGTCCTCCCAGGCTTTTCCCACAGCCTTTGACCAGCAACACCTAATACAACCATACAAGTCCCCTTGGAAAGGAGAGTGTTCTGCTGTCAGGAGGAGGATGAATGGAAGCTCAGTTCTCACGGCACCATTAGCATACTCCAGTTTGTTTTCCAGCTCGACTGAGCAGACTGCGCTGCCCTCTCCTGGCTCTCGCTGGAACCTGAATTATATTAAAGAAGGAAGGCGTGAGCTCAAACACCAGCTGTGCTGAATATCAAATGCCAGGGGACGCTAGAGACCATTGGCCCGAGAAAAGTCAAATACATACAAACATTTATGCTGGCCTGAGAAATCATGCAGAACATGTTGAATCAGTACTGAACACACCTTTCACTACACAGGGATCCTAATAACTTATCTAACAATTAAGTTCAAAAGATAAACACACTCTTGTGTGTTTGCCCAGACTGTATCAGCCAAGCCTTTATTTATCAAGGTCAGACTCAGACTCTGACCATTGACGTCTTGCACCAGCGCCTCTTGGGTGCATCACGCTCTTTAATGCAGCTTTAACTTGCACAATAAAAGGCACGTCATGTAGTTTAAATTTCCCATATATGCAGCTACCCTTACCAGACTGATCGTTCATCATGCGGATGGCTTTAGCCTTGGCCAACTCCAGCGCCGTGACCCATCTCTGCCGTTCCACCTCTGTGCTAGCCTTCAGGTGGTAAGTGCGGCCACCACTGCTCAGGACAATATTGCAGGCGTCCTCGGTGTCGATGTGCGCCGTGGCCAAGTTGATTGTTCCACGACAAGTGTGGGCCATCTCCGCCTGCGTCCTGCAACGTTAATACCAGGCAGGAAAGAGAGACAGAGAGAGACAGAGAGAGAGGACGACAGGCAGACACAAGAAAGAGCTGAAGACACTGGTCTCAGACATGAGTTAATCATCATTGCTCACAGTATTTGTCCTACAAACAGTCCATTCATAAATATAGCTTTGCAGATTCATATAACTCAGCAAGGTTGTATAGGTAGGATAGTGCAACTGACATTCCTAAGGCCATTAAGCACAAGCAGGGAGGCAAGGAGGAACTGCCACAGTGTGTGTGTGTGTGTGTCAAGAGTCACCTTGAAAGCCAGGCAGTAGTGAAAGTACCTGTTGATTTGACTGAACACGCACCAACTCGGAATCACATTCATTCGTGACACCTAAACCTGTATTAGCTAATGTAAAACAAAATGGGGCTGTCTGAACTTCTAATTCGTGCAGCGTGACCTCCCTGCCCTGGCGTGGGTGTGCAGAATTGTGGGTATTCTGTGTACCCTCCACTAAGACCAACTGTTGCACATTCAGTGGGCCACAGTAGTCTAGATAACAAGGCCATTGTCTGGCTCCGAGCCTGTGTAGTGAACAAAACCAAACAATGAATAACAGCGCGAACAAAGAGGGAACAGAGTGTGAGAGGTGGTAAAAATGAGAGAGAGATAGCAGGGGAGAGAGAGCCAAAGCAGCAGGGCAAGAGATTAGAACAAAGAGGAAGGGCAACAGAGTGTTGTGTCTGTGCATATATGCACTGTATAAGTCTTAGACAAAAGGATATAGTGCATACATATCTGTTTACAATACATTTCCAAATGCAGGCAAAAATGCAGATGCTGATGCAAATATTCTAAAACAGACAAACGCAAAGGAATTTATTATGTAGCATAACAAGTTTTTAAATAAGGTTCTTGTTAGAATTGCATTACTGCAACTAATAAGATTAACTGAAAAAGAGAAAACTCAAGAGAAACATTGCATCCACAGTTCTGTGGTGGAAAGCTGGCCGCCTGACATTCTGTCACAGATAGACAAGCTAAGCTGCAGGGCAGGGATGGGCCATCATGTCCCTCAGAGAGCTGAGCGTATGCAGGTTTTCAGTCCAGCCACAGACAGCTGATTTTGCTGCTTAACACCTTCAACCAGAGGGCAGCCACTAATCAGCAAAATCACATGCTGTGGTGGTTGCTTCGGATAAAACAAACATGTCCTCAGCCCTCCGTGTCACAGCTTCCCATCCATACCCATGGAAACAGCCACTTTGAAGCATGCAGCCATGCAATCATGTGGATTTTGTCTGTGGGTTCAAACATACATTCATCCATCCTCAGTGAGCCCTCGCTGCCACAAGCAGCTGCCTCTCAGCAGCACTAAGCTCCAGTCTCAGTTGACACTGACAAGGCGGCTGCCGCCCTGTTAAGTCAGAGGTTGAAGTGTATTTGTACGTTCTGCCAGGCAGCGACTTCCCTCACACTGCCTCTACTGGCTCAAGTCAAGTCTTGTTATCATGCCAATCCAGAACAACGCCTCAGTGTACCGCTCCTCTGCTGGCGCTCGGTGCACATCAGTTGTACAGACAAGACCGCACTGGGGCCATGCGAAGCCGTGAGGAGGGCAGGCGGAGATCCTGAACAGCCCAGTTTCCAGCCTCGCCCGGTAGAGCTCAGCTGCAGATTCCCGGCTATAAGTGGGTCAGCAAACTGACTGTGCTGCAGATGAGTAAGATGAGATCCACGCGGATCGCTTCTGCCCTGTGGGAAGGCGAGGCCATGCAAAGGCCATGAAATTATATAGTGAAGGAAACTACAAAAGCTGGGAAAGAGAGATAAGACTAAAGGGGCAAACATTAAGGCTCTAGTAGAGGGGGAGGAGGGGGGCAAAGGTGAGTGAGGGCAGCTGAGGGCATGAGAGAGGGTCCTGCATGTTGCGCTGAACCAGGAGAGAATTGCAGTGTTTTACCTGTCCGTCCCCTGTGCACACATCCTCATAAAACACAAATCCACCGATCTGGAGCATGTAATGACAGAACAACAACCAATGAACAACACAGAATAGGCGGCCGTGAGAATGAGGAGACATACACACAGACAGGCAATAGGACACAGTACCCAGAGCATGAGAATGTAGATAGGTTTTGCTGTGGCTGGGGGCTGAAATATCGCAAGACATGGAGGGAAAAGAGCCAGAGAAATGCTGGGGAGCGTGCCGTGCTGAAGACACGGAAAGGAAACATAAGTCAAGAAAAACCAAAGCAATGATACTGCAACATGGACGGCATGACATGACCTGCTGAAAGACTGAGGCAATGAGATGGTGAGAATGTGGCTCCCTGTTCTCTTTCAACGTCACTGCTCTCACCTTCACATAAAACCCGCAAAGACCACCCAGCCAGACAGACAGACAGACACACACAGAGACACTCCTACGCACACACGCACACACACACACACACACACACTGGTTGCCTGGTGCGTGCCAAGACCAACGAAGAGCCCATTAACAAGATTAGATCACAGCATCCACATCGCTTGCCCCAGTCACTCTGCTGATGTGCCAGGCTAATAAACAAGGTTCAGGCCAGGCTTTACCCCGCAGCTGGGCCCAAGGTTGGCTACCTCACACCACTCTTCCCACCGCCCCCGCCTCCCTTCATCCAGAAGCGGTGCGTGCCAGCACTAACACCACAACCTGACTCTCCACAGGGACAGCAATGGTGCCGAACCCCCACTGAGCACTTAAATTGATACTATCTAGTTACTCTCCTGCAGCTGAGAAGGAAACGTGGCAGGCCTAGTCTACTATGAAAGACAAGGCCGGATTCACTGATATGGCGGCTCCAATAGCACTCAAAGCTTTAATGCCCTGTAATCTTCCCTAAAGCAACAAGTCGGATTTACTTTAAGAGGTGAGTAAGAAGTGCTGAGAGTATTAAAACTGGGAGGAAAAGTCAATTAAGAAATTAAAAATGAAAAAAGTTCAGCGAGAGAGAGGGAGGACAAAGATCTTGTCACGTCCTGGTGAAAACGGCACAATGAGGCTCTTTGGATGATTTAAACTAAAAAAAAAAAAAAAAAATAGGCAAGGCACGGGGTTGATGTGGAGTAAAAGACAGTCAGCCTTGCAGTGTCAGAGCCAGAAATAATCAATAATAAGTGCAATGTTGAATCTCTATAAAACTCATTACAATTTAACAGGCGCAACTGCTGAGTGTGTCAGTTCATCCAGAGAGTCCGAGCATTGATTACGGTCCTCCCTTGCCCTTTGGCTCCTCAGCTACAAGTTAGAGCACCAGGCCTTTTGCTTTGACAACAGTGAACACTGGGTAATGAAAGTGATCCCTCAGGTTATTGGCTAGATCTCTAAGTGGCTTGCCAGTCTGTCACTATTGATTTATCAGAAATATAAACTGGCCTTTTAGAAAGGGCAAACAAATATTGAAGACCACAAATCAAACAACTGATCAATGCATGCTAGGCTACATCTGATCTAACATAAGTTGTCTGGGCTTTAAATTTGCGTCTCTTATGATATAGTTCAGTCTGTTATCAAATGGCTTTGGATTAAATCATATCATAAACTGATCTTTCTTTTAAAATAAGGGGACCTAAGTGTTTCTTACAGTGCTCTCACTAAAAATATCAGTGTGAGAGCAGCAATTGTAAATGTACGTATTATTAAAATAGTGACCTGTAAGGCATATTTCTCTGTTTGTTTGTCTTATAATTGTATAACAAGAACAAAAATGTACTATAGAAAGTGCGTCTGAGATGCAACACAATTATTACATGACATACAATGAAGACACATTAATTAACATGCTGTCGCAGTTGTCCGACTGCTTCGCTTTTCCTTCACTCACAATAGAAATGCAGATAGTCAGCCAGAGAAGGCGCACATAGATGCACACAAAGCCTGAAGTCAGACGTACACAATTGTGGTCTGGCAGGAAGACATTGGTGGAGGGGAGAACTGGTGCGCTTCACTGCCTCTGTACTCAGATGTCGACGGGCTACCTTTACCTCAGGGACAGCAGTCACCTTACAACATAATGGACTATTAATAGAGGGTAGAGGCAACAGGCGTCTTTCCTTTCACCGCGAGTGCGGGCAGGAGTAGGGCTCTGGCTACCGTACCTCTGTGTCAAATAACACTTTGCTGACAACAAAAGACAATCGAGCTGCTTGAGAAAGTGTGGCACTAGGGTGATGGGCAGTACTGTAGCATGGGATGAAATGTGCTCCAAATGTTTGATCACAGCATGTTCCATAGTTAGTCTGAAATTTTAGATTTTTGAAGACTGCATTTATAACTGTTGGAGCTGCAGGGAAATACTGTGAGTAAAAAATTTGCCTTGCAGCCAGAGGACCCAGATTCAAACCCTCACACTGACAAGGATTCACCCCACAGAGGAGCCTTTGAATGAGGCGGTGAATCTCTTCCTGCTTCACAGCTGATTTTGTGATCTAACCTCCCAGTGAAGGATGACATTTGAAAAAGACAATTATCCTGGAGGGATCAGCTTAGTGTCACATTAATCATTTTTATTACTGCAAGCAATTATGGTTTGCATTAACATATTCAGCTAGATGCTAGAGGGTAATTTTTATCATTACTGATTTGTGAAGGCATTTAAACTTCACAGTTTCAGCTTTTACTAATAGTTCTGTTAGCAGAGGAAAGTGGGTTTACCTTCATTCTGCTGTGAACCATTTCAAAAACTGGGTCAGACGGTGTGAACTGAACAACTGTTGCAACAAATACCATGTCTGTGCTTTTATGTAGACCATGCATACAGACGCAGGTGGTTCGGGGCCTCCTAGTGACGCATCATTATTTGCTTCCTGCCCATCCCACAGTGCAAAAGGTCCAAACACTGAGTCTATTCATTAATAGATTTTCTTGGCAAGATAGACACTTTGGAACTGAACATAACTGGGATCAATATTAAGTTTAAACTGGTAAATGTGCACCAAGGTCAGTGTGACCTAGAAGGCGACAGAGCAGGGTATTTCAACGTTGACAAAAGCAGTCGAGTGGTGGCGAGCAAGCTGGTGAAAACATGCAACAGAAATGCAATGAAAGTGATGAAAATAATCAAGCTCTTGTGTGACAAAATAATCACAGCTCAGAGGTCCACTTACAGGTGAAAGCTCTGTAAATGGGGAAAAAGAGAACCTCAGGACTGAGCTTAATTTGTCACACATATTGTTCCCAAGGTCAAGACTGAACTTCCTTCTCAGACTGGACCATGTGATAGTTAATTCACCTGCTGGTAAGGTTGTATTAACATGAGACTGGTAATTTAAAAGAGCTGTTTTTAATGCACTCAAAGATCAAGACAACTTGTTACACAAGTTATGAATTCAAGATGCAATGTCGCACCTTCATGAACCTGTACAATGTACAGGCCACTCCTGTGCGTGTTGAGGACTAAATATTTGTCACCCAGCAATTGTACACGCTTTATGATCAATTTATTGTTTCCGTGT
Organism: Lates calcarifer; assembly: GCF_001640805.2. Taxonomy (NCBI): domain Eukaryota; kingdom Metazoa; phylum Chordata; class Actinopteri; family Centropomidae; genus Lates; species Lates calcarifer. Next base: position 10,156,675 of record NC_066845.1, read on the forward strand.
TGTTCCTGTACACCCACACCTGTGGAAACACGACTCCCTTGCGAGAAGCACCTGAGCCACAGGTGTTAGGCTGTTGTGTAGCCAGCCTTAGCTCTCGGCCTGCAACTGAGGGAGCAGACTGAAGACAGACAAAATACATACAGCGACCACCTCTGCAAACATTACATTACATTACAGCCATCCCTCTGAGCAGCTACGTAACGTTAGCTAATGCAATGAATGAATGAATTTCGCAAACAAGGAATAAAAAATGGACATTATAAAAGCAATAATTAGGACGCTGATTTTATAAACTCCACGTTAAAGGTGTTCTGCCTGTTGTGGTGGTGGTGTCACTGGGGGGCTGACAGCTGGATCTTCAGCTGTCAGCAGTCCACCGACTGAGGCTAGCGGGCTAGCTCAGTTTGCTAGCTAACGTCGGTACTTGCTGTGGCCACATTTGTGTCACTTTATTGAGTCAGAAGCCTCGATATTATCACTGCTGTACGTGTATCTGTCTGTGTTGGTACCTTTCCCCAACCCACAGTCGGTCAAAGCGAAACAACCCCGTTTTGTCACTGTCGGCTTTAAGTAAACAGACAGTTTTAGCCCGCTGCTAGCCAGCTGAGGCAGCCAGCTGTCATGATGCACCGACACAGAAATATGACTCGGCTTGTGCCCGTTGATTTTGGGGAAAACGCTGCACTCTGTTCGTGCAAAATTTACCTGTAATATGAGAGCAGGCCGTTGCTGAGGACGAACCATCGCCGCTGGTACCCTTTCAAATAGTTGGTCCATTTAAAAAGCCAGCCTTTGTAAGTATCCGACCCCGGTGCTGGGGCCGCGGCAGAGGCGGATGCCGAACCCTTCCCTTGCTCGCTCATCCTCCGCTCCGCCGCACGCCGAAGGGTGCAGGATAAACCGGGGGACAGCGGATGGTGACAGAGACACTACCCGCCCCAAAACGGGGACTGACCCGGGGGGGCGAGGACGTCGGCAACTGACGAATGAGCTCGACGGAGGAGGGTCCGGTCTCGGCGAGAGAAACCACCGTGAACCCCTTTCACATGACGCCGGAATGGACACCGGAGGAAGGACGAGAAGTGATGCCAAGACACTTTGCTGATGCAGACTGCAGAGGATTCAGAGCACAGAGCTGCGCTGGATAGAGAGGAAATTCCTTACATGGCCTCCACTATAATCTGATAAGGCTGTCACCAAACCAACAGCTATCTCCATGACGACAGAGCCAAACAGTTTATGGCTGTAGTTTTAGGAGGGAGCGGCCGCTGACCCGGCCTCTCGAGCGGTGTGTGTCTGAATGGGAATGACCGCTCTATCAATTCAAGTCTATGAGTCAGACCTGCACCACGTGATGTTGTTATCGAAACATTCCTAAACATTTGACATGCGGTTTGGCTGCTGATATCAGACCTGATTCTGACGGTCCAGTGAGGAGACTGATGCAGCTCATCGATAACAGTGCACAGAGGTGATAAGCCTCCGACTCACTTTCACTTGAGAAAACTCTTCATTTGGTGCAAGGAAACCTGAAATCGTTAAAATATGGGGTCATATTAGAAGATCAAGTGCTGAACTACAGGACAAGTGGGATCCATATCTGGATTACCCACAAGGCTGGATTACCTAACAGGGCCCCAGACCTCCAGGGACCCCCAAATCCCCTAGGACCTCTCCCTGATGATTGATGTTTGGTAGTTTACTTGAAGCACTGTGTTGTAGAAGGGATCCTTCAGAACTTCAGTGTTTCAGTGTATATTGTGCTTGTACAATGCATTTTCCCAAATAAAGTTGTGTCTAATAAAAAAATTACTTCAAACTGACTGACTGGAAATCTGACCCTGGGAACTAAAGTGATCAATAACAGCTCAACAACAAACTCTTGCTCCTTTGATCCAGAACAGTTTAATGCAGCCATTTTACACACAAGTGGGAGGAGATGACCCAAAGAACCGTCATGTTTTGACATGATTACATCAATCTGTAATTAGTTTATGTATTGATGATTGTCAGTATCCAACAGTCAACTTAAATGAATGGAGGTCAGTTATTACATTACTGATGATCACCAGACAACTTCTTAGTTTTGTTGCATACATTGAAATCTGCATTTTAAACAAAAACCCAATTACTGGATGAGGTTCAAACATGATGCCTAATCCATTGTCTGCCTCTGATTTGCCTCCTGATAACATTGCTTTACCACAAGGTGGCAATGTTGTCAAAATGATCTTAATGTGGCTTAATAGCTGCACAGCATTGAAAAAGTGACCAAAGAAGGGTTGCTGTTCTCAAATGCATTTAATAATTCATCATGTGTCCAAAAAAAAAAAAAAAGAAAAATACTCACAGTACTAACACAGTAAAAATAAATACAAGTAATGTTTCTGATATAAAACTGTAGCCCTTTTTATTTGGAAACGCGCACACAAACAAACCAATGAGAACTCATGCTACACACAGTTGCTTTCTAGTGTATCTCTGCTACATATTTCTTTTTTTTTTAACTAGAAAAACAAATGAAACCAATACAGCCATCTGCCCTGATTGAAGGGTTCAACACTACGTCTCAGAGAGAATCATGAGCTTGTGCTCTCACATGCCAGTGAAAAACGACCACATTCACTCCACTCAGCTGCTCATTACAGTGTCAGTAAAACCATGTATTACAAAAAAAAAAAACCACAATATCACATTTTCACATCAGTGCAATTAAACCCTGACCCGTTGGCTCTACCAACAAAAGCATGCATGTCAATTACTCTATGAATCACTCCTATGTACAATAGGTCTGCTTACTTTCAGTGCAGCCAATATTCACAAAGTACCTAGCTAGGTCTAATCAAATGAAAAAGCAACTGTTAATCTCACAACATTACCAATTAGATACTATTTAGATATTGATATGAAAGCTTTATTAAGGTTCCCTGTGTGTCTGTTATATACTCATGGGGTGTTTTACGGAAGTCATTGAGCTCTGCTTCCTTATTTCTGCAGGATATCTGTGCACAAGTGGATTACATCTACTGTGTGTGAGGCATTTGTAATATAACATGGTGGTACAGGTACATATAGTCAGTCAGGACGTCCCTATGGGATTTTATTGCTCCTTCCCTAATCCAAAGCTTCAACATCTGTCTCTTATCTTGCTGTGTCTGTCCTTTGCTTGCCTGAATGTCAGCTATCAAACCTGCCTCTCTCTGTCTCCCTCTCCCTCACACACACACACACACACACACACACATACACACACACACTGAGTGTACACGTTCTTGTTTCAGGCTCCGCAGCCTCCTGCAGGTCTCCAGTTCCCTGGATTTAATGTATTCATCAGAAACACAGACACTGACTGAGGGGAGGGAGCAGATTAAAGTCCTACAGTACATCATGATAAGGGACTGCAGTATTTTTCTGCTGCAGGACAACCTTAAAACACCCTTCATTGGAACAAACAGCTTTCACCCTAGGCCAAGTTTGTAACAGGGGCAGGGGAAGAAAAAAAAAAAAAAACGTGGGCTACTTCTCACAATCTAAAATTAACACACAATCTAATCTGTATGTTCCCAGATAATCTCCCCCGAAATTAATATTTTGTTGCTCTTTATCCGTCCTATCTTATCGACCATTAGCCTCAAACGAATCCAGATATGAGCATCTGCTGTTGACCTTACTGAATATGACAAATTCAAAGGAAGACTGGATGATATTGCTGCCTCTCCATTTTGAGTTTCATATAACAGCTTTCATCCTTGCAGGCCCAGCTACAGCCACAAAACAATCCTCAATAAGACCTGCTGTAATTCTGGGAAGCTCGGCCTCAAATGTCTAACTGACTGTTTGACGTGAGAAAAATAACTGTGCTGTGCTAATCCTGTTGGTTTTCACCCGCTCCCTCTCACACCTCCTTCCTTGCATCTACACATTTGGCAGAATTTTGACTAGGAAGTGGTTGGATGACCATGTGTGAAATTTGAATGTTCTTTTACAGCGCACGAGTCTAATAAACCTCATTATGAAAAATCAGCTCAGTAAAGCAGGAGGCCACGGGGTATTTTTTTTTTCCAGCCATTTAGATCAAAAAGTCCTTTTCTCCACCGCCGCCGCAGGCCTCCACCTCTCGGGGTCGAGAGGGGTGGAGGGAGCACTCAGGGTCACATGATGGTGCAGCGATTCCTCTGTAGTGCCCCCTGCAGACGGATGGAGGTGTGGTTCTGGCGCATGCCACGCGCCACGGCAATGCCCAGCAGCTCTTTGAAGAGCAGGACCACGTGCCAGTTGAACTTGGCAGAGCACTCCACGTAGCCACACTTCCAGGTCTTCTTCACCAGGACCGACACTGCCCTGCGAGGCATGAAACGCTGCCGCTGCAGGTCCCTCTTGTTGCCCACCACCAGGATTGGCACCTCACTGCTGCTGCCTTCCCTGCAGAGGAAAAAAAAAAGGTTCATTTTGAAAAAGCACAGTTATCATCTTAGTGTTTGTCACAGTGGTTGGCTGGGGTGTGTGCAAGATGTCTGTGTGCAGTTTTTTTTTTTTTTTTTTCCCTTCCCTTCCTTCTGAGGTGTGCGGGGGCGGACTGAAGGATTAGCGCTCACAGGCTCAAGGGGCCTCCCACAACCACACTCTGCAGTTGCTGGTTTACAGCATTATGAAGTGTGAAAATGTACGGCAAGCCAGAGGTAGGCACAATTAGTGACTTGTGTTTGTAATGTATACTCCCACGGTGTTAATGAAAAACATCAACATCTAAGAGGTCAAGTCAAGTCCGTCCATTTTCCAGTAACACCTGATTGGTGGTGGTTAGTAAATCAAATCTGAGAATATACTTTAAAAGGAGAGAATGATAGTCAACCAGGGCAATGTAGAAAAAAGTAGCTACTGCAGGAAATCAAATTGGATTGTAAAGCAAATACTATGAAGAAGGGTGATTATATAAATAGGATTTCTAACAATGAGAATAATTTGACTGTTTAGTTGGAAGCAAAAGTTGCTGGATCTGGCAGCTTTAATTGTTTTTTTAAATGAAAAATAATAAGAATTCTAAAAAGAAAACAGTAGAAGGTCAACTTGAATTCACTGAGGATTATAAAAGAACAGTGACAAGGCACCTGCTGAGCTCAGTGTCACCTGAGGTAGAAATTGTTAAAGCTGCTGTGTTAACAATTCATCTCTTCCTCTTATAGTGAATAAAGTTTTCTTTTTGTCACACCGTGCCTCATCTTCTGATAAGGACACGCATACATATGCATGTTTTCACATCTGCCTCAACAGATGGACAGACAGAGAGAAAGACAGAGAGAGAGAGAGAGAGAGAGAGAGAGAGATACATAAGGTACAATTTTCGAGCCCTGCGGCAAAGTTCTTAAAGATGTGGAGCTGAAAAAAAAACACACATTGCTGCAATCATCTCACTTTTCTCCTTTTCACAGGTTTTCGCTCACATAACAGACTTAAAAATATCTCCAAGCATATCTGCTCAAGCTCAAGTGTTTTAGCAGAACGAGATGTACTGTATGCACAACACTGAGCGCGTGGGTCAGCTCGTGAGAGGTGGGGGAAACTGTACAGAAGTCATGCAGGGGCACGACACTGTCATAGACCTCACTGAACTGAAGGTAGGAGGGCTGAAAAATAAGGGAATGTTCTGTTTTTGAACAGGTTTTGTCAGAGGAACTTTGAGGGGTTTTTCAAGTATTTTAAGCATATTTTACAGTAGAGTAAAATAAAAATATAAATTCTTTATTGTTGACACTACAGTCACCTTGTGCTGCATAAGCCTCCATTATTCATGATTTCAGTTTATATACCATATCCGTCTTTCTCTTCTCTTTCCCCTCCTCCTCCATTCCTGTCTCAGATCTTCGTCCTGTGATTACAAATACCTCCTTTTTTCCATTCCCCTTGTCTTCACCCTTCCTTCCCCAGCTCCTGATGATAATGGTTTTTCTGTCACGGGCCACAAACATTTGTGGCAACACATTTGGGGCTTCAGGAAGGTGGGGATGAACTGTGCAGTGGCAGTTTGGATATGTACAACACAGCAGAACAAATGAGGCCACTCATTGCACCTCTCAGTATGTAAATATATGCAGGTATGCCAGAGATGGCAGAGAAGGTGATGCCTTTTCACTGGTCTTTTTCCCCTACTTGTGTTTCAAAGCCAGAAGACGTTTGTTATATGTGATCTTCCTTTGGTTCTCAAGCCTCCTGTCTTTTACTGCTGTACTGTGCCCAATAAAAGCTGAAATATTCTAAAAAATAATCTTTAAATCACCGGTGACGTCTCAAGCAGCTCTCATGCAGCAATGCCAGAATCAAATGTCATTACTTAACTGTCAGGATGCAGGGAGGAGTGTGCTGAATTAAAAGATATTGCCACAAGCAGACTATCTATCACTGTCACGCTGTCACAAACGTGTAATTGTGCGGCTTTTGTGGCAGGGCTTGGGAAATTGCATGCTGTCTCCAGACGGGTGACATGGAGACGTCATTAGAAATCACCAGTGAGGGTTAACAAGCTGAATGTCAGTGGGTGTGTGCGTGGTGACTGTTTGGGCAGCTGAGAGCGTGTACACGGTCGACCATACCTGTGCTCCACTATCTGCTGTCTGATCATCTTGACGTATTCAAAGCTCTCAACGCAGCAGATGTCATACACCAGGATGTAGGCGTTGGCATTGCGAACGCCTCTGCAGCGCAGATCCAGCCACTCCTAAAGAACAGACACAAAGAGATAAAAGCGTAAATATACATATGGATAAATAATGTGTGGCCTTGAGCAGCATGGCTCTAGGGATGGCATCAATCAGTCCACCTGTTTGTTCCAACAACTATTGGATAGATTTCCTTGAATACAGACATTCATGGTGGGCAGAGGATTAATCTTAAGGACTTTGGTCATCCTCTGACATTTTCACTGGAGCCACCATGAGGTTATTTGGTGATTTTGAGTGAAACGTCTCAACAAGTAGCGGATAGATTGTGTGTCATGTGTGTCTGTAATTATTCTAAAGCACTTTGGCTCAGTGTCACAGTTTTTGACAGTGATTCTGCTGCTTAACCTCTGTGAAAAAGTGCAGAATCAACAAAGTCCTCGAGCTAGCACGGCTCTGGGAGTCTCGCAGCCTAGGACAAAGTAATAAAACACGATGACTGCCCAGCAGAAAGCACTGCACAGTGTCCTAGCGACACATGTTCAAGGACGGCAAAAAAAGAGGTTACAGCTTAGAGATAGAGCTATGCAAACACGCAGCCTTCTGTCAGTAGAGGAGAGAGGAGAACACGCTACTGTTCAACTTCTGTTGCTGCTTGGCTAAGCACCGAGACAAACAGCAACATTTGTTTGATTGTGATGAGTTTCAAACTGTAATTAAAGCACATGGCATACGTGGGTACGTTTGCACCTTAGTGGGGGGACAGTTGCTTTGACAGAAACGCAGTGACCCATTCTTGTATTCATGCTGTGTTTCCCCCGAGCTCTCACCATCCCACTACCACCAACCTCACCGCCTCTCACAGCATGCAATGAATTTACAAGCATTTGATCTGATAAAAGAGGGAGAGGAAAAAAACAGGGGAACTTCGGGGGTGGGAAGAAAAGATCTGCTGAGGGAGGGAAATGAGAAAACAAATGCAGCCCTGGGAGAATGTCGAAAAAGATGAAAAAGGCAGCAGAGGATCAAGGGATGAGCAGACAGGGTGTCAACATAACCTCTGGTGTGCCCGCACACTGCTAATGAAGGTTTGGAGACAGTGACTGTCAGGAACTGAACTCACTTTAATTCTCCTCTATTCTGCTCTATTCTAGTCAATTTTATTCAGTTTGATCAATTCAATTCAATTAATTTATTTCATTTAATTTTAGTTCCATTCAATTCTATTCAACTCAGTATAATTTGTCAGGCGAACAGTGGGTGCTGTGCTCTTATGCAGTACTAACTGTTGTAAACTATATGGCAGCAGTTTTGAGATACACAGCGATCAGACATAACTAGTGTAATCATTTCATCATAGAGAATCTTAAAGGACTAGTTCAACATTTTGGGAAACATATATATTCACTTTTGTTGACAAGAGTTAGATGAGAAGATCGATACCACTCTAATATCTGTACACTTAAAGCTGGAGCCAGAAACTGGTTAGCTTAGCTTAGCCTAAGGACTGGAAACACAGGGAAACTACCTAACCCTAGCCTGGGTCTGTGTCACCTGTAAAGCTGCCTAACTAACACTTTATATGTAATTTGTTGACTATTTCTTGGTGACTCATCAATTTAATTCTAATTCTTGGCAATATTCCCGAAAATATTGAATTATTCCTGTAAATTTGAAGCAATCTCCTTTTTACTACGACATTGTTTTTTGCCCAAATTCTGAGCATATCTTCCTGTCACACACAGAATTTAGACCCAGAAATAATTCCACATATGACCTCTTCTTTGTCGCTATTTTCAAATCCGTTCTGCTTGATTTTTTTTTTTCTTTGACTGATGCACCTGCACCTCGGGTGCAGATGTTTTGGCCTCTTTGGAGCTCCGTTTGTTGCATCACGTTGCTTTGAAAACTCAGATATCAAAGTGCTGATTGTCAGACCTCCTTTAATTTTTATGCTTCTAATTAGCATCTGAGCTAATATGACCCTTGTTTGTAGCAGAGTTTGCAATGATGATCGATTAGCCACAGGGCACAAATTTCCATCTGGTGTTTACATTAGTTCTTCTACCTCCTTATGCAACTTGAAATGGGAACATGAGAAATCTAATTACACTGCTCTCAGGGCTGGAGAGAATATGCTTTTCAAATCAACGTACTGTACAGGCAGTCTGTGCAAATAAAAATCAACTGATAATTTGTGGCAGGGGAGGCGAAGGGAGCGGGCGATGATCAGTGTAGCTTCTAATGATGATAACACTAACACATCTGTGTCAGCAAGGAATAATTTGCCTTCATTCAGTTTGGAAGAGGGCAACTGTGGGTGAGTGTGAGGAAGAAACAGCCTCACACATCAGCAGGGAGATAATGAGGCCGATCAGGCTCTGAGACAAACATGTGGCACCGAGATCGCTGCCATCAAAAGTGAAAGAGAAGGCAGACGCAGGGAGGAAGTAAGGGGAGGGAGTGTTTTGTGAAAACTGGTAGAAAGTGTGATTATTTTCTCTGTCTCTATCCAGGTTGAATCAGTTGTCAGAGATAGGGAAGAGCATGTCACAGACAGTATGATTTCTGATGCAATTTCATCTTGTCACTTCTACTGTTGAGTGTCCAATACAATTTAAATCCAAATTGCCTCAGAAAATATTTACCTACTTTTGCCAAAAAGACATATCTTCTCCTTTCATAACAAAGCATATCATCACAGCTTGTTCTTTTCTGATAATTGAGGCAACTGACTGAAATATACAGCTTCAGTTGCAGGCTCATGTCCCTGGGGCTAAAAATAGCAGCTCGTGTTTTCATCCCATATCTCTTTGTCATCCAAGTCCTGTTTTTAAATGTGGAGGAGGAGGGGCTAGAAACAGCAATACAACCTCTCTAAAGCACAAACAAGAAAGACGGGCAAAAACAAAGAAATGAAGAACCACAGTGAGCGCCTGGGAAGACAGAGCAGCAGCACACGGCTGACACACGGAAATCAAAGAAATTTAAAATGCATGTGTGGGCATGTTTATTTGTGTGTGCTCACAGGATGTGAGAGTGTGCTTGTGGGAGCGTGAATGTGAAGTGTGGTGCCACTGTCTGTATCCTCCAGTCGGTCTTCTCAACACGGCGCAGAAAAAGAGCATCTCATCCTTCGCTCCTCAAGAGCCAAACAGAACATGTTTCCCTGACAACGGCAGGCCATGGTCAGTTTGTAACAGGCTATGACAAAGCTGTCGTGTCTCTTGATATTAGTGGGGGGGGGGCTTAATGTTAATGAGTGGTTGCGACGGATCAATATTGGAGCACAGGAGGGAGGCTAGTGTAACCTGGTGGGGGAAGGGTGCTGAGTAATTAGAGATATGTCACACATAGGCCACGCTGGCTGATTTGCAATTAAAATCTATTGCATCCTGTGAGGATGAAATTGCCATTACTCACTGATGACCTATACCAGCAAAACCATTTAAAATATGTAGGTTTTATTGCCCTTTAATTCACTTTGTCTGGAGTGACATGGAGAGGATGGCCTTTTACTGGTTTCTCTTACATACAGAACTGTGAAATGCAACTAGAGGGGATCAAGCAACGCTGGGAAATATAGTCATGAACTGATTTTTAAAACAGGTGCTAACAAGGATTTGACACAAGCTGAAACAGCTTTAAAGGAATAGTCAGAATTATTTGCTTTCTAGCTGAGAGCTAGATGAAAAGACTGATACCTCTCCCATATCTGCCCATTAGATATGAAGCGAGAGCCAGCGGCCAGTTAGCTCAGCTTAGCTTAGCATAAAGACTGGAACCAAGGAGGAAACAGCCAGTGTTGCTCTGTCTGTAGTTTTTGAAATTCACCTACCAGCATATCTAGCTCACTAATTATATTTAAATAGTGATCATATATATATATATATATATATATATATAAAGTGTAACCAGAATTACCAGTGAACCTGTGGTGGACTATCAGAGGAACAGGAGCCTCCCCTGTCCTGGCTCTCATGCAGGAAGATGAAGTGGCCCTGTTGTGTTGTAGAACAATATGATGTCACACTGAAGCTGACCTTTGACCTTTTGTGTATGAGATAGCCTCACTTCATCATTTTATCCTATTACACATTTGTGTTACTTTCTGCATAGCAAATTAGCAAATGATTTCTTGAGTTACAGCCATAAAAAGTGTTTTGTGAGGTCACAGTGACCTTTGACGTTTGACCACCAAAATCTAATCAATTCATTCTTGAGTCCAAATGAATGTTTGTGCCAAATTCCGTCAAGGAGTTCCTGAGATATTAAGCTGATGAGGATGGGACTTATTGATGGACCAGACGACCTGAAAACATTATGCCTCTATCCTCTTCATCATTGGCGCAGAGGCTTAAAACAACCATTTGTTTTTACAGAAGCATGTGTACAGGGTTATTCCTTGGCTTGTTTTCAAACTTGGTTTTTGTTAACTGATGAGCTTTAGAGGTGCTGATCAGCAGATTTAGTTTCCTTTGGACAGAGCCAGATCAGTTGTTTCCCCTTGTTTTCAGTCTCTATGCTAAGCTAAGCTAACCATCTCCTGGCATCAGTCACGTCGTCTTAACTCTTGGCAAGAAGGCAGATTAGCCCATTTCCTAAAGTGTTGAATTATTCTATTAATCATGCCTGTTGTCTAATTTACCTGATTTAATTTTAAAAGTCATGACACTCAGCAAAAACTTTGCCAAACAAACACTGCAGTGATTTGTAAACCTCATGTGCACTTCATAGACGCACACTTCATATTTCTGAGCGAGTCAAATGAAAAGCAATAATTTCCAGCCTGTTATCACAGACTGTATCGACAGAGATAACTGAGAAAAATGTCCAGAGAGAGCAGGCAAAGCAGAGGGAGCATTTTGAGTGGGAGGAAGTCATGGAGACACATTATGGCGAGAACAAAAAAAAAGAAAAAAAAAAAGAAAAAAGAAAGAAAGAAAGAAAAAGACAAAAAGAAAAGAAAAATCATTGCTGAATCCACTGTCAGGTTTAAATCCATCTGTCATCACATCCTATTGACACACGGTGACAGATGCTCTCTGAGCGCAATACTATCAGCAACAGACAGACACACCGCAAAAGCAAACAAATCATTACGCCACCACAGCCTTGCAGTAAAATAATAGAAATCTTGCCTGTCTCCAGCATTGGAAAGGATAAAAATGGCTGTCTATGTGGTTGAAATGGGGTCACAAGTAGCCTGCCAGAACATTACTGTTCTTCTTTCAAACATAATCTGAACTGATGAGAGATTGCCACGCTGCGTAAGCATGGAGGCGTACTGACTCACTCCATTCTACAGCTTATTCATCACAAATTTCAGAGGACATTATAAAACCTCATCTGGTAACCCTCACTCTGACAGTGTCCATTAAACTCTGTGCAACCTTTCTAATTGAGTGCAGAGAATTCCTACTGTCTCTCCTCTGTTGGTCTTCTGTTCCCAGCTGTACTCTACTGGGGGACCTGTGTTTTAATTCAATCTGCTGTGCGCTGCATGTACATTTCAATCAGGTTTCGTTTGTGCTGCCATTGTGTCAGCTGCCCCTGAACCCAGGTTACGTCTCTCTGCCTGTGGGGTAAACACACACACACACACACACACACACATATAAAAATGCCCCATGTCTCATCACTGCTCTCGCCGTGAATAGAGGACGTCAGCGGATAAAGCGAGGAAACAAGCAGGAGAAGAAAAAGTACAGCGGGCCTCGCAGTGTCGTTCCTCAGTAAATGTCTAACCATAAATCTGTCTGATAGAAATGTTGTGGCAGCACTCAGCTAATGGTTTTCTCTGCCTGTGTACCTTCCACAAAGGGGCCTGCCAAACAAGGCGCCTGCTCGCTGCACTGAAATGAGCCTGAAATGTTTTCACAATATGATATTCAATGAAAACTGTGTGAGCGTAAAACCTCTGTCATGTGACTCAACCTTAGGGACATACACACACACACACACTCACACTCACACAGATAAACCCATGAGACTCATCCTCATCCTTATTCCTGCTTTCTGCTAACACCTACCAGCTTGTTCTTGTCCCTAATGGGGGGGTTAAGCACCATTTAACAGAAGAAAGAAAAAAAACTCAATCAGTGTCTTCACAGAGGGTCTCTGTGGGCAGGAAACACTGAAGCACTCTGCTGACCTTTTAACACTTTCAAACAAAAACGCTAAAGCTGGTAGAACAGCTACATCTAATTCTGCAGGAGCCTGACAGGATGATAGCTGTGGCCTCTCAGCCCCGTTCGAAGCTGCTCTCTCTCTCTCTCTCTCTCTCTCTCTTGTTTTTTTTTATCCCCCTCCTTGGCCTGATCTCATTTTCTCAGTGGCACCTCGTCTGTGCTGATAACCACAGCTGTTCTTGGGAGGGATATGTGTGACACTGAAGGGGAGAGAAACAGGGAAACGTTCAGCAGCAGCAGCAGCAGCAGCAGCTCGGCATAGTGACCTTAGAGATTTTGATCTTGAAAGCACCATGGCCTCTCCGCCCCGGCTGCAATGGACAGGAGTCAAAAACACATCTTGAGCCAACAGAGACGTGGAGTCAGGCGCATTCTTTCAATAACACAACACACTAAAGCCATACTTTTTTGTACTTTTTTCAGTCGGTGAAAAGAAGAGAATTTTACCAAGATGCGTTCTTGTCTTAAAGGTTAGGTTCACATGTTTTTCAAGTCTATCTTGGAACAATGCTCAAATGCCCACATGCACATTGAAACAGGTGTTGGTTGCTGCAATATCACACCTGGACGAGATCACCATTTAAACGATGGGGGACAAAATCCAAAATCTTCAGTCTGTGCAAAAATGTATGAGTTCAGTTGAAGTCAACACGAGGCCTCAACAGTCTGAGACAAACCAAGTGGGTTTCTTCCAACATCACAGTCTTTTAATGCAGAGGCTCCCTCTTAGTGTTTCCACAGTGGAGGATAAATCAAAGACAGAATTTTTGACTAAAAAGACTGTAACTTTTTTTTTTTTAATTACAAAACTACTTCAGACTGTTGAAGCCTAACAATGGCTTTGCCTGAACTTTGAAACACATTTTTACACAGAATGAGGACTGTGGACTTTCAGTGTAAATGATGGACTGTGTCACCCATCACTTACACTGAAAATGAACTGAAAAATGCAGAAAGGAATCTCTCGTATGAACAGAAGGAACAACTACAGCATCCAGTAAAGCTTTTAACATGAGCATTTTGTGTTTTTCTTTAACTGAAAAAAACTTTCAGAGAAAACAAAGCTGTGAGAAATTCTGAGATAATTCCCCAGTATCCCCAGTTCTTGGCAAAGAAGACAAAGCTACAAATCTGCTTTTGCAAAGTGACCACAAACCTTGTGCATTTAGAGCTACAGTGCCACAGTTTTTTCATTTTGTGCAACGATCCTGCAATCAGATGTGTCTCCAACTAATGAGGTGTGGCATATGACCTGTGGTCATGAATAAAAGGGCAGTCTGTTCTATTTTTAAACTGGCAGTTTAACCAGGTGCTGTGGCCATGCCTGCAGCACAGCCCTGCTATTATTCTCAAGCCAGATTTGAACACAACCACAAGCAACTATAGCACAGCGTGTAATCAACTCATCTGAATAATTCTGACGCTGCTCTTAGTGGAGGACATGTTGTGATTAATAATAAACAATATGCAAGCTGGCATTCCTTCCACATGAAGGGGGTGGGAGAGAGAGAGAGAGAGAGAGAGAGTTTACAACGTCAAAGTGAGGCTCTCCAAGGCTTTAAGTCAGTCGGGTCTCCATAGCAACTACTAGACTAGGGACATCTGATAGTGATAGAAGAACAAATAAAATTGGTGGTTTCTTCTTTGAGGGATGCCACTGGCTGTGAACAGATGGGGGGACTTGTAAAAGAAAAGAAAGAAATTAAGAAGAGATTCAGTGAACGAGAGGCGGTTTCAGGCGATCTGAGAATGGATCAGCAGAGCTTTGTGTAAATCCTCCTCTAATAAAGTTGAACCTTTTGAGTCCCGAGACAGAGACAGAGACAGAGACACGGTATACCTGGCTGGAGCTGGATGGGAAAGAGGAGATTGGCGGGACGTCCAAAATCTTCAGCTCGTACATGTTCCCGTTCAGTATGACGGAGGGTCTGTACACATATCTGGTCCTGGTCGGCGTGTACACCTCCGAGAAATCGTTATAGATGAACTGGCGGATTATAGAAGTTTTCCCCACTCCGGGAGCACCGATGACCGCGATACTCAGCGTCTCCACCATTCCTGGAGCACGAGTTCAGCACCATGGACAGCGACGACGACGACAACAACAACAACAACGACAGATGTGACCGTCCAGGAAAATTAAAAAAAAAAAAAAAAAAAGCACAGCTGGACGCCGCCGTGTGTGTGTGTGTGTGTTTTTCTTTCTCGTTTGGCTGGCTCTGATGGAATTCAACCCAGCGCTGCCCTCCCTCCCCTTCCTCCTCCTCCTCCCCCTCCTCCTCCTCCCACCTTTTAACCTGCAGCCTCTAAATCACCTCAACCGGGTTCAACTGCGCGCAATTAAAGGAATCAGTGGCCGAATAAATCATCCATCCGTCGAGCAGAGAGAAGAAACTTTATCTCCAGGCTTGAGGGTGGGGGGAGAAGAAGAAGAAGAAGAAGAGGAAGGAGAAGTAGAAGAAGAAGAAGCCGTGCCAGCTGGGAGAGAGTCAAAATAAATTAAAGCTCAACCATGATCATGCGGATGGATGGATTTTCGCTGCCGCTGCAATCCGACACACACACAGAAACTCAGGGGACATCCCCAGGCGACCTCGTCCCCCGAGAGGAAGCGTAAAAGTCCGTCCTTGTAAACGTCTCCACATGGACATAATCTCATCCAGGCTAGACTCTGACCTTGGCCAAATAACGCGCGGGTGTCTTCATTGATTATCTCCTCTGTGCCTCTCGCACGTTTCCACCGATGCACCACGGCGACCACCACCGCCACAGCCGACGCGCTCCTCCATCACAGGGAGGACGGGCGCGCAGCCGCCAGCCTCGCGAATAAGCTTTCCACGTGTTCGGAAATTTGATACAAGCCCATAATCTTCTTTTTTCTTTCGATGACGGGGAGATCGGTTCACATCTGTGTGATTCGGGAGAGAGGAGGAAGTCCACGCAGCCTGCAGACGTGCGTTTTCTGTAAAGGCATCTGGAGCCTATTAACGAGCACCGTGTGTCTCTGCCGTTGGAGAGACATGAGCTGGTAAAGACTGCTCTCTCTCTATCTCCCTCTCCCTCTCCCTCTCTCTCTCTCTGCCCTCCTGCTCATCCAATAGGATCATGTCGTGCGCAAAAGGCGTGTGAAAGCTTGGAGCTCCCATACGCCGCAAATAAATGGCAAAGGAATAGGCCACACACACACACACACACACACCGTACATCATATCAGTGTTGAGGGTCATGGAGAAGCGGCGCGAGACCGAACATCATTTCTCTCAGGGACCCGACTTATTACTGGAGAGGAGGTCCTCGGGCAGAGCAGGAACGACGTGTGTCCCATCAGTCATTGCCGGATGACAGCGGAACACAGCGGCCGCAAATCCACTGAAGTGACAAGGCAGAGGAATAAACATCACACACTTTCTGGTCCCTCAGAATGACTGGAGATGAGCTTGATCGTCGGGAACAGAATGGCCGGACGTGTCTTATAAGGGGTTTATACATGGTTATATTAAGGATTTAAAAATGTTTAGTAATGCTTTACAGCTCATTTGTTCAAAACACAATTTGGGAGTCCAGGTTGTGAACAGTGGTTTTGCTTGGATTAGAGTCAGGCAAAGCTAGAAAGTGCCTCGGGCTCTCCAACCCTCAGGGACCCCTGCGCCCACAGATTCAATGTGTAGTAGTTACTTTGTGGTAGTTTTATCAATTGCAATTATTTGCACCACTGAAGAACAGTATAGCCTGTAATAGGGGCACACCACCCAACAGACCTGCTGTTTAACCTTTGTGTTTGGTGAGAATGTGTTGATAAATTTTGGTAATCCACTGGTAATGTGGGTTTCTCAGCTTCTAATAAGTTATTAGGTCTGAAGTTCTGAATGTTAATCAGTCCTGAATCTCTGCAGTCCTGTTTCTGGGAAGTGGTCAAACAGAGGCGGGGTCTTCTTGCCTACTTCCATTTCTTAGTAATTGCATGTATCAGATTTCCAAAGCATTACTAAATGGCTAATTAATTTTTTTTTAAAGCTATTTGTTACAGACTGTCTTAGAACAAAATGGGAACTGCAAGTCTACTAATGGGAAATCTAAACATTTGCATTGAAACAGAATGGAGAAACCACATGTCGAACATCTTATGTGTCAAAGTAAGAAAAATGTAATTGACGTATTTTGTCGTCAAGTGTGACCTGAATTTATGAGCCCACTCTCAGCATGTAATGGACCTGGTGTTCTATAAATACACCCACACATCACTTTTGCCTAGAAAAAGACTGGGTAGCATCAAACAGATCATAGATCATAGTTAATGTTTTTAGGCTTCAAAACATCATAATGTAAAATGAATTTAGTCCAGAATTACAGTCAGGAACACAGAGGACACTGAGGTTTTAGCAGTGTGGAGGGAGTTTACATCTTACGGTCACACATATTTTGGATTATTGTAACTGTGTTTTACAATAGAAAGTTGAGTGTTAACTGTAAATTTGGTTCCTTTTAGACCAACAAATGACAACTTGTTTAGTGGTGTGGAAACATACTGCTCCCTTTATACAGACTGAGCCTTTACTGAAATGCAATGCAGTGGTGCCCCCTATTGGGCTGCATTCCTCACACAAGATCAATATTATGGATCAGTCATTAGTACAAGAGTTGGAAGCTTGTCACAGCTTCGCACTGCTGACTCGTCTCTGCTCAGTGAGTCTGCGTCTTTGAACACAGCCGACCTTTGTCGTTCACAGAGGAGCAGATCTGAGACGAGAGGTGTTTGTGGTCCCCGTTAGGTTAGGCAGTTGAAAGCCTGGTTAAGCTTTCCCCAAGCAGCTCGGACTTCAAAAAAAAAAAAAAAAAAAAAAAAGAAAAGAAAAAAAAAGACCCTGTCACCACCTCAGAGGAGCTGCTCTGCTTTAAAGATGCGATCGGCTGTGGCTGTGGTTACCACCTCAGACTCAAGTCGAGGCTGGAGGAGAGCCGGCTGACTTTGTATGCAGGGCTGTGACGGCTGTTCAGTCTGTTACACCAGAGCAGAGCTGAGTAACCCCTGAGAGGGGGAGACGTGAACGCCTCAAAGGCCATCAATGATTATGAAGTGCGGTGTGTGGAAACGATGCGCACTGCCTTTTAGGGACTTTGGATGGGGAATGTGGACTTCAGACAGCAAATAAAACACATACAGTTCTGCTGCATCTGGTGACACTGGGACTTTGGCATCAGCAGAAAGGGCCATCTTTTTGTACTGAAGAAAAAAAAAAACAATCAAAAAGTGAATTTATCAAGTCTTTTAATAGTTCGTTTTCAAATGATGTACACACAATGAACAAAATCATGTCAATCAAAAACATCTGATTAAACACTTGTTTTTTTGTTTTTTTTTTACAGCATTTCATATGAATCAGCCGTCACCACACACAAAGACACACACTCAGAATACACAGCCACCTCTGTTGTAATCTGTAGAAGGTGTTAGCGTAGGTGCATACATCCTGTAGAGCCGATAAAAAGGGCTTCAGTGTAATGACTCGGAAAAGGAATCCAATTAATCTGTAGAGTCTGCGGGTAAAACGGGGACACTGGATGCTGCTCTAGTCTTGTTTCAGCTTCCACAGAGTGGTGCTACCTACATTTATACTTATTACTCAACAAGTGTTACCAAACCATGACACAGTGAATTTAGAGTTATCTCACCTGAGCCTTCATCTCAGGTGGTCGTCATGGTGCTCAAAGAAAAAAGCAGCAATGAGAGTAGACAGAGAGAGAGAGAGAGAGGGAGAGAGAGAGAGAGAGAGCAAAGTGGCAGAGAGAGCCTGAGAGGCTGTAGCTGTGATGGGGGGGGGGGCAGCAAATACAAAACCCTCAACACCTGATGCTCTCTCCCAGTTTGCCACATGTACACTAACAAGACTACGAACACAAATTAAACCATGGAATGACTAAGTAAGAGAGCGGTCAGTGGACGACTGCTGCTAGTCTATAAAAATGTCCAGATATTGGTGTAAAAATTAAAAGAAAACACACGCCGACAGACAGTTTCCATGCACACAGCACACATCAGACGTTCTCAGGGGACAGCAGAGGATCCGATTCCCACTGCTGACCACAGACGCTAAAGAAAACCCTATAAAATGACAAAGACGACAATAATGTAGTTTGTAAGTATTTATGTGTCTCTTCTAAGGCCCAGGCTGCCACCGTCCACTTCACACAGGCAGTGGGGTGGAGGGGGGGTTAAGGAGAATTAAAGCCTTTTTCCAGCCGCATTTTAATTGAAAGTACCCCAAATAAATATGCCGACAGTGATGATTCACCTGCTGATTGCAGACGCTAAAAATAGACAATTTGCAGGGAAATGGGGCTAGATAATGATTAAAGAGCCTCATGCAGAGAAAACAGTCATGGCAACACATCAGCCTGTCCCCAAAAGAACAGAGGTGGTCACAGCATGGTTCAGTGGGAGGGGAAGAGTGGAGGACCTGCTCAGTCTTTACGTGTTCATTCAGATAATTTATCACAAGATAATGTCCTGAAACTGAAACTTATGGTGTGAACAAACCCACAAGGGCTAGCCGCGAGAGTGAACCAGAAATCTCTGCTGGCTTAGAAAAAAAACCAAAACCAAATGAGTGAGTAGATCATTTACCGTCCTAATTTAACAGCTGGATGACAGAGTGCTGTCTCCAGGCCCAACACTGCAGGAAGTGGCCCCTGCTCAGGATGAGGTTGTAATATGGTCTGCGGGACAGGTGAGGGAGGTGCCGGGAGTCTGTGAGGGCAGCGGCCGGGTCGATGTAAGGGGTTCAGTTCTTCAGCACCGCCTCGTAGCTCTGGAACACACACTGGGAAACCTCTGGAGCTCTGCACTTCAGGGAGATCTGCAGGGAGAGGAGAGTGGAGAAGGGTTGAATATGATTTCATTTATAAGCTGCTCTGTTAAAAATTTAGAGACACACATCGTGAAAGAGCAAAATTATAAATGAGTACACAAGTTACCACTGGCAACAACAAATGACATAAACCTTTAACAAGATACAGACATGTGGCATTGTTAATATTTCTTAAGCCTTCTGAGTTAACGGGTGCAAATGAGATCACAGTAAATAATCTGAATAACCTCATCGTCCCTTTAAAAGCCCTCTGTTCCAGGAGACAAAGCTCATTATTTTTCAGACGGGAAGAAAAAAAAAAAAAAAGCTGTGGATTGAAACCCTTCTTAATTCAGTCTTATCAGACACAGACAGACATACAGACAGAAATATAGATACATAGACTCACTTGAGAAAATAGAGGTAGTCTCTCCACTCTTTGATGTTAGTGTCAGCTGAGAATAGGTTTAGGATTTGATACAGCCTCAGAGTTACAGAGACCCCCCCCCCCCAAATCATACTGCAGCTGTTATTTCCTCAGAAACACTCTTCACAGGAAATATAAAGCAGCTGGAGCTTTGTTATAATTATATCACTGTTCTGACGATTAATTAAACACTTGATAAAAAATACAGAAGGTAGTGATTCTGAATATTTCAAAACAGTTCTCTGATTAATTGCCGTACAACTGCCTGTGTTTTGTGACAAATGGAACCCTTAATGACCCACGTGTTGCAGAGGCTGAAAGGTCAAGAAAACAACCCCCAAATACACACACACACACACACACACACACACACACACACACACACACACACACACACACACACACACACACACACACACACACACACACCTCTGTCTACATGGAGCAGCTCCGCATTTGCTCCATTGGAAAATAGTTTGCTCACAGTGTTTACTCAAGATAACAGTTCAGCCCCTCCACCACTGGTTTTTCACTGGCAAAAACAAACAAGACAAGACACTCAATCCAAGAATACTACAGTCTGGGGGGTGGGGGTGGGGGGGTGTTTATATAATTGCCTGCTGAGTCTGACAGATCTGTGCTTTTATCTGAGTGATTTATTTTTTATTTCCTTGACTTTTTAGGAAGTATTTTTGGCCATTTCTGCCAATTAACAGAGAGAAGACAGTTGAGAGTCGACAGGAAGAGAGGAGAGAAAGACTCGGGCCTTAATCCCAGTGTCACCAGGAAACTCTTTGTTTCCTCAACTGTTTGTTTCACTGATTTTTTTTCTTGAATTTGTTTTCATTCATTTTTTAAAAATAAGATTGATTATTCTTGAGCCCTGAAATGTCTTTGTTGTTTGAAGTAATGAAGTTGTTTTCCACTGTGGTGCAGTGAAGTGAATCTAATATCATCATCTGTCCACATACAGTGTCTAAGTTTGATATTTCAGTATCATAACAACACTAAGATGTTTTCTCTTTGTGACTGACACCATTATCATAATTACAGCGATCAGTTATTCAGCAGAGATTTGGTGAGTCACTGATGAATACCAAGATCAAATGAAGGTGATGGAGTGTGTGGTGGTGGATACCACAGAGCTGCAGTGGAATAAAGCAGTGACATCGCACAGCTCTTTAAGTGTTGCCTTTGTACAGTCAGGGCTTTTCACTAATGCATGCTGCTGCTGGCAACATTTAGGCAGCCACGCTCCTGTCAGCATGGGGTAAGATGTGAGGAAATGCAGATGCTCTAGCCGCTGTGTGTAACCAGCCATTAAGAGAGCTGGAAACTGCGGCATTCGAAAAAGAAAGAGGGAGCCACAGTAATGATGGAGGAGGGTGTAATCACCTAGAGGTGTGTGTCTAGCGTGGAAGGAGAGACAAAAATCTTATTATTATAAAGCTTTGTTCTTTATTTCCAAGGTGATTACACATC
Source organism: Lates calcarifer (assembly GCF_001640805.2). Taxonomy (NCBI): domain Eukaryota; kingdom Metazoa; phylum Chordata; class Actinopteri; family Centropomidae; genus Lates; species Lates calcarifer. Next base: position 10,178,273 of record NC_066845.1, read on the forward strand.
TCTGTGTTTCCAGCTCTGCTACAAAAAAATGCATGATATTCTCCAAAGAGAGACGGGCACATGGATGTGTATCATTCATCATGCAAGTAATAGACCAGACCGAAAACACCTGAGTAAATGGTGACCTGGAGTTGCTGCAGTTCTCTGAGCGGCAATGCAGCACTGCAACAGGGCAGAGCAAAGGAAGCTGACTGTTTGATGCATGATCGTGTTTTGAAGTGATTTGTAATAATTAATCCTAAATTTGATATACTTAAAATTGTTTATCAAGCAAAGAATGAGTCTGGTGGTTTAGACGTTGTCCTATGTCATAAGATTTATTGTGTAGCGTGACAACTGTGTTAGAGGTAGGCAAGTATAAAATCCTTTGTCATGATATGATATGTAGTTTTATACCGATATACGACTGTGATATAGTAAATGCTCTGGAAAATCAATTAAGAAACATTGCATCACCCAAAAATAGATACTTGTCCAGTTAATTTAATACCTGACAAATTAAGGTACTTCATCACACTGTAACACTACCCACAAAACTAACTCAGCAAATTTAGATATCTGCACAGTACATACGTCCCTAGTTTTATCCAAAAAACAGAGACTTGTGAGAAAATACTAACTCTGTGCTTGTGTTGAGGGACAGCTGATATATTTGTGCGTAGGGTAGTGCTGTCATGTGCATTTCTGTGTTGAAACTCACTTTTACCAAAACCCTCAGAACCACTAGCTCAAGATGTGAGAGGAGAAAAATCAGCCAACATCACTGGTCACATAGTTGCCATGGGGACAGGAGATGGCAGATGAGAACACCATATTTCCTATCAAAAAGATAAGAGGTGTCCTAGATTTCCACTATAAATACTACAATGTATACATGAGGCCAGTGGGAGCTAAATGAAATTTGTGGGCGAAGAAAATTAAAATTTTTGAAACATAAAGCAAATGAATGTTTTCATAATAAAGGACAGACAGACACAGTTAATGATTAACAGGTGAACACAGTGCAGCATTTAGCAGCTTCAGGGTCAAATATTTCACTCAAGAGTTGGTAGAGACCAAAAACAGAGCTAAAGGAGAACAAAAATGAAAATTTGCGATATAAACTTAATGGTGATGACATGTCTGTGTTTAAGGAGAATGCTAAATGTTTTCGAAAGATGTAACAGTTTGTTTTTTTAAGATCTTCCATGAATTGTCTAACTACTGTCCACCACAAGTGAATTTTCTAGCCGATTTTCTCCATTTCTGTTCTATACAATGATTGTGGAATAGCAGCGTTAATTAACGTCACACTCAAAATCAAGCCAATAAAATATACACACTAATGTCTTTCAATCAACATCGTCAAACCGAGCTGGAGGCAATATGGAGGGTGGAATTGGGGCACAGCTTTAGTACTCTATCAGAAGTAGTGAGGCGTTATGGGAGAGCTGAGGCCAATCAAGTTCTGAGATATCAGAAAATTAGGCCAAGCCATGTTTAAACCTTAAAACAGAATGAGCAGTAGTTACAATCAAACCCTGCGTCTCCACCCATTACAATGAATAATAATTGCTTTTATGCGTTATTTTCTGAAGCGCATTAAAACCCAGAAACACGCAGTGGCAGGGCTTTACTTCTTCAAGTCTAAAAATAGCTGCTGACAAAAGGCTTTGGCAGCTTGGCTTTAATGTGCCGTGCCAAGAGAGTGCAGGGACCGTGCAGCAGCCAACAGCTCACAGAGACGAGCATCAATACACACTGTACATGCAGCACAGCTAACTTTAAAGTGTAGTCTTCTCCTCACTAAACAATTTATGACCCATCTGCAAAAAAGTAGGGGAGCCTTTCCAGCCAGAGTGATGAACAATTTGGACTCGAATATGAAATCAAAAAGACAGACGGAGTACAGAACAGAAACAGCTGAAGGTGGACGAGAACAACCTCCTGAATTAATGATGTTACATCACAAACAGACGCACAGGGGAAATATAAACACAGCAAAACAGGAGCGAGAAAATGAAAAATGTACCCTGCCTCCAGCAGAAAAAAATGGCAAGCAATAAATGCTCTACGAATAATCGTTAGGTAAAAATCTCCTTTCACGTCACCCAAGTTGTGTTTTCTTAAACCTCCTGCACCAGCAGGTCAGACTGTGCGATGACTGAAGTGACTAAACGGTGGAAGGTGTGAAAACAATTTAAAATTCAGAGGGTTTAATGAGCGAGAGCTGGCTGACTGACAAATTGACTAGTCTAGACGGAAGACAACAAAAAGCCAGTTGTTAAACCTTATAAATATAAGAACATGCTCTGAAAGCAGACTGAGTGATGAGCGGGGAGGAGAGTCACACCAAGGTCATTGCTCTGGACCAGTCATGCAGAGTTTCTAAGCCAAACACAATCCATCAAGAGCAGAGACCGTGGCATGCTGACTAAGCGGAGACATGCAACAACACAATGGAGGACTCAAACAAATACATGTGCATGCTAACAGACACACACGCACGCACAGATGAGTCACCAATACTATCGACACACTCCACTCACTGCACAATCAACCAGCCTCCCTCCGTCAGCACGCTGTCCACTCAATACTTCACATCACTCTCCGTCATGTCTCTGCTATGACATGCGTCATTATCTGTGACGTGCAGTGATGACAGTGTTTTGTTAACTCCATCATACCGACTTCATTCAACAAGCAGGGCTGTAATTTGCGCTGCAGTGCAGAATAGAAGTGAGAACTTTCCTACACTGTGTTTAACAGTGAGACCATTCTGTATTGAAGTCAATGAAGTACTGTGTTGATGGTTTGGTTCAGCGATCCATTTGATTCCTGACTTATGTTCATTATGGGATAAATCTCTAATACCAAACATCAAAATGTGCTGAGATCAGTTATCATGGTAGGTGTGATTAAAGCCTCCAAATATAATTCAGGCTCTGGATTTAAAAGATGCAGATTATTTAAAAGTGCAGTGGCGTAGATAGTATCCTACAAATCTATGCAGTGGATTAAAAGGTGGTTTGGAAAATATCCGACTTTCCCTTGAATTTTTTTTGAAACCTGTATAAAACCTGACAAAGTGCCTGATAAGATTTCGAGCATAGATAACAACCTCTTGTCAACAGGACTATTTCATAAAATTTCCTTTCACCACATGTAGTAATATTATCGTCTCCTGTAACCTTCTCCTGCCATCACAGTAGGGCAGTTTAAATTAAAAAAAAAAAGTCAAACGTGCACTGCAAACACTCAGTTCAATCATTCTCCAAATAAATGTTATTTTATAATATAAAAATCTGCCTGCTCTATTCCAATAAAACCGAGCTATTAAAATTCTGATGAATTTGGGCATTTCACTCCAGGACAGGTAAAATCTAGTTTCACATCTTTAACAGAAACAGTTGTTTCTGATTATGCGGCAGGTATTATAATAATGTTAATGTTATTAAACTGTAAATACATATATAAAACACACGTACATACTACATTGCTTCACCAGTGGGTAAACTTAACTCCCCTTCACCCTGACAGTACAGCAGTTGGCATAGCAAACTGTTCTTTAAAGTGGTACATTAATGGAGTTGCTTAGTAAAACCAAAGGTTGTTACAGTCTCCCACCAGCTTTTTCCTTTAGTAGTAAACAGTTAATAAAGCACCACCACTCGTGATATGATTTAAACTCATGAATTCAGTTAATATAGCTGGTTCAGTACTCACTGTGTAGTTTGGGTTTCCTGCCTGCACCCTCAGCTCAGCCAGCACCCAGATGCCGTTGGTGAGTTTCATGGACTGATAAAGCATGTCCTGACCCTCCACCGTACGCTTGGCTATGGTGAAGATGTTGCTACCCTGCAGTTTGTTGGAGGCCGCATCTGTTGATCAAGAATATATATTTTAGAAAAAGAACACAATAAAGTCAACATTTTAACTGATGAACTGATCTTACACTGTCTTATCTGAACAAGCTACTGCTCATTTTTAATATTCAGTTACTGTGAATCAACATTGTTATAATGCAGTATTGAGTGTAATTCGCTGACTCCTGCCATGCTGCATGGTTGTCAGTCATTAAATGTACCAGACCATGGAGGATTTCTTTTTCACTTATGCCCTAAAATTTCACTCCAGGCTGGCTGTGCAGCAAAGATACAGTCACTAATCTGGAATGAACTCTTCTCCTCAGCCTCTGTCTTACTGCTCCACCCCAGTCGGATGTGAAACTCTCTCTCTTTGTTCATGAAGAAGAAATTTAATCTGCGGGGGGAAATCTGCATTAAACTGTCATTAGGAATTCTCTCCAGTTCAGCTGCACTAATGCTTGTGTAAAACTAAATTATCACTCGTAAATAGGGACTGCAACTGATGAGCTCTCATCAAATACAATTTGCTACATTAGTGAGGATCTGAATTTGAGATCGCCACTGCTCAGCTTGGCTATCTTGACACATAAAGATGCTGCAAGATGCGGCTGCTCTGTGATGTGTTCTCTAACTAATGCGCTCCCTGTTCTTTGTTCCCACTTCTCACCTGAGTTGAGGTGGCAGTCTTTGATCTGAAACTGGGACTCATTGTCATTAGGAATGTCTTTCCATGTGGCGAGGAACACCTGTCGCTCTGTGGATGAAGAGACACGATTGGTGGTTGAGTCCAGTGAGAGAGTGCACATGGAAATGTACACAGAGTGAAGATAATAATGGGATTTGTGGTAAAGATAAATGTGTACACTGTAAGTAGTGTGTGAGTGGTTTGATTCCACACTAGACACAAGGTTTCCTGCTGTGGCTTAGTCTCGGGAGCATTAGCTCACAGCCTTTGGCAGAAGCCCTGCTGTTAGCCCCATCAGGAAGCTCCGCAGGGTGAAATGCCAACATGTTTTCATGGAATATATCAAACAACAGCATGAAAACAAAAGGGGAAAAAATGCTGTTGTACAATCTAGGAGCAAGTGTGCAGCCCCAAGGACATGAATGAGTTCAGGCAGGTGGAGAGTCTCACTCACACACACTCTCTCTCTCTCTCACACACACACACACACACACACACACACACACACACACACACACACACACACACACACACACACACACACACACACACACACCCCTACGTCACGCACTTCTTGATATGCTCAGAACCCATCACACTGATGCACCGTTCACCAAGAGGCTGACGTATGTGCATGTCGTTGACGTCAGCGGGGTTTTGAGGGTATTGAGTGAAGTGATTTAGCCAAGACCCACTCACCCATCTTTCCATCTTCCACAAACAACATGCTGATGGGGTACTGGCAGCTGAAGTAGAATACGTCAATGTTGTTCTTAACAGCCACCTGCGAGAGTGATTACATCCAAGGAGGGGGTAGAGGAGGAGGACAGGAGAAGAAACAAAAAGCAATACATGGGTAATTACTTTTCAAGTGCCCTTCAAGGATGGGCGTAGCTGGTTTATGTGGGCTGTTTACTGAACAAGTGGGCTCCAGTCCTTTGGAAATCTCACGCTCACAAACAGACTTACACCCTTGCTCCTAACTGGTCTTTTATCATATTGTATCTCACAGTGAGCATGAGGTTTGCTGAAGAACATTAGCAAACATTACTGGCAAGCTGAAAGGATCAAAAATAGCTACTTCTATTAACAGCCTCCAGAAAATGCTTTACAAGGTGATATCAGTAAAGATTAAAATAGAAGGAGATCAGAACAACAAACAGGTTAAAAATAAAACTCCAAACATAGAGATAACGCACAAGCAAGACTGACAAGTAAGGGAAAGCAAAAAAAGCTCCTAAAAGCAGGTCTACGTTAAACAAAGAATGAATCTACTCTAAGCTCAAACAGGACCTTTTACAGTCTGTGGGCCCTGGTGGCAAAAAGTGTGAGACACTGACACAAGAATGTGTGTCATATAATGGGAGCACCTGAAGTAAAAAAGCAGAAAGCAGTGATATTGATCAGGCTGCTCAACACTGAGGTGCTGAGAGAAGGACAGTGAGTTCAGCCAGAGGATAGCAGAAGAATGACTCGTGAATAATTCATTAGGGCATCTTATTCGTGGGTGCAATGCGGGACTGCCAGTAACACGGCCGGCCAGAGGTACACAAGCTACATAGGGCTTCATTCTGAGAGTTTGTAAACTGAAAGAGCTCTTTATAAAGAGTCAGTTGACCAAGACGAGGTGGTCAGAAACCAAATCCAACTAAAATAAAATAAAAAATACTGAATGATATAATATTTACTGGCAGTCTGTCTGGGGTGTACCCCGCCTCTCGCCCAATGTCAGCTGGGATTGGCTCTAGCCCCCCTGTGACCCTTATGGATCAGTGGTTTAAATAATGGATGGATAGATGAATATAATTTTTGACATATGACTACAGGTCTCCTGTGCTGTCATGTTTAATCTATAAGACCGCTGGTTATTAACTCTGTACAGTCCCTCTTTTGTACATAATGATATTTTTGTGCTCCCTAATACTCTTCCTAGCTGAGCTAGCATGTCATTTCTAAAGTATGGTCTGCACTTTGATTGGTAAAAATTACAAAATTATATTGCAACAGTTTTAATAGCTGTTTTTGCCTAAACTTATTTGGTTCCAGCTTATTTTCAAATAACTGCTTGTTTTCTTAGTATTTTATGACAGTAAATATAATGTGGGTTTTGGACTGTTGGTCAGCCAAAACAAGCAACCTCAATTTGTCAACTTGGGCTGTTGAAAATTGTGTTTTTTACCACAAGGCAAGTTTATTTATATAGCACCATTCAGACACAAGGCAATTCAAAGTGCTTTACACTGCTTTTTAAATTTCTTTACCACTACATAATCATACTGTATATTTACATTTCTGTGACCAACGAACCTGACAAATTCACCACTTTGCTGTTTTTGCCACCGTAGGGCCTTCTGTAACGTTACCGCAGTTAATTTGAACATCAGAGAAACTAACACCCAGCGTTACTAAAGCATTTCCCTTAAATGTGTTGATATGCAATGAAAGGGTTTCAGTGACAGTGGCGGTGTACAAGCCTCAAGAAACTGCAAACTCACATCAGCAGTTGAAAGAGTACTCACAATGACATGATATCATCTTCCATCAAGACAAAAATAACACAAAACCTCTAAAAATAAAATATCTGAGAATGTGTCACAAACACAGTCGCACCCATCAAAGCAGGGCCCAAAGGCAGCCGAGTAGAAAGGTTAGCAGGGCCGCTGAGGCCAGGAGAAACAAAGGAGTCATGTGTTGTGAGACCACTAATGACCGCCCCCACCTCTATCATCCCCCTCGACACACTTATCTTCTCTGTCCAGCTGCACACAGCATCCAACCACCATTCTGCCCACTTAAAAGAACCTTCTGATCAAAAACAAGCCTGCCTCTGCCGCTCTTTATTGGCAACTTATCAAAACCGCTCTGACGATCGTTTTATGTTTTAATTCTGTGTAATTCACAGCATGGGAATTCAGCAGTCCAGGTGAATAACAGTGAGGATGCATAACTAACTGGTTAAGGGCTAAGGTCATATTTTCATGTCCCAAACTGATACAGTCAGGTCTGTGAATATTTCACCCATCAAACATTTTGATGTTTTTAGTTCTGTGAACTTGGGATATACAAAGACAAATGACTAAGAACACTGCCAACTCGAGTTTGGAATTTCACAGACAAAGCAAAGCAACGTTTTTATGTGATCATCCAAAACTTAACACGCAGCCATGCTAACTCAGTTTACATTAGAGTACACCGGAGAGTGCTGTCATGATGTTTGAAACCCTGGGCTGAGTAGGAAGCTATGTTTGGACAGTAAACCTGAGGCGTCAGTATCCTGATAAGGCCAGTGTTGAAACAACAAAAACTGTTAGCATACATAACATCATGCTTCTAGTCTCCACTTGACATCTGACAATCATCTCGCAGGCAAGTCACATCACTGTCAATATCAGTTGGGAATCAGGAGTCATGGTAAAAAGCAGAAGCAGCGAAGGAAAGTTACTGTTCATTCAAACAAAACCTTGCACACTCACGTAAAATTTAAGGGAAATAAACTCTGTTACCTGCAGGTTATTAAGAGGCTCCATCTTCATGACAGGTCCCACAGTATTGAGGGGAAGGGTCACTTCAATACTCTGGTTTGGGCTAAGAGGAGTGAGAACCTGGAGCGGACCAGCTGGAGCAAGACCAAAGCTGCAGAGAAACACAGAAGGGAGAGGAAAAGAAAAGAGAGAAAAGAAAAGGGAGAGTCAGAAAGTGTGTACATTTACAGAAATCTCAGAAAGCTTAGTAAGTATTCTTACCTGTTTCTGTTAAACTGGATGGCAAAATCAGTCATGACACTCATAGCTTTATTAGTGAGGGTCATCTCCATTTGGATGACCCCAGCACGGCGGGCAAAAGTGCCTGATATCTCCAGACCCTTGGCTTTCATGGCAGGAAGCCAAACCTAAACAGAGACAAGACCAGTTGCGCTATTAGCGATCCCACCGCTGCTGTTCCATCATGGTGTCATATGTTTCACCCCAGCTTATCGAGACTCACCGTTTTAGGGGGGCTGTAGGCTCCCATAGGCATACCAACTCCACCTCCGAGGTCAAACAGATCATCCAGACCACCGCTAACAGGGGCAGTGAAAGAGGCTGGCATTGCAGCTGGAGGAGCACCAAAACCAGCCCCCATCTGTGGGTCACAAAGCAAACATGTTACCCTAACATGCATTCTGTGTCACCGTGTACTGAGCAAAGCCCAACAAAAACTCACAAGACAAAATGACTTACAGCAGGACTTCCTCCGAGGTCTCCGCCAAGCTGAGTAGGAGGAAAGAAGCACAGAAAAATTCCGGTTATCTGTTGTTGTAACTTTAAATAACATTCTGGGAGGTATGAATAGGACTGATGGAGGGGTGTGAGGGTCTAAAATATTGTTCAGTGATGACAGCTATGGGGTTTAACACTACCGACAAGTAACAGCATAAGACACCAATAAAGGTCCTTTGACTGTCCACCTGAGTGTCCATTGAAATCCAATAGATTTTGTTCAAATGCTACTCACTACATTTTTCTATTGTGGTGATAATAAGGTTGAGGGTAGAGTGAACAAAAATTGTGATGGTGGATGCAAAAAAATTACAGTGAGTCCACACAGTGACACAGCTAAACTACTGTGTATAGAAGACAAAAAAAGAACATAGGCAAGATTTACTAAAATCTCACCTAAGTGTAGCAGGAAGCATAAACATTATAATACAAAGTGCAAACAGGCAAAGATCAACTGCTGGGGAAGGCTATTCAAAGGACACAGTGGTACAACAGGGGACAAGAGGGGGTTCTAGGCTGGTGCTGGCCTTTACTGGTCCAAAGTGGTCCCCTGGACCAACCTCAGTGGGGCTGTAATCTGGGGGCGATGGGGACTGATGTGGGAGCTGAGGTGACTGAGGAGTGTCCGTCCGCAGGGGAATGGGCGGCTGATTGAAAGACGAAACACAGTCTCAGAGCCCAGAGGTAAGACAAGAGATGGACTCAAGGATTTAACAGCATGCTTACTGTACATATCACGATAATAACTGATGATAAATGACAAATGAAAATGTCAGACTGATGCATGAGAGCTACAGTAAAACAGCACTGGTTAATCTAATCCTCTAAAATGGCCTGACGTGGTGATTAAATGTTGTGCCCTCTCCCTCCATGTAGTTACCGGTTCAGACTCATCCCCCATCTGCAGGTGCAGCATTGAACAAAGAAAGGAAAACACACAAGGGTCAAAAGGAAAAAAAAGGAAGAAAAAGTAAAAGCACCAAAAGACAAAAGAAAGACAAAAGATACATTACCGTTACTGGGTCCCACTGACATTAAGCCTATTACTGAAATCAAATAGGATGTGTTATACCAGCCTTTCAGAGCCTGAAAGCTTCACTCAAACAGTGGAGTGTAAATAACCTACCAGGCTGTCCAGTCCTCCTCCAAGAAGGTCCATAGCACCCATCTGCATGCCAGAGGAGGGGGGTGGTGGTCCTGTGGTGGTAGGAGGTGTCAGGTCCAGGTTGAGCAGGTCTCCCAAGAGGTCTCCCTGGGATGGGATGACAGCAGGGGGTGCCTCAGAAACTCCAGCAGCAGAGCCTGTGTCTGGGCTCTCAACACTCTCACCGCTAGAAGAAATAAAAAAAATAAAATGAGACATGAAAATAAGAAAGTGACATTAATTTAGACTCTGTACTTTCATGGTGATGTTATTTATTTGATTACTGTTCTGCAAACTAGATTTGATTTTCTTTTCACTGAGCCTGATTTGTCATCTAGTCCACTGAGAACAATGGGAAGTAGATGTGATGAGTTGTATTTTAAGGCAAGAAGAAAAGAAGAAACAAAAAGCTGCACAGCTTGACACTACTGGAGTGTGTTACTCAGCAGATTTGAAGGAAAACATTACAGCAGAGACCAGAAGCTAGGTCCACTTAAGTAAACAAACCTCTTTGCCTGCAGTGTCTAAAGAAAAAAAGTGCATGACTCACGATCCAGCACTGCCAGGGAGTCTCTTGTGCTGAACACCACGGCTGCCCTCAACAAAGGCACTCGGTGGCTTGTGGTAGACAGAGGCCAGAGTGCCAATGTGGCAGATGAGCTCCTCCAACAGCGTGGGCTCAATCAGATCCGTCTCCTCAGAGATCAGGGGCTTCTCAGCCAAAACTACCTCCTTGGCAGCCACAGGGTCTGTGGAGAGCAGACGCCAGTAGATGTATCCGCGGTCCCTGAGGTCTGGGTTATCAGAATCCTGTAGAGAGAGATGGAAGCACGAGGGTGAGGGATTATTATTTATGGGGCATGATTAATAAATACTTAATATTGGACTCTTTTCTGCCTTGGCCCCGATATGAGAGACTGAGCAGTGATTCAAAAGGTATCAAAAAAAGAGTCCGCCCTTGAGTAGTGCTAGGATTTGGATAATGTATGAGGCAACCTGACGTACATTTTTTAAGTTGAGAATCTGAGTTCAGTGAATAAATAATATATCTTGTTATGAGATTCTTTTAAGTTATGAGGCGTGTTTTCTCCCTATTGCTGCTTTCTGCCAGCCTTCTGCAGGAGCAAAATGTTTCTACATCTGTTACACCTAGTGTTGCACAAATACACAGAGTTATTTTTTTCTGTAAATACAGCTATACAAATGAATGAATTACCATACACATGCCCTATAATCCATTTTATATGTGTGAAGCTTATGATGACAGTCTGTCAGAGAGACCTTGCCACAGTTCTAGTTGTTTTTGGAAACAGTGGCATTGTATTAGACTGCATCATAATGACGTGTTTCTCGTATTCTGTCATCCTCATGCGCATAAATGAAGGACAAAAGGGAGGAAAAAAAAAATACTGCCGCATGCTTTCCATGATGAGATTTCTACTCAAGGCTATATGGGACAACAGAAGATTTTTCAAACTAGGTTAATTCACAGCAGTAACACACAAGCAGTTCCCTTGTCTATGTTGTGTTATGTAACTGACTAAAGCATGCATATAGTTGCAACTAAGGAGTAGTTCATATACTGTAACATGTAGTGCATTCTAGCTTGTCTGCAGAACTACAGATGAAATCTAACATTTACAACTGTGAAATAGTGGTGTGTACCACTTTGAGAAATACAAGCACAGTTTTACTTAAGCCTTCAAACAAACAAACACATATACAATGTGCAGAAAAATTGCACTGTAGTTTGATTTTCTTTATTAAGGCAATTATTGACAAAATGAAAGATACTGATAGAAATTTGGCCAGGATAGCACTAAATAGATTTTCCACATGATGTGTTTGATTTTTAAAATTCAACTCTCCACCTAAAGCCATTAAGATGCAGTTAGTGTAACTGCAGAGTAAGCTCAAACCACTGCAGTCATTGCTATGGTAAGAGCAAGGTTCAGATCCATAATGCCATTACAATACTCCAGTGTCCCTGGAATGATAAACTATAGAGGAACTCTTTGAGTTTGTAAGAGCAAAGACAGAAAAATCTAAAGCCAAGTTAATGAGAACCAATGATCCAGATATAAGGAAGAAGACATGGATAGTGAGGATTCTCAAACACCTGTCAACAGAGACGTTGGCACAAAGATGAAATGTATGTGTCGAACTGTGTGTGTGTGTGTGTGTGGTTTTTTCTCACCTGTGTGGCCAGACTTAGCACCTGCTGCACCAGCTCCTGGGTCTCGGTTGGCTTTTTCAGGAACAACTTGACAATTGCTGTGAGTAGCTGCAACTGCACCTAGAGGGCAATGTGAACACACAGTATGTTACAACTGCTCACGTACTATTTCTAAATGCTTCTATTGAAAATACAATTTTGCCTGAAACTGTACATTAAGTTACATGGTGCATCTCACTGATGATCGTTTAACAATGCCCTGTATTACTTAAACCACTATAAACACACAATAAACAAACAAGGTTTTAACTCCTTTTATTTCTCAGGGCTTTCCCATGGATGCCACACCCTGATAGTCTAATCTGCCATGACAAACAGCAGCACAAAAGGGAACATTTTACGCATAATGCATTTTCTTCCTACCCACAAAAGCACTTAATAATCAGAGAAACCTCTCCAAAGCAATAATATAGATCTATTTCTTAGAGAGAGTTGTCTAACCAAGTACAGCTTGGTTTAAACCCACAACAAATTGTGGCAGAATGCTCTTCAGAATAAAGACTTGCTTTCATACAAAAAGTGCCTGTGAGCCACATATGAAAAGTGTTCCAATTACTGTAGTATTTTCCCATTAAGCACAGTTAGAATAAGAAAAACAAAATATTTTGCTCATTTCTCTCATGGTTACCACAGATTTTTTCAGTTAAATAGGACCAGTTCCCTTCAGTACTTCTGCATTTGTATATGGCATGTTGCCTCCATTTTTAGTGCTTTGCAGCAGCTGACTTATGGCTTTGGTTATTCCCACCAACAGGAACGAACGTGTGCTACTTTCTACCAGCACTGACAGCAAATTATTGATACCACTACCATTAGAAAGGTTTGAAATAACGACCATCCTCCACTCTCTTAAACAAACCTGAGTGCTTTCATCGTGGAAACCCTCCAAAAAGCTCTCCAGCAGCTCATCAGCATTGTCAATGCGCTCAGCATACTCTCCAACAATCCAGATCATGGCGGCTCGTGCCTCCGGCTCATCCAGGGAGTCCAGGTTTTCACACAGAGTGGCAATCACGCTCTCGTACCTGGAAACAGTCACACAACACAACATGCACTCAAATTTTGCAAATGTAATAGGAGAGACAAAAAACATTAAGAATTACAATTACAGTGCAATTTACTTGAGTCTGCATTAATCTAATTTTTGCCAATAGGGACAGCAAAACAAGAACAGCAGAGCAACATTAGCATTACTCTGGAGCCATGTTTTCTGGCAGCCTAACAAATGTAAATCCAATATTCACTCTCCTTTTACATCTGGTTTGGTCTTTGGGTCCTTCGCTTGCTAGATGCTCAACCAGCTGATGTTTTCTGATCTGCATAAAATACCTGATAATAACCAATTCCATTTACATAAGGCTTTTCTTACAAGATAAGCCAAGGCAGAAATAGTTAGTTGGAGTCTAACTAATAGAAAAGGCAGAAGTTTGACTGGGAAGTGACTCATATAGCTAAAGGCTAGAGCCATGCTGAGGCGAAAGCTTTGCAAAGCCGCTCCCTTGGAGACTCATGACTCCAGGGTGATGTTGTCTGCTGTTGTGTGGCACAGGTTTCTGTCTGGCACATGAATCCACTCTGTTGGAAGCACAGCAAAAGTCACGCTGCAACCGCATGAGCCTGTCCTTTGACCAGGTGCAATCAAGGCAGGGTGTTAAGTGCTGTCCACTACAAACACACTATGTGCTACTGACGATAATTTTCTCCTCTGAAAACTCTTTTGTGTGTCTTTTTGGATAAAGGCCAAGCTGAAAACGCTTTTTGTCTGTGTAATGAGCTTTACTCTGCCCATTTACAGACCACGAGAATTAAGCCACAGCAGCAGCCACAAATTAAGCTTCTGCCCAATTCTGTCACATGCACTGTATACACATTCAAGCACTCATTATACATTCAACATTCTGTGGAGTTATTTAGAGTGAAAATGTGACTAAATACATTAGGTGCTGATTAAAAATGACCACACTGATGGCTGAGAGGGAACCTACTTGTTGGGGTACTTGCGGAAGATGTCCTTGATGACCACAATGGCTTCCTGCACCACATAGTTGACCTTGGTCTGGATGAGGTCTAACAGGGTGCTGACACAGCGCTCTGCGGATTGCTAACGAATGGAGAGAAAAACAATTTGACATTTTGAGCCTGCACATTATATAAACGGTATATATATATATAGAATCTAAAAAATTTTTTAACTTGTGGTATTACTAAAGGGAGTGTTTGAGTTTAACTACAGGGTTAAACAGTCACTTAGGCCCAGGCTTTAACAGTAAACACCCCGTGTTTCTTCTATGTTGTGTTGAAATTATGAAAACAAAGTTAAATATCATAACACAGAACTTTAACTTGTTTAGGCAGTAACACACAGCACTGATGTGATGACAGAGCCACCTTGTGTTCATCATGGAAACACTATAACTAAACCTCACTAGTGGCCTTTTATCACTTTGTGTTGTGACCTGATTAAGTCTAAATACCAGTAAACATTAACAGTTTTCTAAACTGATGCTTTATTGTCAAACTACATAGTTGGCATAAAGATTTGATCTGTTTCATCTGTTGACAGTATTACATCATCTCCACCCACCTCTACTTTGATGGCACAGCGGCCAATGGCTCTGACCGCTTTACGGACAAAGTCCACATCAACCTCAGTGGCATACTCCTTCAGCTCAGCCAGCACCTACAGCAGGACAGACACATATCCATGTCATTCACATGTCCTTGTTAACAACCCTAAGACAATAATACATCATAGTTGTGGGTGTGTTACCTGGGCGATGTTGGCTTGAGATGCTAGGCGAATCATGATGTCCAGCTTCTCCAGTTTGACATAGATTGGGTCATTGTACTTAACAAAGAAAACCTTCATCTCATGTTTCAGGATCTCTGGGCTAAAAAGGGACATCAGCATTTCTTATCATTTGAGGCAAATGACTTAGATTGTAATGAAGTACTGATTTCCCATGCTACAGTAAATGCAACTTTTATTGGGGCATGATTTCCCAAAGTATAAAGGATGGTAAAGAGACCCTCTCCCCAGCTCATCTCTGCAGACTCACCGTCTCTGCACGATGAGATTAATGTTTCTAAGCGCCACATATTGCAACTCGGGCTCAGCGGAGAGGAGAGTGACCAGCGGAGGGGCGAGCTTCTTAAGCAGGGTGCCATAGTAGTCCAAGTCTTTGGGCAGCATCTCCATAAACTTCATTAAAACTTTAACAGCTGACAGCACCACTGCAGAGTTGGCATGGGAGAGCCGTGGGGTCACGCGCTCACAGATGCTGGCAGACGTGAATGAAACGGGGAAAGAGGAGAAAATTAAAACAGGGGTGACTGGGAATATGTGCTAAATAACATGCAGTGTTAATGAAGGCGGTGCTTGGTTTTACCTTTGGGACTCACGGTCATCGCGAGGTGTGTAATTGGCCAGACAGTCAAGAATGAATATCTGTCCCCACTCAGTACACTCATTTAAAGCTGTCAGCAACTTGTTGATGGTCTGAGGGTTCAGGTCCAGTAGATTGCTGTTGGGGTGGGACTCCGCTATCTCAGACAGCGCTGCCACTGCATTTGCTACGACCTAAAGATGAAGACAAGAGAAGAGATGAATAGTGACAGAAAAAATGGGAGCCAACAGCCATATTAAGATATAAAAGAGAGGTCATTGCACTAACACCGCTCTGGCATCATGTTGAACATTTGTATGCCAGCACAGGGCTTATCAGTGAAGGGCAGAGCTGGGGTGTGTAAGCAGCTGTGTCACCCTGAGTCAGAAATCTGGCTGGCTCAATAGCCAGTTAGCAAGATGCCTGAGGGAGTCGTACCATGGGGTTGGAGTCAGAGATGAGGTCTTTCAGGGTGTCCAGGAAGCCTTGGTCCTCCACCAGCTGGGCATTGATATCGTGGAGCTTTGCTACACACACAGCAGCTGTCTTCCTCACATACGGGTCTTCGTCCTTCAGACATTTCCTCAGTGGCTCACAGAGGTACTCCGTGATCTTGTCCACACGGATGCAGCCCATTGTACGAACCGCAAGGGCCCGGATGAGAGGGTTGGGGTCTTCGCAGTCCTAGACGGGTGGATCAGAGAGGTGAGAGGTTATGTCGCAAATAATGATTTGTTTCTGTATCACCTTGCATTATCTGAGATATTTTGATTTCATTTGTTTGCATTAGCATTATGCAAAGGACAGAACTATGATTTATTGAGGTGTCACTGCTGTTGCAGGATGATGGAGAGGAGGAAAGTAAATGCATTTTCAAATTCACTACAGATGTCTGTATTAAACCTAAACCAACACCTTGAGGTTTGTTAATTATCTCATCAGAGATTCATGAGGTAAATAACGGCAAATGACTTTACACAGCTGCCCAAAACAGCATGCATGAGTAGATTCAAATTAATTCCAATCATACAGTGTTGTACAACACAACCTGAAACTTACTGGTACCAAGAGATTCAAAAATTTACATTTGTCCCTGATAATTTTCCAGTAAAACAAGTTCTAACAGCATAGATTACTGCTCTTTACTGATAAAACACAAACTGACAGTTTCTCCACATTTATGACAGACTGAGCTTTACCTTCACAAAGGTGTTAACAGCCATGATAGCCATGTCTGGCTGACTCTTGGCATAGTTCATCAGGTAGAGGTAGACCAGCTTTTTCAGTTCCAGGTTGTCCGTCTGCATGCAGTTCACAACATCTGGGAACAGGGCGCTGAAGGGAGGACAAACCGCCATGTGAAAACTGACTCAATATAGAAGGTGATGAGTTACAGGACATTAATCCCAGTGTGGATGTTTCTGACAATATTTCTCCTTGCTCACCTGACATCCTTGCCAACAGTCATAGATGCAATGACCTTCTTTACAGCCTCTTTCTTCTTCTCTTTTTTATCACTGTTCAGCTCTGCCTTGAGCTCAAAGATCTCCCCTGCACACACAAGAGAAAATAGGGAATCATTCATCATGTGGCCCATTTGTGATGTACAGGGTGGAGATGAGTACTGCGCAGCATCACAGTGTGCAAACTGGATTGTGGATAAACTGACATACGATGTACAGCATCCTCCCATCCCCTCATAAATATAGAATGGGGACACTGACATCCACAGCAGCTTCTGCTACTGTTGGGTAGTAGCAGTTCATCAGGGGTTTAAGTGCTGCTTCTGTTGTCCGGTGATAGAAAGCTTTCATTATAAAGCTGCAGCAGGGCATGTCTGCATTATTAGTATGCCTACAGCTCCAGTAAAACAAATAGCAAATGGGAGTGCATCAGTCATTATACCTGGCCGTTGATGGGTGGGGCTGAGAGCTTATTCAATACAATCTTTTGTGAACTTTCAAAACAAAACTTGCTATTGAGATTCTTGTTTTGTGCACTTCGTCAGATGTAGTGAGGAACTTTAATGCACTGAATATCAGTTTTATTATATAAGATTTTTCATCTTTGTATCTTTAAACTGAATAAATAAGAAAAATATTGTTATTAATATGAAGAACTGATTACAACAACAGACCACTCAGCCAGACTTGTGGGTACTGTTGAGTAGGTGGTAAAGATAAGCAAGAGCAGGTTCACTGATTGATTTCTATGATTAGTGAAGATGTGATTGCCTGAAGACACAATATGTATGCAGCCTTGTTTTATCTTGACATATTAGAAAATAAATTACTGCCTAAGAATTGCTAATATTTTTCTTTAGTAAATTAAATCTAGCAGAATCTGAACTGTGAGTGCAGGTATTGAATAAAGCATCATGTGAACCTCTCTTCAATGATTACAAAGGAGTTTATTTTTGTTTGTTTATCCATTTGTGTTGCTTTGTGCTAAATTGAAAGAGACTCTCTTTGTTTAGTTTACATCTCAGTGCAGTGTTACTATGGTGCCTATTTGCTTGAAGGAGACTGTAACAACACAGACTTTCACTACTCTGTCAATTTTGGGCTTAAACTTGAATCTACCTTCTTAGAGTTTCCCAGGCTCTGTAAACCTGTTAATCACCCTCAGTCTCTGTCAAGATGTTAGCAACAGACTGCACTCAGCAACATCGGGCAAATCCACAGAAAAAGCAGATACTGAAGGAAACATGCTCTTACAATATGTCTCAAGAAATCCTACACAAACATGAGGAGTGTATAAACTATTACTCATAAGCATCTGTTTGCATTTTCTAAGCCTTGTATGTGGGAAACATACACAGCTCTGGAATGTGGGACACAGGAGGACGGTTAAATCTTTGCTAATGCTCAATATGTCTAATCTGATTTACAATAACCAGAGCTGTTAAGTTCTTGGCACCAATGTTGATACAAATAAATGGAAATATGTATTCATTTTGACCTGTAGTTAAGCATTTCTGCCTTCACTGACTGAACAATCATGTATGTGTAGCACATTGTGTTGCTGGGAATACATCCAATTTCATTTTTCTGCAATAACTGGACAACTATAAGTTAATTGGACATTAACACAGAAAGTCCAGGTCTCTCTATGCAGAGGCAATAATTCTGCTCCATCCGGCTGACTATGCCACAAAACCGCAAAGCACCTGCTTAAAAAACAGTGCATGGACACTAGCAATACCCGAGAACTGAAAACTGTAACTTGTCACTGGGGTGTTTTACATATTAAACGGTTTATCTTATAAATTTAACAAATAGTAAGTTCTCAGACCTTTCTTGGTGGTGGTGAAGTACTTGGAGTCCGTCATCTTGGATCCAAATTGGCGATTCTCCTGCAAAAGACAGAGAGAGTGAAAATGATGACTGTGAAATTTTCCGCCAAGAGGAAACTTGGGAGAATCACAAGAGCAACAGGAAATACTAGAAGTGCAAGCACAGGGAAATTAAAGGAATTCCTGTGTTCTCTGAAACATGTGGCAGTGATCTATCAAAACACAAAACAATGGATTCTGCTAAGAAAACAGACAGCACTATCTCCTCTTGGTCAGCAATACAGAGTAGCATGCAATGACATGTATGTCCTGTTGCTGATACCACTCTTTATCCAGCAACTCTCTGCAAAAGATATTCTAGGATTTTTATAATAACACTTCCTGATAGGAAATCTGAGCAATAGAAACTCAGAGTAAACAGTTAAAACATTCTCCTGTTATAAGGAAAATAAAAGCCAAATTTTAGATATGTATTGTTTAAGTATTGTATTGTATAAGTCTATGACTTGTGTATAATCATTACCCTTCATATTTAAGTACTGCCACAAACAAAACCTTCCCTGAATATACAATGAATATTTCTGGTTCTAGTGTTAATGGCAACACACTGATATTGCTGAGAATGATGATGCTTAAATGAGGTGAAAAAAATAAGAGAAAGTTTCAGAAATCAGTTTAGCACAATGCGACAGCACCACAAACTACATCCTCCAAAATAACCTTAAAGTTGAACCAGCCACTCTCTACAACTGTTTCAACATTAAATAAACATTATAACCTTAATGAAGGGAGGATTTACTGCAGGACTGCTGTACTTTATTCGTTTTGGCTAGGTGTACCTAATAAACTGCCGTGTACATGATTATCATGATACTTAATTACCCTAGTACAAACACTAATGTAGTAGATGTAGCAGGATCTTGCAGCAACAACGACGCTAGCAGATGGTGATGTTAAGTGATAGTTTAAACCAAATGTATGTTTATGGTTGAGGCCTGTCAGTTATTAACGTTTCATTGCTACTATCGGTAATGACAATGAACGACAACCTAACACCGTTTCATTAATTTAACGTGGCAGTTTCGTTATTCATTGAGCTTCAGGCAGCTGAAAACATCAGACAGGTTGTTAGGCTGATGTTAATACGGTGCGTTAGCACAACCGTCGACGTAGCTAGCAATAACGACGCTGAAGTTAGCTTCCGATCGGGGAAAGTTAAAGGAAACTTGACATTACAATTAAAGCACCAGAAACCAACTCTTAAAACTGTCTTTTATTTGTGAGAGCAAGGATGGGACAGATCACGCTGCACGTTTCTTCACATCTAGATCACACTGGAAAGTCAAAAACAAGTGCACTTGGACAAGTCAAAGCTGGACAACATTGTCCCAGGCAAATCAAGGACTCTTTAAACACACAGTTTTAGATTTATGAAAACCTTTATAGTAGTTACTTTACACTAATATTAACTATACATTTTCAGTAAGGTAAATCGTTGTAATGTTAACTGCCCAATCGGAAGCTGGCTTCATCGTCGTCTAACAGCACGAAATAGCCGATTACGTTTGTACGATAATTAACGCTGCTACCAAGCCATACTGACACTGACCTAAGACTGCACTATTTTATAGTTTGAGAACTAACAGAATGAGCGATTCACGCTCACTGACTTTAACTTAAACCAGCTAACTTAGCCATAAAGTGGAGGAACGGTTCGCTAGCTGGCTAGCGTCAGGCTACAATGACGTTAACGTTAGCATAGCTGAAGATACACTTAAAATACGTAACGGTAACGTGAAGTCAGGTCAATTAATGCCGATAGTTCTGCAATTAACGATGCTACTCGATCAATTACTCACGCATAGCTGATTCGCCCATTCCTGCATATTTGCAGTGGTTAGACTTAGATGAATGAAACTGGTGCTAAAGGCTAGCTGTGTAGTGCAGGCTGCCTGTCAGTGTCAGCTAGCACCCGGCCACTTCTCCAGCTAGCACAGCTGAGGCATGACCTTCTAAGTAGAGGCTTAAGAAAGCCTTTGCTGGGACAGTTAAGCCCTTAATCTGTCGGCCTGGTTTAAACCTTACCCAACGAATTAGCGTACCTTCTGGAGTTAAAATTAGACTCGCCGCACAATGAATTTGAAGAGAAAATCTCCACAAACATCTTACCGTAACAGGCGTAGCAGTAGCTGTGATGGCCTTCGTCCCCTCCCACTTGATTTACTTCCGTCTTTACTCTAAATATCGTTTGCAAACAGACGAGCAACGTCAGCTTTCATTCAGAGAGAGGGTTGTTCACTATGTGGTGCAACGACTCTGCCAACAATATGTCATTTTCAACACTGTCCAGGAAACTGTTAACAGTCTCATAACATCTGTACTCTTTAGATGCAGGAGGCTATCTAGCATATTCACTGACCTCGAAGAGTTGACGGTGTGAAGAGCAGTTTATAAATATTCATTTGACTGTTTGATAGAACATAAAGTTATAAAAAGTTGCCATGGCTCTGTAAATACAATAGTAACATACTCCGTTGCCTCAGTTTAAGCTAATGTAGTCTGAGCCTGCAAATGACCTGTATTATATTTACAGGTGTTTCTGTTATTTTGTCCATGCTTTGTATATCAGTTAACACTGTGCTACAATTAGTGTTTACGTTTTGTCCATCCATTTAACTCAAGTAGCGTAGAGTAAACATTAGAAACAGCTCTAAAATGACCATAATTTTGTGAAAGAATTTTTACACATATTGGATGATTATATACAGTATCTTACATCTTGTGCAACATACAAAAGGTTAGTAAATTACATCACGCATTAAGAATAATAATGTAATTATCCACATTTATATTTTAGCTTCAGGCGATGCAGGACTTCCACAATCCAAACACAGTCTGTTCTCCACACTGCTGAGACCACAGGAAAATTGATCAGAGCTAATTTGTAAACTTCAGAGGAAAATATTTATTACAAGAACAACTTGACAGCATTTCAACTTCAAAAAACAGTGAAATCTTGCAGTATTGCTATTTCATACATACAAATTCCACAATGTCAAGCAATCTGTACATTTAAACTTAAGTTTTAGTGAAAATAACATTAGCAAACATGAAATTGTCTGATCGTGAACATTCAGATTTCGCTGGCTGGGGACAGAGAGGAAAAGAGAGTTTCATGAAATTTGTTTGACGTTGTGCAGGAAAAAGAGAGAAATTTATTACCAAGAATAATGCATGTTTGTATGAAGTCACAGTTCACATAACTGGTTGATTTTTTAAAACCAGTTGATCAAAATGCAAATGTCTTCAAATATTTAATTAAAGCAATCAGAATATAAGTGAATATCTGTTTATACAGGCAAATTGATAACCAGCTACATATTAGATCAATGTAGCTCTAACAATACTGATAAATCATAAACTATTTGTAGTTGAGTCAGCATTAAATCAAATTGCTGTATCTCTGAATAATGTAAAACAGCCAAAATATGTTTATTTTGTCTGGAGGATCATTACCGTTTTTAAAGTGGCAACATATTTGAAGGATTATGTCTGTTTACAGTTAACTGTTGAGAAAATTGGAAAATCTTAAAATGCTCTACCTCATTTGGATTTCCCTAAACAGTTATTCACCTACAGTACTTGGGACACAGATGTCACTTGACCCAGCTGAGACTTGATTTCATAAATAAATAAATTAGACCAAGATCGCTCCCTTCTTTACTCCACCTCTGTACATGTTCTCATATAGTATGTACACAAAGATATGCACAACTCTTTTCATTGTGTCAGTGTCCTGCAAAAATGACTTTTTATCACTTTTTTCTCTTTCTTACTGACATTGCCTCCACAGTCTCTATGGAAAATACCTAACTTCCGTAACACTTCAAAAACATCAATTTCTCTTAACTGACAAGATTTTTTTTTTTTTTTTTTAGGTTGTGGGGTTTCTGCAGGGCACTGACACTACAGGTCCTTTGCTTTTTTTCTTTACTTTCCACTTTCAAATATATTTTACAAAGTTCACACCAGATAAATACCAAAAAACAGAAGTGCTGTAGCTGGAGTCTGGCCTCTCATATCGATGACAACTGTGCGAGACCTTAACAAGAGAACCCTGATATCCAGTTACAGTATCTATTATTCATGCATTGTTGCACACATGCAGTCACTCAAGTCAAAACCATTCTTCATCCATCAAACTTCACCTTATCATACCATCATTATTGGCTCTTATCAGCACCAGAACATGTCACTCTAAAAGTATGGAAGAAAAATTACTGTCGAGAAAACTGTTGTTCCTCTTCTTTTTTTTTCTTTCTTTTTTTTTTTTTTTTGAACTGTGAATAAAACATGTCTTTCTTTAGCCACTAGATGTCACCATACATTGTGTCATGTCTTAGAAATCAATCTACTAAAGTAGGTTATCTGGCTTCTCCTGTTTAAAAACAAGAAGTAGGATTCAGAGGCAATAAATTATTTATCTTCATCATGAATTGTACATCTAAATCAAGTATAATTTATAATATAAATTGGCAATCTTCCTCACAATTTTCCACATTCACACTCAAACTCTCCAATTTCTGTTATCATAAACAGTTAATGATGGCAATGTAGTGTTACTGAATAGATCTTACTGATGTTGAGCAAAAACATTCAAAAACTAACCTGCGAATACATTTTAAGGCAAAGGGAATCGTCAAGGCATTTCCAACACCAATATTGCATAGCTAAGGCAGCATAGAACTTAATACAGTGAATATGTACATTAAACTGTATATTTCAATGCCTTCTTATATACAAATTACCCACGTCTCTCAGTGAGCACATCAACATGTATTTACACATTCATTCTCCTTAGCGTTTGTCTTCTGTACATGTATATTTTAGTGTTGTGTTTCCAGAGTACAGGTTGGTCGGAAGAAGAGCTCTCAACATATCTGTTTCAGTGACAATGACACAAAGTAATATAACCTTCACTGCTCCTCAAATGTTTACACTTAATCCACTTAAAAGTAGAACTTAAAATGTTTTTACTGCATTAAACATAAACCTAAAAACCTGTAACCACATTAAGCATTTTAAAAACACATTATCTATCCTGACTACATCAACTGATTGTGAAAAGCTGACATCATACATTAATAATAACATCAGACAACTGTACAGAGATTGGTAGTGCATGTAGTGTTCATAAAGTCACAAGAATGATGGGGGTACCTGTGTCTATGTTACCTATTAGTATATTGTAAATATGAGTATACTGGGTCACATATGAAGACCAATAATGTGGAGAGACTGAAAATATCACAGTCGGTCACAACAGTCAACAGTACTTTGACCATCAAGGCAAGCTGAGATGCTATGGCAAACCACAAGAGGGAGCTAATGGGTCTGACTAAAGGTTTAGTGTTTTCTCTCCTTATAGAGTTGCAGCTTTAAATCTCTGGCACTTTACCATGCCCCTCAGTGGGGCACATGGCAGCACATATGCTCTCTCTCTACCTCTCTGTATCAACCTTGAGTGTCTTGCAAAAAAACCAAAACCCAAACAAACAAAAAAAAAAAAACACCTGATTGGCGAAAGCATCCCCATGCATACATTAAAATGACAGTAAAAGTAGTTTTAAAGACCATTCCTTTGGTAATAAATAATTTGGCTTGAGTGCAAAATAAAAGCAACGTGAACCCCCTGAAGTTGTTCAGGAGAGAAACTAAGTGAAAAAGAAGGAGTGTTTGACATGCAATGAAAACAGTCTATAGCCCAGTCTTAAGTCTGTCTGTTTTTTTTTTATACAGTAGTCAAAGTTCATGACAACAACCACCTGTGTCATACTCATCAGTTTTGTGCTACATCCAAGCTTCAGAGTCCAGGCTTCCTGTCTGTCCAGGGTAGGAGCAATCTTTGTTGCCCATGGCTGGGGATCGTGGCTGAGGGTGAATCATGTCTGCAAAGGCCTGGTGCAGGCCCTTGCATGTGGCCGGACGGCCAGTAGGATGAGAGCTCTTAGGGGACAGCGGTGGGGTGTGGCACGGGGAGAGAGTGTTGTGAGCCTGAAGGTCTCTGTAGCTAACCGGGGTGGGGATACGCGAGGGGCTGTTTTCTGGCCTGTTGTCGGTGCGAGGCCTGAACCTGCCTCTCATTTTGTGCTTGGAGATGGGGGCTACCCCGTCTGCCCTCTTCTGCCCTTTCTTAGCCTGCGGCACTTCTCCGTCTGTGTCCCCATTTGCCACGGGTGAAGATGGCGGAGGGGACTCGGAGCGGGATTCGCTCAAGCTGAAGCACATGGAAGAGTTTTCACTTGAGGAGTCCTGGAAGGAGCAATCCTCAGAGAGGGGGAGGGCAACAGGTGACGGACACGCCTCCGGGGGTGGGAGGTCATCACTCCTGTCCCCATTTTCAAGGTCATACGGTAAATTTGGCTGGTGATTCTCCAGGGGAACATCTCCTTCAGGTCCTGTGCCCCAGCCAAGCTGACCCTGCTGACCTGTCAACCCCCCTGTGGGAGGACAACCTCCATGGTCTCCATTCATGTTCCTACAGTGGAAAGCAGGTTGTGAGGGGACCTGATTCATTAAACTGTCCGACTCTGTGTTGCCAAGGCCAGGCAGGGAGGATGGGACCTCCCTCTCCTCTATGGAGCTAGAGATGGCGGGGAGCTTCTTGAGACCCATTCCACTGTCCCCCCACTGTTCAGGCTCTCCTTGACCGAAGTTGTGTGGTCCTCCAAAATTGTGTCCATAAAGTAAATGTAAGGGGTCCTCGAGCGGGAAGTGACGAGGATTAGTTCTCTTAGACTCCCTGAGGTCAGGCAGAGCTCCTATCTTTGCCCCCACGTTCAGGGAAGAGGAGGACGAGTTAGAGGAGGAATAAGCAGAGTCAGTGACATTAGAATCAGTGAGTATTGGCACTGAATGTGTCCCAGCTCCCTGCTGGGCCACTACTCCTGTGGCTTTATTAGACACTCCTCTAGCCTGCTGCGTATTGGCAAGAAACTCAGCCTCGAAGCTACGATACAGGTCCTGCTCCCTTTGGGGGTCTAGTGTTGGCAGCATCTGGAAGCCAAAGCCTAGTCCTTCCTCCTCGGGCTCCTGGCGCTCCAGGCCAGGCCAGTTCCTGTGATGTCCACGGCCAGCAGAGCGAGGGCCCTGCGACGTCCGAGGGGAGCGAGTAGCGTGATGGTGAGAGTTGCGGGGAGAGGAGTGTGGTGAACGTCGACCTCCTGAGTTTACCGGCGGCAGCAGTCTGCCTTTTCCTACAGAGGGTGAGCGCGGGGCAGGAGGTCTGGGAGTAGTTATAGTCTTCTTGCTGGGGCTGCTGTTGCTGCCCTGGACCCCTTTAACAGGTGAGTTAGAGCACGAGGACGACTGCCTCTTGGTGAACCCACCACCTATTCTGGGAGAGGATGGGGGCACTTGTTTGGCCCGTAGGTCCTCCCGCCTGTCCGAAGCCGGGGGCTGAGGGTCTCTGCAGAAGGGAGCGGGACTTGGGCTGGCATCACTGGACCGAGTACGGCTGGATAACTTACTCTGGCTGTGGGAACGTGGAGCGTGGAGCCTCCTTGGGCCCTCATTTCCAAGGGAGCGGCCCCTCTCTGTTCGAGATGTCCGTGCTCCATCAGAGGATCCTTGAGGGGGGTTGGGTTTGAGAATCGGAGCAAGCGCAGCGCGTTCCCGAGATTGACTGCGCGCACGGGGCAGTGAGGGACGGAGGGATGGGGTCTGATTTCCTGCTCCGGGCCTCTCAATCATATGCTTCCCCTCCTTGCGGTTGACGAGCAGGACTACCTCTTCACCCGAGCGCCGTGAGGCACCACCAAGAGAATACCGACCCCCTCCTCCTCCTTTAGATGAAGCTGTGGAGGAGTCACTGTCTCCAGACAGCCGTCTTGTCACTGGTAACATTGTCTCCTTGTTCCTATAATGGAAGGAGGAAACAAAGAATCAGTTATTTTCATAATAATACCACATACTTAAGAGAAATAGTCCAGAATTTGTCAATCCCAGTTTCCACTCATTACTCACATTACTACACAGGTGGTATGAAGGCAGCATATTGCCTCTGACTCAGCTCCAACACATTTATCATAAACATTATCCTCTGTCATCCCATGAGGTGACATGTAATGTGCGATGCTGAGGATTTGTGAGTATTTCCCAGCCTCCCACTGCCACACACAGACAGTTTTTCTAACCTAAGGCTCTGTGTTTCTTAGAACAGTGGGCAGCGACAGCCGGAGGGGATTACGGGGAAAGATAAGAACAAGTGGAGGCAGGATTAAAGGTCTTGCAGATTTTCTAACCCAACACACTGCAATGACCTTTCTCAACCAGACACCACTCAACAGTCACACACCAGTAGAACTATGAGGTTTAACTGTATAATCAGCTCATACTTCACTTACAGGACGACAAAAAACCTAGACAGATTTGATGAGCACAGGTCAAGAGTGTGTACTGTAAACTGGATATTTAAACACTCAGCAGAGGCTCTGTTAATTATGTGATTAGGAAAATTTCAAATGTGTTAAAATATATAATTTTATATGTAGATAATAAAATAGTATTTGGTCTGTTTCTCAACTAATCATGACAGGGCATACTGGCCTGTTTTACTCCAAGGTTTAGAAATATTTCTGTTTTTTAAAAGTGTGTAAAGTTGTTGTCTGGAATCCATGTATTAAATATCTGTCAGTCAATTCGGGAATAACAGCATGCTGCAATTCTGTGTTCTGAATTGAGGATACACTTTGGTTTTTAATAAAATCACAGACTGTGCCTTTAATTTGAGTTTTTATTACACCAGACTTCTAAAGTTATCCTCAGAAATTAGATTAGTATATATTCAGGCATGGTAATTTGCCTGCATGGAGCCCACCTGTTGACCTACTTCCCCAGTTAGCTGTGAGCAGTTGTCTAGGGATAGTTGTCAGATTAGTCTTCATCTAGTCTGGTGCATTTGAAAAGAGAAGCCCCACCCACATGGAGGTTAATTCAAATGAGCTGTTGCCTTGACGTCTGGTCTGAGCCATCACTCGATACAGAAATGAGCAACACGTTGGCTGGAAGCCAAAGTAAACCACCATTCAGCTCCTAATTGTGTTAAACAATGGCGCCTTCACACTCTGACATAGAGGAAAGGTATGTGACCAACTGGACCTTTTGCCGGCTTCATGGAGAGCAGCTCTCACTGACTTTAAATCCCATAGAAACAGCTACCAATAAAGATCTTAACATGCCGCTGCTCTGGCTCTGATTCAGTCAGCCTGCCCACTGCCTGATCACTGATGCTTCACTTCAGAAGCACATCAGAGAGGACTGATGTGTGCTTTCATTTCTCACTGGTTTCATACAGATTCAGACCATCTGTTTACCATGGCAAGAGAACAAAAGCTTAAGCAACAGCTCTCACAGAATCTCAGCCATGATAGACAGTCAGTAGTCTAATTAATTGAATGAAAGTAGATGAGAGAAGAGTGTGGAGAAAGAAGAGCTGAGTAAACGTGTTTGGTATCTACCTTGTGGCCACTGGGAGGTGCTGTAGGGTGGCTGTGTGAGGTGGATTTATCAGGGCAATGTCACCTGAGATTAGATAAATCTGCTCTGGTCTAATCTGTGGCTTCCTGGCATGTGTATTTCGTGTGTATATTCCCTGTTTTTTCTTAGTGTGTGTATGTGTGTGTGTGTGTGTGTGTGTGTGTAAGCCCTGCGTGTCTGCTCGTCTGTGGGCAGGAAAGAGCAAGTGGCAAAAACTGCCAGGCTTACTTGTGAGAGATTAATTTCTTATCATGGTATCACACTCATCCACACACTTGCGCAGACACGCTCACTCACCTGAGAGGATTAAAGTGGCGGGGTTCTGAGCGGTCTCGTGGCGGCCGTGGGAGCAGAGGACGAGCCGCGCCAGAGTCAAGCTCAGTGTGGGCAGAGGCGTTCTGAGATCGGCCCGACCGCGTGGAGGAGGAAGAGGAACATGGGGCAGAAGGGGGCTCCATGGAACGCCTGTCCGGCGGCTTGTAAGGAGCTATGCCATCGTTTCGCCAGTGCGGACCCGGGCTGGTGGAGCGGGAGGAGTGGGCGCTCGAGGACTTGCTCTGAGCCCCCTGACCTTGGCCACTGGCTTTAGCCTGGTGGTAGCGGTGGGCTAGGGAGACGGAATGATAACAGGCGGTTAAGACAGACTTCTAACTAACATTGTCAGACTGCCTGTACAATCATCAAGGATAAAGGTCATTTAGAGGTCCGGAAATACATCACAGCCAACCACATCAATGCAATCAAGCTCGTAGAAAGCAGCAGTAGATCAAATACTGTTGCTGCCTCCCTAAGCCAGAGAGATGGGACCTTTACATGTGAAACAAGCCAATCAGAGAAACGCAGGTGATCCCACCATTAGGGAGAACATTTATAGAAAACAAAGGGCATATTTCCATAATCACTTAATACTGTATGATCTTCAACATGGCCTCTTGTGGCTAGAAATGTAACACCAATTATGATACCAGCTAGTGTCAGCTGTCCAGACCAGACGGTCAGCCCTTGACATCACCACTTCAGCAGCACTTTGGAGAAGGAGGGTCAGCCTCACCCAGCATAGTTATGAGCATGTATCACCGTGGTGCTGACCAAACTGAGCGTGGACTTTGACTGGTTAGGTATCCAGTTTATAAGTGAAAAAACAAAGTCTTTGTGTTGAGATGAGCAGCTACACAGATGTGTTATGGAAACAGGTAGTGACAGAGGAATTACAGAGTCTTCATTAACAACATAAATTTCTTAAACCTAAATTTCTTGGCATTGGTCAGGGTGATACAGTCTGATTGTTGCTGGGTGATACAACCATAACAAATGAGTCAACAGCAAAAAATAATAAGAATTAAAAAAAGGTGAAATGACAGAATTTAGAATTGTATAAATTATGGTAGCATCTACTAAGAGTGAATGACAAAAACTATTTCTCAACACTGTTGACCTTCCCAGTGTCTGCTCCTAGCCTGGACATAGAACATTAGACATGAATCATGTGTATATAATCTTAAATGCATTATGAATTATGTAACACTGAGGCACAACAGTGAAGTTGTTTTGTATGAGCCTGACGGGGAATAGGAAGTGACCTCACCAAAAGCAGCACAGCGACACGGGTCATGCTTGTCCAAATAGTGCTCTAATGTGTCCCAGCCCCCTCCGACGCGGACCATCACATGAGTGCGAAGGACCTGATGCAAGAAAAGGAAAAAACAAGGCTTCAGTATATGAATTGAAAATAACATACACATTCACGTGCAAATAAATAAAATGAGCTAAATGTTTGGATGTATTGCAGAACCACACACACTGCACAAGTCAATAGATATGCAAATTCCACCACTGGGGCAGCGTGCTGAAAGCTGGCCAGCCCTCACTGTTACGTAACATCTAGATGCACCCCTGCCTGTGCCCCCTGCCTTTCCCTCCCCCGCAACTCCTCTTTCTCCCACATCACCCCCAGCTGCTGCCATTATGAGGGCTGTTCATTGCCATGCCGACTCACAATTAAACAGAGTACGGTGGCATAATAAAGAGCCAAAGTGCTGTGAAAGACACTCTTTTTTCAGCCTCTCTCTCTCTCTCATGCCTCTCAGCTGGCTTCCCCGTGTTTTCAGAGGGTAGCAGGGTGAATTAGCATGGTAACAACTCACCCCTGCTGTCCTCTCTGCTCCTCAGCTGAGATTTCAGTTATCAGGGAGAGGAGCAAAGAGGAGAGGGAAGGAGGGTAGGGGTGTGTGTGTGTGTGTTGCTGGATAGCCATAACAGAGGGGGGTCGGTGGATATGTCACTTCTTACTCTCCTCCGCTCTTTGAGGCACACACATCCACAAGATCGGACCAAAGAGCCTCGCTCCCTCCAGGCAGAAGCTGCCTTCGCTGAGGCAGCACACTGATCCCTGATGTGACAGCCCCGTGGATGCATCCCCTGCCTCGGGTTGTGTAACAGGGTCTGCCAGCCACATGTTTTAAAGGTTGCACCCGTGTCTCTGAGGGGCTGCCAAGGCAAAGCCATGATGGTACATCTGTGTGGGCCCGTGCAGAGTTCATCACGCGTGGCACGGGATCTAATCTCGGCGTTCACTGATCAGAGAAAAGGCCACAGACGAGGCATATGCACCGAAGTCTGACCCCCACCTTCTCTCTCTAATACAATCCCTGTCAATCCACCACAAGTCTTTTCATTGGCCTCGCTCCCTTTACTACATCAGATGCATCAAAACAGCTGATCTGCTTATCTCTATCAGACCTGAGAGTATAAACTGCTTACTCTCCACTGCTCTGGCCTTATGTCAGTGACAGGTTTACTGTTTGTGTGATGCAGCATGACCATCGTGAGCCAGCAGTGAAAAACAGAGCTGGACGAGTTTCATGTCCTGTGTTTAGCATTGCTGTGATATGAATTCTCATCACAAAGGTCTTTTGCAGTGTACAGTACACTACAACAGAGATGTTGTTGTGACATGTGAAGACATGGCTTCATATCTCTATGTAATGACTTTGTTATTGTTTTGCACTGTGGAGGAGGAGTAGCTGCCATGTTGGTAACAGCCACTGGGGATATAAAACAAACACGTCGTATTGTGCTGTGATAATTGGACGACTATAAAGAGAATTATCCAGGGTCATAAAGTGATACTTGCACAGCACTAATTTCCAGACATTCAATTTACAGTAGTCATCTAACAACAACAACAACACACTCTGCTAATGATCCCTATTTTTGCATGACATGAAATATTGAGACACAAAATCTACATATATGGATACTGTAGAAAACAAACCTGCAGCATAATCAGAAACTGAACGATCAACTACTCAAAATTACAGTAACACTTGTATGACAAAATCTTGTGCTTTATCACATCCTGTATCACTTTTTCACATCCAACAAGCTTACTACGCATTTCATATTTTATGCACATTGCTGCAGCACCTCTGAGGAGTATGTTGAGGCTAAATAGATGTTTTGGGACCATGTTTCACTTTAGATCTGTGGCTCAGCTGCCAGATTTCCCAACAACTGAAGGGGTATCACAGTCTTCACCACTGTAGAGAGAGACCCAATCCCTGTTTCTATGGCAACAGCTAACCGAGAGACTTCTTGTCATCATCGCGGGGGCGTGCTGAACCAATTTCTCCTTAAATCTTGCTGGTGAGTTCAAAAATTAAGCTCACGGTTCATTTCAACTGTTGTGCCCCACGACCGAAGGCATCTCCTCCCCTCTTAGGAGGCGCGACCTCCCTGGGGACAAAGGCGCCTTATTAACTCCCCTCCCTTGTTCATATGGGCCCCGTTCGCCCATTTGCTTTCTCCACTTCATCCCCTGGTTCAAGCCTGAGATCCTTGTCACAGCTTTGGCAGATGAATAGGGGTTTGTTGGCTTTCAAAGCGGCTGCCCGCTTCCTGCCCTCAGAAGAATAAGGGAAGTGTGTTGGGTGCACTTGTAGCTGCTTGGGCATATGCATAATCACTGTCATCCCCAGTGAGGGATCAGGAGAGGGCGGAGACAGTATGAAGAGAGCTAATCTGACAAGTCAAAGGCTCACGGGCATACATGAACACACACACAGAGTCCATTCTCAAACAGGGACATTTAAATATGTCTGACACGCTAAAATGGCTGCTCCAACAGGCGAACATGAGGTTACATTGATTACTTCACAGTGGGTGGAGTGGAGGTCAGAAAAGGGGGAGGATTATGTATTTAAATTTTTGCTGAAGTAAAGGGTTGTTTTTTTTTTTCTTACTCCAATTATAAAAATTAATTTATCTATTTTTAGCTTTCCCTTGCAGGATTTTTTTTTTAATGGAACAAATAAGCACCGATGATGGCTTCTGTATGGGCTTTGGATCATAGAGGTGCCATATGCAGAGGACAACAATCCTGTCTCTGTCTCATGACTTTATTTTTCTCATCACAGTGAAGCAGACCAATATTATATAATAATATAATAATCTATTTTATAATACAAATAGATTTTAATGATCTAACAGGTTAAATTTAAATACAGTGTTTAAATGTTATCTCTATTAATAATACTTGCATCTTACAATTTTTGTTTGTTTGTTTGTTTCTTGACAAAAAGTAACAGCAGTTACAAGTGTAAAGTAAAGTTGGCCTAAATCATAACTCAGTTTCAACCTTTTATAGAAAATGGATAGAAAAAGAATAATTTTGTTATATTTGTCATTTTGAAATTGCTAATTGCACTTTTAATATGTGTGTTGATGGTTAATGTGAAAATAATTAATATATTTAAATTAGATTGCACCATCTTAAATTCTTTACGCTTTTGGAAAAAAGTGAAAAAAAAAAAAACAGTGTAGCAGCTCAGTATTACATTTTAAACTGTTATGTGGAGGATATTGTTTTTCCCTTACAATTAGCCCTGTTAAATTCAGTTCATGAAACCCTCTCAGACTGTGCTTCTTGAATAAATAAACTGTTCACTGTAACATAGAAAATGTAGGAAAAGACAAGGGTGGCCCAAACATTTTATCATGCTGAATGTATCAGGTCTCCCTGTCTGGATAAAGTGGCGCCGCTCATAGTAAAGAAATATTGACATCACTGACGGTTAGGCAGCTCGATCCTGTAAACGCAGGCAACTTGGAAAGCCACCCAAAGAGTCCATTAATCTGGCAGCACTACATTTTAGGTAAGTGAGACCAAATCGATCCCTGGTATCAACCAGGCTCCCTGCCCAGTCCTCTGAGACCTGATGTGGGTACAGTGGCAGCTCTTAAACTGAAACTGAGACAAACAGTCCGGCAGAAACAGGCCAGAGCCAAGATAAGGACCAACTCAGGAAATGACCTAAAGCTCTATTTGTGTCTCAGTGGAAAAAAGTACAGTCCTGGGAGTGGGCCAGACGAAGGCAGTGTGCAAACACTCACATGAGAGAGAGAAATCACAATGCTGTAACATGCACTGTACAATTCACTAGGCTTCGATGCAGCCAGTCAGCTTAGTGGTTTATCTGTTGCTACTGTACATAACCTTGCTCCTCTTGAGATAACATATGATGCCATATGCCTGCACCGTATGGTTCCATGCAATTACTGCAGGCCACAGTCTTCTATGCTATTGGCCAGAGTAGACTATAAATATATTCAACTGAACATGAGGTGTGAAACTGACTTAAAGGATAATTCAGGTTTTCAGGTTTTATTTTTGTCGTTTTGACCCCATTTATCGGGTGTGATAATACTGAACTCACAGAAGTGATTTCTGAGATCTGGCAACATGTCAACTTCTCATCATCAAAGTCTGCAGGTGCAAAACACAGTCAGATAAACCACTTTATCTGGAGGTAAAATCAAAAGTAAAAGTTAAATCAGGCAACCATGAGGGATAGACGTATATACATGAATTTTGAGTAACAATAATCTGCACAAAAGAAGCAAAAGCATTTGCACGCTGCCATCTCATTGTCTTTTCTTATCTTACTCAATGACAATGTTCCAACCACAAATTCCCTGTAGAATAAGAGAATCTAGAGCAAGATAACAGTGCGTGGGATGTTGATCTGTTACTTACTAATGTTTGCAATGGACTGTTTGATAAATAATTTTACCATTCACTTTTGATTTGGTGGGGGGGGGGTTAAAACATGTACAGTCATTGTCTTTCTTGTCCATTCTGACTTCTTTGTTGTCATACTGCCTTGCTCTCTGATCTCAGGAATGAAAACAGGAACGACGGCCAAAACTACTAATATGACCCACTTTCTAATAAATCACATTTTTCCCTTTAAGTGCAGCTGACCTGACACTGGGCAGGAACCTTTATTCTTGCATTTTGTAAACTTATGCCACAAGTGAGGTGAGATGATATAATTATAAGTACTGCTGTTGTGTATTGTTTGTTTTGATAGTATTGCAGAAATTTAGTAGATCAAAGTGAAAAAAATATATATCATAACAATCCACAAGTCATTTGTTTGGCATGATAATGTGCTGTTATTTTCATATGAAGTGAATCATACACAGACATGTAAAATGTTTACAGATAGGGTGAGGTTTCCGGTGGTGACGGCTCACCCTGATGAAGATCAGTGCGCTGGAGTCTCCCACTTTGTACTTCCCCTCCGACACCTTGATCATCGGAAACTGAGCTGGACAAGAACATCGGCCCAAAATCTCCCGCACCTGAGGAGAACAAAACGGGACATTTTAACAGTCAGAGTGCACAAACGTGACACACACACAACTGAGAGGAACTTAACAGTGATCCCTTCCTGTTCTTGAGGTCAGTGCACCCAAGTGAGATCATGTTTAGACAAATCTCTATAAGGTATGACCACAGTACTGCTGGTCCTGTGAGTGCTATGTGTCAGCAACACAATGACTCTGTTTTATGGTGTGAGAAATGAGCAGTCTTGGCTGCCTTGGTGTGTGTGCGTCATTTTCCTGTCAACTTTTCTCCCCAAGTACCTACTGAGTGCTGAAATGCCCCGCCCCGTTCCTTTACCACATTAAAAGCCCTGCTTCATCTCATCTCTTGAGAACATTTTGGTAACTCAGCTCACCGCAGAGGGTAACAAAAGCACAAAAACATATATGTGGACGTGCTAATGAATACTCTCTCTCTCCAGCTCTCTGGGTTGTTACATGACAATGTTTCTGCTCGTGACATCATGAACTGAAGAGGGAGAGAGAGCGAGAGAGAGAGCGAGCACTCAGTAAACCAGACTGGTGGCAGTGATGATGTCAGCAGGCCTGTGCTGCCAGCTGGGTTTTGAATCGAGGAGCCGGTGCCCTTGCTGTGGTTGGGGGTGCTTATTAGGCGACTGGAGTCAGACACAACTGCAGGGTGGAGCGAGATCCGCCTGTGCTGCACCGGCCCAGGCTCTCGCAGGACTGGACAACTTTGATGTTTTTCTTGGCGTCTCTCTGAGACAAAAAGCGTGTGCGTACTTGTCGACTGGGGGAGGGAGAGAAAGTCGAGAGGCAAAGTGAGGAAAGCACAGGAGGAGAGGAAGAGCAACTGGCTCCATAACTGCGTGTGTGTAAAAAGGCAGCCATTACAAAAGGCAGAAGTGTGTTTCATTGACGTTAAAGTGATCAAATGACGTGTTAGAGGAACATTTCAGGTTGTGCACTCCCTTTGGCTGTTTAGAGAAGCTTTCATGCTGTATACATGGCTCAATGGATATAGCTTGCTTGTTGTGTGTGCATGTGCTTGGCCTACAACACGTACATTATGGTGTACTCCTAAGATTAAGGGGGCACCTTGTTATTTTCTTGAAATAGCACCCTTCTTTCCTCCCCATGCTAATTAAAGAGGGAGGAATCGGTAGTAAGCCTCAGCATCTCACCTGCTGCTCTGTCCTCCCTCTCACCTGCCTCTGCCGAGCCATCTTTCCCTCCTTTCCTCTCTCGTCTGCTTTGTTGTCTATCAGCCTTTATTTTTAGCCCGTGCACTGGCTTAACCAGACCTATATTTGTCTTTCTCTGTTTTGCTTACATTTCTACATTTGCTTGCTCCCTCTCTTCTCTCTCTCGGTCTTGCATTCTGTCAGTAGGTTGACGAGCCCTGTTTGGAAAAACCCCAGCCAGTGAGTTAATGGAAAGATTGCCATGGCAACAGACACACACACAGCCTTACCCTTCCCTTTTTAACTGTACAGTTTGCCTTCTTTTTTTTTTTTCATTCTTGCTATAGTAAAGCCTTTCTCTCGCCCCAAAAACACCTCCCTCCCCCCAGAACTGTTCAGCTGAGGTCATAAGTTTTCCTCCAGAGGGAAGGTGCAGGACTCACACTGTGTCTCATATTAAACACTGAGCCGGATACACAGTTAGACAGTGAAGTGTTTTCATAATAACCTAATCAATAGCAGCCCTGGCATTTTAAGTATTTACTCTGCAGAATCTCTGACATGAAATGTGTGCACTTCCCATGTCTTCACTGTGTCAACAACGGGTGCGCTCAGACACAGTGAAACCAAAACACACACGCTATCGCACACATACAGAAAGAGACAGAAAGGAGGAGGAGCGAGACAAGGTCACGCAGGAAGCATGCGGAAGCGGGAGCTGGAACACTGGGGAAAAACTGGAAGGATGAATTATGGATGCATTGCTGGTCACATGAGAGACGCTTTCAGCAGGAGCTGCAGATGTTTGAGAGGGAAAAGGGAGAAAAAGGAACTGCGACTGAACAATCCACAGCACGCCCCTATACTGGGAATCTGCTGCGACTATCTTAAGATAGGAATGCAGAGATGTTTGCGCAAGAACAGAAAGAGAAACATTTTCATTATTGAGAGAATACTGTGACATTCCCGTTGAGCTGTTTCAGAGCAGTTTAACGTACAAGAACATACAGTGTACAGTACATATTCCTTTAATGAGCCCACTGCTAAGGCTGTGTCATATCTGCTCAGTGTGAGTCAACAATCTCTTTCCTTCCTGACCTGCAAACATCTGAGAGGACACTCATGGAAGAGATAGGCCAAGACTGAGCAAACCCCGGGGATGAAGAGAGGAAATGGGAGAGGGGGAGATAAAGATGTTTAGATTGTGTTCACCATTTTCTTTACTGATTTGCGATGTGGACAGAATCATAATGGTATCATAACAAGGGATTGTACATAGTTGCCAACATTGTTTTACTGTAATAGGTGTATTTGATGTTGCATAATTTGAATTTATTGGTCGTTATATTGTGAATACACAAGATATAGTTCTGGTTTTAGTTATTTAGCCGCATCCATTTGAATATTTGTCTGTTCTCCTCATGAGTCAACAAGCCGTGTACAACCACACAGTTTGCTCTAGTGCCTTCATCAAACATAGGTGTGTTGGCCTGCTGCGACTGGTTCCTTTTATGATTGCTGTGCGAAAAGATAATTATTGCAAAACTCAGACTATAAAAACAGATCATTACAACAACTCACTCCACAGGAATTTACATAAGGGTGTTTCCAGGATTTCACTTCTGCGCCTTCCGTGAGACAAATACAGAGTGGAAGTTGTTTATGACAGAACGCACAGTGTTTTCAAAGTTAAAGAAAACTGGGGATGAATAAAAGATTATACGGCACAGCACGTAAGAGTACACTGGAAACCTCCCAAGATGAAACAACCTTGTCATCAGATAAGCACGGAGAGACAAGAAAACTAGGCCACAGGGGGCGACTGCTTGGCAGGATGGAGATTATTGGAACTTGAGGGGTTATTGCTCCACCACCCACAAGTAAGCATTCCTGGAGCCTGTGAATGCACACTGAAAACAGCTACATATCAGAGTAGTCTATCCTCCTATTAAACTGCTGGCCTAACAGCCTTTATAAACAACGCCTCTGTGGACAACCATGCTGCATCTCACAAACATAGAACAGCCTCCTTTGCACACATTATCTCTTTAAACAACCTGAGGGGTGAAGGGAGGTTATGAATGACTGAATGAACGATAATTATGTTCTCTAATTATGTTGGACTGGTGGCCTGAGGGAATGCACTGGAGAGATCATGGGAATATAAGTATTTAGAGGCTGTTAGCAGCTGGTCCGACAGGCCAGGCTAGCCAAGGCAAGATGGAAAAACAGAGCGCCTCAGGGTCAGGTATGTCACTGAACGCATATGAAGAATGCATTAAAGCTATAGTTGGACACTTACCTATTGTTCTGTCAATATGTTGATTAGCTTTTTTTTGGGAAGAGTTTACCACTGTCTGTAAAATGTAAGGTTATAGCTAGCAGCAGTTTAGCTTAGCTTAGTATAAAGACTAGGAACAAGAGGAAACAGCTATCCTGGCTCTGTCCAAAGGTAACAAAATCCACCTACCAGCACCTCTAAAACTCACCAACTAATACATTGTATCTTGTTTGTTTAATTAATTTTTAAAAAATGTTAAAACAGCAATTTGTTGTTTCATAGGGGCTTATGTGCCGTATTATTTCTTTGCTGAGTGTAGTAACTTCCTGGGATCTTGACTACACATCAACGTAAAAAGCAAAATGTTTTCCAAACGAGATTTAGTGTGTTAATTAGTGAGTTCTGGTAGATTGATTTTGTTGCCTTTAAACTGTGCTAGGCTAGCTGCTTCCCCTGTTTCCAATCTTAATGCTAAGCTAAGCTAAGCAGCTGGCTCCGGCTAAATATATTAACAGATATGGAAGCAGTTTCATTCACACTTGTCTAAGTCTCTGTAGGAAAGCAAATGTGTGTTTCCCAAAATGCTGAACTATTCCTTTAACTGCTATCTTAATAATAACATGCTTCTATAAACTGTGTTGTATGTTTGATCAGGGTGAAAAATGTAATCATATTTGCTCCAGACGGGACAGACATCAGCCACTGATTAAAAAAAAAAAAAAAATCTCTGAAAATCAATGCCTGTCTTCTGGCCACATGACAAACAGCCCATCAGGGGCTGGGAGGATATAGGAATCTAATGGACATCAAGTGCTGGAAGGTGAATAACTCTATTATTCATCTGCTTCAGTCAAAAAGCAATGTAATCACTCAGTGGAGGCCAGTGTCTAACTCATTTGCCGCTTTGTGTTGATGAAGCTCAACAACACTCAGCACTTCTTCAGACAGGCAAGGTCAGAGGAATTGATATCCCTCTACTCTCTTCTCATGCTGACAGTCTCCACCTGAGACTGGCTTGGAGAGGCTTTCACCAGGCAGGTGCAGGAAACAACCAGACTACACTCGCGCAGACAAAGGCCAACTCAGATGGACACCAAATTAAACGATAATCATGCAAAAGATCAGCTGATAGCATCAAATGCCACAATAAAGACATAAAGCGGGCAGTATGCAAAGTGCAGAGTCAGCCGTTTCCACATGTACCCTGCTGCATGGAAAATAGCGGAGTGAGGTCTGATCTGTGCTGTTACTGTGCAAAGTCTAGAGGGCAAAATAACCTTTAAAATCCTAAACCCTTAAAAACACAAGTACATGTGACACAAGAGGGAGAAACACTGAAGGATGCCACGCTCTCTCAGCAAAGCGTACAAGTGTGACCCAATGCACAGCATGATGACCTACTTTTCTCTTCCCCTCTCTCTACTGTAGCTCTCCCTCCCAGAACAACATCCATCGCAGGCAGGTTTAACAGAGTGTACAGTAAAGTCACTCTAGGCACACTATCTGCCCTCTAACTCCCCCCATGTTTTTTATTTCATGAATGCATGAACTGGACCATAAGGTTAATGGAGCACACAGGCATAATACACACATTCTCTGTCTTTATCACCCTTCCCCTCTGTTCTGCTGGTGTTTCCATCCAAAGATTGAGACGTCCGCCTTTGATTACCTCGCTGCCAACAGTGGCGGCCTATTTATTTCCCCTCTACCATGCCACCAACAAGACATATTGTTCAGCTCTTTGCTTTTTATCATCTCCAGCAGAGACAGAGGTGGGGGATGGGAATGAGGGCTTGCACATATATGAACTAAACAAGGGCTGAAGCCTGGGGTGAGAAGAGACATGAACCAGTTTATATGAGTGAGCAGGAAGAAGGAAAGATGGCGAATGAAGGAAGCCGACAAAGGCTGTGAAGCTCTTATGGTCTGTTGTTTAGAAATTCACATACTGCACTGTATAGATGCACGCACATGGAGTAAACATGTAAACAATTAGAGTATGTATTAATGGGTCAGTGAGTCTAATTCAATTATTATATATATGTCCGTTTATAAAGGCACTGCATGTGTTTCTTTAACTAAACCCACAGCCTAAGTGCAAGTTATTTGTGAAGGTAGCAGACCATTTGCCTACGGCTCATTGCAGCATATAGGAAAATACTGGCTCAATCAAAGTTGCTGTCATAATCCCTCTCCAGTGGTGACATGAAAGGAAATCCCCTAATGCAAAGAATAAATGTTATGATTACGTGTACATACAGTATATGCAGCTGCTGCTGTTTGTACCATTCCTGAGAAAAAGCGACGTCAGGAATGGGAAAAAGGAAATTTTAGACTCACAAGTAACACTGACTCAAACTATGATAAAGGAAATGAGACGCAGGCCACTTCCTCAACTTTAGAGTGGAAAGACAACCCACTGTGAGGTGAGTAAGAATGTAGGTGGTGGCAGATCAGTGGGAGAGTCAGTAGGTATTTACATGAGGGTGTGTTGTAACCAGCAAAGTAAACTGGACAGACAACAGATTTACTTAAGATTAAATGCCTTTTATATCCAGGAGGTAGTTGATATGACACATCACAACAAGTTTAATGAGTCACTTTACTGTTGCACGAGTCAAGTATTCAAGGTCAAATTATGACTGCTGAAATGATAACCGGTCATATACATTTACTGTGATTATTGAATAGCCCTAAGAAGGAGTTGTACTTTGACTGACCACTGTCTGTTAGTATAGTGATTAGAATAATGACATCTAATCCTATTATCACAACGCCTGTATTGTCTCAAGATTAGTTTGATCATCCGACTACCAAACAATGTATAGAATAATAGAGTTGCTGAATGTGTAAATCTCATTGAGGTGATACGAGCTACATAAGAAACAAATGCCAAACTTTTTAAAATAGTACATCAGAATTAAAATTAGTTCTGAATATGTGATTCTGAATGTTTTAAATAACTAAATAAATGTACATTTAACTGTCTGATTGAATTGCCTCTCTCCGACTAGTTGATTGGTTGCAACACACTATACCTGGTGGTCATGCATGCACTCTATAGCTCACATTTTCTATGTGAGTTTTCAAGCATCCTTGGGACATACATGTAATGAGAACATCCTGGCTTGACATATAAACAGTGACTGTGGGTAGATGTTATCCTTCACCATTTGT
Organism: Lates calcarifer; assembly: GCF_001640805.2. Classification (NCBI taxonomy): domain Eukaryota; kingdom Metazoa; phylum Chordata; class Actinopteri; family Centropomidae; genus Lates; species Lates calcarifer. Next base: position 10,219,935 of record NC_066845.1, read on the forward strand.
TGGCTCATTTTAAGCTTTTTGTACAGAGAATATGATAACTACAAATGGAAGCGTAACATTTGTAGCATTGTAGTATCTCATGATTACGTAATCATTATTTACCAGATAAAAACTGGTAAATTAATGGTCATTAAAAAGGAGCCAAACATCCTATGAAATACAGTCCATCCTGGCTGATGCAGGAAAGTCTCATTCACCCACATGAGTGGGGGTAGCAGACATTCAGTCTGGTCTGTGTCGCAGCTGTGAACCAATGAAACTAAGCCCTTTAAATGTCTTCCTCTCCCTCGCTGTCAAACACTCATGTCCACTAGCAATGAGGTTTCCAGTAATTACAAGACACTAATCTCTCACCAGGCCACTGCATCACACAGAAATACAAAGAAAAGTGAAATACAAATACAAGTGTTCTGCAGGATAAACTTGCGGCTGATGTTATGAAGGACAGATGTTTTGCAGCAAGAACTGAATGGGTAGCTGATTGAGCAGATATTCGTCAAATTATTTAAAGAAGGAAGATGAACTCAATTAGAGCTTCCCTGATATAAAAAAATACACCAGGCCAGGAAATTAAGAGGTATTCAGTAGAAGCTGGAGTCATTAGAGAGAATGTGTTAGTACACTGTGAAGTACCCTTGATAATACTATACTATTTTAATACTGAGGCCTCTCATCTTAGTACCACTGTGGTTTCTAGTTTGAAGAGCCTCATGTTGCTGATGTGGACTGTTCTGCACAGCTTACATGCAAGCGCTTTTCTAAGGGTTGACAGGGAGGATGGTGGAGATTTTATTCACCAGACACATGACGACTGGGAATGCCACATCCTACATCAAAGGCCGTCACTATCCATCAGATGACACAGCGAATGCCGTGCGAGTGTACGTGTGCTCAGTTATGTGTCAGACAGACAGAAAAGGAAAGACAGGCATACGCTCTGTGGCTTTCCTGTGGACTTTTTGTCCCCAAAAATGTAGTCGGCTTGTATAATCCTCAGCACTCAGTCATATGAGTGAGAGTGTGCGTGTGGATTCAGACAGTCTGGATGCGAACAGCGCACACCCTCCTCCACATGCTCTCCTATTTCTGTCCGCAGAGGTCACACTGGAAGTGCTCTGCTCTGCTGGCCAGTCCAGCATAAGTGTGGGTGACTGTCAACTGTCTCCCTTCCTCCCTGCACTGCTGTCCCTCACATCTTTAGTGTCAAAGACTGGCATTGTTCTTCTCATCAGCACGAAAATATTAACTTCTCCCCCACGCTTGCAACCCAAGCATGTGCTCTGCTGCTCCGTCTGTCTGCTCATTAGCTTTGGCCTAATGAGATCTTTGCCTCTCTCTCTGTCGTGTGCTCGTGTCCAGCAGGGCCTGGCAAAGGTCAACCAGTTCAAACGGGACAAATGACGAGTGTTGATGGTTTGAATTCCACACGACAGGAAATGTATTGGAACCAAAATGCCAAGAGAAACATTTCTAGTAGCGTAGGTAAAGGAGAACACAGTTACCCACCTTCTTCACCTGCTAGATATTCTATTGATTGTTCCTGATGGACAGGCTAAATGAAAGAGGCTGAAGATGACTGTTAACAGTGATAATAACATCTGAGCCTCTAGAGGTGACATTTCTACAAGACTGCACGAGAAATAGCAGCAAGTTGACCTGTGACTTTTCAGAGCTCTCCTGCGGGAGAAAAAGCATTTAGGTGTCAACACACACACACACACACACACAAACTGACCCTACAGGTAGGCAGGAATTTAACAGCACAGTCTAAAACAGAGTTAGACATAGACCCATGCACACGCCCCCACACCACAGGAAATCTATATGGTGCCTGTCTTCTTCATAGCACCTACATGGTTTTTTCAGAAAGGCTGCTTCATTTCTGACACATTTCTGTGGGAGTGATTGTTTTTTTTTATCAGCTGCTTCAGGCTATTTGGCACCAGACAAAACACACTGGATGATATTTACTTTTCACCAAGGCCAGAGCTGGAGAAGCCTGTGGGAAAATGGATTCATATGTATCCTGGTAGCATGGTGATGTGATAAAATCTATTGTATTTCACTCTTAAGTTGTTGGTGATTATTCAATTGTGTGAAAACTGAGCTGTGAGATCATTACACTAGTCTAAGACTTGAATGAATCATAATGTAGTTATGAAACATTTTGGGTTTCCATGGCGTCAGCTAGGGTTATTCAGACACTGATATACAATGGCTGGAGCATTTTTCTTTTCACTGGCAACTCACCAACTCATCCAAATTTCGCATGTCACATAAAACTCTCTTCTGGGGCCAGATGAACGGCTCTGGGTCAGGTTCATCCTCATCCTCCACACTCTGGCTGCTCTCCTTCCGACCAAAACACCTGCCAGGCGGGCTCTGCTCAGCTGGCTCCCCGGCATCGATCCGCAGGCTCTCCTGGTCCCGGATCTCCTCTTCGATCTCCTCCTCCAGCTGGATCAACATGGGGGCCAGCATGCCGAACTTGGCGCCGCGTCGCGCCACCTCGAGGAGACACAGGACGAAATTCTTCTCGTTGCACCTCTCCACCAAGTCGTTGGTCTCGAACATGAGGACGTCCTTGATCCAGAGCTCCTGCCTGCACCAGGTGATGAAGTTGGACACGTTGTCCCGTGCCACAAACGAGCCCGGCACGACGTTGCGCGATTGAAAGACAACATCTTTGGATGGCACTTTCATGGACTGTGCAGCCTCCGGGTACTCCTGCTGGAAGTCCTGTGCGGCGCGGTTCACGTTGTTGGCGTGCCGACACAGGGCGCAGCCCGTCTCCAGCCCGTCCATAAAGGTGTCCGCAGTGATATCTAGGTCGTAGAGGGTGTTCAGCCATTCAGCCAGATCCTCCTTCATGGCATACAGGTATTCTTCACTGGATTTAAAGGGCCGGATACTCTTGGAGGCGGCGGACTGGATGTTGCTCTGATCAGCCATATTGTCGGATTATGTATCAATAAAGTCTACTTGATTATTCCAGATTGTCTCATCGCACGACTGCGCTCCAAAGCCTCATCCGCAAAAAACACTGAAACAACCGCGTTGACGCACCCATGCCGATTTGCATGCGCGGTTTCCTATCGGAGCTCCTTAAAGCCAGGCTTTGTGTTGTCACAAGCATTTCGGGATGCGGAGTGGCCCTGGCGCATGGATGCGTTTTCCGGATGTCTCTGCGAAACCCGTTTCCTTTAAAGAGCTCATCGCCGGGTCCCGGAGCGAGACCAGAAAATCGGAGCAGTCCGGGACGCCGACGCACACACCCATGCGTCGACCGGGTTAATCCACCCGGTGGCCGGTGGGTCCCCTCGCCCACAAAAATCCACGTGTCACCATTGCCTGTGTCTCCGAGGCGGTCAGTCAGATCGACTCCTCATCGATGAGAATCACGACCGCTGTGCAGCGCCGAATCCACAGCTCATCTTCCTACCCCTGCAAATAGGCTCAGCCCATGTTGCACCGCCTCTTGCACTGAATATGTTGACCTGCTGTAGCTTAGACCAGCAGAGCGACTCGGTGGCACATCCCATTATGAGGGATAAATGCTCGGCGGAGGAGGAAAACTTAACCCCATGTTCACCAACTCATCATATACTCTTACTCCCAATAAACCTGAAACGAGTGCGGTTATAATAACATACATTTACCACTGCCAGCCCACAAACAGCTCACATTAAAATGAGCATATTAAATCCCTGCCTTACCAGTGGTTACTGGTCTGCAAAGTAGAAATAGCACAATGTAAAAGTTCATCAGCAAAGTATACTTTAGGTGCTAAAGATAAAAGTAATCGTGATGCAAAATGGGTCTTTTCAGGTTATATGTTATGTTGCTGGACTTTAACTGTTGTTGCATTTAGTGTAGCCTGCTCCAGGAGGAGTCATGGGTCATTTAATCTATAAGAGCGCATAATATTTGAATTGTTGATCATGTTTCATGATAAATCTGAATCTGAAAAGTAACTACTGCTCTTAAATAAGTGTAGTGTGATAAAAAAAAAAGTACATGATTTCTCTCTGAAAAAGTTCATAAGAGATGCCTGGTGAAGTACACCTAAAAATAATATTGGAGCACGGTACTTGCAGCAAGTAACAAGCATAATTTTGTGAAGTTTATTTTGTATGTGTCTGTGTTCTCATGTTGTTTTGTCCGCCCTGTGAGAAAACTAGCAGCATATTTTTTTAAATGATTGTTCATTTGCGTTAAGACATAAACAGGCTTCATAGTCTCTCAATAGGGAGGTCTTTGTGCTGTGTCTTCAGCAAATAGCCTGAAGTGATAAAGGCCTTTAAAGCCTGCATCTCTGTATCATGAGACAGTCACTGTGCTTAGTGCAAGAAATTCCACTCCCACTGTAAAATCTTATCAGTGATTAAAAGATATGATCAAGAGGAATCTCTGCTATGTTAGTTAAGCTTTAACATCCTCATCTCTAACTCTTGCAGTTTTTGTATTGAATGATTACCGGTTTGTAAGGGGCAATGCACCAATCAATGATCTCACACCTGGGAGGACAGAGCCTGTAAACGCTGAAACAGGAGGAGATTGGCGATTAGAAGTGGAGACACACGAGATAGATACACAGTTGATAGACACTGTTATCCAGTTAAGTCAAAACAGGCTGTAAACAGAGCCTAAGACAGAGCAGCCAATTCAAGAGCACATGATCTAATGTATGCACGATCTGAAGTGTTTGTTCACATCACATATTGCTCAACAGGGCCTTTGCTAGTGCGGGGCAGGGCAGTGTACTTGTGGGGGTGAAGGGGGGGGTCTTAGATAGTAAGTTAACTTTAGTGTTGCATTAATTGACTTCTGTATCATCTAAAGAAATATTTAAGACCAGAATGAGACTGCAGGATCGACACAGAGCAACAAAAATCACAAGAGAGTGTTTTCTTTATACAAAGTCTATTGGTCTGAACATAAGGTTTGAAAATTGGGACAAATGTTGGTGCGAGAAACCTGACTTTCGGGTTCTGATGGTATGTTAGATTTTTGAAAACATGAGGGAAATTTGCTCTGGATTTTAAAGGTGCAGTCTGTGAGTTAACTCTAAACAAAGTGTAATCTTACAAGCACATGATTAGAAATTGCTGTGAATCCCAAGAGTTCTTTTAATGCAAACATTTTAAATGTTTTCTGATAGTGTTAAAAGGTTGTAAAGAAAGTTTGATTAAATTGTTGGGAGGCACAGAAATCCTGATCTCTTTTTGTCAACTCTTCAACATGGATACACCTGTAATATATAAAGCCAAAAATTTCTGACTATGCCTTTAAATATCTTTTCCTCCATCTCATTTCCCCTTTAAACAATCTTTTTATGTTGTGGGCTCTCCTCTATTGGAGCGGCTCATGTCCTCTCCTAATGTGTGATTGTTTGAATTAAAGCAGAGCCCACTGCCAAGAGGGAGGGCTTGTTTTCATTTAAAAAGAGGGCATGTGTCTGTTTAAGAAGGAGAGACAGAGAGAAAGAAAGGAAGGGAGGGGACGAAAGAGAGGTAGAGGGAGAAAAAGAGGGAAAGACAGAGAGAGAGAAAGAGGGAGAAGGTGGGGGTTGATGAGATCATTTTCTGGGCCGGGATGAATCAGCTTTTCTGTCAGTAAAGAGAGGGAGAGAGGGAGAGAATTCAGCACTCTATTAATCCACATGAGCAACTGGCCACAGCAAATGAGAAGCACTTCAAGATGTCAGCTGTGACCGGGTTTCCCCAAGGGATAATTTACAGGGCCTAAAGTAAAAAAAAAAATTAAAAAAAATCATTTAATCAATGAAAAGACAGTGAGGTCAGACCCCTTCTAATGTACAAAGATGTGAGCTGTTACAAGTGTTTAATGTGAGAATGACCTATCAGCTTTTTATAATCATGAGTATATCAGTCATTTTCCCCCCTGTGCTCTGTCAGAGGTCAGAGCACAGCAATCCTGGAGCTGAAAAACATGTGTCCCGCTCTGAGGGACTTTCAGGCAGCTTAAATGTGGGTGCTATGAAAGCAAACCAGCTACTCTATATTTCACACAGGTATAGAAACATACAGGCATGGTTACTGACTACAACTTAAAGAATACTGCAGAAGAAGCATCACACTGTCTCATCAAAGGAGACAAATCCTACAGGCAGGATTATTCAGTGGTAACACAATAGGTGTACAAGAGGAAAACATCAAAGGGCCGTAAGATACTTTTAACAGCCACATGTTTGACAGATGTTAAAAATAAAATATGCCAAGAATCAACATCTGTAATTAATAACAGCACTTAATTCAACTTGACTGCCTTACATGGCAACACGGCTCGATTTAACAGACTAATGAGACCAAAGTCTGAATGCAGTTAAAACAGGAAACTCTGAAGAAATAGATATGTCAAAGGTGTTTGTGATTTCTAAACAACAGAGCGACTTTTCTTCAGATCAGGTCATTGTCTATTTTGTTCCTGGTTATAAAAATGTTCTGCTACTTAAATCTGAAAGATAAAATTAAATAATTGACAGGAAAGACTCTAAGTCCTCTATAGGACTGCTGTTTTGTCACGTCAGTCACTTTAGGCTTTTTGTGTGAGCAAGGACACACCGTGTCACTGATGCAAAGCTCCAGTCAAGCCAGTATCATCTGAGTCAGAGCTGCAGCACAAGTTTCAGTCACAGCTGCACCACCTAGTGGCAGGAAAAGTAACAACAGCGGCTGTGCTCCATCTACAAACAAAAATGTACAATGAAAAGAAAAAAGCACACTTTTCTGGGTCTAAAAATGGCTGATGCATCAAAAATATGAATACTCTGAAATGCTCTTCAGGATATGGTTATCGGAAAACAGACATAATTTCTCAGGTTACACAATCATACCATACATAGTCTACAACCTTGTGGATGACACACTAGTTCCTAGTGTCCTACACTCAGGCCTTCAGGGTGAGAAATATCTGATATTTCTGAAAGTCACCACAGATTAGAGGAATATGGCCTCAGGATTTATGTAAATCATTATCTGTGGTGGAACAAGTATTCAACTGATAAAGTCATGTGAATGTGACAGGGAGTTGACTGTTTTCAGCACCACTCAAGAATTTAAAACTAGTTTTTGACTTACAAAAGTGTGCAACTCCTCTACATCAGCTATAAAGATATCTACATCTTTGGACATTTTTATGTTGTTGTATCAACACTGAATAATTTTAGATGCAAGCAGGTGCTTCACACTGCTTTACCACGAGTAAAGACTGTTCATCATCGCTCTCTAGTTAGACGCCCAGTCTCAACTCGTTCAGCAATATCTCAGTTGCATTATATTAAATTGTTTGTTTTCAGTTTGTTATCAATTGTAGCTGTAATGACCACGTTTCCTTGACCGTAAGAGCAAACTGCTAAATATGCCATCAGCAGTAACATAATCACTCATGCTGCCACTGGACTGAACACATGTCACAATCATGACTGTGAGCTGCATTAACATATCTGTTCTGGCTTTTCATGTACGACCTCATTTGTGGAATAGTAAAGCACACATCTCAAAGACATCAAATCGGTAAAATTTTATTTCCCAAATTTGTAATCATACAATTGTCAGTTATGGGAAAGGGGAGGCAATTACATAATGAATGAAAAATATTGCATTTTACAATACAATGTCAAACCTAATATGCATATTTAAAAAAAGCAACAACAAAAAAAAACATGCACAAATACAAGATGCAGTATAAACATGGAAAACTAAAAAAAAAAAAAAAAAATGGAAACACGAGTTGAATGAAACTGCACAGGATGTTTGACAGCAGTTCTTTAACCATCGAAATACGGAATCATAAATTAAAAATTCTCGTCTTAAAAATCAAATTCCACAAGAGGAACAGTCGAAGTTATCCTTCAGTAGGGTCGGTCTCTGCGCTCCTGGCGATGGTCCCTTAAAGAAAAACAACAGAAGTAGTATATGACAGATGCTTATATTCACATGCCTGCTTTTCACATCTCTATTGACATCAAATGTTTTGGTCACAGATCTGCAGTCACTGGCTGTTTTTTTTTCCCCAATTGCATCTAAAATTAAAATTCTGGTAATGAGAGGATGAGTTAAAGGAACTTAATCCTACCTCATATCCATCTTGCCACCTGGTGGACCCATTCCTCTTCCACCTCTTCCGCCCATTCGGTCCATGGGTGGTCCTCCACGCCCAGCTCCACGAAACCCTCCCCTATCCATTCCTCCACGTCCTCTGAACCCACCGCGATCTCCTCCCCAGCCTCCACGGAAACCTCCAGGGCCACCTGGCCCCCCTACTCCCGCTGGCCCACCGCGGTCCATACCTCTGCCTCCACGCATTCCCATTCCACCTCTGCCTCGGTCACCTCCGGGGGGAAATGGAGGGCCACCACCCAACCCTTCTGGTTTGGGAGCTTTGCACTGGTTACATTCCATTCTCCAGGCAAAGTTCTGGTTACCACAACCCCTGGTAAAGCAGAGCATTAAATTACAAACTCATCTGATACAAAAAAGTCATCCAAGAAAATGTTGCACTACAGAAGTAATACATACGGGTTAGGACACTCCCAGTCCCCAGCTCTCTGCTGCATGTTGCCTCCTGTGGGTCCACCTCTGCCCATACCACGTGGACCACCGCGTGGGCCAAACCCACCACGATCTCCTCCACGGCCCATCATACCTGAACATTAATGCCATCAATTTTTAATCATGCGGCTGTATTCACCGCTTTTATATTTTTTCAGAGATAGATCTTCTATATGCTACAGAGTTCAACCATCAAGCATCAAGTCATCAAGCAAGAGACTCAGCAGCAAATATATGTATGCTTTTTAGAGAAGTGCTTTTTAAGGAAGTCAGAAGTCAGACCAAAAGAAAAGACAAAAGGCAAGTGGATTCCAAATTACAAAACCCTCTGACGGTGTGATGAGTGGCATAAATATTCCCTTGAATAATCGAACACTAACAAATAGAGCTGACATTTACCTCCACGACCCATCATGCCATCTCGCATGGGCATGCCTCCTCTCATTCCACCCATCATGGGCTTTCGGCGTGCCATGGATACCTTAAGCCTTCGGCCTTGGAACTCCTTACCTACAATTAAAAATATAAAGATAAACATATAAACAACCATTCACAAATTAAATCAGCTGGATGCATTTGTGCAGTCAATCAAACATACCATCAAAGTGCTCCACAGCTGCTTTGGCACAGATTGGCTCCTCATAGGACAGAGTAGCATCTCCCTTGGGCTTTCCATCCTTGTCTGTGTATATGTTAATGGCTGGCTGGCCAAGTCTGCGGTTAATCTTTACACACAGTGAGGATTCATTTAGTTTAGTTTCCATATTAGTTTTGTTAACACTAACATTCAGAGTGTAGAGCTAATCTTACCCTGATTGGACCAACATGTTTGAAGAATTCAGCCATGTCCTCCAGGTTAGCCTTCTCAGTCAGCCCTGTGATGTAGATGGTGCTGTTCTCAGAGTCATCCTGCTCTTCAGGGCGTCCTACAACAAACCAAACCAAATATGAGGCAAAAATGTAACCTTTTATCTCATCACTTCAACAAACGTAGTCTGCATATGAACCAGCAATGTCAAAGAGCAATACGGTGAGAGACTACTCACCCATTTCACGCTCGTCACTGTTCATAGGTCCTGTAGTCCATCAGTCGAGAGGGAGAGAAACAGATTGAGAAAAGTCAGTGTGTGCAACTGAAGTTCAAAGTACAACACCTGAGGAGTACTACAAAAGATAATCCAGACACTCCCTTATAGACGCAGTCAGACATATTGGGAAGTTGAAAATGGCACCTTATGGTACACCACAATTCCCACAAGTGATATATTGAATTGGAAATAGAACACCTCAGACCCTTTGGCAAATAATTGTGTGTCATTTGAAAAGCCTCGAAGACCAGTAATAAATCCTCCAAAAAACCCAGGAATTCAGCTCATGAGATTTGTTAAAGCAGTAACGGACACATTTGAGTGAAATTTTGTCATTAACCTGTCAAAAACTCATTGTCAAACCATAAGCAGTGACTGAATTATACCAAGTACCCCAGGGAAAATGGTCTCAGGCATTGAAAAAAATTCCCCAATATTTTCAGATATGTTCATGTAAATAAATTTTGAATACCACAATGTAAGACACATCAATACTCGAAGCATATTTGCTCAAAAAGTTTAAGGCTTTTAAAGGACTAACCAGTGTAATACTCGTTAACTTACCACCAGGCTTACTGAAGCCACCTCTCTCTCCAGCGCCGCTATGGGGGAATAAATGGAGATATGAAGGCGTTTTCCCTTTTACAGCCACTTCCATGGCTCGAGCAAAGTGGCTTGATTGAGGGAGTAATCAAAACATTCTAACTAGGCGAACAGTAACTAAAAACTCCCCAAAATTATATATACACAAGCTAATTTAGGGGATAAGTGTATTAATTACGTGCCATTCCTTAGCTAGCGGAGTACAAACTCAGTGACAGTTTTCAGTAGTGGATACATTTGTGCAAAAATATTAATGGCTAACATATTTTCACTGCCTTTGAAAATGTGACAAAACCCAAACATTCGTACACAGATTTCAGATGCATTGATGGCATACATAGTTGTACCCAGACACCCTAATAACATTACTTCTAACAAAAGTTACAGCTGAATCAGATATGTACAAGTGTAAAAACACAATGCATCTGAAATTTCACAAGATGATCAGGTGATCACATTCACCTGGTAATAAAAACAAATAAAAATACAATTATACAATGTTCAAGACAAATCAACACCAAAAAGAAAGTTTTACAGTGTTTACCAAGGTTAAGTTAAATTAAAAACAAAGACTTGGTCAATTAATAATACCCATCATGCTCATAAAAACCACCATCCTCAGTTCTTGAAAAAAGGCAGACCCCGAATCTTTGTTTAAGCTCCCTCCTGCTGCTTAAGCTGGCGGCTCTGTACTGAGTACAGATACTTTTTAGAGAAAAGATGGTTTTAAATGGCTCTCACTGTTACCTGTACGGTATAAATGTGACAAAGCATGTTAAAAAGTGCTCAAAAGAATGTGATCAAACATTTGTATTCCAAACCACAAAAACAATTTAAAACATTTCAAAATGACATATTTTGCCCCCCCACACCACAAAACAAATATACCTGTGCAAGGCTAATATTACACTAAAATTTGAATTTTAGTATAACAACAACTATACTACATCTTAATTTATATATCTATTTAGGGTTGTGTTCCTATTTATTGAATTTCTTTTGATTTGCTCTTATTTACCTTTATTTCAGTAAGACTGCAAAGTTGCTCAGGTCGAGTCCTGTATAGTTTTAAATTCACTACAATGTTAAAAGACTGCATTTTTAAGTGTGTGTATTCACTGTATCAAAACAAGAAGAAATAATAAGAACCCTGTTATTTAAAAAGGTTTACACTGAACCAGAAAAGATGAAACTCTTGAAAAAAACTACACCTTTTAGAAAAAGAACACCTGAAATAAGAACTGACAATTCACGCTGCATTTCTGACCCAAATCTCATCAATCAAGACTTGGAAAGAACACCTCTTTCCAATACCACATCCTAAAAATGAAAACTTATGTCAGTCATCAAGATTTATACTGAGGAGTACCTCTGTAGTATTTGAGGAACCGAATATGCTGATTTAACAAAGCTTTTCATCTTTTCAGCTTTTAGTTTTTAACAGCAGTGATACCAGATTTTAACGAAAACAAATGCACAGTGCAACCTCGGTTCACCTTCATACCCCTGGTCTCTCTCTTGGTAACCATTTCAATTCCTTTTCACAGGAGTTGAATGCCATTGAATTGGATTTGAGGTTGGGTCAAACCATTTCCAGCTACAGAATTCAGTTAACAATGTAAAAAAACAGCTCAAATGCCCAATCTGTATCAAGAGCAAATTTGATTGATATGTCAATAAGGGTGTACTAGAGTAAATGTGTCATGGTCTAGCCCAATTTAGATCTAATTTCACCATGATATGGGATACATATCTACATAAGACATAATGGAAAATAAAATATAATACACCTGAAAGCCATTAGACTGGATCACACTACACCAAAATCTGTGAACTGAAGGTCTCTGCACTAAGACAATCCTTAAAGCACTCCTAAAATATGAACACAGGAAATAAATAAATTGTACTTTCCCATGTCAGTTAACATTACTAGATGTGTTTTTTTCTTATTATCAAAGAAGTGTGACACCACAAAACACTGCCAGTACATGCTTGGCAAATAAAGATAGTGAATATGTTTGAAAACAAGTAAAATTTCTATCCAATTTGCTTTCAATCAGTTTTGCCCATAAAGCAAGTTTACAATTTCAAATGATGAATTTTAGCTTGGGTGGATATTGAAACTTTGACCACAAAAACCCATTTAAGAAATTCAACAACTTCTTTTGATACAACAGCTGGCACAATGTGACGATGTCTGATCATCTTCTAGGACAAATGTTGAAGCTACAAGCAAAAATTCACTGACAAACTTGAGAGATAAGATAGTTCCTCATTTTCTTTGTCTCTCTGTAGATGATGCAATTCATTACAGAGGTCTTACTGTACCATTAGCACATCTGACTCGCCATTTTTCCTTTTTAGTGTAACTTCCTCTGGCCAGTTAAATGAGGACAATATACCTAATGTCAGTGACAGCCTTGTTTCAAGAAAATGGAAACATTCCTCAATGTGTTTTTTTAAGTAAAAAAAAAAAAGAAAAAAAAAGAAGAAAGAAAACCTTTTTAAGAGGAAATACATCATTAACCCAAATAGTATGCTTGAGTAAGCATATATATATATATATATATGAAATACAACAGAATGTATTGTATGAGGCCATAGTCTATTTCTAAATTCCTTCACATACCAATGCTGTGGTGTACAGTTTTGCAGGACAAACTAAAGTTTACTTAAGGACTCCAGCACCACAATAACTGAGAAAAAAACCTGCAGGATTTATCCAACATCTAATTGCATTTTTCTTGTACCAACTCAAAGTGTGGAATGATGCACCATGGTGAGAAAATGATTTAAAGGAGTATTACTGAGACAGCGTTTGAAACTTCCTTAAGGAAACCCATTAAAATTTTTGGATTTAATATGAAATATTCATTGAATACAATTCTATCACGTCCCCTGACCAATCATGAATTTTTGCAACTTTTCAGATACCCTAAAACCTTTTGATTTTGGCTCCTAAACAAATTACGTTCTAGGATATAAACTGTTCAACCTAAAAGTTTATGCACAGGTCTCTGATTAAAATGAACTTAGATTAAAAAAGGGACAAACCTTTTTCTTACCTTTGGCCAAATCAGTGACAGGGCTGAGAGAAAATGGATGACAACAGCTAAAATTGTTGCCAATGTTGGCATGTCCTATATCTGCCATGACAGTCCTCTGGCACTAGGGGGGTCCATAATTTATCAGCATTGACTGTTGATAAAATATGACCTTACCCATTCAAGGGAATAAAGTTGTATAAATAAATAGATGCCACATTACTTTGGCTTATTCCAGCTGTTTCTGATGAGGACTTATCTCAGCCCTGCCCCTAGTGGCCACAGCACCTGTAGAGTCAAAATAAATGTGAGGTCAAATGCTAAGGAAAGACACTTACCCCATGCCACGGCCCATGCCTCCACGTCCACGATGCATCATTCCACCTCGATCAAAGCCATCCCTGCCAGGGCCCCTACTCTCCCCTGCCCCTGGGTACCTTGAAGGCTCAGAGCCAGAGTAACCAGAACCTCCACCCTGGCCATCTTGTCTGTAATTATCTACAGGAGAAGCACAAATGCATCAGAACATAGTTATCAATGTATGTTTTCAGTGACATTAAACTGAACATTATGAATGAATATTAGAAAATAACAGATTAGCAAGATTAAAAAGCAAAGCTTACTGTAATGGTTGGACTGGTTGTAACTGGGTGGTCCACCTTGTTGGCTGTACTGGGTGGCTGGAGGCTGTCCGTAGGAACCAGCAGCCTGGGGAGGATATGCAGGAGGAGCCTGTTGTTGCTGTTGCTGGGTCTGCTGCTGGTACCCCTGCTGCTGGCCGTAGCCTGCCTGCTGGGCCTGGTAACCTGGCTGTTGCTGGCCGTATCCAGCTGGCTGGGTGTAGCTATTTTGGTTGTAACTAGCCGGCTGGCTGTTTGCATTGTAACTGATAGAGACAGACAAAACAGAAGATAAAGACCTGTACATTCTTGTGGAATTTACTTGTTATTTAGTTGCTTAATGAAGTTAACATACCTCTGTGGTGCAGTGGGAGCAGCCTGCTGGCCATAACCAGGGTAAGCAGATTGGGCAGTATACCCTGGCTGAGAGCCATAAGACTGGGAAGCAGCTGGAGCAGCAGCAGCTGGAGTACTGTCATAACCACTGGCTCCATAACCCTGGGCTGACTGCGAGTAGCTGTGAGTGGTAGACTGGGCAGCAGGATAGCCAGCTGTGGAAAACAAATCATTGGAAAAAAATCCTTTACTTGTGTTTTTATGGGGTGGCAACAAACAATCATTAACCTAAAACTTGGGAGCATTCTGAAATAATGATCAATTAGACTTTAAGGTTACATCTTTTAAATGAAGACTGTCCAGACGTAAGATAAACCCGACAGAAATACCTACAAACAGTGTACAGTTGGGCGTCATGCTGATGCTAGGCATGCTAGTGACTTAATTTGTTCTGTCCAACTCAGCTCACTCCATGTAGTTCTAAGCAGAACCACACCAAAATGAGTCTAATGTTCCTTCTTTAATAACTGACCTGAAGCTGGTTGGCCATATGATGATCCATACTGTTGTTGCTGCTGAGGGTAGCCTCCAGCAGCAGGTGTTGTCTGGGTATAACCACTGTCAGCAGCAGCAGGTTGAGCATATGATCCATAATTCTGCTGGCCATAGCTCTGCTGAAAGGAAAGAGCATACTAGAATAAATACCAATGACGCACAAAGACTGAGCAATCATTATCCATGCTAAGTAAAATTATCCATGATAATTGTAACCATTTTTAAAAGAACTTTCTTAAATCAGATCGTCATGTAAATGTGTGCTTCAGTTTCTATTTGTACATTTAAAGACAGTTAAAATGAAAATAAAAACAAAAACCCCAAACCAACCAAGCAAGACAAAAACATGGCTCATCACAAAGCAATCAGCTACAGTCAAACAACTACCCAGCTATGTTGAATCTCACCTGTGCAGACTGCCCATAATTTTGTGAGGGCTGGGCAGCGTAGGAGGCATACCTGTAAGAACACAAATCAAAGTTTTAGCTTCAGAAAATATAAGAACTCAGAGGACCTAAACATTGCTCTATGTACTCTTTCAACATTAACAATGCAATACTTAGAGTCTTTTATTAAGTAAATGTACCAATACAGCGCTGTAACAAATACTCCACTACAAAAACCACTCAAAAACCTACTGTAGTAACAGAAGAGAGAGTATTACTAGCCAAATGTATTTAAGGTATCAGCAGGTCTCAGCAGTAAAAGTACTCTATACTGACAGACATTATTAGATTGTAAATTTTATGGCATCCAAGTGTAAAGAGCATTTTACAGTTTTAGTTGCTTGAGGTGGAGTTAGTTTTAATAATAATTAATAATAATAATTAATTCAATTAATCCAGTGGGACAGGGACACTAGATTAATCTGGGGGGTCCTGCGATGATTGATGGGATTTTTTTGTGAATTACTGAATATTTGATTTTTATTATTTATATTTATATTACTGCATATTCAATTTTATACTTAGTTAGTTACTTATTCTGTATTGGCTTGCACCGGGACCAGTAACCTATTTCGTTTCACCTCATGTTCACATGTGTTGGAATGACAATAAAGCTCCTTGAATCCTTGAATATTCACAAGAGGTTAGAGGTCAAAGAGGTTGGGAACCATCTTTATAACAATGTACTGAATTTGTAAACAATTTTCCTCCTCCTGTATAATCTTATTCTGATGCTGAATTTGTAAACTATTTTCTTCCTTCTATATAATATTACGCTGATGAGTAACTTGAAACAACAGCAGATAGGTTTTTTTTTAAGTACAATATTTCACTCTGGAATTTTAGAGAACAAGAATAAAGTAGAAAAAGGTAAATACTCAGGTACCTCAAAACTGTATTCAAATACCGCACTTGAGTGAATGTGTTACTTTACACCATTGCTCAACCGATGCTTACAAAAAAAAAAAAAAAAAAAAAAAAAACAAATACAAAAACTTTACAATCAGTGAGTGTAAGAAGTCAGTAGTCTTACCCCTGCTGGGCGCTGGTCTGGTTGTAGGAGCTGTAATCTGCAAAACAACACAACATTCATTAGCAAACGATTTAACGTACGAACAAAACATTCTTTGCGCGCGAGCAGCACGTTACGCAGACCGGTCGTCAGGTCGCCATTCAACAACACCACAGCAACGCTCACCAAGCCCATTAAACACCGCGTGTCAAAACTTACTAGAAATTACGGGCACATGCATTTTATAAACAAATTTTCTATAACTGCTAATCCGGCGTTCATTATCAACCTCCGCGTGCAGAAAATATCAGGTAAAAAATACCGCAACGAGTCGAGGAGCTAACATGACTAGGCCTCACGCCTAGCGCTAGCAAAGGCTCACGATGTTCCGGTGAATATAAACTGAAAAGACGGATTATGTCGACATAATCTCTTTTAAAATTATGCAAAGCACTTTTGGTTTTGATTAAATAACATAGTTTCTTTAAACTCAGCATAAAATATTACAATTCTTCACATACCCGGAGCCGACGCCATTTCACTGTTCCTATGCAAGACGACTGGTTAGAGCTGAATGCTGGATAAGGGTTCTTCTCTTCGCGGGGACCAGAAATATCGCGAGAATTACGGGTACTCGCTTCAACCGCGGTGGCTAAGGGACCGGATAGTGACTATAACGTTTCTGAAAAGATTAAACGTAGTATATTTCATACTATAATATATTGCTATAGACATCTACATTAAGTATAAAAGCATTTAGGTAGGAATAATTACTATTACAAGTACCTAGAATGAAATCTTCATAGAGATTGTTTTGTCCAAACAACAATCCAAAACCCAAAGAGATTAAATTTTCAATCATATAAAACTGAGAAATAAAGTAAAACTCTTTCATTTGAGAGGCTGGAACCAGTCTGGCAATTTGCTCGGGAAATTATTCATAAACAAAATGATTAACAGATTCAGAAGACACATAAGAAATCAACCGACTCGCAGTATATCCCGTAGGTGACGATAATGCGCTTTTACGCTAAATTGCCAACCGCCAATAAACACAAAGAAGAAGACTACGTCACGTACGTAACGTGACGTACGTAACATAGTAAGGAAGTGGGCATTCTTTAAGCCTTGTAAATATTTGTACCCTGGGAGTTTTCTTACTTCTTTACTTTTTACACATAAAACGCTTTTATGACTCGTGTTTTACGAATTTGATCATTTTAGAGCATCAGTTAAACCTATAGGCTCCTCGTACGATTTCAGTGTCGTTGGCAGAGAGGATGTGACAAGACAAATCGTAGAGGACTTTGCAGCCAGTTTTAGATTGATACTGTTATTATTTCTAAGTAGCCTTTTCATTTCTTCAAGACGGGGTGCTTGTTATGAGCAGCAACAGATGTTTGTTCACAAGAGCTGTGCCCCAAAAGGTCAAGTGAGTGGAGAAACTGCAGCTGCTATCAAATAATGCTCAGTCGCATGATGTCAGTATGGTTTTGGTTTGGATCAGATCGTCCTGGATTCTGTCTGGGAACATCTTCAATGATAACGCTGATGCTTCTGGTTTATGCTGGAGGCATCCAGGCAAGTCTCAGTGTAGGTCCAGGTGGAGACTTCCCAAGGTTTAGAGGTAAGTGTGTGCTGTGTGGGTTTTACATGCACATCTGACATATTTCAGTGTTGGTGAAATCAAAACATAACCTCCAACCCCCACCCTACCCCACCCCATATCTCCTCAGATCTTTTCCTTTACGCTCTCAGTCATGATGACCTGCCCTCTCTGCTGGTCAGTGTTGCTCTCCTGCTGCTGGTCGGACCATGTCAGGAGCGTCGATGGGGAACAGTCGCCTTCCTCGTCCTCTCCATTCTGACAATGGCCATATTACCTTTTCTTTACACCCTGGTCCTCTTCGTTGGTGGTGGTGAGGCGAGTCGGATCTGCGGTTACTCTGGCATCCAGCTGGCTCTGTTTACAGCGCAGTGTCGTCAGGTGACACAGAGGAGGCTGCTGAGGTGTTTGCCAGTATGGTTTCTCCCCTGGATGCTTCTACTGATTGGTCTGCTGCTACTGCCAGGGACACCTGCCCTGCTTCACTTCTGCGCAATATGTATTGGACACAACTGTATCCTTTCCTTGTCAGTTTTTAGTTAACCTTTACAAAAGTGAGTGTGATATGTGGTTCACCCTCAAGTCTTTTTAAAATACTTAATATACCTCAGATCGTCAGCCCTTCATTGGGACATTACAGGAGCTGGAGGAGGCCAGGGTCTTGGATGTCATTCCTGATTGGGCATATGTTCCCACCTCAGCCAGGCTCAGACTGCCCACCTACACTACCTCACAGAGGTGTGATTCATCTCATTCACAACAAAACTCTCATTCACTGAATGTCCACCGTGGCAGATTTTATAATTTCAACTTAATCTGTTGTCACAGATCCGGATCACTTTCTCAGATGATGCCTGTAGGTCAGGCAGCTGCTCCTCCCACGAGGGACCTCTCTATTCTCAATCACCACCCTTGGATGGAGCCATCGCCCGCCTGGATGATGGAGGAGTCCGCTGCAGTGTCTGAGGCAGAGGCGCTGGAGGAGCAGATGCTAAGGGCAGGGATACTGGCCTCATTACAGGATGCTCCTGATAACCCTGATGCAAAAGTGGAAGTTCATAAATCATCAGTTTCTTCTTTGCGGTTAGTAATAATTTGATATCATCATGTGTATATTGTGTTGCATTTTCTATGAATGCGTGAATGTTGTTTTTTACTTAAAACTTCTCACTCTTACATCATATATACAGTTTTATTTTTGTGATTTGAAGTAATCATTGACAGTTGACTACAAGGCAAAGTGTTTCCTCTCAGACTCCAGCAGCTGGAGAAGATGGGCTTCCCTACAGAAAAAGCTGTAGTGGCATTAGCAGCCTCAAAACAGCTAGATGGCGCCATCTCTCTGCTCATCGACGACAGCGTTGGGGAACAAGCTGTGGTAGTTTCAAAGGGAAAGCCACCACAGTAGACAACTTCACACTACCGGACTGAATCTGTAACAGTATTTGCACTTGTGCAGTAAACTGGATATAAATAATGCTTGGGTTTTGCTGAGCTTAACTATTGTACTTTTTCCCTGTGGGCGTCTTGTTCAACTATTACAATGATAAGAATTCACATGGAAAAGAGGGGCCTAAATGCAAACTTGATTATTTGACACAGTTTCTGTAGCTGCACATAAAATGTACATTGGAGAGAGTGGATGTAATTTATTTACATTGCGATACTGTTTAAATCAATATTGTTGTGCCACAAATAAAGACAGGTGACTTGTTTAAAAAACAACAAACATTATTTTATTACACCGATCATCTAGACAGGATTATCTTAACACAATAACACATTTGCAAGAAAAAAAGTTCAAAATATGAAATGGTTACACAACAGCATACAAAATAAACTACAATTGATCATTTTTAAATAGTTTCACAATAAGTTTGATATAAGATGAAAAAACAATTATCAAGTCTTTTCATCAGGACAGTTTAAGCAGTCTAGGTTTACCAACACAGCAGTGGTAAAAAATATGTTCAAGTTCTGTTAACAGTTTTGCTATTTCCTGTGTGTGTGTGTGCTTGTGTTAAACATCTTAAAATGTACAGCCAGGTTTCATTTCAACATGTCCTTTTACCAGAATGCAACATTATTTATGACTGTTTCGGTTTATATGCAGCCAAACCCAAATGCAAATGTTAGTGCATTTTTTTGTGCTGATTAAATGTAAATATACTATTGTTCATTAAATCACGTCATCAGCGTGTACTTTTGGGGGGGTGGGGGGCACTCACACCAGAAAACTACAAATTACTGTTAGCAACACATATCTCAGTTAGAGTAGAGATGACTTCATTTTTTAGTGCACTACATAACATTGAGTTAAACAATATGATAGAAGTATAACAAAATTAATACTATAAGAAGAGGTTTGTTTGTGTAATTGTGTCCTGCAAACTGTACATGCTCAATATATTTAAATAGTGGAATCTCTTCAGATTGCAGTTAGATTGTGAAAGCAATACAAACTTAAATCCAGTCTCTTTTCTCACATCTGATTTCTCCTTCAATTGCTTACTCTAAATTACCCTTATTGTCCAGAACTGTTTGAAGCTAAAGGAGTGCAACAGAAGATACAGATTTTCCTTTTTTTTTCCTAAACACGATCTGAGGCTTTAGTTCTGTAGCCAAAGAAAATGAAACACAGAAGGAGCTGCTGGGTGTATAATGTATAGGTAAGTGTTTGGTTATGGCAATAGGTGAGGTGAGGAGGGGGTCAAACTAGTTCTCAGGTTCCCGATGGAGGAGGAGTATTGTGGAGTATCAGTGGAGAGTCCCTGAGGTGTCCCCCATCCTAAATCTGATGGTAAAGCCCAGAGAGGGCATCAGTAAAGGTCTAAATCTGTTGAGTGCCGATGAGACCTATAGGAGGGGGGAGTCAACCCAGCCCGTGATCCTCAGGGTGAGCAGAGGGGGATCTACTTCCCTCGAACCTTGGTGTCGGAGGACAGAGGAGAAGCAAGTCGATATGGGGGTGCACCTGCTCGCTTATCTCTGTAGAAACTAGGGGAGGCTGTGCCAAATGGTCCATCCCCAGACCCTAGATCAGGCTCTGTTGAAGAAAGACAGCAGTTGGAATGTGGGCCTCCCTGTCCACCAGTGTGTGAGGACATGTGCACTCTGCAGTCCTAAACCAAGTCTACTCTGATGTAGCTATGTCAGGGGTGGGGCTCTTATCTTGCTAACTAGTCAGAATACTCAGGGGACTTCAAATAGACTGTTATGGTCAAAAACCAGATGATACACAATTTCAAGGCAACAAGCAACAAGTCTTCACATTTGAGAAGCTAAAACCATCGACTGTTTGACCTTTTAGCTTGATAGACAACTTAAACAATTAACTGATTATCAAAATTGCGGCTGACTTCTGTCGTTTGTCAGACTATTTTATAGACTGTTCACTGCAGCACTACAGGCTAAACTAACACACTTTACATCCATTGGTTCACATTGATCTACAAAGCACAATTATACTTTAATTGATCAAGATTAATCTTGATTTTAATTGAAAACCCCAAAATTATTTTGGCTTAAAATCTTAATAACATTCATAACTAAATGACAACAATCAAGTTTATAGTCTAAAAAGCTGTCTATTATTACTATTATAAGGTATTATGTGTTTGATGAGACACTCAAAAACACAGCTTATCTTCTTCAGCAGGTCTGGTTGGGTGTGGTTTGATCAGTTTTGATTGATAGCGCTGGCAACATCCGCAACCAAACAAGTAAACCGTCATCTGATTTTGATTCAAATGTTGCAAAACTCTAATTTGGTGCTTGGAAGTATGTGATATCATCTTTTTCCCAACTGAGCCCCATCCACTTAAAATCAGTGCAAAAAGCACAGAAAAATGCATAAAAACAGAAATCAGGCTCATTTGAAACGACCAAAAATGTTGAAACTTTGGCACAAAGACTGTTCATGTAGGACCATATCTCTCATAGTAAGAAGCTGTGCTGCCATCATACTGTAGGATCATCACAACCAACACAATTCATACAGTATATATTTCTAATAGATCAACATTCAACATTTCAGTAACAAGTGGTAATCAGAAATTTTATATTTCAACATTTTCTAGATCTTGTCAAAGTGGTCAGTGAGAGCCGGCAGAGCTGTGGGTGAGGGTGTCTCAGCGTTACCTGGCCAGATGATAGCTTCCAGCAGTGTCACCCTGCGAGCCAGAAGCTCAAGGTCTGCCTGCAAGTCGTGGAACATCTGCAAGCTAACGTCCTATCAGAGAGCAGTGACAGGGGGGACTGTGTGAGGGGGTGGAAACACCAGCCCGAGTCCTGGGGCTGCTCGCGACTGTTCCCACTCCCTGTCCCAGCAGTGAGGTACTCTTTGACCCCTGTCTAAAGCTGACCCTGCCTCAGGCCTCCTACTCACCATGAATACCGATCATAGTCTCGAGGATTAAAACCCTCTCGGCTAAGATCTTCAGCGCCTCTCTGATCTGATGTATCCCGTCCCCCTGTGAAGATAGATACAGCCGTCAAGGTAAGGAGCACAAGCCGAAAGAACTGCTCGCCGAGATGCATTTTTTTCTCAATACAGTTGAGCAGTTAGAAGGTTAAAAACAATCCACATATCTGCCCAGCACTCTCAGACACAATCTGTTCCCTGTATTTCTCTCTGTACATCTCCCTCATTCTCTGGCCATGCTGCTATATGAAGCCAGTCTCTGCCATGCTGGGCTGGGCAGCATCAGCATGCACATTTACAGATCAGCCTCATGTTGGTGACATAACACGGCTGAATTAACGCTCTCCCAAGATTTAGATTTGATCATGCCATCTGCATTCCTTTCGTTGGGTAGCAGTTAAACCAGGCAAGTATTTTCAGCACCGCAGCATTCATTCTTTAACGCTGTGGTCACATAAGCTACCGGCCGTTATCTGACAGAATGAAGCCAGTATAGATTTACATTCAAATCTGATTTGTATTTTTTATGAAAGGATAATGCATTGGCTTCACGAGTCATACCTTCAAAATGACAGAAGTAGTGGAACAGGAGAAGTGAAGCAGACAGAGGCAGCTGAAAGCATCAACCAGAGACATGCAGAGAATAGCTAAAGCTTTTGCTGCCCAGGTGAGTGATTCCTACTATGAAATGCTGTGATTAGAAGGACAAACATATACATACTGAATGTTTGAAAAAAGGCAAAGTTTCACTTAGTCATACAGTTTCTGATTACATAATATTTTTAGCCTCCAGGGGATGGCAATGTCAGTTTTGTTGGGCCACCACTTCAGTTCAGACTAAAATATCTCAATAACCATAAAAGTTTGTAAGTACATTCATGTTGTCCAGAGGATGAACCCTACGGATTTTGGTGATGCTCTGATATTTTCTGTGGCACCACCAAAAGGTTCACATTTATAGATTTTGGTGAAATATCTTGAAAACTGCTGAATGGATTGCCATGAAATGTGCCGTGAAACAATTCATTCCCCTGAGGATGACTTGTAATCCAAGTCTTTGGTTTGTGGCCAAACACTTGCAGTTACCACAAAAGTAATGACATTTCCACTAGGAATTTTAGAGCCACTTTGCCTTATTTCTGTTGTAACAGCACTGTGTTATTTTATTCATTATATACAAGTTGATTTTCACATCCAGAAAGGAAAGTGATGCAGAATATCAGGATGAAATCATGCAAGGTTGCATTATGGGACAAAAGAGGATAGCTGTATCCACTCCACTCACATCAGAGCACAACACCTCTAAGCCCAACAGGACCCACCACTGACACATATGGAGTGATTTGGCATATACATTTGTCTTTGAGCTTCACTGAAACATTCTCAAGTTTAAAATTAATTTTAATTTTAATTAATTGATCGGATGTAACACAGTGTTTGCCTTCAAAAGAACTTTCACTCCATCAGAGCTGGCACATGGTGTTGTTACAATACTGACATTGTTGACTGTGTTTTGTATTCTTATATGTATATGCCAAAGTCAGATGCTGAAAAGGTGACTGTGAAAGGTAGCCATGGGGACAGTAGCTTGCAGAGGGAGTCAGACAGCTTTAGGGTCAAGAGGACAGTGTCGTGACAGGGGACAGCAGTCCAGAGCACACCCCCAAGGACCAACAAAAACAGAAACACATTAAAACAAAAAAGATTTCACACGCAAAATCAGACAGATTAACAGCTAAAATCATATAACAACAATGTATAACAGACACTATGACTATCAGAAGGTAGGAAAGTAGGGACTAGACAGAAACCATAACCTGAGATGTAGGTCATGGTTAAACTTAATTCAGGTCACTGAATAGATTCACTGCATTGCAAAGGGAACACACGATGACATAAATAAAAATATCTTACATTTAGATTGCTCTTGTATAATGAGAAAGAGGTAAAAGAAAAGTAAGGGTTAGACAGACACAGAGAAAACATTAAATGCTCAAAAAAGGAATATCAAAAATTTTTTTTTTGGTCCAGGCCCTGTGGCACCATGTGAACTGTGAACTACCACCGACTACTTTCTTACCGGCAAGCCCTTCTCTCCTGGCTCTCCCTTTGGACCTGGTACTCCCTGTGAAGAGATTGTAACAAAGAGAAAACAATGAGTTTGTCTTCAAAACATTAACAAACACAGTGCAGCAGTTTACTCTGACAGAAAGAGCTCATTCTCTCTGAGATTGTGTTGTCACTGGTTTGTAGTGCTGCTGGATAGTGTAGTTTACACAAATATAACCAGCTATGACATGTGTTGATGTGTGTTCCCCACGCCCCACCCCACCCCACCTCACCCCCATGCACTCGTCTACTCAGGCTGTAATCTTCAAAGCAGCAGGGTGGAGATGGCTTACCGGCTCGCCTCTGAAGCCCCTCTCTCCTGGGTAACCTAAGGGACCCTGAAAAACCAAAGGCATGTCTCAGAGAGTTTTGGTTTAAGGATGTAGAGTTAAATGGAGAAAACCCTACTGAAGATCACCAAGCTCTGAGTGCTGTACTCACTCTCTCCCCACGCTCTCCTTTTGGCCCCACAGGGCCCTGTGTTCCCGGAGCTCCAGGTTTCCCCTGTATTGAGTCAGACAGGATATTCAGAATGATATTTGTAAGGCAACAAATCTGACAGTACTAAACCAAACAAGTGATTGTAGTGCACTGCTTTGTTGCGGCCAAGCTTACATTTTGTCCTGGTGGGCCAGGAGGTCCTAGTGGGCCTTTGGGACCTGGCGGACCTGTGTAATACATAGAAAGATTCATCATATTAGCACCAAGTATCTTCACCCACTGGGAGGAGGTGGTGCTGGTTTTTAACTGTGTTTTGCCTGGTGAAGCGCACTGAGCTCAACCTGACACGTATACAATACCTGCAGCTGTTTCTGACTTTATATGGCTGAAGATTAGCATCAAGTGTGTTGACTCAACTTTGAGTGATGATTTGTGTTTGGTGACCTGGTTAAGATTTGCATATAAAATCACAAAAACTGAACCTATAATCTTCTGACAGAGGAAAAATGAGACTTAAACTAGAGGCCAGTGTTTTGTATGTAAAAGCATTTTCAATATCAGAATCTTTGAGTTTATGGAGAGAAGTTTCTTAAACACAACACAAACATCCCATGTGCAGTTAGGTATAAACACAACAGAGCGACTGATAAACACTCACCGACAGGCCCAGGAGGGCCCTGAGGTCCTGGAACAGGCAGCCCTCGTGAGTCATGGAAAGTGTTGGTGAAGAAGGGGTCTTTTCCACGAGCTGGAGTTGAAACAAAACGTGTGTGTTTAATGGGATGTAGGAGCTACTCTCCTGGCTGTGAACAGTGTTTGCAAACAGGAACTAAGCTGATCTGTCGTACCATTACACAGCATGGTGCTGCTTCAGTGACAGAAAATCAGATTTTGTAGCCTCACTATTCAAACAAACTTTTCATTTCTGTACAAGTTATATATTATTATTAGTATTTCATCGATTATTGATGATTTTAACTTCTCTTTCAGGAAATCACTGGGGCTCCAAACACTCCACCAATGAAGTGGTTCTATTTTGGTTACATTTATAGATGGTGATGTTCAGGGTTAGGTCCACGGTTGCACCAATTTTAAAGATAAAAACTGACCTGCTGAAGAAAACTTATATAAGCCTTTCAATGTGTATTGTTCCATTTTTGTGATTGTTGCTGTATGAGCCTGCTGCCAGGAGTACTTGGCAACCTTATGATGTTGACGCTGACTAAGAAACACAACTCAGGGCAATAAAGTTGGACTTTACCTTCTTTACTTTCACAAATGACACTTACCTCTAGAGGGCAGTGTTTTCCAACATATACTCAAATGTTACTTAATGACTTCAACAGTGGAGTAAACTACACTAAAATGTATTCAAAAGCACTGTCAGTAGTAGATCAGAGTTTCACATTCATTAAAAAAAAGTTACGTAATATTGCATGAAAAACTTTTCCTCCATATTCACTGTGTAACAGCACTGACCAGACACACACAACTACATGAGACTACGTCTAAAGGACAAGAGGAAGAGGGTGGTGAACGTGTGAGCCATAGAGGAAGTGCACGGTCATTGGGTCATTTTATACAGACAGGAAACACAGATCCAATCACAGCATGAGACACCAGGAATTACAGAGAGGAGGAGGAGGAGGAGGAGGTGGAGGAGGAAGAGGACGAGAGCCAGAAACATCCTCCAGCTGCCAGATCGCTGCACACCGCTAACAGATCAGGACTGTGGGTGACATCCAAGCCAGGGCCGTTCTCTCTCTCTCTGCCTGTGTCTATTTCTACACACTCTCTTCATTCCCTGCTAAGTATGCACTGGGATCTGGAGCTTAATGTGACATGAAAACATGTGGGGCCACTCAGAAACGCTGAAATCATACTTTTGAAACAACCAAATGTTCCGGCTGCTGCCTGGTTTGGGACCCTCTCCTGTTCTGCAGAAGGGAATTCCAACCTCCTGATACAGATGTAAAATAATAATAATAATAATAATAAGCCAGTGTTTTCCAAAGGAAGCTCAGCACAGAACCCCTCCACCCCCACCCCCACGTC
Source organism: Lates calcarifer (assembly GCF_001640805.2). Classification (NCBI taxonomy): domain Eukaryota; kingdom Metazoa; phylum Chordata; class Actinopteri; family Centropomidae; genus Lates; species Lates calcarifer. Next base: position 10,246,846 of record NC_066845.1, read on the forward strand.
CTTACCCTCCCTACTGTTACTTTGATGTGAAAGAAATGGCTCACAGTCTCGGAAATCATCATGCCAACCTCAACGTACCCACAGCTTTCTCCACACAGGAACCCGGAGCTTGCAAATCCGCGCGCCACATACTTCGTTTTACCACTGAATCCACATATAAAACCCACCGATGTGTTGACCTTGAAGGAGCCGGTGCGGGCCCCCATCTGTCTCTCGCACTCCCCCTCAGCTGTCTGATCGGCCTACATCTGGAAGTTGTTGAGTGACATCAGGGGTGGACAGGTTCTCATCCCAGCATGTGAAGTCTGTGTCAATCTCAGACTGCCTCTGCCTCCATTTAATACTCTTTGATTCTGTTCTACTTGGCTGGTAGTCAATACGGAGCAAGTAGCAGTTAAAGGATTACCGTCATCCTGTCTGTTTCTCATTCTCTTTGTTTCTTTTGTTTACCATTAGTCCCAAAAACCCTGTGAGCGCTCTCACGCAGCAGGAGAGAACATGTTGACGAGGCTGCTAAAGAACCACGAATCAGCAGTTTGTAGCGTCGAGCTAGAAATCTGTAAAACCCACGTCACCCAGCCCGAGAACAAAGGGTTTGATTGAATTTGTGTACATGTGCTCATGCTGGGTTCATGGCAAGCTGATTTTTGTTTGAATATAGAGGTCATGTTGTCTGGTTTGGCCTCAGAGAGAAACCTCTCCATGCATGATGGAGGTGGTGAAGTGGTTGTCTGACAAGGTTGTACCCTCCATCTGGAATTTTTGACCTCTGTGACAAAGCCAGGTCCATAAAAGCAAAGTGTGAGAATTCATAAACTGCACCATAAGGATCGTCCAAATTTTATAAAGCCACAGAAGGAAAAAATTAAATATACAGCAAATAAAGGGGACGTGCACAGATTTTACACTGCAAAGTCTGCTTGGTGGTATTTGGGAATTTTCTATATGAAAACACTGTCAGGATTTGCTTGAGTCACTGTTGGTTGGGGCTGAAGACTACAAGTTTGAAAATGAAGGGATCTGTAGATGTGGGGTTTGAAAGACATGGGTTTACCAGACCTTCTCATCTCTGCTTGAGGCTGGCAACTTGAGGCTACATTCGGCACTGCTACCACAACACACCTGAAGCTCTGAGTAAAATGGTGGCAGTTGGGTTGCACTGTAAGTAATGTAGGAGCCATGTTTTGATTTGGAAGAAGAATGTATGGAATAGAACTCTTACTGTGGTCTGGCTCTGGGATGTGGGCGCTGGACGGTGCTGGAGGGCCTGGGGGCCCTGGAGGCCCAGGTAGGCCTGGTAGACCCCTGTCTCCTGGGAGTCCTGGTGGACCACGGGGGCCTGAGGGGAGGGGTGACAGAAACATCACTGTGGTGACAGATACACAGGTACTTCAGAAGTTATGTCATAGCATTGTGTGTCTTCCAGAGAGAAAAAGCACAATGGCAGAGTGGTAATGATAAATGACTGTGGATGATGTGATGATAGGGGAGGATAAACTATGACAAAGACCAGAGAGGAAATAGATTAGATAAAGCACTGAATGATACATCATTACAGTGTCTGGCAGGAGTGAGTGTGTCTTTATATCTGTATATGTGCACATGTGGAGTACAAGCAGCAGCTGGACAGAGGAGGAGAAGTGTATGAACTGGCCAACTTTTCTCTGTAATTAACAGGAAGAGAGTCTTTAATGTCTCGGTGCTTGGAACTTACTCAGGGACACAGGAAAACTCAAATAAACACCATTAAACTCTGCAGAGTGTTACTGGCACTGGTTCACAGTAAATTAAATGTACCCTGCATACACGCCGCTAGCTTTTGCACATGTGTGTGTGAATCAGTAACAGCCTGTAACTGGTCCTGTATGGGCCGGCTGGTGAAAGTGTCCCACCCCCCCACGACCCAATCATTTTTTTAAAGGTGGGGAAAAAAAACACCACCACAGCTACATCTGACCTCATTGTTTGGACTCCGCTGAGGTAGTGCTGCCCCGTAAACACCACCTCTTGCCCTCTGACAGACACACACTCACCACCTTTCTGTTTATGTGCTGATGCAACCGACAATGACAGTCCGCTAATTGTTGCTTTGAAAGAAACCGTTATTACAGCTCAGTTTTTCATTTAGCCTCGGTAAACGCCGTAGTGTGATGGGCTGTGTTTTGGCTGCTTTGCTTTGGTGAGACTGTAAGCTACAATCTGCGGCACAGTGGCTCAAATAGCCAGTCAAAGTGGCCCTTCAGAGTCTACATGACATATTTGGGAAAACAGTTTTCTTTTTTCCTGAAGGATAACGGTTCCCCAAAGCATCCAGGAGGATACCCCGTCAAAATATAAGTCACAGTTTGTAACACAACTCTCCTTTAACTTATCAGGACTCATCATAATGTACAGTGTCACTTCTCCTAACATCACAAGTTAATTTTTTCCCACCATCTTTCCCATAACCCCTGGCTCAAAAAACACATTTGTCTACATTTTGCCTGACATCGGACACATTCCAATTCTGTGTTTATCTTTCTCTTTAAGCTGAAAAAATCAGCACAATAAGGAAAACATAGCTTTGGATGCAGGAACTGGCTTTGGGTACTTATGAAGTAATGGAGATAGAAAAAACAATAACACCACAGGCATATGGAAATCATAAGGACCTGGGATTTGTGTATATATAGCTCATGTTCATTTCAGATTGAAGTCACATGGCGCTTCTCGGAAAGTGGGTTTGTAGTTTAACTTTTGCTCTAAATCTCATCTTTACCCAGCAGCAGGCACAGAGCAGGGGTCATATGTTAGCCTGAGAGGAGAGGCACTCCCTTCATGATCCAGAGCAGAGGAATAACAGCCTATAGCGAGAGCAGATGTTGTGACAAACTTATGCTGCCATTTGCTTTATTATCATTCAAGTCACAGCTGCCTGTGGATTTATTTCAATTTTTTTTCCCAAAAGGTCATTTATTATTTGTACATAAGTGCCGAGCTCTGAATACATAGAACAGATGTATGCCTCTGTTTCTGTTGTGGCTTGATGTCGTGAGGTTTATACAAAAACAAATGCTTTTGCTGCCCAACAAAACAGCACTTTTAGAAACGTATGATTTCAAAAGCTAGCCAAAAAAATGCCCAAATTCCAGGAAGTTACCAGCTGGCCTCAGGGGCTGCTGGAACACTCTGATATTTACCACTGGAGGGTCTGTGGGTTGACCAAGTGGTTTAAGAGAAAGACAAACACTCTGGAGCAGGGCATCACTATTTAGTCTTTTGTGGGAGATCTCTCTGATTTTTCCGCTGTTGTTTCCACAAGTCTCTGGTCAAGAGTGTCCCATTCACACGTCTTGTTAAGTGGATAGGATACCCTCCATCTCTCTCAATGACACACACACACACACACACACACACACACACACACACACACACACACACACACACACACAGATCTTTATAGCATTCTTACTGACAAACTGTGTCAACATCCACTGAGACAAAGTTCATTTCTTCCTCTCTGCTCACAACTCTCAGCTGAGTGTATTTCTACTTTCAGTCCTCTCTTACCTGCTGGTCCTGGGGATCCCTTCAATCCGGGAGTTCCAGAAGGGCCCCTTGCCCCGGCCTCCCCCCGAGGCCCACTGGGACCTGGCAGCCCCCGAGACCCTGGCTTCCCTAAGAAGGAAACAGTCATGAGTAATCACGGAGCCTTAACTGGTTTACATCTTAAATGGTTTTTACACTGACTGAAAGGGAACTATGGTTACAATTTACCGTCTTTGCCAGGAAGCCCATCTTTCCCCTTTTCACCCTGAGGACCTGTAATGAAAACAGAGAGGTGGCTTAATTGAGAGATGTGAACAAAATCTGGGCTCAAACCGCTCGGAGAGGAGGTGGTGTAAAACCCACTGAGGGATGAGGTGCAACTCTCTGAATTCTGTCCAAGCAATAGAGCAAAAAGATCTGTCATTTCCATGTTTATGTCATTGTTAGGGCTGATTTAATTTTCTGTTCCAGATTAATAATTAACTTTGACTGAGCCAGTGGATTTCTGAAAATGGCTGGTTGAGTGATTTCAGTCATAGCAGGACTTAATTAGGCCTTTAGTGACAGATCCAACACAGAGCTCTGGCTACAGTGATGGTAGGAAGTTAAAGGAAAACTCCACCAATTTCACACACCAAACTTGGAGGTAGGTGTAGTTGAACATGTTTGCTAAATTTGGCCACTTTAATTTTATATTTTTTATTTACAAGTGGACCTTCGACACAACTCTTCTGCTATGCCCTGTCAAGATTAATGGTATACAGAGTTCAAAGGCACCATGTCTAAGATTAGAAAATTTCAGATTTTGGTGCCATCCATTATTAGTGTCAAAAACACTGTAGCAGACAGAAATGAGCACCACAAACCCCTGCAACACATAGGCTGTGTCTGAAATATTCCTATTCCTATTCCTAGCCCACTGTTTATTGTGCACTATTTTTATTCTCTATACAGTGTCCACAAAAATTCCACAGTGGAGCATCAGTGCTATGTATGCTACTTAACAATCCCACAATGCAATACATTGCATTTTACAGATGCAAAAATGACAGTTGTGAGACTTCACGTTTGTCAGTTATGAGGGTGAGTGTCAGTTTACTACGCGCTGTAGAGGAAACTACTGAGTGTCTATTAAATGTGGGACACGGAGGAGTGAACGAGGCTGTGATTTCAGACACTGCCACAGACTGCACCCGTTTTCACTGGAAGTGTCTCATTTTTCTACAAATTAATTCTTAAGCCATCAGAGTAATTGTGCGAAGAGTGAAAGATTATATAACCACACAAAACTCCTTCACGTAGTGGCTACATTTTGATATGACTGGTACACTCCTTTAAACTTCCTCTGACAGTGCAGCAGGGTTGATGAACTCTGTGTTTTTAGCTGTAGCCAGCGCTGGGCTCGATGCCAGGGAAGTAGAGGACTCTCATGCTCTGAGGTGATCGCTTTCCACACAACCAGAGAGAAAGAGGGAGAGTTGAAAGTGAGCAGCACAGACTACTGGGCTCTTACTTTTTTGCTAAAGGAAATGAGTGTGTGCAGAGGAGGAAAAAGGATATGAGCAGAGGTGAGCAGGTAGAGGGCAGAAAAAGAGTTGCTGCTCGCAGAGGAAAGCTGCAAGGAGTGATTTCTGACTCAATCATCAAAACAAAAAACCCCCGACTCCCCCTTAATGGAAATATGCTGTATTTTTTTAAACATAAAACTTATTCATGCATGACAACGTGGTGTACCTACCTGCAGGTCCCTGCTCACCAGGAGCTCCCTGAGCGGGCACAGCCCCCATCAGTAATGAGGCCTCTGGTGCACTTCCTCCTTTCCCCTGAAGGTGGCGATGTGATATGGAGGCTGGGGAAGTGAGTAATTGGACCTGGTACAGGAAGACATAAAACAAGCGTGGGCAATTAAAAAACATGCTTGTTTAATGGAGGCCTGTCATGTTCCTCGGTGACTCAGTTACCGCAGCTGAATGAGTGACATCAGACACGAGCTCTTACCTTCGCCTCCAGTGAAATCAGCCTGTCACTCAAAGCTGTGATTCGACTGCAGTTGAGACAGCCTAAAAAAACAGAACATTACTTTCTTTGCCTTCAGGAATCAGACTCTTATACATATAGTATACCTCTGCCATTGTTTTGCATAGGCAAAGCAGTAAGATGTTCACAGTTCTTACCAGACATCGACTCTCCTGTGCGCGCAGGTGGCCGGCGTAGCGTAGACGGTTTCCTTACTGCCTCTTGAGCCACGAGCTGGTTTCCTGCATCTGTAAGAGAAGATAAAAAGACAGAAAAATGTCATTTCTGTGGCTTGGATTTGAACTTATGCGCATTTCTTGACCTTGAAAACATAATCTATCTATACATAAGATGGGAAGCTCTAAATCCCCACCCAGTTATCTGACAGCCAAGTAACATTTTGTCCATCACATTTAAAAGAAATCAGGTTAAATGTTGCTGCTGACATCAGAGTGGAAATGATTAGTCCATTAGCTGAATCATTCTTTAAGCATAAATCCAAGATTCTCTGGTTTCACCTCCTCAAATGTGAGGATTTGCTGTTTTTCCTCTGTTTTACATCATTGAAAATTTAATATCTTTGGCTTTTGGACTGTTGGTCAGACAAAAAGGCATTCGAAAACATCAACCTAGGTGCTGGGATGGTTTTCACTCTTTTCTGATATTTTATACACAAAACAAATGACTGATCAATTAATCAGCAGACATATTGATCATGAAAATAATCATTAGCTGCACCCTTAGCTGACAGACGGACAAACAAACAACTAAGGTGATGCAGATGCATTAATCATCCAAAATAATGTGACATGGAATTATGTGACAGTTACAATGACTGTGAACGACAGTTAGACAAAAACAGAAGAACAACTGAGTCTACAGAAAAAGAGACGAGAAAAATATTTGTCTATAATTCTGAACTGATCCAACACTGATAGGCTGAAGGTGTATGCCATGATCTGTTTACTGTAATATCATCACTTCTGTGATAAGGAAGTCAGACAGACTGTGCTATGGGTTGTATGAAGATGTTTCACCACAAATTCCCTCTGCGCCTTTTCTGTCAGTGGGTTGTCGACCTCCAGGTGAGCTGGTGTTAGCAAGAAAGAGCTGACAAAAGGGTGTAGAGAGGGAAGAAATGGAAACCACCAGTTGCAGCTTTTGTGTCTCTCACATTTCCAAGAGACAAACATTGTGCACGCTGCATCTCTGCCAAGTTGCTTTCTGTTTGCCTTGTTCCTTTATGGAGTATAAATTCGCAAAGGCCTGGGAGAGAGGGCGTGTAAAGGCAAACAATAGTTTCCTTGTGCAGACAGAATGGGCAGCCTCGGCTCACATTCTGTCTTGCCTTCACTTTATGAAGTGTGGGAGTTTGTGTCCCTGGATTCTGGATGTTTTTGAATGGGGCAGACCTTGGTGGAAATGCTAGACTGACTCCTTTGTCTGGCCTGGTCTGGCTCTGGTCGACCCAGGTGCTCCTGATACAAACAAGAGGCTGGGTTCAGCACCTCATTAGCCACCAGGACGCACGTCTTTCCACTCGGCGGCCAGCGGCCACAGTCGGCGCCAAGTGCTGTACTAAGAGAAGCCATGAAATAGCACCTGCAGCAACGAGCTGGAGTCGGATAAGGGTATTCTTCTTTAACAGCCTCAGACAGATCATGACATGTGTAACATCACATGTCATGATCTGTCTCTATTCACTGCGAGCCCAGAGAAGGAAAATGGAGAGCTTATTGTCATGAAGAAAAATAAACACTGGGGAACTTTAGACAGGAAAGCATAACGGGCTGAGTGATTACCCAAAGAGGAGGGAGAGAGAGGGCAAAGGAGGAGTATGAAAAGTACACAGAACACATGGTTTAGGGTAAATTGAGACCGCTCCAATAATTCCCCCTCCTCAACCTCTACACTCATGATTTCACTGTTTTGGGTTCTGGGTATTTCTCAGAGGATTACAAGTGTAGATGGATTTAAACCATGTAAGACCTGAGACTGAAATGTTATGGCATGCGCTCTAGATCGCAGAAAACTCCTCCACGTTTCGATAACAATGTAAACCTCGCGCGGAGAGATGGGGAGAACACACACTTTGATCCGCTCCTCACTCGTCTGTACCACCACTTCAGTCCACATGGGAGAAGGCTGCTGAGACAAAGAGAGAGGTGTGCGCGTGCATGCACTTTGCGAATGCTGGGGACGTTTTTTCTGGAGCTCGGAGCATGTAGATGGCTGCACTCAATTACAATAAGGGGGCTCTGGATAGGAAATCTAGCTCTCGCCCCTCCCCTCCTAACGGCACCTCTTCTCCCTCTGGAGAAAAGAACATTTAAGCGCCAGGATCCCCTCACCCACACTTAAGCTATTGTATGAAGCATTTAGAAAGCTCTGGCACAAGGACAACTGTCTCCCACACATACACACACACACACCTCACACACTCCCTCCGTCTGGCTTGCAACAACACATTTCAAATCCTGCAGGACCCCTCTTTTCTACTGCTTTGTGTCTATTAAGGCCTGTGGTGTGTGTTTGTGTGTGTGTGTGTGTGTGTGTGTGTGTACCCCGGCTGTGTTAAGGTGAGACCTGAGGACACGGATGACTCGGATGCCTTGAGTGCGATCCATCGCTCCCTTGGCCAACAATAACATCATCACAGTTAATGAATGCCCCCTGACGGACACGGTTCGTTGTATCTACTCTTTGTTCTCAGTGGGCTAATTGTACCAGTGGGGGGGCGGGGTGTGGGGGTCAAAGAAATGTGTGAATGTATTTGACCTTTTGCCCCCATGTTGCACTGGGCCCTAATCAGTGACTGAGTAAGAGCTCTTCATTAGAGAAATACCCCTGCAGAGAGTTCATCGGGCCAGAGGCCATTCTGACATCAGCTATGTCTCTCACTCCGCTTTTCTCTCTCTCTCTCTCTCTCTCTCTCACACACACACAAACAGACACACAGAGTTAACTTATTTGTTTACAAGCACTCTTTTAATAATCTTTGCCCCTGCTGGTGCAATAATGTCATAGGAAAAAGAGGGAAGATAGGAGCAAAGGTCACAGAAATAAGGTAAATAAAACAACCCTTCCTATTTCATCATGAGGGTGGAGGATGGCCTGAGGGATTGTTTATGCCTGAGCACATGTTGACACATACTGTACATTGTATGTAAAGGTATTCTGTGGCAGCAGGAAAAGGCAGTGATAAGAAGTCTAAAAAACAAATCAGATTTTGCAGAACGTCTATTTTAGACTGAAGTTATCCAAATTAAAGTTTGTTGTGGAGCTCTCAAGCCATCCAAGAGTCTATGGGAGAGTTTAGAGCATGCCGTCTTTGTTATATTCACGTAGCTGGGGGCTAGGGTGAGACACACCAATGAAACTGTTTGCTGAAATCTGGGCAATAGGTCTGCCAAAGCCACACACGTAGCCCCGCAGGCCTCAGATGAAACCCAGACAGGACTTCTCTCTCCTTCCCCTCCCTGGCATCACTCTCTGAAGGTGAGCAAATTGACCACTAGCCTGTCTGGATATAAGTTCTATTTCATTGTGTAATGCACAAACACTGCGCTGGCTCTCTGTTCAGACTTTGTATCTCCAACCAGTGTTCAGATCCAGCTGAGTCAAACTCAAGTTCACATGTTGTTTTATTTCACTCCACCCACTCACATAAGATTGTATTGATAGATAAATTGCAATTTCTGCTTGACAAAAACATGCACAGGAATGAAGTGGCTTTGTGCCGCTAAAAAAAAATAAAAAATAAAAAAATCCCAAAAATTTGAAACGAAAGTGAGACACGACAATTCAGTCAGGAGGAAAGTGAATGTGAGCCAACACCAGAGACACGTTTATGCCAAGTGCAAACTGTGTGGAAGAGGGAAACCCTGAAGCTGAACTGACTGCACTCAGCAGAACGCAGCATTTGGATTCCACAGCGACATTAATAAGCTGCTGCTGTCATTAAATCGTTATGTTATTATTGTCCGCAGCTTTATTCCGAAGCGATTATTATTGGACTTGGAGCTCTGCTGGAACCACCGGAGTGAGAGCCAAGGGCACGGTGACCAGGACTGCAGCTGCACCTCTCACTCTACAAACTGAGGTGTGTGTGTGTGTGCATGTGTTCTTGTGTAGGGTTTTGTTTCTGTGTGTGTGAAAGTGCATGTGTAACAAACACACATAGACACATACACAGCACTGGTTGTGTAATTAATGGCGCAAGGTCATCCCTTCAGTGATACTCTCCCAGTGGAAATAAACCAGAGCCCTCATGCTAAGAGCCCAGTTAGCCCTGCCAACTAGAGCCCTTAAACACACATCTCACACTCAGCTGCACTGACTGCCTGATCCTCCAAGCTCATCACCTACTGAGGTTTATTTGCTCTCTGCTTCTGTAGAAAGACTCAGCAGCGTGCAGACAGGCCCGGTCTTAAGGGGCTTCATGAATGCATGAGTGAGACTTTTGTTGTCCTCTCATATGGTCTGCAGCAGAGGCTGGATGAGTATGTGAAGACAGGGTTGGAGCAGATATTGTGTTGCACAGCCTCTAAAGGCTTATCTGGTCTGTTTTCTTGAGTGGAACTGTGTTGTCTCAAAGTTTGAAGTTGCTGCGGGGAGATACAGAGCAGGGCCTGGCAACAGCTGTGATCGCAAACATCAAAACACACACACACACACACACACACACACACACACAAACAGCGCAGCAGAGCGCAAAGTCCTGATCCATCTCTGTCTGGTCAATTAGCTGAGCTCAGCGCTGCAGCATCATTAGTGACCAGGTGCTGACAGCCAACCAGGGGAGGCGTTTGTCTCTGTCTCCACGCTGTCTTGGACAGACTGAAGACTGCTGCTGCTGCCTTCAGATAAACACACACACACACACACACAGTCCACTCAGAGAGAGCACTGTACTCCTCAGAATAAGCCAAGCCAAGCTGAACAAGGTGGCTACTCAGAACATATGTTTGCTGAGCGAGTGGTTTCTTTTGTCTACTTTTGAACTAAAAAAGACAAATTGAGGTGACGTAAAGTTGAACCTGGTATTGTTTCCTCTGCTCTCCTCCCTCTCACGTTCTCTCTCTCTTTCCTCATCTAATACTCCTTTTCCAAGAAAGAACTGCATTGCACTCAGTTATTGTGCAGACCTGCTACATTACTTTAAGTGCAGATGTCAAGACTAGAATGTGATGACCATTCAGTTAGGCTCACATAAGCTAAATTAGGTAAATAAATCACTTTAGAGACAAAATACTATAAGTTAAACTAACTACAGCCTTTAGTTTTACTTTTAATTTATGTTTTACACCCATTTATAATAAATAAAATGAATTATTATTATTTATTATTATTAATCAGTTTATAGATAATAAATATCGTATGATATTTTCTTTTTTTGTTAAATTCTCATTATGTGGCAGCCAAGCAGAGCAGAGCCCAAGCAGGCGATTAAATATTCAAAGATTTTCATGTCAGGCTGTTTTATCAGTGGCAGATGGGCACAACATGCATTGTGTCTCATCCAGTTACAATAATCATTCAACCTGCACCAACTGCTTTTTCATTGTAAAACTGTCTTATACACACATGTTTGACCCTGATTTTGAGATGGGTCTTGTACTGAGGATGAGTGCCAATACTGTAACTATTCACTTCTTTCTTTGTATCAGTAGATACGCAGGTTGGTGGACCAGGGGAAACCCTTTTCACTGATGGTCGACTCAAATCAATCTCAACTAGTATTAAAGTGTATTAAAGCAGGTTAATCTGCAGTTTCCACCTCCCATGTAACTGATGGGTCTTAATCCGGTCATCAGTACAAACCTGCATCTGAACCCCAGTGTTTACTATGCTTTCCCAGGGTCACAGGTTTCTTTTATTAGGTGACTGACTTAGAGGGTGGGACACACTTCATCATTTCCTTCCTTTGGAATTGCCACTCTGCCTTCCCCACCTCTCAGTCTGAGAGCGGAGCGGCCCACACACTGGACAGGTTCAATTGTAATTACAGGTGAGAAGGAAGTGCGGCCTGGCTGTAACAATTGGTCAGATAATTGGTCCCGGAGGAAAAAGTAAGCTCAGCAAGACTGAATCCTTGCCTTCACACTGCGTTGAAAACAAGTGCACTGAGGCGGCCAGTCTGCATCTGCTCCGGTTTACAAGTCTAGGTGAGGTGTTGCAAAGACCTGCTGCAAATGAAACTACGCTACAGACTCCAGGACCCTGAGGCGAGAGCGCCAAAGGTCAGAGAGGTTCTCACTTCATGCACATACATCTCACCTCATCAATCAACACAGACACTTAAGCCAAAGCAGAGCGCACACTTGCAACACCACCCTTACCACACCCTCCACAGAGCAGGACGAAGAATAATTAATAACATTTAGTCTGGTTACTGCACCTGAGGAGGTGATTTATGCTTTTTGGAGTAGTTTTAAAGTCAGTGGCTCTTCTTTGAAGTATGTTTATTTAGTTATCCAAAATAAATCACATCCTACCTCCTGCATATTCAGTATATGAATATTTTCTGATTTTACTGATTTTTAAGACTAAAAGCTGTATTGTCACATGAACAGATAATAACTTACACTGCATAATGAAATTCTCAGTTCGCTGTCTTTTCCAATTGACATAAGTGGAAAAAATACTTCAAATAATTACAAAACTGTACAATAAGAGTCTGCTGAGCAGACTCACAAAGTCCAGTTGTGCAGTTGCAACAGTTGCGCTGATCTTTAAAACTGCGCAAATCTGTTGTACTTTGACTTCACCTTGAAGAAAACATAAATAAATAATACACCAGAGAGAAGGACATTGTTATATTTCTGGTGACTTGGCAGTGTCTGACAGTAAAGTCTGTGTCTATTTAAGCTGTTAATGAGTGGTCGATTTAATTTTTGTGCACAAACACATACACACAAACAGAGATAAATGCTGCAGAGGCCTGTTCAGTGTGACCAGCAGTGTTGCTTCACTAATCTTCTTCAGTTTGGCTCTGTCTCTGCCCATTCTCACATCAGTGCTTTCAGCTCTTCCAGCCCATCCAGATGTGCTCGTGCACACGGTCTCTAATCTTTCACAGGAAGAAGGAGGGTCTCCTGCCTCTTCTCCCGCTCCTCTGTCCCAGATGGGGCTGTCTTTACCTCACCTTCCCTCTCACTCACTCTTCCTATCTCTCTCTCACTCTCTGTTTTCCAGCACATGCCTGTAATGATGCTGATGGCAGTGACAGGGTCTGCACCTCAGTCTGGCCGCCCCCCTCCCCGCCCCCTCCCCTGCGGGCGGCGGTGGTGTGTAATTACAGAGCAGCGTCGAGCTGAATGGTCTGACTGGTGGGGTGACTGCGGTCTGCTGACAGAGGTGTTTGTCTGGCCTGCGGACATGTGCTCCCATCGGCATTCTGGGATGGGAGACTGGCCTCCCCGGGCACGGACCGCTGCAGGGGTAGACCTCTCTGCACAGGATGCAGCACTCACCTTCCATAACCTCCCTCCTGTCAGGCTTCCTGCTTATTGTATTTTCCAGAAGGTTTTATCACAAGAGACCCACAGCTATCTCCCCCGAAAAGAGGCTTGGTCCAGACTGTCGACAGTAGCTGCAAGACACTCGCAGATACTAATTACAGGAAAATTGAGCTTTGTTTCACAATCACTCAACACCTTCTCCTCTAATTACTGAGCAGAGCAGGCCTGCCTCCACTGTTTGCTTAACTGCTTGTTTCGGGGTGTAGGAGTGTTGTGTATTCTGTCATTTTATTAAAAGCCTGAGTGACTGTTGGCTGTCTCAGTGGGCAACGCTCTGCCTGAGCATCCACAACAGCAAGAGAGAGGCAGTTTGTGTTCAAAGCCACAAAACAGAAAGAGAATGTGATGTTTACACAAGCTTGAGAGAATAAAAGCCCAAGAATTTTAAGTGAATTTAAAAATGGAATAACTCCAATTTGCTGCCGTCCCAGTAGTATCTAAAAACAAAAACCTTCAGTGCATGGAAAAATTGAAACAATTTTCTCTGTGTCATGAGAGCAAACAATGCTGTGGTCTGTGTTAAGTGGCTAAAATTAGTGGTGGGCACATCTGTTGAATTGCAGCGTGCCGATTTGAGATAGAATGTGGTCGGGACGGGCTGCGCTACAAATCCACCCAGCAGGCTTTAAACATTTCCTCCACTTGAAAGCAGCAGATGTCTAATAAAAGCGTGTGGCAGAGGATGATGATTCCAGCTCACACCCTTCACTTTTATTAAGAGAGACACAATAACACAGAGGCCTGATGGGACCCGGCTCCTCCCTAATGACCCTGGTTGACCCAAATAAAAGCTGCTTTGTAAACTTTTCCTTGGCGACACTCTCCCTTTCAATGAACTTAGTTGGCATCTTATCCTATGATGTGCAACCTTTTTCCCTCCCCAAGTCTCTCAGTTGCTGTCTCTCCTGCGGTCACTGGGGAAACAAGTAAAAAAACAGGGGACTGCAGACGGGGACTCGACTGAATGAAACCACACACTCCTCTGTTGCCGCTTTAGAGTGGCAGGGAGGGGTCCGTCTTGTCTTTGACCTCTCCATATAAAACACTCCCCACAAACCGCAGTAATTGAACCCCGCTCCTCTCAGCCAACACACTGCCGCAAGTGGCTAGCAAACAATAGCTCTAAAAACAACTGGGGCCAGAATTAGACCTCCATGCACACACATACATGTACAATAACATATTAACTGCGAGTTATTGCTGCTGACTACACAAGTTTTAAATATTATGCGCTGAGCTGTTTAACAGTTTGCACTTTATAAGTCTTTGTGACTAAAATAGTCAAACCCTGTCAATTATCTAATTTTCTTATTATTGTATGTTTGGCTCATTTCTGTCAATTGTGAGATCATGGTACTCATCAAAGTGAGTGCTGAGATCTGAGGACAATCTGCTACAGTGCAAAACTACATACAGTTACATAACAGAGTGTTGGGGAAGCAACTCTAGTAAAATAAAATAAAAAACAAAATAAAATAACTTACTACTCATTGAAAAAGACATTATGTTAATTGCTGAATATAGGCTAATGGCTAGCTAGCAGCTAAGAAGACCCAATATGCAGAGAGGATAACTTTTGAGGGCTGCTGTTGGTGGAGGCTAGCTGTTCCACCCTCAAGCCACTTCTCCACTGACTGCAGCCCCTCTGAGAGAGCAAACAAGCCGACCTCTAAAATGTCAAAGTAATGCTGCCTTACTGAGATTACTAACTGTAAAGTAATTGCTGAATTGTAATCCCTTAACTGTTTCTAAAAAAAAGTAACTTGTTCCCAACACACTGTCCAACACTGAATAAGACCAAAAACTAGAAGATGAGATGTTACAGAAAGAAAGTTTTTGAGGATCAAAAATATTCAAACAATAGGTTGCAAAGACTAAACAATAAGAAGATGTTGAACAGACGGACTGTAATAGGAACAGCGGTGGAGAAGCAGAGTTTACACACTGCTGCTCTCTGCGAAAACATGCTGCTGAATTCCTGGCCAACGGACCCTTTACTCTGACCCTGTTCATTACCATACAGAGGTTGACAAGCGCTCCAGCTCTCTGCCCACAGCTGCAGCCAAGCAGAGCGCAGGCCAATCCACAAACCTTCAGCTAAACATCCTGCCCCGCGTCTTCTGCTATACACACTCAGTGCTGGGTGAGTAAATCCTTTGCCCTCAGTGTTTGAAGGACACGTCCAGTCCAACACACAGTTTATTTGTCCAAGGTTGGTCTGAACGCTCACTTATTACGGCTCAGAGGCCCGTTGCCACACCAGCCAAATTTAATTTCCCTCCTGTGGCGTGATTTGTGTGCAAGTACACACGAGACTACATCCTGTTAAGAAAAAGGTTTCAATAACCTATATTTTTCCTTAACCACCCATGTAAACAATAAAAACAATCGAGTCCCCTCTGACAACCGTGCAGCAGGATCCATGACAACCAAACAAAAAAGCTCCAGTTGAACACAATGACTGTGTGATAGTGACTGCACTCGTCCATCCAGAGCCAAGGCATGATTGCCAGACTGTAGCCATTCCAGCTCCCCTTAGGACGATATTCTGCTTCAATAGCAAACCATAAACCTGCCTCACTCTGCAGGGCTATAAATGAACTGTGTGCAGCAGACATGTGTGGTAAGAAGTAGGCCAAATCTTTCTTCACTATTGTTTCAATTTTCCTCATGATTCAGCTTCTCTCTGAGAGCATTGTCCATTTCCTCCACCATAACAAATCATTTGATTTGTCAGTTTCCTTTGGGACATCTCATATAACACCCTAATCTCCATTTTGCCTTCATAAGCTTGGATCATTTTACTGTGGAGGTATTCGACCCTGCTCAGAGGGTTGTCTGGGTGAAAAATGTTTGATGTAACATAGTGAAATAGCCGAAGACCACTGTTTCACCACATGTACTTTTAAATGGGTCTAAGAAGTCTGTGAGAAGAAATTTTATTTGCTCAAAAATGTTATTTATCTTCTCATCATGTATTCCCCTCGTCGCTGTAAATATGCTTGACTGCCAATATAAACAGTTTGTAGAAACATAAACTATTCAGTAAAAACTCCTCAATCTGCGTGTTGCAGTTTCAAGAAAGGCCCATTTATTGTCTTTTTAACAGTCGCTGAAATGAAGGAATTGTGTTTATCTGAAATTATGGTGCAACAATGGGATTTGGAAGCAGTCTTAGAAAGTCAAATGTGAAAAAATAAGATTTAAGTTTATAGGTAACTATTTTGTCCTTCAATGCTGCAAAAACTGTGAAAGCTGCCAAAATTCAAGGTCTCAGTATGCCTCAAATGAAGTGCAGTGAAGAGCAAACTGTACCCTCACTTACACCTATGTGATGTCAGAGGAATGTCAGAGGGGCCAATAATCTGACAAACCTTCCCATTTAAGTAACGCAAGTAACACTATAGAGCAGTGCTTTTAAGAGCAAGTTCCTGTTTTGTTTGCATCTCATTTAAACGTGCAACGACACCAACGTGCGCATATGAGTAGACAACATGACATGTAACCTCGCTAACATCTTATCGCTGCTCCTTTAGATCAACAATTGGTGGCACCAGTGAGCATAGAAATGCAGCAATTCTCCATTAAAAGGCAGGAAAGGACTGCTCGCGAGCAAACATGGATCAAAACAATGGTCCCAAAATATCAGTAAAAAATTGACATTGCAGTTTTATGAGGAAAGAAACGTCTAAACGAGGATTCATGCAGTGGATTTTGGTGAGAAACAGAATAGAGAAAACTCCACTGTGGACCTTTAACACTGAATTTGGAGAAGGTGTGCAGTGGTGAGAAAGTACGCAGGATTTGAACTTTCTCTTTTCTTTCATTCTTCACACAACATCCGTCACTTTTTGTGTGTACATTTGAGTACAACACTATGAATGCCTTCAAGTAGAGACTTTGTGCAAGTGTACAATGTCATAACCATCTGAACAAGTGTTGCATCTTAACACTCTTGATGATGTCCAGCTTTTCACCCTGACATGTGAAACAAGTGGTTTGTTTTGAGCATACCGAACCATTTACGCTTCATAGATTCTTGCAATGTATCACTACAGTGACACTGTACCATATCTGAGCATTCAGTGCCATGACAGGGTTCCTGACAGCAGATTCGTTCATGCATGAAAAGGAAGCAGACATGGAAGTCTGGCTGATAAAAGCGCAGCCGGCTGTGTCTGTTTGTCCGATGCGCTGCACGTCTGAAGAAGTCCTTTGTTGTGGACCTGGCTGAGTCACATACAGTCTCTTCTGCTGTAGACACAGACCTGACTCAACAGCAGCGTCTCAAAGCCCCTGATTTAGATGGCTTGTTTTCTCTCCTCAAATAAAAACTTCGCTTTGAGTGCAGAGCGACAGTAAAATCTGAGAAAACAACCGGATGGAGCAGTTAGGAAGAACACTCCCAGGTAAGGGAGTAGAAGAAGTCCTAAACTAAACTGACATCAGACGCACATCCCCTCCATTAGATCGTATGAAATCTACCTACTGATGCTCTATTACATACAAACAGTCACATATGGGTAAGCTCTCAAAGCAGTGGCAGAGCGCCAGGATCAACATCACTCCCTCCACACTCCGGGTTCAGTGTAAGATTGATGAGTCTGCTGCTCACTGCTGCCTTGTTGTCTTCACCACCAACTTAATGCCAAATCTGAGCATCACTCTGTACATCATTATACATTTCCAGGCAACCGTGCACCTGTTAAAACACACACACACACACACACACAGGATGGAGACTGACCACGGTACTGTGCGTCTGTGACATGAGTTTGAATAACACAGTCATCCAAGCTGATACCACTGCATCCCTCCCCTCAGTGCGCTGACAGACGGGGGCCTCCGCACTCAGTATTTCTCATAGACACACATAATCCTGCTGCTGCAGAATGAAACCTTAATAAAAGGCAGCAAGTTCGCGTTTTCAGCTCTCAGCTTTCTCCTTCGAGGATCTATAAAGTATCAAAAAAATCTGTTCAGAGGCGTGTCGCTGTGATCAAACCGGATGGCGATCTGCTGCTGTTGATTTCTGGGTTACAGATGTTTAGAAAACAGATTCAGGTTCCAGACTGACAAATTAACAGACAGTTATTTCATTACCAGGGAAACGGGGATTAACTTCATACATAATGCAACCTAGCCAATATTTTTGTAATGTCCTCTTCCCTCCTTGTAAATATTTGTCTTAAATTGTCATCAACAGGGCTGTGCTATAATTCAATAACTTTATACTTTATTGATTTCAGTGGACTATCATGATGAACATATTGTGTTAATATTTTACAAAACTCTGCTGTCAAAATTAATGATTCTGAGTTATATACAACACATGAGTAACTGAAGGCTCTGTTTTACATGTGTTTTGTCTGATATGTACGTAACAGTGGAGGACAGTGGATTCTACCTTTACATTTGTTGTGATATACAGATGGGTAAAAAATGATAGGAAAAAGTGTCTTTGTAAAGTACTGGGACTGTCTGCATATTGATATTGAAAAAATAATCTTATTAACATAATATAATAATAATATATTTTTTAATGTCACCAAGCCCCAGTTTGGAAGCTGGTTATGGTATTTTTTTGGGACCAGTGCATCCTCAGCCTTGGCACAGATACTCCTAGAGTATCAAAGGGATGACTGCCAAACCTCTTTTATTACTGGCAAATACTGCTAATTAGCATTCAGCCTAATATGACCTGACTTTCTGGCAGTGTTAGCAAAAGTCCTCTCGAGGTTTTGGGATTATTTTGTCCCCTTCTATGCATGCATGCGTACAGAATTTGCATACATGTACATATATACACACACACACACCACAAACCCACACAAGTATACATATACCCCCACAGAGCGAGTGGAGTAAATGACTGTGTGAAGCTGAGCTCCTCTCAGTCTAATCCCTGGGTGAATGGTGTGCTGTGTGCCAGGCATTCCTCTGTGTCTTTCTAAGGCTTTTCTGGGGATTAGACCCCACTTACTTCCAGGGGCCGCAGGGTGGGATCAAAGCTGATTGGGCTTTTTGGGTTCAGGGTGATACCGTGTGGAACGGTGAGCCTGCCTGCTCAGGTAGAGTAACGGAGGGGGGGACGACACTTCAGGCGAGACATGAGATGCCGAAACAGAGGGGAGGGGGGTCAAACCTGCACTAATCCAGCACAGCGCTAACCGGTACTGTGCTGATTGATGGCCGGCCTGCAGGAGGTAGGAGGCTTTAACTCCAGCAATAACGCAGGTATGCCGGGCCTGAGCTTGCTGAGGTTACAAAAACACAAAACGTAAATCACAAACGAAGGAGATTTCAATCACAGTTTTCCCCTGTCATGCCCACAGTTCACACAGCATAAGGAGCCTTTCATGAGGAAGACGTGAATGAAACATGTATGTGACAGACTGTGCAGCAATCTGGACTTCATTCCACTGATCACTCACACAGCGCCGCAGGCTTTATGCTGGCTAAACTTACATCCAGCAAAACTGAAGACAGACAAAACAAACACGACGACTGATCTGCAGCGACCTCAGAGCGCCTCGACTGATCCATACAGCGTCTGACCTTTACCCTGGCAGAAAAAAAAACAGGAGGTTCCCTTTAATCCTTTAAAGACAACACAGAGGAAGTGGAGGAAGTCTTTATCGTGACACTACAATGTGTAAAGTATGTGAATTACCAAAATAGCTCACAGAAAGACAAATACACAGAGGTGGCAAAGAGCTCTGAGCTCTGGTCTTCTGTCAGAAATACAACAGCAGGATTAGCAATGGCTAACACACCAAGATCCTCTGAGCACACTGAAAATAAACAGAGTGTATCCTCAAATATACTCAGATATTAATGGGAAATCAGTGCGTCTGTGCACGTGCAGTAGTTAGGGAGAAAACTCACACCAGCACACAGACACACAGTGTAGGCAGTGGATGACACTAAAAACTGCATGTAGGAATTTCAAGGGCTAATCTATGTGTAGCCAAAGCTATCTTTAGCATCTCAATCCTGATGACAAACACTTATACACAGCGCCGCCGCATGTTTTGGAAACTTCAGAGGAAATACACAGAATGACCTTCAGAGGATTTCAGCACCCTGCAGATAAGCATAATCATGACCGGCACGATCTGGCAAACAAAACAGAAAAATGTTGACTGTTGTGTGCACGCCACTTAAGATGCAGTGAGTTATCTTGATGTCGTTTATTCCTGCTCTTTGTTCTGTCAGTACAGATGGAAGATTATTAGGCACGAAGGCCCTCATGCACAGGTGTCCTATCTCTGCTCTGTCTGGAGTAAAACCAGCCCGAACCCACTGACAACACCTCGGGTCTGGGCAGTGTTCACTCCAACATGTGGTTCTGTCTCATGTCTGCTTCCTCTGACAGATGGGAATAAAGTGGGCCCTCATGCACGCGGCGGCTACGGTTTGTTTGTGTTTTGCACCATTGGAGATAAGTGTGCATGCTCTGTGCGCTCTACAAAGGGATGATAAACTAAAGAGGGGCATCTAGAGCTGAGCTGAGCAGAGGACAATAATACAGACTCAGGGGAGAGCGGGTGTCTATCTACAAGCCAGTCTCCAGATCAGGGTCCTGGAGTGAAAGAAAAAAAGAAAAAAAAGAAAGAAAAGAAAAGAAAAAAGAAAAGAAAAGTGTATGTGTATGTGTGCGAATTATGTTGAGCGAGTATTTCTGGCACTACTTCACCTACTTCCAAAGTGCATGGAGTAAAAAAAATATCTTGAGGAGCTCAAACCTAAGGCAACACTTGTCATATAAAGACCAACTCCATTGTGAGACCAACACATACTGTACAAAGAACATGTTCGTGGAAAGAGAATGAAAGAAAGAGTTTTAAAAAGATAAATAAATATAAAAGCATATATACCAACCTTCACACATGGATGTATTGTATATGATAGGAAGAGGTCTTTTCCCAAAAAGTGCCTTAAGTATGAAAAAAAAAACTGCACAAAGTGCCAAATATACTCAACTGATAAAGTGTTGTGGGAGTTTTGTGTGTAAAAATCTGAGACATGAAAAATCTAATAAGGCTAACAACCCTTTTCTTTAACGCAAGCATTGCTGCTATTTTCTCGGTTTAAATACAAACACAATATAAATTCAAATAAAAGCTTTCATACCATTACTACCTTAGATTCCATCATGAAATAAGTTCAGCAACAATGGATAAAGAAAAACTAAGTTTGGGGAAAAGAAATGAGCTGAAACATTAAAGTTTTACTTTAGGGTATCTTATTCTTCAAAGGCAGATTTATTAGCTGTAGAATGAGGGCTCCGACTTGTAGAGCAGATGTGGGGATTTGTTTTTTTTTTGTTTTTTTGCTCGCTTCTTGGCTATAACACACCAGTGGAGGCCGCTGGATGATTTGGTCTAGGAAAGCTCTCAGTGATGCACCATTCATCCTTCAATGTTATTTTACGTCCAACTCTTTCTCTCCCTGTCTCAGTTTGCCAAAGCAGAGATGCTGCTAGGTGATGAAGTGCTCCAGTGATAATGTGACATCCATTCTCCATCGCTCTCAGGCTAAAGACCGCGATGGGGACCCAGAGACTCTCCCACAGTTTGCAAGTGCACTGCAGTTTACTGGCTCTGCTGCAGATCACTCAGGGAGAAAAAGGAGGGAAGTGTTGGGAAAAAAGGAAAAAGGAGCAAAGATAAGAGAGGAGAAGAAGAGTGGGAACAGAGGGAGGAAGAAGTGATGCTTCTATTCGTAGTGTTTTCACTCCCTACATCCTCCAACCCTTCTGCCATCATGCCAGAATGAGGGTCTTATCTCTGAAAGGTACTTCAACACAACATGCCCACAGACAGAGCTGACTGCGAACACTCGCACACAAGGATGAAAGGACACACATACAGAGGAGAGGCTCCCATACGGGGGGGTGGTGGTGGAAGCAGATTACAGGATCAGAGGAGCGAGGGAACACAGATCAAAACACAAGCGGAACCATCAGCGCCTTTTTTTTTTTTTTTTACAGCAGAGAGTAACAACAGGCAAAACGAGAAGTGAACAATCAATCACGCCACTCCTGTCGGCCAATAAAACAGACTGTGTGATCACAGTTTCGGGTCGACAGGGGTCGGCCGACCCCGCGGGGCTCCAGCAAGGGGGCTGACGTGGTGGATGTGGCCCTTATCGCAGCAGCGCATTACAAAAGGAACACAGGCTCCCCTTCAAACTCCTCCCTGCTGGCATTCACAAAGTTTTTCAACAACTGCCTTTTTCCTGCACTCCCTCACACCCACACTGTGAGAAACTGCTGATCAAGGAAAAGAAAAGAACTTCAAGAACTCCACAGTAGACACTTTAGTAACATCAGTGCTTTCTGTTGCTGTACCTCTGAACAACTAAGGCTGCAAATAATTATTTTTCATAGGTGATCAAGTGACGATATAATGAAAACAGTAAAAAAAAAACATCCACCAGACTTTTTGGCACAGATGATTTCAGCCCATTTATAAATAACATCTAAAGAGCCAATCTTATTTGAATCATGAAACTAGAGCCAGCAACTAATTTTTAAAAAAATCCACAAATCCCCATAGTGATAAAGTCCATCACAGTTTTTCAAATGGTTGTTTTATCTAAAGATATTCAATTTTTAATGCTATAAAACAAAAAAAAGAGCAGTAAATCTTAACATTTGAGAAGCTGCAGCCAGAGAATTTCTGTTTTTTTTTGCTTGATAAAATTATTAGTTTATTTATTTAGGTATTTGTTGTTGGTTGATCAATCAATAGATAGTGGTGGATGTAGATGTGAGATTTGCTTGTAGCTGTTTTAGGATCTGTTCCAGGTCACAGATAGACACAGGTTCACTGCACTAGACTGAATAAAATGATTCATTTGGTCATGATGTATGTGTAACTATACTGTGTGGCTTTTTAATCACACACAGTAATCAGCGATGAAGTATTAATCATCATATCAACATAGTTTTGTTATTTCAGTAATTATATAATCATTACACCAGTATAAAAGTGATTTAGAGATGAGTGGTCATATTTGGACTGTTAGTGAGGTGAAGATAAAGTTTCCTTATCGAGTTTCAGAAAGTGACTCACGAGGGAGAAGTTGCACTAGGTCTATCAAAGACTTATGGCGTACGGGGTCTTTTATGGCTTTTCAGGTCTAAATCACTTACAGGCCAGAGCCCCCCATGGTCAGCGCGGTGTAATTTATCAGAGCGGTCCCGGTCACAGCAGCCCGTGGGCGACGTGCCGAGCCCGGAGCTCCAGAGATTAACACTCCTCCGTCAGAGTGAGCGGAGAGCTCTGACACATACATACTGAGATAAAACATCTGGCCTGTCTCGACTAAATATGTCTCCCAAGTGTGTGTATGTTTGCGGTGTCTTGTCTGTCTAGAGTGTACATGTGCGCGCGTGTGTGTGTGTGTAGTCCAAACATGATGTGTGTATCTTCTCTGTCCTCCCCTCTTCATCGCTGATATCTGGCAGGGTGAGTGGTTGCTCTGGAGCAGACGTGGAGGTCTTGGCTGAGATTGACCTGATCTCTCCAGACATTTGGTGCTGCAGTAAAAAATGGATGGATGTGTCCCACTGTCTGACTCCAAAAAACCTCCCAAAAATGTCTGAAGTACAGTATATCAAACCAAGGCACTTGAAGATGTGGGGAGAAAGTGTGTGTGAGCAAAACAAGTGCTCCCCCCTTCATCTCCTCCCCTCACAGTAGTAGAAAACAGACAGAGGTTAAAGTACAGAGCGGCGGCTTATTAAAGACTTCAAGACGCAGTGGTCAACCAAAACCATCAACGGCACCTCTTATGAGCTCTTAATCCTCTTACTCACCCTCTATTATCGCAATTTAATTGATTCATAAAAGTCACTACAGCGAGATGAAGTTTCACCAGCTACACACGAAACATGGAGGCTAATTGTGCTGACTTAGAGGGCTGTATCTGTTTTATCTGCAGACTGTTAAACTACTTATGAAAGCTGTAAAACTCACCAGTGACAATTTAGGGCAAATCAGCCTTTAAAACTCATTATACACCCATCTACATAAAACTATACCAGGCTGCTATAAAAAAAAAAGTATTTCACTTTAAAGCTTTATGAAAGCTTCAGAATTACACATGGCATCACTCGGCGGTGAGATGATAAGACTCAGCACAAGTGGAAAATCAAAGTAATTTTACACTGTTTTGGCACTTAAGTCCTCCTCCCTATTTCTGTGAAGTTATGAGGGTGAAAACCCGGAGAGTGCGAGGAGTTATCATAATTCATACATGAGATACAGCCCAAAGAGCCTCATCCCTCTATCTGCGCAACTGGCTGACTCATGCAGGCTTAAACTTCTGTGTCCTTTTTTTTTCACAGTCAGGTTAAAATACTCCTCTCTGAGAACTGGCGAGATAGACGAATGCTGTTTGTCATTGCCTCCTGACACAACTGATTGGAGTATTTTCAGATCTGATGACAGGATGATGACAGGACAACGTTGTTTCTTTCGCGTCTCCAAAACAGTTACAAATGGCTGCTAGATAAATGACCTGCATGACTCATCGCTGTGTTTAACCTTAGCCACAAAGACTACTTCATAAAGTTAGGTTGTATAATAAGGATATCAGTAAGAAAACAAGGCATGCACAAAAGTATCCTGTGTCACAGTCGCCTCATCCATTCACCCTGACCCTTTCTGTGGTGTCTGGCATCGGGATATTGGCAGTGGATCTTTTGGGTCCTGTGAGTTGCACCACAGGGCTTATTCTGGTGCATCCCATAGATGCTGGGTCAGATTGGGACTTGGGGAGTTTGCGGGCCAGGTCAACACCTTGAGCTCTTTGTCTTGTTCCTTGAGTGATTTTTGAGCAGTTTTTGTGCCTGGGGAGGCAGCTGCCAGCGGGGAGAACGTTTGCCATGGGAGGGGTGTGTGCTTGGTCTTCAACAACGTCAAGTTGGATGATATGTGTCAGAGTAACATCCAGATGAAAGTCAGGACCCAAGGTTTCCCAGCAGAACATTGTATTGTTAACAGATGATTAGTGTTATTCACTTCTCCTGTCAGTGGTTTTAATGTTGTGGCTGATCAGTGTGAGTAGACATACTTGTGACGGCTGTCCCAAAGGGTCAGTTCACCAACTCCACCCACTCTGCCTCCATACTGAAAACATGAATCACCATAATAATGAATTTAGTGACCTCACTGGAACAGACTCTGGTAGCAATAATGTCCAAATATACTGTATTAAAGCATGAAGAGTACAAATGTATTAAGAGCTGAACTTTTGTCTTCTTGATCCTCTTGTGTCCTCAGATGCAGTTGTCTCTGTATTTATGTTTTTCAGTGAGGAATCAGCAACATGACAATGTGCAAACCTGATGGTGTAAAAACAGCGGCCAACCTTTCTCGATGTGGTTTTTGAACTTCGGGGTTCAAAGTGGTCACTGTGTGAACATCTGCCACGTCACTGAAGCTATGGACCACCAGCATATTTTGAGCATTAAGCATCAAACAGCTACATTAGCAGCACTTTCCCTTCCTCTCATGCAAGTCCTGAGATGTACATTCTGCAAAAGAGAGGAGGCAGACAAATATAAACTTTGTGCTGCACAACTTCACAAACAGGTTCAGTGATGTTTAGATTTTGGTGGGTGGGTGTCAGGGATGACACATAGTTCAGAACATCTGTAGGGACTTCTTCTTGAAATAAGGACAAACAAAGTTTTCAGGCTGTGGCATGAACCTGGTCGTCTAAAAATGGCTGAAAATTTCTTCTTCGCCTTTTTTTCCGCACCCTCTGCATGGCGAACTGTGCCACATTACGCCGTTCCCTGTCAACATCCACATTTTTCAATTGAATTCAGCGACTAGAGTCAGACTGCTGATGATAGCTGTCCACGCTCCGCCCGTCTGCTGCACGGCCTCTCAGACCGACCCTTCACTTGCACTTCCAGGGAGGAGGCTCAGCCGCTTGCTGCTGACAGAAACTGCCTCCATCGGTCTCAACTTGAGAAACCACCCCAAAAAAAAAAGCTCCAGCAAAACTCAGCTGCACCGTTGGAACCAGAGAGTGAACTGGCGGTAGCTCAGGCTAAGGTTTCTGCGCTGTCAGGTGCAGCCAGGGGAAAGGAATTCCAGCTTTGGCGAGAAGAGCCGCTCTGATGGATGAATGATCCCGAGCAGTGTTTGTAATTCATCTCCCAGCGTGCCCTCTCCTGTCCCCCCGTGCGGATCGGGGAGTGTATGAGGCCTCCATCACAATTATACATCTACAGTGAAAGTATTAGTCTGAGGCTTAGACTTCACTGTTACTAATAATGACCTCTGGAAGTCTCTGTATCTCTGGCAGGCTTCCATGTTGACCAGTTCTCAGCCTAACAGTGTGAATGAACAGAAAACAGGGGAACAAAGGACACTCACACCACAACACTTAAGAAACTCCCTAGATATCTCAGTCAATCATCTTCTTGAACATCGAAGCATTTGCTCAGCTCTCTCTTTGGCTTTAATCAATTTTGTGATTTACCGATACTCAGGCTTTTAAAAGGGACACATTGTGCCTTAGCATGACCAGCTCACAACACGCAACCCCTGAAGTGTCTCAGAAATTTAAGACCGACGCCAAACAAGTATGTCAAGAAATTTCCTACGATAGTCTTGATACAGCGCTGCCGCTTAAGGAACAATACATGCCATTATCCAGCGGGGAAAGCACACACCCTGCACCCCTCAATTCTCTGCCCTTTCACCCCCTTTGGCGTCCCTACGGCTACCCACCCACACCCAGGGGGGTAGCGGTGCATGGACTGTGAGAGAGCATCAGACACAGCACACAAAGACATGGGAGCCTCAAATCTAATTTTACTTCGAAAGTTCAGCTACATTATGAAAAGATAAATTACCTCAAAGGAACATTGTGGTTATGGCTCGCAGAGAAAGTATGAATGATGCTCATCATGGTTATTACTTCAGTCTGTTCTTTGTCCTTTTAACAGTAACATGAACAGACCTTTCCAGTTAAGAAAACCCCTTCATTCCCCCCTCCCAACCTCTCTCCACGTCTCTTATAATATTTTTCCTCAGTCTGGCTTAAAACAACAGTGCCATCTCATTTCTTTGCAGGTGTCAGCTTGTGACAACAAGAGAGGAAGAAAAACACATCTTCTTTTCCGCTCTCGCTCTTTTCTTCTACCTGGCAGCGCTCGGGGAAACGTGTCCCACTGGAACTGTGCCACCCTTTCACCAGTACAGCCATTCTCGTTTTACACACTCATCTTTTTCTCCATCTATGAGAGAGAGACGGAATAGATTATCCTCCCACCCCATCCCACCACCCTGCCTCTGAGCGAGGCCAGAGGGATGAGAAGGGCGGGGGGGGGGCTAAAGCTTGGACTTTCAGGACAAACTGTAATTCTCCACTTTGTCTCTGGGTCGAGAACCCATCTGGCTGCAGATTTAGTAACTCTGCTTCAATAGGGCTCTGTTTACTCGAGTAGCTAGGTTTACACGGACAAAGTGAAGAGTTCATATAAAACGCATTACCTGAGAATAATCCTTTTGGTCTTTTGTAAATAGGATGTAATGATGGGGGATGTCCAAAGAGGGTAAGCATTTTGGAAAAGGCTCAGAAAGGCCAATTTGCGTGCAGGCTGTGGTTCAGTACCAGATCCTCTCAGCTGTACAACTGTGGTTTCTGACATATCAGTATAAGCATTTACTGAATTTCAGATAGATGCTGATTTAAAGGTTTTCATTCAATACACACAAATAAGAAAAACTACAAAAATTACCTATACTTTTCCTCCTCATTGTCTTTAGCTTTGACAAAATGCATCATTTAGTAGATATTCTTAGTGTACTACAGTAGTTTGCAGTACACTACCTTCAACGACCTGCCTGGTACAATGCCTTTTACAATTTCCTAAAACCCACCATGTCTTCAAACAGCTTCATTTGTCTGATCAACAGACCCCAAGTCAAAAAATTATTGATTTAATACCAAATAAAAGAGAGGAAAACAGCAGATCCTCACAGCTGAGAAGTGGACCTTGGGAATGTTTGGTGTTTTTTTAACTTGAAAAACTGCCAAAATGATTAGTTGAGATTGTTGACAGTGAAGGCAGCATGAGGCAAGTTGATGAAAGGCTCAGTAATCTTCCTCTTTTTAGTAACACACAAAGAGCAAAGCCATTTCTACAACAAACCTCCTGCTGGCTATGATCGTATCTCCCTATCACAGTGAATCAAAGAATGCAAACATAATTACAGTGGGGAATATAGTCAAAGCCAAATATGACCTGATAATATACAAGTAAATCAACATTAAGGCAGACGATTGTTCTATCTGACTGTCGGCCCTGGTGTCTCCACAAAGCTGACCAGACATGGCCTCATGGGGCCCACATACGGTCCCCATAAGCTGAGACGGAGCCCTTTAGGAAGGCAACATGGAGGGCAGCCAACAGAAGTAAAAGGACCATGACATCATCCTCTGTCCCTCGACCCAAAGTCAATAATAGTAGCAGACAGAGCAGATAGAGCTCTAACTCTGGCGCAGTGGCAGTGATTTACTGCCCTGTCAGCCTGTCTGTCATGAGGCACACATGCAACTGATATACAGTATGCATGCGTGTGGAAACCGAGAGAGACAGTGAGCACGCGTCTGTGCCCCCGTATCAAGTTTAATGATCACAGCAACACAAGACCACTGTTTTTCTTTTTCTCGGTTGTGCGACCCGAGTCATCTGCAGTGCAAAAATGTTCTTTTAATTCCAGTCATTTGTCTGTCTGTACACACAAACTTAATATACGCGCCTGCGCTTGTGAGAGCAGGTGTTTCTGGCGCCTCAAACATGTGTGCGTTCGCCTGCTAGCGCGCATGTTTGTTTGCTGCCAGGGCCCTGGCCGTGAGCTCAGCATGAATGAGTGAGAGAGCCATAAACACCTGAGGAAGCAGGGAACACACAGACGCTCTCTCCGGGCTATATTTACGGTCCTGATTGAGGTGGGGGCAGGAGAGGCAGTCGTCATGC
The DNA here is from genome assembly GCF_001640805.2 of Lates calcarifer. Taxonomy (NCBI): domain Eukaryota; kingdom Metazoa; phylum Chordata; class Actinopteri; family Centropomidae; genus Lates; species Lates calcarifer. Next base: position 10,275,928 of record NC_066845.1, read on the forward strand.
ACAGCTCAGCTCTGCCTGTGGCGAGGGTCCAACCAAAACACCAGGGCTGTTAAAGCCCCCCACGCCACCCCCCTCACCCCTGGATGAGTCCCAGGGGGCACTGGAGCGGACGGAATGCAGGCCTGGGTTTAGAGGTTCAGGGGTACGTCCTGTTGTTAATGAGCTCACCTCACTGGGCCTCTCTGGCTACAAGCCCTCGACACTGCCTCACCAGCCGCACCAGCACTGCCATAGCCTCTCTCTCCCAGCAAACGAAGACCTGGACCTGGACCACTGAAGCATGCCACGCTTCCTGTGCATAAGTCTGTGCCCTCGCGATGATCTCAAGAAGATGTGTGTCTCCCAGTGAACTGGAGGACGGTAGAAGGAAGTGCTGTGCCATGTTGAAATGGTCTGTCGAGCGCCGCAGAATGAACACGCCTGAGTGGGCGTGAAGGCCCGTAAAATGTGTGTGGGCATTAAGAGGACCCCATGAGACGTGACCCCAGACGATGCAGGACAGAGAAGGAGTTACGAGCTCTTACCTAAATGATGCATGTCTTACATGCTCTATTAGTGTGGGGTAAACATCATTCTGCAAACATGAAACACACACGCTTTCTGTGGAATACTGTAGCCCTGAAGATGGCCATAAGTTCAACATATGTAGCAAAGCAGGTTTATTTTAAATAGCACATTCTTATACACACAATCAATTTGACATGCTTCACAAAATTTATTTAAAATATAAAATAAGAAATACTATGAGAGACATTAACCCACATTAACCACATTAGACGAGAGCTCAGGATGTAAGAGCCATGTGGATAATGATGAATGCTTAAGGTTCCCATATTTTACACTTTTCCACAGTTTTATTTGAAATTTTGATATCCACAAGAAGATTTATTTGTGAATTTAAGTACCAAAAACCATCTCAAGATAGTTTTAAATCTCCTCTCTCACGCCTCTCTCTGGAGCTCTGGCAGGAGTGTTTTGTGTCTGCCTCTGAGCCTCTCTTCTGATTGGCTGCCTGTTTTCTGAGTGACGCACAGCCAGGCCAACAACAGGTAAGAGATTGTAGCCAACTGTAGCTTGGTGAAACTTACTGATAAATGCTAATTGTGATGGTCACTGAGGAAATGAGCCAAAAAGACAAGACCAGACTAAAATGCCTTGGTATTACAGAAAAAAATAAACTTTAGCCAATGGACTTTAACATCACTATCCTTAGGAAGGCATCCATTGATTGTGCAGTGTTTCCTCAAAAATTTTTTTTTTCTGCCTTGCAGCTTGGTGCTGTCAGTGGTGGATTACTGGATGCGCTGTGCTGGGAGCCCAGTTGAGGGCAGTGACTGTGCAGTTGTGACATTACAACTTTACAATCACAAAAGACATGGAAATCTCACTTTCTACAGTATGGGTTAGCTGAAAGTTTTAAACACGTTTTGACCTGACTGAGGATAAACTAACATCTACATGATGTTGAAGCACGATAACTGAATGACCAATTATTCACTGTACACTGACTATGTCAATAGTTTACTGCAGAAAACTGACCCTGGATTTGCATTTCATTACAGTATCTGAGCACATTTCTGCTAAGATCTTGTCAGACAGCCAATGTCACAATTCACAACCTTCTAGAAACTCTTTGGGGGCGTGCTTCACAACATTTGATTGGTATGGTTTACCTGTAACCAATTTGCTTACATGCTAGAATTTATAGTGTTTCTTGTAGCCTGCATGATAAACACTGGCCTATTGTTGGAGCGCACTGCAGTCTGGATTTGAATGTATGATACTTTGCACTGAATTATAACTTTTTCTGTTTATGGAACCTGGCAACATTGTCCTGCCAAAACACAAACAAAACACTTGCAAAAACATTTCCATAGTAGTGACTGTGAGAATACAGCTTACTGCGAAGTCCCACTTTACCAGCCGTGTATAGTTTCAGCTTTATATATCAGGCATTTGATCTCCAGAGGCAAGTTGTATTATCCTCTATGCTAGCCAATCAAATGAGGTCATTTCTTTCTGGTCAAGGCGATTGGCTCCTTGAGGGGAATGCCTGCTCCTCTGTCAGGTTTGAGCTCTGAAAGCCAACCAGGCATGTCTCTAATTAGACCGACTGCTGGTGCAGTTCATCCAAACCTCCTCTCTGCTCTCGTCTTCAGTCCAGAACTAATCACAACCATCAGCACCACTCCCCTCATCCCCGCTGAGCACCCTATCAACCACATGAGCAAATGGAAATATATGCAAAGACCAGCACAAACTAAAGCTCAAAAGTCAGACAGGGGCAACGGCTTTTAAATTCAACACCTTATCCAAGAGTGCAGCGTTTAACTGGCTGGGAAACTGAGACTGAACTGGAGGGGGGGGTTGGGAGGTCTGTGATGCGAGAGGCCATAAATGATGTCACCACAACACGCCACAGCAAGATCTCTGTGATGTGGTGGTCTGTTTGTGGTTTAGTGTACATGGGAGTGGAGGAGGTTTGAAGGTCGGCCTCATGAAATCCCCACCCACTGAGCCACAACACTTGAGCTTCTCTTATGTGGTGTTGTATATGTTTATGGACTCATAACAGTGACAAATGAGCAGCTAGATCATCAGGACCACTGGGAGTGTACACAAACCACAGACTGATACAGTGTAAGAGAAGAATATCAAACCTAAAAGCAACTGTTTTCATTGTACTTTCATGTTTTTGTGGTCCAGAGTGTGGATGTAACTGGGAATGAGACAGCAGTGAGAAGGAGACGTAACTGGCTTTTACTGACAAGAAAAGAGGGATAAAGAGTGACATTTTTTGGTAGAAGTAGAGCTGAAATTATTAGCAAACTGAGATAAAATCAATCAGAACCAATTGATAATCAACTCATTGTCTATATTTGCTTGTTCCAGCTTCTCCAGTGTGAACATTTGCTTTTTTTCTTTGTTTTAAATCAAACTAAATTTAATATCTTTGGGTTTTTGGAAGTTTGGTTGCACAAAATAATCAATGTGAATATATCACCTTCAGCAATTTTCACAATTTTCCATTATTACTAATTGATATATTGTATTTTAATCCTTCATGACTGTACCTACATCAAATGAATTCAATCAATCAATTAATCAAGAAAATAGTTTTAAAAAGTTAAAAAGTACTGCACTGTTTTATCAAGGTAAATAAAGGGGGAGAAGGAAGGTTAAGACAGAAACAAAGTGGAGTCATCTCTCAAATTAGCTGAGAGATGGAGATTTGCATTAAGTCTGGCGTTGTGAAGAGATTACCAGCCTGCCCATCGAGCTGTAGGCAGCAGTTGGGTCCGTTGAACTCATCACAGCTGTATGGAACCAACAGGACCTCGGAGCGTACCCGCTCCATCAATGCTGCCATTGTCTCAGCACTGACGTCAAAACGCCAAATATACTTCATTACGGTCTCAGAGCCTACCTAAAGACAGTGGTGCTGTGTTATGCAGCACCTACATCATGCCACTCTATACCTGCAAGCTGAGAGATGGCAATATCTTGAAGGGCATGGAGCAGACGGGTTAATGCAGCTTTAATGACATCAGTCGCTGAATGGATCAGAAAGGGGAGAGAGGATGTAAGAGCCCACACCTCCACTAGTGAGGAGGATTTAAAAAGGTCAGGATTGTAAAGGTTTTCCTTTATCTTTCTACGTGATAAAAGCGCCGTTACCAGTTCACTTGGCCTTATCTTGGCCAGGAGGACTGCGTCTTTCTTCTCCCCTGCCTCTGATAGTGTGATCTGTCAGGCTGTAAAGAGCCGGTCTGTTTGTGGGTCACTCAGTCAGCACACCAGTCCACTTAAACTACCCGGCGAAAGGAAATGCCTCTGCTTTATTGGGGACAGAAGAATACTCCAGCTGCCATGGCGTGGGTGGGTGTGTGGGTGTGTGCGCGCACGCGTGTGTGTCTATTTTCATCCCTAAAAGTTGCGCTGCTGACTCGGCCCACTTTATTTCTTTCTGACTGCAGGAAAAATAGTTTTCAATGCAGTCCCACGGGAAGTCTTGGGAAATAATAAATAAATCAGTAAGCAGAAGAGGCATTTCCAGTCCAGGAGCCAGATACATAAAACTTAACTCAGATTCAAGGCTAAGCATGTAAGAAACTTTAAAAAAGATTCAGCAAAAGAACTGTGCATCTGTATTTCTTGAAGTTCGCTGCCATTTATTTCAGATTTAAGGACAGACTAAACACCTGAAGATGCAGGTCAACAAATGGAGCGTAAAGCATTAATTAATATTTGCTGTAATGTACAGACAGGATATCACGTAAATAACATAGATAGTATGATAAATAAGATTTATAATCATATCTCCTGTACGTCTAAATGAACCTGGCTGAGCTAGAAAATGATATTCTACCATTACTGTGCCTGTGCTTCTAATATTATGGACAAACCCAAACCATGACTGAGTTATAATTATAATTCTTCTGACTGTCATTTTTATTCCACAGCCTACAAGGTTTCTGCTGTCCAGTATGTGCTCTGTATGTGGTTTGCATGGAACCTCTCAAAATAATGTCATAATAATATTAACATAATTATTAGTATATATTCCAATTTAAAAACCTGAGTCCATCTATGAGGTATAATTTGGGGATTCTTTCAAAAACCTGATGCACATACCAGCACACACTTACATAAGAAGACAGTATGGAAAGAAAGGCAGGCAGGAGAAGAAGAAGAAAAAAAGAAACTTCCCTCCACTGTTTGCTTTAGTTAATTCTAGGTTGGCTGGTCAGTGCTTTCAGTGGTGTTGTTTGTTAATTAATGACTGTTATGACAATTCCCCCGAGCGGAGCAGCATGGGCTGAAAGGGCTGGACGCTCCCATGTCTAATCTCATCTGGGGCCCTCAGCCCAGTTCGCCTTAACTTCAGCTGCTTCCAATTTGGGCTCAGCACTTGTGCTGCGCTTGCCATTTACATAACCATGAATATCAGCTGCTGCTGTTGCTGCTGCTGCCGCTGTGGCCTTTTCTGCACACTGGCTGCAGCGTTCCCATACGTATGCGATTTATGTGCCTTTATACAGCTCTTCTCATGAATGCATAAATACTCTCATGAATGCAGCTAAATCTGACATTGAATCAGGTTTTTTTTTTTTTGTGAATGAACTGGAGCAGGAGAGACTAACATATTTAACACCTGCTAATGCAAACACAGGGGAATCCAGGAATGCAACTGAAAGAAGAGAGGAGGGCTGAATGCAAAGGTGACTCTATGTGTTGTCAGCATAATGACTCTGATAGCGCTTCTCTGTGTGGTCTGAGAGGAGTGGGAGTTGAGGGTCACCTACTCTTGTTCAGCTCCCTCCCCTTTGACCTCGGGCTGGGGGTCCCTCCACTCACAGCCACTAAAGCCTGCTGCCATTAAAGCAGCTAATCACACTGAACAGCTGCATCCCTCACTGTACAAATCCTCAACACCTCGCTCTCCCTCCCACGCATTCATCCTGGCAGCCAGACAGACACATATGCCGACGTCCACGCACACTCCCACTCTTCCTTTTGCTAATGGCAAGCTGCAGCTGACTGATGTTTAAAGCGCAGGGTTTAGCGTGTAGGCCTGTGATAAGCTGCGCTGAGCTGTGAAAACACAGATTACATTTCTGCAGCTTATTATAGACAGCGCGCCTCTGCCTCCCAGCCATACCCGTAATTGCAACCCAAAAACCGCAGCCTCCGCTTGGCTGCGAGATACGGCTTGATGGGGACCCCCGCGGCAGAGTTTTGACAGCCATGCTAATTCAAGTCTACGTTCCCCCATATGTTTTGCTGCACGGCGGCCCCCCTTCTGCGATAAGCTGCAGCCATAGTTCTTTTAAGTGCTTTCCTCCATAAATCAAATCAAGGCCAAGATGTCAACTGCTGTCTCTTAGTGTCATCTTCACACTTTTAAGACTCAATCATAATTAGCAGATAGAGGGCAAAAGTCCAAATTTTAGTCCAATAATGCTGTTCTGTACGTTGACTCTGATGCAGCCTGTATGTCTTTGAGAGCGAGTTCTAATATAATAATGTTGCTTTTATGGGTTACATTTGATATTCTTGTATCACAAAATTGCCTCTAAATGAGGTATAATTTTGATATTTGTGTTTGATGTAGCATAAGTTGGGATATCCCATCTGAAAACAAGCATTTACTTACTTGGAATGCCAAAGCCAACCAGGCATACATTAAATCCCCGTTTCTGGCAGGCTATGAAAGTGCCTCCATCTGCAAATACTTAGCTTTTTTTTTTCTCTGGCTCAATCAGAGATAAAGACCATTGTGTTCCAGGTTCAGGAGTAAGACAATATCTCCCAAACCTCATAGAAAACAATTAGGACCCAGTAATTACAGCATTGGCCTGGAATTCCAGCCAAGTCCTGAGGTTGGGTTCAGGATGTAAGAAAAAGAGAGCGAATGTGAAAGGTGCCTGTCTGATGCAGTGTTATCTTACTCCGCTTGGACTCAGATGGAGTAAGTTTGTTTATCAGCCTGGGCGTGATGTAATGTTTTGCTTTTAGAGCCCTTGGTTCAAACATGATAGGGCCAAAAAAAATCCTCGCAAGCCTGCATATGACCATATGACAGCACGGCGTGATCTCTTCCCACAGTGTTCTCTAATTTATATCTTGCACACCGCTGCTTTGGTTTTGGAAACACATAAGCCCAAACTTAAACAGAGACACGTTATCTTAACTTTGGACCGGTTGATTTACAGATGTTGACTGATCGGCTGGCAGGCAGAGGGGGTGAGAACGGAGAGGAACACGAGAGAAAACAACTCTCTCATCTCCATTCAAAATGTGGTCATATCAGCGACCATACTCTCAGTTTATAACACACTTCCTCTCCTCTCTTGCACCTCAAAGCATCCCCAGAGCCCTGGCTCACGCGTATGGATATATGCTGTAAAGCAGAGAGTGGCCTTGAGAGTCAGACATGGCCAGGGGCTTTTAGAGGTGGCCTGGTGAGAGAACGGTGGAAGTCAAAGCAGGGCGGTGTGAGTAAATGAGTGGATCATACACATTTTCCACAGTCTGTGAAAAGCAGACTAGCAGAAAAGGGATGGTGGGAGCAAAGGTATATGACCAACACTGGTCTCCAGAAGAGGTCTTTAAAGATATATGCATCCGGTATTAGTTATTTATGAGATTTATGAGATCAAAAGCAATATGTTTTTAATGTCAGATCTAGACAGTAGATTTAAAAAAAAAATGCAGTAGTTGTTTGTCCATTTATATAACAGAGCTGCTTCACTTACTGAGCCTTTTTAATTCAGCCTTTCTGAAGGTCAAACAAGGGCTCACAGCCGTCTGGAAATCCACAAAGAAATGTGTAGAGATTTGCAGATGGAGCCACACACAGGTATTAAGATCCCGGATTTGAAACCTGCACCCACTGAACTACGAATGCAGCTTTAACTTCACTTGGCAACACTATAGCAACAGCTTTAAGCACAATCCGGTCTCCAGCTTTGCCCGGTGTGCTTTTATTTCTCCTTAAAGCTGCGAATGAGGCAGACAGCAGCAGCAGGGTATCAGGTTCTGCGCTGGCAAGAGGTTCTGCTCACGCGGCAGGAGCAGAACAAAGCACCGGTGGCCCTGGATAGCATCCATGGTGCCGGAGAGTAAAGGCCCTGTGAATGGGACCTGTCACTTCCACTCAGCGCCGCCTGTGATCTGAGCCACCCGGAACGACGCTCAGATAAGTGGCTAATCCCAGCATCCCCGTTGGCTCGACAGCCCCCTACTGCCATGACAACCGGAGGGGAATCTCCTCCAGCAACAACTTAATTGGATAATTTCCTCCCTGTTTGACTGTGCGTTCCTCTGCTTTTGTTAAGTAAAGTCTGGGGGTTTGTCTGACTTTGAACGTGTTTCTTGACTTTGAGAGTGGGGACGTTCTAAAACAAACAAGACATTCAGGCAGTTTTGATGAGTGCCATGCATAAACTAGCAGGAAAACTGGAGAAAGTACTCCAACTGAGGCTGACTGCAGGCCGCTGGGAGGGCTGAGAGTTGTTCTTGGGTCACCTGGGAGTGGGAGCATGAAAGAGAAAAACAGCCTCTGCTTTCAGCACCACAAAAACTGACCACTTTAACCACTGTAAATATTAATTGTCCTTTGTGCCACGAAGCCCAACAATTTACGTTACACCCAGTCAAGTCCTGGGTCCTGGCATAAACAGACGCTCCACCCTTCGCCCCAGACTGCCGAGACACGGGGGCCAGTGCCAGGGGAAGTCATTATACACTGTGAGTATATGTGTGTGTGTGCCTGTGTGTGGTGGGCAGCTACTGTAGTCGCAAAATGAAACCAGCAGTGCTGCATGGCACTTTAAGAGGACGAGAACTTGGTTCCAGCTGGACCATAAAACTCAAAACCACACAAAAGAATCAACCCTTACGTAGTACAATGACTCTTCAAATGAACACATTAAAACTGATTAATAAAGTGGAGGTATCTGACTCACCCCGATGAGGCTGGGGGGATCTTATTTCTTAACTTCATTTTGAAGACAGAAGCAGCCTTATGTAAGCCTAATGGAAATCACTCCTGTTTATAAGTATTACTTGTACACGTGTATTGGAAGGCACACCCGCAGGCTATAAGACGGCAATGCAGAGCGTTGGGATGCAGATGTTGGGAAATGAAAAAAGCTTGAGGAAACAGAGACTGATAAAAAGAGGAAACAGAGAGGCAGGTGAAGGAAAGGAGACAGAGTGAAAGAAAGAGAAAACCAAAGCCAAACTTGTTGAGGGAGCTCGTTTCTCCAAACCATGTCTTAGTCCTACATTGCAGTGCTGTGCTCCCTTCAAGAGCCCTGACTTCTTGTTCATTTTGATCCACTGCTGTCTAACTACCATCTGCATTAGTCTGTGAATCCATGAAAACCCTCCCTCCTTCGTGACTCACCTTCTTCACAGGCAGCACCACTGAATCCTGGACAGCATTTCCACTCCAGAGAGGTCACTGTGCGATACACCACTTTATAGGAAGGTCTGACCACGGTTCTATAGCTGAAAAACACACACACACACAATCTCTAAAGCCATCACATGTGCACAACTGTCGGAGGCTGATGTGAATGGTTTTTCTGACTCACTTGCTTGTAAATATGGTCTAAATGATATGACTTGGATGTGGCATGAACAGCAGTGACAGAACAAAGTGTTTGAAAGTGGGTTCTTCTCTTTAAAGGGTTCACATCTCAGCGGTAAGGTCCCTTAGCTTTCCTCACCTGCCTCCTGTGCATCCCTGTGGCCAGCGGCATGTCTGGTAGACCCGCTGGAGAATCGTCCCATTCTGCACCTGGCATGTCACCGTTTTAGTGACTGTATGAGGACACCAGTTCCTGAAGGGAGAAATAAAGTGGGCGAAGGTTAAAAATGCGAGGTTAAAGAATAAAACAACAGCAGGATTTGTTGTTTTTATACACACAAGAAAAGCTCATTTTCAAAGTAAATAATTCAAGGAAGAACTGTGTGTATTTTAAAAACACCTTCAGACAAGTGCTCTCACACTATAGCACGCTCACAAAAGTAAATCAGCCATGCAGTCACATTCAGTACGCTGTCGTCTTCCAGCAGAGGTTTTTGATTCCTCCCTCCCTTCCCCCACCCTTTTGTTTTGAAACTCCTTTATGGTGTTTACACGGTTTTAATCAGCCACGAGATTCGAGGGAGTGCATTGTGAGGCTGTGGGCTGTATTTACACTGCAGTCTATCCTCTGTCAATACACATCCGTTTGAATTGGGCTCTCGGAGGAGGTAAAAGTCCCCCAGGAGGAAGTACAGAGGAAGACGAGGTCTCATACGGAGATTAGAGTTTCTCAGCACGGGTTAATGCTGGGTCACGAGTCCACTCCCTGTTCCAGAGAGGCCTTCGCAAGACATTATGAGGATTCACTGAGGCTCTCAAGAAACCGACCTGCTTGTGTGGAGGTCAGAGGTTAAGAACTGATAGTGAGGATATGATCACTTACAGCAGGGCAGAGTCAACTGTACTCACCTACATTCACCCACAAGTTATTTCTTGGGTCCCTAGAAGCAAAATGTAAGATTTTTGCTCAGGAAAAGGTTCCAATGACAGCACATTTGTGTCACCATTAAGCTAAAAGTTACTAAAATTATGTAAAAGGTGATTCATTTAAGGAGAGTGAGAGCTCGCTGGGAAAAAGTGACGGCCGGTTACCCTGCTTTAATATATGGAAAACACACTGAAGCTGTTTGAGCTACCATATGTTACTATTACTTTATTGACAGTGAAGAGTATAAATACCCTGATTACCTTCATACGGCTACAGCTGGAGGAGGAACAAGGAGAACAATTACTATAGCCTGTGTTTACACAATCAATAGATGTATAGAAAGGGGGCTCTATGCAGAAACCACAAAGGACACTTTGTGGCTTGTAGCACAAAACTACACTTTGTGTGTTCTGCTGCCAATGTGTTCACAAGAGTGGGAGGGTGCTCCCACCAAAGTCTGTTTGTCAATATGCGAGACCATATGTTTGTATGTGTGTGTGAGAGAGACGGAGTTTACAATAAAGGAAACTGCCAAAGGCGGAGGATGCGGACTGAACCAGCTCCCATTAACAATCCCCACATGTTGTGGTGGCCGCACACACACACACAGACACACAGACAGACACACACACACACACACACACACACACAGACCTGAACCAGCTAGCAGGGGGCACCTTTGAGAAAAGTCTGTGTTCCCACTGCAGCTATTGGTGCATTGAGATAAAAACATTACTCTGCCAGAAGAAGCTGCGTATGAAAGATACTTGAGTCTAAGACAACATATTCCAGGAATGATTTAAAAGTAAAAAGGAACCATGCAAAAAGTAAGACACAGTTTGAATCAATCATGAACTTGTCAAGAAAAGCGAGTTGGGAATTCATCTGCCACACATGCGATTTAAATACAGGCCCACCCTTTACGTATACATCCATCAGGCATAAGGCTACAAAAATGAACACTGATCTATATGATTACCCTATGATTGCTTTCCCTTGTCCAGAAAAAAATTGCTCTAATCATCAGTGGAAAATTTCAGGCATTGAGGGAACTGTGGTCAGGTAGAGCTGGCGGTATGGGGAGGGAGGGGTACGAACCCCAACTCCTCCCCTCCACTTATTCTCCAGACCCAACAGATAAACATCTGAGTTTTCCCAGGGCTGAGAGGAGGTTTCACCTGGGAACAGCTAAGACTGTCACCAGGGGGTACGAGGAGGGAAGTGGGGTTGAGTTTTACGGTCTACCCCCCTCCCTGTCTCCCTCTCTTTGCATTTCACTTATGCAATTACCAAAGGGGGAAATGAAAACCGCTGCTGCTTCAGTGAATGAAATAATAACAGCAGTTGGCATAGCAGAGTTTACGTTTTCCCAAATGGCTTAACAACCAATATCTGAATTACCTACATAACTGATTCACAAATTACACAGAATTACAAGGCAGAAAGAACAACACTTTCTCCTCTAAGGATAGAGATATGATGATGTCTAAAGATAACTGTATTAACTAGGTATCATTATCTCCACTGGACCTTATAAGACTAAAGAATACAAATCTGTCTTACTTACAACACTACAACAATAACCTTCCTCACATTACCATACAATAGTCCATTGAATTTTGTCAGGCTTTATTCATGAAGAGACACAGGTGCATGGTGCATTCAGTCTTTCACTGTAAAATGTTTCATAGTCAACACCTTCTCCTTACTGGAGGCGCCCTTGTGTTATGAAGTGTGAAACCCACCAGCACCGTGCTGTTTCGCTGGCAAAAAGCACCATGCAGGCCCTCAGTGAGTATCGGGTCTCTAAGCACACATGGCACACTCTGAATGCCGGGCCCAAGCTAAATAAATCATCAACCATCTCTCACACAGTCACACATGGCCACAGCCAACAGTTAAGAAACAAATCCACAATTTTAAAGGGACGGAAAAAATCACAGCTTTGGCCCATCTGTTCCTCAACGCCGCAGACGCCAAGACAGTAAAACGCTGGAGGGAAACAAAAACGTGCTGAGCAGTAAATGAATGCAAATGCTGACAGAGAGCTCATGAACTTGTCAAAAGGCTTATATGCTGTATTCTAGTAACCGAGCGTGCCCTCATTTCGCCTCGTGCGCCGTGCAGCCTGCATCTTTCATGATCGCACGCTACTGAGTTGGTGCAGCAGACTGCGTGGGGAGGAGGAAGCTGGGAGTTTAAGCCGTGTGAACTGACGAAGAGGGCTGATGAGGGCAAAACGTTGGTGAGACTCTGGTGAAAAACATCTCAGTAGCTCCATTTCCATCCGCCCATCCATTTGTGTACTGTGGGAGGAGGATGAGGAGGGACCAAGAGTCAAAGATATGTTTGAGATGCAGCATGGATAGAAATCTGGAGGAATTTGTCTAGATTTCTGTCTGTGGGAAAAATACTTGGGGAGGACAAAGGACAAAAGACAGATGTGGCAAACAGCCAGGAGAGGAGGGGAGGAGAGGAGAGGAGAGGAAAGGAGAGGAGGAGAGGAGAGGGGAAGAGAGGAGAGGAGAGGAGGAGAGGAGAGGAAAGGAAAGGAGAGGAGGAGAGGAGAGGGGAAGAGAGGAGAGGAGAGGAGCAATGGAAACGAGAGCAGGAGAGGAGACATAGGTCATTTTACCATAAGGGTCACACAAGGGAGCTTCCCATGGGAACAGGGAAGTGGAAGGAAAGACAATTATGAAGCAGTGTTGGTCCCACGGGGTATAGAAGAGGCGTAAGATAAATGTGGAGCAACAACAAAAGACAAAGAGGGAGTACAATCACAGTGAAATTGATGAAGAGAGAGGGATACGACATTCCTGGAGTAACAATCTGCAGCTTCTAGGAAAAACAGAAACAACCAGAGCAGCCTGTAAGAGAAACATGTAAAACAAACTGTAATAAAATGAGAAACAAAATGGACAAGGGTTATGTTCCGTTTGCATTGGAAGAATTATTTAATAAGATAACAGAAAATATCAGTGCCGCTGGGATATCATATTGCAAGTTCAAAGCTGCCGTGTGTTTTCCAAGTGCAGAGGACGGTGAAGATCGTGAAAGCACCCCAGTGAGGCCCTGAAGGTCAAGGCTAAGCGACTCTTCACACCAGCCTCAGAGGAACGAGCAGAAACTCTCATTTGTCTCTGTCTGTTTTGAGCTTTCAGGCCCGAACAGCTGTGAGCTTTGAGCTTGTGTCTCCGTGCGTAACGGGTTATTTGCATCTGAGGCAGTAAACATGGAATTCAGCCCAACTGAAGAACTCACATATATCACACCTACGACTCCGCACCTAGCGCTGAAGTCATGAATCATGTGGAGCTGAGCTTCTCCACTGATCATGAAGGAGACTTGGGTGGACGGGTTATCTGCAGTGTACAGAAAGGAACTGGGACACTGGTACAGGGGTGCAACTAACAGTTATTTTCATTATTGATTAATCTGCCCATCATGCTCTTAATCAATCGACTCATCGAAGATGGTGAAACATGTCCAACTTCTCATAGCCCAAGGTGACGACTTCAGATGCCTTGTTTTGTCAAGGCAATGACCCAAAACCAAAGAAAATTATTTACAATCACAGCAGACTAAGGAAAGAAATTCTCATTTGAGAAGATAGATCCAGATTATTTTGGATTATTTATCCATTTGTTTTCTTTAAAAATATAGGGCTCCAACTAATCACTTCTTTGATTAATAGTTTGATCTATAAAACATCAGAAAATAGTGCAAGAAAAGAGTCTGTGGTGTTGTCTTAAGATGTCTTAAAACCAAAGACTTTCAGTTTACAATGATGTTAAACAGAGAGGGGCAGCAAATCCTCACACTGGAGAAGATAGAAACATTTAATTTTAGTATTTCTTGCATTGAAAGAAATAGTTTTTGGTTTACATTCAAATAACCGACTGCAGATCCACACTGGTGCATGGCATCATTCCCTGAAAATCATCCTGATTAATGGATCAGCCACCAATAATTATCAATGGCACTGCACAACTGGAGACTGGTTGAAGTTTCTGCCTCTTAAAAGGAAGTTTTTCCTTGCCACTGTCACCTAGTGCTTGCTGTTGGGTCTCTCTTTGTAAATTTTACAAGATAAAGAGTACAGTCTAGACCTGCTCTATATGTGCAGTGCCTCGAGATAACTTCTGCTGTGAATTGGCGCTATATAAATAAAACTGACTTGACTTGAGACTGCTCCGTAATATCCATGACCAATTTTCCTCGAGCACACACATTAATTTAAGTTATCTGACTGGTCAAATCTAAAGCCGCTCTGCTTTAAGCCACACAGGGCTCAGCCTACCGGACTCTCTGTCATCTTTATTCCCATGCTCAAAGAAAACGTGGATGTGGTTAAGATGGGTGAAGAATGAGGGCGGCCACAGGGCTCAGACTGCCTGTCAGACCATGACAAGTCCTCCAAGGGAGGATAAAGAAGTGGGCGAGACAAGAAGTAAAGAAGCGGCTACCTCTGTAACCCCCTCATCCCCACCTCCCACCCCCCAAGTGCACTGAGCTCATATAGTTGTTAAGAAATGCCAAGGGTGAACGAACACTTTATCAGCTCCTCTACAGAGCGACCGCTCCGGTCAAGAAATTACTCAAGAGCCGTTAATCCCCTTTGATTTGGGTAATCACTGTGTGAAGACAGGCTGGTACGAGAGGACGTTTGTAGTGAAGGTTTTTCCCGTGACAGAATCCTCATTTGTTCCCTTTAAAGTGACAAGTGACGTTTCTGTCACTGAATATCAGGCTGCTAATGCTCATGAGACAACTTTCTGTTCTCTGAAATCCCACTGCCACTGTTTGGCTTTGTCGACACACCATAAACTGCTGCTTTCACGGATCAGGCCAGACAGCAGGTGGACTGCTCCTCTCATGTCACCTCAAACCCGCTGACCTCTCCTCTGGCTCTGAAGACGGTGGCTGACTCTCTTGTCTATATTCCCCCCCTGCTGCCACCGACTGTAAACTTGTCTACCCTTCCCCAAAACAAGCCCAGATGTGGTGGAGTCACAGCTGCTTGTGTTTAGTAAACATGTCCATTAAAAAAACCTCTGGCCATGAGTGACAGAGGGGAGCTGAGCTGGGAAGTGAGCCAGTGGAGCGAGGCTGGGAGCCCTGAGAGCCACCTGGACACACCCAGGGAGAAAAGAGCCTCATCAGAGAGAAAACGGGGTTTCAGCCTCAGGCCAGGTTCAGCCCACACACACACAATCACAACCTGACAGCATAAATATTTGCAAGATGTGAAAGGTCCTCCCATCATTAAGCACTGGCCAGTCTCCGAGCTAAACACTGGCCCGGTCCAGGAGGGAAGCAGAGCTGGTCAGCGCTCTCTTCTTGTGTGTTTAGTCTAGTGATTCTCCCTCAGAAAATCCCTCATCACCAGATCAATCATTTTATGAAAGCACCTCACCCCCCATTTCAATTCAGTGACCTTTACTTCAGCTATCAATCTTGTTCACTAGATCACAGAAAATGAAAAAAAAAAAACCCCTCTCCCCTACTGTGATCCACATAGGAGCAGATTTTATGTGGACAGGCCTGGGGACTAAAGGCTTTTGAGGAGACAGCTGAGAAGGAGCAGATGATGCTGCTCCTGCTGCTGCTGCAGGGATGAGGAGCAGCACACAGCCCACCTCAGCAGAAGTGCTCTCAGGAGCCACACACAGAGAGAAGACAGTGGGTGAGTTGGGCCGACAATGGGAGTCAGCAGAGCAATGTGTGCTGCCAGCACAGGAAAAAGGAAACCAACTGTCAGGAAGACAATAGGACCTGGTGGATGGATGGAGATGGGAGTAGCTCTGCAGAGTCATGCATTGACAAGAAGTGAGGCTGTTCGGTTTAAAAATAGACTGTAGAGGCAAAAAAAAGGAGGTTATACCAAGACATACAGAGGGTTATCATCATACAGAACAGTGTGTGTAAAGTGACTACAAAGTAGATGCTGTCTTTACCTTTTCTGGTAGACTGAGGTGTGAGAGGCTGCTGCTGTCTGCGTCCCGGCTGAGTAGGTTTTGTAAAGTCCCGTCTTCCAGGTCCCGTCAACAAACGCGGTCAGCCAGAGTATCAGCACAGTCCAAAGCAAACTGTTTCTGCAAAGCGCGGACACGCTCTCCCGTTGGCGCGGTCCCATTTCCGTGGCATCAAAAGTACGGCCAGAAAAGTTTTCACCTCCACCCCAGTTCACGCCGGTTAGCGGGTCCCAGCTCGCGAGGAGGGAAATGTGTCAAACAGCACCGGGTCTGCTGGAAAAGACGCGCATCCTATGCACTAAAGTGGCAGAAAAACACATGCACCTCTGCGGACTACAACAACGATATCTGACGCTCGTGTCTTTGTAAAACCTGCCTTTCCTAAAATCCTAAGTGAGCTAAAGAGAAATGCCTCTCCGTAAACTCCTGCTTCTCTACCTATGACAGAGACTCGACATATGAAAACAAACCATGAACACCGTGTGTGAGTGTTGATAAAAGTGTGTGTGTCTCTTCCTTTCCCTCCCTCTATCTGCTCTGCCTACCTCCGTCCCTCTGTGTGCGCATATCGAGCCGAGCCTTTTACAGCAGTGGGCATGAAACCAGTTTTATAGTCTCCCCGGGTCTTTTAAAAGCACAGCCTGCTGGGTCTCTCTTACCCTGCCCCGTTTCAACCTCTCACGGAGGACAATGCATGCTCAAGGCGAAGGCAGATTACGCGTTGTATCAGCTCTAAATGAATTATGGGGCTGCCGCTGCTTCTTCCCTGAAATCAGCTGGAGCTGTGCCGGTGATGAGTAATTGTTTTTTGGTGAATATAAAACAAATGATGACTCAGTTCTGGCCCCACTGGATCTGAAAAGTTATATTTAAATGCTCATAAAGCAGGGTTCATCATTCCTCAACATTTCATCTATCTATCTATCTATCTATCTATCTATCTATCTATCTATCTATCTATCTATCTATCTGTGCAGTGGCAGGAGAATAGTTGTGGTTCCTGTCCATGCATATGGGACATGTAGGTTTACAGTGCAGGCAGCCAGTAACCACAGGGCTGTGGTCTTGCTCCAAACTAAACACCTGGCACCGGCAACCAAAAACTGGGGCCCCGAGATGTATATCTGTGGTCGGAGTGACTACACGTCTCTGGCCCCTGTGGGCTGAACTGCCCGAGTCTCACCACCAGCTGCTGCAAAAGATGCTGCAGACTGCTTAGAGTACTTATGCAACTGGCAAGGATACTGTAGTTCTGGGTGAAGTTCTCTGCTAAGGAGAGATTGTGTTAACACTCACAGAAGGGCATTCAGACTGGCACTAATCAACCCCCTCCTCCTCCTCTCTTACACTACACTACAGGGAGAAAGCAGCAGCAAACAGTGCATGCACTTGGATGAATGGGATTGAGTGAGCCCACCTGCTCTCAATCACAACAAACGGAAACTGTTTGGGATGGGGGTGGGGGTCGTTAGAGGAGGAGGAGGAGGGCTGGAAAATGATGTGTCAGAGTTTTTTGTTTCAGGGCACCCTTGGCATTTTACGAGGCCACTCGGTTGCAGGCGGCTGTGCAAAGCAGCGACCGGAGCAGCGTAGGGTTAATGTAAATCCCTCCAGTCACGAGCAGCTGAAAATAATTTGACCTCTGAGGAGAGAGACGGGGGTTGGTTCCATTGAGAGGATTTTTTTTTCTTCCCATCTACTCATTTCTTGAGTAGTTACTCTCTCACTGCCATAATCCCCTTCCCTTTTATTCTGCAAACTGAAAGAGCTGGGTTACCTATTGTCTGCGTAGGTATCTGTGCACTAAGATAAAGTGTAGGTTAATTAAACAACACACCATTCTTTCCCCTCTTTTCAACAGGGGAACACAATTCCTCCCCTCCTGTGTTTGGTCATAAACATGTCTTGATCTCCACTCTTTATGATAGTCGTACTAGTTGAAGCTGAGAAGGGGCCTGTCTAGCCTTTACCCTCAGCCATTCAGCAGGGGCCCTCTTAGGTTACACAATGCAGTAATGAGGAGCATGACAGCGATCTCATATGAGGGTAGAGACTTTAAGAATGAGGCTTGAGTAAATTTAGCATATTTTCACATTGGCTTATGATAGTTTAGTTGAACCGGCACATCCCTGATTACAGCTGCACTTTCACAACTGATGTAGATTGAGCATGTTATATGGCTCTAAACCACTGAACTTTTTGTTCCTGTGTTTCAGTGACCTCACTGCCACACCAGCTGCCAGATCCTCCTGAGGCTGTCTGATTCGTAAGAGTAAACTTTACCTGCTTTGGCATGCTGACCTCAGCAGCCTCGATTACTCAGTGCTGCACTAGATCTGTCTGTTAAATGTTACCCTGCTACCTACGCTGCAGAGAAAAGCTGAAAAGCTACTTGGGTAAAGTGGAAAACTTTAGCAACCTTTGGTCAGTGTTACATTTTCCACTGTAGGCAGCAGCTTATGTTCCCCTTACAACCTCAGCCGAAATGTTCAGCATCTGCTGTCCTTTAAAAGACTGGACAGGGTTCTGTTTAAGAAAGAGAATCATTAAACATGACTGAACTGATCTGCAAACACTTTCAGTCATTACCAAACAGTAGCAGACTTACAGGCCTAAAATATCCTGATCCACTGAACATACTAGCTAGCACAATGAAACACCAAAGAGAGATCCCTGGACCTACTGCCCAGAGTAAAGAGCTCTGTTATATGAAGAGCTCAGTACTGCTCTATGGTGCCATCTAGTGAGTAAATAATGAAAACATACAAAAAAACCCATCTAGTTTTCTAATCACTATCAATTTATTTTTAAATACATGTACAAGTTTTAATCATAACTTATTAGTTTTCCTATATTTCTTTTTTTTAATTTAAAAAAAAAAATTTTAAAGTAAAAATCCAGCATTTAACATGCTGGAAGAGAATGTGTGAAAGCCAACCACCTCAGTGAGGTTGAGTACTGTCTTTAGTCAGTATTGAGGTACAAACAGACTCCCTGGAGCACCCAGTGGGAGATGTGCATGGTAGTGAACAGGTCTGCCTCAAACACCAACCCCACACCCATTGCATTCCTCCGCAACGATGTGGTGTATACCGGTGTCCGCAGTGTATTCTGTGGTACAAAATACAGAAATACACACAACTGTTAGGAAAAAAATAATCAAAATAGTGAAATATAGTATGAAGGCCTGTAGCGCCTGCAGTCCACACCTGTAACCTGAGGCGGCGTGCCTCTATGGGTATGACTCTGAGAAGAGGCAGCTCAACAACCAGAACTTTTGGTTTACTCCTCACTAGGCAGCCCTTCTCCATGTCCCAGTCTGCTCCCTCCAGGTACAGACCAGACACAAAACAGCCTGCACAGAAAAAGACTATCAGTCTTTATGACTCATCACTAACCACACAGCAAGCAGTGAGTGTTGTATCATTACCCTGTCCAGGTCTGTCACTGACTTCATCCTCAGTGCTGTACTGGGTGACCTGTGTGTACAGTGTGGAAAGATCCAGAGGCCAGCCATTTTTTCTGCATGCAGCTTGGACAAGGGCAGTCAGGTAGGACTCTGGGATATGAAGTCCTGATAGCCACATTACCTTTGGCTCTCCCTCATCCACCTGGTGGACACAAGATACACACAGATATATCAGACATAAGATTATATTCTAAACTCGTTAGTTAACTATTCTGTGATTCCAGAAAAATGCAGAACGCTACATGTAAGGGGTTATCTGTGATTCTGAGTGTCTGTCCTTACCCAGTAGCTATACTGTTCATAACGCCTCTTGAAATGACTCATCCAGTTGCCAAGTGACTTAAGTGTGTCAGGTGCCAACTTCTTCCAAATGGCAGGGATGTGACCATTAAACAGGGCCCGAGCGACCTCATCCAACTCGCTGCTCATACCCACCTCACCGGCCAAGGCCTGTGGGACACAAAAGAATCAGAACAAATCCAAAACAGACGCAACACTCATCAGTTTGTTTTCCAGATATCTTGTTGTCCTCTGCTCCTCCCTCTCACCCTCTGCAGCTCAGCCAGAGAGCGCTGCATGCGGACCACTAGTTTGTTGAAGCGTTCTAGTTCTTGAAGCAGCACCACTGAGGTTGGGGAAATGTCTGTGCCAAACTTTTTACGGATCACGTCCATGTCGAATAACTGTGGGAGCTTGTTCTGAATGTCCTGGGCCACCTGGCTGATGTACTCATCTCTACTGATGCTTCCCCCAGATTCACCTATAGCATAAGACAGTATATAAAGGCAATAAGGACAGTATGGAACACCTTCTTTCAAAAAATAATAAATATTACTTCCAGAGATGCTCATTCAATTAAGAGGCAAGAGAGATGAATTATTACCTGTCTGAGGCTGCAGGTCTATTAGGTGAGTCCACATGTCTTTGGCTGCCTGTGTGTAGTATCCTATCTCTGCATTAGAATGAAGGCCCATTACCTCTGGTGTGTTTGCCAGTGGCAGAGTCTCAATCTCATCTGTAACAAACCGCAACGGGGTAAATCTGTGAGAGGTGACACAACATACGTTTTTTCTTAAAGTAAGAGAATGTAAAGCAGTGAAAATAATAACTGACCAAGATATGTCTTCTTGGGCCCATTTGGAGGGATCTTGTAATCTACATCCTTGTTGTGGAAGAAGTGGAAGTGCCTGAAAGTGTAGAAGAGAAAGTCTCCAAGGTACTCGTCCATATAGACAGTCAGGATCCTGCGGTCAAAGCTATCTATGGCTCGCCCACCATACATCACCTGTAAAACATTGTACACACATACCATCAGCTGACAGGATAATAGATGCACAGTTTACTAAAACATAATAAACTGAGCCTAACCTCCCCAATAAGGTATTTAAGACTTCCCCAGGGAATATTGCTGTCTCCCTGGTTGTGAGCTTTGGTCAGGTAGGTGTTCAGGATCTCCATACACACCTGTCAAGCACAGTTAAATAATTTAAACCTGTGAAAATTGAAGTGCAACTTGTATTACAGCATTTAAATACACGCTAAAAATTGAACTTAATCAGTTATTTCCACAATATTATAAATGACTTCCATGTAACTTACAAAGAAATCTGACTCATTGAAGTCATAGGGGACATTCCAGCCAATCTTGCCATACTTGCGTCTCTCTTGCACCACAGCATGGAAAAAGGCCAGCACATACACCAGGCTACGGAAGGCAGGGTGTGGGCATTCAGTCAAGGTCTCATGGGAGATTTTAGAGTATGTGGCTCTCATGTTGAGCTTGAGGCCATTTGGAGGCTCTGTCACTACCTGCATATAGTATTAGATAACATGTAAAAACACAGACAAAATCCTGTCTCTATCATTATGGTAGTTTCTCAACCACGTATTTACCACTAAGATGTTCCTAGTGCAGTCTCCCTTGTTTCAAGATTGTTGTTTTTTTAACAAATACATGTCAGTATGTTAAAACAAGACAAATAGTTTTATATGTGTTGGAAGTACGTTTTTCACCTTTAGAGACTTTTGCAATATGCCGATGGGGAAATCCTGAATGGGGTTGGTGGTGATCCACAGGCAGAAGTTGGGATTGGGCTTGGTGATCCTCTCTAGGGACTTCTCCAGTTCCTTTAGCCATTTTACCAGCAGGTGGCAGTTCTGCAGCATTAACCACTGACCACGAGCTGCCGCTGTGTCCAGCAACTGGAGTGCTACCTTTATCACAGGAACACAAGACAATTACCTTTACTTATTACTGTTACTTATTGTGACTACTTTGTGATCACAGTACTCGTTTCACTTGACCATACTTAAAGCTTCATAGCTGTGACATGTAAAAGAATTCTTCAGTACCTTCTCTTGGCCTTGACCCATAGCAAGGAACTTGAACTTGTTGCCTCCAAAGCCTGATCTCTCAGCTAGTTTCATGAGGTCACTGGCTGGATCAGAGCCGGGGCTCAGGATGAAGACAATGGGGGAGGAGGGTGTGCTCTGTTCATAAATTGCGTCAAAGCTGATAACAGGGGGCTGTACATATCTGAGCAGGAATAAAAGAAAATTGTAGACATACAATTTATGTAGGGAATACACAGTGAAAGTATGTATCCATAATTATATATATTTAACTGCATTACTGCAATAGAAACAGTCTCACCTCTCTCCCATGGTGACAGTGACATAGTCAGTCACAGCTCTATAGACTCTATCAACACGGAAGCATCGCAGCAACAGCAGCTTCTGAAAGGCTGACAGGTTTTCATCATATTTCATGGGGAATGAAGCCTGCTCTGGTCCATCTAAGTCATACCACTGAGGTGAAAAAGAACGAGGGTTAAATTCTCAACTGATGTGAAATGCCTATAGTGGGCCCAGGCTCTGCAGTTACTTACAGACTTCCAGTCAGTAGAATTTTTTTCCACATCATCAGGTAGCGAGCCAAACTGCTCAGGAAAGAGCTCTGCAAGTTTCACTATGTCTTCCCAGCCCTGGTCTGGAAGCCAGTCACAAGGCTTTTTGCGTGTGCTCTTTTCCAGGGATAGATTACCTTTACATATGAGGTGGAAAAACATGACAATTTGCTTTGAACATTGTGGGCATACACATTTGTGTGTGTGTGATCACTTAAATATTCAATTTATATCTCACCCTTGATGAAGAACTCCAACTCCTCCTGTGGTACTCTCCCTTCTGCCTGCTCAATCTTGATGGTCATGTTAAAGGAAAAGAGCAGCTTGTGTCTCTCAAACAGACCTAGGGATATTCAGTCAGTTCAGGTTATAAAATAATTTTAAAAAATCATAAATACTTTGCTTTGTCTTCCATGCATTTTCTTATTCAGTGTTCATGATTTACCTGTGCAGCCATAGTTATAAACACTGTATGTCAGAGTGTTCATGATGTTCTTCAGTCTTTGGGACAGAACAGAGTCTGGCAGAGATTTGCGCAGTGAATAGTCAAACACTTCCAGGTAGGAGGCGAGAGAGTACTGGTACATGCTGTTCACCAGAGCCATTTCTGTCAGCACAAAGAACAGAATAGCACCACGCTTGGCAGCAGGTCGGTAGCCATCTCTGAGTTCATCAATGTCCATGGATGTCTTTACAGCCAACTTTAGTTTCTCAAATACCTAATGGTCACAACATCAAACAAGGACAAAATTAGATGAATGACTTCTGTGAATTGTATGTTCTTCCATGAGTTCAGTGATGTCTGCTGTGGCCAAACTGACCTCACTGGCTTTTGATTTTGTTTCTTCCAAAGTGTAAACCAGCTCTGTGTTATCCAACATGTTGCCAGTAGATGTGGCAAGCTCTCTGAGCAGGGAGTCCCCGAGGTTCTTCAATAGCTTCTTATTGTCGCTCGTCTCTTGGATCAAACGCTCACGCTGTTCTTCCAGCTCCTTCTTCTCAAAGCCCATGATAACACTCAGCAGCTGGTCCTCCAGACCCTTGAGGGTCACTACATGAAACACAGATACAAAAGGTGGACAGACAAAGGATTTAGTACATGCTGCTCCAATGTTAGAGACAAAAACTGAGGTTGCCATGCCAAAGACTCTTACCAGTATAATTAATGACCATGGCTTTTCCAAACACTGATGGGGAATACTTGGGGTTAGCCAGTTTGGTGTTGAGATAAAGTTTAAAGTTGGGATCATAGTCCACCTCCTTGTCACCCAGCATGATGACCTGTCTGCCCTCTGCTCCTTTGACATTCTTCTCCAGTACATTGTCAATCACAGGGTCGATGTACTCATCCACATCTTGGAAAAGGAATGGGAAGCCATATTTGATGGCCATCTCTAGCTGCTTTAGGAAATCTGGATCATTGAAAGATGAGATCTGGGGAGAAAAGGATGATCACAGTTGCAAAATCAGGTGACGTGACTCTTTCCAAGATGCTGACAGCAGTGGGAACCTGTCCTAAAGCAGCCATTCTGGGACTCGAGGGCATTAATAACATAACTTGTAGGAGCATGAAACTTTTTGTACCTTGAGGTTATTGCTTTCCTCCTTTTTCTTAATCCAGTTGAGGGCTTGCTGTTGAGGGTCAATACACATGGGAAATCGGCTACCTCTGGTTGTGAGAATCCCATTCTGAACTGACAGCTCATCTGGAGGCAAGCCCTCTGAGCCCCACCTACAGCATCATAAAGAGTTTATTTTACATATACTTAACCCCACAGTTCTGTTAGTCAATGTGTCGAATACAGCCAAAATAAAGACTTCTCACGTCATCTTCTCATGTTTCAAGTTTCAAAATCTGTCGTGAGCACACACTCCTTCTCACCTGCTGATTTCTACTTCATCAGTAAGAAGGCTTTCCACTTTGAAAGGCTGGCTCAAGGGGATGCCTCTCTCTTGCACATCCTTAACCCATACTTGGTATACCATTTCATTCCTGAAGCCCCAGCTGAAGGCCCCTTCATAGCTCAGGAAAGCAGCAGAGATCAGACAGTCACCAAGGAGACGCACACGCCTCTGCTTCAACTCCTCCAAATCTTGTGTCCACCTGAGTGGGGAGAGGTGTAAAGAGTGAGTAGAAAAAAATAGATTGGTGGAGACACAAAGTGACAAAGAAAATGAGAGTAATAAATAAATAAATAAGCAGCTCTTTGCAGGGATGGCTAGGTTTACAATAGCAAGTGCTGAAACTCTTTTCCAGCCTCACCGTTCATTCTCAGAGCTCAGGCCCGAGATAAGTTTGTCAGCAGCTATCAGCCTCCGCTCCATGAGCTCAGCCTCCTCCTGTAGTAGCTGTTTCTCCGCAATAGCAGCTTGGTACTTCTCTCCAAGAGCCTGCAACTCTTTCTGGATATTGCTAAGCTCACTCTGAATGCGCTCCAGCTCTCGCTTACTCTCAAAGAAGTTCTTCTCTAGACGTGCCACCTAAAAAACATATTCGAAATATGGCTCTTTAGTCTGTGTTCTGTCTTATAGAGTGTGACATAAAAACTTTACAATACCTTATCTCTTTTGGGTTTTATCTCCCTGGCAACCTCACAGTAACCCATAATAGCTTCAACAAACTTGAGCATTCCTGAGCCGGCTTTACTGATGGCTTGCATTTCCTCAAAGGTTGTCTGGAGGTTCTTTAGGAAGCCTAGTCAGGGGAAATTGCACAGAAAACAACCATTACACTTAGCAAGCACAAATGCTGCTGCTATTATTATTTGGAGTTTTTATGGTAGGCTTCCAATGATCGTGAAGCTGACTTACCTCTGACAGTCCGAACCTGGTTGTTATTTATGGAATCACAGTCCATCTCCATCAGCGAGCGCAGGAAGTTAGCCTCTGACATCATCCCTTTGGCTGACTGCCAACTGATCTCCTTGTAACCACGCAGCACCAAGATGCACTCACAAACCACCTGCACCTGTTTGGGTGGCTTGGCAAAGGATCTGCACAAGAGAGGGAGAGGACAGATTAACAGATGGTGTTTGTTTTTTTTGTCAGGTATGTCAAATCCTGATTTTCTAAAATCTATCAGTGCTCCATTAATTCTAGAATATTAATCAACTCCTATTAATCAACCATCAATTTTCTTCATAAACGTTCACAATGGGTGTGTGAATTACAGATGTCACCGTTCATCTATTCATTCATCATCACTGCAAACTTGTTCAACTAAAGATTGAAAATGCTGCTCTGAGCAAGGAGGAAAGTTTACCGGATCTCTGTGACATCAGATTTTTCTAGGTCTTGCAAGGCATTGCGGGCTGCCTCTAATGCTGGCAGAGCCTCAGCCAGGGAACTTTCAGCTTCTTTTTTCTCAACAGCAATTACTTTGTTCTGTTCTTCAATCTCTTTGGCTTTGTCCTCTGCCAGTGCCTTTTTCTCCTCAGCTGGAAGGAAAAGTTATTGATAAGTGGTTTGTAACAGCTGTGTCTACTTTCAGAAGCCTACCATACACTGTATTTATTCATAGATGCAGTTAACCACTGACCCACAGTCGTGTTTGTGGCAATCTCATCCAGCAGGGCTTCACATGCTGTGGACTTTTCAGCAAGGACCACTTTCTGCTCTGCCAGCTTGACATTCAGGTCAGCCAGCTGCTCACTGGCCTCCTTCAGTTTATCCAAACCTCCCTCTAGACGCTTGCATTGAGCTGGAACAAGAGAGAACAAGTTCACAAAACAAAGTCTCTCAAATCATTACAAACATGTCGATACATAGCCATGCAGCACCAGCCCAACCCTTCCCACAGAGGCACCAGCATGTTCCATCTTCTCACCCAGGATGTACTGGTCCTTTTCCTCCAATAGATTAGAATAGGTGTTAATGAAGTCCAAGTAGTTCTTTGGAGTAACATAGTTACTGCGTCTGAGTTTCTGCAGGAATAGCTTGCTGTAGTCACCCACAGAAGTATGGACCATGCATACATGAGCTATGACGTCTGCAGAGTGTGCCTCTGGAATCATTGGACTTTCACCTGTAAAAGGGGAAAAACAAAACAAAACAAAACAGGAAACAAAACTCAGTGAATCTAGATTTAGGGATAATATTACTGCTGTAGGTCTTATTACAACTAAATAAGGCAAAGAAAGTCCTTAAATGGGTATCTAAAAAACAAACAAATGCATTTTAAAAAGATGGAAATGTATGTAATTACACACCGAGGAAAGACTGAGCAACTGCAAGTAATGCCTGTGGAGGCCATGGCAGGAACCAGTCTATCACAGTGTTGTTCATCAGTCCTGAGAAAAAAACAGTGCACACAACTGGTAAAATAAAATTAGAAATTATATTATGATTAGATGAGGCTGTACACTGTATTTTACCTGGAAAGTTCCTACAGCGTGTCCTCAGGGTGTCTCCTACTGGAGACATGCCTAAAACAATGTGTAGATTGTTGGCGCTCTTGTTGACAAAGTACTGCCACACACTTTCTTTAGAGGGACCTGCTCCCGTCTTTAGAGCTTCATCGCGAAGCTGGTTGAGAACTGACTCCTTCTCATCATCAGGGAACAGTGCAGGAACAATGCCTGTAAAGAGAAAGCATGATCAGAGTACTACAGCTGTAGCATGTAACAAAGACAGACATACTGTGAGGATGTTAGAGTGATATCCAACCTGAAGTGAGCATGTTGTTAATGAGTTCCAAGAAGCCTTCCTCGGCAACATGGGCATCAGTAAAGAGGAACACCGTCTTCTTATTTTCAATGCCAAGCTTTAGGTACAGTGTTTTCAGGTCATCACGGAAGTTCGACTCACTGTATCCTCTGCTTAGTGTTATCTCAAACACCTGGGAAAAACAGATTCCATTACCAACTGCTGGACATTTCTTTGCAAATATAGTTTGATGCGGCTTAACCTCTCAAACCCCAATTTTCCCTTTCAGTTTCTCTTTTAGCAGCCTTAAACTTAAAATTCTGCAGTTTCCACACTGTTCCAAAGTTTTGCTTAAGATATGATTGTACTGAGAGAAATACTGAAAACTAAAATGCTACATTCTCATGGCAGTGAATGGAAATACTCTGAATGTCTTGTGTGTACATATTCCCCCAGTGCCTGGCATGAAACATTTGTTGTCTAGTAATGAAGACGTCAACAAAGTTTATTTGCTCTGCTGTAAGTGTAACTGTAGCATTTGCAACCTTTTAAACTGCATGTCTAAGGAAATTAAATTTTTTAATTTGTTCATCACCAGGAATCATTTGCCCTCTATCACACCCATCATGCATTTTACAACCTCACAGCCGGCAGTGAAGGCAGCGAGCTTGGTGAGAGACTGCTTGCCAGAGCCCCCCACACCGACAAGCAGTGCATGGCCCCGATCAATGCGGATAATGCGGTGTACTCGAGTCAGATGTTCAAGAGCGTCATCGAACAGTACTAGGTTCATCCGCGATTTGTTTTCATTGTATTCCTCTAGAATTTCCTGCAGTACAAAAACACAGGGGTACACCGTAACTTTCAGCATATTTAAATACAAAATATACTAAATAACTGTAAAAACTATTGTCATATCATTAAATTACTGCAACTTGACCATACCTGAAACAGGGCTTTTGAAGCATCATAGTCCTGTATGTCCTCATAGACCCTCGGTTCTGTGTCACTGAGGGCTGTCCTGTAGTCGCCGAAAAGAATCGGGTCCCTCATGACTGCCTCCATGTCTGACTTGAAATGCTCCTCGATCAGGTTTTTTATGTGACCTTGGACCTAACGGCAAAAACACACATTGGGTACACCTGTGCAACACTACAAAACCATTTAGTATACAGTAGTATTTAAGCTGTGACAATTACAGCTGAAGGAAGAGTTACACATATTGTATCTGCAGTCAATACAGAGGAAAATCTACTGTAAATATCTACCACTATTATCAATAACCATTACCAGGGCTTTGTCATTTTCATCAATGAGTCTGTCATGGAAGATTCTCAAGCACTCATTTCTCCAAACTCGCACAAACTGGGTAACAGTCAAAAACCTGTTAGAGAGAAATCAGGTAAAGCACAGACATTTAGAAACACCTCTACCTGCAAAGTCTCTGCTAATCTGTTAATAGAGCGTGCCAGATCAGACCTGTCAGGTTTGGTGAGGGTCAGTCCATTGTAGACTCTTGATAGGTCCCTCAGGTTGAAGATGTAGTGGAACTTGGAAGGAGTGGGTGGCATATCTTTGATGATATTGTTGTACAGTTCCAGTGTGCAGGAGGTGACCTTATCACAAACCTTCTGTATGGTGTCCTCAAATGACTAAAATGTTTGATCAAGTTTATTAAATGTGAGTGATGTGATGATGTTTTAATGACTGAGATTCTGATATGTATTGATTTATGAGGCAATACTCACTCTGGTGTGGCCTTTGAGAATGGAAGCATAGATAAGGTGGAGTGACTCCACTTCAGGAAAGGGGATGCTGAAGACACTGAAGAGTGAGACGAAGCGGGGATCCACTTCGTTCCTCCCACCTCCTGCCTTTCCCATGGCAGCAATAAAGCCAAGGTCCTTGAGGATTTTGTAGTTAAGTTCCTTCCCTCTGTCATATATGCCTCCTCGGTCCAGTAACAGCTTCAGAAGTGAAATAGGTTGCTGTGTGCCATAACTATCCACCTGGACGAGCAGACAACATAATACGATAATGTCAAACATACAAGCGTTGTCATTCACCACAGTACAGGAGATAAGATATTTGGTTGAGAGCTTGGAGCAGGTACCTTTGGCATATTCATGTCATCCATAAAGACCAACAGCCTCTTCCCCATAGGAGGCCCATAGATCTCTTTGGTCCTTTTCTCCACATTGGCCTCCAGGTTCCTCTGCAGATCCATTGAAGTCGTTCTAGATGAGAAGTTGATGATCAGAGTAATCTAGTGAGAGAAGGGAAGAAATTTGATGAATTTAAACTCAAATGACATAACGTTGGTCGATGTAGCTAGATGGTAAACGTACCCTTGTATCTGCGTTGAGGTTCTTGAGGAAGTTATGAATGGTGGCAGTCTTTGAAGTGCCAGACTCTCCAACCAGAAGCATCGGCCTCTTTATCTTCACCATCTGTTCCAGGATCCAACCAGCTCTCGTGGTGTCGATAGTTGGCACTAAAGCAAAGACGGACGATGAGGTAATCAAAGTGGAGCAAGGGAGCTTGGAAGAACCAGAAAGTTTAAATGTGTGAACAACACTTGATTCCCCAGAGCTCAAAGAAAATTACCTAGGATATCAGCAAACTTCATTTCAGGGTTGTGGATGTATTTGACGACCAAGGAACTCCAGGGAACCCACTTCTCCTGTGCTCCATCAAAATGGAAATCATACAGAGTCGGGAGGTATCCTGTATGGATGCAGGCATTTTGGTATCAATAAAAAAAACAGAAAAGTGACACAATAAAACACATTTGCACATATCAATGTGGAGAATAAAACTGTCAAAAGGCAAAAGTGAGTTTGTTTCATCATAATAATCATTCGACCTAAAACCATAAAGCAATCCTGTTTATTGATTTTCAACCGAAACAGCTATGATGGACAACCAATCTCGTATAGTTAAATCTCCCAACCTTGTTCTCTAGTGCACAATACGAAAATTTACCCACATTTAAACTGTGCCGAAAAGGATATATTAAAAATGCAATATCTTGATAACGCACGTTAATTTCTGGATCATCTACATACAAATTCTTGCTTTTTACCTGGGATCTCACCAGGTCCAGCCAGGGTTTTCTCATCATGCACTGTGGTTAAGCATGAAAGCCTTTTGATGAACTCATCAAACTTGATCCTGCTGTTCTCCAGCAATGTGGCCCCTAGGGAGCAGTACAGAGCTTCCAGGAAGTAACACTCCAGGACCTCAACACTGCTGCTCTCACTCTCAAGCAGCGCATCCAGTGTCATGCACAGCTGAGTCACCTGAACACACCACCAGCAGGTACACAATTAATGCAAGTAGTCTGAAGATGGGACTGTGCTCATACATAGGAGATGGATGAGATTAACCTACCATGTTCAGATCTGTCTGAGGGACAACAGTCTTCAATTTTTGGCCCTGTTTGCCATCAACAATGCCATCTACAATCATGTCAATAGAGCTGTGCACATATTTCTCAAACAGTTTGTTGAGCACTTCTTGTTCCTGGAAAAAAAATAGTGTTGAGTTATTATCAAATTATAAGCAAGTACAGTTATTACATAGTGTATATGTATGTTTCCCCCATACCCTCTCAGGTCTGTTTTTCACCCATCTCTGCCAGTATGGTGTGTATCGCAGATTTTTGGGGTCAACAAAGACCATCCCACAGCGGGAAACAGTGGCAGGGGAAGCATACTGCAGATCTCCAACCTGTAATGGTGAAAAGTTCTTACAATATGTTCTGAAAGTTGTTTTGCAGAAAAGTGTAGGGAGACATATTCTGCTGACAGCAGTCTTGAAATTCAGACAAACCTCGAACAGCAGGGCACAGTGACTCTGTAAACGGATCCGTTCTCCATTTGCTAGAGTGAGGAGCTTGTTGTCATCCATCACTGAGTTCATATTCTCGACCCACAGGGCGTCCACGTCCCCATCAAAGAGGATGTACCTGTGAGTTAAAGTTCATGTCTTTAAATTGTATTTCAAGGAATTCTTTCCCCTTCTCTCAATGTATAAATTAATTTTTATTTTATTTATTTATTTTTTTACCTCCGCTCTTTTTTGTCAGTAGGCTTGTTGATGTCACGGAAGATGTTGGACAAGATCCCATCAGTCCAGTCTCGAGTGTCAGGGTCCAGAACACCGTAAAGTTCAATCACACTCATGGCTTTGGGGTTCAGGGGGTACATCTTGGTATGTAATCCCAATCTGATGATGGGATAAAATAAAGGTTACAACTGTCCACAAAAAGTGGTGTAAGCTTAGGTGATGCAAAGTGGCACTGACTTGGTCTGAGCTTGACATAATGTGCTGATCACAACAGATTTCCCTCCTCCTGTTGGGCCAACAACCATAGTAGTGTGTCTGGTCATCATTGTCTCATACATCTGCACCACTTTATCCACCTGAAACCACAGACAGCATAAAGAATAGGTTATACTGACATCTAACCACTCATATGCTATTGAACTAAATCTTTGCTGCTGGAACTCAGCCGTCTTTAATTTGTGTAAGAAAGCTTGTATCTCATAGAATCAAATCTGAGACCCAGTGGAGACACCTGGTTAGGCAGTATGACATATTTGTTTTCCTGAAGGATCTCTTCCACAGCATCATTGAAGTTGGGATAGCGAACACGAGGGCAGTCCAGCCCAGGGAACAGGTCTGAGATCAGCCCAAGGAACAGAGGCACATCCTCAAACACAAACTTTGGCAGGTTCATGTCCCTGAGAGCACGCATCAACACCACATCCTGTGGAGAGGAAAGATGAAAATAACAGATGATAACACAAAGACCACAAAGCATTACATAATGGTGGACACTACCTGAATCTTTGTCAAAACATCTCATTTAATATTGCACTGAGTAATCTAAACATACACCCAGCAATCAAGCTTCAGTCTTGACCTGTGGGATCACAAATAACTCCTTAGTTCCATGTTGAATTTAAGCAAAAAGGAGAGGGTTTCTATTCACTTTATGAAAATGAAACATGTGCAGTGTTCTTTGGTCTGTACCTCACTGAGGTCTGGTGATCCTCTCTTCAGTTCTCCTGCCATCACTAGGACAGACTTCAGAGCTCGCAGGCCAAAGTCATAATGAGACTGCTTGGACAGCTGCTCACGAGCCAGCTTATACAGTACTGTCATCTTCTTTGCTAGCACCTGAGGAGAACAAAAAAGAAGAAATACAATCCTCAGTAGGAAATGTACATGTGTAGGTAAGTAGTATGCTTCTTTCACTGTAAAGTTGCACATTTATCCATGTTTATAAGAAATTTTGTCCTTTTATGTTTAAAAATATCAGGGAATTTTCAAAGTAATTCTTTACATATTGTCCTCACATTTCCAATGTACCTGAGAACAATATTTCATGTAAGTGGATGATTATACATTACTTATGATGAGAGCATCAGCTAAACAGTAACTGTCATTTGTATTTTGTGTGTGTGTCCCTCACCTTGGCCATGAGGAAGCCCTCAGAGAAGAGCATGATCTCACAAATCTGCTGCAGGTCAGGCACAATGACTACCACAGGCCTGAAGAGGGCTTTGACTGATTCTGGCAGCTCTGTGCGTCCTGCGTAACCTGGGTTCATGGTGATGAAAATCCCCATGCGGTCGTCCAGGCTGATCTCTTGCCCTTCAAACTGAGGTGCATTTTGACAAGGGGTGATTTAGGGGGAATGAAGTTTAACAAGTGAAATAAGCTGGTATAAAAACTGGAATAATTTTCCACATATTCATGTCTGGCTCTGTGTAACTACAACAGACTTACATTAAAGCGTTTAAAGTGCAGAATGAGAGCATTGCGGATGGTCTGGATTTGGGAGGAGATAACTGACAACACTGAGGCATCGATACGATTGAACTCATCAAAGCAGCCCCAAGCTCCACACTGAGCGAGGCCAGAGAGGATCTTACCCACAGCCTGTGCACAAAGAGAGAGAGGGATTCAAGGGAAAAAAAAACACGAGTTGGTTTTTGTTTGTTTGTTGTTATCAAAGTTATTATTATTTTTCAAGCATATGCACAGAAGTAAACATACACAGACATCCTCTTATTATCCACAGTATGTGGTTAAAGTTTTTACATGTGACATATACAGAAGAGTCCCTAAATACATTTGTTTTCTAAATTAGGAAATTTCTTCATCATTTGAGCAAAAGCAATACACAGTATTTTCTTAAATGTGAATTATAATGTAAACAATTTGATGTCAGGCTTAAGGCATAAACATATTTTCAGCGGCTGGTAGCATTCCAAGTGTAGGCTTCTTACCATGTAGTCCATGCCCTCACCACAGTTTGTAACCACACAGAGCAGGCCTAATGCCTTGGCCAGATCTTTGGTGGACTCTGTTTTTCCTGTACCAGCTGGTCCAGCGGGAGCTCCACCCAGGTACATGGAGAGGGCCTGCATCAGGAATACACAACCACATTCACAGCCACCCTGTTGTCAAAACACGCTGGCAGAGCAATTAACATGTGTCTGCTTGGGCTTTTTATTATTTTGTTTTGTTGATACAAATATGCAAAGCTTCTCAAACCTGGGTGAGGGTGAGGTAGATCCGGTCTGTCAGTGGGGTTATAACCAAGCGACCGTTCAACCCCATGTATTCATATCCATAAGAGAACGAAGCACTGCACTGGCGCACAAATAGATCGTCATGTTGCTTGACCCAGTAGAATCTTAGCTGGCTTTCCCACTCAAACTCTCGTGCGTCCATTATACTGGGAATAGAATCATTATGATTATTGCTTATTTAATTAAAGTTTACCTTCAAACATGTTACACTGTCATCTATGATGAATAAAAAAATGGCAACAGTTTACCTGTTTAGAACAAAGTTGTCCACAATGTCTCTTGCATGGACATCGATGATAAGCACAGTGTTGATCTTTCGTCTGTCATTTTTCTTCATAGGTTGTGTAATGCGTGTTACCAGTTCATCAATCTGCTGGTGCATTTTCTTAGCATAGTTCTTCAGTGCATGCTTCTCTCCTTTCTTCACATTTTTAAAGACATCCTCTACCTCCCAGGTCCACCACACTTGATTGGCAGCCAGCACCACCATGCCCTGGTACAGCAACATCCAATCCACCCTGAAAGACATATGAAAGATACATTTACACAAACACTGGCAGACACTTGCTCACATCTACACAATCAGTCTACACACACCTGCTCCTGTCTTCACAGTAACGGAAGATAGCTTCCTTGGTGATGAGTCTATTGGTCCTCCTCATCTCCAGTAGTACTCCCGTCATCCACTCCTCCACTCTGCCCTCCACTGGGATGGGTTTCCTCAGCTCCATCACCTCGCCCTCAGCAGACACCATAGCTCCAACTACTGTCTCACCATTGCTTTCCACATCAAACCTCAGAGATGCTATGTTGTCATACATCTAACGGAAAAGAAAAATAACGAGGAAAGTGTTTCACACGCATGAAGAGTATTATCTTTTACTACTTTGAAGAAGTATGTAAGCATGTTAAGATGATACCTTGATCATGTGCTCCTGGACACAGGCAGGGTCACTACTCCCCAGAATGCTGAGCAATTCATCATCAGAGATGAAGAAGAAGCGAGGAAACGCGTTCCTCTTAGAGTCCAGGTAGTCATTAAGACTCTTCTGGCACCTCTCCAGACCGTCACTCAGAGCCTGCAGGTCTGTTAGCCGGTTGGGAACCAGGCAACACCGCTTAATGTTTGGGCCCTTTACTGCGTCACTCATTATCTACACAAGAAATGAAGGAAAGGATATTATTTTGAGATACTTTGCTTTCATCAGGATAATATTATAGCGACACTCACGTCTTTAAACTTTTTGTCAATGTTATCAAATTTCTTGGCCTCTTCAGGTAACTGCGAGCGAATGTCTCCACCAATGAAAATGCTCTCCAGGTACATCCATTTTCGTTGTACCAGCAACCATACCTGGACAAGAAAGTTTTTTTCAGTAGGAAGGCATTTTATGGATCAGCTACAGTGTGATGAGAGATATGGCTGCTCTCACTGACCTCTATGGTCTCACTAATAAGGGACAGGTCTTTCTCCCATTGTTGTATGGGGCCAAGAAAGGGTCCAACAAAACGGCTGCCTGCCATGCTCTGTAAATTCATGGCATCGTTGTCCACATTCAGAAGGATTTCGTCCACTGCACCCAGAATAGATCCACGTTCCTGGGTCCCTTTAAAATAGGGCAGCACACTGAACTTCATGTTTTCCCAAGTCTCCACCACCTCCTTCACTCCCTGGAAACACACACACAGTGTTTATGACTTAACTGATAAAGTGATACAACTCCAATTTGAGATGATTCACAAAAGACAAATGCTTGCCTTCTCAATACTGAGCTCTTTTACAGCAGATGTGACAATATCACCTATAACATTTGCATATTTGTGCAACTCCATAGCGAACATGTTCTCCAGAGTAAAGCTCTCAGGGTTCATCTCAAAGCTAGTACCAGTCCTTTCCATCAGTTCCTTCCAATGCCTGTGGCCCGAGATAAAAAAAAAACATATGTATTTATATCCTGGTCTACATACATTCTCAGTATTTCACAGTCTATTATTAATTGGCATGTTGTTTTCTGAAGACAGACCTCTCTCTTAAGGCCTCATTCTTCAGGTCCAGCAGAAGAGGCAGAGACTCTCTGAACTCCTTCATGCGTCCCTCTAGGAAGAAGGCCACAGGCAACGCCCGCACGTCTTTGGGCAGCTGCCTCAACCTTTTGATGAAACCCTCAACACCCTCCTGGAGCAGCTGGATGTTTAAATCAACCCACAAGGTCTGAGACCACTCTGTCTTTGCGTCCTGGAAGATTTAAGGACAGACATTAAATACTTGAAATTCAATGCCAACCAGAATTACTTTCCCAATATGTCCCATTTCACAATTTCAAATTTTATCTGACAGACACCACATCCCACCTTCTGAGCTTTATATACATCATATATTTGTCTCAGGCCCTTCATATCCTTCTGTATGCTGATAACCTCTGGGTACACGGTGACCGGTAGGTCTAAGAGCTTCTCAGCATTACCCAGCTCCTGCCGTCCTGCAACTATTTTGGCAAGGTCTGCCTCATACGTTTCCATAATGGCCAGTCCTGCAAAGGAAAAATGAGAGAGACTGGTTGCCCGACTACATTTGAAGATTCAACACCATATAGCATTTCTTTAGACAGGATTCAAGTACCTTTGTCCAAATCATCTCCCACAGCTCCAGGACCATGCATGTTGAAGCTTTCAGCAAAGATAGACAACTCCTGCTTAAATGCTTCAATTTTGTCCTTTGTAAGCTTCGGGAGTATTGGAGGGAGAATAAGAGGAGAACTGTAAATATATATCTTGAAAAACAGTACTTTTCATCTTTAGGTAAAGCATGTTGCATGGGTTTTAAGTCTTACCTGTGTAAATGATTTTTTTACATGTGTCAAACTTCGATCCACTTGTCTGGATTCTGCAAACAGGTCACTCCACATCTGGTCAATACTGGCCACCAGTTCCAGTTCATCCTCACCAACCTAAGCATTGAATGTAGAGCACAAGAAGTTCAACAGGAGAAATAAAAACAACTTGTGCTTTCAGGGGGCAATAATTTAACATTAGACACACAGTACCTGTACTTTGTACATGGCCAGTGTTCTGTATCTTTCCTTGATATCAATGGATCTCATCTCCACATCTAGAGACATGTCCCTGATGTCTGAGATGGTGCCAAGCACAGACTTCAGGCCTTCAAAAGTGTCAGGGCTCTGTTTCAGCTTTGTAGAGAGTTCCTTTTGTACAAAATAACCATAAAGGATAAATCATCAGATATAAAAATCAAAGTATATTTACTATGCAAACATAATACGCAATCTGGGTAGCATGACTCAGTACCGTGAGTTTATCTCTCAAGTTGAAGAGATCCTCTCTGGCAGGCTTGTTGAGCAGGCTACCTAGTGAACTGATCCAGGCCTCAGCTGTCTCCTGCACTGTGTAAGCCAGAGACTCCAGATTCAGATGGATGATGTGTTCACTCTTAAACAGGGGCTCCAGCATCACTGCCTGCTTGATACCAGCAAGGAACTGCAGCTTGTCATCATACATGACACAGGATGGTTTTCTTGCAGCAAACTTTTCATTGACGATGGTTTTGTTCTTTTCCCAAAGAGGCTGATAGCGTTTCCAGTGGTTAAGGTATCGATCCAAAGAGAGCAGCAGCCGCTTGATGTTCTGGGAGACGATCATGACACTCTCATTTATCTGAGGATACTGCCGCACGTCACTATAAAAAGTAAATGTCACCAATTCATCTTCACCATCCACACGTTGTGGAGGGCACTCAATGCAGGTCCCACGCATCCAACGCATAAATTGCTGAAACACAAAATTTGGCCATAATTAAGTCACACCATCAATGTTAAAAGGTTACAAATATACATTTTTTTAATGCAGTGATACATAAGAGAATCATGATGATGCCACCTTTGTGCTCTCTACACAGTCCCTGATACACTGCATGATCAGCCAGTAGATCTCATTGCTTTGGGGCTGTAACACAATCTTAGGGGCGGACAGGATGGCATCGATTTGGAAAAG
The DNA here is from genome assembly GCF_001640805.2 of Lates calcarifer. NCBI lineage: Eukaryota > Metazoa > Chordata > Actinopteri > Centropomidae > Lates > Lates calcarifer. The sequence goes on from NC_066845.1 coordinate 10,313,566, forward strand.
CGCAGTATTTCCCATCAGCGCTGCACTGAAGGCTTGAATGCTCCTAAATGTAAAAGTTAACAAGAGAGACTCCACAATAGTTGAGACAGATACTGAACTGTATTTTAAAGGAGGGATTAATACTGCTTACAAAATAGACAAATAGCATCAAAAACATTAACATGATATAATCACCTCAGCACCATCTTCACAAGGGAGTCTAGCACCTTGTGTTCCCAGTACATGTAATAATCTGCCATACATGTGGCTTTGCCACTACTGGTTTCCATGATTAAATGTTCTGTTTTAGTGATGAGGGGTCCAATATCTGCATACTTCCTACTCAGCAAGTTCACAGTTTTGGCCCGCTCTTGTTCAATGCGTTCACAGAACTCCTTTACACCTTAGAAAAAAACAAACATGTAGTCAAGTCAATGAAAATAAGTTTGAATTGTTATATCCAACAAATAATATCCTTCTATTAGTTCTACCTGGTAAGTCATTTGATTTATCCGGGACTGGAAATTTCAGTAAGTTGGACATCACCATGGATTGCAACTTGGAATCAATATCCCTCTCATTCTTCTGAATCTGACTGACAACCGACTCAAACTTAGAGACAGCCTGAGTGCCTCGGATGATGAAGTCGGAAATACCTAAAACCAAAAATCATATTATGTTATATTAATTTCATCAGACCACGGCTGTGCACAAATGAGATTCCAGCCCCTGTTTGCACCATACCCAAGGATTTCCAGTTGAGTCTTTTGCACCCAAAGTGCATCTCTTTTCTGACCGCTTTGATGTGTTCAGCCAGCATGATGAACTTTGCCTCGCTCATGTCATCCATTACAGAGTGGTAGCAGTTAACAAGTTTGTTCAGATCAGCAACATACCTAAGACCAAGGATGAAAACAGGTCAGGCCAGAGATAACATGAATCAGTGGTTTTTGTTGTTTGGTATAAACTTTGCATTTGGATACTGCTGAGTGTCATTACTTGACAAATTTGTGCTCCTGCAGAGCAACATTTCGAGCAATATCAGGCACAGTGTGGCCCAGTGACACAAGGTCCTTTGTCTCGGAAATGATTTCCCTGATCTCAGGAGCAAAGTTCACCAGGTATTGCACATCCCTCTGTAGGCTGCCTTCAGCTGGTCGGACATCCTTAGAAACAGCCTGGGAATGAGAAAAACCAAAACAAAAGTAGGGAAATTGAGAGCAGAAGAAGATAATAAGAATAGTTAATGTATATGCATTTTGCACAACACTGTGTAAGACATAAAAGTAATTAAATAGAAAGAGTTAAATACCAGTTCTTCCTGGGTTTGGTTTTCAGTGATAATCATGACCAGCAGGGGTTTTTTCATTAGCAATGGCAAGTTGCATTCTGTCTCAGCCGTCCATTGCTCATACTTCTTCACCTCATAGTCCCTGATCTGCATTGCCATTTCCACATACTTGTCCTTTGCCTGAGCAGAATGCAGCAAAGAGGTTTCAATAACATTTTGGTGTCTATAAACGGTTTAATATTTACACTGACCTATACAGCTGTGCAACCGTGAAATAACTCACCACATTTCTCTGTTCACACTCCTGCATCTCCGGCACCTCCAGGAAGGGAAGGATGGTGTGTTTGATGCGATGGAGAAGAGATCGGACCCACCGGATGGATCCTGCCACAGGAGGCTCGTTCCTGTTTAGTGGTGGTTTATCCTTCTTTGCCTCAAAGAGTTCATTTATACTGTCCACCTACAAAGACAAAAAAGACAGGGATTCTACAAAAAAATTCTGCTTGTGGTAGACCAAGCTCACTCTATTCAAAAATATGATGATGAACTGGTACAGCGGCACAACATAAAATATTGTTTAGTTGCATATTTTTTATACACAGTTGAATGAGGTGGCTGTCTGCAATGTAACTTCAAGGTTTTATATAGATTAATAAACTGGAACCTGGATGTATCAAAGGTATATTAAATAAATGTCATAGGTAATTACTTAATTAGTGAAGTGCAATGCAGTGTAACACTGCAAGCCATTTAGGTTTGTACTATTCCTTACCAAAGCACATGCATGGGCTCACTGTTCCTCAATAGAAGCTTTGTAATGGTCTGATATTATCACATACTTTGATAGTAATTCAAATTCAACTGCAAAGTCAAATATCAAACAACACTTTTTTTAATTACACAGCGCACTACCTCTTTGCAATACTGAGCCAGGACGTCATTGAACTTTCTCATCAAATGGTTGTTGATGGCCTCTCTGGAGCGGATGTGTTTGAATTTCAGGAGCATGTCAAAGGCAGCAGCTGAGGAGCGCAGCGTCTTAAAAGACTGATCAATGAAGTTGATGGCCTCTCCCTCAATAGCCTGAGCAGACATGTAAAAAGTGAATCAGCCTGATAACTGACATACAGCACAAAGAAAACATTTTTACTGCTGCAAACTTACATGTACATTGATACTACCATGCTTAGTCAGTTATTTTTGTCCAGAACTCATAATTTCATAACTTCTGTGTTCTAGACGTCCCAAACTCACCTGAACTGTGGTGTCGAAGTCCTGCATGATCGTTTTCCAGCTGCTCATCTTACAGATGTTGAAAGGACTAAAACTGACCTCTTCAATAGGCAAAACCAGACTATCCACTCTGCATAGCACTTCATCGATGCGTTTTGGGTCACCGGTCACACTTTTTAGCTCTGGGCCAAAGATGTTATAGAACTCCTCCAAGATCTGCACAAAACAAATTGAGGAGAACTCCCTCAAAATCTGCTCTGCTTTGTTTTATACATTCACATATTCAGTTAGTGAGTGGGAGGCCTGTATTTATCACTGACCTGCAAAACATTGTACAGGTCCTGGCAGACAGAAGCCATGTAATCAGTCCTTTCAAACAGTCTTTTGCGGTCAAATTCCCAGCGTGGATGCCTCGCTGATTCTTCGATTTCAGCGCGCACCTCAAAGTAGGACAATTTCCACTGGTCCAGAACCTGCTTGGAATCATGCACCTTGGATTTTGCCACTTCCCTCTTATCTCTGTCCAGGTCACAACACATTGTTTAGTTATATTGAAATTACAAAACAATCTATTTGAATAAAGGATTCTGACTGACGACTGAACAATACTGACATTATAAAATATAGTTACATTTAAACTCTAAAGATGTATACACACATACTTGAATAACGTGTGGACATCAATTACTTGAAACACACGTTCACACAGCTGCCAGGCAATGCGCTCCATTAGAGGGACCATACGCTCATTTGTGTTATAGTGGGAAGAGATCATCCACACAATTTGCAGGCTGCTCATCAGCTCAGGGACGGTCTCTAGGATCAAGCCAAAATTTGCTGCAGTAGCCAGATTCTACAACAGACAATGATAATGTTGAAGGGGATGAAGGAAGGTTAACAGAGAACAGAGTAAATCAATGTAAAGAATATTCAGCAATAGTGCAGCTCACTGTGAAGTGTCTTTCCAGTGTGCCGAGGAAGCGTATATTATCCTCTGACTCCACGCGGTATTTAATAAGTTCAGCAACAGTTCCTTCCAGAGTCTGAACAATGCCTGCATCTGCTTTGGTCATCACCTCCAAGATCTTCTTTATCACAGGCTGTTTAAGCTGCTCACTTAGAGCACTCAGGATGGATGCACGCTCCTGCCAAAAAGCTATCTCTGCCATGGGGCCAGGAGCCTAGATGGAAATAGAAAGGGAATGTTTCACACTGATATAAGGATATCATCATGTATGTTTTATGCTTTCTGCTACCTTATAATTTAATTTTGACCTGACAGGGACTGAATTCTGTCAGAAATAACTCAGACATCTCAACAGCAACTACGCTGACTGCTGCTCAAGTCTTTCAGTTGAAGTACGAGTTCCCAAGTCTGCCTGCATTGAAACTACAAACCATTGGCTTTTTGTTCTGCTGCTCCTCAATTACAATGGTAATCTGAGTCTGCCAGTTCATGACGCACTGCTCCAACTTCTCGACCATCTCTGGATTAGAAAGCAGTACATCCACCTCGGACTCCAGGTCTAGCTCAGGGATGTGCAGTGTAATCTCATCTGCGACAAAGAGAGTGATCTCTAGATTGCACCGTTTATTATGAAATGCTATGAAATAAATTATTTAAAAACGATTATTCTGTAGACTTAAATAATATTTCTACTTGTTTTTAAATACCGATAAATTCTTGAAAAAAAAAAAACCCTTGATGTATCAAATAAAACAAACCTTGAATCTTAAGGTGTAGGAGAGTTGTGTTAATCACTTCCAAAAACTTGACAGTCCTGTTGAGCAAATCATCACGAACTGAGAATTGCTTGCTTGACTTCGGTAGACTCTCCTCCTTATCCTCTCCACTGGTCTCCTCCAGAGAAGAAACTGTCCCATTTTGATAACCTCCACCAGTTACCTTCATCTGGTGGGCAGTAAGCAAGGGTATATACACCTGCCAAGAGACAGTGAAAATATATGTCCTCTATTCTTGATTCAGAAAATCAGACATTTTTGAAATGCATGGTTGATGTTGACAGCTTTTGCTGCTGTTGTTACATTAAGTGTTTGTGTGACTGATAATGGTTGTGGTCGGTTGGTTGTTACTGAATTGATTTTACATTGGCAAGTTTGCACTGCATCACAGAAAGTGGGTTTCCACTATGAAAGCCGATGTCAAACAGCCTGGGCATCAGTATATTGGCTTCATTCATGTCCAATGGTTCAACAATGGTGTCTGTTTAAAACAGAAATAAAAAATGGTAAATCCTTTTCATATGCAGTAGAGGCTTGAACATGATTTATTGTAATGACACTGAACTGCTCTCTCACCCTTTGTGCTCCTGAGAAAGTAGAAGACACGGGATTTCACTAATCTCTCTGGGTACTCGTTTACTGAGACATGAAGCTCAGTGTGATAAACCACTTGGACCTCAATCCTCTGAAAACACAAAATCAGAAATGGGTAAATCATTTCTTTTCTTATCGCTATCCTCTCCATTGCCATACACAGATAAATGATTTCAAGCACAGTCACAATGTGAGAGCAATTAAGACAAGGGGGTATGAATTAAAGTTTGATCTCACATGGCTGGGACCCTCTTCATTTGTCTCCTCTGGGCCTGAGGTAATTTCTGATCCACTTTGGGTCCCGGACTTCTTGTCGGGATCTGAAGAGTCTCCATTTTCCCTGTTTTCTGAAGTTATACATGTTTTAGTTAGATGCAGTCTCATTATTCACGGTAACAAAATTCAAAATAACATGTGCTAATGAATGCATAACTTATATAACTTGATTTTATGATGTATTACATTTTTTAATTATCAATTAATCTGGTGCATTATTTACTCTGTAACCATGGTGTGGTGCTAATACATCGGAGGGACAAACTGGGGCTACACCTTGGCTAACTTACCGACTGGAATTTCAACCTCAACTTCCTCCTCTCGTATAGTTTTGAAAAACAGAAGACATGATGGTGAGTCTTCCTCAGAGACAACGTTTAAATACCGGATAATTTTCTCCTCTTCTTCTCCATCTCCGCGATTGAGTAGTTCGTCAAAACAGTTGGGACAGTCCCATAAATTGAAGCCAGCAGTTACCCGCTCTCGGATCCACTCCACTCTTAAATCGTCGTGGACCATGTTTATTTTTTCAGTTACCGTTAGTTAACATTTGGAGAGCCAAAAACCGCATCTACTCTATGGTAACATGTCACCATTTGAAACTTTGCCTATGCTGACTTGCGTTTGTCGGTCGTGTTGTACAGTCGTACCCTAAACGGTTTCGCGTTGCCTTGGCAACCATCAACGGCTTCCGAAACAATGAGAAATTCGTTCCCAGAGCAATGACTGGAAGGCAGCTGCCTGACTACCCTACACACGTGAGCTGTGCCAGTCATCTGTAAACATAAAAGAGCCTTAGACAATAGTCTGCACAGTAGTTGTGCACAGTATATCACTGACTACCAAACCAGTCACTCCATCACTACATCATCGACAATCACAATGAATACAAATTAAAACAAGCAAACAAAAAAGATAAACAACTCAGCATTCTGGGGGAAAATATCAACAATTCATCCGATAATAAATACAATCAAATTTTATTGTACTTAGAACGTGTGTGTGTGTGTGTGTGTGTATATATATATATATATATATATATATATATATATATATATATATATATATATATATATATATATTACATGCCTTGTTATTATATTACCTTTTTATATTACCTTACATTACCTTTTGTTTATCTCTTTGCTCATCACACTGAGCCCGTCCTGGCAAAGTAAGGGTTTGGTGTATCTAGTTTGTTGGTTTGTATGTATTTCTAATAGGGTGCTATTTCAGTAAGTAATCAAAAACTGACCAATCACATGATAAATCACTTGATCAGCTGATTTAATTACTTAACAATGATCAGCTAATAACTCAAAAATGTACAAAAAGTTGATTTGAAATGTATCTTTTCCAGTAATCCCTCTCCAGTATACAGAGCCAAGATTTTCATATATAGTCAAAGTGTGTGTGTGTGTGCATATACATTTAATACAAATCACATAAACATAAAGCAACATTTTTTTAATGCACAACAGTGCTTCCCCAGAATTACAGACTGTACCTTTACTACTGTTACTACTGCTGCTAAACGTAGTTACAGGCTCTGAGGAAAAAAACAAAACAAAAACAACTCAAACAAATACAATTTATTATTGACATCATGATGGAAATAGTTTTTTTTTCTCAAAAGACCTGGAGTGTCTGACAATGAAAAAAACTATTTAATGTTTAAATGAATTGCAAGGTTAGGGCTGCATTAAAGGAAACTGCAATACCACTTCGACCAACCCACAAGTGTTAATTACGGCAAATGATTGCTAATCAATTATCACTCACCCCATTAAACAGTGACTGCCACTTGCATCATCATGACATGACACCATATTGTTCCACTTGAGACACAAGGTCATGACCTTCAAACGCATGGCAGTATCTCACTGTAGCAAACTTTGTTGCCATTGAAAAAGTGCAGACATGTCAATTATGTTATGATGATGACAATTAAGTCTCCTTCCCTTAGAAAACATCCCAACATCAGCTGCATACAATACTAACAACTTTACAAAATTAGCAAATACTACTGTGTGTGATATTAGTACATAATTCAATCTTCTCCTAATATGATTTAATACAGCCCAACCACTGTGTTGAATATGGATAGAAGATCTTTCAAAGTGAGGGGCTCCTGACCAACAGAGCTGAGTCAACAGATCAATGATTTAAGATTTTCATGGGTGGAATGTTCATCTGTACACCAAGTGGACACATAGGCAACACTGTGAATGCATAAAAGTAACAATCATATCCCATTAACATTCATCTTTAATTCTGATGCAACATTTTAAAATATAATAAATTAAAAAAATAATTCTGTAAAACTATATACATCTCTTCACACACCTGCCCAGGCACTTTTCAAAACTGAAAAGTCAAAGATCCTTTGCAGTGTTTTGGTACCACAAAGTAGGAATACAAGGGGAAGCTGAAGAATGATACAGTATGCTGTCATTTGGTTGTACTTCCATAAGGCAGTCAGTGCAACAAAAAGTTGAGTAAGGACTATGTAACTGAAAGGTGGCTCACTACCCAGTGTAAGGTAACCAGATCAGCCAAAACTAAAACTCAGTGAAAGAAAAAAAGAAGTCAAAAATTACAGCATCAATATACACAATTATGCTAAAATTAATGACAAAATAACTAGATTCAGAAGAGAAGAAATGGCGTGAAAGAGATAAAATAAATATATAAGATAGATGTTCTCTCATCTTCTATCTTATTTAATCAGCAAATCCTATGAAGAGACCAAAATCAAGCTGGCCAAAATCAGCCACAAATTTATCCTACCATGTGTTGTCTGTATAGCCAAACCTTGGGGACAACCATTTACTTATTACTGTTAAGTTATCTCATACTAGAATCATACGTCTTTTTTACTTATAGATTCTAGATTTGGGGGATGTGGTTCTCCATACAAGTGATATTAACAACTGTTACCAATAATGCCTCAAAAGAAAACTGATGATCTTAGGTGTATGAGTTACATTTTAAATTTGAGACTCACACTTCAACCTCACAAAGTGCTCTGCAGTGAAGCATACTGATCCTGGTACAAAACACCCTGTGTTACATAAGAAAAACAGTAATTTATCAGCAGTACACTCTGCACCGTCTGTTCTTAAAACAGTTTTGGGGGCAGCATTCAGTCCAAAGTTTGTGAAGTTGCCATACAATGTCTTTACATGAAAAATCATTACAAGATGAAAAGAAAAATCTAAATCACTTTATGACATATCAAGAATATGTCTGCATGAGCACAGAAGCCTGCTGGCTTGTTTTGGCTCTGTTTACCACGTTACAGTATTACCAGATTGTTGCTTCACAGTAAGCCGTCATGCTCAAAGCTGGAGGGCAGCAAAGAGAAGGAAAAGGGGCAAAACTTGACTCCAGTCCCACTGTAGAATTTATTTTGAAACTCCACCCTGAGGAAGAAGCAAGCAGCTTCTATGAATATAAAACACTGAGATAATACAAAGAAATTTGGCCCAGTCAGTGACACAGGTGCAGTTGGTATTATTGTTGTCTTACCAGTGCAGCCGGAGCGCATGAAGGAACGCAGACAGACCCTCCATGACCAGAAGGATGGACACAGTGAGAACGGCAAACAGGCCGAACACAGGCACCAGGAATACGACCCCAAGAACTGTGTCCATTTTAAGTCCTACTCGCATCACCATGGCCCACAGCACCTCTGACAGCTCTGTGAGAGGAAAGAGCATGAGCACCATCCATGTAAGGAATTGTAACAAACAGAGACGAGGGATACATGCCAGTTACTAATATTCAGGCTGATCTCAGGCCTGTCTTTGGCTTTTATTTAGACTCCCCACTCTTCTTTGTCGTCAATTTTACATGTCATACAGAGTCAAGTCTGAAAGAGATGACGATGCCCATTTTCCTGTATAATTGATGAGACCTGACTATATTTGCCATATTAAGATCTCTGCCACACTTCCATCACTGCTTAATTACAACTGGAAGTCATATTATGGCTACAGCACGCACACAAGGTTATATGAACATGTTGGAGATGTTGAATGGCCGTTTGGTTCTGCCTTCTTAAGAGTACACTGCAATCAATTTTCTATTTAATTAGAATTTGTTATGCAGTATCCATAATTTCATAAATTCATTTTACATTCAGTGTGTGCTTGGACAGATTTGAAGGACGGAAGAACTGCCTCCATGTTGTAATGCAAACCGGCATACTCACGGGCATGTGCCAGGCTCAGAGCCCAGAGCCTTAAGTAGGAGGCTGTGTTGGAGATACAACCTAGGCAATACTCTATAGTGTGGATGGCCTGATGCAGGAACTCATCTGCAAAGTCAAACTGTCACAAAAACAAAGCAAAACTCAGCATGAATGACAGAATCTGGAAAAAACAAACATAAAAATAGTTGCTTATAAGGATGCTTAAGATTAGTGGGTAACTATCTGTTGTTTTGTTAGCCTGACCTCCTCTGTCTGGTGCTCTCCACTTGTGGAGAGATCACTGTGACTGCTGCCTTCCTCCATGTCATGAGCCCTCATAAGGTAGAGCTCCTCCTCACTGTTACGCCGCACACGCTCATATCCCTGAGAACACACACAAACACAGATTTGCATATTTGTAAATGGAAAGCAAATATTTGGAGAAAGCTTTCACATCTGTGTACACATGCATTTCAAACCCTCACCCTGTACATTCCTAGGCGAGGTCTTCCATTGTGAAGCCAATAAAGGTAGATGGGTTTCCCCAGGAGTAACACAGGCACTGAGAGAACAGCAATGACCACGAGAAATACCTGCAGGCCAGCCTGGAAGGAGAAAAACAATGTGGTATTACATTGATATGATCTGTTTCAGTTGAATCTGTAGCGTATTTTAAACAACATCATATTTAATGTGTTTGGTAAGAACAGGGACACTGTTGCGGGGGTGGAGCTTTGCTTTAGCTTCTCACCTGTCCTGGGTACAGGGGCTGGACTGCATCACCTTGCATGAGGAACATATTTATAAAGTGGATGAGGATGCTGGGGGCATGTCTGGAGTCCTTAGCAGAGAAAACCAGCCACTTGTAGAATATCATGAACACCAGGTAGCCAAACAGGCACAGCAGGAACAGGAGCTCAGGAAGAAACACCAAGTACAAGTTGTACTTTTTCCTAAAGTGCCTGTTTTTGTTGACAAAAATAAGGCAGGCTATCAAAAAATTACATTTAAAAAAATGAAAAAGAAAAAAAACAAAAAACAAAAAGAAAAACTGGTACTTACAAGTGATTGTAAGTGCTGAGGATGACCCCAAAGCTCATGTGTACAACACCCAGTATCACTGACATCTTCATCTTGTAAGAGTTTAGAAATGTGAGGCGGTTGGATGCCAGGTTCCAAATCTTTGTGACAGAAATATGACATACTCTGTATTATACAGTGGGTAGTTTTGATTGGTAAAATATTGTTTTTCAGTTGTACTATTTAAATCCCATAAATGATAAATAAGCTGTGTTATGTTCTTCAACTTAATTATTGTGCCCTGGGGGCAATCTAATAATGTCATTTTAACCTAAAAGACCTGACCTGGCATACTGTGTGTCCTTTTGTGAGTAACATTACCACTAATAGAGCAAACAATCCACTGTTTTGAATAGAGATGCACTAATCCAATTTACTGTATCAGCACCAGACATGACTGCCTCACGTTATTGGCTCTTTCATAGTCCTTAAACCAATACATGGTGAGTGTATTTCAGTATGGATCTATGTGTAACCTGAACTACACATGTGCATTTTAGAGTGTTTTTTGCTGTGACTGTGAGTACGACAAAGCCTCTTTAAATGTACCACAATGATAATATGATCTGTCTTATATGGTAACCCGTTTTCAATATTCTCTACTCACCGGGTCAATTCCCAGAGGGTAGGGTCCCATGAAAACTCCCTCAACATTTGGATCAAGAGTTAGAAGATGATTCCCATTGAGATCAGTGTCACTGTTAGGCACCAATGAAACCATCAGTGTGTTAAATGTATATCAATATGAAACAAATCCACAAACGACATCTTACCTTTATATCTTTTAACACATATAACAGATTGTTCATTAAATTTCTTAACTGTAAAAATGATACTAAAGCACTTCTGGGTCTGCTTAGCTGTTTTTACTATTATAATGTTAATGTTAAGTCCATCTTGTTATAAAGTAGTCACCTCCACACGTTCGCTTTTAACATGGCCGTCACATTCCATCCAGAACCAAAGATGTTGAGGGACTTCGAGAAGCAGTCATTGTATATCAGGCCCGTGTAGATGGAGAACAGGCCCATCATCAGGATGATATAACGCCCCTCAAAGAATGTGTTCCAGATCTGCACATATCACATCAAATCACTCAGTTACACTTCAGACATGGTGCATGTTACACACTGGCATTCATTTGATTGTTTACAGTAAGTGAGCTCTCAAATGAGCATTAGGTTAAAAAAGCTTCACTCACCTCATTCCTGGTGTTTTTAAGTTTGCGGTTGTTCTCGTACACCACCATCCAGAAAGCAAAGAGAGCCATGATAAGTCCATGCCCCAGGTCCCCAAACATCACAGCAAACAGGAAGGGGAAAGTGATGACTGTGAATGGAGCTAAAGAAAAGTGGGAGAAAATTAAAATCTTGAAATAATGCAAAAAAACAAGACCTTGTTAAAACTCCAAACTGACAAATGAAAGCTGACTTCGCATTTCAGTTTGACCCATGCACTTCTTATTTTGAAGTCTCATCTGATGACACATCTGTACACATACAGAGAGGGGAAAAAATGAAGAAAATAAAAGATCCAACTTACCGGGGTTGACCTCCCTGTAACTTCCCACTCCATAGGCATCTACGATGTTCTGGAAGCCAGAGGTAAATTTGTTGGTCCTTATAAGTGTGGGGGGAGTGTCGCTGGTGGGGATACGATTGACAAAGGAAGGAACTGTCGCACCGCTTTTTCTCTGAAAAAAAAAAAAGAAGAACAATATCAAATTAAAATGTTAAAATGCATATTACTTTACACTAAGTTCACTGTAATGTCTTTAAATGTTTTATTAGCACTGCAAAAAGTGGGGGAGAAAGACGGTGGATGTAACGTCCCCTTTGTGGTTCAGCAGCTTCCTTAGAGAGTCAGTTGTGGAAAAATAAAAATAATTTTAAAAAAGCCTCTGAAGGGACACTGTGACACTTCAGTGTTCCCATTAGTGCTTCTTTATATTTCTTTATCTGAAATACACACACTGTCCTATTCAGCGAGCAAACTGAATCAACACTGGCCTTTCAGTACCCTCGCCAAGTCATGGAAATTTTCTTTTTCTTAAACTAAAAAAGGCAAAATAAAAGCAATTACTTGCTTTTATAATAACAATATCCCAATTCATGAAAGAACTGCCCCGGTTAAATAAACAGAAGAATGTAGCCTGTGGTGAAAGTCAACAATAGAGCAACTCTGTTAAGAGCTTCCTCACCGATCCTTCTTCCAGGGCCCTTCGCAGAGTGGGAATGTCATTGACCGGACACCACACCTCCGCAATCAGACACTTGTTAGTAACATCAAAACTACACAGGTTCAGAATATAGTAGATGGCCTTCATCTTCTTGACCTGGATGACCCAGGTGTAGACGGATTCTGAAGCCTTAATCAGGACCTGTCTCAGGTAGTCCTCTGTCCTGTGAAGTACCTGAACACAGTGAGTGAAGCAGCGTGATACATCATGTTAACATTTTTTGAATTTCTCTGATTATCTATGGAAAATGAACATAGGGAAATTATCGATTACATTTTAAACAGGAGGCAGTTGTGAGTGTTTGTGTTTGTGAATAAAAGACAAAGAGATGAGAAAGACAAGAGAAGCAGTCAAGAAACGGGAGAGGATGAAAAAAGTATGCATGAAAAGAGAGAGGAAAAAAAACTGCTCAACTTTCAGCTGAGGCCTCATGTTGATCATGTGCTACAGGAGGGTGAGTGCAATTCTAGTTTTCAGTCACAGTGGGTTAAAGCTACCAAATGATTCACGGTGCACTGCCCCAGACAGAAACTCAACTGACCCCATCACTGCCAGGACAAGAGGAACAACTGGGTTAATCTTTTAGAAAATAAAGCAGCCATTAAGTTTTGTTCTTTAGGTCTGTGTTCTTTTACCATAAGAAGACCGGTTCAAAAGAAACACCCTCACTGAGATGTGATGCGATACACAAACACAAAACTCTGCAAGCTTTTTGTGGAACATGTTGTTGTCTTATCTTACAAACCCACCAACAGGAAAAAAAACAGCAGGAGAGCTCCTACTTCAAATGATCTAGGTTGTATTTTAACAGGGAGATGATCGCAAATGAATTTAAAAGTAAACCTTTAGTCAATAACAAACTGATTTTCTTCTTTGTCTGTCACTAATTAAACATCTGCTTAAGCAGATACTTTAAAAAATGTTAGACATACCGTGTGGAGGTCCTGAATTCGAGTTCTTAGTCCTTCCACAACATCATTCCTCTCCTCATTGTTACTGGGATATGGATACAAATGACAGTGGTAGCTACGGAGGCAAAAAGGATGTTATCACTCAACTCACTACTACAACAGAAATGAGAAAAAAGAAAAGAAAAAACAAACCTAAACACACAGATTTCAGCCCTTTTTCTGACATTAATAGCAACCACTGGATAAAGTATTGAGGAATAATTACCAGTCACAGATCTTCTTCACTTTCTGGCCAATTTGGTCTCCCCAGTAAGAGATCAGAAACACCACACTTTTGGTGGGCTCTCCCTGCGGCGAGAAAATAAGAGGAAGTGTTGTATATCAATCATAAGACCCACAGCTCCATTGATAACAAGAAGAGAATCATTTTAGGACCTGCGTACATTTTCACCTCAAAAACAACTGTATGCTTCATTAATAAAAATGAACTAAAAACATGTCTTTATGTGTGTAACATCAAGTTGTTCATTACCTAAACAAAACTTGAATGTAAAGGTAATTCTCGACCTTGGAAGCAGCAGCTGAAAAGCATTGATTTTTCTACTCGATTTTTCAACTCACAACTAGTTGTGTTTTTCGCTTTATGTGAAGCCTCCATTTTTTCACACCATTCAGCAACACATGTTAAGATTTCCTATAAACTCTCAAATGAAAGTTTCGTCCTGACATTCCACTGGTGATCAGTCACAGCCCTGCATGCCTGCCCTCTGGTCAAGCAGAGGAAGTGGATAACTGGATTACTGCTGTCACTGAATTTTGAATGGACAAGATCACAGCACTCATCACAGCAAGGAGGAGAAGGATAGACCTCACAGCGGCCTCACCAGTGTAATTTTCAATACCGTTCCATTCCTTAACATTATATATATATACATATATATATGGTAACTATTTTGTCTTTTGCAATGCTCTATATATTCTGCATGGTTTCTTAAGAAACGCTACACAAACAAAGGGAAGTAACAATATTTTTAGTTATATTTAAAACCATGTACCATGTAATATCAATCCAACATATGTTTTTCATTATGTCAAATTGCTGCTTTAGCAAAATTATTAAAATGCTTAAAATACAAACTGGAATATTTTACACTTTGTTACTATTCTTATTAAATATGTAAATTATGGGTCTTGGCAATGCCACAGCCTTGAACATGGCACAAAACATAGTAATAATTGATGTGTATCAGGTTATAAGTTGGACCTCATCCAAGGACGGACTGGTCATTGAATTAGGTTCGAGGTGTGCTATGAAAGTTGATTTAGAGTAAATGAATCAAATTTAGGTTGATCAAGTTTATCTTGTATCAAGCCAAGCACCTTTCACCCAGTTAGACCTAACTTAGGAAGTGAGATATGTAATTCATGGAAATGTTTCTTCTTCCCTCCTTGTTGATATTAATCTCCCGTTGTAAGCCAGGGAAGACACGACAAAGTTAACCTTGAGAAACTGTCGAAGGAAACTGTTCATGTAATCAATACTTAGTCTGATACATATTCAATAAAGCATATTACTTGTAGTCAGGTAGAGATAGTACATTTAATCACAAGTGTGCACAGAGTGGTGGAGTATGGAAAGAGATCATCTTGACCTGCACATTCTTAAAGGCCTGAGGAAGCAAATTTCTTTTCTTCTGAGATTAGCTAGGGAGAGTAGAGACAGGTACAATACTGTACCAGTGTGCAGGTGGAAACTTGTCCTGATAAAGATAAACAGCTCAAATAATGAGGTGTTCTCCTAGCAGCCACTACAGAAATGACTCTGCAATATTTTAGAACTAGACCATTTAGATAATCTGTGAGTAACTGTTGACCAAACAGTAACATTGCATCCTTCTAGGAGGGATACGAGATTCTTGGTTCTGCAGACCCTTTTCCATGTCAGATTTGTACTTTGTACCCCACTATCCAAAGAGTGAAAATTGTGTGATTCTTGTGCCTTTGATTTGGTGGCTACAAACCCAGAAGGGAAAGTCTGACTAAATTTGCTGAAGAATTGAAGAGGACAGAATAGTTCCACAATAAAACCTACCGTGTTAGGATCTTCCAGATACTCCTCAACCTCAGCATAGCTGAGGATGGTGTAGCCTTTACAGACTCTCCAAAGCATCCGTTCAAAGGCCTCGATCTTTGCCCTCTGAATAAGCCCAGAGATGAAACTGCAAGACAATGAGCAAAACATTCCCCATCAGTCTATCATGTACATGCATGCCTTTTGGGGCTCATAAAATTTATTTTAACTTTTAGCTTAAAAATACCACAATAATGATATTATGATAAAATCACAATACCCATCTCTAAAATCATTCGTAATTCATCATTTCAAGTTCAAAGAGATGTCTTCCTTTGAGTAACTACATCACAAAAGAAAAACTTTATTTGAAATAAATCAAAATTAGAGTTTTTTTCCCCTTTCATCATGAACTCTCTCTTAGGGGTGAGGGATAAGGTGTGTGTTTTTGCATGTGTGAATATTTTCACTGACACAGCTGCATTCAAGAGGTCTGGTTAATCACAACAGCTTTGCCATTACCTAAACAATCTTACATCATTGATGCCGCATTGTGCTCAACTGAACATGATACCAGCTGCCTGCTGTAGCTGTGATACTATGTTGCAGTGGCCTAGTGACTGCAGAGATATGCAGCTGTGAGCTCAGCTGTCTCTCCTTTGAGACCTCACTCTTGCTACACATCCACAACCAACAAAAACTCACATTCAGCTAAATGTCTGTCCTCTTTCCTGAATGCAGAGCATTCCCACAACACTGGTGTTGTATGAGACACAATTTTTGGCAGAGAGCCAGAGCTGCACATCAGTTATAACATCTGAAGCTCCAGCCTGTTTGTGTGTGTATTGTGTATAAGGTTTGTAATAGGTGACAGACAGGACACAAAAAACTATTTATAAGGAAAATAATAATCCAATTTGTCCCATTTAAAACTTTCCTTTAATGTATATCAGCAACTGTACAACCCATTTAATTTTGCCTCATGATGTTTTTGTGACTAGTAAAATCACAAGATCTTACTGTTTCTATTATCATGACAATTGTGAAAACTGGTGACCGTGACAGAGCTAAGGCCTACTGTCAACTCTAAAACAAATCAAACTCCAGATCCAGACATTAAGAGACGTGTCATGTTGATATGGCTAGCAGAATTTCATCCCTCACCCCAGTTTAGCTCCGAGCCTCTGCATGCTGCTGTAGTCCATCATTGTGTCTTTCTCCAGGAAGGGAAACTCCTCATACTGCACTTGCAGGGGCTCTCGCTAAAAGCAAAGATAAGATACAGTGTAAAGATGAAACTCAAAATCAAAGCAAAGAACAGATTCTAACTGCTATATATACAGGATGAAAATGTGGATGTAAAGCATCCGTTATGGCGTGATGTGCTAACCTCTGAGGTTCTCTGTACAAAGTTACGGGTGATGCGCAGCATGTGTGTGTACTCTGTCAACTCCAGCAGATTCTTCTGCAGCTTCTCTTTATTCCTGGTGACTTCACCTAACTCCACTTCTAGCCTCTGTAGCTGCTCCTGTGAACATACACAGATACCCAATGATCAACAGCAGCAATAATAATATGTTTTGAAAACATTCTACTAATTATAGTCCACCATATTCATTTAGTCACAGTGGCAGAAACACAACACTGATATAACAGCTGCCCAGGAATTAAAAATGATAAAATACACATAAGCAAGTAACTAACCATTATAGACATGACGTGCTTGGGTAAAGGAGCCACTGGGTTAACGTCTCCATCTGGCAGTGAAATGTCTGCTTTCTTGATTTCCCTCAGAAGGTATCCTGTTAGAAATAAAGAGCAATCTTTTCTAAGGCACACAAACAGTCTAACAGTGCAAGCAAAGTCTAACAGTCAAACATTCTCTTCTCTTAATCTAATAATAACGGGTTTAGTTAACCAAAGGCTGCATTTCATTCAACTAAATCTACAACCAGCTGACATCTCCCATGACTGTAGTTTCAGATTCAATGAGACAGCCCTCTGTGCCCTCGTGTATTCCTGCTTTGCTTCAACAGTCCCATCACAGCTTTGTTTTGATCCTGTCTGACGGCTAAACAGGTTTATTTCCTGCTCAAGGCTCGGCTACAACTACAACTCAATGACTAGACTGGGAGCCTTACTGGCAGATTGCATATTAAAGATCAGTGTATGCTTACCGAGGATCCTCTCCATCTCTTCACATTTTTTGATCTCGTTGACATGTTTTCTCTGAAACGCGTTAACGCTGGGATTGAGCTGAAACGAAAAGGTGTGAGAGACACAGTCAGTTGAATGATTAACAATCCTCACACCCCCACTCATCACTGAGAGAGTGTGAAACAAGCAAATATCCTCAGGACAAACTGTCATAAACCACTTTGCCGAGTGTTTCTGGCGACTAGCCGACTCAGCAGTTCAACTTTCAAACTGAGACATTACTGTGTTTCAGGACTTTCTTTCGGGACTTACGTCTCTGAACTCAACAAGCCCCAGCTCTCCAAGTTCACTGATGCAGTCGTACGCTGAGCCGGACTGTAGAAACAGCTGGGCCAGACACATCTCTTCACCTCGGAGCAGGGAGCACATTTTGACAGTTCGCTCTGATACTTCCCAGCTCAGCCGACGAGGCTAATATTAGCTAGCTAATTTACTGCGATTTCTTGCAAAGTAAACGTCAACGGCGGACTGTTAAGTCTTTCTTAGTCCTTGTCATTTTAAGGCTCCGGTGATAATACGATGTATGACTTGGATGACGCCGACTTCAGATAGCCATCGTTAGAGCAGAGGCAGTTCCTGATAGCTAATGAGCTAGCCGATGAGAGTCGCGCTGTTTCTCAGGTGTAAAACTTGTTTCGTCAATGTTGAGTCCGAAAATATGAAGCCACCGGTATTAAAACCGCTAACGGTGCATGTCCAAAGATATGGTCACAACTCTTCTCTTAGTTTGTGAAGTTTTAGGAGACGTCCGCTTGTCATGTAGTACTCCACGTCACTTCATTTTACACTGTTGAATACCAACAACTTCCACAGCAGCAGTGAGTATTGTCTTTGACCAATCATCACCGGCCGCTGGAGTCTGCGCACTATACATTCACCCTTTAACATGAATACTGCTTTCCAGCCCTCAGCGCTGTCTGAAGGCGAATATACACCAAATGTACACACGTAGGCAAGGCTGTATGCTGAGGTTTGGCAAATAACTTCCTTGGTAGAATTTTAAAGTGAGAAGAAGTAAAAAAATACAACTCCTGCAGCAAATAGATTAGCATTTAGCATTAGCATTTCATTCCACGTCAACTTTTAGCATTTAGGCAGACATAAGTAGACTGTCTGAGCTTAACAGGCCGACCACTCCATATATATGGGCTGTATTACAAGAAGTCCTCATAAAAGCAATTTAAAAGCATTTTACAAGCATATTGAATATGAGAAGTTAGTGCAATCAGTATCTGGGGTGATGTTAGTTGTCACTGGCCGCGTAATATTCTGTAAACACGATTCTGTTATTCCAAAAACCTGCTGGACAGGCTCAGGATGTAAATTTGAAGACTTAGGTTGGGCAAACTTTTCCCCTTTCAATGTTAGACACTAAGACACCAGAAAAAGATGCAAATGAGGGGAAACAATTGGACAAGACAAATGAGATTACACAGTAGTGCACACTAATATCCTGATAGTGTCTTGTACATGTTAACACCATATGCTTTTTTCAGAATCCTGCTTTGAAAATCCTGGATATGCTACCTGACATACACCAAAAGAAACCAAATTCTGTGCCTTGTAAACACCTTACCCTGGTTTCTAAACATTCTTTGTTGGTACAAGTCCTATGAGCTGAAATGGTGAGGAATGCACACAGATTATGAGACACCTGGTTACTGTTCGAATCACGTTAAAGAGGTTAACAAATAACCACATTTCTAATGTTCCATGTAAATGCCATATCCTGAATAAGATCAAAACCAGGATACTTGTGCACATGTAAAGACAGTCATTGAGAATGGAGTGATCAAAAGTATGTGGAGGGACTGTGCCGACAACAAATAATAGAAAAAATATTTATTACAAAATTGTGCATCAAAACAGCTATTTACACTCCCACAAACATGTAAAACTAGATTATTATGAAATATTTCTGATTGGAAAAGGTGTCATTGCATTTCAGTGACATTTAAATAAATCATCTTGTTTATGTTCTCACTCCTTATCCCTCCAAACATGTGTCTTCCTCTACATTCTTCTCAGAGTTTTAGAGAGCGCCACTGTTCCACGCCTGTCGGATTTGTCTCCATGGAGTCCCAAGAATCGAGGCAGCGATAAAGAAGAAAACCAAGATAAGGCCCTTAGCCAGTGCCTGAGAATATGGCTCACCTGGAAGGGTAAAGGTAAAATAATGATCAGTAATGGTGCTGTCATACCTCTGTTTCACAGCAGTGGGATATGAGAGTGGCTTTTTTTTAAATCCAGGGTTCCTCTCTGGGATCAGTTGCACTCACTTTTCAATTACACTGTTCTTTGTCACAGTAATTAGATTTTTCTTAGCATTAAGGCAGTTTCCAACCAAATGATCTCAATAAAATACTCAACAAGTTTCCAAGGATTAGAGAAATTCCTACCTGTGTAATACTTGGTGATGGGAAAAGCTAACTCGGGCCAGCACACATCATTCCTGCTACAGTCATACTCAGTGAAGTTGATCTGAAACCTGGGGGAAAAAGTAAAAACAGAACATCACATTCTAGGTCAGAATCAGTCAGGCATCTCAAGAAACCCACAATTTATTTGGCTCAAGTTAACAACTCTCTCTTTGTAAGGGCAGTCTTGCTGTTTGAAGAGTCACCTAGTTTTTGGTGGTCCTGTGTTGATGGGAATGTCGATAAAGGTGACTGAAGAGGTGACTGGGAACAGCTGAGTTTCCATTTGGTCCACACATGGAGAGATATCACCTCCTCCACAATCCAGTGCCCAGGTGGACAGGCTGTGGCTAAAATGACCAAAATAGGATTCTTCATTCACAATGACTTATAATACTCTGTAGATCTGACGGTATTTGGCACACATGGTGACTCATAATGACTGAGAATACAATTTAAACTGGGCATTGCAATGAGCGACCTGATACACACCTGACTTGCAAAGCACGGATTTCTCTTTGAGGTATGCCCTCTACCACGCCAGTGATTAGAGTCCAAACATGGATACGTTGGTGGGATGGAATCCCATAGCATGAGCTTGTGTTGTCTTCCATTGTTGTACTTGAGTTCAGTGTCACAACTGGAATTTATATGTTGTGTGTAACATTTAGTTAGAATCAAAAGACATAAATATCTGTCAGATCGCTGTTACATTTTCTTTACAAGTTCAAATAAAAGTATCACAAAAATAAAGTTAATATTAACAAATAACAAAAGCATGATTTCACACATGAACTGTGTAAGAAGAAAACTCTATTAAACTCATCTACTTACAGCTTATGTTAATCCAGTCTGTCACAGTTAGAGGATCTGGGTTTCCATACCTCGCCACATATGTGACTGTCGTCAAAGCTGCCTGGAGAGAAGTAACAGTCTCTCTAAAGAAGAAAAAACATTATTTTTTTTGGCAAAAATACACAGAGACATAGATGAAACATGAACTCGTGCTGAGATACTGACCTCAGGAGATTACACTGGGTCAGATTCTGTCGACTGACTGGCAGCAGACACCCTGACGTTGAATTCTCCCCAAACAGAATAGGTTTCTTCTTATTAGCAGAACAGAGTCCATCACTAACTGTCAACCAGATCAGAAAATGGTGCTGTGTCAGCAAGTTGTTTTGACTGAAATATACATAATTCACTATTAAACTACTTACAGTGACCCAATATCAACAAAAAGACTTAATTGGTTTTACCTGGTTTCCAAAGATTAATTGATGTCCTCTGTATTGAGCCTGTATTATTGTCCAAAGTGTCCACGATCCCAGCAATGACAGGCCTTCCCACCTGATAACCTGTCATTTAAAATGTCTGTGTGTTATGTTAACTCACTGCAGCGGGGACAGTGAACTATTTTCTACAAAACACTTCACTCCCACAACCAATCTCAGGATGAAGTATTTTATTTTTCACTCACCTGGGTTCCCTGAGTTGGGCTCACCCATGAATTCTCCATTTACAAACACAGCAGAATACCGTGTAGTTAGTGTCACTGTTTAGGAAACAGAATAGCAAATATTAGCTCAGGCTACATCAAATGTGTCTCTCAACTTGTATCACTGACTTCGGTGATAAGCCAAATCATGTGCAAGCATTATAAGCACTTACCACTACCATTCAAAGTGATGGTTCCAACAGTGCGTGTCAGAGTGATATTCGTGATGCCATTTCCTTTCCAGTAGAATTTATAATCCAGCGCTAAGGTCAGATTCTCACATACCAGCGTCTCATCTTCAGAGAAATATCATCACATTTCAACACTGAGGTTAATTGTGAGTTTGCGTTGTTGTTATTTTAGTAAGGATATGTTGTAATCTCCATACCTGAGGAGGCAACAGCGTCTTTGTTCGAAATAAACGGACTCATGTCAGAGGCCACTTCATCTGTTACATCCACTGTAACATCACCTTGAATACACAGGAAAAAAATAAACACATGGATTCAAACATCTCCAGAACACATCAAAGCCTTGCTGCAGTATGTTTAACAGGTAAAACATACCCCCTTGTCCATTCTTTACTTTAGTCCTAAAATCGATGGGTAGTGTCTGTAAGGGAGGTCCAGTTGGACAGATGTGTAGCAGTGTTACACATGTGACATTGAAATTTTTTAAAAATGCTACAGGAGCATTGTTTACACACCGCCCGAGCACCTTCTGTGGAACAGAAAGACACAAGACATTAGTTCTTACAGTCTTAGCAATATCTATATACATCCAATGCAAGACATAATTAAGCTGTATTAAAAACAACACACACACACACACACACACAACCTACCTGAGGAATAGTGAAGTACTGGTTATTTAATGTTAAAATGGGACTTCTTTGAATGTAAACATTTACTGGTTCTGGAGCTGACAACTCAGGCCTTTGGAAGGTTGGGCCAGGCTTCGACGTACTAGACAAGATAACATGACACAAGTGTTAGTAAATGAATCACACAGTCAAAACGAACAGAAATAAAAACTTATATTCAATAATTTCTCACATTGTGTCTCCCTGGTAAAAGAGCCCAAGGTAAGGGTTGTTTTCAGGCGGAGAAGAGACACATAAAAATGGAAACCAGTCTGGGGAGTTTTCAGAGGACTGCACAGAGCACTGATAATCTGGAGCAGGAGAGACCTGTCCACCAAAGGGTCCTGGGAGACAGTGGGACTCAAACAGCCTCAAATCTTCAGAGGAGCAGTCCTGGTTAGATTGAAAGATGAATAAATTACCAATGATTAACAAAGAGAGAAACACATTCATCAAAGTGCTTGTTAAAGAATACAATAATGTGAGAGATGTAAATACCTTGTCACAGCAGCAGCGTATGTCACATGCTCTGAATGTGAGATCACAAGGACAAGGCCCCAGTGGTTGGTACACTTGATTTGGAATGACTGTTTCATTATCTGAGATGGAGAGATTTATATTCATAAGAAATGTGATACTCCAAGTACTTACATCTTCAGCATGAAGGCCTGTTATGATAAGGACATGAGTTTCATTTGATTTACCAGATCCAACATTCGCAGGATACAGCTGGGCATGTATCTTAGCCTGGATCAGCAGTGATGCCTGAGGTGTGTCGCCCACACAGGCCGACACCCGAAGGGCCTCCCGGACACACAGCCGCTCAGGACAGCAGTCTGCGTCTGTCTCATTCTCACCACATAAACGCAGACTTCTATTCAGTCTCAGCTGAACTCGAACTGCAGTCTGGGTTGCCACATGAAAACAAAGACGAGGCAAAAAGAAACACTGATATTCAAACCACAATATCAGCTATAAACCCTGTTTAACTGCCTCTTACCTCTGCATTATTTCAACATTATCTGTAAAAACAGGAAAATTACTGCTAACTGTAAGACTAGGCTCTTACCTTTCCCACCTGCTCCCTTGTGAGCACCCACTGTGTCACCTCAGCCACACATGATGGAGGACCGATGCTTCCTGTAAAAGAAAACACATCATCACCAACCAACAAATCTGTCCAACTGACTGCATAATCACCAAGTGCAGTCACATGGTTGCCTTCCTTATCTTTTTCTGTGAGCCACTGGCATATATATATTCAGGTAACTAAATGTTGCCAAACACCATCATCGTTCATGTTCTGATTTAGCAGTCTGCTACAAAACAAGTCTCATACAGCGAGATGCAGAAGACTGAGGAGTCTCTGATTTTAGCTTTTACCTGTTGTGTTGGATGGAGACACTGTCCTCAGACTCAGAGAGATGCCCGACGTGTTTCCGAGCAGGAGGGCAGAGACCGCGGGTCCAGTTGCAGTGAGAAACGACGGCTGGAAAACTGTTGAACACAGCGGAAACAGTATCTCTGTTAGCTGCAGCTAATCTTAGCCACATGAAATTAATTCAAGCTAAGGTAACGTTAGCTATTTTGACGTAAGACAACATGAATTGTGCGCATATATATATATATATATATATGAGAGACTTACCGACAATGTTTTGAGTGTGAGCCAGGGGAAAAAGCAATAAAACACATATGACTAGGTGTGAAACAGACAAGGGGAAGAACTTGTCATTAGCCATTTGGTTGCTTTCAGATTAAAGTCGACATATTTGTAAACTGTTGGTGATGTCCTGGCAACGGAGATCCTAAACGAATCACAGTCTGGGAAAGTTCTTGTTCTGGGGAATTAAAATTATATTTAAATGAACAACAGCGACCTCTTCTGGCCTGGAGTGGTAGAAATATTTATCACCGGAGTCGGCAAGAGGGCCCAGAAGAATCTTCAACTCTTCGTCTATTGAGTTTAGTTCATTCCCGGAGGTTAATTTCTTCAAATGACTAATTTTCATTAGTCTAAATTTCTTTTTAATTTTCATATTCATTAAAAAATACCCCCCAAAATATAAATCTGCATATCCTTTCAAAGTAAACAGGGGTTAACACAGGAGGATTTTTTATGAGGTGGGTAAGTCCTTAACACCAGAACCACTGTGTGTATACTCAACTCTTTATTAATTCACACAGTATACATAGACACACATTCATAAGCTCCTTAATTTAAGGAATTTAATCCATCTGCTTGTGAAGCAAAGATTAAATAAAGGCTATAGGGAATACTATCTCTCTCTAATTGACTGTGAAGTACTTACAAACGTTGATTATTTAAAGTGCCTTCTACTTCATTGGTACTAATGGGATATTTGCATCTTTAACGTGTTGTCCTTTGTTATGTGTTTTTTCTTTTTTTTATGTGTCCTTGATACGTTTGAAAAACTGAAAACCTGCGGACTCCAGCCGCTAGGTGGCAACATGTCTCTGTAACTCTACATCTGACCGCTGAATTAGAGTCATATCACGTGACCAGCCGTACCAGCGTGTTGTCAATGTGTCTGACAGCAGCAGAAGTCTGTTCAGGGGGATCTGTGAAACAATGTTGTCGTTTGAAGAGCTGATGACAAGTCTTCAAGACTGTGTGATCACCGAGCATCAAGCAGCTGAAAATGTCATTCAGACACTCAGGCTCTTCTGTGAGAAACTGTCTGAATCCTCCAGGTTGGTGACTAACTCCAGCATGTTTGGGAACTATTTATGTCCTGCATATACTATTATAAGTATGTGTCGCTTTAAAAAAAATAAATAAATAAAAACAAAGTGTGGTAATGAATAATGATGCTTGCATGAACAGAACCGGTGTGAAAAGATGTAAGGAGCGCTGTTTAGAGGAGGCTGCCCAGCTGCTGAGACAGATTCCAGAGGCACAGCTTGGTGGTTTAGAGGAGAGTCATCTCCTGCTTCTTGTTAGACTCCTCATGTCCGTGCAGCTGCAGGTGGTCAACATCTCCACAGCCTGCCGTAAAGTGGACCAGGTCAGCCCTGCTGTAGTGTGTTTCTTCACTGCACAATGCTCACGACAAAATGGAATCTCACTGAAACTTCACATTTGCTCTGCAGATGTTGCAACATTTGGCAAAGGTGGACCACCTGTTGGTTTATAGAGAAACCCATGAATGTTTGCACTCCATGGTCCACGCTGAGCAGGTACAGAGCTCTCATTTTGATTGTGTATGTTGCATATTCATGTAGAGGCACTGTGGATAAATTTTACCTTGTATTTGTTTCAGATCTTGTCTTTTGAGGATCTGCAGAGAGGTTGGTGCTGACTATATATGATATGTTATTACACTGTGTTGCTAATTTCATATCTAAGTTGATATCAACTTATTTTTTAGCCTGCATGTTCCTGGAAGACAGCACTGCTGGTCGTGAGGTGTTGCGAGGGTCATACCTGTCCTTGCTGAAGAAAGTGTCCGAGTTGTTCCCTGTTGTGTTGCAACAAGAATCCCTGAGAGATGGGCCGATGTGTTATGCTGCTGTCAAGGTACACGTAGAGCGGTGCGCCTCATCCAAAGCATTCATCGGAGACTTGCCGTGTGATTTCGGTTGCTGACCTGAGAACTGTGATCTCTGCAGGTGTGCTTGCAAACATTTCAGCTGTTGTCCGGTGAAGTGGCTCCTCTGGTGTGGGACAAGGAGCGTGGGGATCCAACAGTGCAGAAGATCCTGCAGGCTCTCATGGACATAACACTCGGACAGGTTTTGTATTAACTGAGTACTTCAGAGTGACTTATTCAAATAGTAGATGTCTGTTCAGTTATTATCTTTGTTTCTTCTTATCAGTCAGTGTTGTGTCTTGCAGTGCTGCAACAGGGACACTCGTCTTTTGGCAGGCACTGCTGTGGCCATGCTGATCAACACAGCATCAGAGAGCAGAGCTGGAGGAGCTGCTGCCTGGAGTCTGCTACATGTCTCTGACTCAGGTAGGTAACTACCAAAACCACAGGACAAATAATCTGAGCACATCAAAGTTTGGTATTTGACCCAGGTATGTGCCCGTGTCCCATTTTTTTCTCCATGTTTATTTTGTCCACAAAAAGCATAAATGTTAGATACACTATAAATTCTACAACTGAGTGTGAATACCCAGAGTTTCTTCACAGAGTAGTTGTTATTCCTGTGATTTCTCAGAGCCCTGGCCGCTGACTGTCGGTGCTCTCCAGGTACAGTGCGCCCCTGCAGGAAAGGACGGAGTGGGGAGGCTGGCTGTGAGCAGGGGCCTCCTGACCTGCTGTCGACCTCACATCTTGCTCAGTTCGCATGCGGACACCACAGAAGTAAATCTACTGAAGCTCGCATCAAAAACATGTTTTTACTTTTGCTCTGCTCGCTCTCAACACCGTCTCCTCCTTTTTCCTTCTTTTTAGACGTGTTTGCTGCTGAAAGGTTTGTTTCCTCTGGTCTTTGCTTTGTGCGAGGCGAAGCTGGATTGCCACTACTTTGCCTTCGAAGGTGGGTAACGTCCAGGTTGTTTTGCTCGTGTGCGTAAATGGTGATATCATCTGCTCAGATATAACATTTTGTTGCAGTGTTAACGCTGTGGCTGAAGAAAGTTAAAGAATGTCTGGCTGATATCTGGAAGATGACGGGCGTCCGGCTTCTACCTGACGACAGCAGCCTGCAGCAACAGCTCATTCACATTATCTGGACCAATGCAGAAAGCCCAGTGAGTCAGATTAACATGATTATATTCCAATTCAAAAACCTAAAAAAAACATTTACTTACAAGGGTATTATTTGACTTTATAAACTCAATGGATGGCCAAATAACACAGGATATTGCCATATATTGAAAGGCACAACCAAGCATCGGGAAACAAACCATGTCACATGTTGGACCTCATATTATCTTCTAAGATAACTTAAGGACACAGTGCTGCCAGGTTTCCTCTCTGACATCTGTCTTATTATGCACCGGCAGGTGGAAGGTGTGTCAGAGTTTGCACGCAGTGCCTTTTGTCTGCTGCTGGACCTCTATGAGATGGACTGTGAGCAGTTTTGTGACACAAAGAAGACTCTTTACTTCACTCTACTTCAGCGAATAATCAAACTGCCTTGGGAATCCAAAGCCAAATATCATCGCCTTTGTGCCCTACTGCCGTACCTGGGTACTGGCACGGTGAGGATTACACATCATTACAGTGTATAACAGTGTAGTTAGTAGTGGTCATGATGACTTTGATGGATGTTTCTTTAATCAATCAGGTGCTGGATCAGTACGCTGAAATACCCAGTCATCTCCTGAAGTGCTTGTCAACCAATCACCTCTCACCATGTGGATCAGAGCTGTACAAGTGTCTGATCCAGCAGCAGAGGAGAGAGCTAAGCACCGGCTTGCAAAAGTCTGATTCACACTCGGAGCTGGATCTGGCCGATCAGTGGGCAAAACGCTGGCGGCCAGTCCTTCACAAGGCGCTGACGTCTGACGTGACTCTTCTGCAGAACAACAGCGCGACGCACTTATTACCCTGCACCTTTCAAGTCTTCCCCTCCTCTGTGGATCACCTGTTGGCCTCTCTGGACCCGTACGCCCCAGGCCACCTCCACGCCTGGGCCTGCATCGCAAGCTCTTATCGAGCCACGACCGGAGGCTCCCCCTGGGCTCTGCGAGGCGGCTCCACCCTTGAAACCCTCCAGCTGGCTCTGGGGTCTGCGGATGACAAAGTCCGCCTCGCCGCTCTCAACCTCCTCTGCTGCAGCCCCAAAACCAAAGACACTCCAACCACAGAGGAGATGTCAATAATGAAGCTGTTTATTCCTCAGAACCTGAACTGTGAGTCGTCACCTTTTCGCCAGCATTTTCAGGCTGGAGTGAAGAGGTTTCTTGTTCGTATCAGAGACGGCTGCTTGGCACAGGTCAGAGGACAGAAGGGCAAAAAGAAAGGAGATATGACCGACTCAGAGAGGGCACAGGAGTTACTGGAGCAGGGAATAGGTGAGATAATCAACTGATAGTTGAGCTGCTGTTTTATATCAACAACAAAAGACTGTTCTACCGTACAGATGTTTATAGTATAGGGGGATATATTTTCTGTTCATCAAAACCTTTTCTTTATTTCATTTAGGGTTTGTGGAATGGTTGGGTCAGCTTCCATACAGCTATCTGGCGCCGGGACATAATTATCAGAGGAAGAAGACTGCGCTGCTGTTGCTGTCTGCAGTGCTGGAGACCTGCACAGACACCTGGAACCCAGACAAAAAGAAGGGACAACCTCCAGGTCAGTTTGGAAAAACCAGTGATTGGAAAATGTTGGCAAAAAACGCCCAAAACAAATTTATTCAAAACAATACTACGTGGTGCATATATTTGGATCTATGGATACTTCATGTTATATGTTTTAGTTTCAACTCTTTTGTATCGGAATTTAAATGAGTGGCATGAAATTTTGTCTGCAGCAAATATGGGGTCTCTTATTAAGTGTGCCACACAAAGAGGACAGTGGGATTTCTTCTGCAGGAGTAAACAGCTGGTCCTCATCAGCTGTTTAGAAGATTCTACAAATGAGGTAAAGCTGCCTTAACTTGCAACTCATATTACTTTTATATAGTTAAAATCAAAGATAGAATAGATACAGGAATTTTTTTTTCTTCTACAGATTCGTGAGCTCGCAGCTGGGTTATTGTTGAGATTTTTCCCACCCAGTTTTCCTGGTGATATCGCTGCAGTGCTGCTCACGCGAACCAAACAGCTTCTGCGCAGCCCTCGGGTGCAGGAGGCTCAGATGGGAGCGCTGATGATGAAGGTCCTCCTTCAGAAGTAAGCCTCGCCTTCTGCATACCCTTGCTCATAGTCACACCTGCTTTAGATGCGAGGGATTAGCGGCTACTGGTTGTTCTATCCATAGATCACAAGACCAGCCTGAGGACTGCAGACTGAACAGTGACATCACTGTCAGCGGTGGAAGTGACCCCAAGGCTTCCTGCATGGTCAGATTCCTGGTGAAGGAGCTGGAGGAGCATTATCTGACAGCTAAGACTGACATGATGCTTGCTGCCAGAGCCAAGCCCATACATGGTGAGACTTGAGATCTGTATCACTGTTTATATAAATTATGTTGAGCCTTAGAAAACATTTTTCAGTTCTTTTAAATCCTGTCGTGAATTCTGCTCCAGGTGTTGTAAGTGCCCTTCAGAAGTGCATGCTTGAGGCAGGCAGCAGCGTCTATGACACACTTGACCACAGTCTGACCGTGGAGGTGCTGGGCTTGCTGGAAAGCATCTCTGTGCTGCTGCTGGGAGTCCTGTATGGAGGCCAGGATGCTTGTGCCACTGAGGAGGGTATGGAGCAACCTGCAGAAACAATACTGATTTGGGGATGAAGTGCAGCACATTTCCCATTTATTTATGATGCCACGCACTAAATCACTCTCCTTTGCCTTAGATGCCCCGCCTTCTTTTTGCGACATGGGAAACGCCATCAGCTCACTGATAGCCCAAACATCTGGAGGAGGCCAAGCGGACGGAGAGGAGTGTGTTCTGCTGTCTGAAGAGCACAGCCTCGTTCTCACCTGCTGCTGGGTCTCCCTCAAGGTAAAACAGAACCGGATACACCAGTTAGATGCACAACCACATTTAGGAAAGTGGCAAAAACCTGATTTTTGCTGCTTGTGTGTTACTTAATTTCATGTTTTCTTTTTAGGAAATAGGAATCTTTTTAGGTTCTCTGGTGGAGAGAATTCTCTCGGAATCCAAACCCAGCAAGTGCCTTCTAGGAAAAGAGGATCTAAAAAGAGCATCAAAAGTATTCAAGAATATTCTTCTCAAATGTCGTCACTGGGTATGTTTATAAATCCATTTAGAGGCTTTAAGTCTAAATCTCCCAAACTATCATCCTTTTTGAAAATCATATTTCTCTTCACCAGGGGGCAGTAGAGGGATGCTGCGTAGGCTTCACCAAGTTCTGTGCCTCTCTGTTGAGCAGCAATGATCCAGAGCTTAGGGATATCCCAGCCCATATGCTGAAACAAGTGAGTAGAGATACATGCTGGTGAATGAATTTGTGAGTGGAGATGCTGACTTTCAGTCTCCTCTCTGTCTATAGGGATTACAGGTTGTGCAGTGCCCGCGTTCTACGTCTGTGACCAGGCGGGCTGCAGGGTTGCCCATGCTCATTCTGTGCGTTGTGTCGGCAGAGGAGGCCAGTAAAGCAAGGCCGCTGTTAGCTCACAGTATGCAGACCTTACTGGAGACGGCCAAGACGCCTCTGCCCGAGAACTGGGACCAAACGCTGGACCTGCCACAGGTTTGCAGACACGCCGACAAGATTCAGGACATCTGTCTTTGCAGTAACCAGATGTGGTCACGTCATTGTCCTCTCCCTTACAGGTGTGTGCGGTTCACACTCTGCAGGCCCTGGTGCGTGGCTCAGGTCTAGGAGTAGCTGTCCTTCAGTTTGCTCCTGCTGTAGCCATCTTGTCACTCACTCTGCTCAGCTCTCCCTGCTGGGCTATGAGGAATGCTGCACTGCAACTTTACAGTAAGACAAAGGCACATTAGGAGCTTTACTTTAGTCTGTATTTACAATATGAAGGATTGCACCAGGACCTAAGGCTCATATTCTGAAAAAGAATAATTTTCTGTCTTTTGACTAATTGATCATCCTGTTTCCAGGTTCTCTGTGCTCACGAATGCTCGGCCAGCGGCCCAGCAGCGAGGACGGCTGCCCTACCCAGCACGGCATGTCCCCCGCTGCTTTCTTCTTCCACTACCCAGCGCTCCAGCCCTTCCTCCTAGGCGAGCTGAGAGGGGCAGCACAAGACCTCCAGGGTGGACCTGACGAGGCCAAGCTACACCTCCAACCCTCGCTCTACCCTGTCCTCACTCTGTTAGCCCAACTCCAGCCTGGTGTCCAAGACTCAACAGAGTGATTGCTGCTTACTTATCATGACACAGTTTGGAACATAGCAAAGAAACTAGCTTTAAACTAGTTTTGATGTTTATGTAGAACTCGAATAAACATTTTTTTTTTTGCTTTAATTGTGTGACAGGGGACCACTGATTAAAGGAATCTCTGGTTCTCTTTCTTTCCAGAACTTTGTCAGACTTCCTGCCCCCTTTACTTCAGCTGTCTGCCAGTCCTATCTACAGTGTGAGAGTGATGGCCTCTAAGGCTTTGGTTGCCATGACTCCCCCCTCAGAGTACATGAGCATCCTCGTCAAGCTGACGGCTCAACTGCCCAGTCCACAGAATCGCTGCTGTCACAACCGTCTCCACGGACAGCTGCTGCAGATCAAAGCTATCCTGGAGAGAGCTCTTTGCACTGACAGGTGAGACTTAAAAGAGCTGTTTAATGATTCATCACACACTCTCAGGCTTTTAAAATGCCTGGTTTATTCATTCGTCAGACACCGTCAGGCTTTGAAATCCTGCCGTGTGTTTCTCTCTCTGTGTTTGCAGTGCCCCTTCAGCTGCCCTGTCTGAGGTTCTGAGCAGAGTGGATGCGTCGCTGTGGCTGGTGACTGACGCTCAACGCTGCCCTCTGGTGAGAGCGGTCTACCTCGGAGTGGCAGACACACTAAGAAGATTCTGCTGTGAGACCTACCTGTCAAAGCTCAGTGACTCACTCATGCATGACCTCCAGACACCCCAAACAGGACTTCAGGTCCGTAACGCACATCCCACCACATCCCTGTGCTGTTTTGTTTGTGCTCTTCTCACTGGTTTTAAGCAAGCGGTGCCCTATAGGGAAAAACGGGATGTTATTATTTACTTATTTATGCATACCAGCTAGGATTTAGCAACACACACAAGCCCTGATGAATGAGATTAACTGATTTTTAGAGCTTTAAACTCATAATGTATAAAACCTTATAAGCTTTTCTGAACTTTAAAACAAATTGCTTCCTATTTAGTCAAGATTTTTACTGTTACAGAAAAATACCCATGGTCCTACAGACTTATCCATAGGGACATTTAGGATGTTGCTCTAGTCTAATTATAATATACTGGCAGTTTAGAGGAATGCTCTACAGATACTACAGAGAGGAGAGATGATGTCGGGCTTTAAATGATGCATTTACTGCACATTATTCCTTTCAAAGCTCAGACAGTGTAAAACCACTGGTCGTGGTTGTATGACTGCATTTGTGGATCTATAGTGCTATGGATATGGCTACAGTAGCTGTACTGTAAGTCCTCTTTAACACTCAGCCAACAGCATTTTTTCTAATGCTCTATCTATGTCATCTCTTGCAGGTTGGTTTGTCATCCTTCCATCAACAAGCCATCCACTTTCTATGTGCAGATCTAAACTGGGCACGCCAAATCTGGAACAGCTTCTCCGCTGTAAGCCCAGATCTGAGGCTCTCATTGGTTGCGTGGGTGGTAGATGGGCGGAGTTTGCAGCAAACCATCTTGAAAGAGGTGATCCAGAGGGTGTTGCAGGTGAGACACAATATGTTCCCCAGACTTCAACACGAAGAAAACAAACTTTCCAAAAACCAGTTCAACAGCTTTCGGCATAACGGCCCTCTCAGAGCACAATGTGAGGAAATTGAGGAAGCAAAGATAGGCTTAACTATAATGCCATCGGAGACTGCAATCTGTCTGGAGATCTCTTTTCCCTCTCACATAAAAAAAGGGTGTGTATATAAGCTATTATAGTCTGTAACCAAGGAAACTTAAGCACAGTCAAACTGAGGATATCTGTCCATTTTATTATTTACTGTGTTGAAGTTTATGTAGATCATTTAGATAAACTCCACATTGTTACATTATCTAGACCACCCACTTGAGCCATCCCATGTATGTCCTGTTTAGTGTTTAACTGATCTACAGACAGTGGTAAAGATAGGGACGACTGTTCATGTGGTGTCTCTTCATTTAAGTTACATCAGTTGTTAACTCTTATGACGTCATTTAGCTGTGCTAGAGTTAGACTTCCAAGACTTCTGTTTTTTATGATATGCCAATTTTAAATTGTACATTTCTTTTATGATGCCTAATGAGGTCCAGTCAGGGTATGTGTGGTTGGTACTTAAAAGCACACTGATGATTTGTCAGAGTATGTTAAAGTGCTGTTCTAATGCTCTGTGTCTCCAGTCAAACCTGAAGGAGGCATTGTTGAGCCACAGTGTGGAGTACCGCAGGACCTACCTCGCAGCCCTGGTGGCAGTAATGGCCGGAGGCGACTCTTCTTTACCCCAGCATCTTCCTCAGTGGGCCCCACTGGAGGAGCCGGTTCTGCCTGAGTGTCTGGATTTGTTGCTTGGGGACCTTGAGGACCAGCGAGGCGGGCCAGAGTTTCTGTCCCAGGCTCTGTGTGCTGCTAGTCTGCTGCTTTCCCAGTGGTCAGACTCCAGGTTTTTACACACTTAATTGGCTTTTTTTGATTTTGCTTCGTTATAGAGTCACATACCTACCAGCAGCTCTAACCTTCTTCTCATTTTTGTGCAAATTAGCACAAAGATGTCTGTGCTCCTGCGCTGGTGTAGCATCTTGGAACGCCACCGGTCACCAGACGCTCCTGAGGTGCTCAGAATGGCGTGTGCTGAAGCTCTGTGCGTGGCTGGAGTCCCACTAATGAGCCACAGCCTGAACAAACACAGCACTCTGCCTGAGGTCATGATCAGGTATACTGAAAGTGAAACAGTGTATCAGGTCATAACACTCTTAGGAACAGAAGTTCAAAATGTTGAATCTTTCTGGCTTTAGGTTGATTGACACGGGCCTTTACCTGCTGCAAGACCAAAACCAGCAGGTGAGGATGAAAGCGGCTTGTTTTACCTCCATGTTGCACCATGCGAGAGGAGGAGACAGTCGGAGGAGGGTCTACCTCATGCAGGTCAACCGGGCTCTGCCCCAACTGCTGGGCCTGCTGCTGGAGGAATGCTTCGATGGCCCCGGCACATTGGAGGTGCTGCTGAGTCACCTGCCTCAGTCTGACCTCAGATCTGTGCTGAGAGAGGCCTCGGAGATGGGGTATGTCACCTCTCTGCGTCAGTACACTTTTACAAACCTAGACTGGGTTTTGCTTAACTGTTATTATGGCTCTCTTACTCAGGTGTTCCAGCCTGTACGAGCAGGATGAGGCCAATGTGTTCGCAGAGCCCTCTGTCATGTCGGCACATGTGCTGCCTCGCCTGCTGCAGATGGCTGAAAAACACTCTGAATCCTCTGCTTTGGCACAGAGCCTGAGAGCATGGGCAGAGCAGAGTGCTGCACAGGTGGCAGACAGCCTTGCAGTGTGCAAAGACCTCCAGCCAGGTACCACATTGTCAATCTGAATGTCAGAATATGTTTGACAAATTCATAAGTGATATATTGAGAATTTTACATGTTACAGTGGGGTTATTTATTCTCTCCAAAGGGGAGACGTTGACCCCGGCCTGGCTGGCTCTCCTCATGGACCCCCATTTCCACAGCACCCTGTGCAGCCTGTTCACCAGGGCTGCCTTCCTCCTCCAACTGTTGAAAACGTCCGACGACGCACGACACCTCTGCGATCCTTCATCCCTGCGCACGACTCTACAAGAAGTCTGCAGTCTGCTCAGTGAGAACGGTGTCCACTTTGCCCCTGCCTTAATAGCTGCCGTGGCTGGAGAGCTGCCGCTGTGATGGAACGGAGGAGCTTATTTCGTACACTCAGCGAGCAGCATCTTGGCAGATGTGGCCCGGGGATAAAATTACCTGATGACATCTACATGTGCGACTCAAGCCCTGAATGAATATTGCAACTGCTGATGCTGCAGTACTCGAGTACTTGGCAGGCTGAGTTATGTAAGTGGGTGAGGCTTGTATCTATCATCATATTACCTACATAGAGAGCAGACCCTCTGGGCATGTGCAAATGAGGAGGACGGTGTAGCAAAACAGTTAGAAACTCCAGAGGCCTGTCTTTGCTACAGTGCTTGTACATTTTCTTGAGTTTTATTCTTTTTTTTTTTTTTTTAGAATAAAGGTTTTTATTCAGAAATACAGCCACCAGCATATCCCCAGGTCTGTCTTTGTGATCACCATCACCTCAAGCAATGCGCTCATTCTTACTCCCAGAGCAGTGCTCCCATTCTCTATTGCTGTAAGTTGTTTGCCATGTCTCAGCCTTAGACTGATGCAGTGATGTAATGCAACAGCATCTGGAGAAATTGGCTGCTTGGTGCCCAGCGGGGGAATATAGTGTACGGTTTAATGCTCCATTAGAGGCCTTCTGCCTGGATAAGTGTCCATTTTCCAACCACATGAGGGCTGAAAATGATTGACTGGATCTGATAGAGAGCTGGCGGTTGCCCCGCAACGGACCACACACTAAAGCAGTCTTGCATCACCAGACAGCCCTGCTGCTTCTGTTTGAGATGGGCGGCTCTCAGCAATAGACAAACAATGACATGAAAAAGATAGCGCATGCTATGGTTGGCCATATTAGACAATGACTTGAATTAGAAATATAGATGAAAGTTTTTATTGTTGTATCCTCACAACTTTTATTTCCTAAGGATATTGTATTGTCAGAGGTAATTCAATTCTCTGAACAGACAGTTTCCTAACAACCAGTTCATCAACATCTGACTGTAAACCAGCAGAGTTACAGTTATCTTTTCTTTTTTTTTTCACCTAACTCTATATGCAAATACGTTACCTCTATTTAGGTTAAGTTTGCCATTGTGTATGCGTGATGCATTGTGCTCGTGAGCATCCTGATTATGCAACTGCTATGACATCAAGCTTACTGATGATTCATACATAAAGCTTGTGCAATGCATTTCCTTACGACCCACGCCGGAATTAACACCTGCTGTGCACAGCTCTATGAGATTAACATGTGCCTCAAGGAACGCTACAGGTGGTCCTTGTTGACAACACATCGTTTTATCGAGAATCCTCCCAAAGTTTTTAATTATGACACAGCTACAGTATGTATTAAGTGATGAAAAATGACTGCTATTATCAGACAAAATCACAAATGTGTCTTAGTTTCATGGATTCATTAGCAATTTAAGACAACGCTTCATAGCACAGACTCTTTAAAAGTTCAAATGAGGGCTTGAACTTTGCTCTACTTCAAGACAAAGACAAGAAAAACATGTGGCTCAAGGTCTCGACAGCTTGTCAACATGCCAGAAAACAAAGGCTTAATTTTAATGAAAAGACATATTACCTTTTATTCAGACTATTTGAACAATGTGTGCAATATTATGTCTCCTGCCTTGACCTGCCTCGAAAGTCTGAGAAGCGAGTTTAGGAGGTGAGCAGGGTTGGAAATTTCCTGAGGTCGAATTGTGTATAAAACTGTGAAATGACCACCTGGCTTAATAAAAGCCTTTGCTGTCGTTACTGAGAGTGCTGGACTCTCAGTACGCCTGCATCCTGCTAATTAAATGATTAACTATGGCAACAGGGAACAAGGCCAAGTAGGTAAAACCACTTGTACTTGGTGTGTGTATGTGTGTACATGCATACAGACGTGTGAACCATTTGGAGCATGAAAGTGTTTTTCCACTGTTGGATGACTCTTAAAGAAATATTTTTTTTTTAACAAAGGGAATTAAATCCATTTCAAAAGCAGGTTTTTTGTCAATTTAACTGTGTAATTAGATTTTTTTTTATAAAGAACTGTTGATGCTGAATATAATAAAATGTACTATTGAGGTTGTTATTCCGCCAAAAATGTTTGTCTCTCTGCAATTTCCGGCAGTTTTATTTTCCAAAGCTTTTGCAAAGCTTGAAATTCCTATTAAAGCATTCTGCAGGCCAAGGGTACTGAACTACTCTCCCAAACATTATTACAGTCCCAATTTAAGTCTCAAATCAAATTGTTGCCCAACTTTGGCCCTCAGCAACTTCACTGAATCACCTTCAGCTCAGTTTAGGTAGATTTAGAAGTACATTTCAAAAAAGTTTGTCATGATAAAAATAAAACTGCTCATAGGAAGTCAAAATTATGAGACAAAAAAATCTAAATTTGGACTTAAAGAGTTATGGAAGTTCATTTCTGCCCACAAAAGAAAAACATGAAAGGTTCTTTTGACTTAATGCAGGTAATTTCTTAGCCACAATTAACTTTATATCATTTTCCTTTTTGTGATGGAAAGGGGCTCTACAGGTATTATCTGGCCCACTCCCAGATGCGTTCAACCCTTTACTGGTCTAGTGATTTATGGTTTCACCCAGTGCATGCTGGGAGAGGCTCCTGCCCCCTGTAACCCCCTGAATGAGCGAGAGCGTGATGAGAGAGAGTGCCACACAGATGCTGTGTGTTTGCTCTAGTAATTGCCTGAAAACTGGGTAAGCATCTATTTGAAAAGTGGCTTAGTGAACATTGACTGAGTCACGCGTTGGCTGCCCTCTTTACCCATCAGCCAGCAACAATGACAACGGGGGGGCAGCGCACGGCACATTGAGGCAAACGCTATTGCTGCAGCTGGATCCTTTATCAGCCTCTGTGGAGCCCACTTCTGACCGAGACCAGCGGAGTACAGGCCCTCGTGGGGGAGGAAAAGGGGGAGCCTGGGAAACAGGGAAGGTTGGGTTTGGACAGATGCACCAAGCACTCACAGCAGAGCCAGATAAGTCTCTGCAGTTGGATGAGGATTAAAAGTGGAAAGTAATGAGTCAGTGTATTTTTACATGAAAACGGAAAGCAGAGCAGCTATTTATAGACACCACAGAAAATGTAATAAGCTTGGAAATTATTGCTGGATAGGGAAAAGGAAAAAAGGTTGAAGATGAATTTTAGGAGTAGCCAAACCAAAACCTCGTTTCTTCACCTGAAACAAAAATGTGAATGAACTTCCTTGACTTTCCGTGCTGCATGTTTTGACGATGAGTTTATTCTCACAAGGCTGCATGCCGGGATAAGTTAGCAGACTGTTTATCAGCCTGTGCTCTTCCTCCTGCGCGTGTTTTACGTGTATGTATGTGTGTGTGTGTGTGTGTGTGAACCCGGTGAGGCTTTAGGACCTTGAGGTTTGTACTGCAAAGGGCAGCTCCTCCTCCCACTGAAGGCTGTTTACGAAGAAAGCTGAGCCCCTCTGACAAAAACAAGGGCTGGGACTCCAGCGAGAGAGGAGCAGTGTGTCTGATGCACATTCAGCACAGGCTCTTCATCCGTTTATAAAAACATTTTGTATTCTTTTTTTCTTTTTCTATTTTTTTTTTTAAATTTGTAGAGGAAGAAGCACATCATCGCACCATGTTGTCGGTGAATTCAGCCCGTCAGCTCTGCAAAATGTTACTCTCCCTGCACGTTGTTTTCCTGAGCGTGGCGATGGTGGAGAGCAGCGCATCAAATGGAAAAGAAAAAGGTAAAAAAATATAATGTAACAGTGTTTTACTTTTCATTTCTCATTTGTGTTTTGTATTAAACTGTACACAATGAAGCCTGATTCACCTCCAGCTACATCTCTAATAATAATATTTATCATTTTTCATCTGTTTTTTTATTGCACTCACTTCTGTTTTGTGTGACGTGTGCCCACATGTTATTTTGTTGTTATTCTCAGACTGCATAAGATCCAATGGTGTGGAGTACAGAGGGGAACAAGGGAGCTCCTCCTCGGGTCTGACCTGTCTGAACTGGACCAACACTTCCAGAGACTATGATTTTAAAATGCAGCCTGATTCACAGACAGGTAAACTGCTTAAATTGATGATTGATTTTTAATGCAGAGGTCAGTGAATGCCTCATTAAATGAAGGATGAGATTGTGATTTTTCTTGTGTTTTCTCTGTGTTGGACTGCAGACAGGAAACAGGCGACTTTAAATGGCTGATGTTGATATTTACAACAGTGTCTGCACAGGAGAAACAAACAGTGACGACACAGTTTAATGATACAGCTCGCCACAGGATTGCTATTAATCTCACAAACAAGCAGAGCAATAAACACAGCATTCATTCTAGATACCATGCCACTAGTCAGTGTGTTGATAGTGTTAAATGGTTTCTTTTATAGCAGGAGCTGCGCTGTTTCCTTTCTTTGTGCTCAGTGCTGCCTGTTCATTGTTGTGTGATGAAGCAGTGTTAATGATTAATGAATCTAGTGGTTTAACCACACACCAAGGGACAGGCACACAGACAGAGAAAGGCCTGTATTTCCATGAGGCATCTCTAACAGACATGTGCCATTTTTATCGTTCCTCCTGGAGGTGTCGGAGATCACAATTACTGCAGAAACCCGGACTCCTCTGAGAGGCCTTGGTGCTACATTGCTGGCCCAGATGGGACAGTCCAGAGACAGTTCTGTGCGATTGACGTATGCAAAGGTAGGTGAACATTGCACATCACAATTATCATTCAAATTTGTGACAAAACAGCCAGAGCCCCATCTGCAGAAGTCCGACCTGGAAGGTATGAATATGCGTACTGCATAATGCGAAACAACACTGTCACTGAATTCTCTGAGGTTTTTCACACTGCGCTCTCTCGGTGCTGCTGGCAATTACTTTGTCTCTCCTGTAAAACTCTCATTATTTTTAAAAAGTGGGCTAAAAATAATGAGGTGAAATTTTGGTAGCTATGCAACTAATTACTCAAGACAAAAAGAGAGAGCTTAATTAGAGAGGATGCAGCCAGATTTTAAACTCTGATGGGCCAATAATCTACCACAGATGAACCACATGCTAGTCATCAAGATGAATTACTGATAATTTACATCTATACTGGGTCAGTTGGTCAGTGTTAAGCTACTCTGAGAAGTCTTCCAAACTTTGCCCTTTGTTTCCTCTTTGTTTCCGTAGTCAGCCCAAGTCACAAAACAACAAAGCCTGCAGTCACATGTCAGAAAGTTCAGTTTCAAGGCATAAACCACACCCCGAATCTGAGCTCATTGGGCAGAGGAAGAACAGTCTTCCCATGGAGACAGCAGCTAATTAGGGCCCGAGCAACGAGTTGCGTGGGCCCAACGGGGCCATGCAACGAGTTGCAAGGACCCTCTTGTTTTCGTTCGGTTTATTATTATTATTATTATTATTATTTTTTTTCTTCTTTTTCCGCCTCTTTGATCGCCTTTTTGAGGGCCTTAAAATGCGTCAAAACTCCTGAAAATTTGCAGACGCGTCAGGCACGGCGAAAAATTTAAGAATTTAGGGGTCTTGAGCATGGGTGTGGCAAAATGGCCTCGGTAGCGCCACCTACATTTTTAACGGAACAGCCCCTCAAGCCCGTTGCGCCTAAAAATCTGAAAATCTGCACACATATGTAACATCCCATGACGCACCAAAAAGTCTCTTGGAGCCATATTCTAAACCCAACAGAAAGTATTTTTATTTTGACCGGAAGGTGAAAAAATTGTGTGTTTTTGGCCATTTCCAGGGGTCGCTTGAACGCGAACTAGTCCTAGACGCATTATCCGATTGACTTCAAAATTTGATAATTTGTTCTTAA
Organism: Lates calcarifer; assembly: GCF_001640805.2. Classification (NCBI taxonomy): domain Eukaryota; kingdom Metazoa; phylum Chordata; class Actinopteri; family Centropomidae; genus Lates; species Lates calcarifer. Next base: position 10,354,547 of record NC_066845.1, read on the forward strand.
GACATAGACGAAGTTAAATTGCAAAAGTTTCGGACTTTTCATTGAAGGGCGTGGAAGTTATGGCCCCTCAAAGTTCGATCACTCGCCACAAAACAGGAAGTTGCTTTAAATTTGCTATATTTCGGCCATACTTTGTCCAAACTGCATCAAACTTTACAGGATTGTTAATGGTACCTATCTGCACACATCCATATGTCAATATTCATACAATTGTTGTAGCACCACCTATTTATAGCAGGAAATGACATATTTTATAGTGTGATGTCCAGTTTCTAGACGGGTGACCAGATTCACTTCAAATGTTGTCAGGACAGACTTAAGGATTTTTGGAAGACTGGCTCCGAAAATTGTGAGTTTGGGTCGAAGCGTGTGCCGGTTCTGGCCCGTCAAAGTTCGGAAACCCAACTTCCTGTTTGAAACCTCAGATTTTGGGGTAACTTCCTGTTGCGACTCTCTACTTTATCCTACAGATGGAGCCATTGTATTACTCTTTGATGGGTTTTTGGAAGGGGGTCTCTGTGTGTGTGTGTCTGTGTGTGTCTGAGGGGGGAGGGGAAGAGGAGTTGATTGTGTCTGTGAGAAGCTGCCACAGGGAGGTTACAGTCAATAGAGCCATGATCTGTCACAGATGATGAGCTCTGAATAATATTATCACAGAAAATAATTAGCATAAAAGCTTTTATTTAAAATTTTTACATCTGGGAAGTGTGAACTGTTACGCCAGCGTGTGCCCTGCGACCTGCATTGACCCCGCGGTTGCCGGGGTCCCGCGGTCGCCGCTCCCCCGACGGACGCCGGGTGCGAGGGCCCGTTCAACGCTGCTCGCAGCTTTAATTGGCTGCTTGAATTTATGACTTCATGCCCCTTAACTCCAGCAGAGTTCGTAAACAAGTTGCGTGAAGGAAATGGAAAAAGAGTTAAAGAGCAGATGCTGACATCCGCAGCTGCACCTTCCTCTCCCCCCTTTAAACAGAGCAGAGCATACAGAGCCTGTATGACTGGTATATATGAAAAAGCACGCGCTCACAGCTCCTCTTAACTGATTTATGTCCCAACAACTACATGAGAACAGTGTCAGGGCTTTCGTCCTGCTGGTGAGGAGGTTATTGCGTCAGAGGTAATTTTACTGGGCCAACAGTAATTGGAAACCACACGGTCCAGACGATGCACTTCTAGTCAAATCAAATCAAGGCAAAGTGTATTTTTAAGTGTATTAAGTGCTTCCACACACTATAAGATAAAACAACATTAATAAAACACAGACAGGGCAGATAAAAATAAATCAGATAAAGTGTGATGCATATAAATCTAAAGAATAAATAGTTCCAGTGTTATGTGGTATAATAATGTGCATGAAGATAAAAGTCAATGTAATTTGATAATAGGAAAGCCAGAGAGGGATGAAATTCTCTGTCCCCATATATGTAATTTTATATTGTGATATTGATATATGCTGTGATGAAGGGAATTTCAGTTGATGAACTGATTAACAACTTCAACACACTGATGAAAAAAATCACCTAAAAAACATAAATAAAGCAGCCATGAAGCTCATTGATTTACAACACAACCCACAATGGTCTGATACATGCTGAAATATTAGAGAGAGATACCAAAGTATAAATGACATTAAGATAAAATATCTGATGATGTACAGATTTATACTGGCCTATGGTGTATTCTTAATTTAGCATAATCTGTGAAATCAGATTTTCTAGTCACGGTTACAGTTGTGGAGGGACTTTTCTGCACAGGATGGATGACGTGGACTAGAGAAGCAAAAATGAAAGTAACTCTAGTCGAACACAGTCGAGCAAATAAAGAATGTACATGGCTAAATATGACCTGTATCTTATGTACATATTTTACTTTGTTATGATCTGGTGTCCATTGACGGTAGCACAACTCACATCGTTCCTCAATTAAAAGTCATTTATCACTGTCGTTTAACATCAGCATTGTTTAACTGTGTCTTCAGAACAAGCCTCTACGATGCCTGCAGAGGCCGAATCCCTCAACCCAACAGGAACCACTCCCTCCACAGAGAGCTTTCAGCCGGCCAAGTCAGGAGGCTCTCAGGGTGAAGTTGCTGCTGTGCAGCCGGTGATGGGAATCAGCCAGCGAGTGCGCACGGGACCCAAACAGAAAAAGGACCTTGGCACACTCGGTATGCTATAGTTGTTGTTACTCTGACAACATATATGATACTGGTGGCACACGCTAACCTGCAGTCTGAAATCATACACCGCTACATGAGCTCAGTGTCTTTGTGATGCATTTGTAGGTTCAGTTTTTAACCTTCTTATGTTCTCCTTTTGTTTTTTAGGCTACGTCCTCGGCATACTCATGATGGCGATTATAATCATCCTCGGTACTGGCATCACACTTGGCTACTTCTATAAGAGGTCAGTATCCAAATCACAGCAAAACTAATCATCACTTTAGTTCAGTAAGAGAAAAGGGGAACTAATATAGAGCATCTGTTTATCAGGTATTTATCAGCCTGTTTGCAGGATGTTTTACTGTGTGCATCTAACTGTGACATAAAGCCAGAATGTGATGCTGCACAGCCTGCTTGCATTCCTGTTTCCACTGGAACACATAGCCTTGTTGATGGGAATGAATGCCAGTATGCTTAGATAAATCACATATTAGCATGCATGGTAGTGGTCTCTTGAGCTTAGAGCATCAGCTGTTTAATGCAGCCATTTTAGTGCCTTTATCACAACAACCACAACAGAACATGGGGAGTAACGTGGCAGGAAATGAAACGCCTGCAGTCTATTTCGAGTTTATATTCTTGAAAGAGACGACAGCGCGGAATGAGACAGAGAAGCCCCTTACATTCTGTGCCGTTATGTAATATGCAAAATGATGGACCCCAGTGTGGTGAGAGACGGGCACTCTGATTCATTTCTGCATAGCACAAAATGCCCTTACAGATCTGTGTTTGGCTGTAAATCTGATTAGCACTGCCCCTGTCTTTGCTTTCTATTTTGGGGAGGTGATTATTAATAAGGAGGAGCAGCATATTATGTCACAGGGTTTATACCTGCCCTCAGCGCGCAGTGACATCAGCCTCAGCGATGTGATAGTTGTGCTGCGTTCATGCCCACATTCTTCGTAATTCAGCTGCCCCATCCACAGGCCAGGAGTGGTCGCAGATTACTGTATGTCTCCTACAATATAAATGACTCTTTGCACTTCCCCAGGCCAGAGAGCGTGTAATGCACGCAGAGGTCCATACTATACCCCCACTGGGAACGGGTTCTCAACCAACTAGTAGGAGTAGTTACGGTATTGACAAGATCCCTGACTTCCCATCCATCTTAGCAAATAGCACTCTGAGAAGCCTGAGGCTCTGCAATGATGTAGCAAGTGTTTTCTCCCCGTGTCATTTGGTAACTTAGCACAAAGACTGGAAATTGGGGGTGGGGGGGTGTTGCAAATCCTGGGTAGTTTGCCAAGCAACCACCGCCAGGAAGTTTCTGGTCCTGGCCAAGAAATAATTTGGCACACAACTCGACATAAAACTTCAAATTGTTGTTTTTTACACTCAGGCTTTCATACAGATGAAACAAAAGAGATAAAACATGTTAATTAGTGAGCTTCAGAGGTGCTAACTAGCTGCTGGCTCTTGCTACACACTGTACAGACATGAGAGTGATATTCATCTTTTTAACTTATTCTCAGCGAGAAAGCAAAAATGGTTTGTGGGAGATGTGAAAAAAACAGAGGAAATTAAAAAAAAGCAGATACGCTTAGAACTGAAATCAACCACACCACCTTGTGTAAAGAATCTGTGGTGATGTACACTGTTTAAGTTTGAGTTGCACAATATGCTGCAAGTGAAGCAAGCAGGTAGGAAGTGTTTCGAGTCAGAGAGTGTATTGGCCTGTGTTGGCTCCACATCAATAGAAAGCAGCCTCCTGCTGCCTCCCATCACTGTGTTGCCTTGGAGTAGATAAACTCCTTGCCAGCTTGTCAGTTCCCTGTTCCCTTTCACCATCTGTCCCTTGACTTTGTTACAGACCAGGCACTTGGTATAATATGCTCTGTTATCTACTTTCAGTATGCTATCAGAAGCTCCTTATCATGAATATTTAGCTTGGGTGGTCCCCAGAAACAGGACTGTACACAGTATCAGCTACCAGACTACTCAAGGTATCACTTCAATCACGATATTTTTTCAGCTAAATCAGCTAAATAAAATTTGACACCGATTGCTAATTGCACGATGGCTTTGATCTTAAGAACAGAAATACTTCTATAGTCTATAATAAATGAATTTTATTGACATAAGATCACATGTTGCTTATATTTACAGACACATTATTCTACTCCCCTCCATTCTACAGAGCGCTTTAGCTCTCAGCTCATTGTTTGGTTTTTGGGTTAACAACTTTCAGTCTCACCGCTGTCATAATATCAAATTTCAGCCACAGCAGGCAGTTGTTTTTTTCACTGGAAAACCCTGAGGCATAGTCAGCATCTCGCTGGTGAACATATTTCCTCCAGGAGATGGTGGAGAGCAAAACAGAGTTAACTAATAACGTGATTACGTGTCAGTGTTTTGTTTGCAGCTTTTTTTCCTGCTAAGAGCCGAATGAATCTCATAACGAATCTCCTTTGTCTGTTGGTGCTCAGGGGTCGAGACCTAAAGAAGCAGCATGACCAGCGAGTGTATGAGCGCGAGATGCAGAGGATCACCCTGCCCCTGTCGGCTTTCTCCAACCCCACCTGCGAGCTGGTGGACGAGAACACCATTGTGATCACAGCGGAGCACGAGACCACCCCCGTCCAGGAGGGCGTGGAGGGTGGGGACCCCCTCATGGGCCAGCAAGCTGGCACCCCCGGAGCATGAGTAGGCGTGTAGTCCTCAAACAGTGGGCTGTGATATGTTTTTGTGGACCAAAACACTCCCATCTCCCTGTTTCTCCTTTTTCCACCTCCCTGAGCAACCTTAGTTGTTTTTTTTTTTTTAAAGGAGAAGGGGAGCAGTGTTCGCTCCAAAGACTTGAACTGAATGCTGTGCCATTTGTGTCCCGTTTCCTTTGAGTTTTATACAACTGAGGCACAACAAAGATAAGCTGACACACAATGGACACAGTTTTAACAACTAGAAACCATTATGGTGAATCTGTTGTTAATGAAGATATCTCACGAGGTCTTTAATATTCATATTTGATACATTTGATGGCCAAGAAAACAAGGTCATGGGCTGCCCCGTTAAATAACAGTATGAATATCTTGTATAAAAATGGACATTGATGAGTAAGTGTTTATAATGGTGTGTCATAAAACCAGTGTCTTGTAAAGAGATGGTGTTTGGACTGAGGGAATGTTTATAAGCTTTTGTTTTTCAGTATGTTTCCATGTGGAGATGGTGTTATCCACAGGAGGTGTGGTTACATGATGAACATGTGGTTGATTTTCATTTGTATTGACCCTACTGGCTGTGCCAAGGGAGATGTGGACAAAAGAAAAAAAAATGTAAAGGCTGGTTTGTCTTCAAGACACACTGGTGACACAGATTCGAGTGTCCAAAAATAGTCATCCTCCGCTGAGACAGGATGAGGTAAAACAGGCCCCACTAAAGACAAGGGAAGGCCTCCAAAAATTGCCTTAGCATGATACTTCTGAATGTATTTGTTTGTCTTTTCCCAGATTTTATTTTTTTTTTCTCTTTGTACTTGACTGACAGGCCAATGAGGTTACAAAGCATGACAGCGGTCATTGGCAGACATGAAAGAGGACTTGCCCTTTTCTTCCACAGGTTAAGGAGTGACAGGAAATACACAGAGAGCTCTCAGGAAGCATGAGAGACAGTAGTTAGTCCTCAGGACAAAATAGCACTGCCACAACACAGAACAGGTGGGATCAGAACAAGAAAACAACCTGAGATCTTGTCTTTGTGGAGCAGGACTGTGTGTGTGTGTGTGTGTGCGTGTGTGTGTGTGTGTGTGTGTGTGTGCGTGTGTGTGTGTTGCAAGTGCTGAAGAAGCCTGGTGCCTAGATTAGATTCAGACATTTGAGTTATGCACCTGAAGCTTCAGGGTAGAGACAGGAATGGAGTAGAATAGAAACAGTCCAAAGTTTGATGTTGTTCATGCAAAAAAAAAAAAAAAAAAAACATGAATGCATGTACATGGTTACCTGCTGTATGGTTGTATTCAGGGGCCACTTTTTGCATCGTAAAAAAGTAGAGCTACTCATTGAAGAAGACATTTAGAAAATGCCTGCCTGAAAATAGAAATCACCGTTCACAGAAGATTTTAGTTTGTTGATGCACATGATGCACCATTACTTCCCAGTGTGTTGCCAGTTAGTTTATCTATCCATCACTCCCAATGATCTTATTTTGTGATTACTGCTGGAGCCACATCACTGGTAATCTCTGGTTATGCTGTTCCATTATTTTAAGCGTCTGTGTGATGGCTGTGAGTATTTTCTTCTTCATATAAGCAACGTGTTCACAATACTGTTGTTCAGCATTTGAATTTAGTACTTGCATTTGTATGAATGCAGATTTTCACTGCTGAGATTGAAATAAAACATCAAACACAGACATTATGGTGTGATGTTGTGTGTATGTTATAATAATAGAGGTAGAGGGATTTCCCCGTTAGAACAACATGTCACAAGAGGAATGCTTGGACTGATACTTGTTGTGCATGTCATGTTGAAGGTAGGAACTTTTTTGCACCAGCACCCTCTGTTGGCAAATCTTGATACTTCAGTAATGTGGGAAATACAAGACATGAGGAGGCTTCTGAAGATGCAAGACACAAATCAACCTGGATTCTATTAAATGACTGTCACATGATTGATTTCTTTATAATTATTTTGATTTGGATATGAGAGCAACCTGAGCTTAAGACCTCAACTGACAATATTTCATCATTTTTTGGTGATCCACAGGAGTTAAAAAATAGATATGTAAATTACAGCCAAAGAGAATCACTTTCAAGGCTTCAAGTAATGAATATGAAATATTTTGTCATTACACCTTATAGGTTAACTAACAATCAAAAGTACAAATAAATGTGTAGGTGGTTATGAAACAGACAAAAGCAAGAATTCTGCAGTTCTGAAGCCGTGGCTAGCAATTTATCATTAGTCATTAATTAATTACTTCCTTGAAAATATGAAAAAATATTTTAGTTGGCCATTTTTTGCTGATTTCTTCTTTCCGTCACGTCTGACCAGTGCCCTGCAGTGTGTTTTAAAGTTAACACACATCTACAGATGATTTAACAGAGGATCTGATTCTTGCAGTTTTCCTGTCAAACTGACAAACCTGCAAACTTGAAGAATGACAACAACAATTCAACTTTCTGAAGGTTTATTTATGAAACACTAAAGTGATATAAATAATAGTGGTTACAACTGGTCGTCAGTACCTTGCGTGATGATAGCAAAAAAGGCAAAAACGTCCATCGTTGACGAAATGTCTAAAAATCTACAAATCTAAAGTTCCCATTAGAAAATGACGTCCAATTAGAGGCATTATATGTACATATTTATATACACTGCTTAAGAAAAAAAATCCAGTTCTTCTGTACAAGTGTATTGCAACTTATTAAGGTCAACTCTTGCTTGGTTAAGTTTGACAATTGTTGCCCTTCTTTTCCAGAAGAGTTTCTGCCTTTCTGTTGTTTAATAGGCATGAAAAAAATGTCAAAATCCAAATAGTGTCCATTCATCATTCTGAGTGAATTTAAATCATTAGATTACAAAGTACAGAGCCATACTTGTAACTATCTCGTCAAAGATTTGATCAGTGGTGCTTGGACAAAAATAAAATCTAAACATTCCTTTGCCATCTTGTGCCAAATCTCAGAGTGATGAAACTATTTAGGGTCAGTGTTTGTTACGCCTTCACCGCTGCCTTAAGTCACTCCTGTCTTCTTTGAGCCTTGCCCTCTGTTTACTTGGACATGTCAATCAGCTCTTCGCTGTCAAGCCTCTTTTGTTTTCTTTGCTGCTGCGGTGAAGTGAGTCTTCTTCTGGGCAAGGACTGATGTGTACATTCCACACATGGCAAACAACAGCTTCAGAGTGAGAAAAACAAAACTTCTGTCATGTGGGAACTCGATGAGGTTTTTCACCTTATAAAGACGTTCGTCCTCGTTGCATTTTGTCTTTATACACAGTAAACATTAGTACAACCCTGTGACTTGAGTGGGGGCTGAAATTAGTAACTAACACTTGTCTTTTTGAAATGTGTCTTTCCCCCTCATCTTTTGAGTGGAACTCTCAGAGTTAAGGTCCCACATAGGGAGAAGATTGGTCCAGCTACCTCAGGTTATCCAGTTCCAATATGGCTCGGGTTCAATGCAGTTTTCCTCTTTTTCACATCCAGAGTATTAGTGCAGCAGTTCAGAGAGATCAAATAAGGGAGGAGCAGGTCCTAGGTGCCATTGTCTGTCATGCCAGAAGAGTCTGGAGAGGCTGCTGTCGGCGTCGACGGCTGATCTGAGCTCTGCGTCGGAGAGCCATCTTTAGGCCAGTGCAGTTGACTCAGGCTCTGATGCAGTTCATCCAGTTCAGCTGGCAGGGGGATCCCCAGCTCCTGGTTGAGGGACAGAGCTTCAAACCAGTCCTCCAGCTTCTGGAAAGGTGGACTGAGGGGGAAGGGGGGAGGAAAAGGGCAAGGGGGCACACGGAGGGGTTTGAGTTTAAAACCAGACTGACAAGGTTGAGAAAAAACATGAGGAAGCAATCTGGCAGCAGAGGCGTGTCCCTGTGCAGGCAGGTTGAGATGGCATCTGAAAGCAGTTGTTTTTTCCTCTACTCCTTCTACAGACTCTTGACTTCAAATAGCTGGTCAGGAAACTGTGTCTCAAGGTGAACACGGACGCATTGTTCATTAGGCCATTTGAGTGGGTGATTGACACTATTAGTCCCATAGATTTCTTTAAATGTTTGCTACACAGCCGCTGCATCTTTCTTGATTTTGCCTTGTTCAGTTTATTATTATCATTATTATTATTGTTGTTGTTGTTGTTGTTGTTATTATTATCATTATTATTATTATTATCACCATCATTATTATCATTATTATTATTATTATTAATCTACCAGTCAGAAACCCATGATGATGAAGTGTAAGCCATTAAGTGTTACAGCAACAGCATGTACTCACCGATTGTCTGGTGTGAGGTCACAGCAGGCCACAGCCAATGGAAAGAAAGCTGGTGGACTGTCTTCAGGGAGGAACTTCTCCACAAACTTGCCAACATTCAGGCCAAAGTCCAGCGTCCTGGGGAGGCACTCGGGGTCTGCATAGACTTTTCCAATGATCTGAATCATAAAACAGAGGAGGAAATAAGGGGTCAATCAATTAAGAGATAGAAACACACACGAGACCCTAACATTTTAAGCACGTCAGCTACAGTGGACTTCACTTTACTTGTAATGTCCTGGTTTTATCTAAAGCATATAGGTAAACTTAAAACCTGCAGGGACTTGATATTTGCTTGGTAATCTAATATTTTGTCAAGTTTGTGTTGTCATGATCTGATAATACAGCTGTGAGCAGAAGCTGTTTTGAAAACTATTTTTGGTGTTTTCCCAGAAGCTCCCTCGTCCAGGGTTTTAGATGTGCCTGCCAAAAAGCACTGCAATCACAAGCTATGTTACCAGAAAATCAAAGCGAGATAATCTGAGTTAAACCAGCGTGTTCTTACCTCACAAAGCACAATTCCAAAGGAGAAAATGTCCACCTTCTCATCATAGCGTTTACCTGAAATAACATCAAGTAAAAGATAAAGCAAAGGCACTCACTGACCCACAGAATGACTTATCCTCTGTAAAACAAGTTGGTAGTTTGTTTTTTATTTTTTGTAAGTGGCTCACCATTTAGCATCTCTGGAGCCATCCAGTAAGGGTTTCCCACAACAGTGTACCGTTTCTTTCGGTCAATACGCCTGAAAACCCTCTTCTTAGTGGAAGGTTTTTCAGGTGGGGGCTTTACTTTGTCCTCTACTATGAGTCGGGAGAGTCCAAAGTCAGCAACGACCACAGTGTTGTCCTGTTGAAAGATGACATTTTAATGATTTATTCTGAACTCCATCTGAAGTCACATTAGTATAAAAAAGTACTGTGTATATGTGTACATATATGACTGAACATAAATTGATCTGACAACCAACTGACAGAATGAAAAAACACCAGGTTACAGTCAGTGGATTTTAGGTACCCACAGAAGTAGAATAAATGCACTACAAGGTAAAGGAATCTCATTTAGCATCTTCTTAAATAATTCAATATTGAGTTTTCCAACTACTCTTCTTTCCTTGGACACATCTGTCTTGGGAAATTACAGGGCTGGGAAGAACTTTTGCTCACTTCATTAAACAGACAAATCGTTCCCACCCCTTATTCTTCTTGTTCAAATTTTCTTTTGTTAAACGGTTGGTACAATGCCATGTCACTTACCAGTTTAACCAGGCAGTTGTGAGAGTTGAGGTCTCTGTGTATGATGCTCATTGAGTGAAGGTAGGCCTGAAACAAAGACAAAAGGAAGGTAAAATTCTCACACTCAGATTACTTTTATTTGAATCGCTTCTGGTGGCTTGAAGAGGTAAAATTTACATTTAGTATTACAACTATTTTACGGACTAAATGAGAGAAAAAAAAAACCTAGTATTGCATGCCAATTTTTTCATTTACTGTCCCAGTAATTGTCTGCCATTCCTTGGAATCATTCTTGCGGGCACCAGGGCTACCACAAGGGGTCTACAGCACATTTACACTCATTTAGATGGCTGAAAATAGCAGCTAAAGATTTCACTAATAGAAATGTCTTAGCAACAGGCCAACTCACCATGCCAGAAGCGATGCTCTTTGCAAAGCTCACCCTTTGCTCCCATGGAAATGGGTCCTGTACAAAAACAAAACAAAACAAATAAATAAATAAATTAGAGAAATGAATAAAAGGTTCCTCAGAGGACATAATGCATAACAGGGGTAAATACAAAAATGATTTTGCATCAAGGTAGAGACAGGAAAAGTGTTTAACAGTAACAGTGAGCAAAATTAAACATATGAACAATTAAAAATTTTCCCTCCCCCACATACTTAGAGACAAAAAAAAAAAAAAACACACCCTCCCTGTCTTCCTTGGGCCATGCACTGAGCCGCTCCCTAGGAACAGTCAGCAGTGGGAGGAGGGAAGCACAGCTCTTTAAATTTCACCTGGGAACACTTTCTACAACTTTTCTCATTCCACGTCTTGGCCAGTTGACATGCCAGCCAGCCCACTATAGAGCCGAGAGCCCTCTATCAGTGCAGAGTTTACTTCAGGTCAGCCCCTTCCCACACGACTCTGAGCAGCAAACAGCTCTTTCTGTGGCTACTGAAGGGTTTTTTTGTGCTCTACTCTGGAGGAGAAGAGGAAGAGAGAGCTAAGTGAATCAACTTGTTTAACTCACCGTGTCTCTGATGAAATCCTTCAGGGTGCCTCCCTCGATAAACTCAGTTATCAAATTGAGCCTCTTGTCCTTATATAGCACACCAATGAACTTCAAAACGTGGGGATGATCGAGGCTCCGCATTACTTTGACCTGAAGATTAGTTAAGTGACAGGAGGACAGAAGTTCATGATTATGATTGCAAGCAGATTATCTCTAATCAGCCTCTACGAAAGGTGAAATTTAATCCACGAGAAAAAGCATTAAACACAATAAAAATCAGGCTGATGTTTTCCCACAAGACTGGGACAAAAACCTCAAAATAACAAGGTACAAAGAGGTAACTGTTGGATCATGCGGTGTGCTTTCAGTTATGAGTATAATAAATCACAGCTCTGTGCAAAGCCAGAGGACTCTGTTTTGTCTGTGAGGAAGCGCAGGCCTCCTGCTGCAGATTACCAACCTCCTTTAGGAAAGTTTTCTGGGTCTCCTCATCACAACGGATCAGCTCCTTCATCACCATCACCTCTCCTGTGGCTTTGTGGGTCACCTGCCAGCAGGACAAAAGCACATATGTATTTAAACCCACTGCACAAGGGAACAAAAAAAGAAAAATGACCTGAATTGTAGCAATAAAACACATGGTGAGGAACTGATGGGAGCTGAAAGCTGACCTTAATGGCCTGTCCAAAGAAACCTTTTCCTAAGATTTCTCCATGGATGAGATCACATGGCCGGAAGATGCGATGAGAGCAGCTACTGGAGGACCGCAAGGATTCAGAGCGCCCAATGTCTCTTGTAATAAAAGGCAGCTCTTTGGGAGAATTTGGCCCAGGAGATTTACATATGCTGTTACTCCGCCTGGAGTAGAGAGAGAACATGGCCCATTAAAAATGACATACACTCATCTCTTGTCCAATACAGACCCACATTATGTAAGCTGTGAAGCTTTTGGCCCTGTAGTTAGACCTAACATACCTCAAAGACCTCCTTTTCAGCGTGCCTTCATCAACCACGTCCGTTCTCTCCAGGACTGCATCGGAAGGTGAGGACAGACGCATGCGGGAGGTGGCTGGGACTCCCAGCTGGTTCCTGGGTGATCCCAGTCTGAGGCGATCCAAACGCTGCCTGACTGGGTCATACTCTATAAGCAGCTGCAGCGTGTGACTCGTGCGGTGGATAAGATCGTCCACCTGAATAAACAATGAGATTTAGTGTTTAAGGATTTCCTACCATTTTAAAGTTAATACTTCCCAGGAATGTGTCGCACTCTTCCTGGAATACTCAGGATTTCTTGTGATAAATAAAACTTGATTTTAACCAAAGGACTGGGCATAACTAATTCAAAAGCATGAGTTAATTGCAGAAAATACAACGCAACTTAACTCATCCTTCGAGATGCGATGTTATATTAAAATACATTTTAGGGAAAACAAGAGAGGTGATGTAAGCAGTGAATGATGACTGTATTAGAATGCATGTTATTTTGTGAGGGAGGGTGAGGTTGTGGGAATGAGCCTTTAAGTGCCATTCCACATACCGTCCTCTCCCAGCTGAAGTATGTATGGCCTAAATGATGGAGGAATGTGGGGAATGCGAAAAATCACATGTTGTACAATAAGAACATAGCTTTGCAAATTGCACACAAGGAATTAACCTGCCCTTGATAAGGACATCAATTAGCTTCATTTAAACGATGACAGATCACATATCACTCCATGAGTATCAGAGATGTGTGCAACGCATTAACCCACCTCCTCCTCCATCAGCGTCCCCACTGGAAGACCATTGATTTCCAGGATCCTGTCTCCAACATGAATGGCATTTCGCACCTCTGGACTAATAAGCATCCCTCTGACCCTGGAACAACACGGTACCAACACTAATATGTGAGTCTTAGCACTGTGGAAGGAATGTGCTGATTTAATATCAGAACATTAAGAACAACTGGGTCTGTCTGCTAGTTAGCCATCAAACCAGCACATGAGTGACTAAAAACTCTGACATCAATTTAAGCTCATCAATAACTACCTTTTTCGCAGCTGCACACTTACACACACACACACCGGTGCCCTGCTATTTAGCAAACCTATAATCAGTCTTACGTAAAGCATTACTCATGCTGTCTCCACAGGGCAGTGAGACAAGTACAGAGATCAGCCTCCGTCAGGTGCCACTTACTCTTTGACTTGGACACTCGCTGAGCCGTTGACATCCCTCAGCACTGAGACGGAGAAGCCCCTCTTGCCATTGGCTGCAGACGGCATCGAAATCAGGGTTACCGTGTGGGGCAGCGAGTCCAGCACCGAGTCGTGTGAACGCTTTTCCAACATGGGTGTAAGGACCACCTGCTTGTAGCACTTTCCACTGCAAACAACAGGAGAGGGAGTGAATCATTACATGTGGGGGCATGTGCTTGTTATTAAGTTACAGTTCAAAGAACTCAAAAATTCAGGGAGTAGTGGAATAATGACTAACTTACAATGACTAATAATGTTTAAGGCTGAACATTAACTTGAGGAGACATTCTTGCTTGCTCTTCTTCAAATCCATCTTTGAAAAATAAACTGAAAAATACACATTTCATAAATGAGGAGAATCAGTGACAGCCTGTACAGGTGACTTACCAGTAGAGTTTTGATCGCTCCACCAAGGCGTAGGTATCCCTGTCCTCAATCACCACCTTGCACCTCAGGCACTCAAAGCACTCAGGGTGATACTTGTGTTCTCCGGCCACCTGGAACCACAAACAAACCAGCTAATCTCCACAGCACCAAAGCGGAAAGCAGTAATACGTTGCAGACGAGGCTGCTGTGCTGTGCTGTGCTTTGCTCAGCAGAGATGAGTGTGTTCTGATGCCTGTTGCTCTCTGCCCTCCTCCTGTTGTGAGCGGTGACACAGTCGTAACACCTGCTTCACTCTCAGTCTGTCTGGAATCTACTATGATGTCACCTCCTTCTGCAGGTCTGAGCCACTCTCTGACGTTCCTGCTTTCAACGATCTGTCATGTGCTTTCTCTCTCATATTAACGCTGCTTATACATCACTGACTGATTTCTCTTTCTGCACTCATTAAATCATCTGGCTTCCTACTTCTCTCTCTCATGCAAGATGAGATAATGTGTCCGCCCTTCAGCGAGTGGGTAATCAAACTGTGCACACACCTGAGCACGAAAAATGCTGATTTCAGCTTCAATTATGAAACTGAAGTTTAAGGAATTAAACCTTTTAAATGTGGCCCAGTGGGAAATCTGCACATGCACCTGACTGAAGATAAGTGAAGCATGAAAACTTGCTGCTGTTTCCCACTTCCTTAAAACACACTAACAGTATACAGTTTATACTATATACTAATGTAATAGTATAAAAATGTATGCAGTTAGTTCATAAGAACAATACATGTAATGACAGACGTCAACCAGTCTGGGATTTGAGAGTGCAACAGCCAATTTAATTTTTTTGCAAGGAAAAAGTAACTTTTTTTTTCTAATAGTTATTTTGTTTTCTGTGCTGTTCCAGAAGATGCTTCACCACCATTCATAACTTATTTTAACTGTTTCCAGCTGTGAGAAGCTCATCCATTTCCTTTGTGCATTGCATTGTGTTAGAATAATGACCATGAACACTGCACGATTAAAAATGAAGGGTTTTACTTTTGTCTGGATACTGACTGTTTAAGTACACTTTTATCACTCTTCTGGTGTGAATATGTAACATACCCAAACCTGCTTTGAATTTGTGTGTATTACGGATTTGGGAGACAGCTATAGACTCACTGTTTAGTTATGTGCATTTTAAGTTGGGCTTTTTCCCACATTTACCACGGCTGTGAGTCTGTGAGTCAGTAAGTCAGTGCTGGGAAAGGATTCCCCACCACTACAGAAAGATTAAAGTGATGTCAGCCAAATCATTGTGACATCTCAGGAGTCTGTCTGTAACTCCCTGCCTTCGAGCCAACAACAGAACCACCACCACAGACTGCAGTCACGACCTGCCTCAGGCTTTAACAGCAAGACAGAGCTATAAAAACCTGGCAAAAAAAGATCAAAGTGAAGCAATAATTAAGTAGGACTAATTTCTGGAGAGGTTAAAAATGTGAAACTGGAAGGCAAAAGCAGATAAATTAGAAAAAACTGTGTCTTAAAATACAACAACCATCTTCAATGAATCAGTAAACTAACAAATAATAAAGCGCAGGACAAAAACAATACTGTTCTGGACCTGAATGCCTAACAAGCAGCAGCAGTTCTGCATGACCATCCTCTGTTGATGGACCACAATGATTCTCTTTCTGGCTGAGAGGCTGCAATGCCAATTCAGCTCTGCCAAAAACACTTGGCCTCACCAGCTGATGAAACGGGATGCCAATACTAAATAGAAGAGTCCATTATGTGTGTTGCTTGATGGCAAAAAGAAAAACTTCAGTCTGGCTCCATGTTAGACAAGTGACCCTGGTTGTGACCAGCAAGAGCTGCTGCCACCTGAATTGCATGTTTCAGCTTGTAGATACTAAATCAAAGTTGGCTGACATTTGACATCTCTCTGGTGCCAGATTTGACTCTGTTTGCTAAATTTAGATATTTTAAACCCAACTTTACTCGTTACGTAATTATTACATTATAAGATACAGTTCAAATGGGCATTGCCCTCTACACTGGTCTGAATCCAATTCAAGACGTTACTTTAGAAACATTAGAAATCTAATTCATAGTCTGTGTCAGTCTGATGGCACAGCCAATCACTGCAAACTGAATAATTAAGTCTGCTAAGAATTAAACAAAGACTGCTGGAACTTGACTGAGTCAAAGGTGTAATGATGGAAAGCAGCTGAAAAAAAAAAAACAGGTATTCCTTTTAAAGCAAGACTCAACCGTGGCAGCAAGTGGCAGGTACAGGACGCTAACACATAGCATAACAGTAGTACAAGTAGAGAGGAATGATAAACTCAGTGAACTGATTCAGTAATGTCAGTTACATAACAATATCTAACTATGGTGTACTAACATTAACCAGTAAGCTACTGGTCATACCAGACCAGGCAAGGGTAAAGCAGCAAACACTATGATAGCATTAAAGTGAGCAAGGTTGTGTTTTACTGCTTCTTAATAATCTTTGTAGAGGGAGAATCGTGTTATTTCTGCTTTCAAATGTTACATAGTATTGCCTTAATACCTTGATCTCTGAAAACCCATCAATAAAGATTATAATCTGAGTGACAGACTGTGGGTTATATATACAGAGACACCACACCACAGGGGACTAAGCATGATGGGCTCCAAAAACCACCTCATGTAGCATCTTCCCACTAGATCCTCTCTGTACTTGAGGAAGTTAACTGTGAAGAACTTCAGTGCTGAGAAGGAACAGAAAGGGGCCTCAGGGGGGAAACTAATACACAAGTGAGGTCTGGGGTCCAATCTGCTATGTAGCAGCCTTTGCAGAGTATCACTCATCTGTAATCGCCACAGAAACAGGCCCCCTGCCTTTTAATACATGTTAGTATTAATCTGGGGCGGTAGGGAGAAATGGGTACACAGAGAGCACTGACACGCTCTGTGGGCATTCTGGTATTATTTAAGTAGAGGGGGAAATTGTTGGCAGTTGTTGTTATATGAATCATGGCAAGGCAGACTCTAAAAGCCTGGCAATCGCATGTAGCAATAGTGTTCTAATAGTCTTGAACCAGTGTGGGGATTTATTAGACCGTAGTTTCGCACAATCGCAAACCGGTGAGCAGAAAAAATTAGAAAACAGAATATAGCCTCGCCAGCAGCCTGGTGGGTTGCAATGATCATTACCCACCAGAAAAAAAAAACATCTTAAATATAGAGAAAAGCACAGACTTTGGTTAGAGGGCAGTACCAGAGCAAGAGCCATAGGTTAGGATGATGTGTTAGCATTAAAAGAGTGCTTCTACTATAGTTCTTTCATAAAGTTGGGGGACTTGCAAAAAACGAATATAATCGAAGCAGTAGAAGCAGTAGAAGAGATGCTGACTTTTAAGGTTTGAAAAACCCTGGCTCCTACACTTGATAACACCTTTTGTTACACTCCTGCTTTCTGGAAAATGCCCAAATCTTTTACAGGCCACACCCCCCAGTTTGTAACTTATATACTTTCTGCCCTTGATTTAACCCATCTTGGACAACCATGATCTGTATGACTCAATAATCCAATATTTTGGACCAAAAGACTGCTTAAAATGTCTCAATGAAGTGTTCAAGAGTTGAAGAGTGAGAGCAGCAGACATACCATGGCAGGTCCAGTCATGAGCAGAGAGCAACCATGACAGAGCTCTCCAAACTTCTCCCAGTAGTGTTTGCGACAGTACAGCTTGCCATCCTTCTCGTAGTACCAGTTCGTCAGGTGGTCACAGCACACAGAACACCTGTTAGGATTAAAAAAAAAAACCATCCTGATCACATTTTGACAGACAGAAAAAGTACATGAACAGGGAAGAAGGAAGAGATGAGGGCTGTTTCAACTCTCAGGTAATCATCCACAAGGTGATATGGTAGAGACTCAAAAGCCCTGTCTATTGTTTCAAATAACATAACATGTAGGTATGTGGGTGATGCCTAATAAATTCTCATTCACTCATACAGTATGATAACTCTGTATCAGGTACTGTGTTTCCATTCTGTCTTGTGCACATTAATATGATCCACTGGCATGTAAAGCAAGAAAGTAGTGCTGCAAGAAGACTAGTTTCTTATTTTATCAATATACCAATTGAAATTTTTGATTAATCAATTAATCTTTTAGTATATAAAATAAAATATTTTTGAAATGTTCAAGAAATATTTTGTATTGTGCTTGACTTCCATGAAATCATCAGTTACTAATTGTCAAAAAGGTCATTTAAGGTGCCATATGTAAGTTTTCATTATCAGTACATAGGCAACATTAGCATTAGCAGCTGTTAACTTACAAAGAGCTGCAGCCACCACTGCATTTACAAGAGGTTAGAAACTTTCCTCTGGGCAGTGCTACTTCTTCATCCTCTCATGTTGGACTGAGGGCAGACTGGACCTTACAATCACTATCACAAAGTGGTATTACGAGATAGGTCAGACTGGGGCAAGGTTAGCAGTAGAAGAAGTGATAGAAAGCAAGAATTAACATTGGTGTTGATTTCCACTGCTGAAGACAGCTCTTGGCAAGTAAAGGCATGAAGATTGATGTTGAACTCAAAACATTTCTTCTACACTAGTATGCTAACAGCTGTTAATGCTAAAACGTACACATAGCACCTTTAATTGGTTTGAGTTATTTCAACTTGTTTCCACAGTATAAGACAGAATTAGGTGAAAGCCAAGAGCCACACAAACACGAGAGAAAAAAGGAAACAGGAAAAAGCCAGGCTGTGTAAGAGTTAAATGTTTGAACCATCACCCAAACAAGATGAGCTTTTAGTACATTTTTTTTTACAAAACTCATTCCACATGTTACATACATTACATTCCAGTGAATGGTGTTAGATAATAAAAAAGAGAATTGTGTAGAAACCATCAATCATACTGCTGAAAGATAGGAACATTAGCTAGGGGCATGTTTTTGACAACGACAGCATACTTGTCTTTGTGCTTAACAAGGTGTAGGGCATAGTAAATGCCTCGTTCATGAGATGTGCTGGGTCTTGCTGTTAATGTTACAGCGTGAGAAAAACAGACGGCACAAAGAACTATTCCACTTTTGAGAAGGGAGAATCTACCGGTCTTTTACAGATGGTGGACTTAAGTAACATTTGGTTATTAGCCTCTGCACACCACATCCAAATCCTTTGCCAGTTTCAAGCACCTTAATAGGATCCAGTTGTTTAGGAGAAACTGGAGCACCGCTTTGACAACAACCTATAGTCTGTTATAACAGGCTAAAAACAAATCCCTATAGGGCCAAAGTCCTTAGTCCTTTGTGCTTATCTAGGTCAGTGTGAATAATAAGGCATCCTGCTATCCTTGTGGTCAAAGGTGAAAACTATAAAACTAAAATTTTGGGTTAAGTCACGATTCTCAGTCACAGGGTATCCTTGACTTTCTCCCTCATACCTCTTTTCTGTCAACTGTCTAAATTAAAGTGAAACACTGAGAACATAACTCTTTAAAAAGGTAAATATTAAGAACTTGTCATACTAAATTCCTTTTTATTGCAGCTCTAATAAAACTTCTCCAACAGCTGACTGATCCAGGCCGTCACCTGAGAAGCTCTTTGGCAAATTAAAGGGACATTTATGGCTGCGACTTCGGGACAAAATGTTCAGAGGGAGGAATGCTGAAGTTGCCAGCAGACTGGGAAGCACCTGCAGGCAACGAGTGTTCCTCAAACAAGCTGAACTGGTTATGCAAAATGGTGGCATCAGGTTCGACTGCCAGAATATACAATCAAAGATGAACCACTCTGTCAAAGATTAGGTTACTGAAATGTCTACAGTCATGTTTTTTTTTAGTGTTGCTGCTGCCATTCAGACTGCAAATACTCCAAATACAGTTTCTCAGCCTTTTTGTTTTCACCTTGGTTCCTAAGTGATTTTAACAAAGATGCTAGAGGATGTCAGGACGTCAGAGGTGTTATTTTCAAAGGAAATGTGATTGTTTTTAATCACACACTTTTAATCTTTTGGTGCAGTGCTGGCAGCAGCCTTCAGCTGAGCCTCATGCATCACACTGCTCTCTGCACTGCAGGTATAGTTGATCCATGCTTATTGACTTTGGCAGAGATTCCAGATATTTCAAAGTTTTCTGGCATTACTTAAGAAGGAGTCTTCTTATAGAGAGAAGACCACGTTTGTGTCTTTTGTGGAGAGAAAAGTGAGTGAGAGAGTGGGGGAAGCGCTGACAACGTCTCAGTCTTTAACATCAAGTGGCACCATGTTAATGGCCTCATGACAAATACTATGAAAGGGCAAACAACCTGTTCATTTCAGATGAGAGCGGCAAATATTAACAAGGGACACGAGGTCAACATAATAATGACTCCTGCCTGATTCATCTCACTGACATGATGAGGGGAAGTGGAGCTGAAAGTTTGCTGAGGTAAACACTGCATGAGTAATGGTAGCTGTGCTGCTGCGGCCACAGCTGCACCAAAGGCCACACATCTAATTAAATGTTTGAGTGTGAAAGAATTTTACTAGAATTATATTCTATTATTCTAGAATAATTCTAGAATTTTACTAGGAATTATATTCTATTATTCTAGAATAATTCTAGAATTTTGTATAATTCTAGAATTATATCAGCTGAAAAGTTACAAGAAACTGGAAAACTGAAATTCCACAAATATAGTGTGTTTGTATTGATGTAGAAACGGTGTTGCCATTAGACAGTCTGTCTACCTGACAGCACTGACATGTTTATTTCTTAAATGTAAGAGATCCGTCTCTGTACATATTCTAGTCACAATTCTATAATTTGCAAATTTAAGGAATTCTGATAATTTAAAAAAAGTTTATTTATGTTATGCATTAATAGGTTTTTTAAAGTACTTATTAGATTTTTCAGCTCTTGAATACTGGTATCGATATCTGCTTAAAAATCTGACGATACCTCTGCACTCATTTCAGTCCAATCAGATAAAAGATATGTACATACAAGGAAGAGAAAGACTTGTGAAGTGTAGTATTTCATCTGATATGTATGACTCTCAGTATCTGTCCAGGTGTGGCATGAAAAACAAAAAAAAAAGCTTCCACCTTATCCGCCTTGTTCTGAACAAAAAGCATTCCATGGCAAAACCAGCTGATAAACTATAATTACTGTCCATTATGTCCCTGTAATATATCAAGATAAAGTGATGCAGGGGTGCTTATGAAAACACCTGACTTCCCTCTCTGTGTGCTGGTGAATGGGGGGCGGGCACGCAAAACTCAGGTGGTTCTTCAGTGAACAATGCAATGGTCCAGCCTGCACAAACACTACAAAGTAAACATTACTCATTTCCTTAAATCCACATTCCTGTTGGAGTGTATTCTTTTGTCAGAGTAAGAAGTAGAGATAGTAAGAGAGGGATATTTTGTAGTGTCCTTGAAGAGTGTTTTACTTTCAGTGAAATTTTATCTCAGGATGTTTGATTGTTGTGTTCTCAGTGTTCGACACAACAACCTCTTTCCAAGAAATGGAGAATGACAATTATTTCCTCTTTCATATCACAAGGACAGCCTGAAGTTAAAGCAATTTGTTCTGGATGAAATGCTTAAAATGATCTCTGATTTCAGTAAACAAGAGTATCAAGAAGCTCTGCTGATTTGTGTCAAGACACAGAATTAGGAATGCAACTAATAATTATTTTCATTATTGATTGATCCGCCAATCACTTTCTTGAAAGACTGATTAACAACATTTTAAAAAGTCCAAAAATAAGTAAAAATGTCCAAAAATAGTAAAAATGTCCTTTATAAATTACCAAAGCCCAAGCAAACATAATCAAATTGTATAGTTTGAAATTCAAAACCCAAAGATAATTCAGGTTATTGTTATATATGCCAAAAAAACATATCAAATATTCACATTTGAGAAGCTGGGAACCAATACATATTTGACTTTTTTGCTTGAAAGATGACTGAAATTAATTATCAGTTCTTGTTTTTCAATAAGTCAATCAACTAATCAGTTAATCAACTTCCTGTTCCGGCACTATATAAAATTATGGTCTGGAATACACAGGTCATATGTGGTGCCAGCAAAAAGTAGAGTAAGCAATAAAAGAACAATATCAACTCTCTCAAATGTGTTTAATAGTTTCATAATATTTTAAGCTGTTGTGTTGTGCTGCAGTGCAGCCACCAAACTAGACTGGAAACAAAATAAGTCTCCTAAAATATGTGTCTGTGGATACACTGCATAGGAATGTTCATCAATTTTTCATGTATTTGGAATTGAATATTTTATAGCAAAAAAATGAAATGAGGTTAGATCAAGAGTACTAAATGTCACCCCATCCTGTATTATAGAACCAAATATGGAATAGATTGTCTTTTTGTGGCAAAGTATGATGATGATGATGATGATGATATCTGATAATATCTGCAGCTCCATACACTTCCAGTACAAGATAGGAAACATCCAGCTTCGTTATGGGAAAAAAAACAAGATTCTGCTGTCTGTGTCTGTCTCACACCTCTGAATCGTTGTCTAGGAATGTAGAACAGGACAGAGCCCAACGTGCCGCTACCTATAGACCTCAATAACACTGCCAGGTTTACTGGAACAAGAGTGACCTCAGCTTGTAAGAATGCTACACAAGGTGGAGGTACGTGGAGGGCAGCGTGGCAGCATGTGGACAATGGACAATAGGAACACCACAGGGGGTATTCACTAGAACATGGACATTTTGTTTTTGCTGTGCTGTTTCTTTAAAGAGTCCAGTGATAGGGCTCTTTAAGCAAAATAATTGTCTTGCAAAAAAAGTGAGCAGTGATTAGAGTGTCATGTTGCTGCAGTGGAAGTGATATCTTAAGGCTTGTAATAAAAAAAGACAAGTTTGAATCCGGGAGTCAAACCTCAGAGGGACAAGCCGCAGCACATTTAGATGAGCGACAGTGCTGCAGTCTGGCATCCCACACACACGCAAAAACATCTGATATCTGCAAGTTTTTGAAGAGAGTGACTGAAAGCAGCTTTAGACGAGGATACTGCTGTGGAGGAGGATGCCAAGAAATGTGAGGGAGCATAAAAGCACAAAGGGAGGGAGAGATCAATGGTGAGTAACACAGCTATGTCAGGAACTTTGCCTCTGAGATGATACAAGGAGCTGTATGTGTTATTGAGGAGTCAGTGTTTGGAGGAATGAAGTCCCAGGTTATGTAAGGACACTGCTAGATACTGGCTCAAAGCTCTGTGGGAGCTATTTCAGTTGTCAAACAGACAAACCAGTCAGCATTAACTGTGTTCTATTCTTAAGGCTTTTTGGACACACCAGAAGACCTCCAGAGCCAGACTCCAGTCATAAAAACCAAAGCATTTTTGGATATTCTCTACAGAATGTGGCCTCTTAGAAAAAAACTCTGCTCCAGTCAGCTACATTCACTAATTCAGGCACCCACTTCTTACTCATCTGCTTCATAATGTTAGTGTCTGATTAGACACAGTGACTGCTGGACACATACTCTTTTCATTAAAAGTGCAGCTGTGATGCTGCGGTCAGTTCAAACCTCACGTGCCAGTTTTGACCAGGAACAGTTTGATCAAGGAGCGTCATCAGCTTTTTAAAAATCTGAGACATCTTATAACACATTACAATCAGTGAATGTTACTGCTAACCACAGGGAAAACCCCTGTGAGTGTTATATCATATTGGCATGTACAGTATGTCAGCATCCAGCCACAGGTTCACTGCCCCGCACAGAGATATCTCACTATGGGTCAGTGAACCTGTGAAAACCAGAGAAGCTCACATGGGCTCCAGTGTGGCAATCATTAAGCCTCGAAGCAGAGGGTCAAAGCCCTTCAGTATAAAAGGACAATTTCACCAACCAATCTATAGTGGAGAACCTAGATCCATCCCCATGCAGAGGCCTGTCAGTTGTGACAGCAGCAGGACAGACATCCTACACAGTGCATTTTGTGCATGGCTCAAAAAAAAAACAATGAGGAATTGTGGAAAAAAAAAGAGATGCAGGCCCATGCTTAGGCTACAAGACAGAAGCTTCTGGGATTATCCACAAGGGCATTTGTAAGTTAACCCAAACAGAAAAAGAGAAAGCAGCCCATGTTGTCCAACAGCAAAAAAATCCAATTGTATCCATGTCAATGCAAACTGTTCCCCCTCTTCTCTCTGTGACAACAAAGCCTTCACTTATCAGACTATGACTAACAAAACTGTGGCTACTGAGGGTAATTGCAGGCGTGTTTAAAATCATAAAGTGGACACTTACTGAAAGCAGGCGTTGTGCCAGATGTCTTGGAGGACTTTCGTGTGAAATGAGTCTTGAATTTTTTCTCCACAGCCCGCACAGTAACAAATATCTGTACCTGCGAAAATAATAATAAAAAAAATAAAAAATAAAAATCGCTCGGACTTTACTTAAACCTGGAATAGCAATGCAGGCTACTGGCTAAAATAGGTGAAACTGGTAGAACTGGGTAGCTGAAGGTAAGTGGGTAAACAACAGGTATGTTCGACGTTTCACCGAAAATGCTAAAAACAGAGTAACTTTAACACTGAATCAGCTCACCGTGTGAAACGATAAGACTACAACATTTTGCTTCACGAAAACAATGTAACCTCTCCTCAGTTAAAAAATACAACCTGAAACATTCCTCACCTTCTGGTTCCTCCATCTACTTTCTGAGAGTGTCGTCGATTTTCAGATACTTTTTTACAAACTTCTCATGCTGAAGAAGCAGGAGAGCTGCGATGCGCCGCTTCAGACTTTCATTCCTCCCCGTCGTCAAGCGGCCAAGACTCCCAAACCCCCCCAACTCTGAGCACGAGAGGGAAAAAAACACAAATCCCTTTAATTCTCCGCAGAAAATAGGCAACCTAACTTCTCTTGGACGGAGGTGCTTTCTTGCCGCTGGCAGGATAACTGACGTAATGCAGTTTACACATTCCTGTACGGAGAGCGGAAGGGCTCAGCTGCAGCACCTGGAAGCAGGAGAAAACTGAGGTTTGGTCGCGAACTGAAAGGGAATAACAGTGGCGCCATCTACTGCCAAAATGACCGCACTGCAGTTACAGTTAACTTTCTGATTTTTTTTTTTTTTTTTTGCAGATTATGGTGCTGGAGAGGTATAATATAATATATATTATACATATATAATATATATGTATATGAATACACGGGGAGCCTCTGACTACAGAACAATTCAACAGCACCACAAACTGCAGCCTTATCAACATGATCATACAGTTGGCTCAACATTCAGTTTCAACAAAAACTGAAAATAATAACCTTCATGAAGGAGGGTTTATTGCAGGACTGCTGTATTAAACTGCATTAGCTGAAGCCAGCTGTAGGTTACCTGGTAAACTGGCAACGGAATGTATGTT
This sequence comes from Lates calcarifer, assembly GCF_001640805.2. Taxonomy (NCBI): domain Eukaryota; kingdom Metazoa; phylum Chordata; class Actinopteri; family Centropomidae; genus Lates; species Lates calcarifer. The sequence continues at coordinate 10,379,952 of NC_066845.1, forward strand.
TTAACAAGTCTTTTGTTTGTTCATCTCCCTTCATATTCTTTCTTTTGTTATTTGTATGTAATATGTTTGATTTTAACTTGTTCAAATACAAATCAAAATGACTGTGTATTCAAGCCTTCCTCCTCATTGGCTGTTTCCATAGCAATCAAGGTCGTGGTCATGTCATAGTCCAGATGCTTAGCAATATGAACCTAAATAACATGATAACAGAACGTCCGGCTGAGGGAGAAGACAGTCACAGCAACATGCCAGTCAGGGTCATAAGATAAACAAGTCTTCCACAGGTGTTAAATATAATATGCAATAAAAGTTTGATTGAATTTGGTTACTGTTTATGTTTAGGTACCAAACAGAGTCTTCACACATAATGTAAAGTGCTGGGGTTTGATACAGAATAACCTTATATGAACATGTAGTAGTACCATGGATTTAAATACACTCTGCCAGAGACAGCCTTCAGAACTGTGCGTCAATGCTCATCTCTTTTCTTCAAGCATCAAGCTTCAGTGCTTCTGCTTAAGACATCTGAGATCTCCTGAAAACTTATTTCATCAGCTCACAAGATTTTTTTTTCACAGTTATTAGTGTGTTTACTTGATGGCCTTAAAGTGGTCAAATTATAAAGTATGGTTTGCAGAACAGTTACCAGAAGTGCAGTGTGATTTCAGCTATAAAGTATGTATGTATGTATGTATGTAAAACTGAGTGAGAAATGGTCAGAAATGCAGCTGCTAGACATATAAAGTGTGCCAATATAAGCTGGGCAAATAAAGCATCGGCAGTTGGACATATTCCAGTCCCATCAGTGAAATTTGCTCAAGAGAGGTTTCTATTTCCATCCAGACTCTCCAATCTTTTCAATCTTCAAAGGTTTCAGTAAAAATGTACAGAATGTAATGAGATTTTTAACCAGCACGTCAACACAGTCTTTAGACTGCGCAGTTGCATTTTGTAGAGGACTTTTGAAAATGTGCTGTTTGGCAAACATCTGCTGTGTGAATTACAGTCTGAATGATTGTGTCACCTGTTTGCAAATATGTGATCATTATTTCAAACAATACATTCAAATAATGGAGAAACGCTATAATAGAGAAGAATATATTTGACAGACCACTGTTATTTACTGTAAACTGTAATCAGTAAAATATATATAGTAAGATAGAAAGTGGTTGATAATCGTTTTTCAATATTTGTGGAGACTGTGTGAGAACAACCTCTCATAACACGCGACTCTTTGAGTCTTTGACGCAACGCTGACGATTAGTCGAGCAAGTAAGCCAATCAGTGGCCAAGGCAGAAAATTTTATGTGATGAATTCAAATGTCTACCACTACCAGTGACTGCGGTTATTGTAAGTGAAGACTCCCGATCACTGCACATGTCCCGCAGCGTACTCCTGTGATCCTGCTGGGACCTGCTGAGCCAATAGAGGACAACGGGAATTGAACTTGATTTCTGTTTTCAAAATAAAAGTACCAAATTCTTGTATGTTTACTGTTTGTTTTCTCCAGTCCAGTTGAACTGAACTGAAATGTACTTATGTTTATTTATTTGCCACAATTTAGGCAGGTTATTTGAAGATCACAGCCACAAGTTTTAGCGTCCACTTTGCTGTAAGTTGCCTAAAATGAAATACTCTGGACGTTTTGGAAAGCTCTCCTTATGACACATCTGTTTACTTAGCTTACTGAATATCAAGTTAATCTGGGCTTTTATTTTGGAAAAAGGCGTATCTACAACACCCCCTCTCGCTTGACGGTGGTCTAACCAGTAAGGCTGGAGAAGGGCATCTGCAGTTGTGTCACATAACACAGGATCGAGTAGGCTGAATGGGGAGCAGACACGGTGGGCTTTGCATGTACACGCTGCCTTTCATTGTGTTGTTGTGTCCTTACTGTCCCTTAACAGCGCATATTGTTGGCTTTTATTGAAAATCATGAATCATTGTTAAGAAAATAGATGTTTAGGAATATCACCATAGAGACCTGGTGATAATTTACTCGTCAGGGTTGATCCGGCGGAATCGATGCAGCTGGTTAACTCTAAATTCAGCCGGATTTGACATTTTTTGCATGTGTGATACAGTGTAGCGCAGCACCGAGTGACTCTAATAATAAAAAACGCCACTTTATTCTTATTATTAATAAGCTACGATGGAAGTCAGTGCGGAAAATTCCAGGATTCCATCTGATGAGAGAGATGATACCCTGAAACCCCTGGATCTCAAAGTGATCGCCGAGATGACCGCGGATGCAGAGGCGAAGAGACCTACGTGGAGTGGGCAGCTGGAGTTCATCCTGGCATCGGTGGGGTACGCGGTGGGACTGGGCAATGTCTGGAGGTTTCCCTACCTGTGCTACAGCAGCGGTGGAGGTGAGACTTTCTAAGAGGTCAAGAATATACAGATGCATTTGGCCTACAGTGAAATCGCCGCCTATGAGAAATTCCTGTCAATTTACTTGGAAATGTCACCACTACAATCATGTTGTCTTTAATTGCAGGAAGCTTAGGCTATATTTATTTTGCTTGTTCTCAGTAAAATGGCACTATTTTACAGTAATATTGCTTGGAGGAAGATTACTCCGGAGTAAATACGCGGTAAATTGCGGGCTGTAATCTAACAGTATTTGAACAGTATTTTACAGAAATTCTTGAGAACACACCCACTAGACAGAGAAGTTTGATTTTATTTTGTTCGTGGTCCGCCCTCGAAACTTGGTTAGGCTCCACCTGCATTCTCCGCCCAATCAGGGGCTAGCGATCTAAATCCCCAGTGCACGTGCTACCCCTCTCCCCCGTTTCACTTAGCAATTCTGAATACGGAACTACGACGTTTCTGCCGCCCCCTGGCGTCGTAGATTGTCTACACTGAAGACCAGCTTGAACCGCACGACATACATCTGCTGCCTCTGCTGGCGGTTATTACAGATAGGCTATCGCGATTGCAACGAGTCACGATTTTAGCACGAATTCTTGAATTTCATTTTCACAGATAAAAAATCTAATTGCGGTTTTGATGATATTCAATCGCCCAGCCCTAGTGCATTGTGTGTTTTGCATAGTGTCCATCCAACCAGGAGGCTGGATAATGTCCATAGGTCTGATAAATGCATATTTGTCCCCACTCTGCTGCAGCACAGGAAGTTTTACAGTGGGAGAGGGGATTTATCAGTACTGTTGCCTCCCCTCTGGCTACTTGCTGGTGGCACGCACTTTCTCCAAGTGTGTGGAGATGGTGTTGAGACTGCTCAGTAAGAAGGGAATGAGGATTCTGACATGTACATCTGGCTGATCTTGGCCTCTTAGAAGCAGGAAGCCAGGGTCCACAGCTGGGCCTTGCTGTCTGTTTTGGCAAGAACACTCTGCAACCAAGTCAGCAGGTGGACAGACCAGAAGTGAGTGTGTGTCAGAGGAGTGTGTGACTACGCTTTTGTGGCTCTAACTCAACCAGCCATCCCTTGAGGGAGTGAGGCTAGGGTGTGTCCCAACTATGTTTAGGTGTTCACTGGATGCATCCCTGGCTGACCAGGGTGGGACGCTCAACCAAGTAAGTGGTATATGGTCGGAACTAATCTGTCCTGTCAACCTGCTGGAGCTGAGAGTGGTTTGCTAGATGACCTTCAAAGTAGGGACAGTGTCCACAGCTGTCTGACTGCCTGCAAGGGAATATAACTGAGGCTTAAAACTCTGGTTTTCCTGGTGTGAGATTACCTCTGCTGAGAGAGCTGGAGATCCCTGTGTGTGTCAGTGAACCCCTTTTCCATGTCTGTCAGCAAGGACAAGGGCGTGGTGGAGCTACGTACTAACCCATCCTCCAGGTCACCACCTCCTCCTTTGTGCAGTTGTACCTTAGAGACATGGCCACTGGTTCAGTGCTTGAGGCACCATCTGAGGGGGATCGACCCCACAGAGGCATCGACTAGGTGAGTGGTGCCTGAGATGTGGGACTAGGCCAGGTTGTTGATTTATTTTTTTCTCTTGTTGCTGGCCTTTAGGGGTCAGGGCTTGGGTCCATCTGGGAGTACATCAGTCCATCACAGCCTTTGCCTTCATTGTTAACCAGTAGCAAAGGGCAGAGCATGTACGGAATAGAAATAGTATTTACTGGACACAACCCTCTAAGCCCAGTGCTATACAACCAAAATACCAATACCCAACAATTTGTTGCGTCCCCATGAAATTCTCTGTGTAGGGTCAGCACACCAACTGCACATGCATCAAGCAAACTCCAAGTGGACTAGAGAGAGTATAATAAGAACAACTGCAAGATACATAACATACATCCGCAAGGGCGTATAATTGAGGGTTAACCAGCTGGGGGCCCAGCTGGCCCCCATTTAAACATGGCTGAGGGAGATGAACAGTCTATGTGCTTGGGTTTTATAGGTATGTGTTGCTACCCACTGTTGGGTGGTGTGCTTTCTTTGTTGGCATGTTTAGGATTCTTTCACTAAAATTGTTTTCTTAATTGAATGCAAAAGGCATTGGACTTGAATTAAGTTCTGAGTCATTTTTAAGATTAGAGTGAGCCGACAAACACTACAACACACATATGCACAAGCTGTCAGTTTGTACTTTGCCAGCTAATGTTAGCTACCTCAAACTACAGAGCTGTACAGTTAGTAGGAAAACCCAATCTCTTGTAATCTGAAACTTTTGGTGATACTGGAATGGTAAGTTTTTCAATGCTTGTCTCAGCGGCCATTTCAACGTATGACAGAGTGGAGCTGAACTTCTGATTCTGATCTTGCAAATTGCAGGATGAGTTTTATCTTATTTTGTGATAACATCTGCCAAATGCACATCTGAAAACTACTGATTTTATTTAGATAACTTTTCTGTATGTAGTATATTGAATTGACTTGGGGAGCTTGTTCGCCAACATTAGCTAGCTAGCTAAATTATGAAACTACCAACACCTGCAGTCAAAATATTAATTTCGGTTGAGCTGTCCCTGAGCTTGCAAATTGGATTTTGTCAGTTGAAGCTGGTGATAGAGTACTCAAAGAGGATTGTTGATATGATATGATATAATGCTTACTGTTGATCTGCAGCTGGCCCGTGTTCTAATGGAGCCATTCCGCCAAATGGGTGCCATTTTCATCCGCAGGACATTGTATGTATACATTACCTGTGAAATACACATTGTTATTAAGCAAGGTGTCCAGCACTTATATCTAATTGCAAAATTAAAATATATAATTTAAAGCACTGATAACTACAAAGAACACTTGAAAATAACAATTGTTACCTGTCCCTGCTCACTACACAAATCCTTCAGATATAGCAAGGTCACGGCTCATACAAAGTAACTTGAGTGGGGAATAGTTTTCTCTCTTGCAATGACTGTAAGCATATTTAGGGTTTCCCCTCAGAAATTGAACAAGTGGTAGCACTCAAAGGACAGTGGACAGTGATGTTAATACAAGAAAGCATGTTCTATATAAAGGATATATGTTATTTTCTCAGTGAGTAAACTTTTTTGTTCCACGCCACCTCTGAACGCATACCTTTTCAGGTAGCTCATCTGGATAGACTCTGAGAGAGGCACCAAAGCTCGACAGGGCAGTCACTCAGAAAAAGATGACATCAGTCAACCTTTGTGTCTCCAGTCTACCAGAGAATTTAATGGACTTTGAGTGGGACTTTATATAAATCAGTGAACCCAGCCAATCACACGTACACTGACACACTGTTAGTCTCTTGGCCACACTCTTTTTTTTTCAGGTACTTAGTAAGTCTTTCTTGGTCACTCATTCAGTCAGTCGCTCTCATTTTCATAGTCACTGTTAATCACTGACTCGCTCACTCTGTAACTGTATAAAGTCATTCACAATATCACTTTCTCTGTTTAAGAAAGAGATGGTTTGAAAAGACACTGAAGCTGTTGTCTTAAAAATTAGATCATACTTAACTAAAATGAAAATATTTAAAAAGATATACATATATCTAAGTGCTGCAATGTGAGAACAGTCAATGGTGCCAACAAAATCAGAAATTGACTTTTCACTTTAATTTTTATGTTGACTGAAAATAAGTAGGCTAATGTGTATTTACTTTTAAAACATTTAAAAGTTTATGTTTAAAATGTAACAGTTTAATAGCTTTTTGTGATGTGTCATCTTCTTACACTGTCCTTAAAGTCTATAGCATTAAGACCAGTCACATGCAGGATGACTGGTATGTGCTACATGAATGCCTCTTCATAGGACAATAGTCTCAGTCTACAAAAAGCAACTGCATGAACTGGATACACTTAACAGACATTGCTATATTTTACCTGGAGGTAAAATATGTGTTCCCCAACTTATGGATAAAAAACACACACTGACAGTTAGGACGTTAGAGATTAGAAATCTTCATACCTTTTGTGAAACCTGAAAATATTTTCACCCAAACCAGCAGTTTTAAAATACAAAAGAAGCAATAACTGAGTTTTTGCTAATAATCACGGTACAGAGACGTTATACAAGCAAATTCTGTCTCTCAGTCATGACTTTACTGTTGCGTTGTAAGAATGACTCAGCAAGATTCAGCACAGAAACCGTCTTGTTGTTGTTAAGTAAGAGCTTCAGCACATGATCGGTTTTCATTTTCCCTGAACTGACAAAGGCGTTATGATTTTTAATATTTGTTAAGGTGTGGGTGTCCACTGAGAAGCCATTGAGCCTGCAGTTACAAATGAAATGAATTGCCCAAATCTGACTATTTGTCTTGAGAGCAGAGGGTTAAACAGTCTATGGGATGTGTTTTCCTGATTAAAGGACCAGGCTATCTAAAAAAGACAAAGCAAGCTCTGTGTACAGAAGATATCTACCATGTGGGCCCAAAACCTGGCATCCGTAGAATCAGTTTCTACTGATGGATTAAATCAGGTTGTGAGTGATTTGTTAAGCAAGAATTAATAAGCAATTACAAAGTCATCATTAACAACTTAGAAATGTGTTATAGAGTAAGTATGCTTTATCTAAACCACGCACAGCAGCTACCACTTTATACATATCTCTTGAGGCAGCCATCATACTTAACATACTGAGGAGATATTTAAAGTATCAGCTACCCACTGTTGTTTTCTGTTCTTCTGATTCAGGTGCCTTCATGGTCCCTTATTTCACCATGCTGTTCCTGTGTGGTGTTCCTCTGCTCTTCATGGAGTACGTCGTCGGCCAGTACACTCGTTTAGGGCCAGTGCATGCTATCGCCAAAATATGTCCGTTGTTAAAAGGTGAGTGACTTGCCAGCCCAAAGGCTCCTCTCATGTGATGGAGATGAACATCTACGTATTTCACTACATCACCAAAACTAACTGGTGCATCCTCTCTTACCTTTAGAAAGCAAACCTCTTGTAAACTCAGAGATAAGTGATCATGATTCAGATTTATCAGGCAAAAGGATGATCAAGTCACATAAAGTGAAAGTGCTTTCACCAGAGGCCATTACTCATGCAAGCTATTTGGAAAATATGTCAGGGAATGAATAAATTTTTGTGACGAGGAACCATAATCATTGAAAATTCCATTCATTTCATTGTATAGTTGTATAATATAATATATACTACCAAAAAAATGTTACTACAATCCATTATTGAAGAAATTACTTCCCCAAAAGAGTTAATTATTAACCATCAGCCCCTGAATCCCTGTTGATCAACACAGTATGTAAACAAAGAGCTCCACATTTTTGAAATAGATCATCCATGGAGGGGACTAGGCATTGGATTAGGAGTTTAAATGGTGCAATCAGTATGGTCCTGCATACAGCAACAGACCAAGAGAGGCAGATATATTTTTTATGTACTGAAAATAACAGAAAGGACACAACTTAATTTATCTCCATGCGCACGACACATAATTGCAGTAACTATGTATTAGCTGTCAACAACAATTTGTTAGGGTGCGAGTCAGTAATGATAATTATTTGGGAAACAAAACGTACAGCTGAATGGAATTTAAAAAAAAAAAACAAAGTAGCCTTTGTGCTAACAATTTTTACTAACATGATTCCTAATTAACAGCAATAAACATAATGTGAGCTAGGACTAGTTAGTACTGGTTGACAGAGCAAACAACTAACATGACATATGCACTGACTCACAGGTGCATAAAGAAAAACTGAACAAACAGCAACAGTACTGTATCTATTCACTGTATCAACATAAAAAGTGCAGTAGATTAAGGAGGAATGCAGTGAAATCTTACCCACTCATGGACATAAAGCTGGTGCAGACTTTATACCCTCAGGGGAGGGCCCACCTACAGGCAAAAAAACTGAGATTTTACAAATCTTTATTCAGGTTGGATTAAACCTGCGCCACAAAAATGCACTGTGAGCTGTGTTAGTAGTTTTACACTGACTAGTTGCCACTGAGTGACTTTGGTTTGTTTGACTGTTAAAAGCGGTGTATGAATAGCAGGACAATTTCTTTAAGTCATGTGTTATCACTGTACATTTTTTTTGCTTTTCACATGTCATTTCACGCTTTATTGTTTCTTCATTTATGAGACCCACCCCTAACCCTAACCAAAACATTGTTACGTGACATGTGGGTAAAATGACACGCAAAAGCTTAAAATGCGTAGCCACGACACATGAAATGTCCTGGAAGTGGCTTGCTATTTATACGCAATCCCATGATGGAACGTTAGATCAAGAGCCAAGAAACAAGCTTTTAGCTTTTTAAAGTTTTTTTTCACATTGTGAGATGAGGCATTTTCTTAGGACCGACTGCTTTGAGAAAAAATAAATCTTGCACATTTATCCCATGATCCTCATTTCATTATGTGTTTGATCCAGGTGAATATTTTAAAGTGATCAGTGAAAGCATGCTCTTTGCAATAAAATCTGCTTTTTTCTATTTGATAAATGAATTGTTTTCACATGTTGATGGATGGGAACTTGTTTACAATCACTATAATCAGTGTCTTTTTTAACTTCTTTATCTATTTTCAGTTGTACCGTCTCTGAGATTGAATGCATTTTACATTCACAAGAAAGAAATGGTCAAATAATTTGAATGTGAACCAATATTCTTAAATTCTGCATATTTGAATGATATTGAAATCAAAGGTGGGTGACTGAAGGTGTGTTCTCACAGTCTACATTGGTTCTTTATACAAAATGTAAACACCAGGCAAATCATGGCTCAGTATAATGGGTTGTCCATTTAAAAGCTCACAGCGGTCATGATAGAATTCACACTCATCTCAATGACCAGTGTGGACTCAGAGAGCACTGACAGTCACTCGGCAGCTCATCAAACTAATCAGCGTCAAAAATCAAACAAGCGCCCAGCCATCAACAATCAGTGCTTATGGGTGTGAATTGAAAATGCTGTCTGTCTTGTTCTAACATCAAATTTTTCTCCATAGTTTTCTTATCTCCTTAAAGACAGAGATTATCTACCCGGTCAAAACGTATGGGTCCTTCACTTGATTTATCGCTCATTTCTTCCTGGTTAATGCTCTGTGCTAAACAAGGGCCAAAAGCAGGTAGTTTTCTTCTGTATGTTCTTTTGAATGATTTCCCTGTGCAACTCAAGTGCAGTTTACTGTGATGTACCTGTGATCAGTGATTTGGATGCCCACAAATATCTATCACAAATCAGCGAATATGCTCATGTTTAACTGACTGCAGTAGACTTAATCATAGCAAATGAAAGTGTAATTTTAACCGGCCAACCGGTTTTCTGCCACTCTTTGCTGACTGTCTGATTTGTCTCAGTGAGGGCACCTAGTGGACAGGTGAGGGTAATAAACACAGAAGTCGAGACAGAAGAGGATTGGCTCCAACTGATTCCCTCCATCCTTGTCTGCTCTGCCTTGTTTTTGAGTACAGCAGACTGATGTGTTTTGGCAGTTTGTAATGACACATCACTACACCACTTGGAGTGTGTCTGTTGTACGAGTGGAGCAGTCAACCGTGTAAGCTAGATGTGTAGAGTGAAAGAGGCAAACAGGCAATAACAAAGGGGGGAGCGCTTAACGTGGACCATACCCAGTGGTTCTTGCTGATCCTGGAGCTCAGAGCGGGTTTCCTTTGGCTCTGTCATCATGTTGACACAGAGCTGTTTTTCAGCTGCCTCTCCTTCCATTTTACCAGATAGTGACATTGGATCCAGTGGAGCATGGCATTCCTGTCTTTCCACGACTAGTAGAAAAAGGCAATATTTTTACATATCCCTGAAAAACAGCAGAGAGACCAGTCTTTCAAAGACAGAGCTTTTGTAGTAAAAGATCTCATTCATTCTCAAACATCAAAGATAACAAAGATAGCAGAGATAGCATTATACAAAAGATCAGGAACAGGATACTCCACAATTCTGAAAATACACTTATTTACTTTCTTACTGAAAGTGTGATTAGAAGTTAAATGCTGCTCTGACGTACTGTGCATACAGTGAATATGTAGCTGGCACTTGGTTAGCTTAGCACAAAAACTAGAAACAGCCAGCTTGGCTCCATAGGAAATATGAAATGACATGAGGTAAACATGACAATTAGTTGTTACTGAGGGTCATTACCAGGCAACCAGTGGAGACTCCAGGAAAGTTACTGGTCCAATCATCCAGTCCATAACCCCTGTAAAATGGCAAATTCTCATTTTATCCAATTCATTCAAGGTTAGTCCAAGAAATAGAGTTATTTAGATCCCTGCACTGTGCTATTTTTAAATGCCATACCAACTACAAACAGGTGAATCAGTTTCATGGATGTCCTCTAGTAAATATTTTGTGACTGTGTTAGAAAAACAACATACAGATTAAATTCTCTGAATAATAAAGCATCCTGTGCTCCATCTGATGCTAAGCTAAGCTAACTGACGGCTGGCTCCAGCTACATATTTACGTGTGAGGAGTAACAAGCTTCTCATCAAAGTCTCTGCAAGAGAGTGATTAAGCGTATTTCCCAAACTATTCCTTTAAACTATTGATCTCAGAATATAAAAGTTTGCAGTGCTTTGTATTGTCGGGTAGTACAAAAGGTAGTATAGGTTTCTCAGAAGTTACAGAAGAAGCAAATGGAATGAAAACTTTTCTCCTAGTTACTTCAAAAGTTGCCATCCTGTATTTAAGAAGGCTTAAGGTTTAAAACTGTCTGCTCTACTGAATTGTCGTTGAGCAAAAATAATGAACCTGCTCCTGAGTCTTTAGCTGAGTCATTGCTCTGAATTCCCTGAGGAAGAGACGGCTGAAAAAAAAAAAAAAAAGAAAAAGAAAACATGCATATGGTACACACAGACACCACAACCTGAAACCTGACACACAGCTAAGAACCACAGGTGTTAAAGGACTGAATAATTTACATCTGTATGCTGGAGGACTTTGATCTCTCCTGTACTCATTTTGGTCAAGAGCCTGTTATATTCATCAGCCAAATGACATAGTGGAATTTCTAATCCATGACTCCAGGAATTCCTTTCATCTGTGGCCGAGTCTGCTTGACTTTATCCTGGCCAGCACTGACCCCAGATTACCCCATGATACTGGCTCTTCTCTGTTGTCTTATCTTTATGCAAAATCATTTTAATCCCAGGCCCAAATAATTGACATGTCACTGCAAAACATGGAGTTTCAGAGTGATTTTATAACAGTTTTAAGTGTGGTAATTTCATCCCCTACAGATGGCATGACTTCTGCAGAGTCCTCTCTCACTTTGTGTCCCCCCACCCCCACCCCTTCCACCCCCACTACGTGTTACCCTGCAGGTGTTGGTCTGGCCACAGTTGTTATCTCCTTTGTGTTCTGCACATACTACAATGTGCTCATGAGCTGGGCACTTTTCTATTTCTTCAACTCGTTCGGAGCGACGCTTCCCTGGACGTCCTGTAACAACACGTGGAACGCTGTCGGAAACTGCTCCAGTGGTTTCCCCGGCAACGCCACCCACCTGCAGTCTGCCAGTCAACAGTTCTTTGAGTGAGAAGACTTCACTGCATTTTTAACTGCAGAAATATACTGCATCCAGTTTTGCTTATTTCATATTAGATGTTTCTGTATCTCTTTTTTCTCTGTGAGGGAAAATTTTTGATGTCACATACCGTAAATAAATCAGGGTTCAGCAACATATAAATCAATTTTTTTTTTAAAATTTGGTTATAGGATTGTTTGTTTTTTAGGCCACAGTCAATCAAATCTGATCAGACATCACCTATGCAGTCCTAATGAAGCACATTAACTTATTTTTTCAGTATTGAGCTCTTAATAAATAAATAATACTTAATTAGGGTCTTTCCTGTCTTTAACTTTAAGGATACTGTGATAGGAATCACTTGCTGTTTCTTCTTTCCATTTTTCCAGTCACAGGCTGCTGGAGAAAAGCAGTGGCATTGAAGAAGCTGGTGGCCTTCGCTGGGAGCTCTTCGGCTATCTCCTTATTGCCTGGGTCGCCGTGTATTTCTGCATATTTAAAGGAGTCAAATCCACTGGCAAGGTCAGAATAATGCTTTATACAAAGTGATGATTATGATGAATTTTTTGTTTTGTCCTGGTCCATTTCAGTGTTTGAGAATCTCTCTGATGTTTTGTCAGCGTTACTGCCAGAGATAAAGAGAGGGAGGTTTCTAGGTTTACATGAATATGGTGTGTAGTCTATGGTCTGTAGGGTCTTCTCAGATTGAGATCTAAAATAATACGTTTGTAATTCTGAGTGTGTTTGAAGTGAGTACAATACGTTTTTTTATATGCTATACAGTATGTGTTATTTCTTCTGCAAGGGAGATATGTTTGTTGCATGCATGCTAGACATAAAGTTTATAGACAAGCTTCAGATGCAAAACAAACATGAATCTGGACACAATCAAATAAAACATAGAAGAGCTTTGAAATTTTAAATTTGATAATCTGTCAACATCCACGTTTCTTCATTTAATTTCTTGTCATATTCTGTGCAGTTATTCGTCTTATGGAAAGTGTGACCCACCGTGATAAATTAACCTTGTCCTGGGTCACGCAGAGATATTAATACAAAATGACATCACAAATCATGTCACTGAATGCAGGTCTACTGTCGCTCACAACAAACCACGTTCTGATGTGATCTCTGCTTTTTACTGCTTCTGTCACACAGGTTGCGCATTTCACTGCAATATTTCCATACTTCATCCTGTTCGCCCTGCTCATCAATAATGTGCAGCTCCCCGGAGCCAGGGAAGGTATCCTCTACTTTGTGACACCTGTCTGGAGCAAACTGTTTGAAGTGAAGGTGAGACTTTGAGTGACAGTGAGTAACAGAAAAAAGCAGACTAATCCTTAGGTCAGTGGTTACACATTGGCACCAGATACTATAAGCCAACTTTTAGGTGTTCAAAGAAAGTCTTCCTTTAATAGGTCTTTAAGTAGCATTAGGCAAGTCTCTTACTGTAAGCAGTAGTTCCTTGTCCATCTCTTGGTTAATCATCAAGACACTGATAGAATGGCAGTCACCATGGCAACCAAGGTCATTAAAATATTATTGGCCTCCGGTCCAGAGAGGGAAAAGTCATAAAACAGGAGCCCTTCGGCTCAGGTACAGACTGTCTTCTGTTGATAAAGTATTCCTTATACAACGTGACTTAATGTAATTCTGTGTAGGATTTCTCCTCATGATATCTGGGTCACTTTCTGATTTCCATCACACTTATCTCATGTTTGCTCAAACTCAGTGCAAGCCAGAACCACAAGAGACAAAGGGGGAAGAGGTAATTTCAGGAATGAATTCAATAAACCCAGATTAGGTTGTTCTCAGTACAACTTAAGCAGTGGAAAATTTGACTTTGAAGATTTTAGGGACAAATGCCAGAATAAAATTTTAGGACAGAAAGCTAAACTAGAGTGATAGTTTCCCTTTGATATTAAGTAGTCTGGTCTGGCAACAGCTGGGTCTCTCTTGACCCCTTAACAGTGCAATTATATGTAAGTTAAATATCTACTGCAGGGAGAATAGTTCAACTTAAGTTTAGTACTAAATGAAAAGAAAAATGCACACACACATAAATCATTATTTCAGATCTTAGGTATTTCTCTGTAAGAAATACCAGTAAGAAAAGCTCAGATAAAAACACAAATACAAAAATCTGTCATGTGAAGGAACAAAAACTCTTCAAACTTCAGCAGAAAATGTTTTCCAAGACGTTTAACACCAAATTAAATGAGACAATACCAAAATTAATATTCATGCTCACCTTTATCTCCATCATAGGTTTGGGTTAATGCAGCTGCACAGGTGTTTAACTCCATTGGAATAGCATTTGGCTCCATGATTTCGATGGCTAGTTACAACAAGTTCAACAACAACATTCTCAGGTAAAGACTGAATATTCTGTTTGAACAAGGTAAAAATATGTTCATTTGTTTGTCTGCTTTAATAAAAATCATATTTATATTAATAGCCCAAACATGTTAACAGCACATTAATTATGTAACAAGACAAATACTTCGTTTTTATCACTGTTGACAACTTTACCACAAATGATTCCAAACCCCTCCACTGTACAGACAGCAGCATGTCGTGAGATGAACAGCAGTGCTGCCAGTCGTCTGCATTGTTAAGGCAGCTTCCATATGGCTGCTCTGCTCACAAAAGTAGAACAACACAGGGGACAGATTGTTTAGGGAGGAGGCTCCATTTTTGGTCTTCTCTGTCTAAATTTGCCGTGTTTACTGTTTGAGCTGCTGTCTGAGAAGGTTACTCCCTTCCCACAGAGAAGTGAAATGAACCCTTCCATCCACATAGGGGGAAGAAATTCAGCTAGGAAAGTAAGAAATACAAGTTTCATTTTGAAAAAGGAGAGATGAAGGGTGTTTTAATACAGTAAACAGAGTGCACCAATGACAGCTTCAGATTCTGTGTTGGGTGCAGAAAATAGACCAGAAACTGTCCTACATTATTTACCTGCTGGAGACATTTTTTAGTTTGATCTCCAGTTTTTACTTGAATGAGAGCTCAGTGATCTGGTAAAAAAAACATAAAAACTGCTGTCTGTATGATCAAATGGCTGCTTCATAATGTGTTGAGATGAGTTTCTCAGAACTGGGTTGAAATGGTTTATGTTGTCCTCCTTCTTTCCCAGGGATGCTTTGATTGTGTCATTTACCAACTCGTTCACGAGTATCCTGGCCGGCTTTGTGATCTTCTCAGCTATTGGCTACATGGCTCATATACATAACCTCCCAGTGGACAACATAGCTACAGATGGTAAGCATCAAGCCTGGAAAGATCACCGAGAGAACGCGTCTTTGTTTTTAGGCTCCTGGGAGCATTTTTTTTTCTTCCTTACATGGAGAAAAGGATTTCAACATGTGCACGTCAGCATTGACGAAATGTGCAGGTCACTTAAGGATAAAACACTGGAAATGTACAGTTTCTTAAAGCAACACTCAACTATTTTATACAAGTTCAGTCGTGAGGAGTACTACTAAGTAGCAGTGCTGTAAAAGCAGTTGCATAATGTTTTCTGTGGCTGTGGCGGAGCTTTCTAAAGTATGAAAATATAACCCTGATGATGTCATCAGGACTACAAAAAAAATTTAATAAAAAACCTGCATCACAAACTGCATTATGGGATTTGCAGAATCCACCCTTTCTGGAGCTGGACCCATTCTAGATGCTAAAAGCCAAAATATTTCAATTGCTGCTGCCTTCAGTTTGACCATTTGCTTTTTAATCTGTCCTGTCTCTTGTGGATGTCCAGGCTCATGGAAGAGCAGCACTGAATGCAATGTATCTTTAAGCTGTTATGAATTTAAGTCATAGATAGCTGCAACATGAACATAACTTTAGTGTGTGTGTGTGTGTGTGTGTGTGTGTGTGTGACTGTAGTGACATGTAAATCACAAAACACACAGAGGTTTGGCATCAGTAACCAAATGCTTAAATACCCTCTGAGCTGGAGCTTTGTCTGTTCAGTAATGCATTATTAAAAACAGAGACAGCATGTGTTCAGCATCCAGGTCAGATAAGAAAGAATCATGTGGAGTTTTTCTCTGTCAGCTCTAATCACACAGTCAAATGATGACTTCCTTGTGGTGTGATCTAATCCTCCTTTGCTGATAAATGGTTTTTAATTTTCTTCAAGAGTCAAATAATGAACATGACTGGCCAATCAACAAACTGTATTTTCTTAATCTTCTGCTCCTTTTGAAAAGCAATGGCTCAAAATCATTTCAGAGTCTCACAGCCGTCCTTAGTCTCACAGTGACAGCTGCTGATCTCTTGCCAGCTCCCCTATATGTGGGTGGAAGATTAGTGGGTTAGTTAATGATTCATCCGATCCTCAGTTGAAATGAAAAGTAAATCCAAGAAATAGCACAAGTTATTTTGACCCCTGCAACCACACTACAGCAACTGCGCTGTACTATGTTTAAATGTCAGACCAACTACACACAAGTTAATCACTTTTTGGGTTTTTTTGTAATGAATATTTTGAGACTGTGTTGCAGAGACAACATACAGATGAAATTCCCTGAATAATTTACTAGGTAAAAGAATCCTGTGCTCCATCTTCCTCCAGTAGCTGTAGCACCATTCATTGTTTATTGAAACAGAGCCTAACTAAGTGTTGTTTGGCCCAGTCACATTCTGCCTCCCTGCTCTTAAACACCTCACCAAGCCTAGTGGTTGGGAAAAAACTACACAAGGCTGTTATTATGTTAAACACTTAACATTGCACAACTGTATGGTTCAGCTAAACTGGTAGACCTACATATTTGGCTGCAGTAAATTGTAGTTAAACAGGACGTACAGCTCTAGAGGTGGTGGTAACTGTTTCCCCCTTTTTCCAGTCTTTATGCTAAGCTAAGCTAATTGGCAGCCGGCACCTGTTTTCATCAAACGTCTCCTTGAAGAACAATTGGAATGGAAGCAAATAAGCATATTATCTAAAATGTAGAACTAGCCCTTTAAGGGAAATCCAGTCGTCTGCATTGTTAGGGCAGCTTCCATATGGCTGCTCTGCTCACAAAAGTAGAACAACACAGGGGACTCAGTTAATGGAGGCACAACAGTCCAACAATGCCTTTGCTATGTCATGTTTTCAGGTCCTGGTTTGGTGTTTGTTGTGTACCCTGAAGTCCTCTCCACCATGCCCGTCTTTCAGCTCTGGGCCCCTCTGTTCTTCTTTATGCTGCTGTGCCTGGGCCTGGACAGCCAGGTAAACATCTCTGTCTCTCACATAAGTGTGTGATGAAGGCAGAGGACATCTGTGAAGATGATGCAAGGAAACATTCACACACAAAACTGAAGTCAGAGAGATTTTATTTCTCTCTGACTTTAGTTATGAGGAGGAGGGCACGCATGTGGGGAAACAGGGCAAAACAGATGTTCCATTGCTCAACTAATGTAGGCAAAACAGTTACAGAAGATGCAATATGTTCCCGCTCAAACAACGGTTTAACTGTGTCCATTTTTTGGCCATGGACTTGGAAAAGATTATTCAGGTACAATTTTGTGTGGTCAAAATGAATAGTTTCTTCACTGTGTTTTTTATTAGCAGTGTTTTTATTATTATTCCCAATATTTATTGCATGCCTTCAACCTTTCATCTTAAGTTTGTTGATGCTGCTAGAACTGTGAATTTCCTTTCTAATCTAATCTAATCTAAAAGGCCTCTCAACCATAAAGCAGAAACAGAACTGACTGTCAGGCACTAACATGCATAACTGTACTATGACTTTTATGCTTTTCTGGTAGATTAGACAATTTTACATGATCCCAACACTTTCAAACTGGGTTAGAGTGGATGGCCATACTTTGTGCTAACTGCTTACACAACATGCTAACATTCACACATAACAATGTTAATGTGCTGACGTTTAGCACTAAACAAAAATGTCATTCATTTTGTAAAGGTATGACCTGATCATGGTCAAAATCTGCTAAATATACTGCTTCCATTTATCACAAACAGCTCTTTGCATAGACTCGTAATTGCACCATAAATGTCTTAAAGTCAGAACAAGTCAGAAGGGACCGATTTTACACGTGAAATGGGATTACTATTATCAACTTTGGGTGTGTTTTGTGTGTGCTGCAGTTTGCGACAGCTGAGGTGGCTGTGACGTTCATAAAAGACGAGTTTGGTCACAAAATTCCCTTCCTAAAAAGAGAGATGCTCGCCCTGGCTGTGTGTGTCGTCTGCTTTGTGTTGGGGATTCCTCACGTCACTAAGGTAGAGCAAGAAACAACAAAACTCTTTTACACCTCAGAGAAACATATTTGATGGTATTTGGTTAGACTGTATGTAGCAATAGTTACATGGTGGCAGTTGTTTTGTCATTTCAGTGTTTTCCTCACTCTTTTTCCTCCAGGGAGGTATCTACGTGTTTCAGCTGATGGACCACTACACCGCTGTGGTTTCCCTCGTGTTGTTGGCTTTCTTTGAAGTCCTAGCCGTCTGCTGGATCTTCGGTAAGATCCGATAAAGTTCATAATCCAGATATTCTGGTACATGGTAAATGCTCTCATCTTTGATTACTTCAAACATCAGGAAATCTGCATCAGTGGTTTGGGGTTATTCCCAGTGTTAAATCAGCACTTGTCTTTTCCCATCAGGTGTCTCACGCCTCTCCTTAATGGTCAAAAGGATGCTAGGCAAAACTCCAAACATATACTTCCGTCTCTGTTGGCTGCTGCTCTGTCCTTTGTTGGTGCTGGTGAGGTTTTAACTGTCTGAATAAAATTCTGACATTTTTCCCTAGGAATTATCAGTATAAATATATTAATGGTGAAGGTTGTGTAAAAGTGTGTCATTTCTTCTACTTAGTGCATAATGATCTCCAGCATTGTCCAGTACACCCCTGCTCGCTATGGGACGTACACTTACCCAGTGTGGGCTGAATGTGTGGGCTGGTGCGTGTCACTGGTCTCTGTAGTGTGGATCCCACTTGGTGCTATTCAAGAGATCTACAGCAACAAAGGCTCACTTCGCCAGGTGAGACTCATCATTCAGACTGATAACATTAGCATGCAAAAATGTCTGCGATGACAGATGTATGCTAACATCCTTGTTTAGCAGGTATGCTGTTTACCATGTTCACCATCTTAGTTCAGTGTATTAACATGCTAACATTTGCTGATTAGCACTAAAAGTGATAAATTGTTTACCAGGTATTTGGTCGTGAACAGTCGCCTGAGGGGGACATGAATATCTGTACCAAATCTAATGGCTATCCACCCAGTAGTCATTGATAACTACAAAATTTTGCGAAAGTGAATCTTTTAGTTGGTAAAATACTTCCCTGGATGGGTGAAAACTTAAACCTACTGGTGGAGCTAGAGGAGAAATCAGGGCAATGTCAAAGTCAACAGTATTCCTTATCTGGGCACAGCGGATATCTGTACAAAAATAAATGGAAATCTATTTGATAATTGCCAAGATACTTCTCCTAGAACCAAAAATGTTAACCTCATGATGCCACTAGTCTGTTTACTTCTTTGTCTTGGGACGATGAATGTCGGTACAAAATTTCATGGCAATCCATCCAATAACTGTTGAGATATTTTAAGTCTGGACCAATAGACCAACACGCTGTTAATGTGGGAAAACATTTCTAACAGGAGAGGTTAAAGCGTCATAGGCAGAGCTAAGTTTATGACTTTTGAATGAGACATAAGTTAAATATGATGTACTTCTGTACTCGAACATAGTTTTCTAGAAGGTAGCTTTTCTAAACCTCCTCCTTCTCTAACCCTCAGAGACTTAAAACAGCCATGACTCCTACAATAGACCTGGATGCTGAGGATCCCTCGTTGGAAAAACACAACCCGGCGTCTGAAACCTTGTTCACTTCAGGGGCATGAAGTCATGTCTTTGCATCTGTACGTACCAAACCCTGTGATACAGTTTGATTTTTAGTGAACGGTGCTATTTAGCATTTACTTTGAGATACAGTCAGATGAGTCTTTATGTTTTGGTCATAAAATTATGATTTTTTCCCATTAGTTTTAGGGTAAGGTGTTTGGGGTATAGCCCTTACTGTATCTTAAGCCCACTGTAGTGCTTTAATACTCAAGCCACTTTTTCCTTTGGAGACTTCAACAGAATGAAAATATCCCTGGCACCTTGTACAGTGTACAAGTATATAACCAAAATCTGAGATTTTGTCCACTAACATAAGATTAAATTATTTAAATTTAGGTATGAGTGATTCTGTTCCCTCTCCAGACTATGCAGGTGTTTGGTCCAACCAAAGATTGAAATTGAGATGATTATATCCTCCCCTCTGATGATTAATTGGTATTATGCAGTTTATGCAGTGATGTTTTCCCTTGCAAAGTGTGATAAATGTCAGTGAGTTTGTGTAGCACAACAGTGCATTTTGTTCCTATGGCAATCAGAGGGTTATTAATTTATTATTTTTAACTTAATATATCTATGATTTAAATTCTTTTGTACCACTTTGTGGCCCCTAAAGCCATAATACACGGTGCTGTTTTGTTGTTTAATGTAACATTCAGGCAGTTCTCAGCTTCTTGTAATGTTGAGAAACATGAAAGGTAGGTCTTCATCTGGAATAGACCAATACCTAAAACACTGCAATGTGTAAATGAGAGGAGCTAGATATAACCTCTCCAATACTTGTCACTGATAGCAGCCCAAGTGTGTTTTTAATCCCAAGACATAAAAGAGAAATAGAGGAATAAAAAGAATAGAATAAAAGAATAAAATTTGCCGTATTATTTATTTACCAGCACCCTTTCATCGAAACCTCAGCACTCGCTAAACTCAAGCATTATGAGGCTTGTTTTAGTCTGTCACTGGTATTTACATGTCATTTGCTATTTGAGGGCAGCTGCTTGGTGTTACAAAGGTAGGAACACAGACACACAGGCAGTCAAACTGATGCTGACTGGGAACAAAGGGCTGCTATAAAGGCAGGGGAGCTGGTGAGGTAAATGAGAACAGGTGTGCAGGTGGGTGTGGGGAGTCAGGTGAATGGTAAAGGAGGGAAAGTCTGTTTGCTGGATGGAAAATGGCAAGATGTGGGAAAGGGGAGGATGAAACACAGTCAGGGGGAAATGCACGGGGGCGGAGGGGAGCTGAGAGGGAGCGGATCGTGACGCTTGGTCACAAACCTAGAAATATTTGACTTTACGACTTGCTGGAACTGCCTGAATGCATCATTAGATTTGACCTCTGAGAGTCTAGACGGATTCATTTTGGTAGAAAGAGTAGGTACAGGGCCCAAATGGTTGCGTGCAAATGTCTAGCCTCTGAACTGGGACACAGCACCAGTGCACAAACACCATTTATATAAAGTGAAAACTCTTTAACACAGAGAAGCCAAGGTGTTTGAATCACAACAAAAGCATAAACACAAACAGACAAGTACAATTTGTACGTTGTTTTTTTTTTTTTTTTTTTTTGATACAGTGTGTTGCAAAGCTTCAGAAAGACTCATTTGATCATCACTTCCATCTTCACTTCACTTCCATCAGATACAATAATGAGTTAGTGAGTGATCAGAGCAGCAGGATAACGTTATATCCAGGTACTGAGCTCAAATAGGAATGTGTGAATCAGCTTCGTCTGATCTCCACAGGCTGAGGAACGACATAATATTATTTTTCAGTGATGCATCTAACATTATTTTTTAACTGTCTAAACTTTTTTTTTTTTTAGAGATTATAAGTGGTGCCTTTGATCCACTGCCATGACACCAAATTGGGCTAATGAGAGTAAATAATCCTCAGGACAGTAACAGTCAGTTGTGCTCCATATTGTATTGACCCAAAACCAAAGTTAATCACTGACTCTTTTATCTCTCACTTCTTAACAGAGAAAGGTGACAAAAAGTTCACTTTGGTGGAAATGTAATTTATTTTAACTCAAGCTTTAACTTTGAGATTGCACAGTAGTGTTATGTAAAGCTTTTTTAACGATTGACCTCATGTCTAGTTAGATTGAACCAGATCTTTCAAAGAGAAAAGAGTTCAGTCGGTGTTGAAACTGTAAGCTTTGGGGTAATATATTATGTAGATGAACTACCTTGACTGAAAATGACCAGAGGAGAAAAAGTCACACTTAAGGTTGCGCCCAATCGTACAGCATATTCTTGGCCTTTTCTGTCTTCACCATGTTGCTTATCAAACCGACTCTCATTTAAGAGTGCCTTTTATTCCAAAGTACTGAAATAAGCTCTGATAATAGATGCTCCAAACATCGGAATATGATTTTTAAAATGTTCCAAGGATGTTTCTAAACAAAGATACTTACGTTTCACATCTTATCACTATTTAAAAGTGAAAATATTATCATTCTACTTTTGTATTTGTTTCATATTTAAGTGTATAAGCTGTTTTTAAATGTGCAAGGATGATCTAGAAGCACTTTTACAACATAGTAGGTCACTGTTTACGCTTTTTAGTGTTTGGAATTTTAATATGAACTAAATAAAAATTGTAATGGGCTGTTAACATGATTATGGTTTTAAAAAATCTTGTTTAGAAATGCACAAAGTCTGTGGTTATTTGGGTTAGTTGTTAAAAATGTTGATTTTCAATATTTTCTCATAATACACATGCACATTTTTAATTTGTGACTCCATTTGTACCATTGTGTAATTTGTTACCATTTCATGATATTAGTCTGTAAGTGACCACAGTCAAACCTGCAGTGTTCTCACATTCACACACTGTAACAACAAAGATACCGACATATAGACTGAATGCAACACGATATTTGTAAAGTGTGACAGCTTTTTTCAATTTCACAATCAAATTTTATGTTGATTTAATTGTTGGTTTAATTTTCTTACTATTTTAATCATATTTCTACTGTGTAATGGTGTGTGGTGTCTTAACATTTTGTTAAATAAAAAGCCTTAATTTTTGCTCTGATGTAGATTGTGGTTTACAGCTTCAGAGAGTCACTGGGTGGCAGCATAGCAGCAGGAAATGAAAATAGGGAACTGAACTGCTTCAGTCTCTCCACTTATCATTACAGAAACTGCTTTTTCTGGTGTGCCACTTCCATCTGATTCATGTTGTTGCAGATCTTTCAGTGGGTTGGCCACAAAAGGGAAAGTTTAAGCAACATCTGATAGCAACAAAACACAGTCTATTGCTTTTTTCCATACTATTTTAACTCTGGTTTTATTATTGTTGTTGTTTTAATATATAAATCATTGTAGAGAGAACCTTCCCCTTAATGTACATCTATAAGTAGTGGAGCCTACATACATGCAGTATGATTTTCTGGTGTGATTCTAGTAAATAAATAATAATTTCTTTGATAATGATGTTAATAGATGAAAATAGAAATCATGCAGTAAGACATTACTTCACTGAGACTGCCTACCAGCACCATCATCGTCACTACATACATTTTCAGAATGGATGACCCCATTGGGAATTGAACCAGATCTACTGGAATTTCTGGTCATGTGGTCATCACGCTGAGCTGAGAGCACAGCCGAACGCAGTGCTCTAAGAGGTTTGCAAGTTAATTAGACCCTTGTCGTAGAGTGCTGCAGAAGCGCCCTTAGCAGAACTGTACGTTAATCAATACTGCCTTCCTGCTTCCCTCATGACAGAGCGTATCATCGGCACTAAATTAGCACTGGGAGCACTGTTTGATCAATAGCCATAGACAGTGCAGCCCAAGGGCCAGTAAATTAATGGGTATACGTGGCAGAGGGAAAGTGTTTGTGAGCCTGAATGGGCAATGAAGGGGGAGATGGGTCACTGTCTTACTCCTGTCGTGGGGTGTGAAGACATTTATCTGTGCCAGGCAAAGAGTTAAACCAGCGTCTGAGCCTCACGTTAGAGCTGTTTCAGATCTTGTCTGACCTTTGTTGAGTAGAAGTAAATTGTGCAGTGGGCCTGGAAATCCACTGGTGCGTCTGATCATCTCTGCTCAACAATCTGTAATAACCATGGCTGAAAAAGAAGGCAGAAAATGGCACACTGCCTGTGAAGAAACTTGAAATTTCACTCCTTTGTGACCACTTAAGGTTTCATCTACTCCTTCTCTTCTCTACTGTTCCATTCCCTTGTTTTTTTTGGTTTAGTTTTTCTTCATAGTGTACCGTGTGAAGTGGAGAGGATCCCATCTGTTTTAATTTGAGTAAGCCATGCATATGTATGTTGTGTGTGGTTCTGTGTGCGCACGAAGATGATTAAGGAAGCAGAGATCAAGGTTGATTACATACTGCTTCTGGTCATGGGTGTGGTGCTGGGAATAATATGAAGTACTACGTCCACAGAGGGGAGTTTTACTTCATCATTAACCACTCCACTTCATCATGATGATGCGACTGCAGCCTTTGGTTCTACATCTGAGGAATCCACAGCAGCTGGTATATACTTCCTCCAAGCTCATTGTGGTTGCAAATATGCAAATAATAATTCTTTATTTATGTAGTGCATTTCAAAAGCAAGTTTACAAAGTGCTTCACAGACATATAAAAAGAGAAAATACACAGAACTATTATCAGTTGGAAGAGAAATGAATATATAAAAAGAGTAAAAGGGAGATTAAAACAAACATACAACAATAAAACACTAATTAAAAGCCAGTTTATAAAAATTAGAATGTAAAAGAGTTTTAAATGGGGACACTGAGGTTGCTTGTATAATTCCCAATGGTAGGCTATCGCCCTGGAAAATACTCTGCAATCTCAAACCTTGCCCTGAGGACAGACAGCAGTAGCTGGTCAGCAGATCTAAGATTATGAGCAGGGGTGTGAGAAAGTCAACAATGTAGGATGGGGCAAGGCCAACCGATGCCTTAAAGATTCTGAACAACACTGGTAACCAGTGCAAGGGGGTGAGAATGTGTTTTCTTGCTCTTGTGAAAACCTAGCTACTGTGTTTTGTACAGGCTGGAGATGGTGCATTGATTTCTGGGGCAGTGTGGTAAGATGTACTGAAATAGCAAGATTTGGGCTCTACTACTGGAAACTAATATTTCTAACATGGTCAATAACCTACGATGGCAAGAATTTATTGGTCAGCTCCTTTGCAGAGGAAAGTCATTGAATTTAATTGATGTTCAAAAAAAGTATTAAAAGTGTTATTAAAAATATAAAAAATAACTGAGAAAGCTAATTTGATGACACATATTTTACACTCCAGCTGTCATATGCACACCATGTACAAATATAACTGCAGATGTTTTGTCTCTTGTAACCTTTTTCCTGTGACCTCAGTGGTTGCTCTTTTTTCCCCCCAACATGTGGCATCTACAAAACAGATCACACATCTACTCTGCAACTTCCTTGTGGTTGCTGACGCATTAAGCGTGTTTTCTCTTTGCAGAGACACTTCACTGCACCTGCAGTGCTCATAATAAATGTGCTCTCTTTTGTGGTTTATTTAATGTGCATTTAGCTGTGCCGTCTCGAGGCAGAAGTGATACATCTGGACAGCGTGCGGTGGTGGTAACCTATAGAGAGGCAGTGCAGTCAGTATAGAAAAACATGAAAAACAAAAGTTCAAAGCTTCGTATTTACACTGCAGAGGAGAGTGAGGTGCTGCTGCCTTGATTTGCGCTGATTTTCAACCCCCTTATGCTCAGCCTATTCAGAGGTTTAACATGCCAGTCTTTGTATTTAATGCATACAGGATTTGTCCAGTATGTCTGAATAAGCATATTTGTTTATTCTCTATTTCAACCCATTAAAATGCTAATGAGTGTATCTTGCCAACTATTCATATGCAGATAAGAGCTTTTACGGCTTGGATGCTACAGTGTGCCCCTGCTGCACAGTTGCTTTTGTTTAATGAGGATTGTTTGGAGCTTTCTTTCTAGCTGTTTGGGATGTGCATACATAACAAGTCTGTCCCTAAATAGAGCTCACCTCCTGCTGGTAATGAGGCCACAGCTCACGGCATTAGTTGGCCTTTCTCCCAAATAAGAAATGCTGTTATACGCTCAAGGAGAGTCCATTTTCTTTTCAAGGAACAGTGAGGATGGCATATCATTTAACTTCTTGGCAACTTATTTTCCCTCTCTGAAGGTTTCTTCAGAGAGTAACCAAATTTCACTTGCAAATTAATCTGTAAATCAGCAGACTTTCACAGAATTGGCCAACATACCTGTATATCAGTGCCACAGTCTAATTAATGACTTTTTCAGACACAATTTTATATCTAAAATATTTGACAGGAATATTTTGAAAAATGTTCTTCCATTCATAGTGTTTGACTTGTGGCAGATGCTGGTTTTTTACATCCATTTTGGGTTAGTGAAGCCACTTATTTACGTACGTACACACATAACAGATTGAGTATGTCTCTCAAAAAGTCCCATGGTTGAGCTTGAGGCTAAATGTGTGAGTTTGGAGTCATGTGGTGTCTGTGCAGATCTCACTTACTATGCATGGACTCCACACCTCAGAACTGATAGCTTTCCAAATAATGAGTTTGGTATAGAGGACACCTTCCTTTGTGCATCCTGGAGGATGGCATAAAAAGGCTGCAGTGCTCCTGCTCATTCAAAGGAACTTCCCGTGAAGAATTTCATTGGGTTTTGGATGAGGCTGGAATAAATGTTGTAGGTGTATGAGAAAAGGTCTTTTATCTCTGAAAATGTCTGATATGTCTTCTGTGTATCACCACAGAAAAGACAATCTTTTTTCTTTGTGTCTTTGGATGCAGGAATAAAATGCTCCTACCATGGTAATCTAATGAGGCCGCACAGAAATTTCAATATGTCTAGTCTGCTTTCATAAAGCTGGCAGGGAATTGAATTTGGCCCAGAGGTTGATGAAGCTTCTACATGCCTTTCCACATTTGCACCCCTTTTGGCTTGAGGGTGGTGTTGTGTGTGCTTTTATCCAATTTAAATGGATTTTTGTCAAACACCATCCAATTCAATCCATCCTGTTCTTTTTCCCATACAATTCCCACAAAGATGGTTCCCTTGTTTGCTGACTATTGGTAATTTCTTTCTTGTAATTTGTTTTGCTTCAACTGGAAAGTACAGCACACCCCAAAAAAAGTAAGATTAGTAGGACATCAACAATAACTGCACTCAGTTTGCTCTGCCTCCACTCACTGTGAACATGACTATCTGCTACTTATAATCTCCACTTTTGGAATCAATTGCTGATCCACACACCTCACAGAACGTGTTAAGGCACCAAGTAGATGGCTGGTTTGCGTGGGCTTTTACGAGTCAATCCTGCTTCATATCGTTGCAGCATCTCACACAACTCTAAAGTCAGAGTAACACAAACAGCAAAAGCAGCGAGGGTCCAAGCATTGATCCTTGGAGGACACCTCAAGAAAGTAATGAAGCCTCTCGGCCTAAATAATGTGTCCTGATTTTGATATAATATTTGTAGTTGTGTTTCCATCTGTAAAGACTGGCAGTTAGCTAACATGCTGCTAGTCTGGAAGCAATGGACGCTTTTACGGCGTATGTTAGCTAGCTTATCGGCCAGCTATTGAGCTTAACTGAAACCCACAGTAGCAGAATAGTCAGCTTGCTACAATTTGAACTGTTAACTTGTTCAGCATGTATTTATAATTTGTTACATTCTTCCTACAGAGAGACTCTGCAGCCCAAACAGTCATCAAGCTCAGCTCCACACTCACTGTGGAGGCCTGAAATCATTTAAGAGCACCAACATTACAGTAATACCAAGGCAGTTTTTAAGGTTTAACAGTGCAGTCAGTCCATTTCATGTAAACGGGCACTGAGTTTAAAATAAAGTGTGAGTGGGGGATGTGCTACCAATGAACTGTGTAAAACTAAAACTGGTGTCGAAATCATTATTGATTTTTACTGGTTTTAGAACAGTGTCAGCATGGACAGAAGAAAACACTAAAGTTAACTTTCCTTTCTTTTTGAGGTCATCTGAACTTATTTATGGTGACAGTGGCAGGAAAAGACAGAAGTGAAGGAGGATGTCACTGAGACGAATTGCACCATGAAGTGGGTCAACTCTCCTGGGTATGCTCAGAATGGATGATGGCGACACGACTGAGCTGCCATTTGACAGCTCCTACAAAATCTATATTTTTGTCATTCAGTGTTAATACACAACAGACACACATAGAAACTGTAATGTGAGAGCTCAAACCAAAAAAACTCACTTTTTCTCAGTCAGCAAAAGCAGTTTTGAAAAATTAAGGTGACAGTTGGTAATTAGACACCCAAGATCATTGTGGGCTGTGTGTATTGCCATGGGTTCTGAATGTGGGTGAGTGTGTGTGAATGATTTTCAGTGATGTGTAATTATCAGTAAGGGTCTAGTGTTCTGGGCCTGGCTAAACAATTTGACACCCTGCAATTTTCTGACGAGACACAAACTCCAATTACCAGAATGAGTTTTTGTTACATGGCGCTCAACAAACAAACAAACGCTTCAATGAGTGCAGAAAGAAAATCCCTCTTTACAAAGTAAGTTAATGCACTGAAGGTCTGGGGATGGCAAATGTGTTAAAGTCAACAAATTGGTTTTGGATCGAGAAGCATCATCACAATTAGTTTTCACAACACATAAAGTAATTTGAATTTTGTATCCTCATTATTTTTTTCCCAGTTGGGGATAATGTTGCAGCAGTGTTTTGTAAGTTTTCACATAAGTGGATTTGATGCTATTGCTCAACTTAACTCAGGGAGAAGGTTACTTATTTTTGCTTTCCATTCCTGAAGGAAATTTGGAAAGTAGTTTTATACTGGATTTTATCTAGTGACACCAAACAGAGCCAGATAAACTCCTAAAAGCATGGGAATCTAAACAAATTCAACCCACTTACTGAGTAGTTGTGGTAATATTTTCCAGTGACTGTCAATTTTCTAGCTGTGTAATTTCTAAAAGAGATCAACTCAATAAAATATCCCCTGCCATCTCTCTTACAAACACACACACACACTCTCAACCATTCACTCCAACTCTTCTTTGTCTTTATTGTCACTCATCATCCACACTAGTCATTAATAATACAAGACAAGAGTCAGTGCAGACATAAGAGAAGAGGTGGAGCTTTTTCACAGTTTGGCAGATATGCAGGACTGCAACAAAGCCACTTGAGAGCATGTGTCATATCTGAGTCATTTATAAATGTCTACAGTTGTTCCTCAACTTTTATGCTTTTGATCTTTAAACAGAAGGACGTATCATTGCATTTTACTGGCTGGTAAAAGTAGCTTTGATGGGATGACTGTTGTTCAGCCCTGCTTTTACCAGAGCAACAGGAATGTGAAAGTAGAGCCTTAAATAAAACATCTGTACTGAATCTAGATTCTTACTGCCAAGCAAAAAGTTTTACACATCATATAAATCAATGGTGACCAAAAATCATTACATACAACATAAGAATGTGTTTTTCTTAAGAGTGTGATGAGGTTATAGCTGAAGCACCGTGTGTGACACTGATAGCACAGCTGAGGAAATGAGACTACCGACTGAAACATCCTAAACTGTGTCAGATGTGTCTAATGAGATACGACAGGGCAGCAGAGTCAAAAGGATCAAATGAAACTCGGTGAAAGAATCATAATTTTTTTATGGTGACTGAAAGATGTAGGTCTCCAGTAATACTACCCTGAGCTGCAGCAACGACATTGAGACGTTTCCTGAATAGCAATTACAGCATGTGGTGGATTTTACAGCCTCAGTCCTCCAAGCAGAACATTTGTGTGTGCGTGCGCATGTGTGTAGAATCTACAGTAGAAACCGATTTATCCATTGATTGCTGGAGTGCTACGGCCAGGGATTTAAGCTGAATGCTTAGGATAATCTCATCATTAATTCATATTTCTAATTAATTCAGTCTGCCATTTAAATAATGCAGGATCTATTTTTTGGTAGTTTTCAGAGAGACTGCTGAATTATTAATGCCAGCAGCCATCACCAGGTTTAATAGATGAGGTCGGCTACTTCAGTAAGTCCTGCACCACCTGCTCCTGCACCCTTCGGCCACAACGTTCTTTCTTTTACGCCCTCATCTACTACATTGACTGTATCGGAGGACATATCAGCACCATTCGTCATACTGCAACCCAATATGTCATGCTGCTGCCATGCGCTGCCTGAAAGAGCCCTGATCAGGTTTCACAGTGCTACATACAGTATGTTAACTGAGGGGTAGTAGTGAAAACAGTCAGCTTTCTCAGAGGTGACAGGGCACACCCCTCTGAACAGGACATACTCACAATCACATAATCGCAATTACGATAAAATCTTAATGCAACAAACACAAGGGCTTTTGTTTGTGTTAATGGAGCCAGGGAATAGTTTATCAGTCCGGCCCTGGCCCACACAGCTTCTCTGAAGGGCGCATTTTGACAGGACATAAGTCACTGTCTGTCACACTGATAGGTGATGTACAGTTTCCAGTCAGTCACAGCAGTTTATCCAGACTGTCACTATCAGCACACAGAGTATGGAGCGAGACAGTGATGTAGTAGCGCAGATGGATAAAATCGTCATGCAAACAGCTCCTCGCTCAAGCATTTACTGACTTAAGCTGCATCTAGGTTTTTGTGGCTGCAACCAGAGCCATACATGGCAGAGACAGGAAACCGGAGAGGATGTGTATGTGTGGGCCATCTCTTCAGATGAGTTGCTCAAACCAAAGATGATAATAAGACTGTCACTTTTAGAAGGCAACAGTTGTTAGCAGTGACATTGCTGTTTGATCACACATCATGTTGTTGATGAGCAGAAGTACTTTTTTTATGGTGTTATTTTTATGGTTCTTTGCTCTGTGTCTTAACCCCTGAGGAGTTTTTTAGTATTGCAGCCATACATCTTCATCACTGTCAGAAGAAGGTGGAAAAAATTAGATTATGTTCCTAGTAAAGTAAAGTAATATTTCAGGTTGTTCATGCTATGTGAATAAGCTGTCAATGTGTGACTTCATCGTGATGTTTTTTTTTTTTCAGCAGTAAAATTTGAAGATCCTTCCTATGCTGTACAAGAAAAATGTCCTTGAATCACAAGCAAAGTGAACTCATATTTATGTAACACTCAAACAAAAGCATTACTCACAATATAAAGCTGTAAAACAAGCTTATGTAATTGCGGCTGTTGCCAAAAATCTGCCTGCGGAGTGGGAAGCAAGTGTTTATTGGTTTAAAGGTCAAACCGAGTGCACAGCAACTACACTTATCGATTGTGTTATTCCTGTGTCAAATCAATGAGGACTATTCCAGAAAAGAATCATAAGGTTTCTCATCAGCTGGAAATGATTACTGTAGTGCAGAAAACTCAAAGCGAGGCAGAGTCCTTCTTAAAATGTGTCAGACTGATGAGGTTTGACTGTTGATCCCATGGAGAGTCACTGATTGGTCCCATTGGAGGGTGACTGGCAGGCAGATAATAAATCACTGTGCAGATCAATAAACACGACACGTGATTATCAGCTGATTGACATGTGAAACTAGCACAATCAGCAATATCCCAGTAGAAAATAGGAGAAGGAAATCTGAATCAATTATGTTTGTGGTTTGTGGCAGCAGTTAGCTCTGACTCTATTGATGCTGGCCTACATAGTGTTGGCTGGATGATTATTTTAGACGACACTGCACTGAAAAAACACCATTAGTTACTTTATTAGGTATGATTTGTCCAATTATACAGAGCATATTGCAGGAAGATGAATGTGAGTAGTTGCAGTCTTTTGTCTGGCAAGATTTTCACATATACACAGAATGTGCTATACCTTGCATTATTGCTTTTGAGGGCATTTTTAGATCCACTTAATAAAAGTAAAAATAAATACAGTTTTTTACAGTGGAGCAGAGCTGATTAGAAAACTACTGTGATCTACATCTACTCTGATAATCCATTTATTGTTTAAGTCAGTTGGTTGATCCGCCACCTTGATACAGACCGAGACTATGGTAAGGACTGACATTAAAGTCAGTATTTATGTTCCCCAGAGGGTGAACCCTGATGACTTTTATTGATCGTCTGACTAGTCGTGATGAGATAACACAGTTTAAATGTGAGAAGCAACTGCTTCTCACTCACTACCTCATACTTCTCCCTTAACCTCTCTGTTACATTCACGTGATATTTTAAAGACCATCCACAAAAAGATGTTCACATGCGTCGCTCATGTCATCTTTGCTCTCAGGATGATGAGCTAGAGTTACAGCACTTTGTTCCCAGAGGCAACAATGACGTTCCCAAGTGCACTTTACCTGTTTCTGTTCTCATGTTACAATTAATAAAGGATTAGCACATAAAAACAGCCACAATGGCTTTCTGACAATGGTGTTTTTGAAAACTGTAGGTGTTTTGATTTTCATCATGTGAGAGTTTCCATTAAGAACAGTTGGTGACGATGAGGCACATGTTAACTTCTGACATCAGTATATCTTTTTCTTGCATGTGACAGCTAACCTACAGGGAATAGCTTTCATTCTTGTTGCAGCATGTAAAAGGTCGGGCGTCTTTCTTTTTTCCCCTGTCATACGGCAAAGACATGTGACAAATGAATAGTGACCCTGTTTCTCATAGAAACGCACAATATTTAAGCTCTTCCCACACTGTAGCACCGGATTTCTCATGAGGCTCTGTTTACAGCACAAAAAAAATGATTGGTCTCTTGGGTGAAAACTCCCTTTGAACATAAACAGGTGATGCGAGGGATTATGCATAAAATTATCTTTGACAGACTTTGGTCTCTTTGCTTGAGATATGTGGTGTACAAATTAATATTCCAGTGAATCAGGGGAGAGATCCAACAGCACAATTTCACATGTGCGGCTGAGATTTTTGGTGGACGGTGTGCTGCCTGTGCTCACAATCTGTCAGATCCTCACATGAAGCAGAATCATCAGAAGAACAATTTAGCCGGTCACAATCTGAAAATGGAGGAGCATTCTTTTCATCCGCCTTCATACCACCACCAGTGCGTCCCCACGAGAGATTTTACACAATGAGCTCGTTGTCTTCTGTTTACCACTGTCTTCTGCATCTGAGGGGGAGATAAACCAGTGATGGTCACACACAGGCCAACTCGCTATGCGCACAATGCAGTGGCTGCTGGCTTGTGATGCAGACGTATGCCGGTTTGACGCCGCGTTAGCTGGCCTGGGGTTTTATCTCTGGCACCACATGATTAACTCCCCACCACTTCTGACCTCTAACAATGCATGCATGTGTGCATATCCTTGAAAAAGACGAGAGAGAAAAGACGAGGGAGAGATGTTTTTGCATCTATCTGCAAAACTCTGCAGCGCATATCCACACAAAATCCATTTCCCTTCCTCAAACATCTGCCTGAGAGTTTTAGGATTCTGTTGTTTGGCCGCTGTCCCATTCTGTCTGCCTGATTCAGCATGAGTAATATCACTGCCGCACACTGGTGATTTCAAGAGTGCCCCTCTGAGTTGGAGTCTGTCGCTGAGTCACCATGTAGAGGAGAGTAATTGCAGGTGACAGTGCTACGGGCGTCAGCACAGACAGCAACCAAGCCATGAATTGATGCTGCTGAAATATGCAAAGTCATATCTGTTGTGTCAGCACACCATCCCTTGAGGACAGAACAGAGTTAAGCTTGTAATAAGTGAGTGGCTTATTCTGAGACTGCAAGAGACTAAGTAGGGTTTGACTAACTTCTCAGGTGAAACAAACAGAAAACACACCAGCCAGTGTGGATTTGAGACTCTAAACTCCCCTGTATATTATCTGTCTGTGCTCCTATGGGCACCCTGCTTGCATCTGTTTGTGTACATGCCCTTTAAAGATCTGTGTAATGCAGTTGCTCTAAGCCATTGATTTAACAGCCGTGACTGTCAGGGACAGAACGATAAAACTGATTGAAGAGCACAGTTTACACACAAGGAGATTTGCAGTTAAACAGAATGGATGATCACCCCGATCTGATGCTGGAAATCCTGCGTGCAAACACACAGCAGCTGAACATCTGGAGGTGGGCTGGAGAGGGGTGAAGCCAGGATTAAAATCAGAATGCAAAGTAGCAAAAAAAAAAAAAAACTCTCAGTGTTAATCAGAATGTGACAGTAATAGTTTCATTAATGTGTACTGTTTGGCTCATAGAGAGGCAGAAAAGGCTGAGTATTGTAAATATAAAGCACATGGAGACTTACTCTAACCTTAACCATAACAACTGCTTGCCTAACCTTAACCTTACCCTGACCTTAAACATGTTAACATGTCTCCACCTTACTATTTATCGTGTCGGGAGGACTTACTTTTTATTGCCATAAGGAAGACAAGTCTCCATGATGTGGTTGCGTAAACAGATGTAGTCCCCACAACGTGAGTAATACCTAGACCACGCACACACATGCACACACACACAGTCAAACCTATTCATTTCACCCAGTACCAATCTGCTGCTTTGACCTAGTAACAGTGCTACTTTTCATATTACTGTTATTTACCCAGACTAAATGACGGTACACTGACACAGTGTTAGACATAACAAAGTTTCACTGTAAAACTGTCATAAATATATTGTTAGTTTAACAAAACAATATAGATATGAATTTCAAAACTGCAAACCAATGATAATATAAAAGAAAACATTAACACTGTGTCAGAAGAACTCATGGTGCTATTTTGACCCAGTCATTTTTTGTGTGTAAGAACCATCAAAGAGGGATGCAACTTATGTAAATAAAATCTTTAGCTGCTATTTTTTGTACTTGGTTAGTGCACATTGTGCACATCTGTACTTTGCCAGGAATTGGTATGGCAATGTGCTTTATTAGATGTAAATGCTGCTGGTAAACTGACAGCATGTTTTTGCCACAGTGTAAATAACCAGGGCTCAGTTGCACTTTAAACGAATCCTCTGATACCTGCTATAATTATTAATATCACAGTTACTGCTATTATCACCAGTGTTTTTATCAGCACTGGCCACTGCATCTAATCAGTAAGTACCACAGAGCCATACACACTGTGCTGATAATAGATCTGGTTGATATGAGTTCAACCCGCTGTTTCAAATCAACAGTAGACTATCTGCATACTTAACACACGTTTTATGATTTAGAGTTTAAAGGGGCATATACTGCATGGCAACAAACGACCCAGCCAAATGTCTTGCATGCGCGAACCGCCACATCTGATACTGAATTTGATCCTGACTGAGCTCCTAACACGAAAACAAACTATCCGCAGGGGAGTGTGTGTGTGTGTGCGCGCGTGAGAGAGAGAGAGAGAGAGAGAGAGAGAGAGAGATAGAGGTTGTGTGAGTGTGTACGGTCGCGCCAAACCTCTCCCGTGTGGCCCAGAAAGCAGCAGAGCGCGGAGCCGGAGTGCGGCGGCCACCGCGCCTCCGTCTGCTCTGCTGTGTCTCTTTAAGTACAGCAGGCAGTGCTGTTGGTCCGTTGTGGGAGCGCAGGGCGCACGGTGCGGCGCTGCCTCTCCGCAGCGTCAAACTGGCTTCCTCAACATCGGACGGGCAGACAGAGCAGAGACAGGTCGACCCCCGCCGCCGCCGCCGCCGCACGCCTCACGTCCACGTTTGGACCTGAGCAGGTGACTTTAAGCGAGTGACACAGAGAGGAGGGAGGGGGGACTGTCTGATGTAAACTGGTGAGCCTACCGGGGCATTAACAGTACTCCCTCCTTCTCCCGAATGAACGCCAGAAGCGAGTAGAGGTTCATCTGCGGTACAACAGCCTACAGTTATTGAACGGCAGTGAGAGGGACCGCGCCGCACGAGCTAATGGGATTGATAAACTAGCGTTAGTTGTGTGCGGATGAAAGCGCAGTGAGAACAGCTTCTTTTTTTGTGTCAGAGCGCGCTGCTGCTGCTGCTGTTCCTGTTCATGTTTGGCTGAACGATCGTGGAGATGAAACATCATGCCTGAGCCCGAGAGATGACCATCCCGAGTTGCGTCCTAGGAACTGCAACATCAAACCATCCGCTCCAGCCTGATCTTGGCTCATGTTTGAGGTAAGGTGAAGACTTCCAACATATTGGTCTCTGATCTGATAGAAAACGAGAGGAAAATCTCTCTCTCCTACAGCAGCTTGGGATCGGTCCTGTGAAATGTGTACAGAGATTGCTCATATTTGTGCTGGTGTTGCAGAAGTCAGGACGGTGGTCTCACAGTGTAGCTACACAGACATGAGCACTGCTGGGTAACACCATGGAAGTAGAGTGAAACCCACAAAGCAGGAAAACTGTTTTCCAGAATCAGTCTATCATTCTGAATGATTTAAGAATGTGCTGTAGCAGCTGTTGGCTTTGTCCGATTAAAGGCCATATGTTTTGATTAGACTGAGCCTCAGGTGATTAAAATACCCCAATCTGTCCAGTCTGTCTCTATTTCAATCCAGTCTAGAGGCTCGTCTTACTCTTTTCTGTGCTGTTTTGACCTGTGGTGTTTTCTGACCTGTGGTGTTTGTGTGCTGTTGTGGGACAGATGTTCAGGTGTCTCTGCGCTCTGCTCAGCACTCAGTCATGTTCAGTGGCCAGTGAGGATGCATTAGTCTGTAACCAGGTGCATGGTTGGTGGCCCATAGACTGAACAGCCTCACCTTTTTTTCCCCCCCAAAGTGTGAAGTCGCTTCACTTTCATTAGAGCCCTCCTGCTTATTTTTAACCAGGGCTGTAAATCAGACACAGACAACAGAGCAGGACCTAACCTGCGTTTCCTTCCCTCATTTATTTCTTCAGGAAACTCATTTCATTCAAGTGTTTCTCTGGATGTTTTTGTTCCTGTCTGTGGCTCTAGCACTGGCAGAACCTCCCTGTCTTTTCTCTCTGACCCCATTTAATTTGTAACGTTTTACAAGAGATCAGCTACTTTCTTTGTATTTGTTTGAGTGTTTGTGGCATTTTTTTTTTAATTCAATTCATCTATTCAATCATTTTAAGCAAAAAACAAAAACCCCCATTCAAGCTTTTCAAATGCTTTGCTCTGTTTTATATAACTGTAAAATCCAAAATGTCTTTGGGTTTTGTGAGGTCAGTCAGACAAAATAAGACATCTGAAGATGTCACCTTTGTCTCTGAGAAATTATAAAGGGCATGCTTCACTATTTAGATTAGATTAGATTAGATAGATACTTTATTTTCCAGAAATTTTGTAGATGAAAACAATTAATCAAGAATATAGTTGGCAGATTAATCAATAATTAAACTAATCTTTATTCACCACTCTACACTGCCACTCTGCAAGTTCATTACTTACAAGGTAACATCTAATTATTTTAATGAAATTATGTAAATTCAATAACCTCCACTCATTGTTTCTGATGACCTCGGTGTACTGTAGATCACTGTATTGAACTGTTCAGTGTGAAGTGTTGAAGAGGATGAACATAACAGTTGTTAAGATTGATCACAATGCAGTTAAAATCAATTGATGAATGCCAGTAACTGCTCATGCTGTTGCTATTTCAGCACTCGCTATGACAGTAAATAACTGGCATAGAGCATGACAGACCTCTTGTTATGGCAGCGGGAACACGGCGCTCAGTTCATAGACCCTGAATCTAAACCAGGCCGAATTGATCAATGTCATTAATGTCACTGTAAAATAAAAACCAAAGCCTCCCATCCTCCTTTTAAACCCCTGGTAAATGGAATTTCTATGTACAGGACAGGAATCCATGGGCACTGATTTAAAAAAATAAAATCACATGTATTGTATTGTTGATAACAGTGGCTGTACTGTCCTGAATCAGTCCTCCCTGAGGCATAAGTGACCAGATGTCAGAGAAATATGCCAACAACTGAAATTCATATTTGAACACTGGAGAATGTGAGAACAATGCTCCCGCTGCTGTTGTTGATTTAGGGAACAGTCATGGTCAGAGTGTTTTGCATCAGCTGGGACCCCTCTGGTACTTCAAGTGTAACATCAGCCTCAACGATTGCACCATAAAGGCTGAAACTTGAAAGAAAGGAATGTTTCTGTAAATTTGATGTTGAATTTCAGAGGTTTTTCACACGCAAGCTTAGCTGTGTCTGTAGAGGAGAACTTGAAAGTGGCTCAGATATGAAGCCCTTTGTGTAGCGACGGGGCAGCCGGCAGTAGGGTGAGAAGGCTTTGAATTCCTCCAGAGCTTATCTCTTCATCCTCTTGGCGACCTCTCAGAGACGTGCCGTGGATCATATCCAATGGCCGTGAGCTTTGAAGATCGCCAGAAGAACTGACAGGCACCACGGTTTGCATGCTTGTGCTTTAGCCGTTGCGCTGACATAACAGTGGCACAGCGCGAGCTCTGTGTGTGTGTGTGTGTGTGTGTGTGTGTGTGTAGGTTGAATGGTGTACTCACTCCTGATATATCACCATCAAGAAAGGATGTCAAGATCCTCATTAGAGCTCATACAAAAATAGCTTGGCATTAAATGCTCTGCTGTCTTCGCCAAAGACGTGCTGAAACTTTCAGGCTGTTTATAGCGTCTGACATTCAAAGGCAGAGCAGTGGTTTCACGCTCGGTGACACTGAGCTGTTTTTATTGATGTGAATTCAAAACACAGAGAGTTCGCCTTAATTTATTATATTTTCCAATGACTCATTTTCCTTTTTCCTCAAAAGAAAAGATGATTTTAGAAAGAGGATCATCTTTAAAACTGTGTTACGGTTACATGGACCCAAGGAGTGGATCAACCATGCTGCATGTACATCTTAGCCAGATTTCCAGCTTATAGGAGGATTATTCCCAACACTGGACCTCTTCCGTAAGACGCATCCAGATAATCACTGCCTAGACAGGTGGTAAGATTATACAGGGAGACAGACATCGGACAAAGCTGGGGAAACCCAAAACCTAAACTTGATACCTAAACACATAAACTGATGATAGATATTAACTGTAGATATGCATTTATTTAAAGTATGCTACATGACTCAAGCACAGATTCAGAGTGGGCACAGCACAGCCAGCATCGACCCAGTGAATAAACTAAATGGTAGTGGTATTACGTTTTCTTATCGCCCTTTGCTTCCCATCCCAATGTGCAGCACATAAAGAAAACTGCTTACATGCAGTTGGCGGGAAGAAAAGATTAATGGCCAATTATATTTTTGAACTCAGACCTGCTGTTTGTACTTTTCTCTCAGTCAGAGACAGGCACCCTGCTGAGGACATGGATGTTGTTTAATCCAACTGAGCCTAATATGAGACATGAGATTGTGTGTCTGTGTATGTGTGTATCTGTTTCAAGTCAGAGCGCAATGTTGTGTGCATCTCGCCCGTCTCCAAACATGCTGGGATGCAAATGCGAGGCTATTTTGAGTGTATTTTCCTCTGAGAAAGAGAGAGTAAAACTATTGCTATGGAGTCATCAGATAAGATCATTATTGCATTATTTTGCATCATCTACACTGGGTGTTATGTACATAATTACCGTGGTGCTATCTAATGTCTTAAATCAGTGTTTTTATACCGCCCTACACCCCCACCTCCCATCACATGTAGAGGAACATCTCTCCCCTTCTATGACTTTGTCCTCAAACATAGATAATCACAACATTTGCCATTCAGCTCGAGGTCGGTCAGGATCCCAGTTGTGGCATCAGCTCTGGCTCCCCTCAGTCTGACCCAAACTCCTCCATTCTGTCAGACTGTGTGAATATCCACAGGGGAATCAGAGGGCTCGACAGCCAATGTGCACGCGCGTGCATGAGAGAGAGAGACAACGAAGAGAGGGGTGAGGAGGGTGTGAGAGCGATTGAGAAAATGTAAAGAAAAAGAAGATGAGGAGCAGAAGATAAGGAGGAAACGCTGAATATAAAAACCACATTCTCCGTGGTCCAACGCTGACCTTGAGACGGTGCCAGTGGCCAAGATTAGCACATCACCGCTGTAATTGCTCACCTCAAGTAGCAAGACCCCCCTTTGTCCATTCTCCAGTTCAGGGCCCTGCTTCACAAAAAGGCCTTTGTCAGTGTTAAAGTGCTGGGCTCTGTTTTCCGTACCTGCTGCACCAACACAGCTCTGACCTGGCACTAGCTGAGCCCTTAAATAGAGAAATGCAGTTTACCAACTCCACTTTTAGGAAACTGGAGGACAAAATGGTCCTGAGTGCTGCCTGTGTTTTAGCCTGAGAGGCATTTATCTTTGGGTAATGCTCCCAACCCTAAACTAAAGCTCCATTTATACTCCTAAATGAGTTCCCAAAGTTTAAACAAGTCATAAATTATTTTCAGTGATTTTAAGGATGTTGGCCAGGAAACATTATTTAATGACAGCAAACACACGAAGGATTCTTTTTTAAGCTTTATCAAGTCGATGAAGTAGATATTCCAACCATATTAGCAAGCAACCCCATGGTGTGGTGAACCTCTCTTCGAACAGTGTTATTCTATCTGCGAAAACACATCCATCCACATCCAGACTGCAACTGTGAAGAATTAGACAGGCTTTTGGGGTGAATGTCAGGAGATTTTGATTAAAAAAGAAAAGTCCTAACAATACTGCAGTACGGCAGCAGGAGCCCCCAGTGTGATAAAGAATCAGAAGGAGTGGAGCCCCCTCTGGGTCTGTCAGCCTGTGCAGTCAGTGTCAGCAGCGGCCTCAGATCTCCTTTCAGTGTGCTAGGCCCTAATTGGGCTGTCACACTTTCAAGAGAAATTTGTCAGGTTTGTGTGAAATGAACTTCTCAGGCCAAATCATGAAGTACATCCCGTGTTCCTCCCCAAACCACCATCCCCATCCACCGCCGCGATTATCATGGAATAACAGGATCCTCAGGTTTTTAAAATAGATAAAGCACTTTGCTTATTTCCTTTTGGGAATGTGTCATTAAACGGTATATAGTGGGAGACTCTCACGATAGTTCTGTGCTCAGTAATTGCATCTACTGGGATTTCAGCTGAAAGATGTGCAACAGTACCCGAGCCCTGTCTATTTATACACACTTACAGCAAGGGGTTATTATTCTTACACTCAGCCTTACATGTTGTTCCATTAATTTCCAGCAGCAAGCAGGATAAGTGCCTAAGTCGATCCCCCTTATCAGCTACTTTTCTGAATCTGGCGGTAAGCAGAACACACACACACACAAGCTCCTCTTGCAGCTGCTAATATTCTCCATCTGTCAGTAAAGCCGCCCAAGTTGGCTGCGACGTTGGGAACTATCACACGTCGCTAAATGAAGCACGCCCGGTCAGCCACGAGCCCCCGCATCGCCAACGCTGTGTCAAGTCCCCATCACCTCCGCTCTCTCTCTGTGACTGTGCAGATGTCTTTCCTAGGTTGCTTAGGGGCAGGATGACTCAGCTCCAGCTCTCTCACTCAGCGCCTCACTGACCCCCCCCCCAGTTCAGTCCCTCTCCTCAGTCAACCGCGGCAACTTAAACACGGTCTGGCTCCAGTGTTACACTGGGGCCAAAACACAGGCTGTGTTATTTGCTCTGTAGTGGCTCTAAACCATTTCTTTTTTTGTCTGCCATGCTAGTGCAGAAGAACTATCAGGCATCTCTTCAGTGTAGTTGGTATGTCTTCATGCAACTGTTCAATAATATTTCACTGCAAAGTAAACACTTAGTAGCTGCTGCTCATGGAATCGTTAATGATTAGGCTCGTTGCTTTTGTACTATGGCATTTTTACCATTTATCCATTACTTTCAGTTGACTTTTCTGGTCTTGTTGGAGTTTACTCACATTCTCATTTTGCTGCATGTTAACATGTTTTAATACTGATTCTAGTTGGTGGGAATTGCATCCTATACAGTCTGCCTATCGTAACTGGACATTTACTGCTAATTGTGACAATGAATATGCTAAAGATCAGCACCAAACCAAGCTATAATCCTGATGGTATGTATTTTCTACATTTTCTTTGTTTGGATGTGTGTTTTTGTCAAATTATGTGTGTTTCCTTCTGTGAGTGCATTCAGTGCAT
This sequence comes from Lates calcarifer, assembly GCF_001640805.2. NCBI lineage: Eukaryota > Metazoa > Chordata > Actinopteri > Centropomidae > Lates > Lates calcarifer. The sequence continues at coordinate 10,421,673 of NC_066845.1, forward strand.
TCCAATTACCATTACTACTATCTGTTCATGCAGATAGTTTCAGTTTCATCTGCTGAGGTTTTTACATATCTTCCTCTGAGATTTCTGCCTCCACCCCTAATACAACCAGCGGTGTAGGGAATTTTGTTTGTGGTGTTGAAAAAAATCACATTTGAAAAATTCAGCAGTAACGTGTTTTTCCATAAACAATGTCCCAGTTACTCAGGAAAATCCACAGACCTCACAGAGAAACGGTTTTCTCTGGAGCCGTTTTTCGCCCGAAGAAAGAGCCCCCTTCAAGTTTCAGAGGCAGAAACTCAAAACCCGGGCACATAAAATCAAAACTATCTGCGTGGCAAGATGCCACCAGAGGGAAATCAGAAAATATGTTTTGGAGGATTGGGTGAACTAACCATTTTAGTAAATGCAATCACATTCACACTGGACTGGGGTGCATGTATTCTTTTAAGAAAATAACTAACATACATACGTGATTGTAAACATGTACACAAACACACAAAGCCGTCCTCTTTCTTTTTCTGCTTCAGAGATGTTATTCTATGTTGCATCAGAGCAACAGTGGAACTCCACTATATGTGCGCGTCATATTTTATTCATCTTAGGAGAGGCTGCGGTGCTGAGGCTCGCTCCTTCCTGTGAGCAGGCAGCCGTCAGAAAGCCTGAATCCCCAGATACTTTGCCTATTTCTGCTTCTACACACACAGTCTCTCTCTCTCTTTCTCTCACACACACACACACATACATGTAGGTGCATTAAATAGCTTTTCTCCCCTGTGTACACACATACATGTAACCTTTCCATCATTGCAAAAGTGACCCTTTCTCAATTTCCTTTGAAATTTAGGTTCATGTTGTAACTAATGACGACAATTTTAACACTGTAGCGTTAGAGTCTAATGCTATTCAAGAACAGTATTTAAACAAATTTGGAGTAGTGTAAATTTACATACAGATATAGACTTTAACAAATCCTTGTCTTGAAAACTGTATAACAGTCTTCTCTCTTACTTAGCTTTGATATCAAGAAAACAGGTTAAAGATGGAAGTGATGGTAAGTGTATCAAGTGAGAATATAAGAATAATGTATACAATGTTATGGATTATGATAAATAAATACAATTTTAAAAAGCACACTACACTAGTAACTAATGCCCAAGAGAAAGTTAAGTTACAAATAGAGCAGTGCAGATTTAAATGTGCTCGTTTATTGTCAGTCATGGTATTGTCATTTTATATAAAGCAGATGGCACCAACAGTGAGGACAAAATGACATCAGCAACTTATCAACAACAACATTTGAGTAAAAATAGGATGTATGAGCAACAAGGCCTGTAATGATGTTCATATTTAATTGGAAAGGATATGTTGACAGCAGGCCTCTGGTGCTGCACGACCTTTACAGGCAGATTTGCGTGATGCTGATGCAGGCCCATGGTTCACTACACATTTTGCAAGGCATGCTTACAGAGCACCCTGCTACATACGCGCATCATGTTCCTCAAATGAATGCATCCAGACCAATGCACCCAGCTCGCTGGCCCTGACGTGACCGTGCACATTGAACAGCTCATCAAAAACAGCTAAACAGTTCACGCGCAACAGCACTCAGAGCAACAAATGACTGCTCTCACGCGATCCTTTCATTCTCGTTTTGTTAAAGGAAAATAAAGTCAGAAAGTCTGTGATGTTCAATTCAGATGCTCTTTTGTGATAAAGCTCTTTCTGTTGCACCTTTTGTTAATTTCCCAGACAAACTTCGAACAACTCCACGAGCATGGGCATCAAATGCTTAACATTCTACTGTGGGTTGTATGTGTAGGTGGTGACAGTTATATAGGCTGCATACTAATAGAAAGAGAATATTTTTCCAGTGGAGGAAAAATATGGTTTGTGACATGACTCAAAGCACATGTTTTGGCTGCATTATGCTGATCTACAGAGGCTGCAGTCTGGGGGAAAATAGAAATATCTTGCTGTTTTTGTGTTTGATTTCTCCTCATAGAACTGTCAACTGTGACTGCAAACTGGTGAGGAACTAGCTGTACAAGTGTCTCATGGTGGGTTGTTCTTTATTCAAATCAGCATTCGGTCTTAAATTACTAATAGAGTTCAGATTTCTGAGTAAAGATATCCTTTTATCGTATGGATTCCACTTACAGTGTATAGTGTAATTTACAGTCAGTGGTGGAAAATAACCAAATATTCTGAGGGAAAATCGCATGTAGTGACAAGTCAGTTGGATAAATTTGATTACCTTTCTGCTTCTCTGGAATATACAAAAGACTTGACTGTTTTACTGAGCTTCCTACTGTTAACTGTGCTTCATGCTGAGACAGCAGCTTGCAGTTTCAGGATCTTGTATTTGTCTGAAGTGATCCCAGTATGTAGTGCTGTGAGCAGGATCACCCCTTCACTCCAGACAACATCTTTAGCAGCCTCTCTAATCCCCCCCCCCACACACACACACACCCAGCTCTCAATGTTGCAGACTTACTGAGCTCACAGGGATATACACTGGTCAAAATCGTACGTTAAATTGGCTGACAGTGAGCTGAAAACCGCGATGAATTAACAAGGCAAAGGGCAAGTGCAATGATTTTTCTGGCTGAAAATGGACTCAGCTGTATAGGCTTTGCCTCTGAGACTGCACTGTGGTTCCTAAAAGGAGAAAGGGACTCTAGCAAGAGGGAAGTGATATTTGGCAATGCTTATCACTTCAAAACACAGCCATGTCTTTGGTGCCTCTGAAGCACACATTTACTCTAATGGCTGGTATGTTTGGCAGAGCAATTCCAGACTCACCCATAATTCATTCCATTGTTTTGAAATTAATACAAAATGCTCTTTTTGTTCCTCTCCCACTGCTGGAGGTCAGAGAGAAGGGTTAGCTGCAGAACAGTAATGGTGGAGGATAAAGCTTCTTGCTTAAGGACACTTGAGCAGAGTAGGCACTTGATAACATAGGAGCTTGAATGCACATTCTGCAGTAGTGGGTCTGTCTCCCCTCTCACTGCACTGTGGAACACTCGGCTGTTTTTCTGTTCTTTCTCTGCCCAACACACCAGAAGAGGCTATGTGATACTAAAGGACAGCTGTGTCAACATCTTACCTGAGAATTCATCCACCCAACAAAGTCTACATGATTATGAGAGGGTACTATTAAGTTGCAAAATAAAGATGCTTCTTTCAGGAAAATACTCTAATCATTTGGTCTATATTAGTGATTTTGCTGCTGGCCAAAAAGTACTGTTAAAAATATTTATGGCCTCCTGAGCTGTGTATGAGGATTTAAGGGAATAGTTCAACATTTTAGGAAGTACGCTTATTTACATCTTTCACTACAGGTTAGCCCTTTAACATTACTCACAGTCATCTATTTCACTGTTAATAGACAAATACTGAGTGGAGCAGCTATAATTGAATCAGGATATGGTTCGCTTAGCTTAGCATAAAGACAGGAGGCAGGTGGAAAATGCTAGCCTGGTTGCACCCAAAGTCCACACCAGAAGTTCACCTACCAGCACACCAGCTTTCTGGAGTTGTATCACAGGGAGGTTGCCAGGTTTGTTACAACCTTTACTCTTACTAAAACCTGTGATAACTGGTAACCTGCTGTATACCCACAGATACCGCTCAGAGGTGCTGGATGGAAACAGGAAGCAGTAATGTCACAGAGCATGTCATCCACAAATTTACTGACGTTATCAGGTCTCACATGAATATCTCAGAATTATATCTTTTTCTAGCCTCTTGTTTTCCAGAGGAGTGGTTCAAGCTTACAAATAGTAAATTCTGAGTTGCATTAATATTGAATATCTTTAATAGTAAGTGGTTCCAAATATAACTGAGCCAAACACCCACTGTTTGGTGCTGCTGCCTTAGTGAAATGTGGGTTTTCTCATTGTCCACAACATGGAAAAAGAAAGTGCCTTGTTTTCAGTTAATAAATAACTGTATTTCTTAGTTCCATGTTGTTAAGATCTGTTTGCCTGTGTTGTGCAGTTTAAAATGATTTAATGATGTGCTGTTGCCTCAAGTTCCATACGGAGGCATTTCCTATTTCCTCCTCCTCGCCGACTAAACATTTGCTGAAACCCTCTGCAATCCCCTCTTAAGTCTATTCAAGCAGAGAGGACTGAGATTCACAGCAGAACTGAGCTGGGAGAATTCGCTTTTAATTAAAGCAGAGAGATCCTCTGTGCTTAGTGAAGGTGGGAGAGGAGAGGGAGAAAAAGCTCCTTTTCCTCTTTGGAAAAAAAAAACTGAACTGCAGATATTCTGTAAGGCCCTGAATGAAGAGCTTTGTTAAGGTTGGATAGTGGAAGACATCATTTGATCTCCCATTGACAGCGCCTCCCCACTGCAGAATAATTGCTTCTTTTATGAAGCCATTAGAGAGGACTGATTCAAGTGATTGTTTCTCAAATGTCCATCTATGTGGCCAACTGGGATCTGGGAGTGGCAGCTACTGAGGGTGGGTCTGAAACTCTCACAACAGGAATCTGGGATATTTCTCTCTCTTTGTGATGCATCATTAGTGCCAGGACTGTCTCTCCTGTCGGCAAGGATTTTTTTCAGCGTTTCACTCCCCCAAAATATTCAAATGCCTCTTTTTTCCATTTCAATCTCTCCCCCAGTCTTTCAGATTTACAAAGGCACTTTATACTATATTCTACAAATAGTACAATTGTAGCTAATCCAGATTTTGTGCAAATGATTTGTCCAGTCTTTGTCTTTTTGCTGAAGCCTAATTGAACTCTGCTGCTTTGTGTCCACAATCATAATGCAGCTATTATTCCTCAACTCAGAATTTCTTTTTTGACTGTTTCAGTTGCTTATCACCATATACTGGCGGAAATGTTCATGATCATGAGTCACTCCATTACAGTGCTGCGGCTTAACACTACTGTGCACCAATCAAAGAAGAGGATTACATTATTTTTAGACCCTTTAATTTACCTCTTCTCTTTCAGAGTAAAAGGTCACCATTGAGCTTAATGGACCATGGAGTATTATCAGGATTACAATGAGCTTTTTCCCTGCCATCCTGAGCTTAATTTTTAAGCTTCATAGGTTGTGCTTAAAACTATTCCTGTGATTGGTCTGTTCAATCTCTCCAAAGCCAAATGCATTGTTATTTGTAATTACCCCAAGGCTTTGGGAGGGTGTAACCAACACAGCTAACCACTGCAATTATTTCATGGCTGCAATAACGACCCTGACTCCTAGAAAATACTTTCTTGTGCAACCAAACTGCAACAGCAGATACGTTTTGTGAGGTACATGCTCTATTCCTTCTGAATGTCAGTTTACAGCGAGACGTTTTAGAGTTGACAGATAAACTTGTCAGTGTTCATAATGTGTGTGGAATAACTGTGTAATGCCATTACTGTTTGTAAATGAAACCAATCATGTCTTGTCGGGTCTGCACTGCAAATTCTTATCACCTGTTGGCCAACATATATGCTGACACTGATATGTCTGTAAGAAGGTAATGATCAAACAATAAATATCAGCTATACTGATGTACTGGTTGTAATCTAGTTTTCTCCAGGTATGGCAGCTGGCATGTGCAGATCTGGGGGAGCAAATGTGATAAAACTGCTGCTGTCTCGAGGTGTTGACGCTAGGAAATACGACAGTAGCTTATCCTTATCCCTTCTTTCCTGCAATGTGAGCTTCCATGGAAAACAATGGGTTGAACACTGTCAGCATGTGATGACCTTTTCTAAAATTAATATATAAAAAGAATGACTCTAAAAGACCACCTAGGTACTCTTTTATTACATACAATAATAGAAGAATGCAGATATAGATGTAGCATTCCTGCAGTGTGTGTTATTCAAGTTCTCTGATCTATTCTCATTCACGTCCCATTCTAAAGTGATGATTGGCTCCTCAGCTGCTGAGGATATCAAAAACAATATTTTGTCTATGTAGTGGTGCTGTGCTGCAAAACCTTTGATGGATTGGGAGTTTAAAACCCCATATTTTACAATTTATACGAAAACTTCTGCTGTCAGACCATTTGTTTGTGGAAAAATATGTCTGTGTGCTTTTTTTTTTACAGCCAGCAGTCAGGCTATTTTGCCAGAACTGGCAGGATTTGTAGCTTGGGAGTTAAAATAGAGCTTCACATTACAATTGTGTTTGTTAATGTACGTACAAACTGCTGTTATGATGTATTGTGTATATTAAATTAGACAAAGTTTCAGTCAACAGTTTGGTAGCCAAGCTTGAAACATCCATATATAATAACCACACAAAAATAAAACCATAAAGGTCATCTAAAATGATGACATTTTCACTGTATCATTAACCTCTCAACAGGCCATTAATGAGAGGTTAATGAAAAGGAGTATTGGCACTGGATATCTTATTTTCCACCAATCTGCAGTGTGTCCACAATCATTACAGCAGAAATGTATGTAGTTTTATCATTATGTTCCACATTTTCAAGAGTCTCTGACAGACTACAGACAGGGGTTCTAGTAACAGATAACCTACTGATAAATAGCATACAGTGAAAGATGATGTGTGTAATGGAAAACGTTTTTAGAAACTTAATCACAGAGTATGTGAAGTGGCACTTCAAGAGTCAACACCAAGGCAGAGATGAATGTTGTCTGTAATGAATGGTTTATAGTCACTGTGTTGGTTTGGAAGAAAGTATATTAAGGAACAAAAATAATCATCAAGAGTTTTAAAGCTGCTTTCATATGGCTTCATATAATCTGTCACTGTTCAGAGATTCTTGCAAACATCTTTGCTGATGAGCTTATATTTGAGTGGCCACCAGTAATTAAGTGTATTGGGCAATAAGCCAATCACTAATGTGGGTGCACACTGAGATCAAACACGGATTTAATTAAAATGGCTGACATGAAAATGGGAAGCCAGAACTGTGGCGTATACTGTGGTAACTTTTGCCAAACACTAAGCAAAGAAAAGTGCTTTGGCAGTGTGATCGTGTTGTTATTGGAAGCAGTCATGTTCACACTCCAGTTTTCAGGGGTCATGCGCTCCATAGAGCTGCCATCTGCACTGAGCACGCCACTTGAATCTGTTCTGCAAAGCAGCAAAAGTTTGGCATCTAACTGGTTTATCTGAGCTTTCTCAGTTTTACATTCAAACTTCAGTCTTTTTCAAGACTGCAAATGTCTTCAAAAACCTTTTTCTTATTGTTGCACCTGCTACACTGACACATTTTGCATATGAGAGACTTGTATTGTCTATTAAATAATCCTCATTCAAAGATGTTCTCAACAACATGGCTGCCTTCTGGTGGTCTTGAGTTTCCTGCTGGACCTGTAATGAGGCATTGGGCAACTTTGCAAGCAGGATGGTGTGTAACAATCTGTGTAAACTAGAACGCGAGCATGGCCAGAGTTATCACCGGGGGAGGAATGTGATCTTTAGTTTGATTTGATTTGACAAACATAGCTAATGCGCACTGGCAGGCCAAACACACCAGGAGAGCGGAAAGACAGGCCCCAGGGTGAGGGGAGGGTCATGGCTGCTGTGGCTAACGCTCTTAACCCTTCTGCTGCCGAACAACCTGAAAAAAACATCCTACTTGTTACGCTATGGTACTTTCACAGGATGCAGCTAAAAGTTGACTCTGTGTGTGTGTGTGTGTGTAAAACAAACAGGGAGTCATAAAAAAGGACAGAGAGAGAAGAAACAAGCGGTTTCCTTTCCCACAAATGGCACTGGTGCACCAGATAACCTTCTCTTCCTGCCACTGTTACTGACAGTTTCTATCACAATAAGGTTTGTCTCTTCCCTGTAGAGGCCCACAGTTAATGACTGTCGACACTGTGCTTAACCTCAATGACATTTGACAATACAGTTGGTTTTGTGTATTTCTCTAACTTTTACCATACTGCAAACACAGCAAGCAAAAACCCCATTTTAAACTATGGGAGGATATCATAACAATAATTTAATTCAGCTGGTGTAATTTGCACTGGGGATTCGAAGGCCTAGCAGTTAAAATACCTCACCCACGTTCTAGTGAAAAGAATGCTCTCTGGCAATCTAAAGGCGGGGGAATGGAAATTGATCACATCTGCAAAACCAAGTAACGAAAGTTAATATTTTATCTGATTCTATCATGACAAAACATCCAGCTCCTAAATATCCAGCCTCTGGATTTAAAATCTTGTTGACATTTTTAGGAGATAAAAATGAATATCAGAAGCATGCATCAATTGTCTTTTTCCTCCTTATGTAACATTTCCTCTTTCTTTTTTGTTTAAACCTCATATCACATTATCAGTTTGTCTATTTCTTGGCAATTTCTCTCGCTGAAACCAGAACAAATAACACATAAGCATAATGTTTAACAGTCACGGTTAAGTGTTGTCTCACTCTCTGAAACTGCACGCTGGGAGAGGTGTCACAGAGTTGACCACAGCTCTGTCTTGCTCAACCTCAACCTGGTCAATGAGTCCCATGATGGATATGAAGAATATTTATGGACTGACTTGTGGAGCCATTTGCCTGCAGCGCAAGCAGAGCTGGCTGTCAGCCCACTCACCACAGATTAAGTTAGACATTTCCTCCCCTAAATCCACTCTGATTAAATATTTGCTGGCTCATTTAATATGAATGCGAATTAATGGTCAGCCAGCGTGTTCATGTCCACTCCACCCAAGTAATTGCCATGGTCTCTTGTCTGTTGCTTTTCCTCTTCTTCCTCTGTCTGACTGTTTACAAGACTCATGTCTGATTTTTATCGACACCTTTTAGGTTTAAATAATAAGTTCTCCTGGGAGAACAAACTTACAGTACGTGAATCTGTAATTAACAGCACTGCAGATTTATGCAATGCATACAATAACTGGGTGGCTGTTAGGTTGGCAATGCCGGTTTCTCGGTCCTCAGCTTGTATCCAGACTGAAATATCTTAACAACTATCCAATGAATCGCCATTAAATTTTGTACAGACATTTATAGTCAACAAACGTTAAATCACAATTAATGAGTAATCCCTTATCTTTTGCTCTACTTCCACTGTGAGGTTGACATTTGTGTTTTTAGTAAAATACCTTTAACAACTATAGGATGGATTGGCATGAAGGATCCATACAGTGCAGTTGCATCTAGAGTCCATCCACGCTCTTGTTACTGTCATTTGAACCTGGAAATTAGCCATGAGTAGAGTTCAATTTAATTATCCTAACTGGGGGAGTGTCTGAATTATTAACACCAGTAATTACCCTGTATGTGTGGCTCTGTTGCATTTGTGAGAGGCAGAATGGGCTGCGTCACATGTACTGTACCCTTATGTTCCCATCTGTTCACCTTCAGTTTTCAGAGCAGGAGTACCTAGCTGCTCTTTAGCTATAGCTACATCTATCATATGACGTGTGCACACACAGCCCTGTAACAATGCACTTGTGCGTCTTTGCTCAGGACCTCCGAGACCTAAATCTTAGCGGAGACCACTACACATATACCAGATACTGTTTCCCTCCAGTGCATTAGCAGTAAGAGGCATGTTGAAATATGCAGTTTTATTTTTCTACTTAGACCATGTAACCCTATAGGAAACCTAACCTAGATATGATTCAGTTTCTCTAAGGCAAACAAATTATTCATTTTGAAACAAAGACGTGCTTGTTTGAGAGTTACTGTATTTCATTCGTCCTGAAATATGAATCATTTCTCCATCAACAGGGTGCACAACACTGACACAGAGCTGAAAAATCGTCATGGTTACAGATAGAGTGTAGGAGTCACTCTTCAATATTGTTTATACAGCTGTTAAGCTGTAGAAACAAATATAAGGAATTATTACACTGTGTAACTGCATCTTTATGAATCCCTGCAGATTAGATGATGTTCATGGGAGTGAAGAAAGAAACACTGAAATACAGTGTCATTTCAGATACAAATGTTTAAAGGAATGGTTTGCAAAATAGGCTTATTTGCTTTCTCATTGAGAGTTAGATAAGGAGATTGATACCACTCTTGTGTCTGTCCACTAAATACAAACCTTCAGCAAGAAGCTGATTAGCTTAGCTTAGCATACAGACTGACAAGAAGTTGTCAGTTAAATAACAACCTGTAAACCCACAACCCGTGCATGGGTTAAAACCAACAAGATAACCAAGATGTATTTGAACTTTGGACAGACAGGCTAGCTGTTTCCCTCTGTTTCCAGTCAAGCTAACTGGCTGTTGGCTCTAGAGGGTAATTCATAAGGTTTTACACAATTCCAGTGGTTAGCTTTCTGCTTATTTCCTGCTTATTTCAAAACTTTGAAATAAGACTTTTTAAAATGTCTTTTATGTCCTGAGTGTGAACCCCACTGATCTGATTTATCTAGTTTTCTTTTAACTTTGATTTATTAGCAGCAACACCCTTCATTTATGCCTCAGAACATTTAGTGTTTGTCATTTTTGAACTTCATTTGATCTGGGAAAAGGGATTTGATTGTAAAATGAACAAAACACTGAATAATTAAAATGCGAACAAGGACATCAGTAATGAAAACCGTCCTGCAGGTATTTGGAAGTCACTGAGCAGGATACAGAGGCAAAAGTTTTGTAAAGTTAGACAGGACGAGGGTTGTCTTTGTGCCCGGATGCTGTGGGTTGAAGCACATCAGCAGAATGTGATCCATTTCTCCTTGAGGGTCCCAGACTCTTCCCAGACTAACCGGAGGGATAAAGTAGAGGGGGTGGAAAACCGAAGGGGAGGTCTGCGGTGCCATTGAGGTTTCAGGTGACAAGTATTCTGCAGATTTGTCCCGAGGCAGACAGAAAGCTGCAAGGGCGAGTGTCCCCTTGAATGTTCTGGAAAGTTCCCTGACCCTGAGGAGTGTTGCGTTACACCTTCCAATTGTAGCCACCTGGGCTTGTCTCAGAACAGAGACTCCTTTGACAGAGGCTGCCGACGATTTGGGAAGTTGGGATTCAGCTGCCGCTCCACCAAAAAATGCAATAATCAGTTAAAATCTTAAAACAGAACCGTTACAGTATGTATATCTAGATTTGGTGGATGAGTAAACTTAACACTTGAGCCTCTTTGCACTTTCTGTTACACATTCACACAAATGATCATCACTTCAGATCATCTTGAATAATGTTTTTAATTTCCTTCAATTCTCCACATGCATTAGTTCCCAAAGACATCAGTGAAAATGCCACAGGGTAGAACTTTGTTTCTGTTTTTCCCCTCTCGGCTTAACCTAATTTATTACAGATAATGTAGAACTCTGAGCTTGTTGAAGTGAAACATGTCTGGCTGTTTGGTGCACAGCAACAGAAATAAGTTTTCCAGATACTTAATTGCTTCTAATCCTATTATTTGCTTATCTCTCTGCACATTCATAAATGTGAGTCTTACAGAAGACAAAAAATGAGGACAGTTTCCCTTGTGGTTCACAAAGTAACAACTATAATAGAAACCAGTTATTTTGTTTGGATGGTGAGTTTTTTTTTGATTAGTTTAAGCAGGAAGTTTGAGATGTATTTCCTTTTAGGAGATGCTCTGACTTCATCCTTCTGTAACATGCTCATGTTATTTCTCTTTTTCCACATGTGATAAAGCTTACTTAGGTGTGCATTTAATCATCCTTTAATATATATATATATATGTGTGTGTGTGTGTGTGTGTGTCTGTGTGTCTCCACTGCAGATGGTGAGTCACGCCCTCTCTCTCCCAGATCGTCTCAGTGAATAGCCGGCCTCACAAAGACGAAAGGATCTCAGCTTGGCCGGCAAATAAAACCCTCTTCCTTCTGCACAGCGTGGGAGAAAGTGCAACAGCAGTGCTGGTGTGGCATCTCTGTAGGCTGATAACTGGAGTGAAAGCAGTGTTGAGCGATCATCTTTCACTTCAAGGTGCTCACCTTTCATGCTGTAGCCCCAGAGCCAGATCTCGGGGCTGGACTGTCAGCGGGAAGCATCGGCAGAGAGACTCTCACATGGACACAGAGCTGCACAGGTTTAAAGCATCTTTCATGAGACTGAAGAGGCGTACATGAGGGAAAAGTCATGCTATTGTCTGGATGACCTTCATACAGGATTAAGGATTATTATACCTTAACTGACTTTTTCTTCCTTTTTTTTTCTTGGTGCCCAGTGGGGCTGTTTTAGTGGGAGCAAGGAGAGCCAGTGCTGATTCTTGTGCTTTATGAGTTTTCATCACTGGAGGAGCGTGTCTGAGTGGCAGGGGGAGCCAGCATGGCCAAGGCTCTGCTGAAGATACAGCGCTACTTCCGCAGGAAACCTGTCCGATTCTTTTCCCTCATCCTCCTCTACCTGACCGCCGGGAGTTTCGTCTTCCTGCACTCTGGCTTTGTCGGAGACAGTGGCCCTGGAGGCCGGAGGAGCCGGGACTCTGTAGCAGCTGCAGAGATGGGCAGCCGGGTTTCAGATACTCGGGGGCTTGGCATCATGAGCAGAGTGTTTAAGGAGACACGCAGGTCTGGCCGGAGGTATGGCCCTCCGTGGATGAAGAAGACCGCACATGGGGGCCACGAGACAGAAGGCAGGGGGGGAGACTACACCAGCAACTGGAACCGCGCACTTAAAGGACGCAATGCCAAAGACATGGACGATGGGAGAGGTGGGTTAAACTGAGACTACATGCTATACAATACTTTTGCAGAGCGATTGTTTTCAGTTTCCCAAATTCAACATCCAGGCCTTGTCAGATCCTCTTATGCATCAAAATTTGAAATGAGTTAGTAAACTATTAAAAAAAACAAACAAAAAAAAAAGGCTTATACCCACAGTGGTTGAAATTTGTCCAGGTCTTCTCCCACACATAAAATCTTTTTAAAAAGTACAATAAAACAATGCAATGCAGATTTGTACAAAGGCATTAATAGAATTTACTGGCAGAAAGCATGAGTTTCAACTGAGAGAATAATCACAAGAGTGCCAACAATTGCAAAAATAATGGCAGTGTTGCAACATTAATGACAACTCAGTGTGTAATACAGAGTTCCTGTATAAATAATTATTATAACAATTATTATAGGCTATAATATCCCATTGTTTTTGTCATAGTTGCTAATTAGAATTTTCTACAAATTGGAAACCTTGTGGTACAGGCTGATTGCCGTGTACATCCACTGGCAAATACACAAGCAGCTTTTGTCCTTCCGTCACGCCACGCTATTATGAAAGTGATCCGAAGTAATCTCTCATTACGAACTGCACCGTTTTAATGACTGAGAATTTCTGGTTCTAATTGGTCACGTAGGAACTCTCCTGGGAGGAGAGTGATGATTATGATTAAGTCCCCTGTCTTTTCTCACAGTGAATCCTTCAAGGATCTCACCCTTTGTGCCTCAGCTGTGGCTTCGCTTTGTGTCGCCTAGCCCAGGTTCAGCCACAATCACAATATCTAAATTATTTCATGACCACAGGACTTACAGTTTTATCTGTCTTTTCATAAACTAATTAAGTACATGATTCCATCAGAAAAGTACATGATTAAGTACATGATTCCATCAGAAAAGGTTTACATATAAACTTCTCACTAGCATGTGACATCCTGTCAAATCACAGAATGTTTTGAAAACACCTCAAATATCCTCAGGCACTGTTTCCTTTACAAATGAAACATGATCAAATTAGAAGATAGAACCGACTCCTGGCTCACATCACTCTTCCTCCTACTTTTCTTTCCCTGTCAAACACTTCCTGCTCTGTTGGATAAAGTATAAATTATTAAGGACAAAGCCACCAGTGGATATTTCCAACATGTATTCAGGAGGACCCCCACGTTCAACCAAAGTCATCTTGCCACAGCAGGTCCACCCATCCCTCTCACCAGGAAGAAAATAGTGTTTAGCAGTGATGCAGAATGGCTCCCTACAGAGTGTTAAATATTATATATATTAAATTGTTAAATTATTACTGACACATTAAAATGCATTCAGCATAATAATAATATTAGTGGTTGAGGTGGATCTAATTTTAACTATTTTATATATTGTGTAAGCTTATCATGATTTATATAAAATTTCACTCTGAATAGTAACTACTAACAATAGTTGTCAAATGAATGAGCAAAAAGTGCAATATTTTCCTACCAAATGTAGCATATAGTAGAGATATAAAGTAGCATAAAATGGAAATACTCAAAGTACAGTCAGCACTTAGTTACTTTCCACTACTGATGTTTACATACTATAATGCAGATAACTAAAACATTCCTCTGTCAGGAGAATCTTAAGATGCCACAGATATTAAATCCACCAAAAGAAATATATAAAACTTCACGTGTCCTCCAGTGGGACAGCTGAAGAAAATGGTAGAAGCTTTTTCTCTCCCATGTGTTGCACATTTGTGCTTTGGGCCCAAGCCTCATCTCATGTTTGTACAGTTGAACAGCAGGGAGTCACTCAGCCAGCAACTGTGGAGCATGTATCCAGATCTTTGTCAGGAGTATTATCAGTAAAATGCATTCACTCATGACTAATTATTATTCCTCAAAATTTGATGATTAAGCAGCATTTAAATGCTGGAGCTGGTGGAGGTGGCTAAATTAATGTACTGTTATGAAGTTTAACAATAAGATATTGTGATGAGATGTTGTGGAGTTCTAAGTAAAACATCTTTCTCTGGCATGTGGCTGAGTAGAAGTATACAACAGCATAAAATGGAAATACTCAAATAAAGTACAAATATAAAGTACAAATAAAGTACATATACAGTGCTTGAGTTAATGTTCCTCGTTGTTATTTCACCATTCCGAAACGTTCCGCAGTGATAAACATCTGGTCCAGATAGTACTCCACCGGTTTGGGAGTTTCTGGGTATTCATCCGTAACATATTAAAATAGACACTGAGCAGCCATAAATAACTCCATGATTTTACTATATCTCCACTGTGATTATGTGGGTCGCTGGTTTCTCTCCAGAGCGTAGCGCAGGCAGGTGGAGAAATATGAAACATGCACTAAGTGTGAGTGACTGCTGCTCCGCTATGACAGAATGTGGTGGCTCGTTGCCCTGATTTTAACTCAATCTGCTCTGAAGCAGACTTTAACCTCTGTGAGAGGATTGGAAGAGAACTGAACCTACAGAGGAAATAAATAAGTGCTTCTATTAGAAAAACACTGCAGCACATCAGAGTGTAGAAATTTAAAGAACAATGTTTTTCTAACTACTACACTGTTGAGCTGTGTTTTTCCAATTCGAGACCAGGAAAACAAACATGTTTACAATGTACATTCAAGCTTTGGGTTATCTGATCAAATGAGGGTGTCTCTGTCTGTCTCAGTCCTCCTTCTCCTCTACCATCCTCTTTTCTGAAACACTAACCTCACAGGACTGCAGTTAAACGTGATGATAGCGTAATTAACAGCTTCAAAGTATTTGTTAGCTCTCATACATCCAGCACCACTCATTACTCTGCAGTCTTAACCATCTTCTTAAGAGACTCCCCCACCCCCCTTCTTACCCTCCTCTCACTGCAAATGCACTCATTCTCTCTGGCACTGAATTTCATTTGGGGGGAATATTGCAGCATAAGATGCAGACTGCAGCACATAAACAGATTTGCACCGTGTAGTGCAAAAGCACAGGAGCATACTGTACTGAAGGGAAAACAGAAGTAGACTGGAGAAAAAGTATACCTGAAACACTGTTGACATTAGTATGATCTACCAGCTATAGTGAAGTTATTGTGGAAGATGGTATGTTGAAAACCAGACCAGCTAATAACTATATGGATACATCAGTTGCCGCATGTAATGCTAAGTAGAAATGTACTATTCAAAATGGAGCCGCAGCTTCATTTAGATCAGCATTTCCCTTCATCATAAAGCAGATTATGTTTCAGCTCAACAATAGTTAGGAGGAAGATTATAGCCGAGTCCCGCAGCACACCACATGCAGCTGAAATGCAGGCCGTTAGACCATAACAATTAAAGTAATGCAGGGGACTAGGACTCAACCCCCCCCCATTTAGCTATTAACAGAGGCTCAGAGGGGTAATGGCACAGCACAGATGGTGAGAGGTTTGTTTGTTAAAGGTACAGTAGAGCCCAGTTGGGCCCCGGTTAAACTAGGGGAACTGTGTTTTAATGAGAGGCAACAAGCGAAGTGAAGTGTTGCTGGATCCCTCTGCAGCGGTTCGCCGAGGCCCAACCCCCACATACACTTCTGAAAAATGCAGAGAAATGACTGCTACTACAGTTACAGGCCACTAGAAGGGGGTGTGTGACTTTATAAATAAATAAAGATCCTGCCCCAGTTTGGACTCGTCATGCGTTACTACACAGAGTGTCCGTGTGAAGAGGATACTGTTAGATAGAGTCACACTGGACACTTTTATAATCAGAGAGAGCTGCTTCAAAAAATATTTTGACTATTATATAGTGGCATAAGCACATTATAATGCTAGAACCCTATACATATACTATACACACACACACACACACACACACACATATATATATATATGTATATGTAGGGAGAGAGAAAGAGAGCAAGAGAGAGAGAGGTGTGTGTGTGTGTGTATTTTATGTATGTATTTTTGTATTTTGTATGTTTACAGGACTAACATATTTTTTTCTCTATTTCAGCAAAGTACATTGGCTGCTACATTGATGACACACAGAAAAGAGCGCTGAGAGGAGTTTCCTTTTTTGACTACAAAAAAATGACTGTATTCCGTTGCCAGGACAACTGTGCAGAAAGGTATGACAGCAGCAAACAACAAAAACACTCCTCCATTAGATACCCCTCTTTTTTTCCCATCTTTTTCTGCTCACTGAGTAGGACAGATGAACTGATATGGAAATTTTTTAAAACTTGATGGTGATTACAAGGAACTTCCTCATTTGCGGTGTTTTATAGATGCAGAATTGACCGATACAGTGTTGCCACAGGTATTAACATCTGCATATCTTGATGTGCAATAAAAATAAGAGAAAGAAAAAAGCACTTGCAGTTGAAGAAATACATGCACACTACCATGACAACTGGGCTGAATCAACTGCTGATGAAGATAATGTGATATGATAGAAAGCTCCAAACCAGCCTCTAAGTGATCAATTATTGGTTTTATCATAGTATTATCACAGTTGAAAACACTGCACCAAAGAGTAACTGTCCAACTAAAATACAGTTTAAAATCAAAACTATGTGGGAACTCCTGTCAACATACTTTTAGGGTAATTTCGGTCTGGGTTTTTTTTTCTTAGCCTGGAGCAGGCCCCTTAGATCCACTGGAGGGAAATGCTACAGGGTACAATGATATTTTAGACAATAGAGTGCTTCCAACTTTATGTCAACAGTTCAGGGAAAGCCCTTTTCCTGTTTCAACATGACAATGCCCCCATGGTGAAGAAGTCGTTTCTTGAGCTTGTTGTGTAGGAACTGGACTTGGCCTGCAGAGCCAATGCCTAAACACTATTCAACCATGGTCAGATTAACCTGTTACAGAGCCACAGGGCAAAGACGAGCTGCTGGGCCCCTATTAACCTCCAATTCCTCTCACTCTCTGTGCATGGTGAATGGTTTTTCTATGCTAGAGTTCTACCTGGTTGCAGATTTTCTGTGTTGCAATTTGATAAAACACATTAATTTGTAAATATGCAAGGCACAAAACTGAAATAAAGGAGATTTTAAAGCTGGGTTATGACACTATCCTACAATCTCCTCAAGACAGGGCCTCGAGATGCTATAATAAAACAGAGCCCACTTCAAGGCCCACAATATGTCAGCTAATATTGGATTTTAGTGATGCAGACGAACAAGTAATTATTCTGTTAAGCCAGCATAAACCACACTTGGTACACCTGGAGACTTTTCTGGATCCAGCCTGGCAGCTAACACCTTTAGGATGTTTTTTTTTCTTAGTTTTTGTTCGGAGTATAAACCGCGAGCTACGTCTTATAACTAGAGCTGTCAATTGATTAAACATTTTAACTTAACGAATCACAATAAAAAGCTGTGATTAATCACGATAAATCGCAAGTTTACAATATTATGAATTATTATTAATTATGAATTACGACAGTAGTTCCCCTGGAAGGTGTTTTGTGTGATGACTCACCTGATGCGATCTGGATAACACCCTGAAGTCCTTGGTCTTCAAAAATGTTGATAGGTCTGTTTCGATCCATTTAGCCATAGCATCAGTTAGCTTAGTTGTTTTCGTTTTGTTGCTAGCGTCTTTGCTAACATCGGTAAAGATGTGCTGTGTACTCCAGACTCGCTGTGCGTCGGTGGGAGGACAGTTCATCGTTGTATCGTGTTCACAAATCTTTGGTTTTATCTAAACTTCTGTCTTAATGCTTAAGACGCTTATCTTAAAACCGTTAATTTCCGTTTAGCACACAGGTGGACGTCTTCACACTCACCGCGGTAGCTGTGCTTGCTTCAGCTTTCACCCCGAGAGGAAAACACTCGCGCTGGAATTATGGGAGGAAGTTGTGTTCAAAGTCGGTGATATGGTTAATTTGCGTTAAAAATAAATAAATAAATAAATGAATATTTGGGAGTGTTAATGTGTTGATGTTGACAGCCCTGCTTACTAACATCACTAACACACTTGTGGCTGAATGAGACAAAACACCGGCAGCCATGTTTCAAAAGTCTTTCCCCAGAGGAGTGGAGGTTGTTTGATCAGCATCTTTGTACCCATGTTTTGGGATGACATGCTCATGCACATAAGGATTTAATGTTCTGCATACATTTGTTTTTATAGTAGACCATCATATAGTTTCTGTAACTACATTGTTTGTCAGTTCCTGGTGTTTGTGTGAGGTTAAAACATGAAAAACAGTTATGTATGCTCTACTTTGCAAAGCACTGTCTATCTCTGCTTTGTCTCGTGTTTCCTCACATCCTGTCTCCCCCTCCTCTCTACGACCTCACCATCTTCCTCTCACCTCTTTTTTATCTCCCTGAGGAATACCAGGGATGGCTCTCTCGAATGCATAGAAATACACCCATCACTGATTCATAGAGCGAATTTGGTGGGTGGGGTGGGTGGGGTGTTATATAGGAGCAGAGAGATGTTGCTCGTTTTCATCTCCTTCCTCCTATTACTTCTCTCCTCTCGCAGGCTGCCAGTCTCCTCTGGCAGAGCAGCAGGTTAATAAAAACAGACAAACAAATGAGGGGCAACAGCACATAGCGGCGCACAGAGGTTTGGGTTTGATTGACAGCCTGGGGGATATGTCCCATGTGAGGGGTGTGTTAGATGTCTAATTGCATCCGAAAGGCGTTTTGGGAGTGAAATCCTCCATGAAGCAATAAAAAAAGGAGAGAAGAGGCCTTGTGTGATGGATTCAGTTTCTAAGTATACTACACTCATTTATAATTGGCTTTGCTTTAGAGCCTTGCAGCATGTGTAACTTCTCTCATCTTCAATCACCAAAGAGAGGGATGTTATTTCAGAGTAATGTTTGTGTTTTCATCTTTGCCTCAACATCCTCTGTGCATCATTTGTATGTTTTTTTATTGATTACAGCTGATCCAGTTTCTCAGAACGATAAACTGTATTGGCATGTGAAGGATTAAGACACATAACGAGGGCTCAGAAAAATCAGTTGAACCCTCCCTGTTTTCCTCCACTAACAACGCTAATCCCCATTTTTCTCTCCCTCTTTCCTCCAGAGGTTACATGTACGCAGGCCTGGAGTTCGGAGCTGAGTGCTACTGCGGTCACAAGATCCAGGCGCCCAACGCTTCAGAGAGCGAATGCAACATGGAGTGCAAAGGAGAGAAGAGCAACCTATGCGGAGGAGCCAACAGACTGTCCATCTATAGGCTGGAGCTGAGCCAGGAGTCAGCACGCCGCTGTGAGTTTGACACTCAGCAACAAAAGAGAGAGAGAGAAAAAAGAAAAACTCTCCCCTCCCTCTGGCCCCATAAGAACCATGTGCTGCTCCACGCACATTTGATATTTGAATTATTTGTTCAAACTTCAATTAAAAAAATGTGAAATTTATGTCCATGTACTGAGGAAGAGCGAAGATTTCTGGCTAACTGGCACAAAGATGCACTTCTGAATCAGAAACGTAACAAGCCTGGTTGTTTTGAGGGAAAATATTTGTTTTATTTTGGGTTAATGCCACAGTTGGGAGCAGGCCGCTCTGTTGTGTTTACCTCTTTCCCCGGAGAGCTGTGCTACCTACATAACTCAGCCAGCCGTGGTCTGCATCCTAAACACTCACTGCCTGCCAGCAGGAAAAACTGAAGTGAAGTGAAGGAGGGGAGGGCTGATGATCAGAAGTGACAAAGATCTGTGTGTGTTGAGGTAGTTTGTTAAAAATTGTTGAAAGATACTGTGATTTCCTGTGGTACTTTTTCTGTCAAGATTCAAGAAAGTCCCCTTCACAAAGTGATCTAACTTGTAACACCTTTTTCTTCTTCCCTTTTTTCTTCCTTTTTCTCATTTTCTCGTCTGCCCACTACTTCTTAGAAATAATGTGTATATATGAGAGGATCGAGAATTAGTCCGCACATATCTAAAGAACATTTAAGCAACTCTGCAAATGGTCAAATGGTCGCACTGATCGTAGTTCAGTTCAGCGCTGTTTGTTTATTATTATTTTCATTTCTGCTTTTAATCTTGTTTGCCATCCATCAAACTGCTGAGTCTGCTCTTCATGTTTTCGTCTTAACCTCTAACCCTGATCCCCGTCATGTGAGCCCTTCTCAGAACATCAAAGAGGAAATGCAGGAAATATGTTGAAGTGGCTGTTTTTTACACTTAGACACCAAAACACTCAAATGATTGTTTTTAGTATAAGTCAACTGCTGTGTATCGCTGTTGCTATACAGCCCTCCTGAAGATCGTCGCCTCCTCTAGATTTGACTCAGTGGTGTGTTTGCATCAGTGACCTATTGTCTGCTTCTCAAGACCTAGTTTGTGATATATGTTTGGATGCTGCATATGTGCAAGTCAGTAGAGCTCAAAAACAAACATTTCAGTTTGACTCGAAAAGCTCTTCCACGTGAGAGGGCAACAGAAAGAAGACTGACTGAATATATACTGCAGGGAACTAAAGAAAACATGGACATGACATTAAAAATGCAACTTTTGTTTAGACAAAAGGTCAAAAATACATAAAACATGGGGGCCGCACACATCGCTAGAGCTAATTTGCAAGGAGTGAAACCTTGTTTTAATGCCCCACAGCACTGATAGTTAATACAAACGCTCTTGGTGAGGTGCTGGTACTGTCAGTGCGAACTTAAATAGGAAGGAAATACCACAGACGCACAGCTCCATTTGCATATTTCATTCAGCTGCGTTTGAGCCTGCAAGCTGTCTTTATCATGGCATCTGTCACAGTAAAAAGCTCTAAGTGTTTGGTTTCTCTCCTCTGTTATTAATACCAGTGTGTTGACAGCGAGGCAGCCTCATATGTATATGGGCACAGCTGACATGCTGACAGCCTGAAATAAATGTGAAATAGATGTTTAGTTTAGAGATTTAAAACAGAAGTTCTCAACCTTTAAAGTTGTGATGCAGTGTGAGAGACACGTCCAACCACGAATAAAAACCACTTTCTTTTTTCAGTCAGTTTTGTTTGAGTAATTATTTTAAGAAGCCTGGAGGCTGAAAGCTAATTATTGTCCTGTAGTTGTGTAATTATGTTAATACAACTAATAGGAAATCAAAAGCAGTTAAAATAACAAAATCAGAGCATAAAGCAGCAACAAATGAGACAATTCCCAGTGAAATAGAGGAGCAGCTCTCCTCTGCTGTTGTGATTTATGGTCTAACCGTCAGAGTGGAGAGAGGACCCGAGGTTAAAGGTCATCATCACGCTGCAGGGCTGCGAGTGCTGCTATTGGTTCAGTCCGCTGGCGGGTTAGGGCCGCAGTAGACTGGAGGAGAGTCCCTGTGGGATCTCTTCATCTGGGGTCAGTGGATAGAGGCCAAGCTAATGGAAGTTTTGCTCAGTAACTATAAGACTGGAATAAATTGTGTTTTTTTTCTGTTGGTGAATAACACTTTGGTTTGTTCTGTCTGTTTCAGATGGCAGCGCCATTTTCAAGGGGTGTTTCCACCGGCCGGACAATGTCACACTGGCACTCCCTGTCAGCATGGTCATCCAAAACATGTCTGTAGACAAGTGCGTGGACATGTGCACAGAGAAGGTGAGGGAACTCTGGATGTGTGTGTCTGTGTGTGTTCATGCACGTTGGTAGACGTAGGTGTATCTTCAGTGTTTAATGGCAGCTGTGGGTTTCAGGAGAAATCACTGGCCGTCCTGGCTGGAGATCGATGTCACTGCGGCTTCCCGACACCTCTCTTCTCCCTTCACGAGCTGGAGAACGAGGACATGTGTCTCCACCGGTGCCACGGGGAAGAGTTTGAGAGCTGCGGGAACGAGGAGTACTTTGTGGTGTACCAGACGCAGGTTCAAGGTAAAGTTTGCCCCACCACAGACATTTGAAGTATCGAAACTCAAGCGTGAGCCACTTCCCGTCTGCAGGGAATACATACAGATAAGGATGAAATTATTACCCCCCCTGATGCTAATAGTCAGTGGTGTATCCTTTTTGCTGGATAACAGCCTGCAGTCGTTTGTTGTAGTTTTCAGTAGTAGTTTCCTGAGGAATCCCAGCCCATTCTTCTTTGGCAAATCTCTCAAGCTCCTCCAGATTTGATGGCCCTCTGGCATGGACCTTTGTCTTCAGTTCATCCCACAGGTTTTCAATGGGATTCAAGTCAAGGTTTTGTGCAAGCCAGTCAATAACATTCACTTTGGTCTTCTGGAGGTAGCTCTTCACCAGGAGTGATGTATGTTTTGGGTCGTTGTCGTGTTGGACGACCCAGACCCCATTTTGCTGCTGTCTGCTTAAGGGTTTCTTTCAAAATCTTCACATATCCTTCTTTCTTCATGATTCCTTTCACCTTGATGAGATTTCCAGTTCCAGACGCACTGAAGCATCCCCACGGTCTAATACGCCCACTACCGTGTTTCACTGTGGGGACAGTGTTCTTTGGGTTATATCCCTTTCCCTTAATTCTTTTTTAATTCTAATTCTTTTTCTCAAGTCTGAACTGATTTCTTTTGTTTTTGGCATGGTGCTTTCTCAAACCCTTACTGAAATTTTTATACTGTGTGTAAATTGGGAGGTAACCCACATTTTAACTTGATTTTAGCTTTGAGCATTACAAAGCTTGTAAAATCAAGTTAAAGCATTAAAGTAATATTGACCCTGGTAATTTTTGTTTTTTCTTAAATAGTTCTGTTATTGTGTGCACATAGAAATAATTTATGCTTTCTAAAGAAAGCTAGTATGTTTAGAAATGCTATGTTGAAAATTCTTCGCTCTGTTAAAAAGCACTTTAAATTTCATAGGGTAATTTGTCCTCAACTGTACGTGTACACAATCACGTATTAACAAGTACGTGGCTCTACCCCATGTTTCCCTTTTTCTTTTTTTCATACTTTTATGTGCATGTGACTTTTATATATCAATGATTCAATGTGAATACAGAACACATACAGAGCTGGTATCAGTGTATATCAGCAGCATTAACTGAAAACAAACTGCAGTGCTATAAATCCTGTATATAATATTTTATGTTTTAGAGGCTAAATTTTGATTTACAACTTTCTCATCATATATTTTCTATAAAGTCGGGGGGCAATATGAATGAAATCCTATATCATTATATATATATATATATATATATATATATATATATATATATATATATATATATATATATATATATATATATATTTCATTTGAGCAGCATTTCCTCAGTGCACCAGACACTTGATCAGCAAAACCACAGTCAGAGCCCAGTAAACAAAAAAGGAAGCAAAAAAAACAAAACACAAAAACAAGCTGCAGTGGGAGATTTGGAAACATGCACTACTGTTCATCCACCCTTTTATAACCAAATGTCTTAACCAACACATGAACGTCAGTATGTGGGCATTATTATGCAATTTTTAGGGAACAGGAATAAGTCACTCTAACCCACACACAAGAAGAAATAACACCATAACATGTCCATATGTCTGGGTTTGACCTTTTCTCATTCTCCTATCATGTTTAAATGTCTTTGCCTCCAACTTCCATTGTTTCAACATTGCTGTTCTTTCTTTTCTTTAACCCCTGTTGTTACAAAACTATGTCAATAAGCAGGAAGTGACTAACTTTCAGTATCTATTTGAAGCTTGATTGTGTTGAGCAACTTGTCCAATATTTTGCAGAGTCACCCTACATCTGGAAGCACTACCACATATCAGGCCCATGTTTATCACTACAGAATTTTCTGTAATTTTATACATATAGCAAACCAATAATATAGCCTGTTGGTCTTTGTGTTTTGTCAGATAACCGCTGCATGGACCGACACTTCCTCCCCACTCGTGCTAAGCAGCTGGTGGCCCTCGCCAGTTTCCCTGGAGCTGGCAACACCTGGGCCCGCCACCTCATAGAGCTCGCCACCGGCTTCTACACCGGCAGCTACTACTTCGATGGCTCACTTTACAATAAAGGTAAAGCCTCAGTACATTTATCCGACATGATTCACAAACACATTAATTCACGAATACACCTCTGTGGGTTAAACATACTCACTGTGGGATGCCATTGTTTCACAGGATTTAAAGGGGAGCGGGACCACTGGCGGAGCGGGAGGACGATCTGCATTAAGACACATGAGAGTGGCAAGAAGGAGATCGAAGCCTTTGACTCCAGCATCCTCATGATCCGAAACCCCTACAAAGCTCTCATGGCGGAATTTAACAGAAAATATGGTGGTCACATTGGGTTTGCCTCTCAGGCCCACTGGAGAGGGAAAGGTGAGCAAAGACCTCGATCAGACTAAACCACCGCTGAGGACATGTTTTATTTTAAACTAACTGATGAGATTTTGATGTGCAAACATGCACAGACATATTCAGAGCTTTCATGCAACAAACATATCCTTTTTTTTCATTTAAAAGGTGAAATGTAAGAATCTGTGAGGATACAGCCAAAATCCATCCAGTCGAAGGACAAATGAATCACAACTAAAAGTTCAATGAGTCTTGTTTCTCAGCGCTGTGTTAATCTCAGTCATCACCCACCAGTTAGCATCCTTTACACTGAAATTTCACAGATGGACCCTTGAACACAACCTATACATTTCAAAAGAAAGAAATAAAACTTCAGTTCCAGTTAAAAACAGTTAAATGGAAAACTAAATTTTCCATTAAATTCATTGTAAATCTTTACTCAGGAAAGCAGAAGGGGAAAATGGTTGTTTAATGACATGGTCAAAGAACTGGGAAATTATTTTTAGTGACGTAGAAATGCTTATGTGGTCTTGACCCTAGAAACCAGTGTGGCTGAGCAGAGTGTTTTAATATGGCGACTTGAAATATAAGACAAAACCATTTCAGGCACACATCTAAGTGTCTGTTTTGAGAAAAGAGAAATGAAACAGCAAACCACAGCCTCAGTGACTGTGAGATCATGACTATGTGTCACCAGCTGAAAGCCAATGTGTTACTCAGACCCTCTGAGGAAATGTATGTGTACATATGTGTATAAAAATATATACATTGTCCATAGATTTAACACTTAAGCAGTAGTTTGGCATTTATTATGAAATACATCTGTTTGCTCCCTGTGGGAGAGTTTGATGAGAAGATCGATGTCACTCTCATGTTTGAATATTAAATACGGTGCTATCACTAACAGCCGGTTAGCTTAACCATAATCCAGCACAGCACCCGGCGAACTGTTGGAAAGTAGTTGGAATGTTATGTTCATTGTGTTCATTAATCCAATAATGCCAATTAATATCACATTTGGTTTTTGTAGTTAATTTTAAAATCTTTACAGCAAAGAGCACAAAGACAGTATGGTTTTTGTTTACTGCCTTATCTTTGAATGATTGGTTTTAGCATCTTTCTAGAAGAATATCCTAATGATTATCCGCTGATTCTTGCCTCCCGTCCTCCTCTCAGGCTGCAGGTACAAACAAACCTTCACCAACTGGGTGGCTTAATTGCTGTAAGAGCGGGAAAAGCTTCATATTTAGAAGACATGAGACGTGAGAGTGGCCACTATACTCATCTAACAAAATAAAAATAATAAAATGAGAACGAGAATGAGTGCA
This sequence comes from Lates calcarifer, assembly GCF_001640805.2. Taxonomy (NCBI): domain Eukaryota; kingdom Metazoa; phylum Chordata; class Actinopteri; family Centropomidae; genus Lates; species Lates calcarifer. The sequence continues at coordinate 10,447,746 of NC_066845.1, forward strand.
ATTCTGGAAATGTCAAATTTTTTCTTTTAGAAAGCAGTTAACGTGCAGAGTGTACTCAAGTAACTTCCTTTTAAGACTTTTCTCAAGCTCAAGAAGTGAAAACAAATCATTCTAAAGTTTCTAAAATAACTGGTCACTTCATTTACATTCTAGTTGACGTTGATATATTATATGAAGACTGTACTTTATGCAGTGACATTACACTTTGAATCATTTTAATCCATTTTGTTGTGATTTGGACACTTTGTCTTACATACAATGTGTCACTCTCTTATGTGGAACCATTTATTGATTTGTCAGCACAGTTTGGTCAAGTTAAATTCCACTTGCGTCTACTTGCTGATTAAGAGCAGTTCTGAAAAACGTCATTGTTCATACTTTTAGGTCCGGTAAATCTTTATTTATAAGGTTAAAGACACCCCCCTATACCCCTTGCTAAGATACCTTTATTTTTCTTTTCTCACTACATCCATCTACCCAAGTGTGTCTCGGTAACCATGGCAACTGGTCTTGTCTCGTCCTCGTATCGTCTCTCTGACTTTCTGTGAGGTTTAATCGAATTTCCAGAGGCTGGAGAGTTGCCGACCCAGCAGTTGTCTCCCTTTGTGGAAACATCAGCACATTTGGCCTGCCATTTGCAATGAGCGTTCATTCCTCGTGTCGGTGCGAGGGGGAAAATAACATGATGACATCAGTAAAGAGAAAGGCTTTTTGACAGCTGCCACTTCGAATACAGGGAGAGGCTCAGGTCCACATGTACTATTTGACGCACTCACCTCTGCAGAGGGACACTGAGGGGCTCAGATGATGTTACTGACACTGATGCCTTCCAGTGTGCCCCCATAAAGTCAACTCAGGGGGCAAGTGTAACTTATTTTGAAGGGCATGTCATATCACAGAGCACAGCAAGCTATTTTACACTGTGTTCTGGTGGATTAAGTCAAAGGCTTACATAAACTTTTCTTTCTCAAGTCAAATCCTGCTAATAAAAACAGAGTGAGTATCTTAACTAAACTGATATTCAGTCAAACATCAGCAGAACAGGATGTTCAAGTTACAGTTTATTTTAGTTGCTTCTTATTTTGTTTCTCTAGAAAGCCTGATAAGTAGGAGAACTGTGTGAACCCAGTGTGGTAAGAGTTGCAGTTCTCAGTATTTCTATGCAGCTGCTTGTGCTTTTAGATGCAGTATATAATATTCTTGTCCACTCTGATACTAAAGTTGCCTCTCTCATTGGTTTCTGAGACAGCACTGCAAACTCAGCAGGCTTTAAACTTTAACGACAACTCCCTCCGAACAGTAAAGATGCGCGCTAATGCAGCACAGTTTCTGCCAGCCGCTGCTTTTATGGGCCAGTCAGTAGATTATCAATGAGTAAAAAGTTGCAAGCAAAGGGTTTTCCCTGCAGAACCTCTGCAATTTGATAGACAACCAAGAATGTCTCTTTAACTGTCCAAACTTTTCAGAATGGACGTAGCCCACCACGACTTGCACCAGACCTCTTGGGCTAAATGACATCAGTGTTTCTATCACGACTCTCACTTCTCCTTTATTCTGTCACCACGTTAATTGTTTTTAACTTCTTTAAATATGTCACTTCTTCATTTTTGCATTTTGTTAATGCTTTATTTCAAGGGCCTGTATTTATCAATCTGCTAAAAGCAAAATTTTAGACTTAAATAAAACCTAATTCTGAAAGTCTCTTCAGTTTAAAAATAAAAGTAGTTGTTAATTTCACACACTTATTGACAGATAATATTAAAGGTTTCACACATATAAAAGCCTAACAATCGGGTAGATGCAGTTAATAATGTGATTACTTTTGAGCTGCTCTTAATGTTACTCCTGTTACTCCTGTATTAGGTAAATGATTTAAATGTGCTGTATTTATAATTTTGCTGGCTCTTGAGAACATTTTCATGTAATTTTTAAAAGTTGAACAGAGGCCCTTCAGATTTCCTCAGTAAGACAAACTGAGTGGTTGTTTAAAATATCATGGCCTTTGCTGAGAGGTTTGGCACCTGTAAGTCCTTGTTAAATTATTTTCTTTGCTGTCATTTGTCCCTCAGAGTGGCCCGAGTTTGTGAAGAACTATGCCCCTTGGTGGGCGTCCCACACGTTGGACTGGTTGAATTACGGGAAGAACGTCCATGTGGTCCACTTTGAGGACCTGAAGAGGGACCTGTTTTCGCAGCTCAAGGGGATGGTCCAGTTCCTGGGCTTGAAGGTTTCGGAGGACCGCCTTCTCTGCGTCGAGGGCCAGAAGGATGGAAATTTCAAACGATCAGGCCTGCGAAAACTCGAGTACGACCCGTACACAAGTGAAATGCGAGCAAACATCAACGAACTGATCAGAACAGTAGACACCACCTTGAAGAAAAGGAACATGTCTGGGGTTCCAGAGGAATATATGCCAAGATGATACATGTGATTCCCTTGCCCCCCCCCCCCCTTTTCCTTGACTGTTCTGTCAACAGGTTCTGCACCATGTTTTGTAGGATTACATGACTTAAGTAGTTTTTTCAATTATTATTTCTGTGAAGTCATATAGGTGTAGTGAGAAAAAAAGCAGTGTCTTTTTGATTTTTTATTCATCTTTTTTCATTTTCTGTCTGAACTCCAGCAGCTTCATGCATTCATAGAAAAGACAGCTTCAGCAGGGGAGGGTTGTTTTTTCTCTTTGGCTTAACGAAAAGAACGAAAAGCACTTCTTATCCTGCTCTATGCACATGTGCTGTGTAGGCATGTGCACATGCCTTAACACAAAGAAGGTACAATAGCTGTGACTACAGAGATCTGACTGTGCTGGGTGATTTGTTGCCAGTGAAAAACATTTGACCCAAGAGAAATAATACAGCACTGCAAAGTCTGTTGTATGAGCTTATTTTGCGTAAAAGAAAAAACTGTTATGAGAAATCAAAACATTAAATTTTCCGCTGCTATCACAGTTACAGAATAATACTATTTTATACATGAACTTCACTGAAAACTTTAAAACTTTTAGCCCTTTGTTAGAGGGAAAAATGCAATATACAGGCTTTAACTACCTGATGATGATACTGTGTGTTTTTGTAAGTTAATCAACTTACTGTTTGTAAGAGAAATCATGTTTTTGATGATGAAGAGGTAAAGAACTTAATTCTCAGCTCCTCGTATTCAAGACGACGAATAATCCCTCTTGAAGGCACTGATTCAAGGAGAGAAGAGGATTTTTTTCTCTGCAGCATTTATTTATCTCTGGTGTGCGATGCACATGCTGACTAATTTGGTCATGAAGACGTTTTCTTAACACTGGACTTGATGCAGAAATCCAAAAAGCACTTTGCTGTGCAACACTTGCCCCAAAGATCACTGAGGGATTAGGCATTACAATCATGTAATAGATTGGAGGTTACCTTTAGCAGTAGTGATCATTATAAGTTTATTTTTTAGTTTATCATACTGAATGTGAAAACTGTTTTTTATTGCTTTGTTGTGAGAAGAGCAGTTAAAGCTGGTTATAATTTTACTCTTGATAATTTAAAAAAATCTACACAAAAGTGTGAAAAATTCTGCTCAGATTTTATAAGCAGCACGTCTTATAACGGTACTCAATGTGCTATGCCATATGCTTAAAAATAAACAAATAAACAAATACATGAATATACACACACACACATATATTTATATATATATAAACACTGGTGACTGAGACAGAAAACATTAACTGACTTCCATTTTCAGTAATTATATAAATATATTTTTATAGTGCTGACACATCAAAAATATTTCTAATGCAACAAGCAAATGGGAGAAATTGTTTCTATTTTTAACACATGCTTTAAACTTTATTGGCTCTCGCTTTCATTGACAAGCAGGCACTTTCTGAACATAAGTGTCACATTTGAATGTATTTTCTATGGAATGAATGTAACGTGATAAGGCCCAATAAATGAGTACATTAAATAAGTCGCTGTGATGGCCCACTCTTTCTGCAAAATGCCCTCAGAGGAAGTGTTGGAATTGAAATGACTCACATAAAGGTGATGCATATTTTTAAGATCAAAGAAAATCTGGATCTCCACATGCTCCTCCGTTAAACGTGTTAAACCATAGAATGAATAAAAACAGCATTTAATATTCAGATTTTCTAATTAATGCTGTAACATATGTAAATATGCTACATCAAAATCAAAATTACTGCTACTGCTACTTGTGGTCGAGTGTACATGGCACCTTGTGTCACACAAGGTGTTGCAGCCAAGAAATGAACACGACCACAACTCCACAGCCACACTGTGGGAAGAAATACTGCGTGTGTCATGAGAAACTGAATTTGTATTGTTTATCTTTAATAATTTCATTTAAAAAAAACTTAGTTTAACTTCTTGAAATTGAATTTATTAGTTTGGAACTGAATTCCAATAAACTTGAAACTGAATTTAATATTATGCAATTGAATTTATATTCTCTGTATTTGATTTATATTCTATATTATATTATATTCTTGAAATAATGCAGAAGTATACTCTCGGTATACTCGCTCAAGGATAGAAGAGGACTTTATCTCTGTAGTATACTCTCAGTGTACTTCGACATTAGTTCTCACAATTCAAACTCAGTTCTTGTAATTCAAACTCAATTCATGGAAACATACATGAGGTCGATTTGTACTGTTGATCATTTCGAGTGAGCCCTTTCAGGTTGATGCATGGCCAAGTTGTTACTGTAAAAACGCTGAACAACGCAGCTTTAAAGGTCCAAAGTTTCACCGTGACTCATTGCTACTGTTTAATGTAACCTTTGGAGTCTGGGCTTTCTCTGTGCCCTCCATTGTTTCGTCATCAAGAAAAAATCACCAGACGCTCTCGTTCTTCTTATGATTCCTCTTATGCGATTACTGAGCAGGAAGTAAATTACTTTCAAGGGTTCATATCAGATACACATTCACCGTATCTGTATACTACTGCAGTTGTAAATACTCTGTATTTACTCTGTATTTACAACTGCAGGGGAAGACTAATTTTGACCCTAGAGATGCTGCACCATTTTACTTTTTCAAAAGATGATATGAAGACCTCATATTTCAGCTTTAGCCTTTATTGTTTCAAAATTGTGTGTAAAATTGAACATGAAAACATGTGTAAAGACGTCACTCTGCTCTACTGACTTCTGCTGTGCAGTGACGGAGGTGCATACAAAACATGTGCATGCGGTATAATACTGCAAGTGAAATAATTGATGCTGCCCCTTCTGACTGCAAATAACTACAGATAAAATATTCTAATTCTTCTGTCCGACTTAACTCTTTCAACTAATATTAAAATTCTCATTATCTTTTTACACAATGTTTTCCAATCATGACTATGAAGAAATTACAAATTAATTCATTTTTCAAGAAGAGATTACTTCATTCAAACATTTATTGGACAAATCACATTCACTATACAGTTCTCATATACCTGATTTTGTCAACTCAAAACAACAGCTTGTTGTGTGTTACTTGAACTGAATCATGATTTCATGACTGCTATACTTCGTCATTAGAAAGATACATTCGTCTCACATGAGAAACTCCTGTCCAAAAGAATTTACAGTGTGAATAACAGTGGAGTACTTACTACTTTGAGAACTAATTACACTTTACATATCAACAACAGACCTACACCCATTTGCACATTGTATTTGGGTCAGTCAAATATAACTTGCAAAAATGTTGCAACACAGAAATAGTTGAGTGCTGTGGTGTCAGTAAAGAAAACCACAGAACATCTCACTCTTCAGGTGGAGAGTGAGTTGAGGCTTCATTTGAAAAAGAAATACCAGTCATCAGCTCTCTGCTTGTTTGCTTAAGCAGCTGTTATAGTCAGTTCAGCCTTGTGCCTACCTTTTTAATTCAGAGATCAATCAAATGAAAACTTCACAACAATTAATTATATATCAAATGAGCAAAATAATGGTAACACATTTTTATGTGTCAAGCCTCAGAAGATTCAGCTGAATGATAAATTAAAGAAAAACTCTGGAAAAGTGGAGAAAATAGATAACAATGCCTCCATAGGGCAGGAGAGGTCACTGAATGGTTTGTGCAATTTATACACTATGGCCTTGGCAGTCACCAGATCTCAATCAGGTTTTAGACTCATTGACCACCATCATCAAAACACCAAATGAGGAAATACTTGGGAGACTTGGAGAGTCAATTCCAAGGCACATTAGGTTGGTTTTTAATTTGTCACCAGTCTGCATTACCTCATATTTTACAGTCCTTTTATTTTACAAATAAAATTCCTCTATGTGCTGCTGTTAAAACTTGCCTGCAACACTTTAAACAAATACTGCTCTGAAAACACTTGCTCTGCTGGATGAGACTGATTCCACCCACTCTGTAGTGGAACATGAGCTAAGTACATGTTTACATATTGGCTCAAGCTACATTATGAGTTTGTGAGCTTAATTTGGAAGCAGATCTCTGTATCGTGCCAAGACAAAAAAAAGCAACAAAAATGCTCATTTACAGAGTGTGTTCTCATTAGATATGTTTTTACATCTTCTGTTAATTACTTGCGTATTTAAAACCATTTTGGAGTAAGGTCTCTGATACCTCTAGATGTGTGTGGAGGCTCTGCCGTCCATAGAGCTGGACCTGGACAGGTATCGACTGGTGGTGCGACCTTCCTCTCCCAACGCGTTCTCCATCTTTGAGAGCATAGAGCTCCTGAACTTCTGCTTGAAGTCATTGCCCATGAAAACGTACAACACCGGGTTGAGGAAGCTGTTTGCCGCCGCCATAGAAGTGCCCACTTTGAGTCCCATGATTAATATACTGTGGTTATGGGGGTTCAGCTCAAGTAGGACGAACACGTGGTAGGGCAGCCAGCAGACAAAGAAAGCTGCGACCAATGCGGTCATCACCTTGAAGGGTTTGGAAGACTTGGTCATCCGGTTGGTGCGAAGCTTGAGGATGATGATTGAGTAGCAAATGATGATGATGATGAAAGGTGCAACGAACCCTGCAAAGAAGCGGCTCAATGCAACTATCATGTGGCTGTGTTGGTGCAGTGTGTAATTGTTGAAGCAAAAAGTCCTACCCATGTGAGTTTTAACATCCCTAAAGATCATAGAGGGGATGCTCAGGCCAATAGCGAGGATCCAGGCTATTACAACAACAATGGATGCCTTTCTGACAGTGCGCTGGTTCTGGGCCCAAACTGGAAACATGACAGAGATGCAGCGGTCAATGCTGATGATGACCAGGAGGAAGATGCTACTGAACATGTTGAGGAACATGACTGAGGAGGTGAACTTGCACATGAAGAGGCCAAAGATCCACTCCTCCATCACCATGTTGGTGATGCTGAATGGGAGGAAGGCGCAGAAGACGAAGTCGGACACGGCAAGGCTCAGGTACCAGGTAGTGTTGACCGTCTTCTTCATCTTGAAGCCAGAGATCCAGATGACCAGCGCGTTCCCACAAAAGCCCAGCAGAAAAATGATCACACTGACCACCAGCAAAAACACACACAAGACTTCCTTGAAACATGTCGATTGGTGCTGAAAAACTGGCTGCTCATATGGAGTGAAATTGTCATAATTATAAGAGTAGTTTGAGTAATCTGGGTAATCTTCTGCAAAATCCATTTTCCTGTTTTAGAGATTTCTGTAGAAAAAAAGAAAACATTTTAAATGACCAGCAGTTTGATCAAATCCAACACAATTTTTCAGTTTATGAAATTAAAACAATTCTGAATCTAAAGGAACTTCTGTATAATCAGATTATTGAACAATACCTGCAGCACAGACCTTCCACTGCTGTTGACTTGATGGTGTCTGGAGCTGAGAGTATGCACAGCTGAGCAATTTCCTCTAGATGTGTTAGAGACACCACCACAACCCAAAATCAGCTGACTGACAGTGGTTTCCCAATACTTCCATCCCCCCTGTACACTTTCAGTACTGCATTCTGAGGTCTTGAACTACTTTATTTTTAATCATGGGTGATGATTAAATAATTTTAGGCAATGTTTGTACCTCCCATGTAGCAAATCATATGTAGCAGACTTAAGTTATAATTGCAAGCAGAACATATTCAGAAAAAAATCCATTAAACTCAAGATCTTAGAAATTCTTCTACTTTCTATTTGACCATAAAACCAGGAAACAAAAAATATTGTAATTTTAAAAACAATGAGTCATTTCCAGGGCTGTTTTGGTTACAAGTAAAACTTTTGTGCTTTGTGCTATGGACCATTACAGTGTCCATCTGGTCTGTGAAAAGGAGGAGTATCTTAACTATCACACATACATACACTCCCCTCTGTCAAAATTTTGTGATATGGCTCTGATGTTTCTCTTTCCTCTGCCAGATGCATGTTATTGGCCAGATGTGTCCATTCAAAACAGTGAGAGGAGGAAAGCGTGTTAGGTTGTAGTGTTCATAAAACCATAAAGCACTGGGCAAAATGATGAGTATCTCAGGCAATAATGGCACTGATTTGATATTTGAACCCCAGCTCATGGTGCAGATGCTTCTAATAACACAAACAAAAAGCAACAGCTGTTGTTAACACAGGCCAGAGCACAGCGCTGCCATCATTACTGACTAAATCACTTTCTATGGTTGTCCTGTTTTGTGGAGTCATAATAACCATCGAGGCAGATGAATCGGTCCACAATGTTCTGTGTTTCCCCTGATCACGAGGAAGCAGCAGCAAGAACAGCTGCAGGAAGAAGCACAGATGTTACTTAGTCAAGTTATTTTGTTTTGAAGAGGTGTGAGTGAGGGGGACAGCACTGATTCCAACACTGGATTTATGACTTGACCTGAAACTCCCACTTTTCTGGACGATAAAAAGCTGATTAGGTACAGCGGGATGATGAAATAATGAATAATTAGAATAACCTCTTTGGGCTTGTATGCCTCTGCCATTGGATAATGGCCAGAAAAGTGTTTTTGCAGAACATTATGAATAAAATGTCATCACATCATCATTTTTTCCTATTGGACAGTTGTGTTAAATTTTATCACAGTTAATGCATGAATTCTTAGGTCACAGTGACCTTGACCTTTGACCTTTGATCATCAAATTCTACTCAGTTCATTCTTGAGTAGATAACAGTGCCAAATCTGAGGGTGTTCCTGCAAGGACTTCCTGAGATACTGTGCTCACGTTCACAGGAACGGGGTGGATGGACAGACAGACAACCTGAGAACATAATGTCTCATGTCGGCCACAGCTGTCACCAGCACCGAGGCATAAAAAGTCAGAAATACCTTGAAGTAAAAAATCTATTTTACCCTCGACAGTGAAACAGGACTGTTCTGTGTTTTTATCTGTTCACCTCCCCTTGACATTCCTGACTTTATTATGCTTTAAGATGGATGTGAGGTTACACGTATGGTAGCATTACAAAAGTCTTTGTGACAACAGACATCAGCTTTGAAGACCTGAATGGTATTTCTGAAATAATACAAAATAATACATGATTTTTACTGTATTTGTAATACATATAGCGAAAGTGTGGACATATAGTATTGTATTTATAATATTTAATTCCAGTTTGAGAAACAATGTTTATAATTACAATGTGATATTTGTCAATTAGATGTTCCACCATCATCCCTGTCTCAATTGTTTCAGAGAAAACAATATGGTTGTCAGAAAAGCACAAAAACAGATTAATTATATCTAGAAACTAAAACCTGCTTTATAATAATAATAATACCAATGTTATGGTTTGGGCAAGTTATACAAAAAAAAAGACATAATAACAAAAGCAGCTAGCCTACAAGTAGATAAAGACACACAAAGGAATCAGGAACTCTGGGAAAACTCACATGAACAAAACCCAAAACATGAACAGGAACTAAAGCAGAAGCACGAGGCAACTCAAGGAAACTGAACAAGCTGACAAAGGAACAAAGGAAACACTAGTTTACAGTGTGATGGTCCAGGTTGATCATGGAATTAGGTTCAGGTGGAGAGAGACCAGGTGACTGCAGGGCTGATTGGGGAAGTGGGAACAGGTGAGAAACACTGGAGGGAAAAACCACAAAAGAACAGGGAGCAAAACCATAATGGGCACAACAAGGGAGGTCAGACAGGCAGACCGTGACAACTAAAGCACTAAAAGTCCTCTAGTCTCTGATTGTGACACTGTGATGTGTACAGACACAGTGTCTGTAAATGCAGAGGTTCTTGCTGTGTTTCACAGTGAGAGCACTGAAGGCCCTGCAGACTCATGATAAATCTCACATGTGAATGTAACTACTGAGGCTGTTTAGACCTGCTCTCAGGACCATGTAGGCCTGTGAAGACTGCATTTGACTGACATCTCCTCTGGCTTTTCTCGGGACAAATTCATCATTATGTTACTGATAGATGGAGTCTGCTGATGTGACATTATTTCCAACACTACACTGCTCACTTTAAACCTGAGCAGAGGTTCAATCAGCCAGCGTCACTGACAACATTTGTGTGGTGTGCAGAGCAAAAGTGAATCCATTTGAGATGCTGTTTATACCAAATGTTTATTTCATAGTCAACATCCCCCACTCATAACGGATTCTACGTGTGTGTGTGTGTGTGTGTGTGTGTGTGTGTTTATAAACAAGCCCTTCTAGACATATCATGTAATTTATCTTCTGTCTCTATGGTATTGCAAGTAATGGTAATGTTATGAAAAAATTTCTTTCGCACAGCAAAAACATTTTTCACCATATTGCTGCCACTCAATGCTTAATGTGTTCGCCTTTTGTCTCTTCCATACACAGTATATCTTCTTCTCAAAACAGTCTTTCACAGCACTCAAATAAAGAAAAGCAGTGAATCTAATCTAGGAAGTGGCAGCTGCAAACTTAAACTGAAACAGATACCTTTTCTCTCTTAGAAGATAATAATTAATAATCAACAGAAGGGCTTCACTAAAATGGTCATTTTGCTGTTTGTTACTGTGCTGCCTGAGAAACAAATTAATTACAGTACAAACAGCTTCTAGTTTTATTCTGAGAGAGTATCTTAACATTCAGAATCTGAACTCAGTGCTGCTGAGATTGGAGTTTGCTCCAGGATTGTTGTTGGCAGTTTGTTCATCACTCCCCTGTGAGGATGTTGCTGCTGTTAAAATGAGCATTACTCTCTCCGATTAGATTCTTAGATTAGATAAATTTGTGCTTTTAGAAGCAAATGAAGAACCTTGCAGCGCCTCCGTTTTAAAATTTCCCAGCATGTTTGAGGAGCAATCTCATGCATATAAATCTGAAACACATGCAGCTCTCTGGTAAATGAAGACATTTTTAATTGCATGCAGCAGCATGCCTTCCTGACCCATTTAGATGCATTTCAGCGAAATCACTTTCACCATGGAGGGCACGCAGACCTGTCGGTGCCCTGCAGATTGGATTACCTAATGAAGGCTGAGGTTATAAATAATCAAACACACGCACAATAAGCAGGTATTGGCTTTCTCTGGGAAATGCATGGCAAACCCTCTGAGGAAACTGCTTCATATGTCACTAGATGATTCACACTAGATGATTTTGCATCAAAGTGTGAATCAATTTTTAAGGAGCTAAAAATAAATACAGATGACTGATGCATTGAAGTGATTTAAAGAGTCTTTGGAAAAATCAAATCTGAGTTTACTTCACTCAATATGTTGTTGGTTTAATAAATATAATACCCAAAGTTCAGTTGTGTTGGAGCAATCCATGCAGGCATTAATTCACATTTATCTTTAATCTACTCTGCATTATAACATACACACAGATAAAATGTTTTGTCCAGTGTATCTGAGCTGAATGCATCATAGTAACACCATCGGTTCAGCAGGTTGGCACAGTGAAAATAAGGAGCCTCTGTATCCTGATGGAGTGTCCTTGAGAAACTCAAGCTGTGCTGCACTCTGACTTCTCTATAGAGGAGGAAGCTGAAAAGAAAAGCTGTCTATGAGGATAACTAAAGCACTATATTTAGTTTTTCTTATTTGCAGCATGTTAGTGTAAAGTGGGGGGAGCACTGTGCTACAATAACCATGACCTTGTTTGACTGTTGACTCATGACTGTTTAGTGTTACTGGGTCATAATGTGTTAAAGAGTTCTCTGATTTGAAATGAGCCATACATGAAGAGATGAAGATTCAGGCTACACTATTTTCCTTAATTCCCTTTTCTTTGAGTACCTTTGCAGGTCTGTGAATTACAGATGTGTATCTTCAGCAAATCCAAACATATACTGAAAAATACAAAACTCGGTTTCAGGTATGTTAAAACCTTACATCAAATTTTTCAACTGCAAACCCCTGAATAACAAATATTTGGTACTTTACGACAAAGCAGATATGTAACAGCATATCATCTGCAATATACAGTCCATATTTTTTCATGCTTTCTATAACTACACTGCTGTAAGAAATTAAATAGAAATGTTATTTATAAAAGTGATTTATTTGGACTTGGACTTGTGATGCCTTTTTTTGCAACATCTACTGGTTCTGAAATTTAAGAGTTTTAAATAATTTACATAACATACAACAACACACAGTTTAATATTGATCTACTTTCCCATAAAGATAGTAATGGTACTACAGATTTTCTTGTGACACAGGAATTGAATGAGTGACATGCCAAAATAAAAGTTCATATGCAGATTCAAATGGAATTTGATTTTTTTTCTTTTTTTTGTGATTTCAAAGCCTCTCAAGTTTTGTTAAATAAATGAATCATTTTTCAAAAACATCTTCCCTTCTACGAGATCTTTAGACACTGGGAATGTACGTTTTCAGGCTTTCAGCTGACGTTTCCCAGAGATGCATTCATTGAGCAATCGCTGCATAACTCACTGACATGTTGACAGGAAATGCGTATGGCTGACATGAGAACAAAGTGCTGATGTTTATTTTTGGCCATCAGCAATGCTTAAGCCCACAGCAGGAAATTCCCTCCATGAACAAATGAGTTGATCAATAATCCTATCAGTCTTTCATAGATTATGTTCATTTCCATCCAGTGTTTCTTCAAATAATTTTTTTGTATTTTTATAACCTCTGACATCAGGATTTCAAATCTGCTGTTTCCATGGCGTCCCCATGATCATAGTTTACAATAATACTAATACTAATCCAGTAATTCTGCTCTGCCCATGAATATATACGGTCCACAGAGTGTATTTCTCATCTATAGGCTGATTTTATGCTTCAAACAATTTGTCCTCAAGCTTGGTCATGACAGTCAGAACAACAGAGTAACAGCATAGAGCATAGATGCGTCCTCATTTATGAACCATTCCTGTGTGAAAAACCTCTCGATACCAATCAGCCAGTCTGTTTTTAAAGCTATCAGACAAGCCACTGAGCACTTATATTTATTCCAGCAATCAGGGCTGGTCTCCCCTTCCTCCCCTGTAGTTTGATGGAGGGTCCTCTGCTTTAGTATATCAGGTTCCACTCCTTCCTGCCCGTGCACCATTTGAATTGTATTTTAAAGTAACTTGAGCATTATCACAACATTAGTGTCTTCTCCTTGAAATCTATTATATATATTAGTATAGCAGAGATGCAGCACTCAACAGCATAAATCTGCTTACCCTAAAATCCACCTTCACATTGCAGATTAAAATGGGCTGAATTTTTGAATTACAGTATCAGAAATAGATAGCAATCATGGGTTGAAATGATCTGTGGAACAGCATTAACCTCAGGAAGTGGTGTTGTAATTTTATATGTCTAAATTCTGCCTATTATTAGAACTGCAGGGGTTTTTACAGAATTTAATATGAAAGGAAATGGAAATTAGATACAGCATGTAGTACTTTTTTTATTTATAGTTTAGCGTTTAGCTTTGTATTTTTATTTTCATTTTTCATTTTCAAAACTTGAACCACTGGAAATGGATATGATGAACTGTAGCAGACGAAAATGAAATATGCTATTTTGTCATGTTTTATTTTGTCTCAGGATACAATAAAACTGAGCACAAAAAAATAATCTTAGGTGCAGATGACCTCTCAATGTCAAAGTCAAACATTGCACATACACAGAATTGTCTCAGTCACTAATCTCTTCACATATAACACCAGAAAGGTGCAATTATCTTTTGAAATGGTAATGGAGTGTTCAGGTTCTGAATTTCCTGCAGGTAAATTAATCATGAGTGGGTGAAACAATCCTTTCAAATAATATTGTTTGTTTTAACGTCCTCATAGGTGCACAGTGATTGACAATGACTGAGAGCTTAGAGACTTGCATCAAAGTTTCTGAAAGTCATTTGAATGTGATTAATGATATCTAAATTTCCCTGTTGGTAAACCCTTCGCCACCTTTCCGTTGCACCAAGCAACAATAAACAAATGTCAAGATTTATTTGCATACTGCACTGACTGACCTCCCCAGTGTCATTAACACAGCTGCAGGTTAAGTATGCAAGTCAATCACCAGATCCCAGTTTGGTACTGACCGTAGAATTATTGATTGTGACGTGACTGCCATCAACAGTAATCATACCTCTTTGAAACTGATATAGCTGATATGTTGAATGGAAAAATGTCAGCTTCTAAAGCTCTGGCAACTTCGAGGTTTCTGCCTCTTAAAAGGAAGATTTTCCTTGCCACTGTTGCCTAGTGCTTGCTCTTGGTGGGATTTGTTGGGTCTCTCTGTGGTCTAGACCTGCTCTGTATGAAAAGTGACTTGAGATGACTTTTGTTGTGATTCAGCACTATATAAATAAAATTGAACTGAACTGAATGGAACTCTTATTAGCTTTCACTTGCTATGGGGAAAAAAAGGATAGGAAATAGGATTAATTTTAGCCATGCTAATGACCTGACTCTACAAATAATGTTGACCGTGTTGGTAGTTAGTAGATTGGTGCGCCACCTTGATCCAGACTGAAATATTTCAACAACTACTGGATTGACTGCTGTGTTACTGTGCACTACATTCATGGTTCCAAGAGGATGAATCCTCATGACCACTGTGGAAATTCTTGACTTTTTCTCCAGTGCCACCAGCTGGTTGACATTTTTGGTTGTTACTGAAATATTTCAACAACTACTAGATGTACATTCATTGTCCACAGATGATGAATTGAAATAACTTTGATCCCTATTCAGGTCAAAATTTCAATTTCTCCAATGCTTTGGTTTATGATCAAATACCGACAAAACTAATCACATCCCTTTGTGTGCTAAAAGTGCTAAATGGCAAATGTTAGCACGCTAACATGCTAAACTAAGATGGCCAACATGGAAAACATTATACCTACTAAACATGCTAACGCATGTTATTGTGAGTTGACATTAACATTTAGTTTGTGATGTGATAAATCTAGGTAAATCCCACTATACATCATTGATTTTAGTATCTGTCAACACAGAACATGAAGGAGGAAATGATACACTCTCAGAAAATTGAGTTGGGATCAAAAGGGGCTCCATTCATTACTGTTTATTTGTTGTTACTGTTGATTAGATTTTGTAGAGACAGACAGGGAGACTGAAGAGGACACACACATATGCATTCACATATGTGAGTGCACACACACGTTTACACACCACACTCAGGAGAATTAGAGCTGGCTGTTTGCCAACAGCAATATGCACAGATGGACCAACATGGCTCTATGTTAAGCCTTTACATTAACAGGCTTTTATCAATGCCGACCACAGAGGGAGGAGAGGAGTTCAGAGATGCAGCTGCCTCTTGTTCAGACAAGAGACAGTAGGACCCGGAGGGTAAGGCAGATTTTGCCACGTTTACAGCTGGTGATACACAAAACTCATAGTTCTCTGTTAAAATGAGATGCACTTCATGTCTCTTCTGCAGTGTTCAGTCATTGTGACAAACTGTATATTAAGATACCAGAAGAAGCTGACAGAGATCAACTGCCTGTGAACTCCAGAGTGAGAAAGCACTTGAAAGAAAAGTTGAGCTTGAAAGGCTGAGGAAGAGTAGCTTCTGTTTCCTTCACTGATGGGGTGCCCTTTGACCTTTTTGCTTTTAAAGGGGCAATATGTGAGTTACTGCTATTACTAGCAGCTCTTTACCTACCAAGAACTTCAGCCATCATTGCAGTTACAAGATGAGGAGTTAGAATACGTCTGCCATCTCTATTCTAAAGTGATATTATGAGATGAGACAGGCCAGGGATGGTGGTTAGCATGCTAACTTCAGGTGAAGAGCAGACATGATAAAAATAGAGGGAAATTAAGAATTAACATTGGCATCACTTTCCACCGCTGTAGACAGCTCGTGCTGAGTAAAGTTTTATGTTGAACTTGCAATATTTCTTCTGGACTGATAAGTAAATAGCATTCAAAGCAAAAGATTGTCTGCAACTCCACAAATGTATTGTAAATTCTAGGTAATTTTTTAAAAAAAAGAAAAAAAAAGAGCTGTGCCTTTACTAAACATTTTCTGTATTATTACAGATTATCATGTGTCCCAAAATGAATATTTTATACTGAGGCATTTGTTAGAAAAGTAGCTTTTTTATTAAGAAAACTGAAAAAATGGGATAGAGCTGAAATATCATAAATTATGCAGCTATGATAATCCAATATGGCCTTGGATCTGTGTTTTATGTGATCATCTGTGCCGCTTTTAACCATCTAAATCCTATTAAAGTGATCAGACAGATCCTATGGCACTGAAAAAGTCAATTAACAACTATAATCCTCAAAGTGATCCTGGCTCATGATCATGGGATTTCTGCTTGTAATCACAGTGTTACAACATTAGGTTGCGGTTCTCCAATTGTAGTGTACATCAGTTAAATGATAATAATCAGTTCATTTGTGACAGTGACTAGTGTGTGTAAAATATAGTTTTAATAGGAAGAGAAACTTTCTTCAGTCGCAGCTTGGTCGAGTCCTCTGAAGCATGCAGGGCTGTGAGAGCAGATAGTGAAGCTCTCCCGCAACCCACATTCTGACATGCAGGACTTGTAAATGAGAAGCTGGAGGGAAAGGATGGAAAGGAAGGAGCCGCTGGCTATTTGTTTTCATTTAATATGTTGAAATCTGCCTCCAGATGGGATCCTTGTATGATTTACCATATGGGTCCACAATGATTAATTAGATGTCGCTGGCGTTAGATGCCTCTGGAGCACAAATACCACCTCCTGCCAGCGACACTGATCATTCTGTCATGTGAAGGAGCATGTTCGTTTTCATGTGAGAGATTTTTTTTATTTTTTTATCTGGCATTCTTACCTCTCTTTCGTGGAGAAAATTGAAGATCAGAGTGAAAGGCAATGAGAAATCCACAGTCGTGCCAGCAGCTCTGTGAGGCTGTACTTACACAGCAGTGCAAATTAGCAATAAAAATGGAGTACAACTGAGGATGATGTGGATGGCATTAGTTCTGCAGGTACTGGACACAAGCCATACAAAGAGGTGCAAATTAAAACCAAATAAAAATGTGATCTATGGTGGTACTAGCTGAAAAGTCAGGCGATCATCAAAGTCATTAGGAGTCTTCCTCTGGGGACCATGAATATCTGAACAAAACATCCTGGTAATATGTCCAGTAGTTGTTGAAATATTTCAGTCTGGACCAAAGTGGTGGACTGACAATGCTATCATTTGAGCCACATGGCTAGCCTTGCTAAAACGACATGAAACACAGGTGTTACGAATTCACGTGGACTTTTTAAATTAAAACTTTGCTGCTGCACATATAATAAAATCATCGTTATACCCACCCAACATTCAAACTACATAGGTTTAAAAAGCGCAAAGACAATTCATCATTGATTTGTAACTTAAAAACAAAATGCGTTTGATGGAGCAATCACGACCAATATACTTATAATATGTGTGTGTCTCGTGGTTGACTGCTGACAGGCCCATTTAAAAAGCAATCAGAACAGGGGCTGTGAGAGCTGTTCTACTCAGACAGTGTGATTAGTTTCCCTCGCCACAAAATCATCTGTCTGCATTTGCTAAGTCTCATAAACAAGTTACAAAAGAGCTGAAGGCAAGAAATTTCAGGGGAGTACATATAAGCAAATATTGTCATCCAGTAGTATTGTGTTGTATTTAATCGCGTTATAAGGTGCTATAATTTTATTTTGTACTCCCCCTGTACGTTACCAAAGAAACCGAACAAAGTCACCAGCCAGTCATCTCTTGGTGGGTGAAGAAAATAATGAGCCGCCCACGGTTGCTGAGTCATCGCTGTGTGTTGTAAGATGTGCCTGTTAGTGCTGGAATTGGTACATTTTACAGAGCCAGTGACTTGCACACCCACTCCTCTGAATGGCACAAGCCAGTGTGGAAGTGAGATAATAAGTGAAACAGCAAGAAGCGCCTGAGGGAGGTCCCTGGTAATGGCTGCCCCTCAGTGGAGAGCTAATTATTTCTGTCTCCTGTCTTTCTACCAGATCATTTACTCACCTGTTGGCCCTGCTGAGGCCCTCGAGCTGGTGACCAGCCTGCAGGACCTGACGAAACACAGGACATAGGGAGGCCTGAGGGACAAGGACTGTGATCTGAGGTTATGTGCTACAGCTGACAAACAAATATGACACATCAAGTCAGTCACCAAGAGCAAAGATCAGATGCAAAAACCTGCCGCTCTGTTGCACAGCCTCAAAATGAATAATATGTCCCTTGTGGCACAAAAACAAATCATCGTCTTTTGTTCGTGCATTCATAAAGGACGTTTCTATGTGAAATGACTCTCTTCAGGAGACTGTGACTGTGAGAAAGAGGACAGACAGATAGGAGCATGAATTGAATAAATCATGTCCAGTCTCTCTAGGCTTTAGGCAAAAAGAATCCACACTATCTTCCTGATTGTTGATGTATTTACTGCACAGTCATCCACTAAAATTAATCATCCATGCTTCCCTTCCTTTCTGTATGGCTACATTTTATATACTCTGTGAGATGCATTCAATCAGCCACCTCGGGTACATTCATGCACAAAGTTTTCATGAAGCTCGAGGGCGTGACAGACTGTTGGTAGGACAGCTTACTAAGGAAAAGCCTGCAGTGGTAGCAGCAAGTGTTTACATTGTTCACAGAGAGTTCACAAAGGAGCAGAGAAAAAGAGCGAGGGTGGAGAACTAACACCTTAAACAGGAAAACATACTGTAAAGTGTGTGTCAGATATATGATTCTTTGTTACCACAAGAGTCCTCTCATCTGTGAGTGTAGCAGCCCAACCTGAGCTGTCTGCCTGAACTGCCTCAAAGGCTTTGTTATGTTACAGTAGGAACCAAGAAAGTAACATCAGACACTCTGAAGTCAGAATAACCTCATGCAATAATAATGACTTTATATATGAAGAAGGGTGTATATTTGGTCATTATAGAGGGTATCTAAATACACCTGGTATTTTCATTCCCCTCATGAAAAAATTTAAACCCAAAATACATCATTTTTACCTCTGTATGGATGATTCAGACTGTCAGGTGTCACATTTTGTTGAGAATGGGCCTCCAACCAGGTGTCACATAACACTCCCTCAACCAATGACAGATGCAGAACAACAAAATAGTTATGTATGAAGCCATATCTCAAAAATCTAGGAAAAGGTCTGAATCTGAATTTAAGAAACACTAAAGCATTTAATTATGAAGACAACCTTTGAAAATAAGTGAGCAAAATTAGTATTATTAAACTTTTTTTTTGCACCATTGTGCAGATAAACCAGAGTTTTTTATTTCTGTGTTTTGCTGTCAGTGATTAAGTATTTAATGTTAGTGAGTTATATGTATTATGGGTGTAATGGTGACATTGTTTTCTGTACTGTACACAGTGTATGCATGAATATTTGTTCATTATAGTGCGTACTGTATATTAATAATAACCAGAACAGTTGTTGTTGCCAAGGTAACAACTGGATGGGCATCCAGATAAACAATGAACCAGTTAACTGCAAAGTTTTAGAAGTCACCATCATGTGTCATGCCTTCCTCAAGAGCCAGCAGAAGAAACTTTATCATCAAAGTGAGACAGTGCTGTGGACAGTGGCCCCTCTGCCAGTGCAGTGAAAACCACAGGGATGGATCTCCCGTAATTACCTGTTTGACACCTGGGGAGGCCACCACAGGTGTGCCGCATCCCTTCAATTTCCTCTGACCTACTCTGAGCTCTTTTAAGCAGAGACAGCAGAGAGCAGTCTGAGCATGCACTGCCAGGCTCGCTGGGCTGCTGGATCGGAAGGAGACGGGGGGGGGGGCATCAGATTACTGTTCTCGTGAAGCAGTGAAATTTAAAGTCTGTAACCTGTTGTGGGTGTTTTACCCTCTGATTTCATGAAGGAGCACCTGGTCAGGCTCAGGGCTACCAAAGACAACCCTCTGTCCTCTGTTCACAGGAGAGACACAAGACACCCTTACCTTCCAAATCATCTTGTAACAGCGTTTGTCAGCCTGCCAATGAGCGTGTGGATAGCACATTTTGGAGCACCGTTTAGATGGGTATTTTGGATGCTGACAGTTGAGGACAGTTGCTGCTCACAGCACAGCTCTCCTTCACTTTGACATCCATTTTTCGGCCTCCCTCATCCCTGCTCTCTGAGCCATCCATACTCAGAGAGTGGAACAAGAGCCCCCATCCCTCTCTCTCACTCTCTCTCTCTCCAACTGTCTAACGAGATCCTCTATCTCTGACACCCAGCTCTGTCACCCAGAACAAAGCCTCTTCTCAGACAGAAAGGCAAGCCGACTGACGGCTCCACAGAGGCTGGAGAGAGGAGAGCCGTTAGGGGAGGAGGCGAGGCGCCTGTGCCGGAGGGATTTATTTCCTGCCCTGACAGGTTGCTTTTTTTCCAGGTGGGCAGATGGATTTTCTACCTCTTGAAGCTCAGTTCCAGCAGGTAGTGAAAAAGACAGGGTGTTATTTTAATAGACTGTGACAGGTCATCGCTGGAGTGTGCTTCAAAGTTAACATGTCGGCCGATGTGAGGATCATGCTGGTGCATGTACCAGTGTATTACTTTACAAAATCCGTGAAATATTCAGTGAAAACAACTTTTTTTTTTTTTTTTCACACAAGTTAATGAGAAAGCTTGTAATTCATGTTCCGTGCATCACAGTTATTAAACAACACTGATACGGGAGATAAAAGCATACTGAATGCATTAAAGATAACAGACACCTCATTTTTCAGGTGCCTGTTCCGTTCTGATAATAATCCCTAAGTGACATGAAGCATTTAATTGCATCAGCACAAAAAACAGAATTAATACTCATCAATAATTTTAACTTCAGGCTCATACAGTTTTATCTGTTTCCACAGCTGAAGGGGTTTTAGCTCGTGTGAGCATATGCCAGATGGGCATAGAATTAGTCCACAATATGACCAGAAGGCCATTCATTTCATGCCATCATTCTCCTTGATCAGTCACGCATTCTGCCATATTTGTCCTTGCTTTTCAACTAAAGCAGAAGCCAAACCTGATTGTTGTGGACTGTCCAAGATGCCTCTGGCTTTAATTCTTGTTTGTGGTGTAAGCAACTGGACCGCAGCCAGATAACAGGCTCCAAGAAAGGAACGAAATTTATGTCTCACACTAGTTCAGCATCCGCTTATTCTGTTAACCATCAATTGAAGGAAGAAAAACATCCTAATTAATTTCCTCATGACTACTGTTTTGTGAACAGCAAACCATTAAAAAAAAAAAAGAGGGGGGATTAGGGGCTCTCACTTTGAACACACTAAATCACCATCGCAAAGTCAGCTTCACATAAAACCTTATTAAGCTAAATGCCAATTAACTTTTTCAAAACAACACAAGGAAAAATCAAAGACATCTACAAGTCTCAGCCTGATCTGAGGATACATCATTCAGTAACACTGCAACTTTTTTAAAGGGGCACTCGCTCAACAGCTTTGCACTTCTATAATCAGGGTGATTTATTCATCAGATTTAAATGTAAATGGTTAAAATCAAAGCGAAGAGGCAGAGCTATGCTGATTTTAATAACGTGCCGTTAGCTAAACTCCAATAACACTGAATCCTACATTTCCCACAATGCAACACATTGTGCCTTTTCACTAGACCTGCTTACATTACTGATGCACATAGTCATACTGACACCCTCTGACCATGTTATTTGCATTACAAATTTCACAATAATATTTCATCCAGATGCATGGTTTTGTTTTCAGTGCACGTCCACAAGCCCACATGCTGTTCGCCACTGACAAATTATAAACCTCACAACAAAACAGCTTTGGTTTTGTTGTGCCACCATTCACAAGTGTTGTTTGTCTCTACTTGCTGGGAGCTATTTACTCTTTCTTTTCTATTTAATTTGAAAAATCATCAGTGGAGCGTTGGTCATCTTGTATTCTACTGCAACTACATATTCTACTCTGCATATTTATCTGTCTTTTATGTGGGAGATCTATTATTTTATGGTCATTTTTGTTGTGAGGGGAAACAACAAATCTGTGAATGATTTGTCTTCTTCCCTCTCGCTGTAACCAACTACTTTAGGCCTGGATTCATGTGTCATTGAGTGAAAGCTGCTTCCAAGACAAAGAGCAATAATAAAGGTATCTTAGTTCAGTGGCAAATTATACAGTACTGAGTCCGATTTGAGCCATGGATACACAAAATGTCCCACTGGCAACAATCACCTTTCCACAGTTAATCATTGGCAGCATGCTGATTAAATATTCCCCTGAGATTTCTTTCTTTCTTTCTTTCTCTCAGGGAATGAGAATTCACTGTAAACGTGCTCTCAGACGCTATAGCTTGCTACAGCCTCTTTGCGTTGAGAAGTGTGTGACCAAGCGCATGAATAACAGGAATAAAGAAATAATGCCACTCAAGCACACTCACAGCTCCATTATCCTCCAAGGTGAAATTGCTGTAGGTCAGAGCTGCACAGAGGGACTCTGGTGGTGGTAAATGGTGTTAGTGTGCAGCTCCGGGTCTCAGTGTGCAGTACAGTTTGCGACATGACTAGACAAATTCAGAGGACCAAATTTCAGACAGACCTACCGAATCCCTAACTGCACACAGAATCATCTGCATGGTTGTTCATTCATAACTTTCCCTGCACTATCTGTGGCGACAGTGCATTGCTGCAGAGTCTCAGCCTGCGTATGAATATGGGCTATTTAGAGCTGATAGTGTCTAAAAGTGATAGTGTTTGGCACACAGCCATGAATCAGTCCTCATCACCACAGGCTGTTCACAGCTGGTGGTTATTTCTTCAAAGGCAGTTTCACTAGACATAGATGATGCATATTGAAGTATAAAAGCTTTTGGAAAAATACATGAAACCTAAGAAAATTGAATACTAAGGACATGAAAGACAAGTATTATAGCACTGAAAGATTCGTAAATGTTACTAGACATAGAATATGAGGCTGAGGAGGCAGATATGAATCTTACTTCACACAAATACAAATTGATTTTTATTGCATTCAAAAACTGGATCATGGTCGAATAAATTTTGTGATTTTGAAGCCAAGAGTGCTACTGCTATCTTCAGAGGATATGCTGCACTATGACTGATATTTGCATAACAGAACAATGCTGCCCTCTTCTGTTTAGTTGGCATTAAAATTGGTAGCAAAGCTGGAGGTGCCAATATCTGCATGATCAAAAATTAAAGCAATTAAAGATGCCATGGCAAAACTAATTTGTTTCCAGGATGTTCATGCAAATTATGTACAATTTTCCGCCCCCAGAAAATGTCATAAAGATGCAATAACTATTCTAATTTGTATTTTCCTCCTTTCTTTTAATACTAAATGAAAGAAAACCATGATAGGTAAAATTAAGTACTGATCAATTCATTTTCTATTGTCATACTGACTTATAGCTACCTGTGATGACCATCTCCAGTACAAGCAGTGTCAGACTGGCAGGTTTTGTGCTTAAAATGACATAAATAAAGTAAATATCAGCTCCAAAATATCAGACCAGTTAAGCCTCATGAGCAATTGCACCACCTGTTTATGACTTAACAAATTAATTATTTAATTCCAATGAATTTCTGTTTATTAGCACAACAAACTGGGTCACCTGGTGTGTTTAGTCATCACAACTCTAGGAGTGGAGAAGAGACAAATTTGGAGCAGTCTGTTTCAGTATTTTACCTCTGAAGTGCTGTTGCTGGAAATAGGACTTTTTGCCTTGAGCTCAGGCTCTTAGGTAATTCTTCCTATGAACTGTGCACAAATCTGGTCTCTAGGACTACAGCTATTGTAGGTTGAGCCATTTGTAGGTTGTCTGCTGTGAACTGTCTGATTTATGTATCTTTTGTTATTGTGCATGAGCCACCAAACTATGTCCCTGCTGGTGATAAATATTATAATATATAATATATGATATAAAAAATAAAAAAATATATAATAGTTTTCTGACACAGTATTAACACACCCTCAGAGCCAACCAACTATAACCTTAACTCAGGCCTAACCATTTGACTGCTAAAGAGCATACCCCCCTCCCCTCCTTTTCTTTGTAAAAGAGGGTCACAGTACAAACCAAAACATAAGAGTGTGGAGACATTTTTTTCCCCAAAAAGAAATCCTATCAGCTAAGAATAGAAAGTACTAAATACAGATGTTTTAGATAGTTTTCAATAATGTACATTATCTTGCTCTACTGCAGTGGAACATTTAATGGGAGTAAATATTGCCTGGAAGGATAGACTTAGGGCAAAATGTCCCATAAGTCATCCAATCAGAGACAACTACGAACCATCTGTTGTATTGCTACATTGTCAGCCAATCGGCAACGTCCTTTAATGAAACTCTGACCAATGATATTCGAGAATGTTCACACGCTGGGCCCGAGGAAGTCGATGATGTGTATATTTTGTACACAACTGAACTGACGCCGAAAACAAGTCGTTACTTGAAGCAACGAGTCGTTTATTTTGTTTTTAATTTCAGCTGGCAGTCACACGCAGGCGACAGGGAGCGAAGTTACGAGCTGTAAAAGTTTCCTGAGCTGAATTTCCTCGGCGGTGTCATGTTGGCGGCTTGCTCCGACCTGACAGCCGCCCCCCGGCTCTCCTAGCCGGGTTTGACCACACATGGGGGACCGTATCGCCGGAGAATGGAGCATTTAGCCCGGGATCATCATGGCTGCTGTGACGGTGTGGCGTTACACCAGCGGCCGTGTCCTCGGAGGATGGGGCCCGCTGCTGTGTGTCCTCCTCGGCTCTCTCGTCGCCCTCCTGATGCCTCTGGTCGGGGTGGAGGATCAGTGCTGCGCCACCCTCAAGGGCATCGCTCAGCTCCGCTGCCAGCTGTGGGGAAGCTCCCAGCAGCCTCCAGCTGTGCAGTCCACCAGCCTCACCGTCCCCTTCACCGCCCTTGATCTACTGCCTCAGAGGTCCAAGCCCAGCAAAGGTACAAACAAGAGCAGGTGTACTGATCCATCAACTTCACAGCTCTACGTAGTGCCATATGTTATGGCGTCTTACAAGTGTATACATGTGTCTTTCGATTTATTTATCAAGCATAATTTCCTAACATTCACAGTTAAGGATTTTCTTTGTGTTTTGCTATTTCTGGCTGAATGGTGAAAAAGCAATTTGAAGACTTATTTTATGTGACATTTTGTAGGTCAAATGACACATCAGTTATTAGCAAAGTAAGAAACTGGTTTGTAAGGCCTATGTTGCAGGCTCATCATCTCGTTTCGTCTCGTTTGGGGATTTTTATTTAGTTTTCTGAAATATTTCTGGTTCCTGAAAATGTCAGTTCTAGTTTTTCTCTCACTGCGATTTGTTGTAAATAAAAGGTGATTTTATATGTGTATATATGTTATGACCACTGTAATGTTTCCACCTGTATCAAGGAGTTGACTGCATCTAACATGTTGTTTGCAGAGATGGAGCTGGAGGCCAAAGCAGCGCTGCAACAGGCTCTAGAGATGAAGAAACTGGGGAAGAGGGAGAAGGCTCACAAGCTGCTGGTGCACGCATTGAGTATGAACCCTGACTTTGTGGACGCCCTGACGGAGCTGGGGACCATCCTGGAGGAAGAGAAGGATGTCGTCCAGGCAGACCACCTCTACACCAAGGCCCTGGCCATCTCTCCATGTAACGAGCGGGCTCTGGTCAGCCGAGACCGAACTCTTCCCCTGGTGGAGGAGATCGACCAGCGTCACTTTGGCATCATTGACAGTAAAGTGCGCAGGCTTATGTCCATTCCCAAAGGCAACTCCGCACTCCGCCGGGTGATGGAGGAGACCTACTACCACCACATCTACCACACGGTGGCCATCGAAGGCAGCACACTCACTCTGTCTGAAATCCGCCACATCATCGAGACGCGTTACGCCGTCCCCGGGAAGAGCCTGCAGGAACAGAACGAGGCCATTGGCGTGGATGCGGCCATGAAGTACATCAACACCACGCTGCTGTCCAGATCAGGAGCCATCACCGTCAGTGACATCCTGGAGATTCACCGGCGGGTGCTCGGCTACGTGGACCCTGTGGAGGGAGGGAGGCTGCGCACCAGCCAGGTGTTTGTGGGCCACCACATCCCACCCCACCCTCAGGACCTGCAGAGGCACATGCAGGAGCTGGTCCAGTGGCTCAACTCCGACGAAGCCCTGCAGCTCCACCCTGTGGAGTACGCGGCTCTGGCCCACTACAAACTGGTATACGTGCACCCGTTTGTAGACGGCAACGGGCGCACGTCACGCCTGCTCATGAACCTTGTCCTCATGCAAGCGCGTTACCCACCAATTACAATCCGGAAAGAGCAAAGGGCTGAATATTACGCAGCTCTAGACACAGCCAACGAGGGTGATGTACGACCTTTCATTCGCTTTATAGCCAAATGTACAGAGATAACATTGGACACATTGTTGATTTCTACAACAGAGCACGCTGTGGGCCTGCCCGGAGCCGGCCAGGACCAGGCCTGTCTCGACTGCAAACAGACCATCCCCATCCACAACTGAGGGCAAGACAGGAGGAGAAAAGAAGCATGAGACACTAGCATGCAGAGATAGGTTTTGCTTGATCTAAAAATTCATTCCTATCATAAAATGTGTTAACTTGCCTTGTCCCTAGGTCATTTCCTACCTTACTGTCCCTGTGCCTCAGTTTGGGTTCTGCTGAATTCATTGAAACTGAAGCAGGATGTTGAATTGAAAGCTGATTTTGCTGTGTTTAGGTTTGCTCTAGTACAAATCCTTCTCCTGCAGAATGAACAGAATCCCACCCCCTATTTTTAGTTTGTAACCATTCTCATAGGAGTTGAATGCATTTTGATTCCCATCAGAATCCAACCTAAAGTTTGACTACTGGTGATGTGAGGAGGAAACGAGGCTTTCCTTTCATGTCATTTGACTTGAGATGCTTCAGTGATTTCCACTGCAGACGTGTACAGTATGTGAACATTTAGTTCACTATCTTTGGCATAGAGATGATGTCTCGTAACACTGTAAAGCACTTTCATGTATTTGATTATTTATTTTTATTTTAAAATAAAAGTTGTATTAACTTTTATTATGTCTTTAGATTATAAGCTTTTAGAATAAGCAACGCTGTGAGTGTCATACTGCGATCAAAGATGATTTATATGACTTTATTAAAACAAGTTTTAGACCAGAGGACAAAAAAATTGACATGACTTTTTTTTTTGTTTGTTTGTTTGTTTTACAGGACACAAAAACACAAGGGTAGAAAATGCTAGATAATGAAATAAGCAGGGAAATAAATATAGTGATAGAACAAAAAAAGCCATTTATTATCACCTCTATACCAAATTCAAAACATTGACTATAGAAATTATACAAAACAACAGCAATCCACACATACCACCTTTAGGAAGGTGGAAGGTGACTTCTAGAGACCAACATAGATTTTTTTCTTTTTTCTTTTTTTTTTTTTTTTTAAAGATTAGGCCACTTTGGTGAGAGCAATACATATAGCTTGTATTCCATCTGTTTAGAGAACTTAGATTTATATTTATTACAAACTATGGTGACCATTTTTGAAATTAGCATACTGAACATTACGTACACATTTGTTACTATCCAAACAAGGCAGGTGGACCAGTGGACAAATGGTTGACTCCTAACACAGGAAAACAGAAATGGAAAAACTGCATAGATTCTCTTCTCTGGTGTTGAGAGAAGCTACAGACGTGGAGCCTCTTAGCTGTCTGCTAACAAGTTCATTCAGAGGGTGAAGTTGACGATACTGAACACATGAAGAAAACCAGGTCCAAACCACATTTATAAAACTGTACTTTAACTGTACTACTACCGTCCACATGTACTTTCTAACATTAATGGTTTAAGTCTAACTCTTTTCAACACCTAAAACTAATTCATGTTTTCTCTTACGTCAATGAGCTGATGATGATTACTTTATTATTGATTAATCTACTGATTATTTTCTCAATTAATTGTTTAATTCTACAAAACTGTGAACAATGACCTATCACAATCTCCTATAGCCCCAGATCATTGAATGTCTTGGGTCTGTTGTATCAACAGTCTCAATCATGAATGCACTAAATTCACCATAATGTAAGAAAAGGAAGAGAAAATAAGTCTCACATTTGACACCAGAAATGTGATATTTTTTAAATTTTCCTTAAAAATTGTCTTAAAATGACTCATTATCAAAATAGTTGCCAATTAATTTTCTGTCTAACAGTTGCAGCTCCAGGCTGTCAGGCTAATTAGTTTTCATGCAATATTAAAGATCAAAAAGTGCTGGGAACACTTTTTTTTTTTTTTTATAAACCAAACTTAAGAGCAGACACATTAGTCGGGGATGTGTCCAGCCACCAAAGCAGCCAATTAAGACACATTTCTCCAACATCATTAACACCCTACTTTGATGTGTGCTCTTTGAATTTCAAACAGATGAAGGGAATAGGGTTCATTTCTCTCTCAATATCGCTTTCAGTCCACAGCACATGAATCAAGACTGATGTAGAAAACAGCTGAAGTGACTTGATGATGGATGTTTTTACCATGAACAGACAGGCCACATTATCAGTGATAGAAGTGATGTAAGACAGTATACTCTGTAAATACTATAACTCCATAACAAGCGTTAGCGGTGTGACATGACATAAGGGCAATTCTCATTATGTAATAACATGCCCTCAGGTCAAGATAAAGCCAATTAAGTAATACTAAATTGCTGGAGCCTCTAGAGGTTCTCCATAGCATCGAAATACTGATGATTATAAGCAGATGGTAACTCAGATGGTGGTATGCAAAAATACAATTTAGTCTTAGTATAGTCAGAAAAAAAATCTTGCTAGCCTTGTTAGCTGTGTCCTTAGAGGTCAAAATAAGTTACACAACAAAAGTTCTACGTTCCCTAAAAACATCTGGAGAATATGTCTTATCATCACTGTAGCACATTCAACTTACGTACACACACATACACACCAACTATATTACACATCTGAACTCAAACGTTTGCATATACCCTTTTAAAACAACATTCACAAGTTTGGCAATTTAAAAAAATACTCTCCCATATGCTTCTGTCAGATCCCCTTCACATTACACAACAAAAGAAGACACCTCGCAACAAAAGGCTTACAATTTTAGATACAGTATATTTACACACAAATATGATACACTTTTTTTAAATATAAAATAGCCTGCCAGCCACCTTCAAACACCCAACAAAAACAATCCGTCACAATGGTGAGAAGTCTCGGTTGAAAAGGGTTTGTGATGGAGGGCAGGAGCTCGGCGATTAAGGCAAATCTCGCAGAACGGACGATGAGAACAAGACTGAGATTAAAGGGAAGTCAGGTAACCAATTACAGAAATAAATCACCAACACTAATTTGTAAGGACACAAGATGGCTTTCAGTGTGAAGGCGGTCGTAGTTTATCTCGCTCGTCCTCTCACTTGTTGAGAAGCATCTTGGCAAAGTCTGAATTTGACAAAGGTTTCGTCTCTGAGGGCGCGTTCACTGACACGCTGGCTGCCGCCGGCACCTGCTCGGCCGCGGTTCCGTTCTCAACCTTGCTCACAGCCCCGCTTTGTCGGTGCAGGGAACGAGGGAGCAGTGACAGCTGGGTGCGTCCTCTTCCTCTCCTGGAAAAAGAAAGAAACAGCTCTGTATCTGTGCACTTACAAGTCTGCGAAAGGCAGATTTTCAGAACGGCTGAGAAATGGGTCACTAAAACTTACGATCCGAAGACCTGGCGAGGCATCATGTCTGTCGTGGTTCTGCTGGACCCTGGTTTATCCATCAGGTTTCTGCGAGGAGGGTTACTTATAGCCACAGAGATTTTGTTGTCCCCTACTTCCATCCCGTCCATTTTCAGTACTGCCTGAGACGCCTGGGTTTCATCTCCAAACTCAACATATGCCAGACCCTGCAGAGACACGCAGCAAGAGGTTAACAACACTCAGACACCAGACTCTGCTCAGCATCTGCGTGGTCAAAGGTGGTAATCATTAGCTTCATCAAGAACGCCATTTTTAGCCAAGCATCTGGACACTGTCCTCCACCTTTATAACTCACCTTGGGTTTCCCTGAGCGATATGTGACCAGACGAACTTCTTTGATGGTGCCGTGAATTTTGCAGATTTCCTCCAGCTGCTCTTTAGTGCACGAAAACGGCAGCCCAGAGATGAAGATTTTGTGTTTCTCCATTGATGTGTTGTATTTAAACACCTACAAAGACATTAATGTGAAGAGGTTTATACTGGGTTCCCTAAATTGAATTCAAGACAGTGGACAAAGTATGATGAAGTATGAAATCCAGTAAGGACAATACAATGAAATGAAAGATTAATGTCTTCTAAAGCCGTTTGTCAATTATTTTTAAGACTGTTCAAGACCTTCAAATCCCCAGGCCATAATAAAATAAATAAATAAATAGCTAAAAACATGTCTCCGTCATATTTACCTTAAAGTCAGGGTTTTTGTTTTTATCCACACAAGGTGACACAAACATGGGCCTGCCCTCCACCTCGCGTCTGTCCAGCTTCAGGGCTTCAGCGACCGACACTGGGGATTCAAACTGTACATAGCAGTAACCTTTGAAGCTGCCTCTGTTGCTGAAGACAGGGCGAATCTGTTTGATGGGACCACAGGTCTCGAACAGTGTCCTGAGCTTTGTCTCTGGCTCCTCCAGGGTGTATGCCAAGTTGCTGATGAAAACGCTGCTGTTATCATTTCGAAGCTCAGGCTTGTCATCGTTGTGCCTCTGGGCAGCCGCCGCCGCCGCCTGGTCTTTCTTAGTGCCAGGTGGAGCAGGCTTATAGCCTGGAGGAGCATTTCTCCCAAAAAGTCCTGTCTCGGTCTCCATGTACTCCTCTGTGGTTTGGTCCCCATTTCCTCTGTGCCTTTTAGGGGCTTGTTCTGTCAAAGAGAAACATGTCACGAATAACATCACACTTAGTTTTGCTAAAAAGCAAAAAAAAAAAAAAGTTCTATCAGTCAAACCAAGTAGTCTATCTTACCTGAATCGTCATTCCATTCGTCCTGATAATCATCCTGCTCCGCTTTCCTCTTCTCCCCGAATCGAGTTCCCTTCTGGACTTTCTTCTGAGCCTTCTTGTCCGACTTGGCTTTCCGCCGCTGCTCAGCTCTCTCCTCCTCTTGGCGAGCCAGGTTGGCTTCTTTCTCAGCCACCTAACAGATGGGCACAACATGGTAACAATAGCCAAAAGCAGGCAAATGATACCCCCATGCAGCACAATGCTGATATGTACTCGTACCTTTGCTCGCTGCTCATTAATCCTGTTCAGCCGGGTCTCTGTCTTCTGCACTGCAACATCCCAGTCCTCCAGAGAACCTGCAGGCAAGGACGCAAAATATAGAGCCACGTTGTAATTTGTGAAAATCTTATTTATTTCTATGTTAACTTTGGTTTTTATACTCACCTTCCACCCTCTCAAAGGTGAGCAGGACTTCACAGACGTGCTCTGGATAGTCTGAGGTGCACTGAACTGCTCTGTGAAGAGCTTTCCGACAGTGAACAGAGTCTCCATAAGACCTACGGATGGAGTAAAAACACATACACATTTAGGCTAAATGATCAGTCAAAAAGTCATCAGTACTTGACTTCAACTATCTTATTCTCCTCTCAGACATGGACCTTTCAAGGTTGTAGTACTCCAGCCACATGTTGGCATATTTGGCGTTCCCTTTTGTCATGATACTGTCCCACAGTTCTCTGGCTTTTTGCATGTTCTTGCAGTGGAGGGCCTGACGGTGAGAAAAAAGAAAAATTAAGTGCTGCCATAGTTTAGTAACTGGTCTTTTAGACCTTCACCGTGTATCTCAGTGGGCCTTTAGTCATCATTTCATTATGCTTCAAGGTAATTTAGTAAGCTTAATATGTCATAGAGAATTTGTACACACTTGAGCTTTTACTAAATTTTACTAAAACCCACACAAATAAGATATTTATAAATTAAAAAAAGTCAAAAGAACACACGCAACAACAGATTAATACTGGGTTTAACACAACTGAACATGAAGCTCTCGAAAATGGTCGTCATAGTAACAATGCTTACCTCTATCCTTGCCCAGATCTGCATTATTATACAAGAGGGATCTCCACTTTCACCAAATCCTAGAGAGCCACAAAACAATGAATTATGTGAAAACCAAACCTCGTACACCACAAAAATCAATTTCAGCAAAATCCACTCACTCTCTTCCACATCCTGCTTCATGTAGTCTAGAGATCGAGAGAAGGCTCCTCGTAACTCCTCCAACTCTTTACTTGATTCTGAAAAAAAAAAAAAAAAAAAAAAAAACATCACCAAAAACACGAACTGAATTAGATGTTTTTCTAGTTGTTTTTGACACAAAGCTGCTCTCACCTTTACTGAAATCCACACGTCTCCTCAGGTAGTCGAGGTACGCCTGCCAAATTTCCACATAATCTGTAGCCTGAATGAAACCTGCATTCAGAGCCTTCTCAAAAACATCTGTGTGAAAGAAAAAGAAATGGGGTGATGATATGAAACAAGATCACACATACCACTATAAACGTCTAGGATATTTCCCCGTTAGTGCACCAGTATTTAAAAACATTTTCATGATGGGTACGACTCTCCAACATCTTTCACGCCCCAGTGTAACTAAATATAGAAGTCCATTTTAGTTATTTTTGTGATATATACATGACAACACAACATATACACACAAAATACAGCTTCATGCTGCGCTGTAGTTGTTACCTGAGACAACCTGATGATCAGCTCCATGCCTCTCCAGAGCCAGCAGG
Source organism: Lates calcarifer (assembly GCF_001640805.2). Classification (NCBI taxonomy): domain Eukaryota; kingdom Metazoa; phylum Chordata; class Actinopteri; family Centropomidae; genus Lates; species Lates calcarifer. The sequence continues at coordinate 10,480,893 of NC_066845.1, forward strand.
TAACTCTTCCACAGACCCATGGTCCAGGGGCAGTTCCTTACGGCACGTTCATGAGTAGAAAGAACCAAGTCTCTGACCTTCAGCTGACGATCCTAAAGAACCAACAAATAACAGAGTGGTTAAAATAATCTTGAACAAGCTGAAAGATTTATTACAGAGAATGTAAAGAACCACTTTTATCAGAAACCACGTTTTCCTTCTGAGAGTTAAAGATATAAACTGCTTGTTTGTGCCATTACAAACATTTACACCCTACTAAACATTGAAGAAACCAGCCAAACCCCTAACACTGAAATATGACTAGGACAGAATCACATTAAACCAAACAAGACATGGCTGCTTTAACGACATTGTGGCCAGAGGGAAATCCAATACAACAAAAATAAGAGCCATTTTAATAGAATTGTTTTCAAACGATTATCAACCTGATGTATCACTGGTTGTTGTCCAAGTTTAGTGTTCAAAGTGTCAGAAACTATATTACAGTTAAAAGATCCTGGCTGCTCAACACAAGCTGCAACACTTTGATCATAGTTGTTTAGCCCCTTGCTGGCAGCCGACAGAACTGGCAAGTTTTAGACGCCAAATAAGATTGGTCAGACTGGAAGGTAATGGCGTGTGAAACGGGTCCAAACATCACAGCCTGACTGGGAGCCTGTTAAAACACATTGTCGTGCCAAACGCTGGCCAATACTCACAAGATAGGTGGTGTATTTTGCCCACATGTCTGGTACTAGGCAGTTCTCAGCCAGAGTCCGCTCAAAGGTTATCTGGATCCGTGCTGGGTCGCCCTCCTTTAGTTCAAAGTCGATGTAGGCCTGATATTCTGCCAGCTTGGGAGGCTCTGCCACAAGCTGCAGCAAGACAACAGTGTGCAGATGTTATCCACTAAAAAAATCTAGGCACATTATTTAAAGTGTATTAGGAGGATAACTATAATGTTTAGCCAGTTACCAGTGACTCTTCAAAAGATTTGCACTTCTCCATCTGCTGCAAAGCTTTTTTGTATTGATGTATGACCGTGTCAGGCACCCCATGTTCAGACCACTCCTCATACTCTGCGTAGGTGGCTTCCATGTCTACAAAGCAACGAAGCACAATTAGTTTAATTGTTATTTTTTTAAACATTATCAAAAGACAGACACACCACATGCAGTATATACCAAATGTAAAAGGGTAACAACAAAGTATTGATTTTTTGCAAATGTTTTTAAGTATACTGCTTAACCTGAGTCACATACTTTAATGTACAATTCAACGGGTGGGATTTTCAGATAAGAAAGGGTTTCAAACACGACATAAATGCCTCTAGTCTCTATTCAGTTGGGCCAGAATAAGAAAACAACACAACATTAGACCTTCTGGTTAACTCTCGTCCACTCCTGAATCCAACTGAGAGCACGGTCAGAGCCTGAAGCGGGGGCTCTCTTTCTAAATCTGTACGGTATTTCAAGAGCTACATCACAGTAGCTCCGCTTTCAACTTATCCCACAAGGCAGCGTTATCTCTTTAAATGCGGTAATTCACAGTTTCTCAGGTGGGCCATGACACACAGCCCTCGCAACAGGAATCATGCCTATTTTACAGCAACCCGTCTGGACAGAAGAGGCGTCATGCTTACCCATTAAGGGGACGGCCAGCTGGCGGCGGAACAGTGTATGGATTCGCTCAAGCTGAGTGTTCAGCAGCTCCTGCTCCTCGCGACTGGGAATCCTGCCAGGGGGAGGCTGAGAGGAAAGGCAGCAGAAAGAACTGTGTCAAAATTTAGCAAAGGCCCATTTCGTCCAACATCAAAGGAATTCGACATTTAAAGAGTTTTTATTTATTCTGAGTTACATCATTCAAAAGCATGATTTGATAATCTGACAGAGGCAGATGGAAACAGTGTGCCTGACCACAAATAAGATCTCTCCCAGTGATGGAAACACAAACCTGTACTGTGGATAGGATGGCGTTCTCAAACTCTCTGTATGCCTCCCACACCGTCTGTCCCTTGGTCATGTGAAGCCCCACAGCTGTCACGGCTCTCTCAAAAATGGATCTCACCTTGTCTATCCCACCTGGTGAGCCCATGCCACCAATTGAATACTGAGCATATTCAAGCCAGATATCTGGACCTGGGTATAAAGACACAGAGTTGAACATTAAGATATGTCTAATAACTGAATGTCAAATCAAATGCAGTGGCAATGCTGCGATGCACTCACAGATATAGTCTTTTACAGCTCTCTCAAAAAGGTCATATACTTTCTCCCGGTTTGGCTCTTCCTCAGTCAGACGGATCTCATCCTTGAGCCAATCCAGCCAGATCTCTGCAGGATTAAATAAAATGAGATTTCAGATACACAAATAAAGCACGGCTGCTGTCAACTGATTTTTTCTGACCCCACAAGAGTATTAGACATGCACCAACCTTCAGTGAGAGGGAAAAGCTCGCTCATCTTCTGCCTTGCCTTCCGCAGTCGGAAAAGTTCTCCCTCCTGCTTCAGCAGTTTGATGAGATCCACATGGCAGTTGTAGTCAAAAGCATTGATTGACAGCTGAAAAATCACACAAAGATAAGATTAGATAGATAATACAATTAAACATATCCTAATTAATTCATGCTTCTTCTGTGTTTATTTAGCAGCGATTTATTACCGCTGCCTAAGACAATACTAAATTGAAATAATAATTTGATCGTGGTGCTGTCTTAATCACGGAGGTAACTTTATACCGCAAAACATTTAAGCAGCAATAACTTCAGAGATTTTGATCACTGCAGTTTCAGCATTACAATCACAACTTGAAACCTGAACTAAGATACTAACAGCAACAAATACTGAATAAAAACTAGAAAGACCACCTTGGGAAGCATGGATGCAAATTCACTCAGTTGTTTATTAGGTGTGGCTTGCTAAAACCAATGCAGTTTAATTATTTATTATCTAACAAAGCTGCTATAAATTGTACTAGAGCTGAAATGATTCGTTGATTAAGCAATCAGGGAGCTATTTTGATATTCAAGTAATCGCTGAAGTGATTTTTTTGAGCAAAAACACCAAACAATCCTTAGTTCCAACATCTTAATTCTGAGGATTTGTGGTTTTTCTCTTACTTCTGCAAATCAATAGATGTATATTTTAATTATCAGACAAAACAAGCTGTTGTTTTAGACATCGCCTTGGGTATTTGTCACCATTTTCTGACCTCTTACCTCTATCTTCATAAGAATAATACATTTTCAGACTCACTTTGCAGAAGCTGTTTCATTATGGTCATTTATGGAGGCTGCGGTTTATGGTGATGTTGACGTGTATTATGTTATACAAAGATATGTTACCTTTGAAGCAGTGGTGTCAGACTACATATCAACACCTTTCAGCTTAATGCAACAAAAAAACAATACACAAGCTACAGCCTCTAAAATGATGCAAAGTTGAATCACCACCTCTCTGACACAGTATGACCAAAGAATTAACACTATAAACTTAAATGGTGGTAGGATTTGTTGCAGGGCTTCAGTATTAAATTACATTAGTTTTAACAAGGCGTAACGAATAACCTGGAGACTGAGCCTAACCTAAGTAATGCTGCAGTAACGTTATAGCTGTGGTTTGGTTATCGTGGGAGCAGATATACAGCCCTTATTCCATGCAATGACATATTTAATACCTTAAACGTGACAGTCGATAAAGTTGGGACAGTGTGTACATTCTGTTTATGTGAGTACATCTTGTCTGACCACACTGGAAGCTGTAATGTCACTCTGCACCGAGACGCATGTGGTGACACCAGCCGAGCCATTAGCATCACAGATTAGCAGGACTGCTAATCACGACAGCTATCTGAATGGCGTCGTATCATACGCGCCCATTTAATTGTTTTGTGTAACAGCAGCTAACACTGCTATATTATCAGTTTCTGTCAGACCAGAGCAGGACAGAGCAGCTCACAGTTTGAAAGCTGCTGACTTCTTGTCTTGACTGTATTTACCGCCCATTCATTCTCATTAGCTCTTCGGCTAACGTTAGTTAACTGAGCTTTGGCTTGGTTTGTTGGCTAATTACCTGCTCCTCCAGCCGCTGGATTTCGGCTTCGTTTTCCTTCTCGTCTTCAGACGAATCGTCCTCATCGTCGTCTGAATTTTCTACTCCCATGCCTTCCTCCTCTTCTTCGTCCGATTCCATCTCTCTCTCCTCCATCCCTGCATCTTCTTCCTCCATATCTTGCAACTGCGTTTGCTCTGCGTTGCTTGACGCTGCCATGTTGGAAAGGCTGTCTGCCTGGTAACAACCTAACAAGCCAGCAGCGGCACGGTAAGAGGCGGAGCCCGTCGCTGAACTCGCAGAGGATCCCCTAACGTGTAACGACTGTTGTTGGCCGCTAGTGGGGGCTCCTTCGTCGGTGAAACCTCCCTTCTTCGCTTGTTTGTCAACAAAAACCCCATCCTCCCCGCTCGTGCGCACTCGTTGATTTCCGTTCATCGTCGGTATCAGATCGTGAACATGGCGACTGTCTCCTTACGAAAGTCTGCGACCTCGTTGTTGTTATTTAGCAGAAGGTTATTGAAGCCGGAGCTGACTGCTCTCTGTTCATATCACAAAAAGGTAACCGACTAAAAAAATAATGTGTTAAAACTGTAAGTGTAACCAGTGCGCTGACAGTTAGCTAGCGTCGTGTGTGTGTTTTCTGTCAGTGAGTACAGCTAATTACCTTTTAAACTCATTACCTACAACATCAGAGCAGTAATTCATTGCTTTCTATATCTGTGACTCTCCTGAAGGTGGTAGACCACTATGAAAACCCAAGAAATGTGGGCTCTCTAGACAAAAACTCCAAGAACGTGGGGACAGGGTTGGTGGGTGCACCAGCCTGTGGTGATGTAATGAAACTTCAGGTAAGTTGACTAAGGTCAACAGCAGGGGTCACAGACCAGTTGCTGCCGGCATGACCTTGAACTTCCCACTGTATTACCAGGTGTTTGATCTGCTGTTTGCAGATCGAGGTGGATGAAAATGGGAAGATTGTGGATGCAAAATTCAAGACATTTGGCTGTGGATCAGCCATCGCCTCCAGTTCTCTAGCAACAGAGTGGGTCAAGGGGAAGTCGGTAAGTTGGAACAACACAGAAGTAAAGCAGAGGCTTGATAAGTTTCCATTTTGGTTAGTTTGTTGATAAGCTTGTTTTTCTGCTTTCACGCTGCAGGTTGATGAAGCTCTGAAGATAAAAAACACAGATATTGCTAAAGAACTCTGCCTTCCTCCAGTCAAGCTTCATTGCTCTAGTAAGTTCAATTCAAAGCAGACACATTAGCCTGCTATAACACTGTTAATTGTATATGTATATATATATATACACACACATATGAGTGAAACCAAATGTTTCAAATGTTTTTCTGCAGTTAAATTCATGCTCATAATGTTTCTAAACTCTCCTCACCCTTTTTTCCTTTAAGTGCTTGCAGAAGATGCCATAAAAGCAGCGCTGTCAGACTACAGACTGAAACAACAGGACAAGAAGGAGGAGCGTGTTAAAGCCACCAGTTAATATGTTGTTATTAACTGTCCAGAATGGGGTATCGCATTGATATCTCAGCACCAGCTAATGTCTCGCAGCAGCACAGTGCTGTATGGAAGATGAGTTGCTATAATCATACATCAGGTCTTGCACCCTTCTGGGAATTCTGGGAGTTTTATAGCCTTTAGAAATCTCCGTGGTTGTGGGGTCAGTCTCTTGAATTGAAGTCAGGGTACCCATATGTTCAAGTGCCAGATGTTAACGATGTCTATGGATTAATTCCGTCAGATGATCAGAAATGTTTTTTAATTGGTGCCGGTGTGGGAAGTCCATGGTGAATATATCAAGACAATTCTGATCTTTAAGGGAGCTCAGTGCTGTTCCCTACTCTTCAGTGCTTTTCTACACACAACACAACAGAGATGTATAATAAATCAGAAAGTATAGATCAAGCTGAATTTTTGTTATGTATAATTTTTGGCAGTAAGGCTTTATTTTTGGCTTGACTATAAAAACCATTGCTCCGTTGTGGAGGATTCAATATGAAAATGCATGTAGGTCAACAACAGCTTAAGTACACATACAAAAACATAACAAAGAATATTGTATGAGGCTGTGCTTATTGTGAATTAAACGATTAAAAACATCATCAGTGTGTCTGTGCTGATGTCATCCACCAGACCCTGCACCAAGCGGAGCCACCCTCTGTCGCCGCAGGAGTACCTGTTTCAGTACGAGCAGCACTGCCAGTGTTAGGAGGACTACTAATACACATAACACGGCGAGCAGAGGGACGACCATTGCAGAGTCTTGTTGTGCGAACGGTCGTGGGTTGGGAGTTGGCCAGGGTGCGTCCCTGTTTGTAGGAAGCAAAGACCATGTCCCTTCAGCAGAGGTTGCGTTGCCCTGAGGGTAACGGCTTGTCACGTTGTCTCTGCATTTCTGTTCCTCACTAGGAAGGGGAGTAGTAGTTTTTAAATGGACTGGGCTCACAGATTGTGTTTCATTTAAGGATAAACACTCCTGATAGGTGAGGGTCTCTAAAGTGTAGTGTTCAATTAACACACGCGTCTTGGGAACATCTTTGGAAAAGAGTGCAGCTGTTGTTTCTGTTGATATTCGCTCTGGCAAGTCTCCTAAATTCCCCTTGTTTTCAAATGAGCTTTGTGCTGTTGCTTTCACTGTCAGAGTCTCCAGCTTCCTCTCCAGTGCAGAGTTAAGGTCCCTTTTGCGCGGCTTCTCATTTGGCGTCAGGACACGGGGACAGATAGCCACGACAGAGAGGTTCAGAAGCAGACGGTGAGCAAGGTGCACTGGCTCTGTGCACACCAAGTCTGTGGCCATCTTCAGCCTGTCGCTCAGCAGCCAGCGGTAAAGATACAGAATGTCACACTCGCACACCCACAGGTTGTTGGCGAGGTCCACAGATCTGAGACGCGGCAGGCCGTCAAAGGCACTCTCTGGGACTGAGCGCAGGCAGTTGCTGTTGATCCTCAGGACCTGCAGGTTGACCAGGACAGAGAGTGAGGGCAGGTCCAGGGTGGATATGCAGTTGGCTGAGAGGTCCAGGTGGGTGAGCGATGGAGGGAGGTTCAGGGGGAGGCTCGTGAGCTCGTTCCCTTTCAGCGTCAGGACCCGCAGCTTGCTGAGACCCCGGAGCGCCCCGGGCTGGATGGAACGGATTCTGTTGTCCTCCAGATCCAGGCGGGTGAGGTTTCCGAGCTGCCTCAGGGCGCCTGCAGTGATGTAAGTGATACGGTTCTCTTGCAGCAGCAGGGACTCCAGACTGGGAGGCAGGCCACGAGGGAAGCGGGCCAACAGGTTGTGACTGAGACTGAGCTCCTGGAGGCTGGAGAAAGGCCGGAGCAGGTGGTCCACGTTGCAGAGCTGGTTCCTGGCCACGGACAGAGCTGAGGTGCTGAGGGGGACGGAGCGGGGGAGTGACCTGAGACCCAGGGACTCGCACAGAACCAGAAGCCCTGGGTGAAGACAACAGCAGCCAGGAGGACAGGGAGACATTGTGAGGCAGGCTAGAGGACAGATGCAGAGAACCAGTAGGAAACCACATCTGCACCAAAGCATGACTCACTGTGAGGGATAACAGAGGAGAGAAGACCACATTAGGCAGTAATCTGATGCCCCGCTTACTTTAACTAGAAAAGGGGTACCACTTTACAATAAGGCACCCTTTACAAAGTTGTGATTATGATTGGTTAATAAATATATTACTAATGTTTGACAGATGAGATATAAAACATTATACATGGACTGTTTGACCTCTGACTTTTTGGAAGAGAGCTGCAGGACATTTGGACCAAAATCCATTTATTAGCAACTCATTAACATTTACAACTAGAGACTTCATGGATTGTTTCATGACTTAGTAACATTTATAATTGCCAGTGACTGACTACCTTGTATTGTTTGCTTAGTAGATGTGAAAGACCTGTGACCCCTAAATGATGAGTTAATTTAACTTGAGTTAACTTCATTTGTAGCTGCAGAACTGTAGAACTTTTATTAATCAATATACGATGATGTAATATTTATAACTGATGGGTTACTAGAAAATAAAACTATATTACAATGACCTAGCTATTGTTGATTTCCAGCCTAGAAAGATTTTCCCACAACCTGGCAACCCAGAAGTTGTTCTCATCACTAAATGATTTAATAACAACTTGTAAAGGGCAACTTAGGAGAAAGTGGCGCTAAAAAAGGAATAAATAAAGACCTGAGCACTTACCATTCTTCTAGTCCTGTATTATCTGCTCCTCCGAAGAGATGGGCAAGCATGTCTCCCCATGGTCCTTATGTGATCCACGTCTCTCTAAAGATAACCACTGCTGCCGCTGAGAATTCCAGGCAGATGCTCATCAAAGTTTAACGACAGCCTTAAGGTGCTGTATTACCTATTCTGGATCCTCTTCACCATTCAAATTGATTGAGAGGTCCTATTGTTTGTCAGTGGCAGACAGTGAAGAGGGTCAAAATACACACATCAGGAAGTGCCGCAAGAGATGTTGTGTGAAAAAATAAAAGGAAAAAAGGAAGCAAGACAGGTGTCCCAGATATTACCCTGACTGAGGTTACCAAAGGTCGAAGAACCTAAAACAGAGGTGAATCTGGTGAATGTGTCCTGTGGACTGTGAGAGAGAGCGTTGCCGGGTGCTCCTGTGGACATGTGTCTTCCCATCACCTGGTGGGAAGAGTGAAAGTAAAGGGGTAGTATTTTCTCGAATTATTTAGCACCTCGTCGACAAAAGAGCAGGGAATCTGACCCCAGTGCAAGGCTCTGTCGGGGCTCGCGTTTCAGCCTCCACAGGGTTACCTTTGCTTTTCAGCTAGAGTGCTTTCATCTTTGATGTTCGACCTTTGGCTAGTTAACGCCACATATGATTTTTCTTAATTCTAAAAAATGGTTTGTGCTTCAGCCATTTTAGTTATATTTGATTAAATTTTAATACATTTTTAATTTAGATATGGGCTGTAAGTAGCCGAATGAAGATGGATGTTGTAGATGTAATAGAGAAAGAAAAGCATCAACATACTGATACATACATAACTGATTAATCAATATTTACACTGTTCACACGAGGGCAGTATTTCACTGCTTGATCAAAATATGGATGCAAAAGTTATAAGACCTTTTTTTTAACTTCACTGGAACAAATCAGTGCCTCTGAGATCTGTATAGACAATACATGAGCTCTTGTTTTGGAGCAAAGGGCTCTGTATGTATCTGGTTTACCGCTGTTGAAATATTTAAACAATCTTGTACAGTAGCCAGTGAAGGACAAAGGGGGCTCTCGTCATCTCCAGGCTCTGATACCTCCTTCAGTCCTTGTATTTGGGTGTGATGGTGCCAGCTCCCTCGCTAAGGCCAATCAGAAAGCTGTGGAGGTGTTGGTGTTTACTGGCGTGCTGTGTGTGAACATCTTGGACCTGAAATGTTCAGTTTGAATACAGATTGTCTTCACAGGGTGGTTGTCACAGATCTGACATTCTTGAGTGGATGCAGCTCAAAATTACAGATTCCCAAGTTGAACATAATGTGCATGTAGCCAGCGCTCTCTTTTTTAGACATTCCTCGTCTTTGCTAATGTTAGGTTTCTTCAGTGCTTTATTTGTGTTTCATCATGGCACTGCCTTTACCATCCCTACTGCTACATTTTAGAAAATGACAGAAACATCATTATCAACACCTTTATTAAACATAACAATTGCCATTTTGTAAACAATAAAACTGTCACTTACAGAGGAGGCATCTGTCTGGAAATATCTGAAGACAAAAATCAAATCTGAGGTTCAGTGGAAAAGAGTATTCTGGCCCATCAATCATACAAAATGTTTATCACATCCTAATCCTCAGAAGCACTAATTTAAGTAATGAGACAGTGAGTTGGAGAGTTTTCTTCCAGATGATCTCCTCCAGTGTAATTAGAAATTTTAATCAAATAAAATCAGATAACTATGACAAATACACACTTTTCTGCTTTTGATTTTTAAATACTATAACACCAGCAAAACAGGCCAAACATCTATCCCCATACTCAAGTTTTTGACTCATTACAACTCATTACATTAAAAATAAAAACCCATAATTTATCTTATACAGAAGTTGCTTATTGAAAAAACTCAAAACCTTATTCACAAAGATTTTATACCAAAAAAGCCTGTTAAAGGCAGATGAAAATTATCAACCAAATAAATATGTAGACAAACAAATAAAAGATATGTGTATGTTTTTACTGCAGCAACCCAGAAATAACACAGTTACAAAGTGTGCTTTTGGTATTTAAAGCTTTGTGAAATAGGTTCTTAAAGTAAAATATAATATGATATGACATATAATAACATTATGCAAACAAAATTAGGTAAATATGAATGTAAATATAAAGAGAATGCTTTCTTATCAAGTCCAACAAGTCAGGTTTACTGGCATCTCACTTTGCTTTATTTACAGCACCAAAGATTTCTCTCTAAATGACAGACTCAGATTCAGCCGAGGCTCTTAGCTGCTAAAAAGATGTCGTGGCGTACAGCAGGACAGACTGAGGAGATTCCTCTGTCTTGGCAGGCATATGGAGTAATACCATCTCTGTATTAAAAACACATGATACATCATACTTGTGATTCTTGTCATTTCAAACATGAGGAAAAACAGACTGCCCATTCTTTTTTTTTTTTTTATATATATATTCCTGTCTTTCTCCTCTATAATAAATCTTATCCATACAACCGACCTCAATAGCTGGTGGTTTGATCTTAAGCTGTTGAGAACTGGTGCTACTGCAACCATTGATAAAACCAAGAGACTGACCAGTTCAACAAATCAACAATCTTTGCCCACATCTCCTGGTATGAGTTGCTGGTCTTTTAATTCTGATGTGAATCAGAAGCTTATAGAGATGTGCTTGGAGATATGAGTAACATTTGTAGACTTGTGAATACACATTTTAGTGTTTGCTTTCTGACCACGTATCTTTCCCTCTGTTGTGCTTTCTTTCTCTTCTTAATGTAGCACTTCATATTTCTATAAGAGTTTAGATTTTAGTGTTTCAAAGATCTATGATTTTTCATGAGACATGAGCCTCACTTAAACATATTTCACTCGTTCTAATTAAAACATTTTTGAGACATTTTCCCTATATATATGGAATAACCAACCTGTTTTCCGTTCAATCATTTCACCTCTTTTGTCATCAAGATCCTTGATCATGGCCTAGTGGTGGGCCTTTTTCAGATGGCAGGTACAGACCGGCTGACTGGAGCTGGTGCTGGGGCCAGAGCTCTGCTGCACCTCCTCCCTGTGCTTAGACTGCTCTTTGTGCTTGGGCTCCTCTCTCCGCTTTTCCGCCTCCTCTGCCGACCTGACCTTTCTGACCTCCTGGCGAGGCGACAACCTGACGTCTCTCCCCCTCTCTCCCACCAGAGCCTTGGAGGGCGTGCGCAGGTTCTTGGGAGACGCCATGCTCTGAGTCTGGACCCTCTTGACGTGGTCGACGGCGTAAGGCCTCTCCTGGAGATCGCCTGAATTCTTGCGCCCGCCCGTTTTATCTGCCATGTACTTCCTGGGTGGATTGGGGGGGGGCTTGTAGGCCTCCAGCTTGCGCTTATGACTCATGGCGGAGGCACAGCAGATGATGAAGACCATGACGATGAGAAGGGAGGTCACGACGATGATGATGAGCAAATTCTCCTGCAGGAAGTCCACCACTCGGCTCAGGACAAAGTCCTTCAGTCGGATCATGGTGGTGGTGATGGTGTTGGTGAGGGTGGGAGCTCCAGTAGCAGTGGTGATGTGAACAGGTGCTCGGGTGGAGGTTGGGAAAAGGAGCTCCAGCTCGGCTTCGTCACCGCTACCATCCATGGAAATGTTGTAAAACATAGGCGTGGAGTGACACACACTGCACCACAGCGAGAGCAAGGTCACACAGGTGACATGAAGAACCAAAAGAGACTTCATCTTATTTTCCTGCAATGACAACAAAAAGCTGTTTTTAATTAAGGATTAGAAGAAAGTTCAATCCTGATCTTGTAGGATCCACCTATTTGATGCACCTTAAAGAAATGCAATTTGGGAAATACTCTTATTTGTTTTCATAAGGGAAGTTTCATGTGGGGAGTCAGGAGGTGATTAGCTTAGCTTAGCGTAAGGACTGGAAACAGCTAGCCTGGCTTTGGTTGAGGGTAACTAAATCTGCCCACCAGCTCCTCTTAAATTCAGTAATTAACTAACACATTGTGTCCTGTTTGTTTAATCCACACACAAAGAGAAAAGTAAAAATGACAAGTTGCTGTTATATGGGGAAATACGTGGTTTTAACTATTTCCTTGGCAGCTACCTCACAGCACAGACAAGACGACAGCTTTTTTTTTTTTTTTTAATTACAGCAGGCTTAATGTGTCCCCCTACTTACAGTCTTTATGCTATGCTAAGCTAACTGCCTCCTGGCTCTAGCTTCACTGACAGGCCTGAGGGAGGTCTCATTTAAGTCTTGCCAAGAAAAGGAGCAAATGTATTTCCCAAAATGTCAAACTGTTTATTTAAAATGAAGCAATGTCACATATGTGAGTTTCTAGCGGTTTGACTGAGGAGGTTGTTCCTTGTCCAGATTGTTATTTAGAGTTGAAAGGTTTTTAGAGGCCTGGAGAGCTTAACCTGTCCAGTACTTCACAGATGTATTAAACAAAATTTAGAGAAAGGTCGGAGGGAATAAGCATGATTTGTGTTGCAGACATTGTTTTACTTATTTCTGATCTTTTAATTTTCTTGCTACCTGTTATAATGACTAAACAAACTAGTGTTAAGCAGGCTTCCTGCATCAGACATATACTGATAAAATAACACAATGTTTTAAAGGCTGTTTCCATCTGAAATGTGACTCCAGTTTCCATCTTGACTCAGGTTTTTCTAGGTTTTCTGCTGTTCCCCGTCCTGCACCAGATCTATTTTAACGGGCAGCAGAGCAGCCATTACTTATTTGGGGTGGAGACAGTGAGTTTGGTGCTAGAGGCCTTATAATTTGTAAAGAAGAGGGAGGCCACCCATCCACCACACCAAAGCCAGGAGGAAGCTATATTCCAGAGGGCGCACAGAGGCGTGGGAGACCTGCGGCTGTGGCCTCTATATTTACACTGGGCAGCAGCTGCTGTACACCAGCCCACAGCAGCACAGACCTGATGAGGATATTTCTGCCTCCAGGGAAACCTGCATTTACGTACAGTGCAACCGACTGAATAAACTGCCTGACCCAATATTACTTTTCTTCCATTATTCTCTCTCCATCTGTCTCTCTCCATCTCAACGTTAAGACGAGCTTTAACAAAGAAAATTAAAACCTTTAGTGCAGATCTCAGTCTGTTCCCATTTAAAACCTGTCTAACCTTTAACACAGTGTATAATTACACAGTGCTAAGCTGTAAAGACAGGTTTCTAATCAGCATCATGCTATCTTGAACCTGCTGCTGCCCTGTTTTACACTGTATAGTGTGAACCCCCACCACTCCCCCTCCCTGTGTCCCTGTGTGGTCGAACATACACCACGTACTCTGCTGGACCAGATGTTAGGCTGGGTCTTCATCATTGGATGTACAGCTATAGGACAGCACTGCCCCTTGAATCCCCATAATTACAGCCATAATTACATTTCCTGTATTTTACCAGAGGGTCGGCGTTACCTTCGACTGAAGGCTGTCCAGACGTAGATATGCAATTAATCCATTTCAAGACATCCCCTTCACATTAAGCTTTTACCACACTGTGTGATGGTATCATACATGAGCTGGTTCAGTAAAGCTGACACTGAGTGAAATATTCAAACACCATGTTATTACACCTGCATCTTCCAAATGGAAATATCCTGGATGTCATTGGCCGTCATTTATAACACATTTACATACATTTACAACCCCAAATTCAATCTGACTTACGTGGTAGTTATGTAAATGTTGGAGTCTCAACTAAAGATTAAAATAAAAGCAAGTGAGCGAGTCTTAACAATGGCTGGCCAGACAACGCATATTTACAAAGGTGGAGTCACTGGCAGAGATTAGACCGTGTCAACAACAGTTTCTTACATAAAACCTAATCACGTCCAACATTCTGAACTACAGGTCATGGCACTGAGAGTTATAACTCTTATAAATAAGCATTAATTTTTTTTACTCAGGTCAAAGGAGCAATAACACAATGTAAAATATATTTCATAACAAGTAAAATTTCAACATTAAAAATCTTATTCATGTAAAATTAGACATAAGAAAAATATACTAAAATATCAAAAGACAAAGGACTCATTATGCAGAAAAACAGCCCTTGTGTTGTATTGTTATATGTCACGTTAACTGATACTGATTATTTGATTACAGCTGTGGAGATGAGACAAATTTTATTTACTTTGCTGTAGAAATCTATAACAATGCTGCATATTTCATAAACTGATCATATTTTACATGTAAAATCATTATCTGCAAATGAACTACTACTGTTAAATAAATGTAATGGAGTAAAAAGTACAATATTTCCATCCACAATCTGGTTGAGTAGAGGTATAAAATCAAAGTAACTGGAAATACTCAAGTGAAGTGTAAGTTCCTCAAAACTGCACTGGACTTAAGTGCAGTAACTGAGTACATGTACTTAATTATTTTCCTCTGCTTGATGTAAGTTACAATAAGAAGCAGAATTTTTAAAATATGAACCACATGATTCATCAGATCTGACATTTTGCTCAACACATTGTCAGTTTGGATACACAGACTGCCCTGAAGTAACTGAAATCTTTGGATATTCTTTCTCTCTTGACAACATGCAATTTCAATTCATAACAAATATAAATATATATACTCACAGAAAGTGTTGTCCTTGGTTTATCTTTTAGACAGCACAACGCAGTGCAGAAGACAGAGAGAAAAAGGGGGGAGACAGAGTAACAAGAGGAAAGTAAGAGTGAAAGAGAGTTCCCGAGCAGTCGCCCTCCCTGCTATGTTGTACTGAGTGGTTTTTTTACTGAGCTCTAAAAAGTCTCCTCACTGCAAATTGATGTCCAGCCCTCTCTTTTCAGCCTCTCCTCCCTCTTTCTCAACCTCCCATCCTTAGTCTTCATCCTCCTGCACTTTATCCAGCAGATAGACAGTTTTTGGGAATTATTATAGATGCAACAACCATGTAGAAGTGACACTGTGCATGATAACATTTTATAGTACATGTTTTCTGAATGAATTTTGAATGAAAGTGTAATACCAGAATATGTGTTGATTAATTCAAAGCTTGCCTCATTGTATAAGTGCAACTCAACCTGAGATTTCCGCATAAAAACTGACTGCAAGAAGGACCTACAGAGACTCTGCAGTTGGTACAGCAGTTCCATGTTTCAAGGAAATGGGTATTTCTGTACTTGGCGGGGCGAGTCCCAAGACTTCTCTGCCTCCCACTGAGTCCTCTCTAATTACGTCCTTGTTGATTACAGCCTGTCTCTACAGGGCATACAAGACCAGTGCTGAGAGAAAGCACCCCTTTCATCCCAAAACACATGTACAGAACGAACATATAAACTTCATGGTCTTTTAGGAGCATTTATCTCTGGGTACGTCTCTAAATATGCCGGGGATCTATTTAAGGCTGCTCATGCCTCCTTTTTTATTTCATCCAGTTACTTAAACGGATGGTGTGAGATGTTCGTATCATAGCTGGTCAGCTGTGACGAACATGATAGTTTACAAGACCAGAGGACATAAAAGACTTTCAAAAGGTTTGGGGGGATTTCATCAAGATTAACTCCACATCTCTTTAAATATTTGTTTGTAAAATCTTCTAGTTTAGAGCTTCATGGTTTCTGATGAAAAACTATGGAGTGATGCTTCATACCAATGTGCTATTTATATGCTTCACACATTGTTTTACCTCCCATTGTAACACATCAAATAACTTTGTGACTCAGTAGTTTTGTATTTCTAACTAGTGTTGTAGCAGAGGCTTGTCATCAAGTATCACAACCTAAGGAGCATGTGCTGAAATAGTGTGTTGGGTTATTTTTGGTGGCTCAGACACAATAACAAATAGAACCAAACACAATGAATCAAAAAAGGCAAAACAAAGTGTCATCTCTGCTCCCAGTTATACAACAAGTCATTTTAATGTAGTGAAAATACAGAAAACTATTCATTTCTAACTTCTAGCTTTGACTCAGGGAACTGTACATTCATTTATTATCTGTTTCTTCATTATCAGTTTTATCTGATAATAAAATAACAGATTTATCTGTACAAGACTACCAGTACTTGTCTTTTTGACGATCTGCTTTTGGATGGTTGTGTGTGTTAATATGGAGACAGCTGGGGTGTGTCAATACAACATAAGATACACGCTGACGTTTCAGAACACAAACTGTAGTTTAACCATTAAAAAATAAGGCCATGAAAATACCAAACATGAAGCAATGTTACTAACAAGTATTTTCTGTGTAGCATAAACTTGATATATCATATTACTCTGTGCCATACGGCTCCAAAGACACATTCATGAGCCACATTTGCACTGACTGACATGTTCCTTCTTTATGATGAAAATGGGCACTGGGAAATTGCTGAGCCTGTTTTCAAAATTACACTTGTTTGTATATTTGTAAAGTTTTTACAGATTGATGTCTTCTGAGGAACAACTTGCGGCTGACAGCCACAGACAGACTGATGAAGATGTGAAGTATCGAGAGACGGACTAACATATCTTTGGTTTTGGTCTTTTTATGGGGTTTGTTGACAAGAAAAACATAGGATAAAGCCAGCCTTATCATTCAAAAGGTTTTCAGTGAACATATCCAAACATGGTAATGACTGAATGCAAAAGATACAACAACAAATCAGTACATTCACAAATTCAAAACTGCACAATGAGCCCATTTTAAAAATTCTTTATTAATTTTTCTTATAATCAATGTTTGATACTTGAAGCAAGAATAATGAACAAAAATGCTGAGCAGACCTCCACGTGAGGCTTCATCCTGGTTCGTTTTTGTTTCTGATTTTCTTTCTTGATATTCATATGACCTTCAATATAACCGAGGTTCTCGTGATGCATTTATGGCAAGGTGCAGGGAACACAGACAAGGGGAAACATTTATAACCCACCTCCCTTACAAATACCCTCTTCAGCACAACCACAAAACAAAAATGACTTAAAAAAAAAAGAAAATATGGTCATGTTATTTACACAGCTTTCACTCGTTTCTCTAGACCTTAATTACAAACATACATCTATCTTTCAACTGCACATTTCTCCAACCTACAGTGTCCCTTTGGATCGCTATTCGCTACTCCTCAGAATTTAGCTCTCGTGCCGACAGTGCTATAAAGAATCCATAGAGTGGCAGTCTGATATACAAGATAGGGCAGTATAATTTGTGTCAGCACTCTGTAGTTTTCCTGTCACTGATATTCTAAGACTCGCTGCTCATATTGTGTCTTGAAGCCACGATGACTGAAAAAACTGAGCGTTCTCGGTTTGACATCATTTTTACTTACGAAGTTTTGAATACCCGTACCGAGTTGGAAAGTGTCAAAATGCCGAGTGAAGGGGGGGGGGGGGCGGGCGACAATGTGTTTAACAAACCCCCCCGACCTGTAACGCTGCCTGGTGTATTGTGGGATGGGTTGGCAGGACTTCATGATGTCATCCAGGTGGGCTGACATACAGTACTTTAGGAACAGGGTCCTTTGAACATAGCATTTGCACGAAGTATAGCACCTCAAAGTGGTTTTAAATCCGGGCACCTATCAACTCTTCCATTTACTACACAAATCTATTCACACAACAGTCCCCTACAAACACTTCCATGGTCACCTCTATGGCACTTTCAGGTCTTTACAGTGGTAACAATTATTGAAGGCAAACAACAGACTGAACCATTACCCGTCTCAGCTTCCCACTGGGAAACCAATCTACAACGCCAAGAAAATAGAGCTTTTATCAAAACAGCTCGGATTGGACAATTCATCATTTTCATCATTCATCATTTTGGTAATAACCACACTGAATGGGGGCATCTGAGAAATAACCATTAAAAAACCCAAGAAGTGGAAGTGCTAAGAGGGATATAAGCACAGCTGGAACAAGAAACAGGCTAAAATTAACAGTGGACTATTCAATTCATTCAGGTTTGAGGCAAGTCTTGGATCTACTGAGTTCTTTTCACAACACCCACTCCCCAAGAAGAAACAAAGCAGGAACATCCATAGTGATGGGCATCCAAAAAGGCCAAAGACATGAGGCACATATTCACACACAATCTAGGCCTTAAAGGTCGATCACGAACAGTTTCTGCAGCAAACTCCAGTTTTAACACCAGATGGTTTTAAACAAGTCAAGACAGTGTGTGATTACTTGGTGTCATTTGTACAGAAAATACAGATCTGAGATGGCAGACGCTGCAAAGGAACAGTGACAAAAAATAATCCCACTACACTTGACTACACTTGTGTGTTGAGCTAACCCGTGAATACTAAACACTGAGGTCAGTGACTGAACCTCTCACAAAAACAAAGCAGGGCTGACGAGATGGTTTTTCTGCAGAAAGGTCGAAAATCCACAAAGCTGGTCTTTCCATGGGCAGCACAGAAAATGTCACAACCACCACCAACCAGTGTAACCGAGTCACTACAGTAGAGTGTTTACAGAAAGAGGAACATTCTAGGAGTATTTTTTCCCCACACCAAGAAGTGCCAATCAATCGGATTTGTGGAATGTATGTCTCTGATAAGCACACAGTGCATGTTAATGAAGCAAGCAAGCAAGAAAGGAATGCATGTTTATGTGGACTATTGTGTCCACAGTCAGAATGATGGAAAGCAACAGGAATGAAAAGAAACAGCAGTAAGCAGGCATTGATTTGTGCAGCTTCAGCACAGCCAGCAAGAATTTGTCATTTATGATTTATCTGAGTGTTTGGTGTAGACTGTGGCAGCTAAATGTGAATTCAATCAGAATGTATTTCTTTACAGAGTACTGAAATGTCTGTTCATAACTATTCAAATCATTTTAAATTTCAATTGTTGATGAAATTCTTCTCCTTGTATAAGCAGTCTACTGCATTGAGCTTCCCTGTTTGCATTTTGAATATTCCCACAAGATTAAGAAAGAAATACTGTTAAGGAGGTGTAAACAAAATTTACATTTTGGCAACATTATAATTTTGGGGTACGGTAACATGAAACACTGATCCCTACTTAAAAAAATATTTGGGTATACAATAGTAAATGGGAACTGCTGACGTTTGAATTTTCTTGGTCATTATTCTGAAACAAAAAGAATTATGTAAGACCTTTTTATACAAGTAGACAAAATAAAAAAATGACTGCCACAGAATAAAAGGAGTAGAGTCCTTTGTCACCGAAAAGCAAGAATATTTTCTGCTAAATTTGCCACACCTCCTTCTTATTCCACCTGTGTTAAACTGAGGGTCAGGGGCTGGCTAAGAAAAAGTTCGTCTGGAATGTTGCTGGGGATCGTTGCTGGGCAGGACTCAGACGCACCACTGTCATTGAGATAGGCAGTGACTGGTCCCGCCCACCCCCTCCCCCAGCCAATGGAACGTCCTGAATTGTAGCGGGTTGGGTAAAGGGTCTTTAAATGGCAATTTTGGACATTTGCTCTTCAAGTTTGATGATTCGCTTCTCCTGACTGCTGACCAGGTCCTTGAGGGATTTGATTTCTTTCAAGATCTCCTCCAGCTTGGCTTCAGATTTCTGTGGGAGACACAAGAGAGATGTGAGACTATTTGGCGTGTTTGTACATATTTCTATCACAATGCTGCTGCAGCCACCCTGCTGTGAAACAAACACACAAAACCAGTCACATCTGAATCAATTTCAAACCTAGCTTATGTCTCAATAGTACACAAGTCTCTGCCTGTGTCAAAAGCGCTCCCTACAGTCATGGGCTGCCAAGTGGCAGGGCCTGGTACTCTGAGGGTTAACGTGTTTCGCCAGCACTGGAGCCAAGTGGGTTGTGATTACAGAGCAGAACTGGAGAGAGACACATGGGCTGGGTCCCAGGCGGGTGGCTGTGTTGTGGGTGAGGTGCGGCAGGACGCCCAGCAGCAGGCGCCCGGAGCAGCAGCAGACCCCTCAGTTTGTGGGTCAGAGAGTGGGTTGAACAACATCTACAAACCACCTCATGAAGACAGCCAGCAATCTGCCCCACATACAATTTGTCTGCCTAATACTACAAGAAGCTTCAGTGAATCGACTACAAAGAGACAAGGCCAGCAGTAAGGGGCATTAGTGACTGAGACAGGACAGACTCTGATGTCTGATGATGTCTGAGCCGTTTAGTTCCCATCCTGATCACGTGATCGATTTTTACTGAGGAATTTTGAGCCTTAGACAAATATTTATCTAAATAAACACTACAATGTATATAAAAACAAACCTGGAAAACATGACATGTTCACTGGGCTACATTTATCAGACACCCTGGAGAGCTTAGGAAAATACTCACAATCGATGGAGTCGGGGAGGCAGACTTGTTGGCAGGGCTTGAGTTCTCTGTGTTCTTGGTCGCCTTGCAGTCCAGAATGTTCTTTTTGACCACCTTGAATTCACGGTTCTTGCCTGGGACGTAGCCGTTCTTGAGGGAGATGAGTATGGGGTCTCCGTTCTTGCCCTCAAACCACTCCTCAGCCTCCAGGGCAGGGTCTGGTCCAGCCGTGTCGGGGTACAAGTCGTCCTGGAACAGGTCCGACTGAGGGGGATGGGAAGAATGACAAGCTGTGAGGAAAAGTCTATAACCAGCACATTATGAGACAAGGCCTCACTACACTGCCTGTGATTCAACAGTGGAGTAGTGGCTGTGTGTGAAGTGGTCACTTTGGATGAGGACTCACCTTTCTGGGTACAGTCATCACGATAGGCTCACACTTCCTTTCATGCAGTTTATAGAACCTAGAAACACACAAATATAAAACAATTACCCACAAGTCAGTGCATTATTAAACAAAAATAAACACAACTGTCCTCTGAGATTAGTGATTATGTTCTGCCTCCTAGTGGTGAAGTTAGGAATTCCACATTAGATGTGGCTGACTAAAAATCTTAGCTCATCTCAAATTCTGCTGTTATAGATGATAATTAGCCATCCATCTTAGCTTAACTTACCTTGCAATTTCGCACTTATTGACATCAAGGCCCCTCTTGGTCATGTAGCCCATGCCCCTCTGGGGCTCCTTGGTGGCGAAGGTGTTGAGGTAGTGAACATATGGAGCCTCATCTGTGATTTCAAAGTAACGGATGCTGCTGTCACCCTGCCAGGAAATAAAGTGTTTTATTTCTGCATTCAGTTAAGCGAAAATCAAATTTAGACAGGAAACTTTGTGCTGTTATAATAATGCTTGATTTAATTACTGTCTGCTTAAAGGGGAACTTACCTTCCCACAGAGGTAAACAACGTTGGTGTCTGGGTCATAGAACGGCAACAGCACCCCGTTGCTGGTGTCCATCTCATTAACAGTCATGGGCTCATCCATGCTTTGCTGGGAAAAAGCATAATGATAAATCAGGATTCTGTAAGAGACTACAGATGCAGAAAGGTAGGACTTAAAAACCCTCAAAATACTCTCAAAAAATAGGAAGAAGTGGTTGTACTCTCAATAGCTGTGATGGTCATAAAGTTGTTAATATGACGTTTATCTTTGTTGTGTGTGTGTGGTTTCACATATACAGTTGATGTAAATTTAAAAAAATGTAAAGACTGAGGTGGAACTCGTCCTCAGCCAACTGTAAGCTCTACATAAATTGAATAATGCAAGTGTGAAATCTAGAAACCATAAATGCCGAACAGATGTAGTGTACTCAGCACTCATGGAGCAACTTACAATGTTCCAGAGGGCAAGCTGTCTCTCACTCATGCGACTGAAACCTGTGGTGAGGACGTTGCCATCAGCCAGGAAAATGGCCCTCATGGGTCGAGCGCCCTCATGTGCCTTCTCCTTCTCCTGTGAAATATAGTTTGTAGGTCAACACGACACGTCGCTTTTTCCTGAACAGTTAATTGTGTTCACTTATTACTTTAGTTTCGTTTCTTATTGCTAATCTGACACTCTGTCAGTTCGTATTTTACTGCAATTCCTGTGTTAATGTTTTTAGACATAACTATTCTTGTTTTGCTGTCGTATTCAAATCACTGCTTTAACGAAACAGTTTTCATTTGTTTCCTTCTGACAGTCAGAATCTAGATTAATATTTATCTCTAACATAATGTGGATACGCATGTAAACAAGATAAAATGCTACAAGAAAGAAATTTGCTTACAGCAACAATCATCTCCTTTCGGGGGTCGATGACACGGATAGACTTGTCCTTGCAGGCGGTGCAGATGAGGCTACCGTTGCGGTTCCAGCACACGTTGTAAATGACATCGGGGTGCATGTCCTCCAAGGTGATCATGGCCTCACCGGTGCCCACGTTCCAGATGAAGATCTGGTTGTCACAACCTGGTAACAGAGTGAAGTCAATGTGAGCAGCACATCAAAGTTACACACAATATTTTGTTTTAGTGTCAGCTGAAGCCATGGTGATGTGTTATAGTTTGAAAATCTGTGTTCAAACTGAATTTCAGCCAGTTTTGAATCCTTGGCTTTAAGTCTCAGGTTCAAGGACACAGAAACAGTTCTTACCAGCACTGAGGAGGACATTGCGTGCTGTTGGATGCCATGTGATGATGCCAACCCGCTTGGAGTGGCCCTCCAGTACTACCACTGGCTCAGACATAGAAGTGACGAGGCCATTCTCAGGAATCTGCCACACCTGTGGAGAACATCAACACCCCGGAGGTCAGGAACAAAGAACAGACAAGAACAAGGGACTTTATTTATTTGTTCTATTGTTGTTTTATCGTTTCAGCCTTTTGAGAAGCACTTTGCACAACAAACACCAATAGATTGTAGTTACCAAAATGAACCTGAGGGGGGCAGCAGCAACTAAAAATTCAGTGGCCAACACCAGGATATCGTTCAGTGACAGATGGGACATAGGTCAAATTTAAAAGAGCACAGTAAGGTTTTGTCATTATCAGACCCACTGGTACAATAATGGTCCCTCTCCCAATAAAATAATGAGTGTGCAGGCTGCAGTTAGTTGATAATGACTGAGTTAACTTTGAGGTCTGCTGCTGACACATGCAGTGGTTCTGAGGAAAAGTCTGATCAACAGGCTGGAAGATAAGACTAAAAATGTATATGACTGCAATTTCATTTCATCAACGTTTTTTAAATGCAGTACATACTTTGGGTTGGTAATTACTGATTGCTTAGCGTTTAAGGCATTATAAATTAAAATTATGCTTTTAATTCAGTTAAAACAGATGCCATCTCTGGCATTAACTGTTGCCTTACATGCCTTACTGATAATAAATTTTTGCTCTACAAACCACACTTCTTTAAAAACAACCCACGTACAAACTATGACTAGGATCTGCCACAATACTGCTTCAATTTTAAGTGCTACCTCTGTAGGATCTGTCTTTATTTAATCACAGCTTTTTCTTAGCATTCTGATAAGTTTTTGTTTACAGCTAAAGAGGGAAGTGCATGCTGACATGCTTTGCTTGGCCTATCATCAGTATGTAATGTGACAACTGAAATCCATTCTTATTGTAAAAAATGGTACAGCCACGCACACATTATGGTGCATAACTCTACCAGTCTTTAGGCTTTGAACTTTCCCTTTGAAGATCAAATGTTACAAAGAGCAGAACCATTCATAGTTCCTATCTCCATTATATGGCTTATACTTCTGCAAACATGAAATAAATATGGCACTGAGTCAGGGTGTGTGTAACAGGAAGTTAGGATTTTCAGGTGAGGAAGTGGTAGCCACCTAAACAGGCAGCACACTTTCATAGCCCAAATAAGGACATATAGAGGGGAGTACAACTACAGTCTCAAAAAAAGTCAGTGACCTCAGCTCAATAAACAGCTAAATCATTCCCCAGCTCTGATTCCTACAACACATATTTGAGCCTAATCTAATCCAGAGGGTGAGGCCTGCACCCATCCCCGAGTTAAAACAGTCTGGCCTTTCGCAATAAAAGTGTGTAGTCTCTTGTCATTTTTTAAATCAAGAAAATGTGATGACGTTTTCCTTCAATTAAAATATCTGAGTTCAGGTGTACGGGCAAACCTTACCATCACTGAGCAGTCCTCGGAGCCGCTGGCAATGACCTGATCATTGTGGGGACACCAGTCGATGTCTAACACCGGGCCTGTGTGACCACACACTGTTGGGTAGGATTTGTCAATGCGTCCCGTCTGTAAAGACAAAGATAAACAACACAGAGTAATGAGATTAGTCTTAGTCTGGTCCTGCTTAGAGAACATTGTCCATGCTGGAGGAGTGAGCATGTTTTGAAACAGGACAATTACAGTATAATCCTAAATCCCACCTGCAAAATTAAGCTCACACACACACACACACACACACACACACACACAGACAAAATCTAAGAAAAGGCGCTTAAATGGATTTATTCTACAGGCAAAATGAAATTACATGTGAGTGATGCAGACTGAGAGGAACTACTACAGGTCACCAAAGATCATAGTGGAGGCAGACTCTGGTATAGCTTATCCACAGCTGGGTCAGAACATTGTTTCAATAACATCAACTACATGGAGTCGCAAACTCAACAACCTTACTGTCTAAAACCAGAGAATCATCAGCCTTGGCTTGTCACCCCATCACTCAGCCAAAAAAAACAAAAAAAAAAACCCAACAAAAAACGAGGCTTCGGTTTTGTTGTGGCTACGCAGGAGCAAAGTGAGATTAGATTTAGCTCCTATTTGACCACCCACTGTAATTAAAGAAAGTTATTAGTGGTGACGTCATTATACAGCAGACACATGCCAACAGATGCTTAGTTTTCCACACCATCTCTTTAATTTAAAATGATAACCCTGAATCAGACACTAGACTGTGCCCTTTATGTAACCTATTTATACAACTCAGACTAAAAGCCTGCAAATGAATTTCTGACGCAAACACACACGCATGCACACAAAGGGCATTCAATTATACTGTGCATCCTCCTCTATCCTCCTAAAACCAGCCGGCAGCTAAACTTGACCTCTGGATCCGGAGAAGCAGGTGGTTTCTCTACATGCTGAGGTGACTTAGCAAACCCAGGCTGTAGAGTCTGAGGTGTCTGAGACACACCCGAGTCTGTGATGACTCCAAGTACCACCGCAGGGCTGGAGAAATGATGTCACTTGCTGTGGAAAGAGTCGTGCTGCTGCAGCCCTATTTAAAGCACGATGGCTTCCCTGATATATAAAAAAAGAGAAAAGAATCACTCACTGCCCACAGCTATTCTGCCATTATACTGAGAATAGCAACAAGAATTGCTTGAGAACTACTACAAACTCTAAGAACTCTATGTTCAGTAATGAGTAAAAGGTACAATAAAAACTAAGATTAAACCTCATGAGAACATAACTTGAAGCAATTACTGAAGTTAATCCAAACAACAGATGTAAGCACCAGTATCATGCACATCCACACAGTATGCTCAAGGGATTTACAATGACAGTATACTCCAAACACATTATAGTCCACACAAGCAAAATGACATGTTTTGACTAATAAGAAGCACTGCATTTGACATCAATGTCCAGACTGGCCAGATGAGCTTTAAATCTTTAACCAACATTTTTCTACCACCCACAACACACTGTTACCTGCAACTGCATGTTATGTAATTGTTTGCGTTTTTTTAGTGGCCCCAGGGACACAATTTTTCCAGTCTATTTCTTGTTTTAAAAAGGTAATTCTGAATCATGTGTTCACCCACTGCAACTTACAGATCCTCCATCTGGTGTGGACGTCAAACAAACTTGATGTCACAGATCTTGAGTATAGCAGTATTTACCTGCAGTGCTGTATTCAACAGCAGTTTAACAATAAGACACATTTAAGTGCATTTTTAAAACAGACACACGGTGAACTAGCTACAACTGCATCTAACTTATGACACTGAGTCCTGGTTACTGATGTGAGTTAAGTGACAGTCTCAAAGTCCCAAACAGACCAAGCTCACCACAAATTGTAAATTATGGCTTTTGTAGCCAAATGATTACACATGACTTAAAGCTTTCAAAAGACTGAACTGTCAAAGAGATATATACAGAAAGCAGTAAATAATGACCTTTTGCAGTTTACTAAGAAAGGTATCCTGATGTGCAGCGAACAGATCCATCACATTTTTAATTTTGGTGCATGACACAGTGACAAACAAAAACCCGGAGGCAAGCAGAGGATGCTGGTCTGGGCCTTGGAAGGACAGTCCAGTCCAGGATATGAGTGTCATGTTGCTCAGGCATTCCTCTGCTATAGCAGATAATGCAGCCTAGCAGAGGACACTATCCACAATGGTGTGGCTGATATCACCAAGTAACATGATTCATATCTCAGAGGTCTCATATTCAGTGAGACTGAACAGATGCATAAGATTATTAGGTCAGTACAGTTCTCTATAGAGGCTGGGCATCCATACAAATCACAGTATGAAAATATTAGGCCTGTAACCATGCGGTCACCTGACTGACACACAGTTGGGCTGTGACACATACTCCAGCTTCAAGTTTAGTGATCAAAGTCCAGAGTATGTGAGAGTGGACTCTGTGTGCGTGTGTACGTGTAGTATGTGAAAATCACAAGATCTTGTCTAAACCTCACCCTGACTGCAGCTGAACACACCCTGAAATCTACCCTGAAGCAGAGACTGTAAAGAAAGCAGACTTTGACACTGCTGTCAATAGGGGTATATGAGCCACCATCAGGTATCAGATAACATTACCATTAAATATGAGACGGGCGACCTCTCATATGCAGCTGAGTCTTATAAAATCCCACCTTCATTTAGTAAATCACAATGACAAATACGCCATTGTATCTGTGCATATGCATTTAACCACATAGAGACGTGTATTACAGCTTAGTTAAAACTATTCCTGCACATGATTTCCTGAAGTCAGCAGAAACAGGATACAAAGCAGGAAGCACCCAGACTGATGACCAGGTATAGCAACAGAAACATCATAAACAAACTAATCACGGGGATAAGATGAGCTAACAATTCAAAGTTATGTGCCACTGCACTGACTTTTCTTTAATAATGCTATTATGCTTACAGTAATGACTTCACACAAGATTAACCAGATAAGAAGTATTATGAATCATGTTCAGTGTAGTTCAAAATTTTGCACACCCACAAAAACAAGCATGCCACTGTCAAATCAGTTCTGTCATGTAAAACAGTTACTACCATTTCAAAACACTTTGGCGCCATGCCCTTTTATCTTTACTGCAGGAACAGGAAGCGTATGTGTACTAATATGGTACATTATCCACAGAGATGTTGTACTATTCATTAACACTTAATAATTACATTGTCATTTTATGCTCACTCGGCTGCTTTTATGCTTTAAACTGACAGACACAACTGAGCTGAAGAATTACAGCAGATGTTATAGTTTATGTATGACAAAAAGGGAGTAGATGATGACTGGGGCATGTTACTATATTATCACTGTTTACTGCAAATGCACAGCAAACTCTCATTTATCTGAACCTCAGACTTCAGGCAGACAATGTGGTGCAGTGAACATTTCATTACCAGTGAGGAGACTTTTCTTGCATGTAATTAGAAGCATGTAAACAGAACATTTCTGATAAGCATACATACATGTTTCATGTCTGTCCTTGCACAGGCCTGGTTGTCAGAGTCCACAAAGATTAAGACCACCTACAGGAGTGATCAGCACTTAGACCTCAACACTCAAGAGACTTCTCAGTACATCTCACGTGTTAATTCCAATTCAGATGTGCTACAAAGACTCCTACATCAACTATTAGATTCACTCCACAATTTTCCATCAACACTTCAGTAGCATAAACTAAAAAAAGAATTCTGTACTTTATGGATACCTGAAGCTGCTTCGGTTGACTTGTAGAAATGAACCATGAAGCACCAGTAACACTTGAGTTAAGCTGTGGAGCTCGACCTCCTGATCAACCCGGGCAAGGCAGAGGAGACGACAATGCGACCAGAGAGAGAGACGCGTTCTTTACATTCCACACCTTGGCCCCGGGGAGCTCTGGTATGGGTATGACTAATGAGAGCAAGAGGGCCGCTAGGGTGTCAAATATGGCACCCTTTGAGGTGTTAATGGTGGTTGTGTCTGATATACGTGATTAGGAATTCCAGAGTCTGAAGAGCGAACACAAGTGGATCTTGCCTCAAGCCTGCATAAACATCTGATAACATGATACACAAGACAGGAATGCTGTTTGCATGGAGTGAGATCACTGTAATTGTTAGCACTGCCAATTAACAGTTTAACTGAAAACAACAACCAAAGTTGCACATAAGGTAGCTCATTACACAAGCTTGGTGCAGTGGGATCACCTGTGCAGCTCAGTGTAGATAGGTTAACCTGTGGCAACTTGTTGCACTCACCCCCCTGTCCCTCTGGAAAAACAGAGCTTCAGGCTCATCTGCACATCTGTATTTGTCTTAAAATTTGACGTGAGAACGTCATGTACTAACCACAAGCTTAATGAGGTGTCACTCAGGAGAGGCAGATACAAGGTAATAAATCAGACAGTAATTAATCCCAGTCTTTGAGCCAGGTCAGACATTTTAGAGGCGATTTATGTAAGCGCTTACTAAAGAAAGAGAGCATGAGAGAGGTGTCAGACCAAACTAAACTGAAACTTAATTTGATAGAAATTTTATGTAATGCAGTTCAGTGTAATTCAGTGGCTAACCAGTGGCGTGTATGGAAAAGTTCAAACTCTGAAAAGTGATGACCAGAGATTATCTTGAAACAGGAATCTTATATGCGGTTAATGAGGCCTGTATAAGAGGTCTATTTATGTCAAAAGGCAAAAGATTCACAGACAGAAATCTTACAGCAATCCTTGCAACTGCAAATCAGTATAAATGTAAAACAGAAGAAGAAAGGGAATCCTCCACTTGTTTTCATCACAAACTTTTCAGTTTTACATGAGGGTATAACATATCTAAAACTATCTTGATGCTATTGAATTGAAGACACATCCATCCATCATCAGAGGTGAGTAACAGTTGCAGTGCATTTCCTATCTATAGTAATTTGAACCTTTAGCAGAATATTAAACATCTTGTCCTACAGTTATTTGCCAGTGAATAGGTTTTTGACAGCACATTGTTGCGCACCTGTGCAGAATCCGCTGCTGCTCACCTCCCATCTTATTAGAGCACAGGAAAACTGCAAGATAAAGCTGTCAAAAAGCAACCTTTCGTTGTATAAATATTAGAATTATGAAAGAGCTACCTACAGTGAAGCCAGCTAGCAAACTAACAGCAAGACGGAGGGGAGCAGGCATTAAGATTTTATCAACTCTAATTCTCTTTAAAAGTTTTATCAAAACCAGATGTCAACAGTTTAAAGGAAAATCACCTGTACATTCAGCAGATTTAAGCTGCCATAAATATTTACTCAGTGCTTTGATTAATCCAATCATGAAATATGTAATCAGATGCAGGGTTTGCAAAATATATGAAGAGCTTACACCTTGGCAGACAGGTGAACAGTTATGTAGGACTGCTGGTAACATCACACTTTCACAACACCGCTAAAAAATGGGCTCTAACAGACTAAACCAGCCAAGCAAGAAAAACATCTCCAAGGCAACCAGCCTACAGGTACAGGAAACATGCTTCTGAGACATGCAGTGCAGAAGTGAGCATCATTTTGTCCAGAACAAAAAGGGGGGAAACTAATAAAAACAACAAAAAACTAAACAAAAAACACCCACATCAATAGCAAGGGGCAAAACTCAGCAGCTGAATACCTAACATGTCCATAACTACACTACCAACGTTTGTATCCTTCGAGAGGAATGTCTGACGCCTAGAAAACAACCGGTTGCATAGCAACAAGTAAGACTGCAGAAAACGAGAGTGAATCACACAGCGATAGATACAAAGCACAACACTGAAACACAAAAAAATGGATGAAGATTCCCTCAAGGCAAGAGGGGACATTCTTTTCATTCACACAAGAGGCCTGCACACTTCGTTTCCTTGCAGCCCAACATGTGATTCACACATGCACATCACTAAAAGGGTCTTCCGTGTCTGGTGTCCTGTGCTTCTCAGAGCTCCATGGAAATTTCCTTTTACAAGTCTCTGCATCTGTATGGTTGAGACAAACAGCTGAAGCAGTAGCAGCAGCAGCGGCAGCGCTGTCACACTCGGAACTTTTTCTTAAGATTTACAACCTCTGAATGATAGGGCAGGAACAATACAAAGCAGCACACTACAGACTGAGTGGAAACCTGAGCTATATATAGCTGAGGAGATTAGGTAGACATACCTATACAGAGACAGACTGTAGATATGCTCTAGCACAGTACATTTCTGGTACATGGCTAGTGAAACTGTCCCGGTCATAGGATTAATTCCAAACAGTGTCAGAGACAAGTCCACAATTTCTGAAAACATTAGAGACCTGTTTGCTCTATTGCCAGTGGGAAGTATTTGGGGCTGCTGAAATTATGAACCACATCTGTTATCAGTATCCAAATGCTCCTGCAGCACAAGATCCTGCAGCACAAGGTATTTGCTAACTGTACAAAAATGGGTTTCCTCATAGTCAAAAGGCATTGTTAGTTAGTGGGTGGCTACTGATGGCAGAAAAAAGTATTTTCCGGTATGTCTAGGATCATAGCAATTACTAGACTAGACTATCCACTATGAGAGGACATTTAAAAAGAATCAGGAGGGTTATTAACTTCAGTCATCTCTTTGATGAGACTGCTCTGAATAGATATTGTATTCTCTATGAAGGATGGCCTCTGTCCACAGTGTCTCCACATCTTCCTACTGTCTCCCCAGTGCCTGCTGTGATACAGTCCAGCACCTGTGGCGTGAAAAAATGATGAACTGGAGGAAGAGACAGCATATGAAAGAAGATATTTTTAGAACAAACATGAAACGTATCAAAGGTGGACCACCCAAAAAGATTATTTTGTGATTTTGTCTGCCAGATCAGTGTATTCATGTGCAACCAGTTAGTTTGTGAATTACTCTTCTGCTCTTTTGCAGCTGGCAGCTAATGCATCAAATGGCTGAAAATGGCATTGTACACACCATCCGTTATTAAAAAGTATCATAGCTTTGTTCTAAGGTGCACAGCTAAAAAATAATGTCTGATTAATTTATAAAAGCTATCAGGGTTCACAGTTCTATATTAATAAATTAGAAATATGATTCAGCAATCCTGCAGTTATACTTATTATTACATTAAAATAATTATCTAATAACGGCACTTGGATACAGTGAATGACTCTGTGACAGAGACAACATCTGACTTCAACCCAGTTCTCTCATCTTGGCCGCTCTTCATATTTCGGCCTATCCCAGAATTCACATGTGTACCGACACTGCATGAAGCAGCCAATAGCAGGGCAGGGAGGAAATGGTCTTGGAAGGCTGTCAGGCAGGGAGCAGTGAATGACCATATATGGTAAAATCTGCAGTCAGCAGGACTGAGCGGCAGAAGCGGCGAAGGCAGAGGCGACTGAGTAGTGTAGAGGTCTTGGAACACAAACTGACCAAAGTATGGGGAAAGACCCTGGATTTCAGGCACATGCAGAGTATTTCTGTGTGAAGACACAGAGTGCAGCTTACTTAGCAGCCAAACTGGTGTATAAGAGACAAAGCAGAAATAATGTGTCACTGTGCACACACCCAGGGATTACTAACAGCAAAGGTTGAGCACTGGATGAATGGTGCATTGAGGGATTGAATCCAAATTAAACACACACTCCACATCTGATCGTCCTTTCTGCACAGAGGCAGCGTTTGAAGCACTAACGTGGAACATGCTTTCTACATTAGGCAATACACTATGTGGTGTTAAGGCTGGAGTTTAGGTCAAGCTTACACAGAAATAGACAAAAGAGGAATCTACAGATGCTAACAGTTGACAAAGTGACTAACACACATGGAAAATCAAGATGCTGATGGCTAAAACAGGACAGAAAGCATGGAACTTTTAACAGTGGCATACTTTGATAAATCAAATATGGGATTTCTAGACATAGAACATAAATCACAACCAATGTAATGATTTACCGAGACTTTCCTTCTCTTATGCTGAGCAGACAGAAAGGAATTATCAGGATTTTTTCACTGAATACTTGGTAGCTGCTGCATTCACTCCACAGCTTCCTTCATATGGAAATCAGGGAATAAATTAGCAGGCATCCAGCTAAGAAAAAGAAAGGGGGAGATTGAAAGCATGAGGGAAGGGAATGACATGTGTTGAGCTGGACATCTGATGCCCTCTCTATAAATCCCTGTGTTCTGACAGGAGGAAGCAACAATACTCACGGCTGTGCTGAGTCACGGCGGCCTGCCGCACTAACCTCACCCTACTGAGTCACACAAAGGCCCAGCTCTATCGGTTGAGTACTCAAAATGAGGCTCAGACCTCAGGTCAGGTCACAGATCCACAACACCAACCTCTGAACTCCAGGAGATGTTTTTCCATCCATTTCCAGATATATACAGTCATGTTTTTCCTGAATATAAGCAGAGGGAGTACAATGCTTTTTTGAGGGCTCATAATCTGAGTCATTTATTCTCCTACTGATGAAACATTGCTACAACAAAGACGTTGCTCAGTTGCATATGGTTTAATTGTGAAGGGGGAAGGAGCATCATCACACTTCTGCCTCCCCCCAGTCAAAGTGTGGTGATGACAAAGGGCTGCGCTGGGAGTAAGTGTAGGACAAAGGCCCTGAGCAGCTGGCTGCCCACAGAGACTGCGAGCAACACAGCATAGGCAGATGGGTTAGCCGGACAGATGCACCCTCACATTAGGGACGGGAAGGGGTTGGAGGGTGGGGGTGTTTAGGGGATGTGTGTCCTTGCAACATAATGCAATGAAACCCGACTGATTTAAACTGCAACTGTCCTTCAATCAAGCAGAGAGTTTTATCACCACCACAAGGCAGATCTCATAAAGTAAAGCAGACACTTTGCAGTTGCCACAATAGCACAAAGAAAAGCATGCTTGCAAATGAGGTTAACCAATTTCTAATTAAGCGACAACATCATAATATTATTTATTCAGTTTATTAGAGATGATCTCAGGTGCTGAGAGCAACTGTGCAATACTGATCCACTGCAGTGCGGTGTAGTCATACTGTTTGCAAGAACAGACTCGCCCCACTTTTGAGACCTGCATTGCCAGCTGAGGCTATACTGAGATTTCCAGATGGACCTGCTTTGTCAGAAAAATTCATTTGAGAATAGCATAGCTATAAAACCCAAAAATAGATGTGTGATAGAAAAATCACAAATAAGTTAAAAAAAAAAAAAAGAAAAGGAATGCCCATTAATTGAAGATATGGAAATAATGCTGTTCCTATGTCTCAGTAGCTGACTC
The DNA here is from genome assembly GCF_001640805.2 of Lates calcarifer. Lineage (NCBI taxonomy): Eukaryota > Metazoa > Chordata > Actinopteri > Centropomidae > Lates > Lates calcarifer. Next base: position 10,514,385 of record NC_066845.1, read on the forward strand.
TCTCCTTTATGAGAAGCTATAAAACTGGTTTGGTGGCAACACATACTGGTCACACTGTCCTAAGTCATAACATACATACACAGCACAATTCTTGAATAACATGGTATTTCCTTTTCAACTCCAGCTTCCCAAAAAATGGCCTGTTGAAATGAGGAAAACATTATATCTGAAGGATTAGTCTGTGTCACGCCTGCCAGCTTGAATGTGGGAAGATCTAAAAATCAAGAGAGCTTTTTTTAATCTCTCACTTGAGGAAATTGCCTGAGGTTTGCTCTGTACATAAAGACCTCAGTCTCCCACCACTTTTTAATTCAGTAGTGAAAGTAGACTTTGTTCAGCAGACACACCATTACTGTACTGGGACATGGCATGCAGAGGGCAGCTCATTCAAACACAGACACAGAGAGAGAGGGCAGGAGGAGTGTGAAACCAGTCGAGCCCGCAGCCCACCTCCAGTACAAGCTCTGTATTCAATGAGGTGCTGAGAGGTGTAAGCTGTGTGATGACAGGCCTAAGGGATCGGTCCCCTGTGCCAGAGCCTTCTCAGATGACATGGTAGTGTACTGGTGTACGCTAATTACAGGCCCAGGTTAGATCTGTCAACAGTATTGCAGTACTTATGTCACTCACAGTGTCAGGACCTGCCACTAAGGCCACTGCTTGGAGCTGCCAAACAGAAACAGCAGCAGCCAGCAATTCCCCACTATCAACCAAAATGGCACCCGAGGGCTCTCTGGGGTACATGCCAGAGACCCCTGATGGATTCAGTCTGACCTCTATAGCACCTTAATTAGACCAATTATGACAGCAGGGTTAAAACAAAAGGGAGGGACATAGTCACCCAGCTAGCAACTAGCAACTTGTTTACAGCCAAACACTCTTCAAATGCTGTCTTGCCCAACCCAACAGTAATTCTAGTTGAAGTGGAGCGACTCCTTATATGGAGGCTAGACTCAGGAGACTGTTCACTGCAGGGCTTTAGAGTAGTTTCTGTTGTACACATGAGGGTGTGTGAAACAGACCGCTGCTAAACATTAATCCCAAGGTACATGGACATGTAGAGACAGCAGTCCTGCTGGTAAGAGGTTAACCCTTCAATGCAAAACACTGGAAATAGGTTTGTTGCTCTCACAAAAAGAGAAAAGAATCCATTTGATTTTTTGTTCAGTACTTGCTACCTTTTATGTGATTTATGTTTATATTCATGTCCATTCAAATATAATCCCTTGGATTTCCTCAGCTTTTCCTTCTCTTAATGTAATCAATGACGTGAAGACAATATCAAGATTCCCCCACACCCGCGTCTAAAAAAAAAAAGTAATTTGATCCACTTAAATCATCTGTAACAAAAACATCACATGCCTAACAGCTCTCAAAAGGCACACAATGCCTTTAAAGGTTAATATTACACCATTCAATGCACCATTTTTCTCAGAGTGAAGACAAAACACGTTACCTTCAAACCAGTCTTCTATTCTATTATGTGTGTAGCTGAAGAATGTAATCTCAAAATCTAGTTTCTGAACATACATGTTCATTTCACTGCTCAAGTGTTTGACAGAACAGACACAAGACTGAGATTTTTACATTGTTAAAGCCGTAAATTTAGAGGTGTTAAATGTGCAGCCTTCCCTGCTAATGGTCACTACAATCCAAGGGGCCTTAATGTGCAATGAATATATCACAGCAATCTGCTGTCTTCACCCAGCTGGTGACCAAAAATAGTGATGTGAAAGTACAAAATGTGCACCAAAGTAAACCAAACAAAGTGGCTGACTCCACTACAGAACTACAGAAGTGATAAAAACTTCCTAAAAACACAGATTAACCATTGTGCTATCAGAGGCCAGCCCTGACTCATGCACAGTCTTCATTCACGATGCACCATAAACTTACCTTGTGAAGAGGGAGAACGAGGAAAGCTCCACCACCACTGGCCTCAATGATTATGGCAACAAATTTGGGATTGACTGCACAGAAGGCGCTGTCCCATGTGACCCTTGAAACCCGGATATCATCGTAGCATTGGTCATTCTTCACCGCCTGGCCAAAGACGTGACGGAATTTGCTCTGCCGTACAACTCGTCTCATATCTGTGGAGAGAGCAGAGATTAAGGCTTACGATCACCAACAGTCACAAGAGAGCAGGTATACAGGATAGAGGCCTGCAATATGAACCATCCACCACCAACACATCGACTACTTGAGCTAGTCAAATGAAACATCCCATCCACACACTGCAGCAAAGCTGTTGGAACAGACTGAGATCATGTGTGAGCTTATTTTCCATAACACATTCCCTCTGCAGATGTGTTTGACTCTCTCACTCTGAGGGTGTTTTGTAACCACGCTGCTACTCCATGGGTCTCCCTGGGATTTCTGGGCATCATGGTGCTGACAATTTCAAAGAATTAGTTTTACTAACACATGTTGTAGATTGTGAATATGGAATTAACATTTACGCACTATTTTGGAAATGAGAGATGACGATACTACAGTGGCACAGCTTCATTGTTCCTTTGAGAAAAGCCCTGCTACTTTGATACAGACCTTTCTACATTTTGTTTCATTAACCTTTATTAAACACTACAATACGCCCCATCCACTGGTAACATCTATTATTGTGTTTGACACTGTATTTTTGTTACATACCTCCAACAAGGTATTGATTCTCAAGTGTTGACTGACTCATTACTAACCTTCAAACTAAAAAAAAAAATCTAAAGGAGTTAACAATTTTGAGATTTCATAAAGATACAGCATATAACAGCAAACAAAAGTGCTTGATGATATTTCAAATGGCTTCAAAATGTTTCTTTTCATTCTTTTCATCTTCTGTTGTGCCCAATATTAAACATCTGAAACACTAAGACGCATCTGTGGCACACTTAGAAAGAGCCTCTTCCAAAGGAAAATAAGACATACCCAATCCAAACACAAACAGACTTTGTAGCTGGTTCAGCTAAAATCTTCACCAAGACAAGAATCTGTTGGCAGACAAGAGAGCTTTGGAAAACAAGCCCATTCAAAAGCTACAAGTCCCACTGCTCTGCTTACAATAACAGACCACTTCCAAAGATAATGGAAAGCTGGCCAGGTCCAGATAAACGACCAGAACCAAGGTCCAATCTTACCTACAACCTAGACAAAGACGAAAGCCCTTTTTGGTTTTGTGAACCTCTTCAAATCTTTTTTTTTTTGACACAGCACATGGTAACAGTTTCCCAGCCTGAATCACCATCATGACCAAAGCACAGCACAGGATGTGGGACATGTTTTGGAGGTGGTTTTCCATTGTGTGTGTGCGTATATGCATGAGTGTTTGCAAAAGAGAGAGAGAGGGAAAGAATAAGCGAGAAAGACTCGTATGGCATGTTTCCGACAGGACAAGGATCGCAACACAAGCAGGAAGTTCTTCCTGTAGGGATGTGGGAGTGTCCCAGCCCAACTCTTCTGTAAAACATGTCAGTCATTACAACTGTTTATTTTTTAGATCTTCAAACCCGATGGGCTGAAAGACAAATTTGTTCAAATTAGATCAAACAGTTAATGACACTTAAGTGTTAATCTTCCTTCAGCTGAGGAGGAGTTACGTCAGATTCGGTAAATCCTCCCCTAAATTTATCTGGATCAGAAGTGCATTTGTCTAGGAAACTAAATTTGATTACTCCGGGAAAGGCTGACGCAGACCAAGAGCAGCTGACTGACTTCCAATTATGAACAGTCTCCAGAAACGCTGGTAGATATATTCAAGTTAAAGTAGTACTACATTTATTTTGAAGGCAAGACATGGATACTCTGTCCAAGATATTTTATTCTCTAATTTCTAAAAACACAGTATGTCATTGGCAGCCAGGAATCAGTTTTTTGTCACTGCTGAGAAAACTTTACATAATCACTTACAATTACTTTTCAAGTATGTCAAAAATGGGAAATGAAAAGAAAAGAAGTCGTTCTTCCTTACTGTGATGTTATGGTAGTCTGGGGCAACACTCAACAAGGACAACTTTGTCATGGAGGAGTGAAGTTTGTGTGCTACCTTTAGAGCTGTAGATTAGTCACATAGCTTGGTTGAAATAGAAGCTACATGTGAACGGACACCTAAATCAGCTACCTGTCTAGCTGTGGACTTAATAACGGCCATGTCAAAAAACTTTTTGTTACAATGTGAGCAGAAACTTCTGCTGCTGCCTTCTTTTACTGGAGGTTTGCATTTTGTCCCTGTTGATTGACCATTGTTTTATTTACAGCTAATATAGTGAATATTTACAATATGTAATATAACTCTTACATAAGTGTCCTACTGACATACACAAGGCAGCTTTCAACATGTGCAGTATGTACTGAATGTGCAGAAAATATCAGCAATTCTAAATGAGGTACTGTGTGTATAATATGCATGAGGCGAGTTAGACGTAATGGTATTTCTGCCCTCAAGCAGATATTCCCCTCTATGCAATATGTTGTTGCTGGTGCACTTGTATACTACATAAACTTATGCAGAGGTGAAAAGCCCTAGGCTATTTAACAATCTACTGATTCTCCTGCCAAATGTATAACTCTACTGCAGTTAGCAAGACAGAGTAGACTGGGACTTTAGCAAGCCTGCCATATAGCCTCGTTAGACACCACTAAGAAGAATACAAATTTGGCTTCTTGTGACTTCAGGCTTTATGCTGAGCCACTTGCTTGATCACCTCCATTATTCCATTCTGCTTATATAGTTTTAAACAATGCATTGTCAAAGAATAACTTATATGTTATATAATTATCTAATTCTGTGGTCATCAGAGCCATAAATGCAACTTAAGCACAACTTAGAAACTACAGTTCACAACTCCAGGTGTGACCCGAGGTGCAACGGTCTATACTGTATTCAATTTCCTTGAGGAACAGAAATTTCACACAGTGGAAATTTAGCTTGATGAGCTCACCTTCCTCATCTCACATTTCTTTTCATTATTCAATTAAGCAAATATAGGAAAATAAACACTTTAAAAATAAGATTTTGAGGAAAATTATCGTATGGAATTGGAATAAAGTTGAATATGGCATATCTTTTAAACTGAATGACTGCTGAGTGTTTGACAGACTAATTGTTTGCCACTAAAGGGCCAATTACAGCTGGTCCCTACTGGTTGTCTAATGGAACCATATGCTCTCTTGGTAGGAATGAGTGGCCTTTCCTGAAGGGGAGGGAGTGAAAAAAAGGGGGGGAGCAAAGCAATCACTGACTTATGAGGCCATTGCAAGTTCATTGGCAATTCATTGGGCAGAGGAAAGAAAGGTAATCTATTTTTGATCCTAAGAATGTTGTAGCTAAATTGAATTTGGGATATAATGTGAAAGCATGCCTTTGACAAAGTTCCTCAACAGTGATTTACAGTTACATAACTTGATGAGATAGACTAAGGATGTGGCTAAGATTGTCATAAGCACCCATAATATAATACCAGGTCAGAGTCCAAATTCTGAAAACGTAACTGCACTTGGATTTTTTAAACTGCCGTTGGTACAAAAAGCATCGCAGATATTGTAGGTACTGGAGACGTCATTATTCTGAGACTGGACAGCATTAAAAACCCTACAAGAGTTCTAGACTAACGTCAGACATGACGGGAAGAAGAATCAGGAAGGTATACACAGTAAACAACACAAACAATAACAACACATGGAATGGTGGCAGTGAATGACAGTAAAGGAACAGCATGTTCACAAAGAATGATGTTATCTTGTTTGGCTAATGTAGTGATAGCTCAGAACTTGAGCTGGGTTAGTAGGCTATTGTCATTACCATTCTGTCCCATCAGACCCATCTATTATCTGGTAATGTGACATCCCTACATGTGGAAGTAGGCCAGTATAAACATGGTGAGTGGGTAGTCAGTGTCCTGCCCATCAGTGATGCTGACCTCTGGTGTTGCATCAGTTAGGCGTGCTGAATTTTACGTTGGATAATAAGCTTAGTCTTGTCTGCAACATGTAAGTGCAACAGTAAATTTATCCTCAGGCAGCAAGAGTCATAGTTGTGTCAAAGGTAAATAAAAAATAGTGGAGCAAAAACCCACTATATGCTGTTGGCAACTGCATGGGTGTTTGTTTGGCTGTAATCTGTTTCCAAGACATGCTTAGTAACACAGACATGCTGCTTAGCAACATCAGGGAAATACCAACCCAGGCAAAAACACAATAAAATAGTAAGAAATACAAACCAATGTCTTAAAAGTTTACTTATAACGCCAAAATGAAAACAACTGTTAAACTTAATTATATCTACACATTTGGAATTATTCTGCGCCTTTCAAAACCAGGCGAAGTGTAATGAGCTCAGGCTCCGAAACATGACTTTAGTCTGGAACACATTGACACTGACAGTGGGCTGTGTTGAGCAGCTGGAAGCCAGACCAACCAGAAAAGCATGGGAAGAGGTTATGACGATGATGAGAACAAGAAGAGCTGCATTTGGAGTTTCAACTGAGCACTGATGTGCTGCCTCTCAACTTCTGAACCTTGTGAAGAATTACTTTGGCATTGTAGATATAAAATGAGGCATGACTGTGTGGTCTATTTCTCACCTATAATGTAAACTGGTTTTGCTGGACTATTTAAATCAAATGTCTAAAGCAGCCACCATGTCTTTCCTGTTTCAAAACCTAAGGCTAAACCCAAGGGCAATTTATTAGATCAGGTGCAGTACAGTTTCACAATTGTGTCACTGAGGAGAAAACTTTTCAATCATCTCATTTGTTGGATAAAGGCTGATTTAATCATCTGCAGGTTGATTTCTAATGATGATACCTCTAAACCACATACAAGGTGCAATCAAAAGAAGAGAAAACTCCAAGACTGTTCCTGTAGAGAAAAAATGGAGCACGGCACAGTAATGCGAGAGCGGGAGTGAGCAATACTGGTTTATCAATATTCTATGTTACGTCGTGCAATCAACATCTGCACCTTTACGTTACATGGAACCACAGTAGGTGTGTATTTGCAATTTCACCATGAGACAAAACCCAGAGACAAAACTGTGGAGGAGCCCGTAGTTGCCAAGACGAAAAAGACAGGAGTACATCCGAGAGTGTGCTTATTGTTTTCTTCAACATTCATGAGGTTGTGCACTGTGAATTTGTCCTCCAGGGTCAAACTGTTGATGCCAAGTTCTACTGCACTGAGATGTCTGAGGGAGGACATTCACCACAAATGACCTGAGCGTTGGCGCAGTGGCAATTAGATGCATCCTGACAACACGCCCACTTGCAGCATGTTTTTACACGCAAGTTTATGACCACACCAACACAATCCTTGCTCCCCACCTGCTCTGCTGCCTCTTCCCCAAAATGAAATTCAGGGTGAGGTGTTGCTGTTTTGACACAGCAGAGGAGTTGATGATCTTACCGAATGGGACTTCTAGATAGTGTTGGCAGGAAGCATGGCAGGAGCACTGGGAGTGGTGTATCGCTGCACAATTTAAATTAGGTATGGTTTTTACCTATTTACCTGTTTGGACAAGAGTACCAACACTGATGCTGTGTACAAAGGGGGGATGAGCAGACTATTTCCAGAGGAAGCCCAGATCCCTATATGTATACAACAAATTGTTGGAGATCTTCTACCAGTCTGTGGTTGCAAGTGCCATCTACTCTGCTGTAGTCTGCTGGGGGAGCAGCATCAGTGTTAGGGATGGCAACAGAATAAAATAACTCATCCGCAACACTGGAACTGTCATTGGACACAACACGGAGACGTTTGAGTCAGCGAGAGACAAGAGATCACGAAAAAGCTGCTCTCCATCATGGACAATCATCCCACCCCCTCCGTGATCCAGCACAGAGACAGCAGAGCTCATTCTCCAACAGACTCATTCAGCTCTGCTGTCACAAGGAACGCTACAGGAAATTATTCCTGCCGTTCTCCATAGCACTGTACAACAACTCACCTGTGTGGCAGGTGAACACTGCCACCTGTACATAGTTCTGTTTTAGAATATACTGGGACTGTATTTATTTATTTATTTACTACCAGTTACACGTTTGTTCTCAAGTTGGAATACTGCACATATTTTTTCTTTTAACATATTTTACATATTTCACTGCCAGTTTTGCACATTTATTCTTTGAACTCGCTGTAAATATTTCTGTTATTACTTTATTTTATTTGTATATGTGAATTGGAACACTGCAACACAACAATTTCCCACAAGTGATTAATAAAGTATCCTGATTCTGATTATAGTCTGAGCTTTCTAATTGCACCTAGTAAATATTACTGAGCCTTCCCCATTTTTAATACAGAACGAGCAGTGAAACTGTCCCGCTGCGCTTGGCTCTGTTAATTTGGAGCAGAGCAGTACATTGTTTTAAGCAGGAGAGCTTTATAAAATGTGTTGTTTTATCACCACAATAGTGTGACTAGCCCAGACAAAACAATCACTGCATTCTTGAGGTTAGTCTGGGCTTACAAAAAGATCCCCAGTCATACTATCCTTTAGCTCTACAAACAGCAGGAAATGTTCAATATCATTACTGTTGTAATAAGAAACCACTCTGAAGACAACAACCTGGGGCTAGTTCTGCCCAGTATGCTCAGAAGAATACCTAAAAATGTCCTATGTTGCAGAAAAAAAAGACATTGATTAGTCCTGTGAATATCATTTTCTTACAGTTTCCTGAAAAGTTTAAAATATTTTCAATAACTACCAAAACACTACCAAAGCTGAATCAATGTTCACCAGACTGACTTGTCATTCAATGACTGTGTTTTTTTGGTACAACATGTAAAAGTCGTCTTGGATAACCTAGATTGCAGACGCTGGGTATGAAAGGTTTATGGTGAGGGTTGGGCTGTATCAGTGTACACGCTGCAGGTCAGAGCAAACTGGGTGGGGTTACAGCTGATTATGCAATGCTGGATCTTGGTGAGTAAGCTTTGTTGTGTGGTGGTGGTGTATCCTGATAATCCTTTCCAGGACCAAATCACCATTTCTTAGTCACAAGAAGCTCACTATGGTTAGATTTAATAGCCATTCCCATTGATACATTTGGTAAGACAGAGGAGAAAAAAATAACATTGGGGTTTACTTGTGAAGAGAGAGCATTTATTTTTAGAAAACTGACATTTTCGAATTTCCCATGTGGCAATGGCTACATTTATGTCAGGAGCATGGCACCTGCACATAAAACAACTACTATACTGCTCAAGTCCTGGAATAGGACTCAAATTAGATTCAAGTTTTTATGCTGATGATTTCAGGCTTAACACAGAGGTGAAATCATTTTCTGAAATCAGACTTCAGAGCTATACATGACAGGACTTGTTTTAAGCCTCCCATGCAGAACTTCCTCCATGGTTTCAAACAAATCTCACCTCCCTCTCTCGCAAAGGTAGTTTCCAACTCTGCCAGGGGCAAATGCCAAACCAAAAACTCCCTTATCCAACAGCACTCTTATGTAAGAATGTCATTATCCCTTACTTTTCACCTGATGAGCTGAGCCTGAAACAAGAAAGTCTACAAAGAGCCCCGAGGCAGCGAATAAATGCTTGTGGAGCCTGGGTACATGGTGGTAACTAAGGCAACAGCTACCAATTTTTTTCACTGATTAATCTGCCAGATCAATCAGTTGATTGTTTTGTAAATAAAATGCCAAACAATGGTAAATAAAATAGGTGAGGCAAAGCAGAACCTGGCTCAGGTGTGAGAGGAGAGGAAAAGCAGCTATAGCTCAGATGAAGTGAATCACCTTACTGGAAGTAATGTAATTTTCGATTTCAAAAAAAGCAGAAAATTGACACGACGGTTCTATTTAAAAATGTTTGCGTCTAAATGATTCTGGGCAGTTTTAAAATCTCCACTATACTACACTGAATATACTTGCTGAAAAGCTTGGTCAGAGGGTTTTGTGGAAAGAGGTGGGATTTAAAGGACAGCACACAGGAACCAGGAGGGCAGGGTCATTCTGCTTGAAACTAGCAGAGGCCCTCTCCAAACGAGCCACTTCCTGTTAGACTCCTGTGGCTTCCAGAAAAATCCTGGGAACTAATAGTAAAAACAGTCTCAATGCAAAGGGTACAATATCTATGGAAAAAAGCAACTATTAGAGCATAGGTTTTCCTCATTCCGTGAAGCACACAGTCATTTAATATTCAGTTTTTATGACCCGTCCCCATTCCCAAACATCATTGTCATAATGATCATTACATTTGCATGTGATGATGTCAGCAGGGGAGGCAGTGGAGGGTTGGCACCAGTCTAACAGCCTCAGACATAAACCAGAGACATAGAGACACACCTTGGGGGAGTGCTTTGCTAGTCTGTGACAATCTCCTGAGATTTACAGCTCACTGATCCAGCCCTAATTCAAGCAAAATGACCCCAAGTATCTGTTGGGCAAATAAGATGAAAGGAGAGCTATGTACCTTATTGCCTCCTGAGCCAGCAGAGCTGACCCTGATGTACAGAGACAGAAGGAGGGCCCCACAGCCTGAGGAAATGGCCAACAGGAAGTGGGACCAGTATGACACAGATTTTGGCATCCTTACATCTGACAACTCTGTTGAGGAAACGTGCTGAGAGTGCTGTAGATTGCAGTCTTGTCATTTGTCAGCACTATCAAATAAAAGACAATCCTACACTTTAGGAAACTGCATGAAAACGATGGTGATAATAGAAGAATTTAGGCCTTTCATGCTCATGTTTGATCTCACAGTGTTAGGCCATGGAGGGTTTCCCTCTCATCTCCACCTCCGACTTACACTATAAACTGCTGCCCTCCATTAAACCAAAGGGAAATTGTTTTGCTCTGACATAAGACTGCAAAACTGCTACAGAGAGGAAACAAGTAAAAAAAGAAAGCTTAGCAAAGGCTCATGTTTGGCCTGGGTGCCAGAATGTGATTCCTAAAACATTTGTTATTACTGGAAGAAAAAAAAACACTTTTTTCTGCCACATGATCCAAGATGCATCTCAGTAACTCAACACCAAGATCAATGAAGCACTTGAAGGTGACCATGATCGGGGAAAATCTACATTTCTCCCCTTATTTTGTGCTACTGAGTCATCAGAAGTCCTTAAAACTGGGGCATCCACCCTTTGGGAAGCAACTGCATATAGATTTTGGAGCATGTGCATAAACATGAAATATTATGGCACATCCTCTGAGACGGGAGACATTTAATGCTGCCTCTTCCTGCCACATTCAATTATGTTCACACATTCCAATTAAAACATGGGGCCACCCCATTCTGTCAACAGCTATTTGCACTTGAACTGTTTTTTCATTGACAGGGCTCTTGCACAATAATATTATTACATATTATTGCCCCACCCTGATAATAAAGACACACCAATTGTAAAGCAATTTATCTCAGAAGACAAACCTTGGTCTTCACTTCCAAGAGAAAACTCTGGACAAGGATGACATTTACTAAACTGCTTACCTACAACACTTGGACAATCAGATCCCTGCTACAGCAGATAACCAGCCTAACCTGGATTAAAACTCACTGCCAAAACCCAGAGGTAATAGCTTATTCTGGACAATGGGCAATGTAAAAACAAAAGTGAGCAGTGTTTGTCAATGAAAACTTTACAGACAGCCTTTGTATATTTTCGCCACTGTGTTGTTAGGGTGCAAAACTGTCTCTGATGTTCTGTGTTTTCATTGTGTGCTTGCTTGGTGAGATGTGACATAACATGAAAATCCCAGCCACAAATCAGGATGAGCTGATGTAAGAGAGGGAGGGGCAGCAGAATTAGAGCAGAATTATGACAAAGCCTAGACAGTGTTCTCAGTGCAGTTATTTTAGAAAACTACTGTACACTGTCTGTACTAGTGTCTACTACAATATATGCATATGAAAGTATCTCTATCACTTCTCAGCGAGCATCTATCATCAAACATGACCTGTACAAATATTTCTGATATGGTTCTTTCTAGTTGCTGATCTGAAAGGGTATCAACTGTAATGGTGACAGAAAATTGGCCTGTTTTTCATGACAGGTTGATTCTAACTAGGCAGCAAAAGCCCAGTAGTCCTCCCACAACCTTAACATACAGCCACTTCCCAAACAGACATTAAGTAAAAAAAACAAATAAGAATTTTGAGATTATAGGAAGAAAGGATGGTATTTTATCTTGGTAACAGACTGAAACCACAGATTTTCAGTCCACCACTGTTTAACTACACTAGACTTTCGGCACTAGAAAATACACAAACATAGCAGCTGCTACATGTGCAAAGACACTTAAAACTACAATAAGCATCATATGACTACAAAGCAGACGTGTATTCTTGTGTTAGTCTATTATCTCATTTGTCAAATTCATCACAACCCAACAGTCTGTCTCATCTGGAGCCGTTTATCTTGAAAATGGCATGTGGTCGAGGGCTCACTGGCATGCATTAAGTCCTCTGTGGATAAACACAATCTGCAAATAAAACAAGGCTCAACCATGTTTCTCAACAGGTCTTATCTTCTACATGTTTAGTTTAGCAGTTCCTTTGGTTGTTGGTGCTTTTCATCATTGTTGTTATTGCCGACTTCCCTGCAGTGTGACTACTAGCATCATATTGGAAGCCACAGCCCAGGTCACGGGGTGGTGGGGTGGAGGGTAGGGGGGTATAGCAGGTGATAAATGTATACAAACTCTAAATTATTGGCATATTATCATCAGAATGTTTCATATTGTAACATTAGAAACATGACAGCCAATGATGCTCACATATTTTTCTTTCCCACACTTTGCTATCCCCTGTCACCCCTCGCCCCCACTACACACACACACACCAGCGATGTCGCCTCAGTGCTCTCCATACACTGGCTGCCTTTTGCCTTTTGTCACCAAGACCGCATGAGACGCCACCTAAATCCCCTTCCTGTAACCAAGGCCACGGACCACCATTGTAATCAGATTCCAGCTACATTCCAGTGCTTTTTGCAACAATGAGATAAGGTGTTGTTTTTTCACCTCTCTCCAACCCCAAGTGACCACGCAGTCTGCGGTCTGCTCAGTTTAAATGCAACTGGAACGCAATACATTATGCACCACTGTTTCAAGGAATGCTATTGTATTCTTTTATACTTTGTAGAGGAAATGAGATTTGCAGACACAAGAGCAATGTGGCTGAAAGTCCAGCTCAGACAGAAACTCAGACAGAACCAATCACCAGCTCCAATCAAATTCCTCACACTAGATAAAGGTTACGTACATGTATCAATAGCATGAAGTGTGTCAGACATTTCTGAAAGAATCGCAACACCAGAGGGCAAATTATTAGGGTTTTGCCAACTTCCTCATTCCAAAACAGGAAAAACAGACTCCTTAGATTCAGACATGGGAAGCATAAACGTGTCAGAAAATGTCTGTTTAGTGTGAGGCAGCTGAGCACGCCTTGAACTGTACTCAAGCACTAGCCCCTTTTCCAACTCTCTATCACTTTCTCTGCTGTGAGACTTAAAAGGCTAAATCCTAAACTTCTTATCCTACTTAAAAGTCAAGGTTTAAAAAGAGGCCGCATTAAAATCCCATAAAATTACTCACAACAGGAAAAGCTCTAGTTTTTATGAGTGTTTGTGTGTGGGGTTACTTTTGTACATGCCACCATACAAATCAAACATATAACATCTGCCTGAGGTTTTTTAAGCACCTTTCCTGTAAGACTGTTGTGAAAACAGACCTAAGGAAAAGAGAACAAAAGCCAAAATCTGCTTATTTCTCAAATCTAAAAAAAGCTGAACTCCTAAATATTACAGCCTTAGAGTACAAAGCATGATCCTTCCTCTTCCTGATCAGCTACTTCCCCCTCCCCCAGTGAGCAAAGCACAAACCACTGCTCCATTTCAACAGATGTTGTCAGCTGTGTTGGGAATGACCAGTGGAAGAAACAGTATTAGTCTACGTGCATTTGCAAGAATTGCTAAGCTACAAAGTGTTACAAAGCTAAAAGAGGAGTTCAACAAAACAGAGAGGGCACCTGAACTTAATTTATGACTGAGATTCTAAGCAAAACTAGCAAAATGATGTCAACAGATAATTTAGATTATTCAACATGTAAAAAGAAATGAGGACGACTTAATGAAGTAACAAGCCCAAAGATGCTATATTTATATGCATTTAATATGATATGGGATTATTAAATGAAGATGTCTCTGCAATCAATCTAGTGGTAGTGGGCTCTGTCAGTATATGTTTTCTACTGTGTAAACAATCAGCAGCACAGATCTAGCCATGTTATCCGCTTCATCTAATAGGCTGGTCCAAAAAAACACACACACTAATATACCAAGCAGGTGGTTAGATAATGAGATGTTTCTTCCCACCTGTCTAGCATACATCTTGTGTGGGAGAAAGAAATCAACCTAAAATATCAAAATCAAGTCAGTTAAATTTACTGGATGTGTATTTCATTCTGAAAGTTTCTGGCAGAAAGTCCTCATGAAAGAGGGCAGTGAGGTAGCATCTTGCACAGACAGGACTGGACACAAACTGAGGTATGTCAGACATGTTAAAAGAATGTAATCTCAGCAGTGGCTGAGCAGGGTGATATAAGAGCTAACTGTAACAAGGGGATATAAAACTACAACTGAGCTACTTCCTACCTAATGGCTAATGTTCCTCAGTCCAAACAACTTCAGCACAATAATGAACAGTGGCTTGAGATGGCCAACAGGGAACAGCTGGACTTAGCCAGACTTCACTCAACACTGATGAAATAAACATAATAGATATGCTGGATATTGGATATAAATCTTCCTGATCTTCCTGAAACCAATTCAAAATGTTAAAAATGCACTCAAGAGTTCACCACAGCCCACACAAGAGCGCCTTGCCACAGCTGATAGGAACCAAACACTCCCTCACATCTCACGCTTAGTTTCCCTCTGCTTCCTGACCCACTTCCTCTCTCAGCCCAGCCATAGGAAGGCAAGCTACGCACTTCTAAAGACCTTGTACTGCGGCACAACCGGCAGAGGTTGATGCGTCTGGAATTGGTAACAAGCCCAAACACAGCTGTAGTGCTGCTGACTGTCGACCCCAGGGTCGCCCCGTCAGCCTTCACCCGCTCTGCATCCTATAGCTAGACTCGCCGAGGGAAATTCCTTCATCTCCAAAGCTGATTACATATGGGAGCTAAGTAACCTAGTTCAAGACAGGGGCCAAATATGCAAATCATGCTGCCCTTCTGGCACACCAACCACAACCATTACAAATCAAACTGCCCTATTGTCATGAGCTAGCAAATGAGCTAGTGGTGGCATACAGACAGAGGGGTCACACAGAAGACTATTTGGATCATCACCCACTAGGCTCGACTTCAGAGACTTCTTATGACTGCCAAGTGAGGTGGGGAGTGCCATCAAGTCTTTAATGATCTCCCTACAACCTTCAGTTTTGGATCAATTTCCAAACAGAATGGTGTTGGTATTTGAGAATCACATTACTTGCAGACCCAAGGCACTACTGAGCCAAATTCATAATACCTGTGAGTAGGACTGAAACAATTAATCAGCTAAGCTGAGAAGAAGAAAATGACCAAAAATGCCAAATTCTCTGTTTCCAGCTACCCAAATATGAAGCTTTGCTGCTTTTCTTTTCTTTTCATTTTATGTCATTGTGAAATGCATATGTATGGACTCTAGACTAGACTGTTGGACAAACTGGGACATTTCGAGGCATCATCTTCATTTCATTTTCACTTTTAATAGACTATAACAAATAAAAATAAATAAATAAATAACAGACAGTTCAGTCAGTAATGAAAATAATCTTCACTCTTTGTCACAGCCCTCTTTGTGACACACTCCAGGATTAAACATCCCTGTCAAAGCACTTATTAATGTGCAAACCATTTTAATTACAACACATGTGGTCCAGTTGTGAAAACCTTAATTATAAAATGTATTATTTTATAATTAAGGTTTTTATTATTGAGGCAGATCAAACTAATCTGGTAATAAAAGTGCCTTTGAATAGGAGTCATGCATACAAGTAAATAATATGCCCTATATCTCAATTTGACTTGAACATAATTAAACCAAACCCTTGTGTTCATTTGAATGGACTGTAATTAAAAACAGCTGTCAACATGAAGCTGGTGGACTCCGCCATTTATAAGCAGGAATACAGTCAGGTGCAGCAACATGGTGTTTTTCTGTCTGCCATAACTGACTATAACTAACTACTAGAGAGGGATGAGGCATTACATGCACAGATTCTGCCTAAATCGTGCCAACAAATCTCCACGTGTTTTATATATAACCACCAAACAAGCAGGGTCGGTGGAGGACGCAGTAAGCAGTAACATTTGTGGTCGCAAGCACGGAGGCAGCGACCACTTCTTAGCTATGACCCTTTTCCATCTATCTTACCAGTGTGTTAGTGGGTCAAATCTTAACCTGGCATCTGAATGGATATTGCGGATAGTGGATTTAAATCAAAGGAGGTAACCTGATAATAAATAACTGCCTGCATACATGAAAGAGATAAATCTAGGATTTTTATGATATTCAGAGATAATTCTTCAGACTGAAGAGATCATATTAATGCCAGTACAGGATGCCAGGGGCCAGGGCGCGGTTGTGCTGCCTGCACCTCCGTCTGTGTGAATCTATCGTTCCGGAGATAAGTTTTTCCTGCCGCACCATGGTTAGCTACCCCACCCCGCTCAATAACGTACAACAGCACATTTCATGTCGTGAATTGTCCACGAAACCCATCCAACGTCAAAAGGGAACAAAAACCATTGTTTGAAAAACAGGTTTTTCTTCAGTTATGGGTCAAAACTTTTCTGGCATTGTCAGTTAGTTAACTGCCGTTGAAAGCTAGTGCAGTGCTAGCTTAAAAACACTTCACAATATATCCTGATTCATTTTAGCTAGCGCATGCACTTTCCTATCTGGATTGCTGTAGGTGGACAAACGAAGTCCGCTGCAACCAAAAAACAACTTGAAACACTTTAAACAAAGCACATAATATGTAACGTACCTTCTGAGAGGAAAATGAATGTATTCCTGAAAACCGAATGATATATATGTAACACAGCCCAACGCGTATCCCAATTGATTCCTCCCTGACTGTGCCGGAGCCGCCGCTGTGCTGACACCACTCGCTCTCTGTGCTCTTTCCCCACTCCGACACTAACCCCGCCCCCTCCTTTGGCTTGGCGAGCCCTGACTGGATCAGCGGCCTTTGACGGACAGCTCCAACGGCCAATCGGAGTGACTTATTGGGAGCAGGACTCAACGCCTCCCCTCTTCAGGTTCCCAGTCACAAAAAAATCACCCTCAATGTTGTGTTTATTGAGGCCTTTTAATCTCCCGTGATATTAATGTGACATCCCTATTATCTGTTAACTGTCTTTCTATTATTATCTGCTTATATGTCATGGTCAAACGTTTTAGAAAAGCATCATTTGGCAATTTATTTATCAATTAATAGGATTTATGTTGTTCTTTCTTTGAGGGACAGACAAAAACATCTTACCAATTTATGTTACAGCATTTGGGGGCAATTTAATGAGCCAGGAGGATCCATAATTTAACATATAAATCAGGATGAAACAACAATAATTGGACTGATAGTGTGTGGCTATATGTATACATGTGAAATTATGACCGATTGTGGTAAATTTATGGTTTCTAAATATAAGGGATATGCACACAAGTGTATAAGGCTGTTCTGTGTTAGAAAGTGATTCCTAGATTCCACTTCCTACAAAAAAAGGCTGCTTCCAATGCCCCAGCTGTAACAGTAAATATATTATAGACAGTGAAACAATAGGACAAGCTTATACATTATCACTGCTCTGGATATCATTTTACAATATAGAAAATATATTTCATTTCTCCTGAAGAACACAATGTACCCCAATTGTATTACAGCACCACAAGATGGCGTTATTTCACAAATCCAGAGTGATGCAGGTTTTTGACAGCAGAAAACATCTGTGTCCCATCATCCAATCTATTTTTCTTCACCCTCCTTCAGTCTTGTAGATTAGGGTTGATGCATTTGTGGTGTCTCTGGCAGCCCAACATCTCAGAGTCCATGAACCAGGAAAGCATACTTCATTGGTTAATTGTTTGTTAAATCACAAATGACTCACTGTTATCCCCAGCGTGTTTTGTCTACACAACCAGCAGTTTATAAGTATTTAATCCTATAGTTTATATATAGCAGTTATCTAGATTTAAATGTTCTTACCTTTTCTCATCGATGGTTTCCGCTCGATCGCCTTGTCTGGGGATTTCTGAGGTGAGTCGAAAGCCGCCTTTATCTGTGCCACCTTCACAGACTGGCCCTGCTCATCAGACTTGACTTCAGCTGGCTTTGGCCGGTCTTGGTGCTGCAGCTTTTCGTGCAATTGAATTGTCTCCTTTATGAGTTCTGACACAGGCCTAGATTTGGGAGTGCTCTGGGATTTGTCTCTCATTGTGACACTGTCATCTCTCTCATTCTCAGGTTTTTTATGAGGTTGGTCCTGTATTGTGTTTTCTGTGTTAAGTTTCATATGAAGATCCTGCTTCATGCTGGTTGTGACCTCTGCAGCAAAAACTGGGCCAGTATCCGCAGCTGGCACAGCAGTGTCCTCTGTGGAGTTTTTCACCTGCTTTCTCCTCACAGACTTAGTATCTTCCCTCTCAGGGCCAGACAACTGTGGATCAGTTGTACTCTCACTGTCAGACTTTATTTGTAGAGGTGGTCTTGCAGTACTGGTGCCTGTCTTCTCAGCA
Organism: Lates calcarifer; assembly: GCF_001640805.2. Lineage (NCBI taxonomy): Eukaryota > Metazoa > Chordata > Actinopteri > Centropomidae > Lates > Lates calcarifer. The sequence goes on from NC_066845.1 coordinate 10,533,115, forward strand.
GTAAGTAAACGGCATGACTCTGCAATTAGCCCATCACTTTTTGTGGGTGGAGACTTTGGATCAGACACTGAGGAAGGTGCAGATTCCTCTGCGATCACACCACTCACGTCACATGACATTCTTTCATGTGAAACAGCTGATTGCAAGTTATCTGAGGACAGGTTTTTAGAGGGGCCTGTATCTGCAGAGGCATCTGTTGTGTCAGCGTTCCTCTCTGAACTCTGATGGTCAGTTTTGGAATAATGTAATTTTGCAAGTTCCCTCTCACACATTGCATTTCCACTTACTCCAGGCTTGATACAAAGACCTTCTGAGGCCGCACCGTCAGCAGTGTCTGTATGTTTCACGTCCAAGTTCTCAATGCAGTGATCCTTTGTTACAAGGTTTGGTTTAGATGGTTTCTTTTTTGAATCTGTGGAGGAGGGTAAAATCCCACTTACGTCACACTCTGACTGATCTATCTTATCGCTGGATATCTCCATTGCCGCGCAGTCAAGGATCTTATTTGTGTTCATCTCTACCGTGACATCCATGGTGTTCTTGTCTTCAAAGTCAACCTCTTTTATGTTTGAAAGAGCTGGGGTGGCCTCCTTTCTATTTCTCTTCAATAGCTTCTCCAAAATAGAACTGGGTTCAATGGGTGAGACTGGACTTGATGATGAATCTGAGTCTATCTTTTGATTCATGTTTGTTTTGATTGTGTCCGTTTGCAGATAAAGTCTCACTGACTCCCTTTGATCATCGGTGTCAGTGACCTTTGGTTTTCTTGAAGAGTAGTCATTCAGCAGTGGCCTCACCTCGTATGTAAGTGTTTCCTCTTTTGTGTTATCCTCTGTTCTCTCCTTTGGAGGTCTACAATGAATGGTATCACTCATGTCTAATAGAGACTCTTTCTGCAGACTGTTTTTCAAAGGATGTTGGGGTTGAGCTGGAGGCGGTTCCTTCCTCTCACTCAAGCAGCACACTGTTCCTGCACAGAGCATAATATCTTCAACTTCAGCCATTATGGTCTCATTCTGATCTTGAACAGACAGCGACTCACTTCCCGCATGAGCGCCACATCTGCCAGTCTTCATCATTACACGGCCATCTTCAGTGTTGTCAAAAGAGTTTACATCCTCTGAGGTAACAAGGTCATGCTTTTCACGTGAAACTCCAACTGACAAGTTTTCATCTTGTTTCTCCTCACGTGGGAAGGTTCCCTCATCCCGATTCTCCATCTTGAACTTCGAGGATGTTCGAAGCTCCTCCTCGGTCTTCCTTCCCTCTCTCTTGGCTTGATTGCACAACTTGTACGCTGTGGCTCTTTCCTCAATCCTCGCACTACTCTTTTGGTTCTTGCCCGTCTCCTGTGGAACCACTGGAGCGATCCTGCCTCCGTCTCCTCCCTCCTTTCCTGCAGCCCCTCCCTGTCTCACCTCCCTTGCAGCGAAAGGACTCACCCACAAATTTATGTGCTTCTCGCTAGAAGGTGTTGTTGGCTCCTGGCCGGGGCTCCCGTCCAGATCCCGAGCGTCTGGTTCTCCTGAATTTTCCCTGCTGTTACCAGCCTCCTCCTCGCAGGAGCTTCCTCCTTCCATGACATCACCTGCCTGACTGCCTGCACCTCCAGAGTCAGGGCACGGCCCCGTCTCCTCTGATTCTTCGCCGAGGGCCTGTTCTCCTCCTTCTGGTTTGTCCTGGTTCTGTCCCATACTGGTCTGTGAAGAACAACGCGGTGTTAACCTCACAACAAAAAAAAACAAATCCTCCCAAATCATGACAAGTGGTAGGAATGCCAACACAGAAGTATTTTCTTTTGCCTGAGGACCATGACTGATCAGTTGAGTAACACTGGGAGAGGGGGAAAAAGGAGCAGACAGCTGGGATTAACATCACAATCTACACATTAGAAATGGTTTTAGCCTTGGGAAGAGTCCATGTAGCATGTAGCAAACAATTCATTCACACAGTCACACAGGAGCCATTTTCATGGAAGTGGTGAATCAATGTATCTTATGACTTAAACTGCTATAGTATACCCTCTGTTGGGTTATTCATGCACTCGCAATGTCCCCACCGGCTCAACTTTAAGACAAATTACAGTCACAAGATATTGCTACAATCTGAATTGTGAATTTGAACCCTTTGTTTTGGACTGATAAGTGATGTGTGCAGCATTATTTTCCTCACACACTCTGTGTAATGTTTCA